>NC_071399.1:86865597-88121991 GCF_022682495.2 Desmodus rotundus | reverse complement strand
GTCCAAGTCTCTGGACCCCATGATACCATTCTTGGCCAATAGAGAGTCGCTGCAGAACACGTGACGCCAACCCACCAGCCAATGGAGAAAAAGTCTAGTGGCAGGATCAGCCAAGGCACCTCCCACACCTCCAAGCTAGGCGTTTACCCCTGCGCGTGCTCTGACAGCCAATCGTAGGTGAGCTGATGAATGACGAAGGCTTGAGCTGAGCCAACCAGAATGCTCAATTCCCCAGCCACCAACGGTGGATGCCTGGAGACACCGCTGGGGCTGGGGAGGTTGGGGAGGGGTCAGAGACTTAGGGGCCGGTCGCTGCGCTCTCTTCTGGCGGAGGAATAAGACGTTTCAGGCGAGAGTAACGAGTTCCGCCTCTAACTTCGTCTCGGTAGTATTCTGCCTAAATGATAGGCATGAAAGTAGTGCTGAGTGATGTGAACTGAATCGTGGGAAGAATCGAGGGAACAGGGACTTTTGTCTTCAGGATGAGACATTTTCCGGTGCTAAGGGAGACAGACTGCAGCAGTTGCACGGGTCCTCCGTGCATACCACCTAAAACATTCTTAACAACTGAGTTTTAAAATTTACCGTTCTGTTTCTTCGCAGCATAAAATCTTAGTTACAACGCACACTCTCCCACCCGTAACGTCACATTTAGGAGAAGTTATATCTTAAAATATTTCTGGATTATATTTTGTAATAACCGGTTATTGAATTTACCTTCCTTGAACTGTGTTCTTCTTGAACTAGTCTACGTTCATCCATTGCTATCTCATATTTCTTGGGAATAATAAGTGCCTGTAATTCTAATGTTTGATCATGGCACACCTCACTCTTCTCCCTCCGAAGGTCATCCTACAGAGGGGATTTTGGTCTGAGTTCGTCGGCAAACCAGGTGTTCTTTCCTCACCTTTTCTATAAATTAGCAAAGTACTTCAAAGATGCACTCAGATTTGGCAGAGCCCTACAGCCCTGTGGCTCCATTATATTAGAATGGATAATTTACATTTGCATTATAGTTGCTATATATTAGAATGGACAATTTACATTTGCATATACTACTTGCTATAGTTTAACACACCAAATTTTTGTTTGAAATAACAAGTACCCTGTCACAGTATGTAGTAAAATAGAACTCAGTCATTATTTCTTGATTACATATCATCAGAATATGAAAGGTTATAGCTGAGCTGCCAGAATGAGCAGTAAAGGCAATTTGCAAGAGAACTAAGAATCAGGAATATTTTAAGATAATTGAAACCAAAAAGGATCTGGTTTCTCATTCTAAACTAGTAATGTGAATAAGTGAATTAAAATTAAGAGAGCTCACATAGCTATGAAATGAAGTCTCATGTCTGGGCTTTTTTGGTAAACTTTGTCCTCTTATTTTGTGGTTATTTTAGCTTAGTAACAGCTAAGCTTCTTTCAGAAAAAAAAGACTGACTGTCTCTTTTAAGATTCAAATTGTGTATTGTTGTGGTAAGAACTTCCTAGGCTTGTTGGGGGCCCAAAAAGAGAGCTTAGAAGCGTCAAACTTTTTCTCTGTTTAGTACCTGCGGAGCTGAAAAACCATTCACTTTGCAAGGAATAAAGGTCCAGTGACTTTCTGTTTTTTTAATTTTAGAGATTTGCATTGTAACCTTAGCAACTTGTTCCATTTCCTAGGTCCCTAGAAGTTGAGAAGCTCAGGATCGTATTGCATCTGGTAGAAATTGTCACACACACACTCACAAATGTTGAGTTGGCTTCCTAGACACTCCACTTAGCATAACAGAGAATAAGAGAGCTTGGAGACATTTATTAGGCCGTTTTCCCTGACCTTTCACCAATGCTGACGTTCTCGATAAGGAGAAGTGTAGAGACTGCAGGTCTTAGTATAGTTGCACCTTCTGTGTCTCATATTGACAGGCCTTGGTTTTCATTAGCAATGCTGCCGTGAAAGTAGATTTTTGATCTCTGAGAGGCAAAAGAAAGGAAGAACATATTTTCTCATATTGATTTGAAGCTGTATGTGAATGCTGTATTTGAATGCTGGCTGAAGGATTGATTACCAGGGGTGTCAAACTCATTTTCACCGGGGGCCACATCAACCTCACCGTTGCCTTCAAAGGGCCGACATAATTTTAGGACTGTGTAAATGTTACTCCTTAACAGTTAAGGGATTAAAATTTCATTCGGCCCCTTGAAGGCAACCGTGAGGCTGATGTGCCCCCGGTGAAAATGAGCTTGACACCCCTGGACTGGCTGCTCTAAGAAAGGATGTCACGGTGTGTAGAGAATTCTGAAGGTTTGGGTGTGTCTGGCTCCTGATCCCTTCATCATTCATCAGTGGGAACTTTCTATTCGGATAGTGACTTTAGAAATAAAAACTTACATCTCCATTCATTTGCTTATGAGAAAGACAAAAAATGAGGTAAAAATAAATTAAATTTTCCCAAGAGCTGTAAATCTGTGTGATAGTGAAGACCTGACACTGTGCAGTGACACCTCAGTGTCTCTCTAGCCTCTGAAGTGCATTTCTGGGAGAAAAAAAGAAAAAGAAAAACTTCATTTCTCCTCTCCCCACGGAATCTGAGCATTATCTCACTTATGCCCAGATACCCCCGACTATCACACTTGTGTTACCATGGAAACCCAGCTCCCTTTTGCTTCTGTGAAAGATGTTGGAAAAGTGGAATGCAATACACTGTGTTCTGTCATGTTCTGATGACAGCAAGAAGCAAGCATGCAAAGAAGTTAATATAAACAAGTTAGTAGAGGGTGTTTGTAATATGGCCAGGGCTTCTTGGCTATAAAAGTCTGATTCCTATTGCTTCCTATTAGAGACTACATATTTCTGATTAACCATAAAGGGAAAGAACAAGTCAAGTACAATTAGCACCTATGAAATGCTGCTGGCAGTTATAAAGAGAGCAGAAGACATGTTCTTGGCCTCTGAGGTTCCTAATATTGTTCAGAAACAGACACACATATAAAGAATGGAAAGGAAGGGACAAAATGATGTTTCCCTTTAGAAAATGTGATTATCTTGCCCTGACTGGTGTGGCTCAGTGGGTTGGGCATCCTTCTGCAAATTGAAAGGTTCCTGGTTTGATTCCCGGTCAAGGCACAGGCCTGGGCTGTGGACCAGGTTCCAGGTTGGGGGTGTGTGAGAGGCAACTGATGGGTGTTTCTCCCTCCCATTGATGCTTCCCTCCCTTTCTTTCTCCCCCCTCTTTCCTTCTCTCTAAAACTAAATAAAATCTTTCAAAAAAGAAAATGTGGTATGTCTCTGTGTGTTTGCAAAGAAAAAGAATTAGAATGCAGAAATTGAGTATGTAAAAAGTTAATGGAAGAATATTTTGCTTGAGAAAGTGTTTCAATAGACAATTTTAATCAGAAAAAATTTTCTGAAGGAAAAGACTTAATGATGAAAATAATCGGAAGGAAAACGTGCTGAAGAGCTTGAAGGTTCTGAAGTAAACAGAACTTTGGTGTGGTTCAGGTAACATAACAGAAAAGTACGCACAATGTTGCTTGCGTAACCAGCAGTTTTCTGTTCTTTTTGCAAAAAAAGGGATGATTCAGGATTGATCATTAATGGCGGGGCTTTCCCCTCTGCCCATGGTGAGTCCAAAAGTGGGCACATGACTCAATTCTTGCCACTGGATCCAGAAGAAGGCTGCTGGGGCTGGGATTCTGACAAGATTGCATATATTTTAAAAAATATATTTATTTTTTAGAGAGAGAGAAAGGGAGGGAGAAAGTGAGGGAGAGAAATATCGATGCAAGAGGGAAACACTGATCAGTTGCCTCTTATACACTCCCGGTCCAGGGACCAAACCTGCAACCCAGGCATGTGCCCTGACCGGGAATCGCATGGGTGACCTTTTGCTTTGCAGGATGACGTCCAACCAGCTGAGCCACACCAGTCAGGGCAAGAGTGAGTAGATCTTTTTGACACCACTTCCCTTCCATCTGCTCTGTACTTTGAAGTGTGAGAATGTGGTCACCATGTTTGGGCTGTAACACTTTGTGACTGAAAACTGGAAAGGCTTGGATGGTGAAGGAGAAGGGTGGGAAGAACATAGGTCCTGGGTGACAACACGGAACTGTCAGACCAATACTAGAAATGCCCACCTTTGTAACTAGTTTATTTAAGTCTTTTGGTTTAAGTCCGTTAGTTTCAGTCCATTAGGTTTTCTGCATCTTGCAGTTAATTACCTCCTAACTGATACAGAAAGTGTGAGGGAGTCCAGACAAAATGGTGTTTAAAAAAATCAGCAAGCATTTGTGAGCACTTTCATTCTACTAATATCCAGAATGTTATTTCAAAGACATAATATTTATTCAACACGTACTATGTATACAAAGGTCTGTCCAGAAAAAGTCCAGCCGTTGTTAATATAAGGAGAACAATTTGCACAACACTGGTGTAACCTGGCATCCAAGGAGAGTGGACTGGAATGTGCATGCGTGAACAATGATGACTTCACTCTGCTAGTCAGTGGGGGCAGTAGATGCTGTTGAGTGAGCATGTGTACTGTGTGGCTGTCACATTCAAAATGACTGAGCGAGTAGAGCAATGAATCTGCGTCAAATTTTCCGTTAAGCGTGAACATTTCTCTGCAGAATCAATTTGGTTGATTCAGAAGGCTTTAGGAGGTGATGCAATGAGTGCAGCACAAAAGTGTGGCACCAACACTTTGAAGATGGTTGAGAATCGTTGAAAGTAGTCCACATTCTAGAAGGCCTGCAACAAGCAGAACACCTGAGAATGTTGATCATGTACAGGCTGCAATCAACAAAGGTTGGCAACTGACAGTGTGAGAACTAGAACTGGGGATTCCAAAAACTATGGTGTCAGAGTTTGACACAGGATCTTGGCATGAAACATGTCGTGGCAAAATTCATTCTGCAGCTTCTGCTACCAGAGCAGAAGGAACATTGCGCTGCAGTTGGGAGAACTGTGTGAGGTCCCAAGGTGCCCACTTTGAAGGGGACAGAGGCATCATTTTCCTATGTACAGTGTTTCTTGTATCTTGTATTTCCTTCAATAAATGTCTCTATCATGCATAGCACATGGATGGATACTTTCTGGACAGACCTCATGTTATTCTAGGCTCTGAAGATACACCCAAATGCAATTAGGCGGAAGTGCTTGCATTCTAAGAGGAGACAGAGACAGTTATAAACAGAAAAGACAGTCATTAAGCAACTGATTACACATTTACACTATATAATAGCTATAATTACTGCTAATAAGAAGGAAAAAATCAGAGGTTACACGGGTGTATAGTAAAACATTCCAAAATATGTAACTAAATAACTGAAGAGAAATTACAAGAACAAACACCAAGTACATGATAAAATAATGTGTTATTTGTACAAGAATTACTAGAGGTCAAGTGATGCAGGGGGTAAACAGGAGTGGGTTTACTCAAGTAGGGCTGTGGGAAGGAAATTAATGGGGAGCCCTGTTTTGAAGGAAGCGGCCAAAGAATAGACTAGACGGGGCGGAAGGGAGCGATCCAGATGAAGGGAAACAAAAGAACAAGGGAAGAGAACAGGGCTGAAGTAAGAGCGGAGTGAAGGAAGTGCAGACTCTCTTGGTGCATTAATTCCCAGCAGCACTGCCATCATAGGGACAACTATCAGGGGGTGAAATCAGAAGCCAGAAGTCTTTGAGCAAGATTAGGAAAGGTATAACAACATAGAGGGGGAAACACAGAAGAAAAAGCAGGAAGCACACAAGGGTATATTAGAAATTAAGGTATTACTCAGAATAATGAACGATTTATAGTGTGGGCGTCATGAAACAATGATAATTACGGACTTGAGGGCGTTAAGAAGGAGGGATTCGAACTTTCACAAACAGAAGTAGGAAGAAATAGGAGTAGCAAAAATTAGGACAATGTTTGGTTATGGTTACATTCGCATGGTAGCTGTTACATGCATTATATAAATATGAATGGAATTTGATTGAAAAGAAAAATTTCAATAGACCAGTAATACATAAAGATAGTCTTTTTGGTAAACAGTGTAATTTAAAAGCTTTCCCCCAAACACCCTTTTAAACCTCGCCATAGACGAATCTTTTCAGCAGAGCTCGCACCTGCTCTCCCACGTGAACCCTGCTGGAGTTCGCGGAAGAAGGCTCAGCTCCCGGAGCCCTCCAAGAAGGGCAACCTGCGAGGGCCAGAGGCCCTTGGAGGCGCAGTTTGCTAGGCCACCAGGCCCCTCCAGGAGGCAGCCCGGGCGCAGGCCGCTGCGCGCTCTGGAGCCTTTCTCTTCTGGTTCCTCCGGGCTGAGAGTCCCAGCCCTGCTGCAATGCCTTCCTTCAGCCCCCCTGGACTTGGGCTTTGCTCCTGCCAGGCCGCAGAGCCTGGCCACCCGGCTTGTGGACGGAGACGGCACCAAGACCGCAACGTCCCTGGCGGGGGCTCGGAAGCCAAGGGCCACAGTCTGTGAAGGCCAAGAGAAGAGCCCAGGAACGCGCCAAATCTTGCTCAGACGCGAGATCTGGTGCAGATGCTGTTGTCACAAGAAAAGCTGTGGCAACTGAAACGAACGCCCCGAAACCCAGGGATGATCGACGGCCCGCTGACAAATACAAGATAAGGACGTCAGAGCAGATGGAGCTCTGAGGCCCCCTCGCACCGCGGACAGAAAGGCTATCAAGAAACAGCAGACAGCGGGAAGCAGCGGAGGGCTACCCACCCCGCTTGCAGGAACTTCAGATTCTTTTTTTTTTTCCAAGAAAAATACTCCGAAATCCAACAGACTCTGGGGCCGAGCCACGGACCCCCCCTCCCCCAACCCCGCACTCAGCTGGCTCTGCCCCTCTGCTGGGTAACCATGGAAACGCGCCTGGGAAGCCACCAACATTCCTGTTCCACGTTCCAGATTGTGGAAGAGAGTAGAACAGGCTCCACCCGGCTGTAGCCCGCCGGAGAGGGGAGAGCGAGGGGACGCCGGGGCGTCTTCCAGTGCCGACCCCGCCCGGGGGGCGCCCCCGAACGATGGAGGGGAGCAGGCGGCAGTGGGAGCGGGGCTGCAGGTGGCCGGGGGAGGGCGAGCTTAGCGTGGTCGGAAAGGCCCTGCGGGCGCAGGCGCCCCGGTCCTTGGGACGGCCCGGCTACAGAAGTGCCCTGGGGTGTTGCCTCCACCTCCAGAAAAAAAGCGTGTGGTTCCCTTGCGGCGCCCAGGGAGCAGTGAGCAGCGCCGCGGGCAACCGCAGCGCCGGGGCCGCCCTGTCCAGGGCAGCGCAGCCACCGGGGACCGCAGGACCACCCGGGACCGAGGTGACCGAGAGGCCGGGAGCACCGTCCACGACGGCTGTGCCGCTCCAGGGCCCTGAGGGCAGTGAGGTGCCGCTCAAGTCCGCCCCGGCCAGGGCCCGGCAGCGCGGTGACCGGCGGGCTGTCGCTGAGCCCAGACCCCAGAAATCGCAAGGGCTTTTCTCACGCAGCAGCATTCCGCGCGAGCGGCAGGCTTCCGAAAACACGTCCTGGGCGTCCATCGCTCTCAGCGACCTGCGGGAGGAAGGCGTGGACCGCGGACGCAGACTGGTACAGGACTCCAGTATTCCCCTTACACCGTATCTGAGTTTGCTAAGTAACTTTTTGAAACCAGAGAAGCCAACAAAGGCAGCCATGCGGCTTATGGAAAAGACAGTGGAGGCGATGAAGTTGGACAAGCAAGTAAAAGAAGCTCAAATCCAGCAAAAAGTGGTATTGGAAGAAACCAGGCAGTTACTCCGTGAAAAGGTCCACGTGGAGGCTGACACTAAATTCATGCTGGATCACCTGAGCAACAAAACCGAAGAGTACAGAAGGGAAATGAACAAGCTGTGGGACAAGTATGCGCAAGAACGTGGGGAAATCCAACAGAGGAGAGAAGAATTAGCCTCCCAATACGCGAAACAAACGTCAGAGCTTCAGAAACAGCTCTTGCAGAAGGAAAAGAAGGAATTTGATCTGAAGCGGCAGTTAAGAGCGGTGAGAGACATTTCGCTAGTGAAGGAGAAACAGGACAGAGAAATACAGATGTTACAGGAAGAGCTAAAGAAACCCCGGGCTGAGACGAAAGCCAAGGCCTATGCCGAGTACCTCAAGGAGAAAGCACTGCTGGAGAAGCAGCTGAGCCAGGCAGACGAGGGCCTGTTGGGAAAGACAGAAAGGAAGGAGCTGAAAAGTAAGGCCCAGGCCTTGCAGGTGGCAGCAGACAGGCTTGCTATGGAGTGTTGCCACGACCTCCACTCGGAGAGCCAGTGCTTGCAGGAGGTTTTAATGCAGCAGGCCCGGCAGTGCCAGGAGGCGCAGGCCACCTACAGCCGCCTGCAGGATCAGAAGCGGCAGCTGCAGCAGGAACAGTGGTACACTGAGTGCTTAATCCGAGGGAGGCAACGACTGCGACAGGGCGCCCCAAAGACCACCAGGACCCCTTCCCCAGCCACCAAATAAAGGACTCACCCACAACAATTCCTAAACTGTAGCTGATTCAGTAAGGCCCAGAGCTAGTGTTCTTAGATGCTGCATAGACGTGGTCAGGAAGGCTTTTGGACCTCATTGCTACTGTAAGGTATCCATCACGATATGTTCATATGAAGGATTAGGTGCTTTTCCCCCCCAGCTGTACTGCTGGGTGTTTGTGTGACCAGCTTCCCTCAATTAGGTTTTTCTTTAATTGGCTCTTGTTAGTAAACAGGATGTTCCTCAAACCTCCAGATTACCTAACCCATTTGCCAGACACCCATACATGAAACCAGGTCGAGAAAACCACCTTGAGGAAGTGGAAGGAAAACAGTGGTGTGACTTATTTCATCTTGCTGAGTCAGGTTTCTTTAAGGAAAAGCACCGGTAAGGATAACATCTCAGATTGACTTCACATGGTGCTTTCTGCTCTGTAAACAACCAACATCAGTTGATCCTCGTCCCTTCTGGCCAACTGAGAACACACAGGCAAAGTGTTTTTAAGCTTTTTTTTTTTTTAAAAAAGTTCGTGCCAATGACCAGGTAGCTCTTTGTGTAGTTTTCTAATGAGTGAGAAGGTACTCGCATAAAAAAAGCAAGATCAGTAAACGCTAGGCAGAATGAGCTTGTGCCTGACACAGCCCTTACAATTTTAGCTTTCAGTAAATTGAGTAGGGAAGGTGGGATGTATGTTGCATCACATCTTATGAAAATGGTTTCTGTGAAGGATTAGTGAGGTGGCTGGATGCCTCTGCTTGTGCCATCTACTTCCCTAGCAGCACCCTAAATTCTAAGATGACAAGACTACTTCATGTTGAATATAGTCAGCACTTTAGTTTTAGGCTTAAGTCATGGCGTGACTGTGTGCCCAGAGTGAGCCTGAGTAGGCTCTGGGAATACATTGTATTTTGTGTCATACACTAATTTTTTTAATGATAAGGTTAATTACCATACTGCACATGCTATAACATGAACAGCTTCCTATTTGTACAGAACTGTATATCCTCTTTTATTATTATCCTAGATACATCTCACACAGCTTCACAGAATATTAGCGCTTCCTAATTAACCAGATTCACACATTTACGCAATGGAATACTACTCAGCCTGAAAAAAGAAGAAAATCTTACCCTTTGTGACAGCATGGATCGACCTGGGGAAACAGGACAGAAAATACAGATGTTAAAGGAAGAGCTAAAGAGACCCCGGACTGAGACGAAGGCCAAGGCCTATGCTGAGTACCTCAAGGAGAAAGCACTGCTGGAGAAGTAGCTGAGCCAGCCAGATGGGGGCCTATTGGGAAAGACAGAAAGAAAGGAGCTGAAAAGTAAGGCGCAGGCCTTGCAGGTGGCAGCAGACAGGCTTGCTATGGAGTGTTGCCACGACCCCCACACACAGAACCAGTGCTAAGTGACGTAAGTCAGACAGAGAAAGACAAGGACCGTATGATCTCATACAACATGTAGAATCTACTTAAAAATTAATAAACAAAACAGAAAAAGACACGTAGATACAAAGAAAAGACTGACAGCTGTCAGAAGGGAGAGGGGTTGTGAGGCTGGATGACAAAGGTGAAGGGATTAAGGAAAACAACCAAAACAAAACCAAACTCATAGACACAGACCATGGTGTAGTGAGTACCAGAGGCGGAGGGGGTGGGGGAGGTAGAAGAGGGTAAAGGGGGATAAATGGTGATGGAAGGAGGCTTGACTTGGGGCGGTGAACACACAATACAATATACTGATGATGTATTATAGAACTGTACCCTTGAAACATAATTTTATTAACCTATGTCACCCCAATAAGTTTGATTAAGAAATTAACAACATTCAAAAGGTGTACTAGTTGAGACAGAAAGTCTTATTTGCTCAGTCACATGCCGCCCCAGGGCAATGGCACAGCTGGCCAACACTACTCGCCCACAACGGGATGAGAGAAGCAAGGGAGGCGTTCTGGGGATACTAAGCCTTTTTTCTTCCCTTGGCGTACTGGGTAGCTGAACGAAGTTGTACTATCCCATAATACAATACGGGTTGCCTTGACTACATTCTGATGGGTACTGGTCGCTGGTATTGATAGTTTTTTTTTTTTTAAATAAAGATTTGGGCTGTTTTCCATGCATACTTTCATCATTTCCAATGAAAAGATCCTACACCATATGAAAATTAAGAAATATTAACCTGTTGACATAATTAGATTATATGAATAACAATCAGCTCCCGGACTGAAATTGAGTAAGTTCTGCACTACTCACTGACAAAGTGATAGGAGGTAAAAGAGACAATTTATGGTGTTTTGAGGGTATGATTATGGTGCTCAAAATAAGCAATCCAAGTAAAATAATTGAGAAGGGAGACCAACCAGTAGCTTATATTACTGAGACTTCTATACTGAAATTACAGTTTCAAAGGGCTCAGTCTTGTGCGTACAGTAGGGTATAGGTTGTCTTAAGCCTGGGAGTTTTTCTTTCTGGGTTTGTGATGATGGGTAGGGGCGAGGCTGAGGCTCGCACGACATTTAACCATGGCTCAGTGAACCATCAATGCATGGGAACGTGAACAGAATCTTCTAGATGGTTCCGACATGCCTTCGCTTTGAAAATCAATGAAACAATATAATTCTGTATTTTCTGAAGTAAAATTATACTCTAAGTAGTGGCCCAAAAATTGCTACTGAGGATATTGAATAGCTACATTACCTATTCCAAATTCAGAACCTAGTTTAAATTTCACCTCCCCGTGTGTCCCTTAAACTAGTTTAGGAATATGGAGAGTTAATCTCTCCATATCCTTCAAGCAATCTATAGTTTTCTTATGTCTACTACTATTTTCCTGTATCATATTTCTTTTATTTTCATCTGTCTTTTTAGCTAGTATATGGATTCATGGATGTTTAGGGCAAGGGAGAGAAGGGTGAAGAAGCTATAATTTTCCCCCCATATTTTTAATCCCTATAATGCTTTGGTTAGTCAATAGTATATAAGCAATAAATGTTGATTGAATTGGATTAAATATGAAATATTAAATGGTATTTAGGTTATGATCAAGTTCCAAATTATCAAATTATTGTATTATCCTCTCTTAAATGTTATTCCTACTTTCATAGTATTTAATATCAATGGTGGTTTACAATTTTTAACTTAAACTCCAAACTAGCTACTGTTATAACAGTAAAAATTTTTAAGCAATATAACTCTTCAAAGAGTAGTAATTTAGGCTTAATTCACAAGAACCACAGCTGGGCCACAACCTTTAGGTAATCATTTGTTAATCTTCCAACCAAATTCTAGTACTGAAAACAAATAAACACCTCTGGATCTTACAAAATAGTGGGAAATACTAGAAATGTTTTGGAAAATAGTGGGAAAAAGCTCATATTTTCTATCTCATTGATGGAAATTCTTTCTAAAATGTAATCACATAAAGTTCCAATTAAAAATAGCCAGTAAGACCAATTCTAATTAGGTAAAAATAAAGAAACAATTATAAAACAAATCACCAAGGCAAAGGAGTCTTAAAAGATATGCGTCAAAAATATTAGAATAATTTATAAAAACTTTAAAAAAGCCTTTGATTTAGTTTTGGCTGTGTCCCCTTAAAATTTCAGGAGTTTTCCTTGCTTCTTGGAAATCAAGGGCACCTGAGTAGCAGTACTTGGGTGAACTGCCTGATGAAATATTTATTATGTGTTTAATCTCTCTATTAAAGATCTTTTTCTCTCTAGCCCAAAGCCTGGTGTAGAAAGGATGGGAAACCTTAGAAATGGTGAGGGACACAAAAGCCCCACAGGGACGCAGGCAGGAATGACCAGATGACAGCAGATGGGGCGGAGAGTAATGAGTGCTCTTTCCTCATCGTGAGTCCCCAGTGGGTGCCTTGGTTGGGGGCCCTCGGCGTGACTCTCGTGAATGACACAATCTGATCATCTGCACAGAAGTTCCCAGAGGCACAGCTGAGTGTGCTAAAATGGCATCACTACCCACTCAGAACGTGATGTTTCTCTGTGCCTGTATGCCCAACTTATGTCCAAATGTATTTGGAAAAACAGAAAACAGGGTTTCTTGATACTAGAGAGATATCATAAAAATGCCCATGACCATTTTATATCCATTTATAAGCTCCTTTGGGAATGCTTGCTCAAGTCAGGCTTCTGAGGACCCATATTTATAGCATATGAGTTCTCTGGTCCTAGCTCATTGGCATGTCGTGTCTAGCTCACGGGTCAGTCAGATTTGCTTCCTCCCAGAAATCCAGAAAGGTGGGCACTGAAATTCGGAAGTGATGGAAAGCTACACTGGGGAGGCCTTTTGGGGGCCCTGAGGACAAATAGATCAGTCGAGAATGTCAATCTACGGAGAAACACCAAAGAATGCAGCAGACTCATAGAGAGAGAGGTAGAGCAGAGCAGCGGTGGCCCACTTAGTTCCCAAGAGCTTTCCTGCTTACGCGGAGATCTAATAGCATTTTCTGCCAATGCCCTGTGAGATGCCTCTCCCATTATATACACTAAATTTTCCATGACTTTAAGTAAATGTCGGTAGGTTTCTATTATTCACAACCAGAAAATATTCCTGACACAGATAAGGTTATCACATTAGGGTGTGTTCCCTTAAGTCTCCGTTAGGTTTACAATGGAAGTGAACAGTATTCTGCTGCCAATTTGTTCGCATTAATTCTGTGTTATGGTCCAAGCATTGTGGAGAGCCTAAGTGCACATGACTTGTGACAGTGACTTCCGGAGCTGCATCACGATGGTTGGTTAGGGGGTCCTGCTTCGTGCCCTGGGGGATACAATGTGTTCTTTCTGCAGTGATGGTAATGCTGTCTCTCACGTGTGCTATCGTCTGTGTTAGTAACAAAATACAATGGAAAAGCTTCAAGTAATAGCCATGCCAAGCAGCAGGAGGCCTGGGGTGCAGCTTGCCTCAGAGACCCAGGCACCAGCCAGGGGCCAGCCTTCTGCAAGTGAATAGTTCAGGAGGATTTGCATATTTCCTGCAGCTGTTCATAAAGAAGGAGGTGTTTTGCATCTATGTACAATTTGTTGTTATATAGGTAATGTTCTTGTCTTTTGGAGAAACTAAAAAATAGTATGTAATCAGCTAGTTCCCCTATAAGACGTCACCTGGCTTACTCAGGAAACAGTCTAGCTTCTCCCGTGAGTACAGGGAATTCATTATTGTCCCCCTGCAGTGATGCGACATATAGGACTTCTGGGTTGTAGCCTAGGTCACATTTGTAACCTTGCCATCATCGTGAAGGTAGCTGTCTATTTAACCTTTAAGTCAATTTGGAAATGGAACTCAGACTGCACAATTCATTTTCTAGATTTAGACGTTTTTAGGAGTAAAAAGGCTGCTATTTGTAATAAAGCTAGGACGGCAAGCATAAGCTGGGGCCCCCACAGGAGAACTGGGTGGTCATCATGCTACTCTTGGGCTTTGTATTCAGTTTCTGGGGACTTCTATCTTGAGAAGCCCAAAGTTCTTGGCTTTTTTTTTTTTTAATTTATAAGACATTCTCATTGTATGCTCAGTTGAAACCAGACAAAAAGTTACACAGCATGTGTATAAATGGTGACTGTGGCTAGACAGATCACTGGGTGGAGAATGTCATTGTTGTACAATGCACAGAAAGACCACATGTGTGTGGGCACAGGAAGGGACCCAGTACAAGGGACCATTAGATCCAATCTCCTGATTTCAATAGAGTCCTGTCAGAACAAAGCTGCTAATCATCATCATCATCATCAGTATCATCACCCAGCTAACATTACTGCGTGACAGACATAGTGCTGTTTGTTTTATTTACTTCATCTTCATAATTGGCATGGCTTTTGAACAAGTCAAATCCTTAGCTGCCACTTTGGCGATCTGCCCACAATCCCACACTGATCACTTGCTGGGCAGACTGGGGAGGCTCCGGGTACCAGGCTCCTCACGTCTAGATTAGGCAGATTGTATTTTATGAGCCTAAAGTCCCTTTTCGCTTTTAACAGTCTATGCTCAGTGATATAGATATATAATTAGATATATAATTATATAATATTTATATAATTATAAATAAATAATTATAATATTTATTTATTTATATAGAAATAAATTTTACTTTTTTTGGAGATGTTTTCATTATTTTGATTCAGGCCACTCCATAATATAAAATAGAGACTATGTACATCCTTGGAAGAATATAAACATGTTTTGTATACATAGACTTAGTATGAAAGTAATCTTCATGATGCAGTTATAAAGTGGCAGCATGGTTTAGCATCAAGCATCTGGACTAGAATCCAGCCACTTATTTTCTCCATGAATTTATGAAAAATTACTTAATTATCCTGAGCCTGAATGCCTTCAACAGTAAGATGGGAACAAGAACTGTAAAATGGGAATCGTTAGCTATGGGAATAAAAAGCTAGTTCTTAGTGATATTGTGAGTATTGAATGATGTGTAGTATGTTAAAGTATCCACTATATACCAAATTTATAGATGGATACAATCAACAAATACAGTGCTTTTCCTATTAGAATGTTAGTGTCATTGTGGAATATTTATAGCATCAGTGTGGGCTGCCAGTGGACTCCTCTATTCCCAATACCGACTTTCACTGTTAGAGGCAGTGATTACATGAGCTAAAACCATAGTTATATGCATTATCTGAGTCAAACATACCTGGGCTCAAACACCTTCTCTAATCTTCTTAATGTATGACCTTGGAAAGGTTACTGAGGCTCAGAGAGTCTTTGTTTTCTCGTCTGCAAATAATGAATGAGTGAAGTATATGAATCACATGATCACAAGCCCTAGCTTGTAGTCAGTAATATGCACTCTCATGACTAGTTTTCTAGTTAAGATAATGTTGGGAAACAGAGATCAAGGTCTTCACTGAAAATGGGGAGCAGAGATGTCTCCATAGCAACTCTGTACAGTACCTGTGGACTACAGAAGTGTCCATAAGTGCAGGGTGGTGACTGAGACCACACGCCCATGGACACTTCATCAGCATGTGCTGTTCCCACTGAGAATGCAGAGAACCTCATTCGCGGTCATCATTGAGTCATCTCTCACGGATGGCCACGATATGAGGACCCCTAAGACCCTTCAAAATGTTCAGATTTACAGTAGGGTTGCAGCTCCATTTTCCCATATAGGACTCCTGACATTGAAGTCAAAAGCTTGGACTGATGAACTCTGCAGATAGTGTTAAGTCCGTTCTTAATCATTTTATCGATGAAGCAGAACAGTTTGATTAGTAACAAACCATTTTTGCCTGAGCCCTACTTGCTCCTTTTGTAAACATTATTTGGGGGGAACCCGCTCCTATGATTTCTTGATGAGAAATCTAGGGTATTTATGATCACAGTTAGAGAACCATAACTGGGAAATCGAGGACAGACACCATGGATGATGAGTCACCTAATGTGTAGCAGAAACAGAATTGAAAACTTGATTTTACCTGCATTGTCTAAATCCTAACTTTAAAAAATGTATGACTTAGATGAGGGTCAGAAATATCATTACTTAGTAAAAATTCTGAGTCTTCTGGTGCCAAGACACCCTTTGCTTGGGCCTTTTTCAACTGAGTCTAAATTCTGTTTGAGGAGAAGCGTGTAAATATGGTAGATTTTTCCGCCAACTTCTAGTCCCCAGTTCATGGATTTGGCAGTTCCTAAGGTCTCTGGCTGTATCTTAACTCTCTGCCTGCCTGTGGTTGGAACTATGGGAACCTAGTGGTGTTAAAGCCCCGGACTGCCTCCCCTCCCCAGGGCCTGGAATTACATCAGGGTCCGATGGCCCCGTGGATCATCTCCTATTTTCCACTCAGCTTTGACTTTCTTCTCTTTTTGTATCCAGTGATTTCTCATTCCATCTTCCAATTTTGGTTTCAATATAATTATATTTTTATGTTTTACCCAACATTTTTGGATAAAAAAGTTTGGAATGGGACAAACATCCCATCAACCGAGTCTCCAGATTTGATTATAAATGAGGATTTGACTTCTCCTGATCTTCAAATCTCCAAGAACAGCGCGCCTAATATTTGTCAGGAACTGAATTGGCACGACAAAACTAGAGCCAGGACCTAAGGTCTCAGAGGCCATCACAGTACGGAAGGTTGTTTGGGAAAACAACTTCATCTCCTGCCCTTAAATATTTAATATCTGAAATAAAAGCCACAGAGTCCGATGGCCGTGAGACCGCACGTTTTAAACTTTGGGGAGTGACTGGGATTACTTGTTGGGCTCACAGGCACACAAGGTCAGGGAGTATGTGTGGAATGTTCAAGGTGGTGATTATGAAGTGTTCCCTTCTGAGTAGGAATGGGGTGATCTCCCCAAGAAGTCACCCCATCCTCAAGGCAACGCCCTCAGAACGGAGAGTCCAGTCAGGACAGAGACGCATACCCTTGTTGTCTCAGGGTCCCTACCACTGAGTCACACTGTTCTAGATTTTTCAGGTTCCTAAAGTCTTTAAGCAAGGCTTTTATTTGGTTACCTTAATTATAACACCTGGTACCTTAGCTGTGTCATGCAATGAAGTGTAAATTGATGTAACAACCTTCTGTTTCTTTAAAAACAGACTCTCACCTTCCTGCAGGGTTTTCCCAGTTCTGTTTTCCCCGCGGGTTTGGTCGACTGGCTCTCCGGGGCTCGGTGACGGTGCCCAACAGCCTGTGTGCTGTGATGGGGACAGACGGGGCCTGGAACCACCCGGATGTGCACAGACTGCCAACACTCTTCTTTTTTCGGGTTGGCATTTACAAAGCGTCAGAGTACATTGTACGTAAACACACACCAGAAGGTTGTTCAAGTCGGGAGCATACTCCTTTGTCAGCCACGTCAACTTCCAGGCTTCTAGAGGCCCAGCGACCCAAGTAATTGTATCCAAAATCAAAATGCTTCCTGGGGAGAATGTGTTCCCAGAACTACTCGTGTTCCAGCACTTTTAACCAAGAACCCAAACCCAGGAAACCCTGTCATTCAAAGTGTCATCCCTGGTAAAGATTAGTTAACTTTTAACCCTGTTCGAAGAACAAAGTTTAATGCAGAAGAGGACCCCAGGCACAGGAACAATAGGGTAGAGAGTGAGGTAAAGGTGGGAGCTTGAGTCTCAGTTGTGACCCTCCTTGCGGCCCTGGACAAATAACGGCACTCTTCTCTGTTTTCTCATCTGTAAAATGGGCAGGTGATGATACTCATCATAAAGATTCTCCTAAAGGTGAAAAAAACAAGTTGTTGATTGCTCACAGTTCCCATTATAAACAACCCTTGTATACTTTTGGAAAAAGGGGACTCTTCATCTTGAGAAAATTTCAGAAAAATCTGGTCTTGACCTTGTAGACCCTTAAGGACGACTTCACCGGTCAGCGTGGCATTTGAGGCTGAGGGCCCTCCACTCTCGAGCTCTTGCTGAGCTGCGGAGGGCCTGGAGGGACTCATCTTTGCACCCCTGGGGCCCTCAGATCCATGCGCCCAGCCACAGATCTGTTCTTGGTGGTTTAGCGCTCCAGCCACTCCCTCCAACCCCAGGCCTGAGTGTCCCAGCAGCAGGGCCAGTGGGCACAGTTCTTCATTAAAAGCTCTAAAAAGCCAGCTCTTATTTCTACATTTCCCTGGGAGGATATCCGGATTATCTTGGCTTCCGCAAATCTAATTAAGCCATGAAACCACCCTATGAAATGGATTTTTTTTATCCCTATCTTGCAAGTTATGAAACCCGAAGGGTTAAGTGATTATGTTAAGCTTACTAACCTAAGCATGGGAAGTATAAACAAAATTCAACACTTAGTCCGTATTTTATCCAATGGGTTCTATTCTCCTGGCACCAAAGAAGAAGAATGTAACACCCATCTGCTTTATGCTTGTTTCTCGCCCCACCCCCACACCTTGTTATCTGAGGGACTTTAATTTCTTAAATCACAAGGTGGCAGGTAGGCTTTAGAGAAGTGAAGAAAACTGCAGGCACAGAGTTCACTTCTTGAGGAGTCTAGATATTTAATTAAGAAAGATTCCAGATAAGGACAGATCAAGAATTTCCCCGGTGTATACACCAGTTTCAATTAGGCAGTGGTTAGTTAACATGCGTTTATAGGACACCCCAAGTCAAGAGTTAATGAAATCCATCATTTATTTCGCTGCTATAACAGGATAACCACACAGCTTCATTCTTGGGTATCTTCTCTTGGTTATTTACATGAATTATTTATCTTGTGTCTGGAAATTTAATACATGCCATAGAGCTGCAAATTATACAATCCATCTTAGGTTTTGTAGTGGGCTGTCCAAAAGGGTAATCAATCTCAGCTATTAGTTTTATTTATTAAAACCAACTTAAGAAGTAGAGGTTTGGCCCCATTTTACATTATGCTAAAAACCCAGAATAGTTGGTCCAAGATGTTGGATGCAGTGAAAGCGAAAAGAAAACCAATTTAAGTGAAAGGTGAATTAATAAGTGCTACGCCAATCTTGCATGTCAGGATCGAGGGAGGAGATGAATGTTTTGCTTCTGCCAAGGCAGAACTCAGAACACGCTGGCCAGTCGGCAACATCGCTGAATGACATAATGGCTTCAAATGTCATTCTGAATCAGTGAAACAAACTTTGGAAATTTTAAGAAGTGAACATTCAGGCGTGCATACCAGCTTCCTCTTACCTGGTAACTTTAAAAAATAATGTTAGTTTCTATCCCAGGATCCTCAAGCAAAAGCTATCAGAATGTCATATTTGCTTAGTCAGTAAGTCCAATGACAGACTGCCCAGAAAAACTGATAATGAAATTGCAAGTTTTTCTTTGTAAGGAAAAGTGCAGAATAAAGTAAGGGAAGATTTAGACCCTGTGACCATGCATCTGAGTGGAGGAGAAAGGAGGTTGATACCCCCTCTCCAAAACAAACAAACAAACAAACAAACATCAAAATCTGAATCCAGAATTTCAAGACCCACCCAGGTGTTTACATCTTGTTTTTCCCCTACTTCATATTATAACTTATGTTCACCACCCACTTTCTTAGAACAGGCTGCAACTTCAAGCTTTCCAAACTGCCAAGTCATTAACCATTATTAAATGTAATGTTGTGTAGAACCCCAGGAACCTGGCCACTAACTAGTACTGCAGATAGAGACAGGATGGTGTATTGTAGTCGCAGTGGTTGGCTTTTAAGGCTGTTTTGTCCTCAGTGTTCACAAACCTCTTTTTTTTTTTTTTTTTCAGGCAGCAAGGCCTTTGTGTGTGTACTGCTTTGCTCTGCCGAGAACATTCTCTTTCTTCATCCTTCCTATTCAACTCATATCCAATCTTCAAATGTCAGGGTGGAATCCTTTCTAGAGAAACTTTGTTAGTTCTCCAGGCTAACTCGGGTTCCTTTGGCGTAGAGTCTCGTGTACTTTTCACAAGACCTTCTTTTCCTAGCAGTAAAATTTACATTCGTCGTGAGATCACGTTGTTGGTCTGTGTCTCTCCCAAGGCAAAGTGAGCTCTGTGAGATCAGGGGCACGGCTGCTATTTTTTCATCGTGGTCCCATAGTGCTTGGAGCATAGCAAGGACTCGCCTCCAATATTTATTGAATAAATAATAAATGACTGAAAAGCAAGAGCGATTTTTCTTTTTGAATTTGTGAGAAAAGGAATGTGAAACATAATTCCTGTGCTTTTAAAGCTATTATGGGGTCAGTATCATTGTGACCAATTTGAAGGGACAAGTTCTTCATAGTACTTTAGCTCAGGGGTGACCGTGTAAGTGGAATGAAGAGCAACTTCATGGGAAGGCTGCGTGGGTGGTTGGGACTCAATGAGGGAAGATATTTGGGTGGTTGATTCATTATTGCAGAGCAAATAGATGACTGGCTTTAAAATGAGGAATAATTGTCTATCATTTGGTTAGAAGAAGAAAAGAGAAAATGGAGATGGAATCACTGAGCACCGTGGCTACTTATAAACACGTTATTCTTGTTCTTTCTATCATTGTTTAACATCTGACTTTCCAAGACACGTTATTGCTCTAATACAACAGGAGAGATTAACAACTTGACTATTCTATTTGGTGGAGATTGAAAAATGGGACTTCCTTTTGCTGCATGACCCCAACCACCTCCCTCCCCCACCCCTGCGTGGCCTTTATTTCCTCCTTCCTCTGTCAGGGAAGGTGTCACCTGTGGACATCCACTTCACAACTGCAAAGGAAGTTCCAGATTTAGTTCCTTTTCAGCTTGCTGCTTGGCTTAGTGACAAAACCCAGCTATTGTTTTAAAGATAAATATAAAAGCTGAGTAGTAAAAATGATATCAGGGTGAGCAGCTCTTTTCATCCCATCTTCAATTAATTCAATACATGTTTGTCGCATATCTTTAGTACAGAAGGCACTATGACATGTGTTAGCTAGTGTAAACAAGACTCACAGTCCAATGGAGGAGCAAAGCTGTAGCTAGCAACTTAAGGCAGATAGTATTAAAATGAGTACAAAGAAAATGCTATGGGAACACAGGGGAAGGAGAGATTAATTTCAGTTTAGGGATTTTGAAAGACTTTATGGAGGATTTTGACCTTGAAGATGTGTATTTAACAGTGGCAAAAACTACTGGGAGCTTAAAGAAGAGAGTCTCCTGGGTAGAAGGAACAAGGGAAACCTAGACAAGAAGGTAGAAGAGCACAGTGAATGTTCTTAAAAATACAGCAATACTGTGGAGCTGGGGTTCCCAATGTTTGGCAATTTAACGAGAAATAAGATTATACATGCAGACTGAATCTGTAGAATAACCCTTGAATGCTATACAAGACAGCTGGACTTATTTTGTAGGTTGGATCTGTTCAGGAAAAGCTTTAGTAACTTTAGTTTAACATGCTTCGGTTAAGATAGCTGGGATTCTATTCTCCTGAGACAGTGAGAGATATGCAGGGGACCTAGCCCAGTTTCTAGTGTCCATTTTTGCCTTGGCCTGTTGCTCTTTAGGGGTTTTGGGCTTTAATCTGCTTGGGGCTGGGGTACATGGGCTTTGATGGTGGAAGGGGCAGTAAATAACACTTACACTCAGGTTGCATCAAAATGTATCATTTGCAACCAGAGGTGGGCTCCCCAGTGTCCTGGCTGGTAATGTCTGGGCCCTTGAGCCCCAAGGAGGGTGATGGTGGAGGAAGGAGCAGTGCCTCTCTCTGCTGCCTTGCTGGCTGGCATGTGCTCTTTCTCAAGACTCGAAGTGGTGACTCCGTGTCGCCCATGGATTTCAATATTCAGTTTAGCTTCGCAGAGTTTGTTATTGGCATTTCCTCCCCTAGTCTGGCAACAGGATGCCTGACAGTCTTTGTTTTCAGCCCTTTTCTTTTCTTCCCCCTGACCGTCGTGTATATTTAAGTGTAAAGTCAAGAAAGGCTGAATCTTAGGCCGCTATCCAGAAGTATCTTAGACCAAATACAAGCACATGATATTTGGGAGTTCCTCTTGGTGATTTTGTGGTTCAACAATAAGAGAAATAAGAAGCAAATCTCATGATGTATTTCTTTTCTGTGATTATGTACAAAAATTTGGCAAGACCACAGGCAGGGAAGGGGGGTTGGAAGACCACCCAGGCCACTGTTGCAGTGTGCCAGAGCGGGGGCTCAGGGCCAGTACGCAGCCTGTCCTGGTGGAGGTGAAAGAATACGGACATGAGATTTGCCCAAGGGGCAGAGCATGTGGAGGTCATCACGGATAGGCTGTGTGAGCTGAGAGAAAGGGCACATTTGCAGGATTACCCAGGTTTCTGGCTTTGGTGACTGAGCAGATAGATGAAGGAGCCACTTACAAAGATGGGGATGTGAGAGTAAATAAAGGTTTCTAAGAGACCAATTGCGTATTCATTTTGGATACATTGAGGTTGAAGTGCCTGTGAAATTTTTGGGTGCATATATAAACAGCGGGAGGAAAACCCATGGGATCAGATATCAGGAAATATATGTGGCTTAGAATAATAGTTATTAATATACTCCTTTTTTATACCAAGGAATTAAACATAATTTCCCAAGGGTGAAAACATAAAATATGAAGATAAGAGGGCCAAAGTCAGAAGCTTTGTTTTTTTAAAGTTGCAAGTCAGAAGCTTTAAGACCATAATTTGTGGCATGAGCAGAAGAGGAGGAGAGCACCGAGAATCAGAAGGAAAGGCTGTGGGCACAGAGAGGGGACACCTGCAGACTGGTGAAGCCAAGGAGGGGGAAGGAAAGTTCCTGTTTAGGAATGGCTGATAGAGCTGGATTCGGAAACATCTATCTTTCACCTAGACACATGGAAGTGGGGGCTGCAATACAAATTCTACTGAATACCTACCAGACCTCTAAGGGATATTTTCTGCTTGCCAGGAAGGAACTCCAGTAAAGTAGTGAGCAGAAGTTGACACATTAGCAATGGTATTTATCCCAAGGAAGTGAACGAATTTCCCAAGGGTAAGCATGGAGAATAGGCATATGAGAAGGTCAAAGATGTCACAAGCCATCCATTCAGCTTCCAGAACAGGAAACATAGCCGAGTAATCAGGGTTAGCAAGCCTACTTGGTGCAGAGTCCGGTGCTCGATCCCCCTGTCTAGGAAGATCCAGAACCCAATAAAGGGACAAACTTGTCAGAGGCCCCGAACAACTCACTTGTTGGCATCGGGAGAAAGCTTGGATGCCAGGAAGGAAAAGGATCTCCTGAATGTAAAACAGCACAGAGGCTGCTCCAGAAGGAGTGGACAGGCTTAGAGGAAAAAATGCAAAATGCTGAGCAGATTTGAGGGCAAGGGAATAACACTTTGAAACAAAATGATGTAATCTCTAAGAGACTTTGAAATAAACGCTTAAACTGTCCAAAGGGATGAAAGCAGGAATAGGGTTCCTACTTCAAGAATAGGACATTTTGGGGGAAAAGAGCATGCAGACTTGAAAAAAGAAGCAGACATTTAAAGCAATGAAAGACATTGTCATTAAAATAAAGATTGGCAGCTAGATTAAACAATAGAATGAATGCAGATGAAGAGAAAATTAGTGAATTGTCAAATATACCTGATGAAACCACAGAAGATGCAGAATAGAGAAATAAAGAGAGGGGAAATATGAAAAAAGAGATAAAGAGACATGAAGGATAAAAAAAGGAGCTTCAATATGTAGATAATAGAAGTTCCAGAAGGAGGAATCAAAGAGCAGGGTGGAGAAGCAGTATTAAAAAGAATTATTAAAAATGTTTTAGAGTTAAACAAAAAAGAACCCTAAGTTCGAAAAGGTACACAGACACCAAGCAAGATGAATACAGCAAATCTGCACCTAGAAACATCATATGAACATTATAGACTGTCAAAGGTGAGCTGGAAAAAATATAAAGCTCAAGAAATAAGACAGATTGTCGATAAAGGAACAAATGAGATTGACAGTTGACTTCTCAGGTATGATCTCTGTGACCACAGAAGACATTGGAGTATCTTCAAAATACTTAGGGGCAATTACATTGTTTATCCGATTCCACATTATTCAAGACAAGGCAAATGTTTTTATACATTTCCAAGGCGATTACTACCCACCAACTCTTCTGACAGGAACGGCTAAGGAGTTCACTTCAACTGCAAAAGAAAAACTAAACCCAGAAGGAAGGAGTGTGAAGCTCACACATATATAGAAAATTGATTTATGTCTAAGCAGGCCTTGCAGACCAATGGGAAAAAGATATACAACTCAATAAACGGTGCGGGGGCATTCCATTCTTCTCAAGAGGGAAACAAAATGAAATTGGGTCTCTGCCACACTGTGTATAGAAAAATCAATCCTCAGTGGGATAATTTGAAAGGAAAAATTATTATAGAAGGAGATATAAGAAGGTATCTTTATGACTGTAGGGTAAGGAGGAATTTATTAAATCATAAAGAAAAGGCTTGATAAATTTGACTGTATTAAAAATGAAAAAAATTCCCCACTCCCCAAACAAAGATGGGTATGTAGGACAATTTTCAGAACACTCAAGTGTCCAGAAAGGGGGTTAACTGTAAGAAAGGGGCATAACTGGACTAGGAAGTGGGGAAATGCAAGTCAGAACACTATGGGGGAGCAGACTGGCCGAAAAATGCACCGTGACAATATCCAAAGCTGTAGAGGACCTGGCATAGAAAAATGGAGATGACTAATGTTCCTTTACAGTAGTAAATGAATATTTATAGTATTAACTAAATCAGGACATAAATTATAGGATATTTATACAGTGGAATGCTATATAGCACTGGAAATGAGTTAACATAAACTATGTATATGTATGCATGCATAATTCTCACATATGATGGATGAATAAAGCAAGTTGCAGAAGAATACATTCTCTATGACATCATTTGCATAAACTTAGAACATTCAAAACAATATCACATGTGGTTTAAGGGTACGTACATGATAAAATGATGGAGATGCATGATAATGTTATATAGCTCAAATTTAGGAGAGTCATGTGATCTAGGAGGGTTCACTGGGGTTCACCTGTGTGGTAAACGTGTTATTTATTAAGCTGGGAGATAGTAGTTGGCCATTTGTTGTGTTAGTCTATATACTTTTTTAAATGCCTTCAATATTGCATAATCCTTTTTTAAAATGAAAAGAGTAAATCAGAGATAAGGGAACAGAGCTGGTGAGTGGGGACCTCTCTTTCCACCCTTATTTTTAACTGGGAAAGGGAAGAAGCAAAGAGAATGTGTTCAGTTTCTTGATACCAAGTGATATGGAGGAATTAAAAAGTTTGGGCAATTTTGCAGGTACACTGACATGTGAAACCGCATGTCACAGGCAGAACTGCGAGCTCAATGTATTCAACTTTGTGAAGCAGTTTTCATGACTCACATGGTGCCAGGTGCAGGGTCTGAATCGTGATGTCCACAGGTTGGAATCAGGTTGAACTAAATCATTAGGAAGCAAAGACCTCTAAATGATTTTTCTTTAAATTCTTTCCTATTCTCTAATGTAGCTTTTAGAGAAGAACCAATAGTATACATGTACAAAGAGGATGAAGATGGAAAATACTGAGGTATTGAAAATATTGAGGGAGAACATTCCTCCAAAGAAGCTGAAATTTGGTGATGTGAAGATCTCTTAAAACCTATAGTCCAAATGTAGGTGGTTTGTGATGAAATTTCTTTGCTTATTGTTTTAAAATCCAGATACTTAATTAGGTACCTTTACCTGTTTTATTTTGTTTATTCACAGTACAACTTTTAAAAATGAAGGAACTCACCAACAACACCCATTTCTCTTGAGTGATTGAAAACTAGATCAGTCATTTTCTGAGCAAGGTACAAGGTGTTCTGTACTAACAAAAGGCCCTGCTTGGAACAGAGGTTTTGCCGAATAGCTCTGCCAGAGACCTTTATTTGAAAGGCAGAATTTTATTTCACAGGAAATGTGAATCTGAGAGTATTTCACTAGTAATTAGCTTTTAAAATAGCAGCAAATTTATTTTCTTCATTTATTCTTGGAAGCCGGACATGAAATTGGAGGGTGTTTTTCAGATTTGCCCGGAATTGTTAGGAACATGCCGTACTTTAGCTAAGAAACTTAAAGATACACCAAACATCACTTCAGAGAGTACTGGCAGAATAGTCCTGAGGAGACAGTACCTAGAAGATAAGTAAACTCTTAAGTATCTGCACAGGAGCTGTCCCAACCTGGGCCATCCCCACCCCGTACACTTCCATTTGCATCTCCGGTGACACTTGAAAAGAACTGGTAGTCATAATAGCACTCACTCAATGTTGCATCTTAACTGTCCCCAGTTAGAGATGGTAACAGTGAGGCACAGGGAGGTTCTGGGTCTTGCAAAGTCCCACAATTACTAAGTGGCCAGAGTCAAGCTTTAAACCCAGACAATCAGATCTCAAGGCTCCTAGCTCAGCACCATGCTACAATACTTGCCATATTGGAAGGCACTAAACCAAGGCATTGGTGTGAGTCACTGACGTAGGCAGATTTTATCACAGCTTCTGTTATCACCCTGGGCTGCTTCGATCACTGATAGGTCAGGGCTTAGCTCTTTATCCCCAGCCCTTTACCCATACACTTACAATGCCAAATAGCTTTCTAAAAGAATGATACCAACTTAACTCCCAATATCATTGTATGAGAATACCTCTTGTTTCATGTTCAATTTTTTTGCACCTATCACATCAATTTTTTTTGATGTGATAGGTGTGAAATAATATCTTATTGTGGTTTAAAACTGCATTTCCCTGATTATAAATGCAGTGGAGAATTTTTCTCATGTTTTGGGGCCATTTATAATATTTCCTCTTCTATGAAATGTCTGTTCCTGTCTTTTGCCCATTTTTATGTTGGGTTGTTTGTCTTTTTTCATATAGATTTATAGGAGTCCTTTCCATATTCCAGATATTAATTTTTTACCTCTTATATGTGTATTCAATATCTTCTCTTAGTTTATATCTTGTCAATGATCCTCTTAATATATTGAATTCTTAATTTTAAAGGAATTAAATTTATCAATCTTTTTCCTTTATGATTTCGAGCTTTTGTAAAACATTTAATGTTTCTTCACCTACCCCCAAGATGGTAAAAACATTCTTACATATTATCTCCTCAAAAATTTATAGTTTTGCTCTTTTACATTGAAGCCTTTATAAAATTTAATCAGAATTGATACTTCTCATGTGTGGTGGGAGGTAGGGATCCAATTCAATTTTTTTTATCGGAGAGCCAAATGTCCGGGTACCATTCTTTGCCTGATTTCCCTACTCCCAGAGATTTTCCATGTCCCTCTGTCACTCTGTCACAAGTCAAGTTTTCTCATAAATTGGACTGTTTCTGGTCCTTTCCATTTTACTCCATTGGTCTACCTTGTCTAAGACTGTATCAGTTCTGCACCGTCTTAGTTACCACAGTTTCACTCATTCCGATGTTGATTTGGAAATCCTTTACCATATTCTCCTCCAGGTGTGTTGTGCCATTGTTAGTCCTTTGCTTTTTCATGTACTTCTGGGATCAGTGTGTCACGCACCGCGAACACGTGCTTAGTATTTTGAGTGCGCTGCATGAAAGCTATTGATTAATGTGGGAAGACGTGACATCTTAGTTACATTGTTTTATTTCCCATTGTGTACATGGGATATCTGTCTACTAAGGTTTTTCAAAAAAGTTGAGTTTTTCTCTCAAAAAAGCTTTGTATGTCTTTTGTTGAATTAATTCCTGGGTCCTTTATACTTTTGTTGCTATCGTCTCTGTTATCTTGTTTAAAGGCTAGTTTTTAAACTGCTGTTGAGTGTAATTATACAGTTTTTATTTGTCATGTGGCAGAGACAACCTTGTTTTTCACTAAGGATGTTTCCTATCTTCCTGTGCCTACATATTTCTTTTCGGTGTTCCTTCCAATTAGGTGTGGCCAAGTGACTGACCTCTGACAGATGGAATGTGGGCAGCTGCGGTGTACCTCCTAAAGACCTCCTCTACAGGCCCCCAACGCCATTCCCTTTAAGTTACTGGATGTTGATGCCAGGAAGACTCTGGAAGCCACATGTTGAATAGGGTGCCGTCTCTCTCAGCTGCATCCCCAAGTGACTGGGTGGAGTGGAGCCCCGTGTCTCACCTGCTCCCATTAAATTAGCTTTACATGATGAGAAACACGCTTTAATTTTGTAAATGCAATGAGATGTATCTATTATAACAAACAAGATTATCTTAATTAAAGCATATTAATTCTAATTTCAGCAACTAGATAAGCATATTTATTAATCTAAGTATTTAGCTGTTGATTTAGTATTTTCTGCATAAAATCACATCATTTGAAAATAATGAGCTTTGCTTGTTTTCTTTCCTTTTTTTTTAATGGATTTTATTTCTTTTTCTTGTATTACAGTTGTAGCTAAGACCTACTGTACAATGTTGAATAAAAGAATTACAGCTGTTTGCAAATTGCGTTGCTCCTGATAGATGAGGCTGTTCTGTTAACATTGTACCATTAATTGCTATGTCTAGTGTGATGTTGTATGTGTCCTGTATCAGGATATTGAAATTGTTTCCCATCATGAATTTGTCAAGAGATTTTTAAATCATAAATGGCCATCTTATTTATCGATATACTTGCATCTTTGGGATCATATTTTTCTCCATTAAACTGATAATGTGCTGAAATACCTATTTTCATGAGTGACATTCCCCATAATCTTAGCTTTTTTTGTTGTTGTCCTTTCCTGATTTTGTTATCACTTTAATAGTAACATGAGTTAGGGCTTGCTTTTATTTTTCCTACCACCTAAAATAATTTGTATGAAATTGGATTCTCAGTTCCTTGCCCATCTGCTAAAAATTACTTACAAAGTTGGCTGTGCCTATGTGTGTGTACATAAATGATTAATTTAAACCCTGAGTCAATTAGTTTGATTGATTAGTAGAATCTACTTTTGTTTTATATTCCTTTTTTAAGAAATTAAAAAGTTTTCAGCTATAACTGACACTCAATATTTTATTAGTTTTAGCTGTACAGCCTAGTAGTTAGACATTTGTACAACTTATAAAGTGATTTCCCCAGTAAGTCTGCTCCCACCTGAGTTATGTATAGTTATCACAGTATTGTTGACTGTATTCCCTAAGCTGGCCTGCACGTCCCCATGATGCTCTTGTATCTTTGGAGTAGTTTGAGATTGTGGTGGCATCTGCTGTGCGTAATATCTCTTTTCTAGTCTTTTAATCTGCACTGAATCTTTAGTTACGTCATTTTACATTCATTAGATTTTTTATTTATACCTTCTTTGTTTGCTTGATTAATCTCGTCAAAGGTTTGTCTGTTGAATAATTTCCAGTAACCACATTGCACTTTCTTAATTCTCTACATAATAATTTTCTAATTAATGGAAAAGTTCTCTTTCACTTATTATCCTCTCCTTTATACTTTTCCTGGGACTTACACTGCTTCATGTCTATGTTAATTTGCACGTTGATTTATTAATTTTGAGCCTTTCTTTTTTAATGTAAACATTTAAGGTCACACATTTTCCTTTATCATTTTATTTGTGTCTTTGAAGTTATATATATTTCATTATAGTTCAGTTCAATATTTTCCAAATTTCATTATTCTGCCATTCAGAAGACTTAGAACTACTAGACAGGTGGAGTTTCTAGTTATTTTATCATTAATTTCTAACAATTACATTTTTTTGCCAGAAAAAAGTGTGATAGGGCACACAGTGTTTACAATTTGTTATTGAGACCTGCGTTAATGGCCTGGCACAGCGTGACTTTTTGTTAATGTTTCCTATGGGCGAGAAAATAATGCCTGTTGACCTTTGAATCCTATGTTCATTAGGTCAAGTACGTTGGCTGTGTTCTCTTTTTGTTGTGGATTGTGTTCTTAAAATATTTCAGATATTTCCTCATGTACTTGATCTTTCCTGATAATTACTAGGCAGACATTTTAAATTTCCTACTATGGTGAGAATGCTCATAGTTCTGTCATTTTTTGTTTATATTCATTTTTGTGCTCATATCTACTGCATTGATGTTATTATGTGCGTACCAGTATTGAATTGATTTTCCTGGTGCAAGGCTATTTGATCCTAGAGAGTGGCCTTTTAAAATGTCATAGTGTCGCTCTTGACTTTAAAATTGTTATGTTATTTGATGTTAATGTAATTATGCCAGCTTTTTTATGGTAAATTTTCCTAATTTATCCTCTTTCATGCTTTGACTCTTCAGCTTTCCGTGAATTTTTGTTTTAGATGTGCTTATGGTAAACATCATATACTTAGATTAAAAACAATCCAGTCTGGAAATAATATATCAGAGAGTTCAATCTATTTGTATTTATTGTCATTAATGGTGCTTGCATTTCTTTCTGCTCTCTTAGTTTTATGATTTCTGTGTGTTTTATTGTTTTTATTGTTTTTTTTCAGCTTCTCTCTTTTTATTTTCCTCTTCCCACCTTCTTTTGGATTAGTTTTTTTTTTTTTTCCTTTTTTCCAACTGTGAGTTAAATTCTCCACGGTTCCTCGTAGTAGTGAGCTTAGAGCAGTGCCTTTCAGTCTGGGGCTTGTGAATCGGCTCTGTGGGTATTGACCTAGACTATAAAAAATCATATAGAAGGAAACAGTAAATGTCTAATTATGGAAAATATTGTTTTCATTATATATACACACATATATGACAGGATTTATTATTACTGCCTCTTTTAGCCTACTGGTTGTAATTCCAATCATGCAAACATACCCAAGGAGCAGCTCCTTGTAGAGCCTTATTGGAACCTGAAGGAAAAGGAAAAAATGGGTGTATTTTTCAAAATAACCTCTGGTATATAAAATATATGCACTTTTCAAGATATCCTCCTATATTGTGACCAAGTAAAAAAAGTTAATAGAAGTGTAACAACTAAAAATCATACCTATACATAAAGCCCCGTGTGGCCCAATCTGATGTCAGGCCAGTGTCTGCCCTCATAAGCCCGCCCTGCCAGGGACACGAGAGCCGATGGGAAAGGACAGTTCTGGTCGCACAGTAACACAGAACGGCACGTCCAATACGCAGCAGCAACCGGTCTTTGTTCCCAGTTTTGATATTTGCTCATCGTGGATGTTTTCCTATTAGTTTTGACTTTTTAAAATACTGCACTAACAATATTCTTTATCTTAATTCCTGGGGTTTTTGGTGCCTGAGGCAGGTGAGTGAACACCAACCTCTTCCTGCAGACAGTGTGGGCCTCTGGTGCTCCAGGCCCGGCCCACTCTTTGCCTGAGACGGGTCCAGCCTTGTTTTCCTTCTCTTCGGCCTTGTGGAGACTCCAGTGTTCCGGAGTCAAGCACATGCCACCAGGCAGAAGGGAGATTTGGTGCTAGCTCGTGGGAAAGTATTCCCTTTTTTTATTCAGCCTCCGTGTGTTTCTTACTTTCCTGATAGCTCCACAGTGCATTTAAAGAGATGTTTTTAAATATTTTATCCAGCTGTCTTTGTTATTTTCCCCCAGAGACTCATTCATCGCATTTATTCTGTTGTACCCCAGAAGTGGAAGTCTGGAAGGTTCATTATCGTAAGATGCAGAAAGATGAGTTGTCTGCTGAGCTCGGCCAGTGTCTGCGGCAACCAGACTACTCCAATTCACCTTTCCAGGGGCAGCGCCGAGAGGCCGTCTCGCTGGAGAAATGAAACACGTGAAGGAACTTCTTTCCGATGGCAAACATTTTAAAGTTTGATGTGTTTTTCAAAGCCAGCCAATGCCTTTGTATTCCAGGCACAGTCCTAACAGTTTTGTGAATGTTAACTCACTTAATTCTCACAACCTTATGTAGTAGGTACTATTATTTTCAGCTCCATTTTAACAGAAAAGGGCAACAGGCCTGGAAGTTCACTCCCTTGCCTATGGCCACATGGAAAGTGGAGAGCCAGGATTTGAACACAGCTAGCTTGGCTACCAATGCCACACTCTAACCACTATGCTATACTGTCCTTTAACAGTGCAGAATGAAGTGTGGTTGGTGTCAGGCCAGACCAGTGGGCAGCAAAGGGCTCCATGGTTTCCCATCTTCTGCAATGGCTCCTGTGGGTAGAATATATGAAAGTTATAGTCCCCGGGTCCTCAGCTTGTCATCAATTCACACACTAAATATGTTAATTGATCTCTGTAAAGATTTTTACCAGAGCAAAACCACTCAATATGTGGTTTTCACTCAAAACATATTAATGACTCTTGGAGGAGTTGGAATAATCTCAACATTGATTACTTGTATGTTTTCTTAGTTACTCCTTGCTGTCTTAATGGAGGCTTTTACCAATACTGGACATAAACTGCATTAATTCCCAAGAGTGACTCACTCCAACTTGCAAATACTACGTATGAACGATGTAGAAGAACAGCTCCAGTTACCTTCGAAATGGCTTTGATGCACTGATACGGCTACATCCTGGAGTTTTACACTCCTTGTATTCTGCAGCCAAATCTGGCCCCAGGATTGTATTTACCAAACCCATTTACTGAATACATTTTGTTTTAATCTTACATGAAGATACTTGGCCTTCACGGGAACTAATACGACCATTTTTTTTAGTTTCTCTTCGAAGAAGTATTAACTTAAGGCTCAGGAATATGAAAGGCTAAGAAAACATTTGAATGAAGTAAAACATAACTTGTTAGTGCCTTTTTACAAATAAAAGCTCCTTTTTCCCTTAAAGAATGTGAAAATTTGCCATTTTTGGAATTCAAAATAAAAAATACTATAGGTTTATTTTTCTTCTTCTTTTTTCTTCTATGACTAATTTAGTGCTCTCCCAGGCAAGATGCTATGATAGGCAAATCATTTTGTCAAAAAGAATCAAATTGTGACTCGAAATATATGTCTTGCATTGGTTTGAAAGGAAATCAGATGCTTGAATAATGAGCTAAAAAGAGGTAGATCTGCCTCTCTATCAGTTCGGATTCCCTGGGAAGCAGGCTTTGACGTGGAGAGTCCCAGCCCTGTGGGAGGGAAGGCAGCATCACTGGGCAGGAGGAGAGGTAGCGCTGGGATGCAGTGTCAGCGAAGGCCTCAGCACCCCCGACAGGGAGCTGCGGATGGCCCTTCGAAGTCGCCTTCCGTGGGGCAAAGCTGTGGGCCTTAACACTTCTCTGTCAATCAACGGGCCAAGGGCGTGCTGGGTGAGAGAGTGTGACTTTGGACAAGGCAGCTCTCTTTAGTCAGAGCAATTCCAGAAGAAGGCTGACAACTGAGGACCAACCGTGTAGCACTCCCAGACTCTGGGGAGTAAGTGCTTCATTCGGAAGGACCACACGCTGCATCAGCCACTGTGTTATGACATCTTTTTTTGAGTGTGGTTGTCTTACAAATGGGGATGCGCCCTTCTGGTTTTTTTGTGTGTGCTTCTTTTTCTTTCGCATGTAGACTCCCTATCCATTCTAATCAAACACCACTTTATCTTAATTCTTGTTGCTGCTCATGCTTCTTGCTGTGCCAAATACTGTCTTTAACTACTCCTTAGGGTCCATCTCAAGAAACTCCTCCTCTGGAGAGCGTTCAGTGACATCTCCAGCCCTCACCAACCTCCTGTGGCACTCACTGATGCTTCAATAATCGGGAAGTTATCACGAAACTCTTCCATACATACACTCTGTTCTCATCCATATTATTTTTCTTTCTCTAGCTAGATGGTAACTAGACTGTGATGATTTCAGATTGTTTACCACCCAATGAGAACGGACGCTCTGTGCTCTTCCTGTTTTCAAGCATTTTGTAGAACAAAAATATTTGTTCAATGAGGTTAGTTCCTCAGCCAAGAATGTAGAATGGGTGGAGGAAAATTCAAATACTTGGGAAATATGCATATATTTTCATTTATGTCTGTCCTTCTGACACCACCATTTTATTAGTAGTTCCTTCAACAGATACTTACTGAACCCTTACTACGTTCTCAGACATTGTTCTCAGCAGAGGTGCTCAGTAAGACAAGGGGCCATTGTTGTAGAGCTTACACTCCAGCGAGAGAACGGATATCGCAAATAAAATCCAGTGAGCAACGTAAGTACACAGTGGGACAGGTGTTATGAAGGCAAAAACATAGTGGGGAGGTGGCATCATCTGGGATGACACGCTATTTTTTTAAGAAGAAATGATTCTGCTGTGCCCAGAGGGAGAAGACAAGCATTTAAGGCAAAAGGAAGAGGAATTCAGGTGGCAGTGAGCACTCTGTGTATCTGAGGGAAAAAAAAAAAAGAGGTCCAAGGGATGGGACAGTAGTCAGCACCGTGGAACGTGACATCAGATGAGGCTGGTGGTGTTGTTGGCTAGGGTAGAGAGTATGGATTTTATCACAAAAGCAGTGGAAAGCCAGTGAATATTGGAGTTTGCTTTGTTCTGCTTTTTACAGCAGGGGACGGGGGCAGAAGCGAACAAAGTTAATACTTTAGGACCTCCTGCTTCCACGCGTCCTTTCTAGGATGCGGGCAGAGCCCCAGCAGTGTGTTCACGTGGTGGAGGCTTTGGGAAAGCTGCAGTTGTCGGAGACGGCTGTCCATTTGCACCCTGACTTCCCGGCTGTCGCACTCCCTCTTGTGAGGCGACATCAGACAGGCTGTGGTTACTTTTGGCATCTGGTTCTGAAAAGTGGAGTGCAAATACTTTCAGCTTGGGTTTTGGGAAGGGCAATTCTGTGACCCATCGTCATTTCTGTGTGTGGCTACGTGAGTGCCAGCCAACTTGGGATAGGCACCAGCTCCCATGGTGCGGCGATGTGAACGTGCAGGGCAAGAGGTTTGCTTTGCAGAGTGCGTCCTGCAACCCTTGGCCCTGGACATGAGCAGGCAGTAGAAGAGAGAGAAAATCTGGATTATAATGTGGTAGAAGCTGGTCTGTTGAAAATTCTAGACTTCCGATGCGTGAAATTCGAAGCAGAGGATCTGGTCTTTATTGATGCTTATCTGTCAGGATGGTTGTAAATGCTCAAATATATATTTCTTGTTTTTAGATTAGAATAATGTAAAACAGCACTTATTAAACTTTTTATGTTTAGAGAGCACAAACCTGTGTTTGTGTGTGTGCATGTATGTATGTGTATGAAGCTGCATGTTAAGTTATTGATACAAAAACATTGATACTAAAAAGGGTTTTAACCAGCTTTGCTAGAAGATTGAATTACCTTTCTGTTCCCTACATAGAAAATTATATTACAAGAATTTTATCATGTGAGGATGTAATCAAAGGATGATAGTAAAAAATTTAAACAAAACACTGAAGTGTGTCAAATGGTTAAGTCATAAAAATTGCATGCTGTTTTTCTGTATATTTATTTTCATATTTAATTCTATATTTGTTTTTTGGATTCCTTTTTGTTAAGACCCCTCCCCCAAATTTTATAATCTTTAGACCCCACAAAGCCTGAAGTGGACCCAACTCTCATTGGGGTGGTGTTGTGATGTGATTTCTATTTTATGAAGAATGGATCTAGAACGGACAAGAGTAAAGTCACAGAAGCCACAGTTTGCATCCAACCAATTACAATTTTTTTGAGTTTAGTTTTTGAAGAGGGATAACAAAATGGTCAGGGGTTGGCATTGGTCTCCTTCCTTCACTTCTTTCTAGAGCCAACAGAGCCTGTAAGGGGGGCTGGCCCTGGTTGCGTAGTACGACTTCTCAGACTCTGTGTGCATGTGAATCATCTGGTTAACACGCAGATGGACACTGTTTAAGTAGGTCGTGGTAGGGCCTAGACTTCTGCACTTCTAACAAGTCTCCTGGTGTTCCTGCAGCAGGTCCTTTGGGGCAGCGAGGGGTGAAGTGCTATGGATCTAGGGTCATACTGCCGGGGATTCGATGCCCATTGGACTGCCAACTTTGTGACTTTGGTTAAGTCATCCATCTAATCTTTACAGTCCTCATTTTTCTCATCTATAAATGGGGATGCTAATAACAGCATAGAGTGTTATTGTAAAGATTAAATGAGATGATTCATGGTAAGAGGTTATCACAGTGTAAGGGCATAAAATGTTAGAGATCACTGTTCTTTTTTGCACTTCCAACATTTGACCTTCCCAGCCAAGCCTGCCTAAGACTTCTTGTGAATGATTATCAAAATTTCTCATGCATCTAAAAGGAAAGAAAATGCCTGTGTATGTAGTATGGTCTAAGTAAAATTAGTCCAACCAATGAAAACTTAAAAATAATGAAATATATGTAGAAATCAAAATTACCAAATAAAGTACTTCTGGTCAAGATGGAGGCAAAGGTAGATACCCTTTACCTCCTCACACAACTGAAAGAAGGACAACAAATTTAAAAACAACCAGAACTGACAGAAAATTGAATTATATGGAAGTGTAACAACCAAGGAATTAAGGAAGAAATATTTATTCAGACCAGTAGGAAGGGTGGAGATGGGCAGCTGGGAAGAGAGTACTCACGGCAAAGCAGTGGCTGGAGGACCAGAGTGGGTGAGCTGGTGGCTGGTGGAGCAGGCAGTCCCACATTTGTGTGCAGATAAACTGGGAGGAACAACTGGGGAGCAAGACAGACCACACAACCCAGGGTTCTAGTATGGGGAAATAAAGCCTCAAAGTCTCTGACTGAAAACACCTGTGGGGTTGAGGCAGCGGGAGAAACTCCCAGCCTCACAGGAGAGTTTGTTGGAGAGACCCATGGGGTCCTAGAATGTACACAGACCCATCAACCCAGGAGTCAGCACCAGAAGGGCCCAATTTGCTTGTGGGTAGAGGAGGAAGTGATTGAAAGTTGGTCAAGAGCCCAGCAAGTGGCATTGTTCCTTCTCAGACCTCTCCTCCATGTATAAGACCACAGTACAGTGACATAGGTTGCCCCACCCTGGAGAACTCCTAAGGTTCCATCCCTTACTATGTAACAGGTATGCCGAGACAAAAAAATATGGCCCAAATGGAAGAACAGATCAAAGCTTCAGAAAAAATACAACTATGCGACAAAGAGATAGCCAACCTATCAGATGCATAGTTCAAAACACTGGTAATCAGGGTGCTCACAGAAATGGTTGAGTATGGTCACAAAACAGAGGAAAAAGTGAGGGCTATGAAAAGTGAAATAAAGTAAAATGTACAGGGAACCAACAGTGATGGGAAGGAAAATGGGATTCAAATCAACAGTTTGGACCAGAAGGAAGAAATAAACATTCCACCAGAACAGAATGAAGAAACAAGAATTCAAAAAAATGAGGAGAGGCTTAGGAACCTCCGGAACAACTTTCAGTGTTCCAACATCCATATCATAGGGGCGCCAGAAGGAGAAGAGGAAGAGCAAGAAATGGAAAACTTATTTGAAAAAATAATGGAGAACTTCCCCAATCTGGCACAGGAAATAGACTTTCAGGAAGTCCAGGAAGCTCAGAGAGTCCCAAAGAAGTTGGACCCAAGGAGGAACACACCAAGGCACATCATAATTCCATTATCCAAGATTAAAGAAAGAAGAGAATCTTAAAAGCAACAAGAGAAAAGGAGACAGTTACCTACAAAGGAGTTCCCATAAGACTTCCAGCTGATTTTTCAAAAGAAACCTTACAGACAAGAAGGGGCTGGAAAGAAGTATTTGAAGTCATGAAAGGCCAGGACCTACATCCAAGATTACTGTATTCAGCAAAGCTATCATTTAGAATGGAAGGGCAGATAAAGTGCTTCTCAGATAAGGTCAAGTTAAAGGAGTCCATCATCACCAAGCCCTTATTGTTTGAAAAGTTAAAGGGCCTTATCTAAGAAAAAGGAGATAAAAAATATGAACAGTAAAATGACAACAAACTCACAACTACCAACGACCAAACCTAAAAAAAACAAAAACAAAAATGAACTAAGCAAACAACTAGAACAGGAATATAATCACAGAAATGGAGATCACATGGAGGGTTATCAGCAGGGAGTCAGAGGGGAATAGAGGGAGAAAAGGTACAGAGAATAAGTAGCATAAATGGTAAGTAGAAAATAGACAGGGGGAGGTTAAGAATAGTATAGGAAATGTAGAAGCCAAGGAACTTTGGACATGAAATAAGGGGTGGGGGCAGGGAGTTCAGGTGAGAGGGGGTGTGCAGGATGGAGGGGAATAAAGGAGGGAAAATGGGACAACTGTAATAGCATAATCAATATAATATATTTAAAAATTACCAAATAAAATGAATATTGAGACCAATCAAGAATGTGCTGGTTTGCTAATTAAATCAGAGGTTGTTGCATCTAGGAGTTAGAGCTCTTGTAGTCCAGCTTCTTTATTTCACAAATAAAAACAAAACAAAAATAAGTGAAAGGGGCCCAAGTCATGAAATGGCGATAGAAACCCTCTCATTAAAAATTTGAGACCTGTAGAAACCAGTCTTCATTTAGGCTGCTATTACTGGCTGTGGGTCGAATTGTGTTCCTTTGTGAACGTGACCTTATCTGGAAAGCGGGCTTTGCAAACATAACCAAGAAAAGATGAGGTCACTAAGGTGGCCCTAATCCCACGTGACCCACGGTGAGCTCGCCAGAAGAGTGTGAAGGCAGACACGGAGCGGGAAGGCCGGGTGATGATGGAAGCAGAGGGTAGGGCAGGGGTGTCGAACTCATTTTCACGGGGGCCACATCAGCCTTGCAGCTGCCTTCAAAGGGATGAAATAATTTTAGGACTGTATAACTGTAGCTACACCTTAATTGTTAAGGAGTTGAAATTACATTCGGCCCTTTGAAGGCAACCATGGGGCTGATGTGGTCTCCGGTGAAAATGGGTTTGACAACCCTGGCTGGAGTGATACAACTGGCAGCCAAGGGACACATGGATTGATGGTCCCCTAGGAAGCCAGGAGGGGGTGTGGAGGGACTCTCCCTGGAGCTGCAGAGGGAGCAGGGCCCTGTCGGCACCCTGCTCTCTCACCTCTAGCTTCCAGAACTGTGAGTGAGAGAGTCAGTTTCTGCGGTTGTAAGCCACCTTTTTCATGGTTCTTGGGTATGGCTGCCCTAGGAAAGTCATACAGAACTCATTCTTCCTCCATTTTCACAGGTTTATTTTTTCTCCTCTGCCACACGGAAAGCTTCCTGCAGGTAGGGAGTGGGCTTTGCCGACGTTCACAGCCCTCGGACAACTCAGCAGCGCTTAGTGAGGACTCCCTGAGCATTTGCTGAAGTGACCGCAGGCTTCCACAGACATAATGCAGCTCATTATTTGTTATTCTAAATTCCCTGTAATTTGCCTGTCAGGTTTTAATATTAATTGTCACTGAGGAAATAGAAGAGGTGCCTCTTAGGTGCCAAGAGATGTTTGGACAGAATGTGGAAATAAATACCTATAGAGGAAAGACAAGAGCTTATTTTAATATTATTTTGAGAACAATAACATAATGTACCACAGTGTCAAGCTGTTGTGCATGGTCCTGGTGAGGCAGACCGTGTTTTCAGAGCTGATTTCTGGTGAACAAAAATTGAAGTTTAGAAGCGGGGAGCAGAGAACCAAGAGTCAGACTGGGAACTCAGCTCTTAACCTCTGGACGACAGTGAAATGCAAACACTGATCTCTCCTTTCTGCAGAGCTGAACATCCTTAACTTTCTGTTTATGGGTGATAATGTGCTTAGTTTGCTCTCCATATAAATATGTACATGAGCACTGAATATATATTTATTCTGTTACTACAGAATTTGTTGCTTTTGTATACATCTAATCAATTTGCTGAGATGTATTTAGAGCTTATGAGCCAGGTTTTCCTAAGCTGTTGGGCTATTTTTTTTTTTAAATCCTCACCCGAGGATATGTTTATTGAAGAGAGAGAGAGAGAGAGAGAGAGGGAGAGAGAGAGAGAGAGAGATCAATCAGCTGCCCCCTGCATGCGCCCTGACTGGGGATTGAACCCGCAGCCTTTTGGTATATGGCCAGCTGGCTCCAACCACCTGAGCCAGCTGGCCAGGGCTGTTGTGCTACTGTTCTTCCTCTGCAGAGCCACAGGTTTTATATGTCAGTGAGTGGGTTTCCATCTCTGGGCTGCATCTCGAGAACGGGGAGCCCCCTGCCCCTGGAGCACTTTGCTACTGTCTCACTTGTGTACTTTTGTGGGGTGACCTTTTGTTTGAAGGAAGGGTTCTCTAGTAAAAGGAAAGTTAGATTCCCTGAATTTAGATCATTTTAGTTTATACATGAGGACTGATAAATAAATGTCTTCTTTTATTTATATAAGCCAAAGTCCCAGGAAGCCCTGCAGAACTTCTCAGACTCCCTGGGCATAGTTGGAGTTTAGGGGTACATGACCCATGGTGACCTTTATCCAGAAGTTCATTGTCTCTGGCCGTGTGGGATACGTTACATCTTTTCAGGGGCTGCTTCACGGTAACTTAAGGACATACTCTTACTGGGAAAAATTCGGTGGCTGTTATTATTCTTTATTTCAAGAGAACTATATAGAAGCTTGATTTTAAAAAAACAAAACCAAACACCTCAATAACACTGGAGAGATGGTGCGATGTAACATTCCTTTCAGGTGTCTCTGGTCCTAATAAAGAATTAGGCTCTGTCCTCAACCTAGAAAAGTACTTTGTAGCCTGTGGCTTCAAAATGTTTCATAAATCATATTCTTGTGATAGAGAAGAAAACCTGTGTATGTAACCTAGTAAAGGATTCTTATTATAGCTTCATCTTGAACCTAGATAAATGCTTTTACCCTGACTTCTTATATGAAATTGTGACCTGGAGGATGCCGCAAATACAGCTCATGTCAACATGGCCATCGAATTACGGCAAGCCAGGGCTTGCATGTTATGCTGCTCTCTGTGATCTTGAATTACTCAATTTTTATGAGTCTTGATCTTCATTTACATTATGGGTATAACAGCTCTTTCACAATGTTAAGGGTTATGTAAAGTATGTATGAACAGAAGAAAGTTACTTTCTGGTTATACCCTATTTCATGAAAATAGCCATGTGGTTCCCACCAAGTCAGGCGGGGACATCTGACATAGTATGATTAGGATATAGGCTCAGTAGTGCCCGTGGCATTTACACTGGGGGGTAAAGGGACTCCTCAAATGGGCGGGTTGTCATTTTCCAAAGACGCTGACCTGGCGGGTGGAAGTGAGGCCACGTGACCGTTGGCCATGCAATAGAAATCACCCAGGCGTTTTCAGCTGAGCTGGACCCGGCTGTTGCAAGGGAAGACGCTGAAGGCAGTGTCGAGTGAGAGAGAGTCACAGCAAAATCTCTTATGTACCCTGTGAGAGCAACGCTGTAGCATTTAGAATTAGCTTATCAGTTATTAGTAACTCTCTTCACTGACAGGATAGGCTTCTTAGAAGCCTGTGTAGACTGTTTAGCATAGAGCTTGGCCCCTAAGGAGATCCCGGGTGAACATTCTCAATTCCATTCCATCCTCATTCCTGCCACCCGCCACCCCCAGGAAGAGCATGTGGAGAAGTCATTATTATGTTTCCTTTTGAGCGAATCATACTTATTCATAGTGACTGAGTTATTTCTGTGGATCTAGACTAATCCACCAGCAATGATGGCCTAATATTTCAGAGACAGTCGGATGTTTGGGGGGAAGAAGAAATCATTCTTTAGCGAGCCAGGATTTTCCTCTCACAAATATCAGAACATTAGACTGCACCTTGCTTTGATGGCTGCTTCTGATTTTTTTAAAGTGTCGCAAAAGAACTTTGCTTAACAGTAAGGAGTGCATTTCTGGGTTCGAAACATTAGTTTCAGTTTGGGCCTCCAAAAATTGAAATAACACTTTTCTATTGGAAGATAATGATAGAATACTGATATTTTTATTTTTACTTTCGTGTTTTCTATGCCGAAGAGGTGAACTAGTTTTACCCTCCCAGGGATAAATTAAGTTTCATTTTAGTTTTTCTTTATGTAAACCATTTTTATTTTTCAATTACGGTTGATAAACTATATTATATTAGTTTTGGGCGTACACACCAGTGACTCGACATTTGTATAACTTACAAAGTACTCGACATTTGCATAACTTACGAAGTGACCGTCCTGATAAGCCTTGCACCGTCTGGCAGCACACATAGCTATTAGAATATTACTGACTGTATTCCCTGTGCTGTACTTCCCACCCCTGCGAATCTCCTGTAACTACCCTTCTGTCCTTCTTCCTCCCTCCACCTTTCTCACCCAGCCCTCCAACCTCACTGCCATCTGGCAACCATCAAAATGCTCCTGGTATCTGTTAGTCTGTTTCTGTTCTGTTGGTTCATTTATTTTGTTTTTTAGATTCAATCATTGAGAGATTTGTATTTACTGCTATTTTATTGTGCATAATGTTTATCTTTTTACCTTTTTTTCTTAAAGAGGACCCTTTAACATTTCATGTAATACTGGTTTGGCGGTGATAAAATCCTGTAGCTTTTTCTTGTCTGGGAAGCTCTTGATATGTCTTTTGATTCTAAATGATAGCTTTGCTGGGTAGAGTCATCTTGGTTGTAGGTCCTTGCTTTTCATCACTTGCAATATTTCTTACCAGTTCCCTCTGGTCTGGAAAATTTCTGTTGAGAAATCAGCTGACAGTCTCACGAAGGCTCCTTCTAGCTAACTAACTGCTTTCTTTTGCTTCTTATGAGATTCCCTCTTTACCTTTAGCCCTTCGCATTTCAATTACGGCATACCTTGCAGTGGGCCTCTTTGGGTTCATCCTGTTTGGGACTCTGTGAGCTTCCTGGACTTTGTGTCTATTTCCTTCACCAGGTTAGGGAAGTTTTCTTGCACTAGTTTTTGAAATGGGTTTTCAATTTCTTGCTCTCTCTTCTCCTTCCTGCGCCCCAATGAGGTGAATGTTGGTGCACTTGAGGTGTCCAAGCGGCTTCTTACACTTCCTTCATTTTTCTTTTTGCTCTCTCATTGGGTGACTTTTGCTTCCTTATATTACAAATCTCTGATTTGGTTCTTAGCTTTATCTACTCTACTGTTCATTCCCTGTAAGTTATTCTCCATTTCAGTTAGTGCATCTTTCATTTCTGACTGGTTCTTTTTTATGGTTTCCATGTCCTTTTTTATGGTTTCCATGCTGTTTAAGTTCTCACTAAGTTCATCGAATATCCTTATAATCCGTGTTTTGAACTCTGCATCAAGCAGATCGCTTATCTGGGTTTTGTTTACTTCTTTGCCTGGAGTTTTGTTCTGTTCTTTTATGTTTCTCTGTCTTCTCACTTGGCAGCTTCCCAGTGTTTGTTTTTGTGAAGTAGGTAGAGCTGCTGTGTCTTCTGAGCTTGAGAGAGCGGCCTTATGAAGTAGGTATTCTGTGGGGTCCAGTGGCACAGCCTCCCTGATCACCCGAGGTGAGCACTCCAGGCGTGCACCTCCCACCCCATGTGGGCTGTGTACCCCCTTCTGTTCTAGCTGAGACTTGAGTGCTGTTGGCATGTCAATGGGAGGGATTTACCCTCAGGCTGACCAGCTGCACGGACTGGCTGCCACCGCCATGTAGGGTTAGCTGTGCAGGGGCCCTCCCCGCAAAGCAGGACTTACCTCAGTGGGGTTCTGGTGCCTGCTGAGTCTGCCTCTTGAGTGTGTTGCTTGTGGGAGGTAGTTGGGTGGTGCTTCCATGTGGGCTGAAGTTGACCACCAGGGGCATTGGCTCTGGGGCTTTCCAGGTGGTACAGGCGAAGGCCAGCTGCTACCTGTGTTCTGCCCGGGGCTACCCAGCATGAACTACAAAGTGATATGCAGATGGCTGCTACTTGTGCTGGGCTTGGAGGTGCCCAGGCAAGACCAAGCTGTGAACCAAGAACAGCTGCTGCTAGTCCCAGGCCTGGGGCCACTTAGCATGAGGTACAGGGCATGCTGAGGCCAGATGCTGCTCATTTGAGAAATTTTAGGAAAGTCTAAAGTGCGAGCCAAGATAGGCCATTTTCATGGAAAGCCGCCAGAAACAGTTTGGGTAGGCCTGCAAGTTGGATGGGACTGGGTCTCAGGGAATTACCAGGGTGGGGAAAATAGTGTGAGCCAGCTTGATGGCGACTCAGGTATGGTGCCTGCCTGCCAGCTTAGTGGACAGAGGGCCCATCAAAGGAACAATGGCCTTGCCAGCACTCTTTTTCTGGCAGAAAGCTGCACCCCCCTCCAGCTCTTGCCCTGATGCCAGATGATTCAGTTCCTCCCTGTATGTTCCTGGTGTCTTTTGAGCTGCTGTCCCAGCTTTGGAGCTCAGAGGGAGAGAGTCTGAGTACATCCATGCCCTTTAAAAGGAATTACCTGGGATTCTAGAAGCTTCTGTCTCACTCAGCCACAATCCCACTGGTTTTTGCAGCCAGAAGTTATGGGGACTTCTCTTCTTGGCACTGAAACCCTGGGCTGGGGTGTGGGTTCTGGATGCTCTGGTGTGGGGCTGGGACCCTTCACTCCTCAGGGGGGACCTCCACAGCTGAGATATCCCTCCTGATTTTTATCTGCCACAGGTGGGTATGGGACCATCCTGTTCCGTGTCTCTGCCTTTCCTACCAGTCTTGATGTGGCTTCTTTTCTAAATCCCTAGTTCAGGACTTGCATTCAGCGAGGTTTCAGGTGGTTCTGAATGATGGTTGCTCTGTAGTTCAGTTGTAATTCTGATGTGGTTTGGGAGGATGCAAGTACTGCATTTACTTAGCTGCCATCTTGACCGGAAGGCCCCCTAAGTTTCACTTCTGATTGTGCCCTAAAAACTCAGTCTACTGATGAAAATTACACTTCATGAAGCCAGGTGTGAAAAATTTTAAGTACAGCCTATCTTTGATTTTTAACTACTTATCCTCTAAAGTGGGCAGTTTGACCTTCACTATTAACAGAGGATGTTTTCTTGTGAGGAGCAACTGATAGGATAACTTGTCTTCTGCATTACAGTAAAAAAGTTGCTCGTGCAAACATATAGACCCCTTTACATTGTTTTTCTTACTTTTAAAAAGCCGCTATCAAAGGCAGAAACTGTTGATCTCCCATTTGAACACCAGAGCTTGCTCTCTTTTGAAGTTGCCAAATGTTGTCTTTGTGAACATAAAACCATTTTTGTTTTGCTGATTATCAATCTGTCTCAACACAGAAAGGAGGAAGATTAGAAATCCTTTTAAATGCTTCTTTTATTTCATTGGTTGTACATTGGGTGAGTGAACTGAATATTACAACCAAAACATATAATTGATACAAATTAGACTCCTGTTTACACTGTAAGGTAATGAATGAGGGAATTCTTTAAGTGTTACAGAAAGATTTAGTAGAAATGTTACCAGTGGTATGGCTGAAAGAATATTTAGGTGAAGTGCTATTATACCCGGAAAACCAAGAGTGAAATGTAGTTCCCATATAAGTGACATGTTCATCTCTTAACTGTAATGTTTGTTGAATTGCTATCTTCATGTCTTGGATATTGGTGATTTTGTTTTTGTAATTAAACAAAGCATTTAAGATTTATTCATCATAGTCAGACTTCTGAATATAAACAAACTTTTGGCAAATAATATTTATACAGAAAAATAGTTTTAGATCCTCTCAAATCCCAGAATTATTCTATAAAATTACATTATAAATAAATAAAAAGCAAAATCTGTTGTACATATATTTGTACATCTATGCATTTGCCTTGCCTCCTCCTTATCGTAAATGGCATAGTTATGACTCTTTGCATATTATAATCACAATTCTGGAAAACGGATATCGTAGTAAAAATACAGTCCTCTATATCTGCTTGGGGATACAGCTGATGTTTTTGATGCTCCATTATTAAAGGGCTGAAAATAGTTGTGTGCTAATAATTTTTAACATCAAAATCATGAAACAAAAGAAAAAATAAAGACAATGTTACAACAATTAGTCTACAAAAATATTTCAGTGATTCACATAATTTACCCTTTAGTAATGTATACTATGCATTCAATGAGTTTAAGTGAGTTAACAAAGAAAAAAAGAAAAAAGAACATAAGTTTGAATGTTTTAGGCAAGTTGTAGCATAACTACATTGTTATAATTGAGAAAATTACAAATATCAATAATACATAAAGATGAAACTACCAAAAAAATACAAGTTAGATACAATACTTTCCCACAAATTAAAACAAATGTAACGATACAAGCGCTATGCAAGATTACACTTAGAATGTGATTTCTTTTGATGGGGTTATCAAATCTATGATATAAGATAGTCGTTAGACTTTGACTAACATTAATTAAAATGGTGAATTTCTTTCTTCTAAAAGAAATGATATGGTTGGTGCATATAGTTTTCAGAACAGGCGGTGATGCCAAAATTTAAAATATTTTACATTCAATCTCAAAAGTCAAAATACTTCAATCACTAATATGTTCACAAAGAAAATGGATGGTTTAAACAATTACATGTAATATTCATTTATAACAGCTGTTTTGTTTTTTAACAATAATTTAAAAACTATGTAGGTACTGTATAGGCTATGTGCAACATATAAAATGTGAAATATGAAATATTTGGTACGATAGTGCTTAAAATAAACTTTAAAACAAACTTTCTGAACAAAATTTAATTGTATCGCTATTACCTTGAAGATCAACCAAGTATTTAAAAAAGTAAACAACATTAAAATATGTTTCATCCATATATAGTATATATATGTATGTGTATATATAATATGTATGTACTTGTATTAAAGTTTTTTATACTTTTGAGACATAAAATATGCTTTAAGGTGAAAGAATTAAAAGAACTATTTTTTTCCATGCTGTAGTCAGTTACAACCGTTTAATCCAACTTTTTGAAATGCAAAACAGTAATGGATTTTTTATAAAGTGAGACTATCTACTTTTTTGTTTACATAGTAATTTAGATTAAAGTCACAGTCAAATTTTCAGTGACTAAACTCAAACTTACTTAAATTAGAATATTATACAGATCTCCTCGCCTACAGCTTCCTTGTTTGACTAGGGTTCTAGTTTAGAAGGGTTATTCTGTGACAGGCAAACGGATGGTGAGTTTGAAAGACTAATCCCTCGGATTGGACGGTTGGCATGCGCCTCTCATTCTTGTCAAGCTGGATGAAGTCTGGCAAAATCTAGGCACTTCTACAAAGTCTCTCTTATAAAACAACTTTAAAAATATACTTGTAAAATAATACCTTCAAGACTTTGTTTGGTGGGGTATGAAGCTCATACCGTGCAAAGTTTCTTTTCAATCTAGTTACTGTTATTCTAGAATCATGTGATTCAAGACGGCATCTCCAGGCAAACCAAATACCACGCGTGGATGCATCCCCCAGTCTTTGTGCTTGAATTTCCATTCAAATTTTAGACCTGCAGGACAGGTGTCAGTTTTTTACTTCACTTCTCGTCTTTGCTGCAGCATTCATGTCAAGAAGTGAAACATACCCTTTGATCCAGTGGGAAAATGAAATGACAGGAATTGGAGCTGGACTTGAACCTGCCCTTGGAATAGGTGTTTAAACTAATGCTATTTGTTTATTGCTAACTTTGAAATATTCTGAGTCAGAATTGGTTGGGCTTTCTGCATGAGCTATAGTTATGGAGATAAGACAATATTCCTAGGACAGAAACTATGTTTAGAAACCCTTTAAAAGTAAACTTTATCCTTTATGTCTTTAAACATCACAGCTGGTCTCAGGTAGTTAACTATCTTAGGTTGGAATATACTAAGCATACCATATTTAATACTCATATATGATATAGCAGCACTAGCTTCTTAGAGTTGTGGTCTGTCCAGAAGAACTAAATCTTTATTTAGCATGCAGTTTGTGGCAATTCTATTGAGGAGGAAACAGGATAGTATGTACAGTAACAATGTTTAGTTATTCTCAATGCGGATTCTTGGCATTCCATTCCATTTCTGCTGATTATTTCAGAATTATCTGTTAAAGAAAAAGATAAGTGTGATTTAGACATTCTTCTGTGAGGGAAAATCATGAGTTTAAGTTCTACCCTTTGAAAATAGACATTTGTAAATGGGAATTTTCTTCAACTTTTCATAATTCTGATGCAATTACAATTTTGCACAATCCCCACCCTTCATGCCGAACAAATGTAGACTTAAGCACTTTGGCTATGGGGCCCTTGGAGAGAATGATGATTCCAATGCAGTGTTTTCTCTAAAACTGGGGCAGCGTGTCTGTGGGCACAAAGTGTTTGCAGATCCTAATTTCTTTTTTTCGCTTTTGCTTCCTGTTTCTTTGTTGTTGTCTCATTACCCTTCAATTAATATTTGCTAAGGTGATCAAGGACGTCGAGTGAGGGAATTTGTGTGCATGGGAGAAGTTATTTGTAAATTTTAAATATAAATATTTAAAAATGTATAATAAATTGTGTTGTTTATTTATTAACTTGCATTTATAATTTGAAGATGTGTTCCCATCACAAGTAATTTTGTTCCCAAGAGATAACACCACCAAATTTCAAATTCAGGAAATGTTTACGCATCCCATAGTACAGAGAAAAAGGAAAATATTCTAATAAAGCTGTTAAAATATTCTTAATGATCCAAAAGCACAGCTAAAGCTAAACTATCAAGTGCAAACTGTGGTCTCTGGAGTTTGACCCCCAGGTTCATTCCCAGCTCCACACCTTTGCAGAGGACAGGGAGCTCACCCCGTGTGACCCAGTCCATCAATGTCAAGCCTAAAAGCTAAGCTTTCAACACATCCTAACCAAAATATTTATTCTTTCTGCAATGCTTTAACCAAACTTTGTACAATAAATAAACAAGATGTTTGTTTATTAAATGGTCAAGAGTCTTTGTTTAGGAAATAAGCAGTAAAAATTCTTTATGGACAAGGTCAGCTAATATTTCTGCACACCGGGATCCAATTGTTAAGAAAAGCTTCATTTCTACAAGTATAATTTTGTGTCCTATCATGTTAGAATTCATCCATCTGGATATTTTCCCTTTCAGGGGGGCTCCTGCAGTTTCTATAAAACAGTTTTAGTATAAACACTCCAATAGTTTCTTTCATGAAATAAACAAATATCCTTTATTTTATTGGAACATAGAGATGTGCAAGGAATTGATAAAAGTAGAACTTATTTGTATTAAATATTTATACTAAATGGAATTAGTATAAATATTTATACTAAATTCTTTGTTTTTAAAAAAATTTCTAGGAATTTAAAATTAATGGAGAAAAATAGCATTCCTTGTCTCATACAGTGAAAGACAAATAAAAATAGTGATATGATTTTATATGTAAGTATCACAATATTTTTGAATAGTCATTACAAATAGCTAATATTCGTTCTTCAGATGGTTACATTATAATATCATTATTAAACTTAGATATTTGATTATTAAATAGGAATTATTCTATTTTGTCCCTTAGTTTCAACAATGCCTGTAAGGTTTCCAAATAAGAATGTGTCCCAAGATCATGTCCTGTTTTTCTTTCTACTTTCCTTCTACTTTAGCAAGAGTCTCTCTAAAATACACAGGGAAAACAATCTGTAGTCTCTTTAAATAGATATAATATAGACTATATTCACATTCTTGCTTATTAACTGAAACTAAAATTCCATAGAGAATGAAGTTTCTAACCATCTGGGAAAAACAAGTATTCTACAGACAGCCCAGCAATGAGCAAATTTATGTTATAGATATTAGTGACCACAGTGCTTTGGACATGTGTGGTCACCGCAGGTTAACTGAACTGTAAATCAGCTTTGAAGGAAGCTAAAAGCATTAGCGGCACTCACCCAGACTGCTTTCCCCCTCGGCCCCGGCCTACACACCATCCATTGCATGGGGAAAGACATAAATAATAAAAGTCACCGCTGGTACTACCGAACTCACAGCTGTTACTACCACCTCTCCTCTTGGCCAGAAAACTCTAATCATACCCTGGTCTACGTCTTTGGCTATCTCGTGGGCTATATGTGTGGTATATAAAAAAACAAAAATGAATCATGCTCCTAGCAGCTGTGAGCTTCAAGAAGTTCAAGAGGTTTGATTTTAGAAGGTAGGAAAAGTTTGAGTATTTATTTTTGATGATAGCTCTTTTCTTGAAAATATAATTTGACTATTAATTTTTTTCTGAGAAATGCATCTTGCTGAATTGGGTGTACTCTGGGGTGAAGTATATTCTGGAAATATAGACAGAGCAGGAGTCCAGATGAGGAACCGTTATCAGCCGAGTGCCTCTGATTTACCTCCTGCCCATTTGGTGGCTGCTTCTGATGCTAGAAGACATAGGGTATTACAGGCACTGAGGCCCATGGGAAGAGCAGGACCTCGCCCAGCTGGAAGCGCAGCTCTGGAAGGAAGAGCCAAATGTGTGTGTTGAGGAGGAGGGTGTGGAGAAGCCATTCTGAGGGAAAGAGGGTTCATCTGTCTCATTTTTAATGTGGCTTTTATTAAGTCAGATTATATTTTTAAATCACACCAAAGAAATATACTTTGAAGATGAGCAGATACATTTTGTGTGTTTCCAGTTGCTTCTCCTCAGAGATTTTCTTCCATATTAGGTCTGTACAGACATATAAAATATGTTTTTCACATAGAAAAACTTCTTCAATTGCCACTGCAATTTTAATGGTCAGGGGGAGCAAAAGTTTCAGAAGGTGACTGCATATTTCAATATGGATACAAAAGATAATGGATTCCTAAAAGAACAGGTTTATAATGGCTCAGGAGCATGCGTTATGAATCTGACATTGACAAGCTCTCATCCTGAGCTTGTCCATAAAAAAAAAATGGTTAATTAAACCATAGTTCACCAGAGTGACCTTGTTAGTCTGGCTGCCCCTGGCATCCCCCCCAGCCCTGTACTCATCGAAGCTGAGGCCCATATTCAAAGTCCCTTCCTCCACCTGCAGGCACTGCAGCCCATGTTTTCTAGGGAGGGGCGATTGAAAACTCCTTTGGGGTCTGCCAGACTGTGTACAAGTTAGAGAAATAGCTACCACCCTGGGTATACTAAGAGTCCCCTCTCTGAAGCATCATTAACATCACTTTAAACTGCAATAGACTGATTTTCCAGGAGGCGCTGAGAAACTGTTACCAGAGCCTCAATAGCTAGGACAATGTTGCAGCCCTAAGTCCCAGACTAGGAAATGAGAGCACAAACAGCTTTTACTCAGGTTCCGTGTTCTACAAGTGCCTGCACAAGCCGGCACGAGCTCACAGAGGTAGGGCGTACTGACAAGGCTGCGATGGGACCGGGGGAATCAGTGATTCCAAAGAGCATGTCTGTGCCTCTCAGGGTGCTCAGACCTCCCCTGGGAGCTTGGGGATCAAGAAAATGGTAGGCAGTGGGGTGGGGCTTAGAGCACAGGAGCACGGGGTGGGACTAACTGTCTGGAGGAGCAAGATGGGTGACTTGTTGGGCTGCTAGGCCCCTCCATGGGGTGTCCTCGCCTGCATGGCCGAGCACGTGGTACCCCAGGCCTCCTCCCGCTGGGTGCTGCAAACATGCCTGCTTCCTGCAACGGAGGTCCTTACCGAAATGTTGGCCCCCCTGCTTATATTGATTTCTGCCCATCTCCCTGATAGACCAGCCCCTCGGATAACTATTACTTTGTAAAACAGAATCATGACAAAGCAGGGAGTTAGAGTACTGAATAGGACGAGCCAATCTAATGTGGTGAATCGAAGCCTCGGCCTGAAAGCGTTATTTTCAATTCCTTTTCCACGGGAATGAGGAGAGCTGGTGCCCACAAAATCGGCGATTCTATTTTTAAACCAAAGGCTCGCTTGACCCCAGTTGTAAGTGCCTGCACACATCTTTAGTGGATGGACCCCCCGGCTGTGACGAGAGTGTCTGTGATGCACAAATGTCAGGTGGCTGCAATAAAGTCCACTCATCAATGAGCGTCTCCTCCAGGTGGTGGGAGTTAAGGATCTGATGAGTCTGCTTAATTCACATGCTTACATTACTCCCCTGCGGCCCAATGCACACCTAGTCTCATATTTATTTACTGAAGACAGAGCATGAATGGCCCCTAAGAGCATCGAATGGGTGGTTCCCCATCAGATGTGTTATGAGCAGCCATTCAATGATCCCTGCTCCCTCAGTGAAGTACCTACCATCGGCTCGGTGCAATGGCAGCCAAGCTTGTTGAAGGAAGACTGGGCTAGGTAGTGCCTAGATATTAAGCCTCTGGGACCAGGCAGGAAAGGTACAGAAGTGAGTGGGCCAGGCACAGAGTGTGGCAGGTGGAAGGACCTGTGTTGAGGGAGAATGGAGCAGCAGCACCTAAGCTCCAGCCAGTTGCTGCCTGCAGAAACCTGGGCTCTGTACTGCTTGACCTTTTCATTAAAAAAAAAAAAAAGCAGCAAACTGGAAATTCGGCAACAAATTCACATTATAGAAAACAACTCTGTGTTTTGGGGTGAATGCAGCTATGCGCTGCTGTTCTGTGGCCTTTTCGAACCTTACTTTCTTGGAGGGAATATCCCCTCAGCCTGGGTCACTAGCTTCTGGAGCCAGGCAGCGGCCAAAGCTGCAGGTGACATGCAGGGAGGCAGCAGTCACCCCTGGGGCAGGATCAGGAGAGCTCGGTGATAGAAGTTCATCCCGCCGCTTTCAGGCATTTGGCTTTCACCCAAAGGGCAGGGTACTTGACCAAGAGGTCCTGTGTACCTAACAGGAAAATACTCTTCTACCCCTTGACTGGTTCGGCAGGTACGAAATAGGCCTGTCCCCTGTCTCTTCCAAGGCCATGGTGAATTTAGGCTGAGCCATCCATGTGCCTTTGCCCTTGGTGGGCACTTGAAAAAAAACTGACCCGAGTGGGAAATGCTTGTAGGTGAAAGCAAAATTGTCTGCGGAGGCTGAAACGGCGCACTGGACCACATCAGCAGCGGGCACGCAACAGGCGAGCTGCCTGGCTCTCAGGAGAGAAGGTGCCAGAGGGGACAAACCCATGCAGACTTCCCTCAGTGCTTCCGAGGGACCAACACTCATGCTTTCTGAGTTTTCGGCCTAGTGGGTGATCTCCAGGAATGTATGAATAATTTCGGAGATTGGGAGCTTCTAGGCAACACCTAGAGGTGTTCACCCTTCTTATGTAAACTTGCTCATTGCCAAGATGCAGGGACATCAAATGGGTTACCTTTAAAAAGTTAGCTCAGTATCAAATTCAGTAAGAACTCCTACTGCTCGGCTTCACTGACAGGAGAAAACGTTTCGGTGAAAAGACCAACTATTCCTATGGCTCCAAACCACAAAACAGTTACAAAAGAGGGATCGTGCATGTTTTAGTTAAATCCTCCTGTGCAAAGCTATCCAATAATGTCTCTGTAATGTTGAGTTTGAAGAGGTGAATAAAATGCATATACCTTATAAAGTGTTTGCATGGTCTTGCTGAAGGAATCACTAGCGTGGGAGCTCACCTAGGCCATTCAAAGCAGGGCTGTGGCAGTGACTAGGTCCACCGACAGGCTGTGTTTTCTCAGCATGGGACAGCGTCCCGTTGACCTTTATATCCCTGGTGTCTAGGGTAGGGCTGGGCACGTGGGAGGCACTTAGTGACTACTGGTTGCACAAACGGCCGAATCAATAAGGGATTACTGAGGCCGCAATGCCACAATGTCAGCACGAACAGAGAACTAATAGACTCACAAGTAAGATGCAGCAATGGAGGTGGGAAAAGAGCCCTTTTGCAACATCCATATAAACGTTCCCCCCCATTCGTCCACCCCTGTTATATACAGACAAAAGGAAAAGTATTCTAAGCAGGGGTGCAGAATCGCTCACAGAGGATGGGAACATGGCAGATAAACAAAAAAGGCCACCTGAAGGAAACTTCTAGACTTGGGTGACTTCTTAGAAATCTTTTTCCATGGTTACAAGGGCCTGTTCCCTCAGGAAGCAATTAAAGAAAGGATGTTTCACTGTCTTTATAAACAAAACTTATTACCAATTTAAAAATAGAAAACAATGGAATGCCTAAAAATATGGCCTGGCTAAGGAAGTGTGCCTGCGGCCCACCATCCCAGTATCTTCTCATTTCTTCAGTCTCCTTACTCTGTCGCCATGTGCCTCTTCACTACCCTCCCCTGCTATTCCTCCCTCCTTCAATCTCTCCTGTCCCACGTCCACTCCGCCCTTTCCCTGGTTCTCCACACAGCTTTGCCATGGCAACGTGACTGTCTGAAATTTCCCGATTTTGTCCAAGAGGCAAAACTTGTGAACCATTTTTGATTAAAGCGAATTGTACAAGGGCAGAGGGACATTTGTACATTTGGGCTGTAAATCTGTACTTATATTATGGGTTACTAGAATTAAATGTAAATGGCTTTGGTCTCTTGATACACACAGTTATCAGAGCAATTCTACTGATATGTGTGTTAATAAATGAACAATTTCAAGAACTTTGGCCAATTTCAAGACTATTCATAAACTTTAATTGTATAAAAAACTCAAAGATAATTAGTGGCGTATAAAAAAACACTTTGAAAAATGCTCATATTTATTATTTGGGGGGATATTGTTCTGGGGGATGGCAGTGTCTTATGCCATATTTGACTTGTTTTCAAGAGGGAGTTTTATTTATGTAGAAAAGGCATAAAATTCTTACATACGACAATCAGTTTCACTCTTGAGAAGCGCAACCTCAGGTTGGCTGGAATGCCCACAACATGCAGCGGACGCTGAAGAGTACTGGCCCAGGATTACTGTTTTGCCCTCCGTCATTACTAGAAGGTTTCCGGTCACAGCTCTAATTCCCCCGTTTTGGCTGCCCTATCATTGTGTCGGCCACTCGGTTCTGTCTAACGTTTTCCATTTTGTGATATCTGAACACAGTGAAGATAGACGTTCTAACACACAAAATTACCATTTACAATATTAATCACCGACTTTGTGCATGGAAGGCAATGACCCTGGCCTCACTGAAGATCACTGAGCAGGGTCCACACTGACATCCCCTGGACAGAATACCTGTATCGGAATTCTTGGCTTGAATAGCATCTCGCTCCTCCCATGAGCCCATGCCACGTGTGGACACAGCTAGACTCTTCGAGTGATTTAGGGGGCTCTGATCATGACCCCACCCTCTACCACAGTCCCAGCTCCTCTCAGTCCCACTGTCCTGCGAGGATTCTGAGGACCATTACTGCTGGCTTTCCTGGTGAGATGGGAATCTAGTCCCCGGATCATCCAAACACCCATGTGTTATCCAAGGGTGACGTTTTTGCTTACAGGACATAAATGAGGAAGAAGACAAAGGTATATGAGAGGAGATATTTTCCTTCTTGTGCTTTCCCCTGATGCCAGGGAAGTGTTTAAAACAAAAACACACTCAGGAGTGCTGTGTTCAGGAAGAGAGGAGCTATGGAGGCCATGTTTGGGTCGCAGTAGCCAGAGGGCAAAACAAAACACAGCCCTAGACTGGAAGGGCCACGTGACAGCCAGGAAGAAAGAAGTGGGCAGATCAAGCCATCGCATCATCCGAGGGAGAGGAGGAAGACGGTGGTATGAATGTGGCTGGTGGCTACCCACCAACAGGTCCCAGCTTTTACCTTCTTGTTCATCCCCTGACATCTTTGACTTCACACTCCCATTCCTACTCCATAAACCTTCCCCAATGAACATTCCAATCATGGAATTCACCACGTTTATAATGGTTCCTAGACTGTGTGCAGGTGGCGAGGGGGAAGGTCTTTCCTGTCACACAGCTGCCTGGGGCTTGAGGTATGCACATGCTTTTGGCATCTTGAATCTCAAAGACACAGAAACACCTGTGAACATGGCATTGGGCCAGCTCCATGCTGTTAGCACAGTACTATCTCTGAGCATGAGTTACACTGTTGCAGACAGTCTAGAGGCCCAAACATCAGCGACCGTCACTGTCTCCACAGCAAAATTATGAGTCCCAAACCAGGCGACAAAGGGGATTTTGAACAAACATTTTTTAAATTAGGGACTGTCTGCATACAAAAGAAGGCTATATTCTTCTGCTAAATCAAGAAACAATATATAATATTGGGGCCACACTATTTAAAAATATTCTAAAGCATTATAGGAAATATAAAATATTTCTCTAAAAACATTATCTTTAGAGTATTTACAGTGAGATGATTTATAGAAAGATTTATAGCGAGCAAAGCTATCTGGGATTCAATAGGCTGCCCACATCTGAGGCTCTTTCGTTGAAGGAGAGCTTTGGATACGGAGGTACAATCTAAGAACTCTTTCTTACACTTTTAAAAAGTGGTTTATGCAGCAACTGAAAAGAACTTTCTGAAGCATTCATTTATAACTGCTCTTTTCAATATGTGGTTTTGCCCCCAGTAATAAACCAAAGATTCAGGTCCAGAAAAATCCCAGAAAGAAGATCCTGTTGGATTCAACATAAAATCCCCATGGCAACTCAATGCCCTGTCTTTGTGGCCATTGCCTTTGTGTTAGAATCCTGGGTGCAGTTTGGCTCCAGTGTTCATTTTAACAGCGGGGCAGACTGGACAATTCAGCCCACGAAGAATTGGCTTTGAAGACACCAAAGGCAGAAAAGTAAAGTGCGAAGATTCAGTAAAAAGAACGGTAAGATTATTATTATGTACAGTACGTGAAGTATGTCTGTTAATTATCTCGCATGTTTCTCGGACTGGTGAGATGACGGTGCTAGCAACATTTCCAGCGAAATTTGTTCTGTTTTCAGTTCTTTTTGTGTGTGTGTCAGAGAGAGAGAAAGATTAACAAAACCACTCAATTGTATGCAAGGGACCAATCAAAAGGGATTCTGGAGTAAAAGTTCTAGAGGCTTCTCTGTGCCACCGACCTGCTCCGTGACCCTTCTGAGCCTTGCTTTTTCACTCTGCAGTGTGGTGGGTAATTAATCCACGTTGCCATCTGTCCTCCCTAATAACTCCCCAGAAAGGGCCCAAATAGCCGGGTATAATAGACGACGAAATGGAAACCGAAGGAAGAAAACATACAAAGGATGAAAGCTTCCACGTTCTCTTACTTCTTTATTACCAACTGCCCTCCCTCGGAGCTCAGTGGTTAGGCCCTTTCTTCCAGCATCTCCGCTTTTCGAGATGATCCTTATTATATGATGATTATTGGGTTGGCCAAAGAGTCAGGTTATTTTTTTCCGTAAAATAAGAGACAGTTTTCATTTTCACCAATAACTTTATTGATTTGGGTATTTTGAGTATGTCGGCTGTCTCCCTCTGTTGGCTTCTAGTGGGCAGAGGCCAGGGGTGCTGCTAAACATCTTCCGATGCATAATATAGCTTCCCAGCAAAGAATTATTTGACCAAAGTGTCAATAGTGCCAAGAAACTTCACTAACCACTTTTGACACATTTGATCAGTCACAGTACCTTCTCCATACACTGCACAAATCTTTTTTTTTTGCATTTTAGTTACATTTTTGCCTTGAAATAATAAAGCATGATACACCAAAAATGTTGTGTATCTTCTTCCATCTTCAATGTTAAAATGGCTGCACAAAAATTCACCAATTTTGATGTTGTTTTTAAATGCATGCTAATATGACAGCTGTCACAATACAATCTAACAAAATCGTTTTGAATGAAATTAGAGACAACTAAGCACTAGAGCCATCATATGGAAAAAAAACCAAACGAACTTTTTGGCCAACCCAATACTTTGTAATTATTTGCATGTAGGCTTGTTGCCTGTCCCCCTGACTATGTAAAACCCATGAGAGCAGGGACTGTTCTGTTCAGCACTGTATTCCCAGAATTCTGAATATCACAGGACACTGGATTCTTAGTAAACATCTACTAAGAAAGGCACAGCCCCAGGCCTCAGCTCACCTTGGGGTGAGGGCACTTACTGCCTGGAGCACCGCCTCTTACCCATGCCCCCGACTAAAAGCCAGATCAAGTGGGGGTTTTTTCCTCCCCAAATAAAGCCTCAGCTGGCTCTGCCAACACTCTCAAAAAAAAAAAAAAAAAAGGTGTGACAATGTGTCGCCATTGAGGAAACAGTGGATGTTTGTGTGGGGTGGCACCTCAACATTGCCTCAGCTTCTAACAGACATGGTTTGCTGAGGAAGAATCTGCGTTTGCACTCACTGACCTACTTTGTGAAAACAGAACTCTCAGGAGAACATGGCAGCAATAAAGAATTTTCAATGTGAAAAGAATAATTTTATACTATGGACTTGATAAAACAACCTAAGTACAGTGAGACATCTTTATTTTCCAATCTTAATCCTCTCTTCTTGGTGGCAAAATAGGCACAGCATAAAATTTGCCATTTTAACCATTTTTAAGTGAGTAGTTCACTCACATGGGTGTGCAACCATTGCCACTACCCATCCGCAGAACTTTCCATCGCTCCAACCTGTAACTCTGTAACCATCAAACGGTCCGTTTCCATTCCCCTTTCTTGCCAATACTTAATTCCTTCTTTTCCCCCCTTTTTCTGCCCTTCTTTGCATCCTTCCGTGTTTTAGCTTCAAAATGGGATCCCTGGCTTTCCTGTGGGCTCACCTGAATTGTCGTTGAATCCCTTGGCTTGCTCTCTAATTTAGCTCTATGGTTTTACTCACAACTAAATGAACTTTCTAGCTGCACCTTTCACAGCTACCTAGTCCAGGCCGCACAACACATTCAGTCTCAACTAGTGATATTTCGTTAACCTGAGCTTGATAGGTAAGGCTCTGTGGAAAGAGTGGGAAAAAACAGTCTCTTGATAATTAAATTATTGTTGTTTAAGAAATGGAAGTTTTGGATGAGAGGACTCCTCTTGGTGGACTCCCTTCTGCCCGAAGTCACACGACAGTTCACTACCCAAGGATGGTGCCCTGTCCGCCTGCCTCTCTAGCTCGTTTCCTGGACCGAAACTTCACTTTCGCTCTTGGCCTCATGCACCAACAATGTTTTCAGACTGTTTCGGATATTCAGATGTTAAAAGTTCTACTAGAACTTTCTTCTTAGGTTGTTACAACTTCTACAATTAGTTGTTAAAACTCAGTAGTTAGAAGTTTTTAAGGAAACCATATAAAGAGATTAATCCCAATCCTACCTTGGCCATAATCATCTCTAACTAATTCAAATATGGTGGGCGAGTAAGAGAACAGGATTTGGAGCCAGGAAAATCTTACTTCTCACACTGTGTAGCCACTTCCTACTTCTTTAATCTTAAGTAAATTATGTTTTAAGATTTTCTCTGCTCTAGAAAATGGATAAGACACTTCACAGAGTTCTGTTGAATATTGAATGAAAGAATGTATATAAAGTTTCTGATATGTAATAGTGGTTTTTGATGAATGTTGGTTTCCTTTCCTTAGTCTATTTTAAGATTCATAATCTTATATAAAATTTGGATTCAACTTCTATTTAAATAGGCATTCAAATAGTAATAGTGTACATTTAAATATTATATGATCTGGATGGAACTCCGTCTATGTTGGCAATAAACTTGACTTTTGGTGAGACAAAGATTTTTTAAAATGTCAAGTAACATTTACTTCCGTTTCCGTATATGTATATCCTGACCTGTCACTGACAGTTTAATATAGGCTGAATTTCTCTATTTATTTATGAAAGTCCCAGCTGTCGTTCACGTTAGTCATTTCAAACTAAGATATTTTATATAAAACATTACCAGCCAGTAGCAGATGATGATGAATAACAAGGAGGAGACAGATAACATGTCCCCAGAGGCAGGACCCGCCATTCTTTGAAGGCAGACCCAGTTCAAAGCCAGCTTCTGGGCCTAACAGATGTGCCACCATGGGTGAATGATTCTTGGTGTTCCTCGTCTGCATCACAGGAACGCAGCATTGTCCCTAACTCGTGAGTTGTTGTGAGGACTGGATAATGGAGTTAACGCAAGCCTGGGGGGAGCGAGCACATGGTGCTGCTGTCATCATGTGGTAATATTTCGTTTCACCTATTTTAATTTCTAGGCCAAGCCAGAACACATGAATATTTTGACAAGGTGTACAATTAGTAATAAACCTTAGGTCACTGTGCTTCGAGCGAACCACTACTTATGGACGCTCTGCACACCCAATCTTGTCTAATAAACAACCAGACTTCAATTTTTAAGGCTTCACCTCTTCTCACACAGCAGAAAGAATGAGGAAACTTACGAGTTGATATTTTTTTTAAAAGCAACTCTTAAACACCTTTTCCAAGGCAAAGGAACACAGGGGAGTTTTCTTCTCAACCTTGACACACTCCTTAGATTTCCCTATTTTAACTTCTTTCCTTGCTCGAGGCCACCCCCCTGTGCCGCAGGAGTCAGGGAAGAGCAAAGAAGAGAAGATGAATACCTGGAATTGATTGAAGCAATTCCTTTTCTCCTAAATTCTCATAACTAAAGTGGTTCTCTGGCCCTTTCAAATATTTCAGGGTAACATGAAAAATATTGAAGGAATGACTAATGGAAGAACCATGAAGTCATTACCGGAAAAAGTATTTGGAGAGTGAGAAGAAATCGAGTTTAACATCCCTGGGTCTCTTTTGGATTCTTCAAAAATCATTCTAAATTCTGAGGAGGAAGCAAGCTATTGATTGTTCCAAAAAAATGGATAGCGCATATTCACGGTGGATTGTGTTTCGACAGTGGAAGGAGGACTAGGCGAGCCGGCAGGAGACGAGTCTCTCCCTCTTATTAACTCTCCTGTCACCTTGAGTGAGTCATGTGACCATTTCAGGTCCTTCTTCTCATTGTAAAATGAGAGGTTAGGAGCTTGGGGAAAAGTTCTCAATGTGGTTTTGCCACTTAATAGATGATCTTGGGCAAGCCTCTCTGCTTCTTGAAATTGCGGTTTTCTCATCTACACGCATATATTGGGGATAAGAATAGTCCCTTACAGAGCTGTTTTGGGTTTTAGTAAGATGATTCACCTAAAAGGCTCAGCACAGTGTCGTTGGTGAGTGCTGCACAGGAGAGCTCTGGAGTTATCTCTAGATCCCTGGAGCACTCGGGGCCGTGGATGACCATCTAAAGCCCTTTCTCGGGAAGGCTGCGCGGTGTGAGGGGAAAGCGCTACTCGAGGCAGCACACAGGTCACTGGGTGCTGGTCTTGGTTCTCTTACTGTCTATGTGATCCGGGTAGGTGACCTTGCTGATCTGGGCTCCTGTTCCAATTTACAATGTAACCTGCACCGCCATTTTCCTGTGTGTGTGTGTGTGTGTGTGTGTGTGTGTTACTGTAGAAACACGGCTTGCGTGTGCTAAATTTGCTCGTGTGACTCACCATCCTCCATGACTTTGTTGTAGTTGACGCGGGTCTTGGGTTACACCGGCAAGGCCCGATGTAACTGTGACTATGGGGACACGGGTGACATTTTGCAATGACCAGCTTAATGATGCTGCTTCCAGAAATGCGTCTGTGGTGCACACTGAAGAGGGCCTGTATTTGATTATGCCAAGCTCACCCTCCAGGAAGTCTGAGATCTTTGAAAACTCCAGAGCAAGTGGAGTGATCATAGGGATGACATCATTTGATCACCTAAAGTAAAACAGACAGACTAAAATTCTAGCCTATTTTACCTAATGTTGAAGGATGATGGATTCTCAATGCTAAAAAAGCTATAGTGTTTTTCATAAACCAATGTCAGAAAATACCAGTCAACCAATTGCCCTTTACAGTGCAAGTAAAAGTGAAGCCGTGTCAACAAGAACCATTCTTTTTCTGTAGGTCACCGGGAGACCTGTCCTGCAGATGGTTGATGTGGCAGGGGAGGAGTCAGTGAAATCCACAGACACACAGACCCTGGGGTAAGGCCACTGGGAGAGCTACGGATCCGAACACCTCCCTGAATTTCCCTGATTCTCGATTGTTCATCCTTCCCATGTTTTCTCTTTTTTCTCCCAGTTTCAACACTCATCAATGAAGTGGCTTCCTCACCGGTTACTCTGCACTGAGCCTATACATCCCAGTTTCTAGCTCCCCACTCGCTTCCAGTGGATTAGTGTTTCTGCATCTCTCATTTAACATTTCTGTCCTGCTCTCATCCTGCCATTCAAGGCCCTCCATAACCTCACCTTTCCTCACCTCCTCACCTGAATTTTCCAGTACTGCCCACACGCATCCTCCCCTTCACTCTCTCACTCACTGCAGCGCGGCCTGGAACATGTCACGTCGCCCACGTGAGCCAGAGTGCCCCCCTTCTTTAGAGCTGATGTGTTAATAGCTGCCCCATCAGCCCCTGTTGTGGGAGAAAGTCCGAGACTGATCCTGAAGCTCCTGTCTGAACCCCACAGGCTATTGGGGAACAACGTAGGCTAAGAGGGAAGCATTGACTTCAGGGTCAGGCAGGCTTGAGGTCAAGTGCAGGCTCGACTACGGATTCAAGCTGTGGCTATATCTGAGCTTTGATTTTGTCTCATGCACAAGAAGCAGAGGACCCACCTGATCGGGTTACATGGCAGCACCTGTACAGCATAATGCTGTGTGTTTATAACGTCAGCACCCTTTCCCCTTCCCCTACCCCCGTGTTCACCCCTTAACTTTCACACACTCCTCAGGAACAGCCTCACCTGCTTGTGACCTAATTCCTTCACATCCCTCAAGACTTACCTCCCCACGTTAGGCACAAGGCCATGCCATGGGGCTTACTTCCCAGGTAGTAATGTTTGAGCATATGACTTTTGCATTCTGTGACATTATCTACTTTCTTCACTCTCTTTGACTAGGCAGTAAACTCCTAGGTGTCTTTAGCACCTCCCCACACTGGTGGCTTCTGGAATGATCAGCAGACTCAGACCTCAGAAGCCACTGCTTAGAGGGAATGCCAGAAGGGGCTGAGAGGCCAGACCTAATACCACTTAGTCTTTGACATGTGGGGGTTGTCCTGGCAGGTACAGTGGGAGCGACAGCCAGGCTAGCTCATGGGGAAGCAGCAAAGCTCTCTCCTCTCCTTTCACTCACTCAGGAAGACTGGCAGCTTCCCAAACACGCAGGTGCAAGTGTGAAAAGGCAGGCGGTTGTGGCAGCACTTGGGGAGATAAATGCCTAATGAATAAAAATTTGCCTCTGTTCGGGCAACTTTAATTGGAACAAGACCCCTTTCACCTTTCAACTCTTGGCAATGGATCTGAATTCCTGCATTGCAGCTAGTTTTTCCTTACAAATTGAGAGCTGGAAATAAACATACATATAGAATGAACTGTGTATTCCTTCTGCTCAAAAGAGGGAACTCTCAAGTTAGAAAAACGGAGCATAATTTTATTACTGTAACAAAAGTCAAAATACTGTAGGGACCACGACTTTTCAGTCTAAAAAGAGTCCCCCAAATTCCATCAAAATGGGAAAGATTGTGGGATTTGCTCGTACTAAGTAGGACAATCCACCAGGAGGTCAAGTTCTACACAGGAACCCTTGACGTTTCCTCTTGCACTGCACAAAACTGGAACTGGTGTTAGGTCTTTAGGTGCTAATACAAAAGGATTCCACCCAAGTGTCTCGCCATGAGGTGTAAATTATTCATGGAAAATGAAAATGTACTAGATTATGACACTTACATAACTTAGTCTTTCCTTAGAGAAAGTCTGCAAATACATTTATTCATTAAACCTCATGGTGGTCCTGCAAGGTGGCAATTTCTGAGGCGGGAAAGGAAAAGGTCTATTTTCTCCTTATTTTCTGCTTTCTTGAAGAGAAAAAATAATCTGCCTCTATATGGCTCCTGTAGAACCAAGTCCACCTAAGACAGAGGAACCCTCCTACCTCCCTTCTAGAAATAGTTTGACCACACTAGCAGGCCTGGATTCCAATGCTGCATTGGAATCTAGCTGCATTGCGCCATGGAATTTAGACTAAATTTGCCAAGAAGCTTTAACCAATAGCATACACTGAATGAAAATACTGTAATTTTAATAGCTTTGGTTTTTTTTTACTTGGATAGATACAGTAGACTTCAATCTCATTCTCTCCCTTTCTCTCTATCCACCTCCTTCTACACACATGCTCACTCCCTTTGGCCTCTCTCCACACAAGGTTTGAGGTGGCAATGCTGTCTCACCAACGAGACCCATTACTGAAATGGGACCCCTCCTATAGTTAGACTATCAGCAGAAAGCCACAGGTGGCTACCCCACTGTCTCAGGGCAATGCTGAGACAGGTGTCTCAGCCCAAGTCCCGTTCCTGAGGGTTGGATTCTGACACTTGCTGCCTCAGCCTTGCGGAGTATAACATTACCTGGGGCCCAGCTGCTGTCTATAATCTGCCCCCCAGAACCAGCAAACCACAAGAAAGGAGTCTTTTCACAGTTGGGCCATCCATAGAGGCCAGCCACTTTACTGTATTTCAGGAGAGGCATCTGACAGGACTCTGCACCTCCTACGTGGGGACTTCGCAGGACCAGGAGTTTTCTTGTGAAGGCACAGGCTCCAAACCGGTCAAGTGGAAGGGAACATTTAATGCCTCCTACGTTCATCTGAATATAGTCCTGGCAGATGGTTTTGAATAGTAGATGTTTTACACAACTCTTTGAGATGAGCGTTGGAGTAAAACGTGACCTTGCCTTGCTAGATTTCTTGGTTGGTAGAGGCTGACTTACAAATCCAAGAATCTGCACACAAATAGTTTCGAAGTTGTATTCACATTTATACGTGAGGATAAGTAGAATCTCATGATTTGCTTTTCTCTTTCCTCTCTAGTAATTTGTAGCAGGCCAGACAAAACACAATATATACATCTGGTTACATGTAATTATTTCCCATTTCTGATAAGATATTGTTGAAATTGATTATCCGTAGTAAAATTCTGTCAGGTGGCATGTCTGGGAAATGGGATTTTCTTACTTATCAAATATTCCAGTAAATGAAGGGTTGTGTGTATATGATATATTAATAACAAATTTTCAGCCCTAGCCAGGTGGTTCAGTTGGTTGGAGTGTTGTCCTGTGCACCAAAAGGTTGTGGGTTCAATCCCCAGTCAGGGCACGTACAGGAGATATTTCTCTCTCACATTGATTTTTTTCTTTCTCTCTTTCTCTCTCCCTCCTTCTCTCTCAAAACCAATAAACATATCCTCTGGTAAGGACTAAAAAGAAAAAAAAAACAACAAATTTCAAAAAAGCTCTTCCTAAGGCCAACTTTCTCTTGAATGGATTTAACCTTTGGGGGAGGGTTCAGAAGATGTGACTTTGAGGTCACAATTTTAATGATGAATTACCACTTTCTGAAGATGTGCCTGTTGCTTATTGTATGGCCGGAAATATAGTTTGATCTCACCAGTTTTAAAGGTAGAGATGGTACTGGTGGAAGGCTGCAGTAAAAAAATAAAATCCTAACATCCGACAAGGAACAATTTTTCTTCGTCGCAGGGACTCTTGACCCAGAATGAATGAGACAAATAATGGCACCCACTGCCCACACAGCTCTTACCACCGTGGAAACGTGGGTGATGTGTATTTACACCAAATCTGAAGGGACTCTCTCTCTCGAGCAAAGGCCTGGAGGTCTTTGAGTTTCTGTGGCTCTGAAGGCGTATTTAGGGAGGAAGTGGGAAGCCGCACACTTGGATCAAGACCCTGGAGGCATGTGACCACACTGTCCACCCAACTGCTGTTCTCAAAGGCATTCAGTTCAGGTCCTACAGAGGCGACTTCCTGCTGTTCACCTTTCACGTCAGCCCAAATTTATTTTTCTGCTATGTGGCATTGTTTGGATATGTTTTGCCGTAGTAGGAAATAGTTGCTATGCTTCTCTTTGGCTGAAAGGAACTCTCCTTATGTCACAGGCAAAGGCAAGAAAAAGCAAGCCCCTTGCCAGCTGCCACTGTCCCAGTTTAGACTCTTGGTCAAACATCTCGCCGGTGGCCTCAGCAGACCTGCTCACCTAGAGTTCTGTCCTGCTTGAAAACTCTCCAGTGGCCAAATAAGGGCCGAAGCCCTTCACCTGGCATTTAAGACCCTGCACAGTCCGAATCAAGCCTATGTTGTAGCTGTGACCAGCCTATTGTTAGCTCTTCTCTTCTGAACTCTACACTTTCCCACCTTTGTACATTTGTGCTTGTCGTTCTTCCTCTCTACGGATGATGCTTCAAGGAGCGTGCAGATAAAGTTCTTGACAAATTCAGAGGAGAGGGAAAAGTACGTCATTCTGCAGGGTTTTAGGGAAAGACCCAGAGTATAAGTTGCATTTTAATTGGGCCTTCAAGGATGTGATTAGGTAAACTGAATAATCTCTGTGCATAATGAAAAAAACTAAGACTTAAAATGTATTTATTCAGAAATTATTTTCTCCCTTCTAGAAATAGAATGCAGTTTTGAAATAAAAAATAATAAAGCAATGACAGCATAGGGTACTGTAAGAATTCACGTTATAGGAATTCAAATCTGCACTCTCATTTTAGTCAATAAAATTTCTCATAATATGAAACACTACTAGGTAATCCAATACTAAGCTATTTCCCGCTACCTCTTTTAGTGTGCACTCTGCAGTGAAATTTGTTTCCGCATCAGCATCTATGGACACGCCCATCCTGACCATCCGTGAGGAGGCTTCCATTGGCTGATTGATATGGCATTCTCATTTTCAATTCTCATTTCGCTTGTTACCAAGCTCTTTGTGTGATGACTGGCAGAAGCTGGAAGTAAAGTCTAGGACAGTGATTCGCAAAGTATGCCCATGAACTTGGTTTCACTAAGATAAATGACTAATCCTTCTTTATTTGTATATATCATACTTTTTACTTCCTTACTTGTATAGAATTATTCACAATTTTCAGTCTACTTACTGGTTATAGCATTACATAGGCTATTATCACATGGCTATATGTTAAACATATATAACATATAGCATAACATATAACATATATCTGCAATATGGTTGGAAACATGGCCTGGCTATTACACAACTAGCTTGAAGCTATGCTCACATTCAGTTCATCTCCCTGCTTAGGATTCATCTTCGTTTGAGCTGCATTAGCAACAGACTCTGCTGCTACTGGGTCTCATTCAAAAGACAGTTATGTTTGTGGAAGAAGTGACTTTCGTGCATTTATAATTATAGAGAAAGGCAGTGTAGCGTGGTGGTTAACAGCAAGGCCTCTGGAGTGAAACCTCCAGGGATTAAATTCCAGCAGGACCATTGGTTAGCTGTTTCTCTTTGCCTAAGGTAGTAAGACTGTTTCAGCTTTACCGTGTATAAAATGCGGATGATGATAACCACACTTAAATGACTGTTGTAAGAACTGAGTGTATCTATGCATACGAGGTATGCATGCCCTCTCATATAACAGAAAATACACGATATGACATTTAATATACAATATATTAGTATGGGAGAGAAACCATTGAGAAGAGTATCTGGTACATAAGTAGTTTGTAAATAATAATAATATTATTAGATATAATTTATCTATGGAGGCCCAACGACCTTAACTGAAATAGGAAATAGTTGTTAGTAAATTTATTTACTGTCTTTTTGTTTACATACCCACTCCTAAAGCTAAATAACCAAAAAAGTATTTTAAATCTCCCAAAAGTATTTGGGTTTTGTTTTCATATAATTTCAAACTGCAAGCCCAAGTTCAGTTAAAACTGTCACAGCTGACATCTTGACTAGGCCCTGAGGATGGAGCCGATGGATCTGTTGCCTGTTCGTCTTGGCTCATGGTGGGGGGGGAGTTAACATGTAAAGACAGACTGAGCTGGAGGACCCCTCACGGGCTGTTTTGGTCTATGTTCTTCCTTCTGTGAATGGCTTGTAACTAATTACAGACACCTGCGAGATTTGAACTATTGGAACTGACAGCCTAAATGGATCAAACGAACTGAAAAACTGTCAAAATCCTACCACACTTTGTGTCAAGACGGATCTCCCAGCGGAGGAAAAGAAGGCAGGATGCCTGTCATCGCCTGAACTCTGAATTCGTTGGCACCACTTTCTGTCCTGGTTTACCTTGATGATCTCACACTTCGGGCCCAGCGTAACAGCTAAGGAAACGAGGTCTCTGGAATCTTAAAGCTGGGAGGGGTTTCAAGGAGTCTATTCTAGTCTTCCTCTCACGGAGGAGGAAACTGAGATTCATTACATTCAAATGACATAATTCACATGAATACGATTCAATTAGGGCTTAAGGGGTGAAATCTTAAACCGACGGACTTGCCACTTTACATTCATCCGCAGCCTCTGAATTCTCAATCCACTGGCACTAAAAAGACTTTCCAAGTTCTTTGGTAGCTGCTTGGCACGTGGAAACTCGTTAAAAGTACATGAAGGGTATCACGTCTTTAAGTTTATGTGTACTGCTGTTTCTTTTTCTGTGGTTTTCCTGTGCAAGCAAATCTTCATCAAAAGCTGCTAAAGGATTTCCCGTCAAAGTGCAAAGCAGCAACTACCCCATTCAACGCTGTGAAACCCAGAATCTCAGATTCTTGAATCTATCGTCAGGCACTCCTTTAATTATATTTCTTTGGATTTCACTGAAGTTAAACTTGTTAGTTTCTTTACCAATTATACTCTGCCATAAAATGATCTATTTTAGCTTCACAGTAGTTCATATTCTCTACCCCTGCCTCACTACACACATACATAAACCTACATATATGTATATAATCTCTCTCTCAAAATTCCTTCCACCAAAGGAGCCAAAAAAAAAATCACTCGGCTGGAAACATATGATCAAGTATTTATCATAATAAAATAACTTTTCCTAAAATAATGCACGATCAAGTACTTATCCTAATAAACTCATTTTTCCTAAAACTTCAAATTATTTCTTTTTCTTGACTTCCTCTCCATTCCTAGAAAAGATCTCCCTGTATTAGAAGTGCTTACCCTGCCACATAGTACATGCAAAATTCCACTGTAACCAGTACTACCCCATTATCCCCCAAACTTGTTTTCTTACAAGGGGACTTTGCAACAGAAATTCTGTCAAAAATCACAGAAACATGGTTCAGGAAGGCAGGACTAACATGCAAGAAACAGATATCCGTCTTTCCGATTAAGAATGAGTAAGTGAAAAGGGGTGCTTTGAACCAAATAATGGAAGGGTGCACACTGTCCCTCCCTTCTCCCTTCCCATCATTAAAAAAAAAAAAGTCCCTGCTAAGAAACTTATTTGCTGCTCTTCGTTATCTCTGTTTGGAAGCTGAGTTTGTTTAGAGGTAAGGCAGCATTTGGGAGGAGGGGAGTTAAGACAGGAAGAGCCGTGAACCGTTTGTATTTGTCCGGGAGCCCCGGTGGCCTCGCTGCACCCCTCATTCTCTCCTGCTCATCACAACTCGGAGGACTCAGTGAGGGGTGTCTTTGTGGGGTTTCAGTTTTACTCCCTCATCCAAGTGCCTTCACACCGATCTTCTCAGTGATAAAACCTGCGGCACTGGAATCGCTCATTCACCTGAACACGGAAAGGCAGTATGAATGGGCCCTCCCCACCTTCGGAAGGCAGGCAGTTTCCCGTCGGACACCTACGCCCTGACACAAGTGTTTGTGGTTGTCATGAGCTGGGACCTCCCCTCCAGCCTACTCCTGTATCTCTTTTCGTCTTTTGTCAGGACGAACAAACAAGCAAACAACAACAAAAAAGATCCCAAAACTAAGCTAAAAACAAAACCAAAGTTGCTCTTCTCTGCAGGGCGGGCATGCACAGTAACGAGTTTTTCTAGGCCAGGTGAGAGTTCCTGCTGACTCATCCTCATCTCCAAACCGGGGAGTACATGTTTGCAAGTCGGGTGGCCGGGGTTAGGATTACAGTCAGCCTGTGACCACAGAGTGGCAAAGAGCCCACCAACCCTCACGGAGAAATAGTACATCCACGGTCTTATTGGCACATGCATTAAACCAACAGAGTTAAACATCCCTAAACAGTTATATCCAGCCTTTGTGAACTCAGTGCCTACGTATTCTTCTTCCGGTACCATGTGGCTCTCCTGCCAGAATCTGAACAGATGGTAAAGTGGGATCCAAGTGCGTTTGGGAGCACTCCCGACCAAGGTGAAATGTTAACACGACTCATTCAGACCTCGAATTTGATGCTAAGGAAAAAGGGGAGGCTTTGCTAAGAGGAGAATGTTTTTTTTCCCTCCATAATGGATGGATAGGGTCTGAATGAACTCACACAAAATTAGCCAGTTTTGAAGCACCCGCAGGAGAGCTTTAGTAATTTCGCTGTGGCAATTCACAAACCACTGGATACGCAACGCTGTACTAAAAGGAATTTAAGCCTGTCAGGTTAATTACACAATATTAGGTACGAAAACAAACAGTGCAACACAAAACATAGCTACATCATTATTTGCAGTAAATGTTAACTCTAAATAAGTGCAACCTGTCCACAAATGCTTGCTATAAACTAATTAAAAAAATAAAATTTGATGGATAAACATGAAAAAAAAATTCTCACCGAGAATTTTTTTTTAAATATCAGCACTCATTTAGAGTTTGGGATTTGTGAAAGAAAGCTTTAAAAGGAGCAAACCTGATTGGCTGTGGCTGTTGCTGCGAAGGGGACACTTGTTGCAGGAGTTGTTGCTGCAGAGACAGTGGCTGACGTAGCGCTGTGCATCATGGGTACTTTCAGGAGGGGAACCATGGGAGCAATGAACAGGAGGGTGTAGCATTATGGTAATAGAAGTGGTATTTTGGCATGGTGAATATCAGAGCAGCAAGCCATCAGGGGTTAAACCAGCAGATGGCATGCAATCACAATGCAAAGCAAGGAAGCATGGGAGAGAAATAAAAAAGGGAAAATAGCTTATTACAAGTACAATTAAAGGAAGTTTTAAAACATAATCAGTGATTCCCAGAAAGGCCAAAGCAGATTACTTTGGTTGATGTATTTACAAACATTTTACTTCTAGCAATAGGTCATTCCCAATTCAGAGTCGATAGTGTCTGGGGTAATGGCTGCCTCTAAAAACGTGCAATGCAATGTCCAGTTAAGTAAGAATATATTATATTCACTGTTAATCATAGTTCTAAAATTTCAGGAGTTCAATATGTAGGCATAATTTAGGATAGGATTTTTTTTTTAGAATGTATTGTGGTTAAGTTGATTTTTTTTTTTGTCAATTTGGGGTTGCTTGTTTGAACTGACATGACTGGGGACTGTGGCTTATTTGGGTTAATAATTGTGGAGCGAAAATCATAGCCTTGATGTAAATTCTAGCACAGTTACAATGAAATAGCCAGACAAATTTTGTCAATGCTTGCTTTTCTTTACTCTGAATGGAACTAATTCACATGTCCTAAAGACAGGCTTTTGTACCAAGGCATAAGGATGTGTTGGGATAACTATATGCTATTTGAGATTAATATCTAAGGGAATGCTAGATATAATCATCGCAAATAATCATTGCAAATAAATCAATGCAAAATTAAAAGCAATAATAAGCAAGGCAGGTCAGATATTTGTTTTTAAAATACATCCATTTATAATGTTAAAAAATAAATACTTCTGGGAAACTCTGATAATTCTAACACACAGCAAAGAGGAGATAAAGGCACACCACTATGAAACTTTAAAAACATTGATTGATGAAATTAGCCTGCCTCTCTGATAAAGTAAGCTTTTTTCCTTCTGCTAAAACATAGCAACTCTAAAGAGAAACCAAATGCAGATCATTTTAAAAAGCAGACTCGTGCTTGTGGTTCGATGTTTTGTAGTGGTTGTTCTAGCACCGTGGTTGTCCTAGCTACATCAAAACGGTCATTTTCTTAAATATACAGGTACATGTAACAAACCTCTCTGTTAACTCTAAAGCCAAATAAGCCTTTTCCGATCTACCATTTCCTAAAGCATTTCTACCATCTCTGAAATAAATTTCAAGCACGTGAAGTTACCGTACATAATATAAAAGACAAATAAAAAGAAGGTTGAAACCTACCAATACTGGTAGCGGGTGTCATGCACAAAACTGACCCTGCGTGTCATGCAATGGCAGGTGGGAAAAAAGTGGACAAAGGGAAAGAAACAGGTTAGCGGTTTAGAGTTAACATTCAAGGTGAGACTGAAGCACAACCAGAGATAAGGAGGGTTAGTTAACACAGTCTTCGAGAGTCATTCGCAGTTTCAGTCCTGACACGGATAGATCTGATGTCTTGCAAGCCAATTTCATTCAAAACTCACTCCTTAAGACTGCTTTTCACCCTTTCTACTCAGATACAGGGACATGATCCTCGTAAGCATGGCAGGTGATCATGTGGTAGGGTCCTTCCTCGAAGACCTCAAAGTACTCTCCAGATATTATCAAGTTCATCCTCCAAGGTAGGAAGTGGGTATTTTACAGATGAAAAATCTGAGGCGTAGTAACTCCTCCAAGGTCATGCGTACTGTGTGTCACGGGTAAGGCTAGAAATAGAATTCTATTCCTAAATCCAGGTCAGGGTTTGTGTTCGCTGAATTACACCGACCTTATTGCACTGCAGTTGGCTTGTTTGGTGATAAAAGGTTTTGTGTCAATAGCAATGTGATAATAAAAACAGTCATTAGGACTCTGGATCCTCCAAAGCAGGTGCATTTTAGATTACTGCTGGAAAGCCCTGCAATGCGGGAAGATGGAGGTTCCAGTGACAGAATGACCCGCATGCGTCCGTGATCTACTTTCTGCTCCCAGGCTCGCTATGAGGAAGGAGTGGTACCCAGCAGAAACATCTAGACAACGTAGAACTGGGGCTGAGTGAGGACCAGGGTTAGGGGTTGTTGTCACAGCTTGCTACTAGGTGATCCCTGAGGGGGGCCTTTGGCAAAATTCCTAGGAAATCTGAAGCTGATGTCTAAGTGGGTAAGTAGGAGCTGGGGAGGGAGGATTTAAGTCCCTCCTTGGGAATGGCCACCTTGCCTGTGGGTGGTCTTATTACCGTACTCAAATCAGAAAATTTTGCCCCTAAGTACTGGTCTATATTGTGGAGGGCTGGGAAAACAAACTGTATTAAAAATGCTCTCTACTTTTGGTTCAGTTCCTGAGGATGAAAAAGCAATGTAAGTATTTAGATGACTGAAGACTGGGTGTCGGGGAGGGGCACCCACTTAGGCTTTAGAACTGCCTCCTGAGATACCAGATGAAGACTCTGAGATCTGGGGCTCTCCATTCTCTCTGCCGAACCGTTCACGCCTGAGGGAGACTTTTTGTCTGATCTACATTTTCATCAGGCGAACATTAACCAGACGGGAAAAGAGGCTATTTAACGGGGCTACGGCTGCATTGTTTAGCAAACATGCTAACGTATCCAACTGAGAACATACACAGCAACACCTCAAAATCCTGCTTGGGACATCCTGATTTTCTCCAGCCCTATCCTTCTAATCTTCTTCACAATCAAACTTCCTGGAAGTTACCTACCCGTACATCTTCATTTCCTTGCCCCCACTTACTCTTCCATCCTCTCCAATTTGGCTTTCATTTTCACCTCTCCACTCAAACTGCTGACGTCACCAAAGAACTCCACTTGTCCTCAACAAGCAGGAGCTCTTCCATCTGCGCCTAAGTTCCCGAGTCTCAGTAACATTTAGCACTTGGCCACTCCCTCCCTAGTAAACCACTCTTTCCTCGTATTTCCTGATAACGCACACAGCTCTTTTTATAGGACTCAGTTCTGGTTCTTTTTCAGCTACTCTATACCTTTCCCTGGTGCACCATTCATCATTCTGTCCGGGATCTACACATACTATCTACGAGCTCAAGGCTGCCAGCATTGTGCAGCCTGCCCAGTTCTTTCCTTTGAGCTCCAGGTCTTGTCATCTACCTGTCCATCAGGCCTTTCCACCTGGATGTCCGACAAGGGTCCCAAATGTAACAGGTCCGAACATCAGTCTTTTCCACAGAATGTTTCCCCACCTTGGGGAAAGCTGGATGGGTGTTTATTGGATGCCTATCTGTCTCCTCTACTGTGACCTTTGGGAGAGCAGGGTTTCTTTATGTCTGTCCTGGTCTCTGGGACACAGAGTAGGTGACCAGTTCGTTGAATGAATGTTCTCAGCCATTAGTGAAAAGTGTCTTGGGAGCCATTTGTTCCTGAAATGTACTAAAGTACCCAGTTTGTGAATGACTTCACTTTAAAGTCAACCCCAGCTGGATTCAAAGTTATCCCTCTAAAAATTACATGTTATTCTTTTGCATCCCAATATAGAGGGACTTCCTTGGAGGGCTTTCCTGTGTCGTGAATGTGAATGTCACTGGGTTGCAAACCATCAACAGCAGCTCCTGCAGCCATTCTGGGCTAGGATGTGACCCATCACGTTGGTTTCTGTTCAGGATGTGGCTGAAATGCTCCGCTATGTATAAATTGATGAGCCCTGGTCTCTATGTGGCCTAAAAATGATGTGAGTAGTGCAAACACATAGCTTTTGTTATACATAGTTGTCCGACTTAATGCCAGATTCTGGTCCTGATCTTACTTTCAAGCCTCATCTCTGTCTTTTCATGCCACTCTGATCTCCCCACCTCTGCCCCCCAGGCCTGTAAGTACTTTATAGCTACAATGGAACAACTCGCTATTCCTCAATACACTCTTCCCAATCCATGCTGTTCCCCTACCAGGGACGCTTTTCCCTCATTGGTAAAATCTTCCTTACAAAGTGCTAAGCAAAGTTCTCCTTCTACGGAGAGTCTTTCTTTCTCCATATCAACCAGTCACTGCACATGCTGATGGCTGGATACATTGTCTCTTTCTCCTTCCCTCTCAAATAGCTTTGCTCTTCCCTAACACAGCCCTTCATGCTATGCCTTATATTTGTTTTTGTCTAATTCTGAACTCCTCTGTATTCCCTTTATTGGCTCTGGAACCCATACTACATGTTTGAGAACTGTTGGCCAAATTGAACAGAATACATAAATTTTGTTATGGTTTTATATAAATACAGTTTCTGCTAAATACTGACACATCTTTCACGAAGATGTATGATAACCTTAGGTAGCATTATAGTTTCTGACCACTAGGCAATGTCTGTGCTAGCACTTTTCCCTGTTCTGTTCATTCCACATTTCCAATATAATAACATAAATCGAGGAGGGAGTCAGTGGGCCATCTTTGTTCTTCCTGGCTGAAGCAGCTCACTAAGGTGCTAATTCTTATCGACAAAGCCTTCTCAAATGTTTTCTGCTTCAGTTGCACAAATTATTTCAACACCAGAGTCTGTGGCTCAGCATTATCTGGACAATTCCATTAATTATAGCTCCCACTTGGCAGCATAGAACAGCCTCAGTTTTTCCATCTGCAAAATGCAAATAATTGTGCCTGCCACTGGCAGAACTGTTTTGAAGAATAATGTGAGAATGGCTATAAGAACACTTACAGTAACTCAGAATTGACCCTTCAGAGAAATGCCAATATCTATTATGCTGCTACTTTTGTAAGTGTGTGTGGGTTTTGCTGCTTTCTTAATATAGCAAAGAAAAATTATAACCACTAGGTTAAAATAATCTCTATCAAAAAAGGAGAAAAAAAGAAAAGAAAAGTCCCACCCACTGCAAATGTGCTAGGGCATCAACCAGGATGATAATTATTTTAGCATGGTTCAGGAGAACAATCCCATAGTTGGCATAATATTTTATGTCAATATCTCCTCAGCCTGAAGGCGGAATTTCTAGAATCCAAATTCACGTTGTGTCCATGGGAGAATTTCAGTAGCGCATCAAAAACTTCAGTCTGAAAGGCATGTCAATAAAGGGCAACCTCCGGGAGAACATAAAATGCTCTTTGTTTCATATTTATGGCAATTGTTAAAGTATTTCTAGAAAAACCAAAATCTGTCAGTTTGAAAATAGTGGGTCCACCATCTACTAAGTTACAAAAATTATTTTTGAACATCATCACTTAGTTTGCTGAGGTTTCAAACAACAGGGATTAACGATGAATGATTATTGTCATTATCATTTTAAATTAGGCTGAAAATGTGATTTGTGAGAAAGAGAGCCTGGAATAACCACTCCAGCCCAGATAAACACTGAAATTGATGTCATAGATTTAAGTGGGGGAAAGATTGTGCCAACTCCTTTTAATGAAATTATTGTCTTTCATCATTTAGGAGAAACATGTGAAAACTTTGAAATGCCATTTCAGCACATGAGGTCCATGTTTGTTCATTATGGTATTTACAGCATGTTATAGAAGGAAACACCTGTGGTTCACGTAATTAAGTGGGCTACCACCTACTTTTTGGGCTCCCAAAGCCCACTCAATTGTGTGGGTTGCTGGACACATTCGGATAGTTCTTAAATAATCCAGCAGAGGGCGTTAGTGCACAACCATAAGCAGCCAGTTCAGCCAACTGGCCCTCAATACAATGCATTTCATCAGCAATAATCAAGTCATTGCATAAGGGATGATATTTGTTCTCGCTTTGGAAGCCTTTACATGGTTTCTGGGTGAACTATCTTAAAATGAGGATTCTTTCAGTGATTTAACAACTCAATCACTATTGGATTGAGGTGTCCAACATGAGTTCAAGGCCTTCAGTCCTTTGCATGGCTGAGCTCCAAGATTTCACAGACATCCCCAGGAAATGGTAGCGGCATTATCACCCAATCTTCCGAAACAGACTTGTCCCTTTATGTTCTTCTCCTCAGCATAGTCTTCCCTATTTTTTTCCTCTAAATTATCTAGTGACGAGGTCTAGAAAATAAGGCACTTGGAGAAATCACACGGGACCTCGAGGTAAGCTTACCTTCTAGTCGTTACTTTACAAACAAGTTACATCAGATGGATTACCTGTACAAATGCCACTGCACTGTAACTGCCCTGAAATGTCACTAATTAAGGTTGTAATAGGACAATCAAGAAGCCCTACTCAGCACTGAGTTAGAGGCTACTCCAGGTCTACGAGTGTTTTGAAGAGTAGGGCAGAACTAACATAAGAAAGCTAAGTACTAAGAACCATTTTACTTGTAATTTATAGTTTTTACTATAATATATATTGTTAACAGGTTAATAATGCATTTCGAAGTATAGATTTTAGTCAAAGAATACCATAAAGATATTTATTCAACTCCCTCGTACATTAACTCTTGACATGCTATGAGATTTTAAAAACATGGATTATAAACCCGAGAAGTTCAACCCTGTGGATTAGGATCAACAGGCCCTTCCTGATCAAAATACTATACATCTGTATTTACCTTTACGTTACTATCAAGGGAGAATTTTGACTTTGAAACTAAGAGCCCAATGGATGGTCTTCTCGCTAAGGCCTATGTCACCTTCTGGTTCTTTCTTTCTGTTTTTTTTTTTTTTGACATTCTAGAAAATATTATGAGACTATTATCCCTGCTTCTATCACAGACTAAAAGGTGAAAACCACAGTCACTTTCTGGTGACCTCTTGTGTTTGGATGTGGTGGACGGAAGTCTGAGGTCCAGGAGCTGGGTAAGGAACGGAGGAGGGCAGACATCTTGTGCTTTTGCTTCTTCACTGTGATCTGACGTTTTATACGCAGCTGTAAAGGAGGACTCTGTGGGCCCCACAGCCAGAGGACCAGGAGTGCGGTGTTGTCCGTACTGGACTGGTCTGAGCAAAACTAGGTTTCAGGTCTTTTTCTCATTAGCTGTGCCAGCTTGGGAAGTCACTCCACATTTGGGGGTGGGGGGGGGCCTCAGTTTTCTCATCTGTAAAACAATCAACTGGAAGAGGAGATCGCTAAGAATCTTTAAGATTCTTTAAACTTCAAGATTCTGTGATTAATAGAAGTCATCTTTTAGTGGAATGATAGAGTTAATGCACCTTAGCATCTAATATTATCAGGCATTGGCTGAAGAAACCAAGGCAGAGCGCTCTCTATATTTGTAAACTTAGTGGAAGTTGAGAAGAATGGTGAGAGAGAGAGAATGGATGTAAAAATATGAGTAGAGGGTTGCTTTAATTGGAATAGCCTCATTTTTTTTAGTGCTCTGAATAGGAATAGAAAAGAAAAGGTTAGTATTTACAGGAATTGCTTTTTTTAGGTCATCCAGGGTTAATGACAAATTTCACTTATCATACATAAAGGTCTTATTTACATAAACAATTGTAGGCAGTGTATGTAAATGCAAGCAACTAGAAGGCCTAAAGTGCCATCTGCTTCTCCTGGGTTTAATCTGTCACTTCACTGTATAAAATATTTGGCTTTAGAATCTCCTAACAGTCTTTAGCTAGCATTCCAAGCCAAGGTAAATACATCTAGCTAGCTAGGACAATGATGAGTTTCAGGTAGTATTTATTATACCTTTCAAAGCAAACTAGATGCCACCAAACAGCTTAAAGGAATGAGAAGAAAGCACATGACCGGAAGGGCACATGGACACAGGACTCGGAACGGTCAGGGCCATACCTGTGGGGATGAACGCCGTGTGCTGTTGCAGCTGCGCGCTGGTCAGAGCCTGCTGGTAGTGCAAGACGCTGGGGTTGAAGACCGCGCTGGCGCCGTTGCTTTTTTCAAGCGCTTGTCTCTTTGGTAAAGGGTGGAGAGCACCAGGTGGAAAGGCCTAGAGGTGAAGAAGTGGATAAGGTGTGTATCACTCCAAGTCGATCCATCTTCAGTGTCCAAGAGATCATCAATTGCAACATTCTTTTTAAAAACGACAGCTAAGGAGATGCCCCTGCCATGCACCTTAACTTAAACAGCGGCAATGTCGAGGGAGGGCGAATTTGTTATTGAGAGCGAAAGCATGATTTCTGTCACCCAAACAGTAGCATCTCAACTAAGGAAAAGAAAAACTATCAAGCCACAACAACAACAAAAAAAATGGCTTCAGCTTTTAAAATGAGTTATACTAGTCTAAGGAGGAAAGAAGCATTTGTGTTATTATTAATACCTATTCTTTTCTTTAACAAAATGACAATTTCTTGAATTTAAATGTTAATAAGAATTATAATGAGCATTTTCTGAGCCAAGTAATTTAAATTTGCTTCACTCTTTTGGAAAAGGTATTAAAATTTGTTAGGATTAATTTATTTTACATATTACATGTGAAAATGAGCTGGCCGAACACCTTATTGAATTTTTTTCATTAATTAATAATAATGATATTTTGCAACCAGTATTTTACAAGTAATACAAATCTCTGATGGGTCTCTGAAAAGCTACATGCAAAGCGAAAGGTGAAAGGTCAAAGTACCAGGTCTACAGATGCTTCGAGAGGTCGCTTCATTGCTTTGGCAGTCGACTGAGTCTTTTAATAACAGGCAGCGAGCACATGATGGCAGTGGGCCAATGGGATTCAAGCGAATTAACATACAGGTAAACAGCAAGCAGAGGTGCATCATGGGAACGGCATTGCATTGTGGATAGGTGAGAAGGAAAAAAATATTCTGAATGCAATATACAACGTACAAAACACTAGGCATGCACAACAACAAAAATGTTCTCTAAAGAAATGAATATTACACCTTAAATTAGTATTGAAGCAAAAATGCATCTACTATACCTTAGTTAAAAGCATATAAGAGAGTAAAATATAGATGTTTGAAATTCAGGAAAGTTAATCAAACAGCAGCTTGCATACACACCATAAGCATTTTTTATATTGCTTCAGAAAAAAATGCAAAACTCTTAAGGGCCGTAGAATTGGAGAACTTCTGATAAGTTAGTTTTCAAATATAAAATAGTCAATGTACTGAGTACATAAGATCCAGGTTTAAAAAAAAAGATAACATCTCAAATTTTAATTAATTTTTAACAAAGATCTAGCCTAACAAAATGAAGTGGCAAACTGAGACAAAAGAATTCAGGCAAAAAATATTCAAACACAAGATTATTTAGGCAAAACTATTTGGGTTTGGATCTTAATTTTTTGTCTGAATCATGTGGATAATTGTCTCAGTTCTTCTCTTCACTCTGCTAGCATGGACTTGGCAATGGGGAATAAGGCTCCAAACTTAACCGGGTTTGAATTTGAATAGTAAGGGTCTCAAATTTCCCACTTTTATGCTATTATATTGTTTCTAATGACTAACTTATCATCCATTCTAAGTTTTCCACTACATTTGAAATTAGAATTCAATTTATTTCAAACAACTTACCGGATCATGCTAATAAAATACCCTTTAAAAAGGTATTTAGTGTCTTCAGATATCAAAATATTTTATATTTAATAATTCTATTTGTACTTTTAGCTACAATCAGTGACCAACCTAGTAAATGAGATGTAGAACTCTTGGCTAGAACAAGTATAATAACTAAAAATAAAAACAGCTGAAAGATGGCAAAGTACTGCTTGAAATAATAGAAATAAAATAATGTCTTTAACTTATAACCATACTTTTGGGCAGATAGTTTCATTTAGACAGCTGAAATAATAACAAATATTGACTGGTTGAGGCCACAACAAAAAATTTTCCTATTTCTGGATAATTGTAAGAAATCTAAAAATTCTATGATGAAAATTCTGTGAAAATAAAGAAATTTGAAAGAATAGCTCCAATGCAAATAAAAAAATGAAATACCCCCTTTTTATGTTTAGCACAATAAGTAAATCCCTAAGGTTTGTATAATAAACAGAAATGTTATATTCTAAAATTCTGAATCAGAACTATGGCATTTGAAATAGAATGGAATAGTACCAAACCCTCAAAATAAGATACAGTGAATGATGTTTTCCTTGGAAAATAACGGGTTGTTTATCCTCATTTGATGATTCAGGATTAGAAGTATAGAAATTTCAGGAAATCACTTCATAGGAGAGCAATGGTCAGGCATGGCGGGGGCAGCCAGAAATAAAGTGGGAAGGACTGTAGGTTGAGAAGAGACGTCGAGTGGCCAATGGAGAAGATATTTTGAGAGAGACCATCAAATATTACGAAATCATGGTTCTGAAAGTAGAATTGTGACCATTTTTATAAACCAACAAGCTCCACGATAAGAAAGCTTCTTTATATTAGATAGTCTTCCCTCATATATTAGTGCTTCATCATGTAACTTCCACGATGACACTTTTAGTTTAAATCTTTCATTCCCATGTAATTTTGTGTTGCTAAGTAATGTCTTTTCTTTAGCTTGAACTAGTCTGTGCCAACTGTATAAAGGCACATAGCCTGCTCTCAGTGGATGCACTGAGAACATGAACTAGATGGTTAGAGTCAAAATCGTGTTGACCTCCGTTCTCCCCTTCATGTGCTCAGTCCTTGGGAGTCATAGAACCCATCCGCTCTTGGGGTGATCTTTTCTGATATGCTAACCAGCAGAGCCATGATGTCTCCAGAGGCTAATTTTGATTTAACAAAGGAGCATTTAATGAAGTCTCCACGTAGAAAAGGAAATACAAAATATTCCTCCTTAGGATAATCACCTGGAAGGGTAGTGTTTTCTTTTTCTTCTAAAATTTAATTTTCGTAGAAGTCGTAATAATCTAGGAACGTAAAGACACTCCGTGCTCTGACCAGGGTTGGACAATGAAGCACCTCCTTTTCTACCCTCCACAGTCCAGGTTTCCTTTACTAGATGCCAGTATCTTGTCTTTTGAAAGAAACACTGAGATCTGGGAGGAGCAAGCACACGCATTAATATCTTACATACTCTGTGGCACCTGAGTAGACGGTGTTAAGACATCTGTATGGATGAGTAATCATGTTACAATACAGTGTTGTAGTGTACAGATGCTCTGATCGAGAGGATATTATGTGACTGATACTATTTATTTATATTGCCAGAGCTTGAGGCTTAGAACACACTGGCGAGATCACCAAATCCAGTGCCTCTTGGGAGCTTCCTTAGGCATTTATGCATAGAAAGAGGTTCTCTTTAGTTGAGTTCCTATTATGTGCATTCATTCATGCTGGCTTTATCAATATATATTTCGTCTGTATGTATATATTTCATCTGTCCCCTCTGGGCCTCCTCCAGCTTGTGTACAAGCAGCCAAGTTCTTCTTTTGGGGGTCAAGGAACCGCCCGACTGTGGGCTGAGGCAACAAACTAAGGGCCCGTGCCAGGCATTACAGGCAAAGAAAGACCAAAGCTGAGGAGTCAGGACTCCCTGCCAGCAATCATCAGAGCTGCCTCTTGAACGTGGAATGAAAGGACGTGAGCAGGCGGGATGGAATTCAGAGCTCTTGTTCGCGTTTTACAGAACAGTGTCTCCTCACGGAGCCCCACTACTGTGTGTGTGAAGGAAGACGGCTTGCTCGAAGATAGGACACCCTGTGGGGGACGGGCACTGAAGAGAAGCTCTGCCTGCCTTATTTTCACATTTTAAAAATTCTGGCGAAGATGATGCTCATGTTTTAAGAGGTATTCTAAAAAACCAAACAAACAAACAAAAAAAACAAAGGCTCTCACGGAAATAAATGTCTCTTTTCCTGGAACCAAAGCTTTAAATCCATCTTCAGGGTCCAATTAATGAAAAAATTGCACTACAGAAATTCCGTGTGTTCAGATGTGAAACTCGGGTGAATGGAATATTGGGATCTTCTGACTGCAATCATCCCTCCATTTGTTCTTTCAAATAAGGAAATAAAATAATAGGTTTTTTTTTTTCTTCAGTGTACTGAGTAATCTGGCTTCTAGAGTAAGAATACTTTGACTTTATCCAAGTGCACCCAGGCTGGTTTCCAATGAGCCTCTCACGTCACTGGGAAGACAGGACAGGCTCAGTAATTGTCCTGTCATTGTCAGAAAGAAGCTGGCTTTTGTTCTACACCGACGTTCCTTTGGGGTGTCTTTGATGACGCTGCCAGATTCCCCGCAATGTTAGAATTCCAAATTTGGGCACCGCGTAGCAACCCAGGAAACTATGGTAACTGAATGTACTGCCATCCACTGCAGTAACCTGCGTGCAGCTTGGTGAGCGTGATGGGAGAACGAGCCACGTGGGAGAGTACAGTCTTGATTTACAGATAACAGGCTGAAGAATGACCTGCTTGGGTAAATGGCATTTCTCCTCTTCCTCCCTTCAACGCAGGTCATCCGCTCTCTACACAGAGTGGGCTCACTGTTCCTTCAAAGACGTAAGGTGTGCAAAGCCACAGTCAGCACGGCATGGACAAAGTGGTCCTAGAGAATAGGGCCGCTATACTGAGCGCAGCAGGAAAGAGAAAGACAGAGCTACTGGTTTTCAAGTTTTCGGAGCCAGGCCCCCTGGAGCCCTATGTTATCCCCACTCTCTGTGGGGGACACTACATGATCTAGTTCGGTCCAGCTTCTTCATTCAAGCAACTGAAGTGGGGTTTTTGCCCCTGGCACCGGAGTCCTAGTGATGGGGATATCTTTGACACTGAGTGATGACTTATAATGCCAACTCAGTGGAAAAAGTGTCCTTTGTGCCAGCAATCAACAGCCCTGTTAGTGCACATTGGCACTGGCTCAGAGAATCATTACAACGAAAAAAATTCACTTCTCATAGGATGAGACCTTCACCCAGTGGACAATTTACTGTCACCTCCTCTCGACATCCCCATTCCCAACTAGAATCAGTTTTGAAAACCACTCTTTTACTAGAAGAAAAAAGAGGTGTGGGGAGAATTTCTCTGTATTGTACTGACTTTTACATTAGATGCACCCACCCGCAGATATAGAGAAGTCCACACGTTCAGAAAAATCACCGTTTTGTCCCATGAAATAAGGAGGAAAAGGACATGAGGGGAGAGCACCGAGTGACAGGAACCCTGAGAAGAAACAGTGGGAGACGAAGGACCCGGTGCTCAAGGTCCGTGGACAGGAGCCTCAGACGGGAAAGGCCTCTGTCACCACACACGCCACGCTGAGTGGCGGTCACGCGGGGCAGGCTCTGTGCCTTCATCTCCGCACCCCTGTTGCTCAGCATGGGGCCAGGCCTTCACAAACATTGGCGGGAAGACTGTTGAATAGCATGGACTTGTTCGTATAGCGACTACCCTTGCATTTTGCTCAGTTAATAATGTCTGAGGTGGCAGTCGCTAGTTAGAACATTGTGCTGTAAACTCGACCTTTCATCTTGAAAGGCTTCTGTGTCTTTTCCAAGGGAGGACTGGTCACTGAGTTGTCCACCCTCCACTGGACCCCGCTATGCATTTCCATCCTGTCCCTGAGGGGCATTATGGGTCCCATGCACTAACCCTGATGCTCCTTGCGGGCAAAGAAGCCTCCCTAATTGATTTATTCTACCCAGCAATGTGGCAGGTCTCATCCAATGGTGAATGCACAGTGCCTAGCATACATTCACAAAGACTGCTGATAAGCCAGAGGTCTCCCATTAAGACAAAGTTTAGAAACTTCTAAAACCTAGTGCTGTGGTTCTCAGACTTTGCTGCCCGTGGAAAGCAGCTTCCAAACCAGACCAGTTAAGTAAACAACTCTGGGGCCAGGGATTCGTGTCTGAACCTTTCGAGATGCCTCCTTCAGGTAATTTCCATACAGCTGAGTTTGAGGATCAGTGTTGTAGGCAGGTGCTTCTCAAAGGCGAACGTGCAAACGAAACACCTGGGGTTAATTTAAAACTTGAATTCTGATCCCAAAGGCCTGGGGCGGGGCCTGGGAGGCTGGAGCGACCACAGGCCCTCAGGCTGCGCTGAGGAGGCTTCTGCAGGTGTCAGAGGCGCAGCACAGTGGCTCGAGCTCTCAAGACTGGGTTCCAGAGCTTGCTTTTTTTCTTTTCTTTTTTTTTTTTTAGCACCAGCCAGTAAAGCTCCATTTTGACCTGTCTCTTGACTCGATGTTCCGCATGCAGTTTCTTATAGGGAGAGAAAGTCTGAGGCATCGCCCTTGTGGTGAGAAAAGGAAGAGAGGAGAAAACCAGGTCTGGGGAAAGAGTCCCTCGCTGACAGGTCCCGGGCGCTGCCCTGGGAAGGGCTGCCGCCCGTGGCTCAGCGGCAGCGCTCCAGCTCCATTTTCCACTCCCTGAAGCTCTGGTGCCCACCTTCCTGCTCGTGACTACGCCCGTGAGCCCGCGCTGGGGAACAGCCCGAGCGGGTTACGGTGGTCCTGGACTTGGGGAGGGTGCTGGCCCCTCGCCCTTGGCGCCCTGCGCCCTCGCCTTTGCCTCCCTGCGCCCCAGGGATTTACTTATTGTGCCGAAGAGGGGAGGGAGGGGAAAAGAAAACAGAACAGAACAAAACAAAACGGGGAAAACAACCACAGAACTTTGGCAGCGGAGCAGCAGGAGGAGCAGCCTTCCCCATTTCCCAACTGTGCTGGGGAGCGCCTGGGTCCCCGCGGCGTGCGCCTCCCGGGCTTGCGCAGAAGGAGGGGAGGGCGGGAGCGCCCCACTTACCATGACCGTGGCCGCCGCCGCGGCTGCCTGGGCTGCCACCGCGGCTTGGTTGGCTTGGTGCTGCGCAGCTTTGATTTTGGCCTGCAAGTGTGCAGGAGGGTGAAAATATTTGCATTTCTCCCTCATGCAACGCCCCTTTATGTAATCCATACAAACGGTTACGGTGTTGTCGTTTGTGTCGATCATTGTGCTGTCCGCGGGGTGTGCGAAGCGGCAGTCGGTCTCTCCGCGGGCACAGTTTCCTCGCTGGAACTCCCTGCATACCTGGGACACACGGGGGACAAGAGCAGACAATGCAGAAGAAGGCCTGAAGGCCGCCTAAGCGCTACCTCGGCGAGGGCGGCCATTTACGTTGTCGTTTTCATGTCAATTAATTCTTTTCTTTCTTTTCATGTAAATGGCCTGGGTGCCATTTACAACAAACACTTGATTATCCAGAAACTCAAGTCACAGAATCTCTAATAAACACTCTTCTGAGTTTTACTTCACCCTCTTTTCTGGGTTGAGACTTGATATTGAGAAAATAAGGCAAAATCTGCAGTTTAGCTAAAACAACAAAGAAAAATCAGCAGGGAGGGCCTCCACTGTCTGTGGGATAGATGTGCACAGTATGTATAATAATGTGCAGTTTATATGTAAGCATAGGTATATAGAGAAATAATTTGGACATCTGCATCTATATGCAAATATTCTCCTACTCGGACAAGTCCGGAGTGCTACAGGGTTTTTTGCACGGAGGGATAATTTCACCATAGCTTCAGCTACCAGGTCACAGTTGTACAACTCCAAAAAGAACCAGGGGAAGTGACAAGCTTGTCCTCCTCCCTGAGGATAGGAAAGAGGTTGGGGTCGATCTGAATACTCCTGTTTTCCCATAGGTCTCCCCTGCACTCAAACATAATCATAAATCACAGTAACTAAGACACCAAAGCTTTTAACTGAAGGTCAACATGCTACTATTTTTGACAGCACAGAAAAAAATTAAACATATTTAAGAAAGATAAAAAGAAGAGAAACACGGGAAGAGATAAAGGAGAAGAAGTAAACAAAGGGAAATAGAATACGGTTTGAAGTGTTGGTGTTTTTTGGGTTTTTTTTTTAATTCCTTAACCCTGAATTCTCACGTAACTTGAATGCTCCATGCTCTGAAAATTCTGGTGAATCAAGAGTTTATTGTACAAGGAAAGTTTGCACTGGAACTTAAACAGTATTCTTAATTCTGCCCTGAATATTGGTAACAAGAAATAACATGAATAACATATATGCATAATACTTATATTTATAAACATCATTAGCAGGGAAGAATTACTAGTAAAATTTTAAGTTACTTTCTTTTTCGGTTCCAGTCACAAAGTGGATATACAAGTATTTCAGTGGGGGTTTACATCTTGATCATGGGTGATATTATATGAAGGTTCACTGGCATAACATTCAATCTGGTGAAAGTCGAACATACTTGGGAGATAGTTTCACTGCCCAGTGGCCAAGCAGGTTTGAGGAGTAAACTACTAGATTGTTTCTTCCTACTTTGAGTGTTCGCCAACATTCCATCTTTAGTTCATGAAATGGACAAGATAAAAATGACTAAGATGTTCCCACCGATCCTGAGTCAGCCTCCTTCCGGAAACGGAATGACTTCAGTCTGAGACTGTCTCAGAGGTATGGATCAGCCATCAGGCATTTGCCAGGGGTCTCTGTGTGTAGCCGACCTCATTCCTGGTTTGAAACAAACTGAGAGCCGCTCTGCGTAAGTCACTGTGAATCATGTTTCACATATATCTTTGTCCACCAGTCCTGTTGGGAAGGACAGTTTGTTCCCAACTCGGCTGATTTAATTTGTTTTCGAAACCGCACAGTCACTGAACACTGAATCTCCACGGGACCAGCAGGTGGAGCCCAACACGCTTTTCTAGTCCCCTGCAAGGTCTGTTTGACATTCACAGGGAAGGGCTACATCAAAACAGTAGTGAATCGAGTTTACAGTCTTTTCATTTTGAGATCCATGTGCTGTGGGTAGAAACTGATACTGGGCAGCAACATTTTATGGCCCTCAAGATTTACTGGGTCACTATTTAAACAAATGCACATTTGAAAGAACATTCTCGAAGGATTCAACATAAACCTCAGTGCACAACCTAACCATACATGTATCATTTAACAACTTTACTTGGCAGAGGAGCTCTTTGAAAGATCTATTAAAATCTTTACACACCCATATAAAATGCTCTATTAAATATCATAGGATATAGTAGTTCAGATAAATGGATGAATTCTCTAACTCTGATGAAAGAGAAATTCTACCGAGTAAAGTATAGACAGGTTGGCTTGACTCGTGACTTAAGAATTATATTTTCTAAATATATGTACTTGTTTTCTTGACTTTTATAGACCCCTTAAATTTAAGTTAAAGAAACAATCTCAAATGACAAATTCCTCCAACCTCCAATTTCCCCTTGTTTATAAACAACTAGGGCCGGTAACCTGGAACACGGCATAAAGATATAACAGTTCTTAAAATATTGAAATACGATCATACTGATTGGTCAGTAGTCATCCTTACGCCCACCCTTGTTCCTGAGTGCCCCCCCATCACCCTGGCTTCTGGACTTCTGCCTTGCCCTTTCTGTGACCTATCCAGAGTCCAGCCAAGGCTCATGTCTAGCACAGCCAGGTGCCTTCAAGAGCCATGGCTGTGGCTCGCACAGTGATTGATTCAAAGGTCCATTGGTTGTCAATATTTTGCCTCTGAACAGCTGATATTTTAATTAAACTTTTCCCATAGACTAATTTCCTTTATATTTGGCCTTAAATTCAAACCAAAGAATCATGAACGTATGGCTTTTAGATGAATGTGTGTGTAGTATCTTATGGGCATCCACTTCCATAGAAGTGTACTTCTCCCACAATGCATTTCAAACCACATGTAAAATCAAAGTACCTCCAGCTTGTCAGTCCTGAGAAGTTTCTGAGTTGTAGTTGAGCCCGGGACAGTGACGGGTGGGCTTCCGGGAACAATAACAGGTGTGGTGGGTAGAATTTCCGTGGGGACTAACCCAACTCCAGGGGTGACAGGTGCTAAGTAAGGAGCAAAGCTAATGGCCGTGTTTGTCCCTATTGCAGGACCTACAGGAAAAGTGGGCTGTTAAAGAAAGACAACACAGGGTTAAGATATCTTTAGAATAAAACTTTAAAAAATCACTGGCAAGTGTCATTTAGCAAAATTAATTCATCATATACAAGACTGTGTTAGTTGCACAAATCAATTCTGAACTATAAAAGTTCATTAAACTTCCCTGCTTGTTTTGCTTAATGAAAATTAAATCCATATAGATCCTCTCTTCCCCTAACCATACAAAAAATATGAGAGATCATCATAGAAACTAATTACAGGGAACAGGTTAAACTTTTATTTCTGTGAAAGAGTCCTTAAGCTAATAATATTCACTCTAAATGCTCATGATTCCAAACTATTAAATGTATAACACTAATGTAGTAAAGCCTATGAAATACTGATTCATAATCTTTGATTCCTCCTACATGTTTCTCAAAGGGAGAGGAATAAAAAAAGCACCTCGATTATTGCTTGACCAAGTTTATACATTCTTCAAAAGTGCGTGTTACTTTGGGAATTTATTTTTCTCAGACTCACCAGTATGTTTCCATATTCACTAGCATGTATGTTTCCAAAATTCATCTGCAGTTTTAATACAGACATCCTATTTCTTCCTCTAGCTCAAATAGGTATGTCTTGAACTAGCCTTCCCTTCATGAAAGATTGGGTGGAAAAGCTTGAGTTTTCAACTGGCTGTTAAAATTTGGGTTGGTTTCCTGGGTCGCAAGATGAGAGCAGCGGCGATAAAGGCCTAGAGCAGCTATTAAACGTCTTCTCTACCGCTACACTTCTTGTCCAGGGACAAGAAGAAATACGCTAGGGGGTTGATGGGATGATTATTTTTTAAAGCTCCACCTAAAAGTATGCCTTTCAGAAAGGAAATGATGTCCATGGAAGAGAACAACAAACTTGGTTCCACTTTTTACAAAAACCAATGTTGAAAATTTAAGATGTTAGACCAAGATTTTTCTCAGACTAAATTGGGCCTGAATAGTTTTTCTTGGCTGGTTTGTTCTTTTCGTTATTGGATGACTTTCAACCTTCCGGGTTTTCGGCGTGTGCCATGATGAGTTAATGCAGTTTTCTGCTGTGGAGCGGGGCTGTGGGTCGGGGCTGCTAGCCTGTCACACTTCTCGATTTGTGCGTCGTGGGTAACGCTCTGCCTGTCTATTTTTAAGGCTCTGCAAGAGGTGTTGAACATATGGGAAAAATAACAATCTATGTTTATTAAACAAACTTTTTTGTTGACAGCAATAACCGAAAAAATATCTCTTACAAGTGATCATGTTAGAAAACAGTGAAGCATTGAGAGTTTGTTCAGGGAGTTCTTGAAGAGAGGCTGAAAGCCTCTCCCGAAGTGGCTGCAGGCTGAACGAGGGAATTCTAGCGGTGCTACAGGCTGCTGCGGCCCCGCACTCCCACAAGCGGCTCTTGGGTTTTTATGGCTCAGACATAAAAACATGTTGCAACTTTGGAAGAAAGTTGCAACATGAGGTCTCAACATGGGAAATAGCTGGCAGGATTTTTTTCTCCCTTGACTTTCTACAAAATTTTATATGTGTATGTTTTCCATTTTCAACCCATTTGAGTCGTAATTATAGAAACTTGTGGTTTTCAGTAACTATAGCTTTTATAATTTAGTACCATTGAAACAAAGCCAAGTGATTTAGATGGTATAAGGACTATATAATGCTAGGATTTTTAAAAATCAGTCCTGAAAGGTCATAAATCACAACAGATCAGTGATTCAAAGAACCAGCTACATCAGAAATACCTTGGGGGGGGGGATTTCATTAACAGAGATATCACAAGTTCTGCCTCGAGAGGTTGAAATTTGCATTGGAAACATTTACTGCATGACCCGATGTGTGGCTCTGGTTTGGAGGCCGTTGTCATAGATGAGGAGAGAAAAGAAGTCTTAAAAAAAGACTTGTACTAAATGTGTGATGTAACCCAAAGACTATTTATCAAAGCAACCACTTAGAGAAAAGAGCGACCACGCAGACCCCTCCATTTCTGACTTTCTGTAGAAGCCAGTGCCCAGCCCCCTCCCCTGTGCATCATGGAAGCCGCCGGGGTCAGTTTGGTGGTGCCGGTATGGGGTGTTTTCCGACTGTCGACGGGATAGCAGAACCTCTAAACTCGTTTCCCGAAACCTTTGGGGATATCGACAAATCTATTGTAATGAGCTAAATTCTGCTTCCCAAAATATGTCACCTGTTCATCTAATTTAATGATCTAAAATGGATGTTTCAGTTTGTTTATTGATGAGAGCTGTGACATAGTGCATGGAACGTATGATTGAAACGTGAAAACACAGGTCTGGGACGAAGAGAGACGCTAATCCAAACCCAAAGCTCTGCCAGTTATCACTTTTCATCCTGGGTAGGAAATGAACGGCTCTGAGCCTTAGTCCCTCATCTGCGGGAGGGAAGTGGAACCACTTAGCTTAGAGTCAGGCTGAACAAGGTGTTAGTTCTCTCACCCTTTCCATGGTCAAAACTCAGTAAACAGAAGCTATCATCAGTCCTGTCAAAGTTAGTATTAATAAAGTTTTCCCCTAAAATCGTCCACAGATTCTATAACAGGAATGTAATCAGCACAGCAAAAACAATAGAGGTATAAAATATTATTAAATATAGCAAATATCTTCTCTTTTTTGAAATAGGGGCTGGGGAATTATATTTTTTCTTTCACGTGGAACTGAAAGTTAAAAGTTTATAGGCTGTATAAAGGTAGATTCCATTAGATATTTTCTTTATTTTTTATATAGAGTATTTTTTGTTGGAGTTGATTAGTAAAAAAAAATGCTATTACGGTAATTTTCGGAGATGGGCACTTATTATTATTAATTATTGTTATTGGTGACAGTAATATCTTACATCTGTGAAAGCTTCGGCTGTTCCGAAGCGTTCTCACACACATTGTCTTCTTCAATCCTGTCAACATCCCCAGGAAGCAAGTGTGGCAGCCAGAACTGCAGTCTCACAGGCGAAAGCAATTTAGTGCAGAGACTAACAGGATTACCCAAGGTCATTACTGCGGAGGCAGAGTCAGGGTAAGATACCCAGGACTCCTGGCTCCCACTCTTCTGCTATTTCCATTCTTCTGCACTCACTTGATTTCGTTGGTAATTTCTTAAAACAGAAGAAGAAAAAAACCCACCAGCTGTCCTTATGTTTTTGGAGAGAAAGGGGGAGTGTTGGTGGGGAGCTGTGTCCCACCACCATGCAGGGCCTCCTACAGGCGAGAGAGGTAGGGCTTCTGCCTCCAGAAAGGGGTTCTCAGACCCCCGATTCAAATGACCCTTCTGGAGGGAGACTCTGGGCTGACAGCCTATCCTGGTGTCTGAATTTGGTTCTTTGCTGGCGGCTGAGAAAAGAGAGGGCAGCACCCCCAAATGATTCTGCTCCTCGAAGCACACCCGCTAGAGCCTGGGAGAATTGGCCCATGGTTTCTGCAGAAGGGCCGTTGCCAGGCTGTCTGAGATGGGATCCATTTGGTCCTTGTCATCTCGCAGCACTAACTGCAGCTGGAGAGGCCAGAGGACAAGAGCCACAGAAAGTCTTCTGGAAGAAAATAGCTTCTGAAGTGTTGGTCTTGCTATGTTTTTTCCCCTCTGTACTTCAATCCACGTTTCTGTGTTTCTCTGCTCAGAACTGTCCACTCTTCTTTCTCAGCACATTACGTCAGGAGATCCAAGTTCAAAGATTTAACACACACACCCACCCCCATACATGCCCACTGGTTCTTTGATATTTTGTAGTGGCAAGGAAGGGGTGGTACTGAGCAGTCATAACTAAGTGGCTTGGGATATTAATGGCTCTAAAATTTCATCAATTAACTTTTTAAAACTAGAGTATGAGAGTTCATGTGCTTCGAAAACTTTCACTTCAAAGGGTAGGTATTTGGCACTCAAACTGAAAGGCTTAGAACATGGCATCCCTTACGCCCGCCTCCTCCCTTTATTCCCAGGAGCATCCCAGGAGGGCAGAATACTCAATGTAAGACCTTGTTCCAAGGACCATATTATATAGGCTCCTAAATCTCTATCCTACTAATGGCTACCCATCTGCTTCTTTATCTTGAGTGAGAATGCAAAGGTTGTGTGTGTGTGGTGGCGGGGGGAGCAGTGTGCTGGGAAGGAAAAGAAAAGAAGAATTACTGTTATATCCTACCAGAAAGGGGGAGGGAAAAAGTGCTGGGAGGAACATAGTGAAGGGGAATTTTCAAATATAGTGAATTTGAGAGAGAGTAGTTATGAGAACAAAGAATGATTTGCATTTTCTTATTGATATAGGCATGGTGCCAAGATGCTGTGTGTACATTTATGGAACTTAAGCTCTAAGGGGCAAGAAAACCAAAATTACAATTCATTTTTAAGGCTAAGTAGAAATGAGGAGGCCTCCCTGACAGTAAATCACGGGAATAGATTTGGAGTCCTTATGGAACTTCCAGCAAGAGCAACGGCCATGAGGCAAGCAAGAACTTTGTGTGTTCACAGAACTGAAGGTTGGGTTTGGTCTGAGTGGGTACAGGAAGAGTGGGCCGTGATGAACTGGGGAGCTGGGTGAGGACCAGATCACAGACAATATTATAGATCATAGTCAAGGTTATGTGTTTAGGCTTTGTCTCTAGTAAACTGGGAAAGTGTTGAAAGATTTTACCCAAGGGAATGATATGATTGCTATATGCAGGATGTATTGAAATAAAGCAAGAGTGAAAACTGAGAGATTAGAAAGGAAATCCTCATAAGGTATTTGGATAAACTGATTGATGGTAGCTCAGACAAGGGTGCTGGCAGGTAGAGCAGTGGATGACCTTGAAGGCAGATGTCTCAGGGCTTTCTGATGAGCAGGATATGAGAAGTGTACATGAGAGAGTCTGCTTGGTTTTGGTTTGAAACTGCTGGTTGCATTTACTGAGATGGGAATGTAGTGGAATAAATAGTTTGCCTTGAACAAGTCGAGTTCCTATGAGAAATTTAAATAAAGGTGAGTCTAGTAGGAAGTTGGATATAGGAGCCTGAGGCTCAGAGAAGTTTGGACTGGAAACATACATTCGGGATGGTTCTTAGCCTGTAGATGGTTGACAGCCAAGGGAATGGATGAGACCAGGAAGAAGAAAGTAGGTGAGAGAGCTGTCCACTGCTGGGTACCTCAATGTATAGCAGCCTCAACATATAGCAGAGAAACATAATAGAGACAGGAGAGGAAGGAGTGCTCCGTAAAGGAGAGATTGATTACCCACGCTGAATATTGCTAAGGGGTTGAACGAATAGAATGAAGGTGAAAGCGACCATCAGTTTAGAGATATGAAGGTCATTGGTGAGAGATTTCAGGGTGGATGGGAGAAAGAGAGAGTAGAAAATTATAGAGACGTTTAACTTAGAAGGAATCCTAAAAATAGAGTGGTACTTGCTCCATTTTTGAATCCTAAAAATGGAGTTTACCAAGTTATTTGTCTTGAACAATTGTGGCAAGTATCAGTTTCTAACAAATTACCACGATCTTGGGGGCTTCAGACAACACATATCTATCCTTGTGTAGTCCTGGAGGCCATAAATCTGAAATCAGTTTAACGGGGTGAAAGTCAAGGTGCTGGCAGGCCCACACTCACTCTGGAGGCTGTAGAGAGGAGTGCCTTCCTGGTCTCTTCCATCTGCTGCTGGCGGCTGGCTCTCCTTGGTTTGCGGCCACATCACTCCAGTTTCAGCCTCTAAGGGCTCACTGCCTTTCTCTTCTTCTGAATGTGTCAGCTCTCTCTTTGCTCCTCTCTTGTAAGGTTGTGATTGAGTTTATTTTTATTTTGATTGATTGATTTATTTTTGCAGCAGGGAAATATTGGCTATTTTATTATGAATGATACCAAGCAGGATAAAGGGAAGCTAAGGCCCAAAAGCCTGGATTCTCTCTCCAATGGCTTATAGGTAACAGATTCTATAGGGCAAAGTCATAGACATCATGGGTTAGGGGTTTGGGGCTGTGCTGGGAGCTGATTGGTTGGAGGTGAGGTTAGGGGGGCCTGAGGACAGCTCTGAGATTTGCTCAGTGTCATCCCTGTTCTGTTTCATGGGAAAGCAGCCAGGGGGTGGTTCCACTGTAGGGCTCAGGAAATGAGACATCACTTAGGTCAAGATATTATCTTTAGTCCAGATCCTGTGACCTTTAGTCAGGTCCAGGCTACTGAGTTCTGCTGCTTCGGGGGCTGCTGATTCTCCGGGGGAGGAGCTAGGTCTCGGAGGGATACAACACTGAGGAAGCTGATTGCATTTCATCCAGGAGGATTTCCCCATCTCAAGATGCCTAACTTCATCATACCTGCAAATAGGCTGTTTCCTTTTAAGGTGACATTTACAGGTGCCAGGTATTCTTCAGGGCCGCTATTTGGCCTAGGACACTGGGCTAAGTCACAAGTTAATTCCCAAAACTCTGAAATTACTTGTTTGTGGAATTGATGATTAAGTTTATCACACTTTTTTATTCTAATACTTCTTGTAATATATGTGTCTCTACTAAAATATTTAAATGTAATGTGCCTTTTTCGTAATCATGATTAACTTCTAATGAATATTTTAGTTAACACATAAACATAACTTTCCAAGAAAGTTCAACTCATAGTTAACAACAGGAATAGAATTTTCTTAATTTACAGTACCATTATTGATACGAGGGTTAATCCTTATGTATTCTAAATAAATACAAAGTGAATGATTAAAATGAGTGAGATATTCAGGGTCTGGCACAAATAATGCCCCCCTTTTTTAATCTCAAAATCTTTTACTACAACATCGTAAGCATGACATTCTGTAACATAACGATATCACACTCAAGCACACCATGTGACATTTCAGGTGAAATGTTACATTAAAACCCTAAGTTTTGACACCCATACTATTACCCTACCGACCACACTCAACGGGGGCCTTCCTTCTGCCGCACCCTGTACAGGACAGTGTTGCTGTGCTGACTTTGGTGGTTCTAAATTTATTCCCATAGGCATTATTTAATGTCATATAACTCAGTTACGTTAGCATCTAGGTCATTTAATAAAATAATTTATCCGTGCATCAGCAAAGAGAACCATAATTTATACGTGTATGGTTTTAAGTAGATCCACACTTAAATGCCTATTTTTGGTGTTAGATGTGTTTAGAATTCTACTTGCATTGTCCTTAAATTGAGGTTAACTTCCACTCATCCTTGTCAGTTATTTGGGGCCTCATCCAAAATCATAACGCCCTGGGCCTGAATCTTATTTTGCCCTTTCCGTGAATCTGTCTATTCCCCCAAAGACTATCGTATGTGGTTTACCTTGGAGCCACCTGCACCTGGCACTTTTTAAAAATCCGGGCAACGTTGGCTTCTGGCTACTTTGTGCCACCATTCTTGACCTTGAGATGAAGCAGCTTTACCCGTATCTTGCTGTGTATAATGGTCACTTTTTTGCCCAAATTTTTATGGGAATAATAAGGATGCACATTACATATGGGTAGTACCTGAAATACCGTGTATCTGTTCCTGTTTTGTAATTATTTGTTACACAAAATTTCTTGTACCATAATATGTTCAAAAAATAAATGCTAACATTCTTTTATAATACAAAAAACAAGTATAATATAAATAAATAAAAATTGAATTCAAAATAAAAACAAAAGATTTTTTTCCTGAAAGTTTGGGCCAAAAATGTGGGTATACATTATACATGGCAAAATACGGTACTCACAACTTGCCCAGTTCTCTCCCCTGTTCTGGAGCTGTGCCTGCCCGCCCTCCCCGTCTCCTCTCATAGATGCACGATAAGAAAATTGAACTCCTGGGTAGCTATCCCTTGTAATTTAGCAGCTTTCAATAACGTAGAATTTTCATACAATCAAGGCTGATTTTTAAACAATAGTCCTTTGTGTATGTGCTTTTTTTCCAAAAAGCAAATTTCACTCACTTCACTGGCTTTGTTTTTAAAAAAATTAGCATGTTTTGGACAAATAATTCACACATATAAATGAAATCCACTGAAGCCAAATGCACTCCTTGTCTCCAGGGCCTCATGCCTAAAACAATTTCCAGACCTTTAAGGAAGGACTTTGAAATACTGTGAAATCAGGGAGAAACTATCACACAATATAATATATTTAATCTTGTGGTCCTTGCCCTAGCTGCCGCAGCCCAAGCAGGCCTCCAAGAGCCGGGAGGCGCCAGTGGCTAAGGCACTCTGCTTTGGGGCTGGGGTTAGGCTCCAGGCAAGCAGACTGGTCCAGAAGCCCAAGTCCCAGTCCCAGGTCCACCATTCACTCACTACACGCCACTGGCCAAATCATTCCACTTCTCTGGTTTCTCACTTTCCTCATTCTTAAAATGATGCCATTGAACTAGGTAATCTGTCAGCTACCTTGCTTTAAAAAAAAGTTTTAGGCATTAAACTCTCTCATTAACAAAGATCATTAAATCATCCTCTAAATGAAAATGTAGCATAATTACCATTTGAAGGTGGTACAAACGTAGTGTTTCCTGCTGAGGAAGAGCCGGAGTGACGCCCATTTCCCAGATATTGATCAGAAATTGTTTTTGCCTACTGTCTCCACACACATTTTTCCATTTGACTAATTTTAAAAACCTTATTTCCAGCATCTCTTTAGCTTCAAAGCTCTTCGCTTTAATTGTAGCCAGAGACAAAGTAGAGGGAGGCCCCCTTAGGTCAATGTGGCGTTGCCTGTACCAACACTTTAATCATCGCGCCCATCATTAGATGCGATGTACTCACCACTGGATGAAGTGGGGTTCCTGGAAACATAAATTGCATCTGCTGGGCAAGCATTGCTGCTGCAGTTTTTTGCTGGATCAAATTGTTCCTCCCGTTAATTTCTAGTTGAGTTTTCAAGTGGGTAGGAGGGTGCAGATACTTGCAGTTCTCTCTCGAACAACGACCCTGTGAAAGGAACGCAGTGGTTCAGCATTGTTATCAGTAGCCTCCACCTCTACTGTCACCCTTTTCTCAGTCACGCTATACGTGCAAAGGCAAGGATCCCGTGTGTGTGTGTGTCTGTGTGTGTGTGCACACGCATGTGTTGGAACATAGAGCAGAGCTGAAACCTACCAGGAGTGAATCGGGCACGAGGTGACTATCAGCTTTGCTCAAACCTGTTGAGTAGAGGAGCTTCCTGAGATTGGTTGTTGTTGCTTTTGACGGAGTCCGTCTCTGACAGCGGACTGTGAAGACATGTGACTACTTAGCGTAAGGACAGACCTTCCTCCTAGGCCGTGTGGAGGGCCATCGGAGGGGCCTGTTTATCGTGACTTCTCAAAAGGAGGCTTCGAACCTGCTCGGTGTTGGTCTGTGCATGCTAGTGTGATGACAAAGCAGGAAGGACAATAAGAACCTCTTGAAGTGTGTGTTTCAGATTGGCCGAACACACCGCTAAATCAAACTACTGAAGAGGAGGCAGTGGTAGTGTAGGAGTGGCCTCTTCTCAGTCATAGAGGCAGAGGTGAAATTTCCAGACGTAAACTCAGATAATCATTCACAACCGATGGGTTTGGTGCACGAAAGCCTCTACCCCATGTTCTTGCCCCAGTCCCATGACAGCTGTATCAAATCTAATGTCGTGATATGACATAGTGAAGAATGTTTATGGCTAAAGTAACATTTGGGCATTAAAGTTGGTAAAGCAAAAAAATAAAATTAGGTGGCACCGTGCATAAAACCAGTCTTGAAGAGTTTTGCAAATGGTACTGTTTATACTGAAGTCCCAAGTTTTCAAAACTACCAATTGAGAGAATCATGTTGATGTGCGAATTCTGCAATTTCTGGAGACAGAATAGCTAACTGTGTTCACCAGTATGGGTATTACCATTCCCTAAAGAATTAGTCTGTTTGCAACCAAGAAAGAGAGAATATGGGCTTGTTTACCAGATACAAAAATAATTTTAACAAGCAAGCTGGGTGGATCTGGGGATACAAATTTGTTTACAGTCATCCTAATTCTAAACAGCTGGAGTTCTCACTCTGCTTCCCGCTAATCTGAGCTGCACTTTTGGCAGCGTGGGCTCCCTCTGGAGTGTGGATCTCCCTGAGGGAGGACAGACTCTCCCAGGCTCAGTCCTGGTGGTCTGTGCTCATCAGCTGACCTTGCCCTGAGGCACCGCTGTTAGCGGCATTAGAGATGGTGTCGCGCTCTGCAGGGAGGACACAGGGGCGGGTACTGGGCACATCAGAAGGCACCAGTTCTGTTTCTGCTAATGAAATTCTGTAACAATGGGCAAAGCCATCACGTCTCCTTAGTCTCAAGTTTAAGTTGAGATGTGCCATTGAGCCTTCTACGGGTCAGCCTTCTATGGAGGCCTGTTGTAAAGATACAGGTCAAGTGGAACCATAATTAAAGAGAGTCTACATCAGAGCAGTCGAGGAATCTTTCTCTTTCTCTTTCCATCTACTTTGCTCTGCAAGTTTTGGGATAAAGTTTTTATCCTAACTGTACTTCGCTCCCTGTTTTGTGACATCCCAGGGTCCCTCTGGCCCTCCCAACTTGCTTCAGGCATCTCTTATTTCACCTCCCTTTCTGCCCTCCCTTATACTTGCTTTAGTCTCTCAGTTTGCTAAAGTCAAATCTCCAAGAAAGTATTCAGTACCTGCTCCTACAACACAGGTGTGTGACCTGTTTTCGGATTGGCTGCCTTTATGTCAGGTGCTCAGATACACATGATGGGAGATGGGCATGGGATATAAGGCAGGGCCAGGGACAATTAAACAGAATGACATTTCTCATACAGAGTCGAAGCCACCCCAGGCTTCTCTGTGACAATGTCAATTCAAACTCCCCTTAGTCACAACCCCTTCACTTGGAAGCTGACCCCAGGGAGGCTCATGTATTCAAGGTCCACTTATAGGCCAATGTGCACAAAGGTAGAGGTGGCCCTAATGGGGGGTCCTGGGAAAGCACAGCCACACAGAATAGAGATGGACTTTGTGAACCATTCACGTCTCTTCCAGTTTGGCTATTCAGCTTTGCTCATTCAGATAACTGTCTGTTTGACCACTTGCCTTCTAGTATAAGGCTTTGTAGCTGTGTATGAAAATGTAGGCCAGACAAAATGTGGTTTTCTTGTCAATTCTGTTATCTCTTGATAAAACTGGGACTCTTGAGGAACTGTATAAACTATTTTCAGCCAATAGAACATAATTTACAATATCAAATTAGTAATTTATTGGTGGATTTGTTTTTTTTTTCATGAGAATGAATGTAATTTCCTAGTGTTCTTACTTACACACCTGCGGTTAGGTATATTATCAGTCACCCACGTGCCAGACAATTTATACATGGCTATCTCATTTGCTCCTGAAAGTAGCTGTGATGGTCCTTATTTTGCAAAATGGGCTCAGAAAGATGAAGGAACTTTCCTAAGATCATATAAATGGTAAATGATAGATCTGGATTCTAAACCCAGGTCTACTAGACTCACGTCAGTATACCAAACTGTTTATTAGCAATGGTTAAAACCCAGGGGGGATAAAAATCTAGCATGATTCTCCATAATATAATAGAAGGCACAACACAATTTAAAACATAACAAAATATATATGAGGATTTGGGAATGAAGAAAGATCACTCGCCTGGGTCTATGCATTGGTGGAAGAGAGAAGAGTGGATAAACCCACAGGCTCAGAGGCAGATGACTGGGCACCTGGCTTTGGCTCTGCCCGTTTCTAAATCTGAGCCAGTTACGTGGATTTCTTATACCTCCGTTTTTTCATCTGCACAATGCAAATAATCATTGTGTTTCCCACTAAGGTCTGTTGTAGGGTTTTATGAGTTAATACACACACACGGTTTGGAAAAAGTGCTTGGCCAATCAATAGTAGACACGAAGGAAGTGTTGTTAACATTACCAAAGAAAGAAAAACAAGTGTATATGACATTTTGTTTACAGTAAGGGCAAAATAACAAGTTTAGCTGTATTTTGATTGGCTTTTTGATTCCTTTATAAAATAAACTTTCACTTCAAAACATGACAAAAACTACTTAATTACTTATCCAAGTGTCTTATATTTAACATCATTTTCAACTCTACAGGGTGTTTTTGTAAGTGCCCATATTTAAAGAGACAGCCCTGAACCACAGTTCAACCTGGTGTTAATATTTTGAAGTGTGTTGCACCATGATGTCTAAGCATGTTCATTCCAGCACCAGGAAGCTCCAGGCAGCGGAACTGCAGTAAGGGATCTGATAGGACTCTAAGCTGCTAAAGGAAAAGCTACTGTCAGAATGTAACAAGCTATCTAACACGGTAAACAATTTGTAAGGGAGTCTTTCTGAAGGTGTGAGATTTGCCAGGATGCACATCATCACAGAAAACCTGTTGATTATCAAAGCAAGTTGTCATAGCTGAATGGGAGAGGGCAGTGCACACAAGTGTAAAGCATCTTTGCACATCACGGCGATACAAAACAGAAGTGTCAAGAGTGCCTCCCAATTTCAGTCCAAGACATAAAGATAAAAATGTCTTGGGAACATCTTCCTGGGGCTGCTAGGATTGTTTTCTCTTTTATTTGAACATTTCCTCCCTTGTAGCCCTTGGTTGAACACTGTTTCCGGAGAGATAAAAGAGGTGTAGGGTCCAGCCCTTAGAGAAGGGGACCGGCACAACTGCTGTGGGATGGAGAGGGGCGGGCCACTCCAGAGTCCTTGTGCAGAGTCTTGAGGAACTGGGAGGTAGGAGCCCGGGGCGGAGGGAAGCCCAGGGAGGTAGGCTCACCGGGGAACTAATCTGTGGACTGTAGCTCTGGAGTCCTGTAGGCCGGCTCAGGCTCTTAGCTCACCCCTGGTTGGACACACCAGGCGTAGAGAGAGCAAGTGGTTTTGATCACACTTACCACTGTTCTTGGTGTACAGTACTTCCAGGCAAGGGTCTTATTCATTCATTTCATCCACAAATATTTACTGAAGTCCTACTGTGTGCCAGGCATTGTGCTAAGTGCTAGTTAACCAAAGGTGAGCCAACAGAAGAGATGCTGCCCCCCGTCCTGAAGCCTGCAGTCTAGCAGTCTAGTGGTGAAGGCGGATGTTAGCCAAACAAGACAGAAACGTGTATGCTTCCAAACTGAGACACGTGTTCTGGGGGAGAATGCTGGGAGGGAATGGTGGGGGAGGGTCCGAAGTGAGGCTTAGTGAGTCAAGGGAAGGCTCTGAAGAAGGGACGTTTAAACTGAGACCTGACGGCTGAGGATGAATTTGGGAAAGTAGTAAGTGGCAGCAGAAGTGTGTGTGTGTGTATGTGTGTGTGTCTGTGTGTGTGTGGAGGGGGAGAACACAGAATGAGAACAAAGCGAAGGAACGTACCATCTGGGGACTTTTTCAGAGTTTCTCAGGGATGGAGGACAGAGCGGGTGGGTCGGTGTGGAGGGAATGGTAAGAGAAGAAACAGAGAGGAGGAGACTGGAGCTAGATGCCAAATAACTTTGAGAGTGAAGTCAAAAGTTATGGGTTTTACTGCCGTTGTACATTTACAAGCAGGAGACTATTAAGGTCAGGTTTATGTTTTGTGCCACAGGTAAACTTTTACCCTGGTTATTAGATTTCATATCTCTAATTTTATTATAGTTTACATTTTTTGGAGACTGCTTATTTAAAAAATCACAAAATTCGGAGTTTACACAGTATCGGTGCTATTTATTCTACCTCCAAAGATAAGCTCCATTCCAGGAATATTTAGATTAGGGAGGATGGTTAGAAACAAGTGAAAATTTAAGGCTGAATTAAGTTTATTAAAATGAGCAACCGTGGAAAATCCTAATTCAGAGTTCCCATGTTGATTCTCAACACGACGAAGAAAGATGCTGAATCACTGTAATACATACTTGGCAGAACAACGGATTGGAGCTATCAGAATTACACGGCCATTATACGGCGTGAGATAGAATAAACGCAGCTTTGGCTAAGAAAAGATTTCGGAATCAGGTCGGTGCAAGACACAGAAAGCATAATTGGAACATGAGATATTCTAATTGCTTCTTTTAAAACAAGTAATTTTTAGAATCTTTTCCTAGTACGCTCCTAATTGAAAAAGTCAATTAAAATAGGGGAGGAAAAGAGAAAACATTAATTAGGAGATTGTTAAAGGGGTTAACCATAGGAGTTTTTGCCCATAGGAACAGCCAATAGACAACTCTGTCCCATTTGTTTTCCGTGGGAAAAAGCAACGGATTTCATATGATGTAGGATTGGAACAGTCAATGGGTCTCTGCTGTATGGATTACTTGGGAATAGCCTGACTTGTGTCTTGGTGTGGGCCGCGTCATCGATCAGCAGACGCTGAGAAGGCCCTTGTGGGAGGTGAGAGTTCCGGCTGATGGCCAGGGTCATAGCCTGGCCCACTGAACTCTGCCTCTTTCGTTTGGGTCTCGGCCACTCCCTGCTCTCCACAGGTGCTGGTGGTTTCCAGAGAGCTGCCTCTGATGGTCAAGGGCAGGTGGTCCATGTTCTGGAAGCACCCTGCAGGGACACTGAGTCTAGGGGCCAGCCCTGCACCCTGAGAAAGCCATGGAAAAGCCACGAAGAACCTCTCTGATTTCCTCGCGGGAAAAAGGGTCCGGTCTCTGGACCTGGGCTTCTTGGGTGGAAATACAGCTCTGCTGGGGGCACCTGTGGCCTCCAGCTGCCCAATTTGTAAGGTGAAGGTAACAAGAGTCCCTACCTCATAGACTTTTGGTAAGGACTGAGAGTTATCCCACAGAAAGTGCTGGAACAGTCCCTGGCCCTCTGTAAGTACCAGCATCCTCCTCCTCCTCCTCATTGTTACTATGACTGTCCACACCTCCTCTGCATGGTAGATAAAAGGACATGGTATTAAAAACAACCTTCCTAAAGTCAGCTCAGTTGCTCTAGCACTGTGCTGCCCTCTGGCCTCTCTGCTGAGCTCCGTGCCCCTGCATTGTGCTTGCGCTCACCGTCAACGCCAGCACCGGCCTTTCCCTCTTCAGAAGGGCCTCAGATCTGCTTTTCTTTGATATCTTTCCTGCTGACACTTGCCATGGCTGATGAGCATGGCGTGACTCATCCGGACTTTAAAGCAGCTACAGATTATGGTGGGAAAACCCTGGAATCCTGGTGGCAGCTTCATTCCAAAAGGGTCGTGTGAACTTTTACAAATAATTTATGAGAGTCAGTGCCTCAGTTTTCTCATCTGTCCAAGGGGGTCATTACATTCCCACATCTCCACTCCTTTTGATGGTTGTGAGAGCCCAAGAGACAGTGAAAGTTGTTCTGAAGGAAAACAAAACAAAACAATTTGCTCTACCTGGTCTAGCAGGGCTGACCAACCTTTTGGCATCACTGGGCCACATTGGAGGAAGAAGAGTTGTCTTGGGCCACACATTGAATACATTGCAATATGTAATCACAAAAAAAATCTTATACTGTTTTAAGTAAATTTACAATTTTGTGTTGGGCCTCATTGACAGCCATCCTGGGCCGCAGGCCCAGTTGGACACCCCGGATCCCATGTATAGGTAACCCAACAGCTACAGTAAGAGGTGCCGCCAGGGTTCCATGCTGGCGATAATCCCGACAGGTTCTGAGCATTGTGGGAAGGCTGCATGGGGACGTGTATCAACAGAAGTGGCCAATTAAGTCAAAAATGATGAAGTCGACGAGGATTTATTAAGTGCGTACAGTGTGCACAGGTGGAAAGCGAGATACTCAATCGTGCAGACCACTTTTGGGGTCCTGGGGACGTGTGCATTGTTGAGCAGACTTTTCTAAGTGACCGAAGTAGCTGGGTGACTCCAGGTGACTCAGATGTTCAGTGTCAGTGTCTCGATAGTTTCAAACTCTCTCGAGGCTTTTGAAGCAGGAAAAAACAATGAAGGCCCTGACTGGAGTAGGTGAGCAGATTTATTTTGGTTCATCATTTTTATGGGTCTAAGTCAGGTGGCAAAGGCCAAGTTTAAAATTTGGCCTGAATCTTCTCTTCCTTCTCCAGCACATTTCTGGAAGGACGAGGGCAAGGCAAAGGGCAGGCAAATGGAATGGTTATTTGCATTAGGGCTTCACTGACAACATTACCTAAGGAACTGAGATAGCTGTACTCTAAGGCAAGTGGCGGGTTAAGATTTTAGGCTTCTTTTGAATTTTCATAAACTAATTGAACCACATGAGCTATTTGTGTTATTAGTTCCAACTACATAATATAGCAAATAAAATTCAACCCCATAAGGGCATGAGAATTAGAGGAAACCGTGGATTCAGAGAATCATTACCAGCAAATAAATGATAACCAGAACTTCCATAAAATGGAACAATTGCCCATTTCATCAATATTATCTACGAATTTATAATAAGCCCTTTCTGTTTATTAGTAATTTAGTTCAATCTGTATTACAATTCATCCTTTATGCAATTCTTCTCTGTTAAAAGCATAAAATGTGCCTATTAAGGATATAAAAAGGAAATGTTTACAATCTCCTTTCCGGGGCGTGTTCCTTTTGCTCTGTTGTTTCAATGGTTCAGAGGAAATGCATTGGAAAACATAAGGAAGACTGGAGAAGCTGTTGGATGGGAACAGTAGGAAAAATCACAGAGGTTGGTGGGCAGTTACAATACCCAGCTTCACCCACCACCAATCTTTGCACGAGCAGGAGTTTAGGGGAGGATAAGAAAACGTGTGGGTCAGGTAGTGCACATGGATGGCCCAAAACAGAACAGAAACCGGAGTTGAGTTTTCATTTCTTCCCCAGAAAACCATAGGAATGGGAGTGATCTACCATTCACTGCCACACATGCTGGGGGGCGGGGGGACGCCCAGGATTGTCCCCCCAAGTGCTAGGGCTTTTAACTTCTGCAGAGGGAGCACATGCGTCTGAGCCTTCCCCTCTCTAGGTTTGCATTTAGGGCAGCCTGTTGTCACGGTTGAGGAGAGGCGGGAAACCCCGGGGCCAGCCGCAGCGCTGGGTGAATAGCTGCGTGACTCATTCATCACTGTGCCAGGGCCACTGCCCCTGTGCTTCCAGCACGGCTGGCTTCTGCTGTTGAGACCTAATTTTGTGACCATTTCAAACAGGTGAGACATAAAATTAATAAACGGGAAAGAGAAGCTAAGAGGGTCAATTGTTTGTAGTTTGCCATTTCAAAGCATGTTTAAATCTTTTTTTTTTTTTAATGGATTTTGGTTGCTTAGGCAGTTTTAGTTTCTATCCCACTTGTGTCTGACGTTTTTGGAAAGAGCCGTTTGTCAATGTAAGGGGCTAAGCCCCATCTACACTGGGAAGGATTATCCACCCTGTTACCTTTATATGTTTACTAAAAATGTGTCCGTTAAGAGAAATCAGTGAGACCAAAAATAGTCCCTGTGTTCTCCAGAGATTTAAGGAAACTAATTTCGGGACATTGGATGCTTCCTTTGGAAGTAATTTTCTTTGACTAGAAGTAAATGTCTTCTGAGACACGGAGGTTCGTTGGTTGGTGTGCGTCCTGAGGATGCACCAACGCAACCCGGAACCAGCCTCGTGGCCACTTGGCTTCAGAGGGTCTGGATTTCCTAACATCACATTCCCAAATGTGAGCATCGCCAGGGCCAGGGGTGGACCAGAAGCTCTGCGAAATATGAGTATCTCAGCAGCAGGAATTTTCCTATAGGGGAGGGCGAGCCTTTCTAGCCTGTGTCTTATAATGCTTCACAAAGCCCACGGGAGAGAGACCCTTTCGTGATGCGCACTCAGCACCGTTAGAAAATGTTCCCCTTTCTTTCCTCCAGCAAATATTTATTGAGCCCCTTCCATGGGCCAAGCCCTGTGATATTCAATAGGCAATTACAACAGGAAGTAATCAATGTGATAATGGGGGATTCGGGTTGCTGTATGGACGCATTGCTGGGGTGAGGGGTGACTCCAGAGGAAGGGACAGTTCACGTTTACACAGAAACCTTCATTAGATTATCTAGTTGGAGACATGTGGAGGGAGGAGGGTGGGGAGTGAGAGTTAGCACTTTGGAAAATTAAGCCAAGCCAGGCTCATTCACAACCACTCTGTGGAGGTTAAATTCCTGACACCTTCTAAGCCTTCCAATGCAGCACCGGGAACCACGCTTGGGAATAAATGCTGAGTAAATATTGGCGGCTCTTTTTATGATGGTCAGTTGTTAGCAATTCCAGAAGCTGCTCTTTTTCTAAGTAAGTGAGGTTTATCCAAAGACACAAAAGCTTACTATGCATCTTTGGTTATTGTAGAGTCTTCTTCAGTCTGATCTGAAAACCAGGTGGCGAACCACCTACCCTCGTGCAGGGCTTCCTGGAATTGGGACACAAGTAGACAATCTGTCTTAAAGTCTGACATTTAGTGGCTATGCTCCTAGACAGCTGTGCTATTTGTCAAAATAATGGAAATACCATTTTTAAAGAGCCGCTGTCCCAAGTCTGTCACGTGTCAGTGTTTTTCCTACTTCTCTGGTCACTGTAACCCTTTCTCCCAAATCTGACCATTTCGCCTCCTGGATCCCAGGAATCCAAGGGTTAAGTCTGGCACCGCAGGCAATCTCCCCCCCAACCCCCATCCCAGCTCTGGTGCATTCCAATGGGCTGCCCACCTGAGAGGTATTTGTATGAAAATATTTTGCATATCACATCTGATTACAAATACAATTATGACAAATCCAGAGTGCCCTGGTTGTTGGTGTCAAGTTGGGAAGGCTTCTGGGAGGAGGTGGGCAAAGAGGTTGGTGATGTAGGGATTGGAGCATGGGGAAGAGGTGGGCAAGGAGGGGAGGGAGATTGGGAAAAATACCAGGAAAACAAGGACAAAAGGGTGAAGAAGCAACTGGAAGAAGATGGAAAGCTAGAGTATCTTTTAAAAAGTGCATTCATTTTTAGTAACGTAGGAAAGAACAATCCTTTCAGGCCGGTTTGACCACTTGGTGGCTTGGGACTGACCTGCAAACTGAACTGCAGCAGGAGGACACTGCACTTTGTTCAGGAAAAAACAGCTGGGGGAGGGGGTGTTGGGCGTGGCACCTTGCATGGCTGCCTGGGGGTTTGCGCACTGCTTGGAGGAGGGTGAGCTGAGCTGCATCACCGTGGAGGAGGTGTGGGGCTTAACCACGTGTCTCTCCTGGGGGCAGGAGCTGCAGGCCTGCCTTCCTTTAGTCAACACACAGTTTTGGAGCATCTGCTCTGGGCCAGAAACTGGGATGGAATTGCACATGGGGCACTACGACGCAGTCCTTCCGTCCATAAAGATAACTAAGACATATAATAGGGGTCCCATCCTGTACTAGGCAGTTCCTAAGTGCTTTTTGTAGATCATAGTCGAATCTGCAGCGCAAGATCTTAACAGAGGTACTGTGAATATTCTCATTTTATGAGAGAAAAAGAGAGCCACAGAGAGGGAAAACAGCTTCCCAGAGTTGCACAGGCAGTGAGTGGCAGGGCTGGGTGTCCAACACGGGCAGAACGGCTGCAGAGCCTGTGCCCTGGCCCCCTGCAGAGCTGTCATCAAGGAGCTTGAAATCCAGTGGAACGCTGGCATCACGCCTTGAAAAACATTCTTTCCGCACAGTATCCTATTATAGCTTCACAACATTCTTGTAATATGTTATCCCAATTTAAAGGTAGGGAAAATGAAGCTCCGGGGGATTTGAAGGTACTTCCCAAGGCCATGCTGTCAAAGTCAACCCGGGCTAAATGATGCTCCCCCATTACTGAAAAGCGTGCTCACACCGCTGCCCCTTGTGGTCAGTGGGAGAAGCTGTGGGGAACAGACTTTTGTCCTGGTTTGTGAAAGATGGGTAGCCTTGTGTGATAGCCAATGTGAGGGAGGTGACACTGGATGGTGGGTGTTAGGGGTTGAATTGTGTCTTTCTGGAAAGATGTATTGATGTCTTCAGCCCCAGTTCTTTTGAATAGGGTATTTACGGAGGTCACTAATTTAAGATGAGGTCATTGGGGCAGATGCTACTCCAGTGTGACTGGTGTCCTTATGAAAAGGAGAAATTCAGACACAGGGACAGACACGCACAGAGGGAAGACGATGTGAAGAGACACAGAGAAAAGATGGCCACGTCTAAGCCAAGGAACACCTGATGCAGCCGGAGCCTGGAACGGATCCTTCCGAGGGAACAGGGTCCTGCTGACACCTCGATTTCAGACTTCTAGCCCCCCACCCCCCACTGTTTGAGGATAAACTTCCGTTGTTCCAAGTCACCAGAACAACTTGTGGTACTTGTTATAGCAGCCCTTGGAAACTAATACAGTCACCTATAAAACATGCTAGATCACGTGTTCTATTTCCCCCCCGTGAGATTGGAGGCTACACCAGCAAAACACTAGGCTATCTTCTAACATACAGATTTGGTTCTGTGAATACATGTTCTAATTTTTTCATGACCTTAGCTAATAAGCTCCTTCTGTCTGATCAAAAACAAACTGTAACAACTCTTAAATCCTTAACAAGTACAAAGATTTTCTACAAATGAAACTAGTAGGCTTAAATTCTATCAGATTTTTCACAGGGAAGATTTAATGGGAGAGATTTATTTTAGCCAAAGACAAAATGGTTCACTAAAGAACTCATTAGTAATGCATAAAGGCCTACTGAGTCTCTGAAGATCCATTTTCAAAGAGAAATGTTGGGATAATTTTTATATCCTGATTACAGAGGAAAACTTGATAAAAATCGTCCTTGGTATTAAAATTGCACAGCGAGGGGGTGGGAATCATTCAGTCAAGCAGTAGGGAAGGAAGTCAAAGGAAATGTGTAAATTTGGCCCACAGTTTGAAGTTGCTTTTACAAAGGTCAATAGGCCTTTCAGTGTCCTCACTCATGAAGCCACCTTCACGGCAAGTGATGCATCAAGGAAAAGGGTAGAGAGGAGGGGACAGAGAAGAGGCCTGCTGCCTGGTTGCCCATAACTCCACCATTCCCACCACTTCACCTGTTCATTCTTTCCCTGGTCCCAGGGCAGGTCCTAAACCGAGGTGGGGTCTCTGCCCCTGGCTGATCCAAACTCAGTACGTCTGGTTTTGATGCAGGTGGCCGCTCTGACCCAAGCTCCAAACTTCTGCCTTTGTCTTGACCTTGTACACCCACTGAGTGTCTCAGTTCTTATGTTTTAGGGTACCACAGGGCTTGTTATTTCACCTCCAAGTTTAAGGTCTGAGATTCTGCCATCCTCCGGGCTCCTTCCTAGATCAGAGCTCTGCTGGGCCTCTACATCTGGAAGAGCCCGCCCACTGGGCCCTGTGGCCCCAGGGACAGCTGCTGCCCACCCACAGCCTCGCCAGGGACCATCTTCCTGGACTTGCCCTCATTGTCACCCACTCTCAGCAGACACCCCACTGACTTTGCTCAGGCTTCCTGTGGTTGAACATTTCACCAACATGAACCTCGGAGGGCGAGACTCTGAGACAGCTCTCGTGGGCTCAGCATCTCTTGGATCCAATCTGCAGAATTAACTCCAGACTCTGGGGTCCCTTTAGTCAGATCCAGCCAAGCACCGAGATAAGACCTTACTCCATGTGCCTCTTAGGACCTCCCCATGAACTGTGGAAGAAGTATTTTCTCTCAGCAACCCCCAAATATTCCCCATTCATCGCCACTGGTTGGATACTTAAGTTCCCGATAGCTCAGAAACTACTAGTCAAATTTATTTGTAAATTGAATCGATCCATGACTATATACTCCACTATTTGTTTTTAAAAAGAGAGAATTACATATATGGTAATAATACTTAGAAATATTTATTGTGTGTCCATAAATATTGATATTATTATTATTGATTCCTTATTAGTATATATGTGCTAGGCACGGTGCTAAGTGTTTTGCATGCACTGTCTCAGGCAAACTTATGAGAAAGGGAGGCACCACCAATATCTCCATTGGCTACATGGGAGAACTGATACCTGGGGAGATTAACGACCTTGTCCCTGGTCATATAAGTAGCAAGAGGTGGAGGAAGGATTTCAACCCAGGCAATGTGACCCCTAAGCCACTGCTTTTAATCATTGTACTTCTTTTACGTGATCATATAATTATAAAAATGTCATTTATTAAATGCTGTGATGTGCCAAGCTTGGTGCTATGTACTTTACGAGAATGATCGTGTTGGTGTTCATTATAAACCTCTGGGATAGGTCTTATTTTTATCCCTATTTTTCCAATATGGAAACCAAGGCTCAGACAGGTTAAATAACTTGCCCAAGGTCACACAGCTTGTCAGGGGAAGATCCAAGATTTCAATTTATTCAGCCTGGCTCAGCCAAAATCGCCACACTCAGAGAATATAAATTATTGATTGCTACCATATGTCTGGTATTACGCTAGGCCCAAGTGGATACAAAGATGAAAAATAAATCGTTCCTTATCTTTGAGAAACCTAGATACATAGATCTGCAATGTATATGAACGTGGCTGGTAGTAATAAGTAATATTTAAGTCAAGTCTAATATTAGCCAGAGGATCCATGTAAAGTTCCATGAATCATACAGTTTTATGAATCCTATTAAGTGATTGAGTCCATTTTATAAATATGGTGGAATGTTAACACATCAAACTAATAATTGATGGGAACAACCAAAGTAGGCCCCTCCCAGCTCATCTCCAGGTATCAGGGCACAAGGAGGCAGTGCTAACAGCCCTCGGAACTACCCTGTAAGCCTTCAAATCTGTACGAGAGGCCCCTGGATTTCAGGGGCATAAATGGGTTACATATCTGTCTAACTACAGCTTCCGAATGATGCGGGTACGTGTTAGGTGTATACCTGTGCTTTGCCCATTGAAGAGCCCTAAAGCTTCAGTTTCCTCAGGAAGAGCAGGGTGGGGGTGGGGAACTCTCTTCCTCCCTTAGACGACCCCGGTGTGAAACATCTTCCTGTCCTGGGCGCGTGGGCGTCTGCCACACTGTGGGACTCCCTGGGAGGGCATGCAGGGTTGAGCCGTCTTGGTGGACCAGTATTTTGTTCATTCTTATCTGCTCAGTTTCACCTGGTCACTTCTGTGATCAATAAGGATGATGGGGAAAGGGCGAAGCAAGCAGTTCCTGCTTCCAGGGCACAGTGTCTTAGGCTTGGGGCTTCTTCTCTTACACAGCCTCATGTCTCCCACGTGGAGTTGCCTGGTCCTGATACACGTCCACTCCACGTGGGGCACCTTCCCTCACTTTTCATTCCCGCTGCCCCGTCAGGCCTGTGTGAGCCATGGATGTGGCCTGAGGCCGACAACAAACCCCTCATCAGGCTCCCCACCTGCAGCACGCTGCCCTTCATTCACTCAACAAACATTTGTTGCGTATCTACTAAGAGCCAGGAAGTGTTCTAGGAACAGGGGTTGTATCTGTAACACAATTCACAAGTACCCTGTCGTCATGGAACTTAGCTTCTGGTTAGAGCAGACAGGCAGTGAGTATTATGAATCGGTTAACGAGAATGTGCCAAGTTCTCTGGGGAAGAAGGAGTGCGATAAGTGGACCGAGGAGTGCTGTAGGCAGGGTCCCCCTTACTGACAAGGTAAGTTCGGAGCAGAGGTTTGAAGCCGGTCAAGAGGTAGGCATGGCCTGTATCTGGAAGAAGCACATTCCAGGTGGAGAGAACAACCAGTACCACCACCCCAAGGAGGAGGCATGCGGGGCATATCTAAGGCCAGCGGACCTGGGCACCTTGAGCCAGGGCAGGAAGAAGAGGTCAGAGAAGTAACAGGCTTGATCACGCAGGACCGTGTGGGCCATTGTAAGGACGACTTTTTCACTTGGAAAGAAATGGGATTCTGAGCACATAAGTGACATTTTAGGCAGCTTTCCCTGGCTGCTACGTTGAGAACAGAGAGTAGGGGCCAGAGTAGGCACGGGGAGACCAGTTATGCTGTGGCTGCAGTCGGGGGAGGGGCCAGGGTGGCTCAGACAGGGCTGGTGGCAGTAGAGGTGGTGAGAAGAAGTAGGTTCTGGAGATATTTTGAGGGTAGGCCCCACAGGAGGTCTGACACACCAGACATGAGGGGTGATGGAGGTCAGTCAAGGAGGACAGTGGAACTTTAGGAAGGCAGAACTGACATTCACGTGGGGGCAGAAGGCACGGTTCACGTAGGTCTGCGGGAAATGGCAGGAGGTGTGTTTGGAACACATTGAGTTTGAGGTGCCTATAACATGTCAGAGTAGAGGTACCAAGTGGCCATTGGCTATGGGAATCTCAAGTTCAAGAAGGAGGTGTGGCCTGGAGATGTACATTTGGAAGGCCCTGGGCACGTGATGATATTGATGGCCATGAAGAAACCTCTTCAGTTATGGCCCTGGGCGCATCCCTCTCCCTCCCAGAACCTCCATTCCTTCCTGGATCGTGTCCAGATGTTCTTACCCATGAGCAAGGCCACCTGTGGTATCAGACAGTGAGCTTCCTTCCTTTCTAGTCTCACGCCACTGTTCTGCTCTCCTATAACCTAGATTCCCGGCCAGCTGGAGTTGGGAAACCCGAGGCCTGTAGCCTTCCATCCTCCTCTAGGACTTCATTCAAGCCGGTTCCACTCATGTCACTGTCTTCTTCCCCAATTCAAATTGTCCAAATGCCCCTTCCCTGCCAAGGCCCAGTGTAACAGACCTTCTTCCACATGAATCATTCACTAACTGCTCCCCGTCCACCCCTGAAAAAGCATTTTTGCCATCCTGGCCCTTCTCTAGCAATCTGCACCTCTCGGCGATGCATGAACCCTAATGCCTGCTCTTATCACAGGGGCTGTCGGGACTCAGACTCAGCTTTGCTGTAAACTGCTCCTGAGTAGATGCTCTCTCATTCGCCTCCGAATGGCCAGTAACGTAGAGCACTGTGCCTGGCAGAGAGCGTGCATACCGTCAATGTTTGCTTAACAAATGAACCTTTGCAGGACACGGAGTTTGCAAGGCAAGACCCTGGAGCCTTGGAGGATGAGATCTGGGCAGTGAGCAAATCCACCTTGAAGGTGGTTCTCACTGCTTTAGAGCCTATTTCTTCCCACTTAATGATCCCTAAATAGTACAAATACATACTGGAATCTAATAAAAGCGTGTGAAGTAGGCTTTTAAAAAAAATTCTATGAGGACAAAAAAAAAAGTACAAGGGAATTTCTATAAGGACAAAAAGACAGGAAAATTGCAAGGAATTTTTAAATAGTCTCATTGTGGCCCTGGCTGGGTAGCTCAGTTGGGTGGAGTGCCGTCCTGCTAGGCCAAGGTTGCGGGTTCGATCCCTGGTCAGGACACATACAAGAAACAACCAATGAATGCATAAGTAAGTAGAACAACAAATCAATGTCTCTCTTTCTCTCTCTCTCTCAAATCAATAAAAAAATTAAAAAATTTAAATTAGTCTCAATGTGTTCCCTAAGATGAACATTCCAACAAGCATGTGAATTCCTACTTTCATGAATAATGCAAACAACGACAAATTACCACAAATGATTTACAGATATGAAAAGGGTTTTTATGTTTCTGAGGGCTTGCTCCACACCAGACGTTTTGCCTACATTGACCCTGACCCTTACAGCCACCCTGGAACTTTGCATCCTCATCTTTCTTTTACACACAGAGTTCATTGAGAGGAGTAACTCACCTGCACTGGTCACAGCTGATAGGTGGTCGAGGCAGGACTCTAACTTAGCTCTCAGGAAGGCCAAGGGCACCGTTCCTTGCCTTGTCATCTGGCCTCCCTCCCTCCACTTGGAAGCCCTCTACGCTCTCTATGGTTGTTCATCTCAGTGACCAAGCTGCTGACTGTCTCAGCAGAGGAAAGATGTAATGACAAGGTGCTTCCAGTAGTCCTGTCCTTGAACAGAATCCACTTCCATTCCCAGTCATTTATTCATTCAGTGCATGCTATTAATGAGCTCCTCCTCTGTGGCGCTGGTGCTGGCAGCATAAAGACAGACTTTTGAACAAAACAGGCAAAAGTCCCTTCCCTCAGGGAGCTTACATTTTAAGGAGGGACTTACTTGGACAGACTTGGAACAAGATCCATAATTACAATACATAGTGGGTACAAATGTGTTAAGTGCTAGGGAGAAAAATCCATCTAACAATGATAGGAAATGTGTGGGTGGAGGACTTTGTAACTTTTGTTAAGGGGGCCAAAGAAGGTCTCGGTGAGAAGGTGGCAGGAAAACAGCCTGGTTAGAGGAGACAGGATGTGCAAAGGTCCTGAGGCAGGAGTGTGCCAAGAGTATTCTAGAATAGCAACCAGGGCACTGCAGCTGGAGCAGTGTGAGCGAGGGCGAGAGCTGTAACTAAGATGGAAGACGTGAGGAGAGTGAGGTGACCAGAGGATGGAGAATCTTCCGGGTCATCAGAAGGACTTAGGCTTTTACTTTGATTGAGATGCAAAATCAATGGAGGGTTAATGCACAGAACGATTTACCCAGAGGTTTCTGTGTTCTTCACATATTTTTGAAATGTATTAGCAACTTTAATAAATTATGAGAAAGTGCATTATGTCAGACTCCCAATCACGAAATATTGCTGATCTCATACACATCTCCATTTAGCGCTGCCCTTGTGAGCAGGGGGCGGGCCAGAGGCTGGGAGAGCAAGAACGGCTTAAATTCAATAGGCCCAGATGCGGGGGGGTTGGGGAGGATACCATATCTCAAGCACACCAGCCCCCAGACCTTTCCCCCTGCTCTCCTTCTACAAAGAAGATGGGCGGCTGCCCCCACAGCACCCAGCTCAGCCCTGAAACCCAAACAGCTGGGAAAGGACCAGGCTGCCTCTCTGACCACCTCCTGGAGCTGTGCTCAGGGAAGAAAGCCACGCACCAAAGGCTGTTTAAACAAGGGCTGCAGATGCTTCTCAACGAAGGGCAGGAGGAGAAGGAAAGATCTTTATGACAGAAAACTCCTGGTCTGACTCCTGCCACCCAATTTACACCTTACACTATCAAGTAACCCTCAAATCTCCTTTCCCCTAGTTTCACCCCTCTGCTCAATAAGACTTTTTTTTTTTTAATGCAAAGAGCATCCCACCATGAGAACACTGACCAGTGAGATTATCAGTTTCTCCTGCTTTGCCCTCTGTGAAGGGGCAGGACTTAATAATGTGCGGTGGGAGGGCTGGTGTGCAGCTGGATGTGTGGAAATGAAGGAAAGCAGGAAAAAGCCCTGGAAATTTGCCTCAGAGTAACCAAACTGAAACCCCACTTTCTAGTTTCAGGATTTAAAGTGAACACACTGGACTTGCATTTAGCCTGGCAGCTGCGAGGATGCTAAGAGCCATCGGAACTTGAGAACTTAAGAGTGTACCACTGGAGCCTCCATGTTCAAGTTCGTGATCCTAAGCCACTGGGGCATTAGTTCTTTTTGGCATATATACATGAAATTCCTTCTAAGAATTTTCTGGAACTTATTTTACTCTGAACTTATCAGCATATCCCTCCATAGAGCGTTGCTGCTCCAGAGGAGGGAGTTTTTCATCAGAGAAACACGGGGATGCGTGCCACCGAAACGCTGCTTATAGACGGAACACGCCCTGTCTTGCAAATATAGGGACCACAGTCTCCAGAGTCACCAGTGCTGCCGTCAGGTGAAATTCAGATGCAAGCACACAACAGCTCATTGAATTCACAGGCCCTCGGGCAAGGTGTGTTTTCCATCAACAGGTAATAAAGACATAATCAGTAGTGTAGGGTCTCAAAGAAAAATTTTCAATGTTAGAAAAGGATTCTCCTTTTTCAAAAACCTGTATGTAGTAAATGAGAAATGATACACGCATGTTTACATCACAGGCTCCTGACATTTCCATTGTAAACTCCACGGCTGTTGTTGAAGTGGACGGTGAGGCAGTGAGACCGCTGGGAAGGAGAAGCATTCTGAGAGCGTCTAGGTGGCATCTGGGCCTCACATTATAGAAGTCTTTCTTGGGGATATTTCCTACTCTTTCTGAAGTAATTTGTTGACCACCGTGCTCAGGTGAAAGAAAAGAGCAGACGTGAAAAAATGGGGAATTAGGGAAAAACTAGAACGGAAAGCTAAAGTGGGAAAAGGGCTGTGAGCAGAAGACAGACTGACTTCTGTTTACCATCAGAGGTGGCTGAGTTTGATCCAGTGCTTTTCCTGAGCCCCCTGACATGATGCCCCTTCCCCCACTGCGTTCTATCCGTGTGATATGTTACACTGATCGGTTCTCGTGTGGGCGGAAGTGCTTCGTCAAAGGCCGGACCGCCCCGCGACAGGTGCACCCACGTCTCTCTCCCCTGAACCAACTTTCCGAAGTGATTGCCTAGTCTGGCTCACTTCTAGATTGGTCTCCCATGGCGCGGGGATTTAAAAATTAAAAACGTTTCAATGTTTCAACTCAACACTAGGAGTTAGTTCCTGGTCATTAGTTTCATTTGAATTCGCACCAGGGTTAGAAGCTCTTTTCCTTCAAAAAACAACAAGACTGAGAATGGCGCAGGGAGGAGTGATCTGTAATGAACAATGGTGCAGAATATGCGCCAGGAGGAATACTGGTGCCTGGGAGCTGACTAGAAGCGATTCACCAAGGCCTGCAGGCCTGGGAAGGTACTGTGGGCAGAGGACGTATGGCCCTAACCCATCACTGGCCCCTGAACAGCATGTCATCGCATTTTTGAATTAGCCGGCTTCAGCATTAAATGACCCAGAAGCCAACAAGGAGGGCTTCTGCATGACCACCAACAGCAAGACATTTAAAAAATTTCTAACAAAAATTATATCAAGCTCTTCCCCATGTAATACAATGTCAGTTTGCTGTTAGAGCCTTTCTGAAATCATTTTCTTTTCTTTTAGATAAAAAATGCAATCCTATCAAACATAACTAGAAAGTAAAACTGGAGTATGTGAGTTGACTTGTTCTTTTAAATTTAATTGTAAACAATTTAACAATTTGGGAATATTTGGGGGGTCACTCTTAAGAGTACCACCCTATTGTAATTATTACTATGTCTGAGGACTCCCTTTGATACTGTCCGTATTTTATACAGTTAAAGTCTTGGAAAACAAATAATTTTATCTCCTGATTATTTTCATTGAGCTTTTATCATCACCTTGTCCCTCTCGGTAGCTGCGGAGTCTGGTTTCCAATGCTTGCATTACACTCGCCTGAATGGATGCACCACGAGGAAGTTAACTATTGCTCCCACTCTAGTTCTTTATACGTTTGCACTTTCACAAATAATTTTGTGACAAGCATTTTCGCAACCTAGCCTCCCCTGTCCCATTTTTATTTCCTCAGTTTAAGTGGAATTATTGGATTAAGGAGTATGGATTTTTGCATGGCTTTTAAGGTATCTTGAATCAGCATATTCTTAAGTGTAATCTTATCTGAGCACTCAGCATATCCGAGATGTTTTTCTCAAGAACTGATCATATTACCTTGATTTTTATCAGACAATGAGCACATGTATTTCTTTTTGCCTTAACTGCCAGGAAACTTGGAGCTAAAGTTCAAATCCAGTAATGAGTTCATCTCAGGTGACCTGTGATATGTGTCTAGTTTCCTTTGCATCGATTTTCCACTTTGTTGTTCTTTTTGAAGACCAGATGCTGAGGTTTGACAGTTCCCCCAAATTTCTTGTAGAAACAGGTGGGTTATAAAATAAAGCTCACACCCGTGCACACACAAGCACACACACCAATGTATTATTTATTGTATCTAACGTAAAACTTCATCTAATTAGCATCCTAAAATCCAAATTCTTGGATCTGGAAGCTATAAGATGATCTAGCGCTATCCCTTCCTTTTACAATGGAGATTCTGGACTAGAGAGAGAAATGGGCCTTGTCTGCGATCACAGAACTATTTGGAGTTAGAACCAAGACTAATTAGCACCCAGGCCTTTGTATGCCCAATCCAAACCCTGAACGAAGCATGAGGAGCCGATGATTTGCTTTAGCCGACACCTTGATATTTCCGCTGGGGACTCAATTACGCAGCATCTGTCTTTCCTCTCTCTCTTGCTTTGATTCCCCATCACCACCATCCTCTGTGAGGCGTGTGTGGTTCATTCCTGGAGCACAGGTTCTGTCCACTCTACTCCTTCTCAAACACTAGCGCTCTGTTGGTTTGCTAGGGTGGCCTTAACACGGCACCACAGGCTGGCAGACTAAATTGACAGAAGTGTATTGTCTCACAGCTCTGGAGGCTAAAAATCCGAAATCAAGGGACTGGAAGGCCACCCTCCCTCTGAAGGCTCTGGGGTAGAATCTATTCCAGGCCTCTCTTCTTGGCCATCTTCTCCCTCTGTCTCTTTGCATTGTCTTCCCTCTCTGTGTATCTCTGCATCCAGGTGTCCCCTTTTAATAAGGATACCGGTCACATGGATTAGGGACCACCCTAAAAACGTTGCTTTGACCCGATCACCTCTGTGAGGACCCTATCTCCAAATAAAGGCACGCTTTGGAATTCAACATGTGAATTTCGGGGGGATGCAATTCAATGTCTAACAGTTGCCAAGGTCATTTCTCTAAGTTTTCATCTCCCTGTTCAAAATCCTTCATTGTCTTGAGTTACCAAATTGAGTCCAAATTCCTCCCTGTGGTGTTGAAGCTCTCCCACAACTCAGTTGTAATGGATCCTTGTTCTTTCCTCACCCTCCATGCCCCCGTCTCTCCACACTGCGGTCCAGCTGCATTACTCTCAGATTCCAAACATCCCACCCTTTCCCGCCTCCAAGCACACACTTGTGAGGCTCCTTCTGCCTAGAGTACCCTCTTCCTCCACATCAGCGGCCCATCTCCGATGTCTTCTCCGCCACTTCCTACTTCCCCTCAGACGTGTCTCCTCCACAGGGCTTTGTTTTGGTACCTTGCTGGCAGTTAAGGATTATGGTTGCTGTGTCACAAGCACTCCGTGTTCCCTCCCACCATTCTGCATCTTCCTTAAGAGTCAGGACTCACCCAGCCTGGCACATCTCTCAGCGCTGCTTCTTTTCCAACTCCCCTCTAAGTGACTGCTGGTACCTTTTATGAACACAGATGCTAAGAGATATTCTGCTACAGGATCAATAACAACTCATCAGGGCCATCTAAGATAGCTCATCACAACGTCACGCAGACTAAGCACGATGTATGTTAATCGTGGAATAAGTAAAATAAAGGTTGGCCGTAACATGTGAAACTGTTGGTGTGTGGGCATGTGTTGAATGGGAGCTAATTACTTTTACTAGGAAATTCCCTTTGTCCTCAACATTTTCCCCTCCCCACAGAAAATTCCATGAAGTTCATTTCTAAAGAAAAGTAAATATCCAGATGGCCAGAGGAATGACCTTTCTCTAACAGAGGGGATGAATTTGTTATCCAGCCAAATGTTTGAAATTCTTCCACCAGCATGCATAATGGAGAAAGATGTGTTAATTACCCTTAAGTGACAGCTGGTAGGACGGAGACAACTCGGAGAGGAATATTGATCTGGAGTCATTGTTAGTGGTTGGACTGTGGTGGTAAAAGGTAAGACTCTGGACACAATATTTGAATGAGCAGGTCGTGTGCAGATTCTGCATGAACTGCGGCCCGCCAGCCTTATGGCAACGGGCCAACGCCTGTCAGGCAACAAAAGCACCCGTGTAGCTCTTTGCGTGACATTTCAATGAGTGACACAGGGAAAGTCCCAAAGGTGTAATCCCTATCTTTATAATAGTTCTATGGCTCGGAATGGGTGGTCGACACAGAGAAAGACAATTCCAGAAAGGGAAGCTGAGATTTTCCTTTTCACCCCCTACACCCGCAAATGGACAGCAGCCGCATCGTCGACTGTTATTTAAGGGACTCTTGTGAGTGCACAGTCCTTGACTCAGCACTGTGGACTTTTCGAAGAGGAAGCAGGAAATACGAGCCTTGCCCCAAGGGAGTCTCTGTCTTGGCATTGGGTGGAAAATAATTCGATTCTCTCAAGTCTTTCCAGATCCAAGATTGTATGATTCCATGATCAAGGAAGAGAACTATTTTATCTCTAAACAGCAAGAATGTTATGAATATTCTTTTGTCTAAAGAGTGATTCATATTCCCTGACTAATGTAATTTGCCACATTGTTCGGGTTTCATAACACAAACCTGCACAAGAGAGCTTTTGGATTTATTTTCCCCTTCCCTGTTGCTGACTAAATAGTTTTTCTTTCACCTGGGGTCATGTGAAATATGGGATTACTCGGCTCCTCTGAAGTCTAATCTAATGGCAAGTCAGCTTCCAGAGTGACCACTTCGTCGTTCGCTTGTACATTTCTGGAAAAACTATCTGGTTTTGGTTTAGCCTAGGGAAAATATGTTCAAGTCCTTTTTCCTTAAAATGTGTAGAAGGTAAGACGTGGAGGAAGAGGCATGACCTGGTGAGAAAATGAGAGTGCCCAGCGTTGCCGGATACTGCCGAGAGGCTGAGTGAAAGGAAGAGCCGCGAAACTGATCATCCAATACGGCACTTAAGTAGCTCTTGGGGATCTCATCTAGGACAGTTTTGGGGGGTTGGTGGGAGCAAAATCAGATTGCAGTGCAGTGAACAAGGGCTGGGAGGTGGTTACAGACAATTTCTCTATTTCTCCGCCAAGCTCTGGGTGGGGGATGGAGGGGGCGTGTGCAGACTAGCAGTGGAAGCTGCCCAGCCAGGGCTCTAACAACGTCAGCACCCCTCCAGCACCCCTCCACGCTTGGAGCACAGACAGCCCCCCTGGGGTTCTGTTCTGTTTTGTTTACCTTTAGCCACAACGTGTGTGTGTGTGTGTGTGTGTGTGTGTGTGTGAATGCATTTGTTCCATTCCTTCCTATTTCCTGTGCCTTCTTCCACTTCCTCTCCTGTTCAGTCCCTCTTAGAAATGTTCACGATTGGCTGGGTAACTTCCGGTCAAATGTCTTGAACTCTTCACGAGAAACCTACCCTATCTGACAAAAAATATAGCAAACCTGCATATATATGATTTGAGATTTTGAAGGAATGATTTAGGCTTTTAAGCCATTTACCAAAATTATATCGACTCAATATTCGCTGAGCACGAGGGACTGATCAGTTTTCTGATTTGTCTATCCTGCCCGGTACATGTACGAGTCTAAGGTTTCACTTGTCTTTCCCAGTAGTAGACTGGAATTAGTTAAGAAGAAATTCTGTTGTAGTAATTTCTTAATTATGCATAGGAGCAGTAAAACTATAATTTGAGAATAATAGTAATTCATCTAAAAACATGCTTTAACCATTGGTTTTCGACTCAATGGAAGAATTTAACCAGAACTCCTGATAGGAAGTCAAGGAAGGAAGCGAACTGGAGTCTTACCTTTTAAAAATGTCTGTAAGGTAATAATGAGAAGTTACTTGCTTAAGAGGGGGGAGGGCTGGCAATTAAAGGAGATAGAATTTGGGAAGACAGCCCAAGAGAATATAGAAGAGTGATTTTCAACCTTTTTTTTTCTTTAAAGTAGCAGGCTCCCAATGAAACCTTAGGTAGAAAACCAATATTTAAATCAAATAAATATAAGGCAGAAAAGCCAAATAAGCTTCTCTAAGCAGCACTGGGATCCCTCCCACTGTTCTCTCCTTGGGGACCATCCTGGAGGTCACAACATAGAGCTTATGACTTAAATTATGAACAGTAATGCATTCACTTATAAGCATTTAATATTGTTAAAAGATTTTACTTATTTATTTTTAGAGAGGGGAAGGGAGAAATAAAGAGGGAGAGGGAAACATCCGTGCATGGTTGCCTGTCACGCGCTCCCTAAGGGGACCTGGCTCACAACCCAGACATGTGCCCTGACTGGGAATCAAACCGGCGACCCTTTGGTCCAAAGGCCGGTACTCAATCCACTGAGCCACACCAGCCAGGGCTATTGATAAGCATTTAATAGTTTGCAAAGCACTGTCACTTTCCTCATATCATCTGATGTTTATGAAAATTCTATGAGCTCTGCAGACTAGATATTGGCATTATTATTGCTACTTCACAAATAATTTGTGTAAGGTCAGCTAGCCTATCAATAGGACCCAAAGCCAGATTTTCAGAGATCTGATATTTTGATCTACTCTAAAATCCTTCACTTTTCACATGATTCCATTCCCGGCCCAGATCGGGTATATTAGAGAATTTGGATAACATACCAAAGGACAATAACAAATATCATTACGTTAAAAAATAATAATTAAAAAAGTCTGTTATTAATATTTTTGACCTATGTAAAATGGTACATAATTTTTTTCACATCAATTTTTAACTTATAGTTGGTATAGGCGACAATCAAATAAACCCCTCCCTACTTAACCCCACTAGGTCGATCTTGACAAAGTTTAGGTGGATAAAATACGTAACAAAGCTTTCCTCCCCAAATAACATAAACAGTGTTTTCCGAATATGACTTTCCATCAGAACTAGTCAGACGAGATTTTACAAATGCAAGTCCCTGACCCCTCAATTGACAATAGAAACCTGTAGACCTAATGGGAGCCATTCTTCAGATGTGGCGTTGGGTTCAGGAAACACATATCAATCACACCGTGGGCATCACCTCCCCAGTTACTTCCGGAGAGCGGGCTACAAGTTCTGCGAGAGAACTTTTCAGGGCACGGCAGTTTCATTTACTTAATTATTGCATTAAATTATATGCCAGTCACCTGACAGAACTGGTGGATACCCAATTATGCCCAACTTACACCCTGGGACCTGCTGGTTCTGGCGCAATGAAAATTCTGGTAGAACCGCAATTTAACAAGCTTGACAGGACATCAAAATTGCTCTGTTGTTTCCAAACCTCATTAAATGGAAGCCTACACTTTCCTATAATGTTCCAAGGGAGCATACACTATCTTTTCCTGTTTGTTTATGTAAGGCTAATGTTCAACAAATACTTCATGGAAAACGATAACCAGTTAGAGGGAAACCAGGGCCTTCTGCCACCCACAGCAGTGACTCCTGAGAGACTGAATACTTCACGGTCCTCTGTGGTTACAGAATTTAATGGAACGTAATAGAGTGTCAATAAATTTGACATGATTCAAGATAGCATGGTAGCAGCGCCGGCAGGTTGGGAAAAACTGGTGGCTGGCTGGCTGGGATGCTCTTGGATCCCACACTTTCTCCCCGAGTGCTCCGCATGGAGAGTCTCTGATCATCCTACCCTCTTATTCCCTCTCAGGTGCTTTTCCATGACTTTTGCTGGCTTCTACGGTTTCTCGGGGCCCCACTGTGAGCAACCCCCTCTGGCCAACCCCCTGCACCTGCCTCTTCTTGTTTTCCCTCGAGCGGCTGCAGCCTCATGATGTCAGCCACCCAAATTGGCGCTGCCAAGTCCAGTCTCCAGAGACTCAAGAAATTCCTGCCAGAATAGACTTCTGACACCTCACCCCCGACACACTGGTTGTCCCCGTGCTTGCTCCCATGTGTTTCTCCCTGAAAACGTCCCTATTTCTGGGAATGATATTGTGGTTCCTCCCCATGGCCCTTGCCCAAGCCGGATGCCATGTTTGAAGTAGTGCCATGAGGGGTAGGGGACACCAAACTGGAAGTCACACAGGGCCCAGCTTTCGCCGCTCTGCCTGCCACGTGGGAGCTGCAGATCGAGTTCAAACCCCCAACTCTGCTTCTGCGACTACAAGATGGGCAAAAGGAGATCTTTTCCCAAAGTTATGGTGGGGATGGACCATATACCCACTGACAAATGGGCCGGGTGCTCACCATGTGTCCCCTCCCCTCTCTTCCCCATTTCCCATTTTACTCTCAGTCTGCCAGCTTTCCTGTGGAAGCTGTCCCGCTTCCTTCCTGTTCTGTTCCCAGAGCCAACCAAGGCCAGTCCCTGGCCACGTCCGGGCTCCACACCAGCAACTCACAGAGCAACTCCTGGTGTTGCTCTGTCTTCACTCCAGCGACATATTTGCTCCTGTGGTGTTTGGATCGAAATGACCAGCATCAGACTCAGCTCTGTCACATACCAGCCACAGGACGAACAAGGCTCTCTAACCTTCAGTTGCCACATCCACAAAATGGGCCCAACCTCATAGGGTTGCTTTTAGGGCACAGCACTGGGCATATATTAATATGCTGTAATACTAATAAGACAGTCTATTTTACTTACAATTAGTCTTTGTGCTATTACCAGATGACACCTGGCTTGAGGAACTCCAGGTCTTTCCCCACCTGATCACATTGCTTCAGGAAACCTATGAACAGCCCCCTCGCCCGCCCACCTGGAAGTAAGCTCTCCAGGGCACCATTACTTCTGCCCTTGCTTTTTAACGGACTGGGATTCTTTCCTCCCATTTGATGGATCAGAGTGAAGTGCTTTGAGAGGAGAGCTCTCGAAAGAGCATTTGGAAATTGTCTGTGGCTGGGGTCAGAGAAGGAAAGAAGGGGAAACAGCCCAGGAAGAGAACTGTGTAGTCTTCCAAGATGAGAGGGACTTCCTGAGGAAGGAGCAAGTGGAGATGGCTGTGGTCCCAGGGACAAAGAGCTGAGCTGTCTCCAGGGCTGAGGATGTGCTGCAGGAATCTGGAGAGGTTTCAGAGGGCACGGTGTCTAAGAGGACACTGCACCAGAGTCACCTCATGAGGAATCGAGGCGGGGTCCCAGCAGAAGGAGTCTCAGGGAAGTAGGGAGAGCTGACTGCTCAAGCCCTCAGAGGTCTGGGACGGGGAGACCCACCTGCTCGTGTTTCTAGTGACTACAAATGACCTGGAACCAGACACGACTCATCACCGTGTGCTGATGATGAGCTAATATAGGCTGAGGCTCTTTTCTGCTAAGAAACCTCTTTTCTAAACTGGTTAAATTGGTTAAATTAGGCCAGTGGAGCTGGAGTGACTCACAGAGCTTTTCTACCCCCACGGCCTGGGGAGAGCTCAATGCCAAGTGAAGCATGATACAGCACTTCCTACAAGTAACTCAATCCTCTTGTACCAGAGCCTGCTCAGATGCCAGGGTGACCTCAACCCCAACGCATATGCAGTGACACTCTGCCTCTCAACCTGCTCTCCTCCGTGCACCTCAACAGACCAGACACATGTTCATTCCGTCCCACTTTTCCTCCTGCCTGAGATGCTCTGAGGCACAGTGAGTAACTGGAAACCAGACAGGTCTAGATCTACCCAGAAAATAAATGGGTCGGGACATCAATCCCACCGCTTCCACCTACTAGCTTTGGGCATCATTACTATAAGCTCTCTTTGCCTCAGTTTCCTTATCTGTAAAATCATGATACGTTGTAAGGGTAGATGGAGTAATGAATGCAAATATACCAGGCAATAAATAAGTGTTCACTCTGAGCTCCCAGCACATGCTAAGGTTTTCACGTCTACACAGATGTCACACATGCCCAGGGGCCCACTTCCTGTCTCATTTCAGTGAGGAACCTTTGCTTAGACCCCCTTTCCTAGTGATCATTCACCTTTCTGAAGTTCTTCTTATTTTAATGGCTTTGCCACTAAGTCGGGCACATCAACTGCCACCGTCACTCATTTATTCAGACACTGAAGTCTTGTTTGGCCAGTGGGATGGGCCTTTCTGCAGGGGACGGTGGCATCAGGGAAAAGTCCGCCTCGTCCCTCCAATTTCCTCCTGTACGTAGTGTGGTTAGAAATGGTCCATAGAGTTGTGAGTTACAGAGTGCATGAGACAACCCCAGGGCCAGGATAAAGGCGGGCGGCAGGCAACCTGCCTTTTTAATAAAATTACAATCCATGGCTGTTGAGCATCCTGATTTTTTAAGCATTTCAATGGGGATTAGCCTGGAAGGAGAGTGGGGTAAAGACACTGAAGGTGAAGAGGAGCATGAAAAGTATTGTAACAGGTCAGTTGTGGGGGGGGGGGGGTCAGATGGGCTGCGTGAATCTATCACCCAATGAGAATCGGACAAGAGATGAAGCAACTGACCTCATTACCAGCTCCGAGGCAGGCATAATCTCTCCTACTCACATTAAAAAATTTGAAAAGCACTGATAAAGTTAAGATTTTCTTTGATATGCTGCCCTATCCTCACATTAGAGCAAAACTTCATGTTCCCCTCTGTTTTCTATTTGTGTTTATGTTTTCTTATATGGTGGAGGAGACAGCTAGCTGTCCACCAAGATGTCTTCCCTTTTACTTCCACCATACTAACCTGGGTATCTGGTCATCTAGCCAAGGGCTGTGTTTTCAAGAGTCCTTGGTAGACGTGTAGCCAAGTTTCCACTGACACATTGTGAGTAGAAGTGTTCTGTGCTGTCTCCAAGTTGGGACCCTTGAGACAGTTGAGGGAGCATGTCCCCTATTTTTCCCTTTCCCTGAGAACTGGTTGGAACTTGGACATGGCAGTGAGCCAGCCTTGACCACATGGATTCTAAGAGTCTAAGGCTTAAAGAATTGCAGAGGCATGATATGGAGGGAATCCCAACATGTATTTGCTGTATTTATATATGCAATATAAAATTATATGTATATAAACACATATAATATACACTGACATATATTATATACAAATATTATATAAACATTATGATATGATGTATTATAACATGCAGTATTATAATGTAATATAATATATAATAGGTATGTTATATATATACCTGTAGAAATATATCTCTTGAAATGAATTTTAAATACAAATAGATAATAATGTATAAAGTATTGCAACAAACTTCTTTCCTACTAAATAATACCATGTTTTGGAGATTTTTTTCCCAGCCAGATGTATATGCACTTAAAATAGAGTGTACAAAGGTAGACAGAGTAATTCTAACTCATCTTTGAAATGTCGCATGTATTTCATAGTATCAATTATCCATAGTTTATTTAACCAATTCCCCTACCTTACCTTATTACCAGATTACCTTATTGATTAGTGTTGTGATTGTTTTTATTTTTAACTATTATTAATACTACTACATGCTGTTTCGTTCCCATTCAGTATTTCTCTAGTATAATTACCTAGAAATGGAATTGCTGAGTTGGCTGCTGTGAACATTTAAGGATATAATTTATTTGTCCAAATCGTCCTCCAGAAAGTCTGAGCCACTTCGTACTTCTGTAGACTATGAGAGCGCATAACTTCCTATCCCACTGTCAATATTAGCAACCTATAATTTTTTCCAGCGAGTGGGAAAAATAGAAAAGATTATTACAGAAAGACTCAGAAAAATCTAGAACCAGAAAGATGAAAGTAGCTGGAATCTAGTATGGTAAGCTACCAAAAGCATCGATAATCGTACTCGGTGAAATTCTGAGTCACTCGGACTATTCCGAAGATTGTCACTCTCCATCCTGCAATCCCTAACACTTCATCGCTTTCCTTCTGCCTCTCTCCCAAATCAGCCAGGTTCACTACCAGGTAGCTGCTTCACTGCGTCCTTATACTGTGAGACTGCAGTCTGCCCCACATGCTAGGTTATCATAATGACCTTTCATAATACACCAGTGAGTGTGCGTGTGTCTTTACCTTTTAACACTGTAAATAAATTCCGCTGAGGAGACTCGGAAATCTCGTCCCAGCGGCAGAAGCCCCACTGCCGCTGCAGGGGATGTGCAATTCATTCTGCCTCTGTGTTCCTGTGCACTCCTGCAGCACAAGCCGGAAGAATGAGATTTTCCATCTCTCCTCTCTGCCCCCCTCCCCCTCCCCACCCCACCAGTTCTTTTTTAGGAAACCTGAGAGTCACCGTGATAATAGGTACATGCTAAATATAGCCGAGCCTTGAACAACATGAGTGTGAGCTGCAGAGGCCCACTTATACATGGATTTTCTTTTCAATAAATACTGTAAATGCATTTTCCTTCTTATACCCTTAATAACATTTTCTTTTCTCTACCTTACTTTTTTGTAAGAATACAGTATATAATACATATATACCATACAAAATATGTGTTTATCAACTCTTTAAGTTATCTGTAAGGCTTCCAGTTGATAGTAGGTGATTAGTAGGTAAGTTTGGGGGGAATAAAAGTTATACGTGGTCTTTCACTGGGCTGGGGGTTGGCACCTGTAACCTCCATGATGTTCAGGAGCCAACTGGATTCACCCATATATGCTAATGAGCTAAGCCTTTAAGCAAAACCGTATTGGTGAATTACAGACAGAAAAGTATCTCTGGAATATGAGCAAGCTTGAGATAGAGAATGAGTATGGAGAAGGAAAGGCCAGACTGGTGTGATGTGGAGGGCGGAAAAGCATAGGTTGACTTGGAATCAAGTCCCAAATCCTCCCAGTTTGGGTGTGATTTTGCATAGAATACAGAATCATACTAAGTCTCAGTTTCCTTGTCTTTTAAAAAAGGCATTTTATCGACTGCCTACCATAGAGTGGAGTGCCAACCTCCACTCTAGGTGCTTGGGATGTAGGAAAAGGCAAAATGATGTTTCTGCCCTCAAGGCACTTACATTCCAGGGGTTGGGGGAAGAGGGAAATATTCCTTCTTATTCATTTATTCATTTATTCCACAAGAAGCTACTGAGCTCATACTTGCTGACAGAGAATGTCCCAGGACTTGCTTTAAGAATCTGCCTCCAAGGATTGTTTTAAGAATCCCATATTATATCCTGCAAATGCCTGGAACAGTTGATGAGGTAAGAGGTTGTGCTCAGTGAATGGCAGCTGCGATTGTTCCTATTTTCTTTTATTCCTCTCTTCTCCTTCTTTCAGGAAACATTTTGTCTATCCATTTAAAAATGTACTGCTAAACGCATGCAGAGATCTATTGCTGCTCCTTCGGCAGTTTGGCGTTCTCCCTTCACACCTGGCCTCGGGCAGCTCCCTGTGCTTGGGAATGGCGAGCGGAGCCACGGCTGTAACTCTGCCTGCAATTGCCTGCAGACCTCCTGGAACTGTCACCCTGGGGAGGGTGACTATTCAGACTCCTTCTTCAACCTGCAGCCTCCTCCAACCTGCAGCAGGCCCTTGAAGCAGTGTCTTATTTTGTTACATTTTATTGCTGTGTAATGGTTTGATGGATGGGCCTCACAGGACCCACTGTTTAAGCAGATATCGATCCAATAGGGAGACGTGGAAGATGGAGAGTCTTAGGAAACTGGGTAAAAGGAGAGAGATGGGGTAACTGAGAAAATCGGCAGCCTCATGGAATTGGAAAAGGAAGATTCCGAGATGGCACATTCTGCCTCCTTATCCACCGCCACCCCCTCCCTGCTCCCAGTCTGCGTCGGCTACCCCACAATGTGCTTCCCAAGCATACACCCGAGTCCCATGCTCCAGGGCAGACAGATACGCCTCCTGGTATTTATCCTGCTGTGAGACGGGGGCCTGATACTGACCTGTGACTGCCCTCCCTCACCACACTTTCAGCAACGTGAAGGCAGACATGCTGTCTTCACTGCTGAACCCTGTATGCCAAGCAGAAGTCTGGGAGTATACTGGGTCTCGATAAATACATTTATGAATGAATTTATGACAAAGACAGAGGAAGAAAGTAAAAAAGGTAAAGGGGTAGAGGCCTAGAGGTCAGGGACGGGTACAAAATGAATTGCCAGAAGGAATGTAAAACAACTTTGACCTTCAAGTAGTAACTCCCCTGCAACAATGTTAGACAGACAGAAACGCCAGATGGAAACTCGGAGAAAGTCAGGGCCACAGAGGAGACCCTGCCGTGGATGCCCTTTCCCATCAGATAGAATGAGACTGGACTCTTGCTCTCTGCAAGCCACTTATTTATCTAGCATACATTTAACCAGGAAAATGGACCCACTGTTTAAGTGGCAATGAGTCAGGTTCACCATGCCGACCTGTAAAGCCTTTTTAGCTCCATGAGGTCAGCCTTGAGGTTTGGGGCCAAAGATCTAGAAATCTTCTGTGAACCTAGCCATCCTTATTTTCTAGTGTATATATTGAAATATTCAAGTAGAAGTTTGAATATATAATAGTCATCTCAACTAATAATAGCTTTTTTCTTTTCATTAACTTTTGCAAGTAACTACGCATTTAAATAATAAAGAAAAATTTATGGCATTATCTTTACTATCCTATTACACCATACTTCTATTAATGATGATTCACTGAAGTGCCAAGAATAGATACACTAAAAACTTCTCGCACGTATTAATGTGCTAACCATCCTACCACACTTAGCTCCTGATGTAATTTTGAGTTTCCTCCGGGGCGGGGGGAAGCATTGCCTCCAGATTCTTTTTATAAAAAGCACCTTGAAAAGCTTTCAGATACTCAAAGATATGAGTCTTGTTCCATTCCCTTGTGTACATCTGATTTAAAGGTTAATAAGTAATTAGGAAGAACACTTGTCCAAAAATTACCAATTAATATGCCATCATTTTCATTAAAAATGCTATTAATTATATGGCTGTACAAATGTCTTGGACTGGCTAATAAAAAGTTACCTAGAGCAATTCTAAATCTTTCAGGGAAAGAGAAAAATTAATCAAAATCAGTCACTTTAGAAAATTATGATTTGGGTTTGAAAGATCAAACTGAGGGGACATGAGCATCCCGTTATTTAGTGTGGATAGAATCTGACGGGGCCCCATGGCTTGTTCGATGTGCTGAGTCATTATTATTAGGAAAACCCGATAAGATAACTTGGTGGATGTTTGATGTGGAAGTTTGACAAATAACAGTTCTTTGGTTCTTACAATGTAAAGCAGCTCTTCATAAATGAAATCAAACTTTTAGACTATCCAGGCACATTTTGTCAGTTTCCTAGGAGACTGTGAACAGAAAGTTATGATGACAACGTGTTACATCTTTAAACTTTGTTCTATACCTTAAATGCTCTTATTAGTCACTTACTAAAAATCCACAGACTTCCAAAGTTGAAGAGTTCATGACGAAACTTGTACCCTCAGTCTAAGAACTCGTCTAGATTAAACTTCATCCCATAGCTGCACAGGTCCCCGGACTATTCTGTTCTCACCCTCTTATCCCATCCCTCCTGCATGGACCAAACATCTGTTTCTCTTGTGTGCATTGTGGCTAAGTTGTGCAGCTGGCTAGTGTTTGATACAGATTAGCACTGTGCAAGTTGCAGCTCAGCACCCTCTTGCTTTGTAACAAACTATAATGGGAATACTTATAATCAATGAAATGAACCAAGTGTAGTGTTTGTACAATCAACTCAGACAACAAACTAGTGATTTTCCATTGCGTCATGGATGTTTACTGGTTGCTAGGCAACACAATGTTCCAACACTAACACCAGGGAAAATTTCTCTTGCTAAGCTAAGATTGGCCATTTCAGTAATTAGTTTTGCATGGAACTGTCTCTTAGTATATTTGGCACAGAAAACACCTTTTAAAGGACACAGTGCAAATCCCAGGTTTGCATTATTTGAGCAGTTCCTGAGATGGGAACTCTTATCGCTCCAGGCATGTTTATATATTTCTTCTTATATTGAACAAATATCTGTCTATAGACCTCATGCATTGGCTCCATTCGTTACATAGAGCAAGTTTACTGCCTCTTCAACATGCTAATTCTGCATATTTAGAGACGGCTATCATGTCTTCTCTAAATCTTTCTTCCTCCAGGACAAACATAGCCAGCTCATTCACTTATTCATTCCCATGATTTCCCCACAGTATTTTAAGGGGGCAATAACTGGGATTGATTTGTGTTGTTTTACAGGCTAGTGACTTCTAGGCGGTTATGTTGCTGGATATTGCAATTAAAACTGGCACAGAAATAAGGAGTCAAATGGTGTGGGACAGGTGCCTGATCATTTTTTTACCGATTTAGAAAAACTGTCCTGACTTAGAAATAACACAGTTTTTGTGCCTTATTGGAAAATTGGAAGACAAATAGAAACTTTCCGTAAGATTTTTCAGGGATGCTTGCTTAATAGATTTTATGCTGCATAGGAACAAGCATTTTCAGAGTGTATGATGAGATCATTTGAAGTAATATTTTCTAAACATACAGATTCCTGGAATCCATACCCAGACTTATGGAACAGGGGTCTTTAGAAGTCCCCAAAGGGAAAAGCATTTGGAAGCCGTGAAGACAGGGACACGAAGTGAAGAGCAGTCCCTCCCTTGTGCTGAATTCTACCTATAAAGCTCCCTTCTGTTGCAGCCAATAATTCTCTCTCTTTTCTGAACCAGCCTCTTCCACTGATAATTAGTATCAAATATTTTAGTATGTAATTGTTAATTTTGCATGGCTTTTTGTCTTTTACTCATTTGATAAAATCCCTCAGAGCAAGGCTGAATCTTACATTTCTATGTCTCTCCCATGGAATATGGCACGATATTGAACAGAGCCATGAAATGATTAGTGGTAGGTTTTGGAAGAAGCAGTGAGAGCTAACAAGGAGAGTCTAGCTGGCAAGTCAAAGTTGGGGAGATTAAAGAAGGCTTTACTTTTGAAAGAAGTTTCTGCATGGTGGTTACAGCCTGCTACCCGTGTAAGTGATAGAGTTCACGGTAAATGCCTGATCTCTCCTCTCGCATCAAACCTGACCTTTGTAAATGTGACCAGTAGGTCATTATTTCCTGCATTTCTCACCCTTCTGGAGCACAAGAGGTCAATAAATTCTCTCTCTTTTGGTGCAATCCTATCATCTGACACCATCTTGAGGGTGGATCTTGTAGGGTCCTGATAAAAGTTCCAAAATAAGAATGAAGGGGTCCCTTTAATAGTTAGAATTTTTTACTGTCAAAGACACAGACCGTTTTAAACTTAATTTGAATTAAAAATCAAATTCCAAAAACGGTGCCTACATGAGATAAAAGTAAATAATACAGTTCAGATAAAAAAATAATAGCCTTGGCTGGCTAGCTCAGATCAGTAGAGCCTTGTCCCAAAACGCCAAGGTTGTGGCACATATAAGAATCAACCAACGAATGCATAAATAAGTGGAACGACAAAGTGATGTCTCTCTCTCTCTCTGCCTTTCAAATCAATTAAAAATAAAAGAATAATAAAAGATATGTTTGGAAAGCATGAAGAAAAACAGCAGGGGTGGTATACTTACTGTATTTTTCGGACTGTAAGACGTACTTTCTCCCCCTCAAATTTGGAAGGAAAATGGGGGTGCGTCTTATAGTCCGAATGTAGGTTACCTGGCTTGCTGGTGGTGGGCGGTGGGGGCGGGGGCGGTGGTGGAGCAGGGTTTTTTCCCTATTTTCCTCCTCTAAAACCTAGGTGTGTCTTATGGTCCAGTGCACATTATAGTCCGAGAAATACGGTATATTAAAAAATAATAAACTTGCACCAAAGGCTAACTGAGTATCAATACAAAGTAAAAGCACAAACTAGCCCTGAAAGCCAAGAAACACTAGCATGAAATAACAGCGTCAGCCCACGAAAGGCAGACGTTGTTAGAAACTCAAGAAATTACATGAGTCGTATTAAAGTTTCATGCATTACTGTAACTGGTAGGTCAAGGAGACAAAAATAAATAATTAAGGACATAAAGTACATGAATTATTCAAGGTTTGAATAACTATCTATGCATTGATATTACTTTGTGCTTAAGAATAGGAAATGCATCTTCTCAAGCACATGTACCATTTATAAACATGGACCATCACTGGACCATAAAATATTTCAATGCATTTCTAATGTAAAAATTGGATGATTTCATTATCTTAATAATAAAATATTACTAGAAGTTAATATTTAAACTTTAAAAACTCCAACACTGCTTGGATATTTAGAAATAGTCACATAAATAACAACTGAGTTAAGCAAACTAGAAAGTAACAAATGTGAGAACATTGCTGAAGAGCAAATACACGATGCAGTCAAAGCTGTTTTATGTAGTAGATTCACAGCCCTAAGAGCTTTCTAAAGAAAAGAATTACAGAAAGAGAACTAAACAGCATATACAGGAATTCAGAAAAAAAGACGAAAGAAATAAAGGAAGCTAGAGAGAAAGAAAACAATACGAATAGAAATAAAAATGAAAGATAATGAGATAAAAGAAATCTGTCTTTTATAGAATTGATAGCTAAGCAAATCAATTCTACAAGCAAATGTTTTTCAAATGAAACACACAAATCTCTGGCAAATCTGGTAAACCTAGTCAAAGAAAAAATTAAAAGAAGTAGAAATAAATTATAAAGTTTTTAAATAAATGTGTAAGTACATTTATTAAAATTAGAAGATTGAGGCACACAACAGACTAAAAGGAGTTATTTTGAGTGATTAAATTGAAAACATTGGTGAAGTAGGTAATTAACTGAGAAAAATGTAAATTCAGATGAACTTCGTGAGGAGAAAACCTATATACAAATAAAAAAGAAATTGTACCACTCATTTATCAAGAAGTTATTTTTACTTCAATTAGAGATTTTAGAAATCTGGGGGACATGCAGCTCTCTGAGAGATGGATTTGGTTCTTGGTGACATTTTCTACAGTATAATTAAAGAAGTAGGTGAGAATAATTTAGGTTTTTAAATTTATGATTGAGATTAGAAATCAAAAATAACTCTGAGAAACCAATTAGCCAATAGCACTTTCTGTACAAAATGACTTACGTGAAGGAGCCTTGACTTGGGGTGGCGAACACACAATGCAATCTACAGAGGATGTGTTACATAGAATTGTACACCTGAGACCTGTGTCATTTTATCAACCAATGTCACCTCATGAATTCAATAAGTAAAAAATAAACTGAAGTATCTAAGAAAAAGTTCGTGAGATTCAAGCCACTCTCAAACTTGACTAAGAAAAATCCAAAAGTAGTAGGAGCATCAATTACACAAGACACATTCGGAAGGGTTTTCTGTATCAGCAGTCTGATCTGAGATAGCTGGACATCTGCTCAGACGACAAACCAAGTTGTCCCTGGAGCCCTGCTTGGCACCCAGTTCCTGAGTGGCCACAGAGACGATAACCTTACAGAACATTAAGAACAAACATTAAGAACAAAATAAGCAGCACACAAGGCCAGGAGGAACAGTTTTAAGAGGGAAGGCTGAGCCCCCCCCTTCAAACCATCAGTTCTAAGTACCATAAGGGTAAGGCAGAAATGGGGCCAGGATGCGTATACCAACCTGTCACGATGCACCTTTCCTAATAATTCTGCCTCCAAAATATAATTTAATATATCTACACATTCCTTTCTTTTTCTGTCTCCACCACCCCAGTAATATGGACCAGGCAGTAATATGGACCACGAAAAGCTCCCAAACTCAGCTCCCGACCTGGCCTCCCCCTGCAACCCCACCTCTGGCTGCCTCTTCCCATCCTTCCGCTCTCTGCCCAGAAAGCAACTCCTTGGAGCAAGCATCCCAGCCACTCCTCAGTTTAAATCCTTCCCTGTCACAATGTTCTCCTCACAGGGACCTTATTCATTTACCTCTTAGCACTTCTCACAGCCTGAAAATAACTCACTTTTTTAGGGTGGGGGCGCTGTTTCTACCCATTTGTTTTCTCTCATTCCCATTAGAACGAAAATCCCAGGAGGTCAAAAATCTATCTGCTTTTACGGCAAGCTGTACCCCCACGGCCGGCCCAACGCCTGCCCGCTGGCGGGCACTCAGTACTCCGCGAATGAATAGCGGCCCTGGTAAGTTGTGATTGTGGCCTTAGATTGTTTTCTTCCCTCTGAGTTCCAGGGAAATAAAGTTCCTGTGTCTTGTCAGGCACCCAGTGGTGGTTCAATGACTATTTACAGAATAAATAAACGAATAAAGAGATCGAACTTCTCTAGGAAATGAAATTTCTTTCTCCTCAGCCTTATTACCACTCAGAACACCTGGATCTACTAGAATTCTTCATTAAGAATTCTGCTATCCCAATATTTTCCAGATACACCAGTGCTTGTTAACAACTGCGTGCCCAACGGGAATGCAAGAGAAGCGATGTGAATTAAATTTCTCAAATGAGGCTGCTGCTGATTAATTTTAGATCCTGAGCATCTGGGTCAGTTTCATGACAGGTGTGGAAATGATATCTTTAGTGTCATTATTAATGATTTTACTAAGGGCTGGGAGCACTTGAGATACTCTTCTGAGTGAGATTGGAGATGTGGACCAGATGGGCATTTTGAAAAAGCTTATATGTACTATCGTCTACTTTTCAACAAGTTTCTCTGTTAATACTGATTACTATGTTAATACTAGTGGATCTTGTATCCATATCACTTGTTCAATCATAAGTTCTACACAATAATTTTTTTAAGAATATGAAATGCTCCAGTAAGATGAAATATAAATGAAATACAAACAGGCCTGAAGGTGCATCTAGTCGTTTTGTTTGGTTTTAACTAGGTTACAGCATCTGAGGCATTTTGCTTTTCTCTTTCTCCTGGCGATGTCTCATCTCCTACAGGGCTTAGGATTCATTAAGGGTAGGACCTCAGTCATAATAGTCTCATCAGTCTTACTCCCAAAATGCTGGTCAGTTAGGCAAGATGGTGAGGTAAGGTTGACCATGAATAAATACGTCAACATCCACTCACTCCCTGAAACCCAAAGGTGGGTGCCTGGCAATGGAAGGGGATTTATTCTCCAACTATCAGTTTTATTCTTCTTGGCCACGACCGTGCTGAGAAAGTAATACACACTAGACAGCAATCTTCGAGGCAGAGGAAATTGAACCAAACCAAGTGGAAAGAATATGCTATTTAGTATGAGCAGGTCAGTCCATGGGAAATTGTAAAGCAGGTGAGGTTTGCCATTGGTTAAGCTACCCCAGAACAACCCAGTTTTCCCAGTCAGGGGTAAGTGAGTCCCCTGCTGTGGCTTGGGGACTTGCTCCTATACACTGGAATGAACATGTCCTAGGTCTCAAAGTCCCTGGTCAGTCTCTTTCTCCCCCGTCCACCAAAAGTTAAACTGAGCTTAGTCCAGAGATTTTCAACCTTACTAGAATTCTGCAGCACACCAAAAAATATATTATTCTTTTTTGATCTGACAAAAAATAGGTATAATTTTGATTCATTCACACTGGACAGCTATTGTTGTGTTGGCTGTTGTCATTTTTTAAAATCTGACAGTCTAAGGGAAAAGAGGCGGTGCCACTGACTAAATAGTTGGGCATTGCGTGTTTTACAAATTCTTGTGCCACACTGGATAAAGATCACTGGCTTAATCAGTGGATCAAGCTGTTGTCATTTGCTAAAGGGAAAAGGCTTGAGGAACTTCTAGGGTCCTCTCAGGTAATATGTGGGCTCAACAGAGACGTTCTGATGACAAATCCTTTCCTCTGTGTGTGACTCAAAGCAGTAAGCCTGATGGTGGGATTTTAGGCCAAACAGTACGGAGAGGTAGGGCCCCGCCTTTGAATTTTATAGAACAATAATATTTCTAAGAGGAATGGGAAACTGACATAGAGTTCCCCACTTTTTCTTTCACGGAGGAAGAACATTAAGGAAAAAAGAACAAAAAAGACTCATCTATTAAGACAATCATTTCAGAAGAGAAAGGCATATTATGATAATCACAAAAAAACAAAAAAAAAAGAAGGAAACAATCCTGGAACGAAGCGCAACCTTTAAATTTGAAGAATTTCCCTTCATAAAAAGAAGCACTTCATACGATTTCAGTTATGCGGGATGAGTAAGTCCTGGAGACCTGCTCCGACACAGCGCTTCTCGTTAACAATAGTGTGCTGTACGCTTAGAAAGTTGTTGACAGGGTAGATGTCCTGTGAAGTGCTCTTACCGCAATAATAATAATAATAATAATAAAAAGCATAAAGGTATTTTGGTGTCCTTGTTTCACAACAGAGTAGTGAAAATGTTGTCCAGTACAAGCTTCAGTGTGCCGTTGGCCCTGGGGACTGCTGAGTTGCCCGCAGTGGCCCGACAAGCCACTCCATGCATTTCAACAGCTTTGACACTTGTGGGCAAGTCTCCATGTGACACCTGCCTATCAGGGCAGCCAAAATCATGAAATGACCCAGGCCACCTTTGGGGAGAGAAGCCAAAGAGCTTATTTGTACAAAGCCTTAAACTTTGATTGTTTTCTGACTATAAATTAATTTTAAGGATTGAGCAATACACAACCAGAAAAGTGATTTGAATTTTGTTGGAGCCGTGATACGGAAAAGTGTAGGATTTGAGGCTATTTTTATGCACTTACAGCTATGACTGAGCTCCCCGCAGCTGCCAGGTACATGGACCGAACAGTGAGATCCCTACCTTACAGCCTTACCTTCTAGCAGTGGAGACAGACAAGGAAGACACATGTAGACAGAAAACGTCCCTTAGGGATAAGTTCTGAGGGCGCTTCTGGGGATACATATGTGACACTTAAGCAAAGTCCCGACTAAAATAAAGAATTGAGTCTTCCAGTTATCTGGGGGGAGAGCATCCCAGGCCGAGAGAACAGTCCTTGCAAAGGCCCTGAGGAGCAAAGAGGCCCAAGTGATGGGAGGCCGTGGTGAGGGGAAGCATGATCGACCTATGGGACCAGAAATGCTGCAGATCATACGGGCACTTACGTGAAATGAGCATCTACTGGAAAATTTTGAGCAAGAGAATGACATGACATTTATGAGTCCCTCTGTCTTCCGGGGTGGGGAGAGGCAAAAGTGAGAGCTGCTCTAGGCTATTACAATAGTCCATATGAGACGCGTGGTGGTTGGGGCGGGGTGGTCATGGAAGTGGTGTCGAGAAGTGCTTGGATTTACGGTATCTTTTGAAGACGGAGAGAATGGGACTTGACTTGCTGATGGACTGGATACGGTTATAATTGGAAGAGAAGATTTGAGGTGGGTTCCAAGATGTTTCATTTGATCAACTGAATGCATAGCACCATCTCTTGAGAATAGGCACAATGGGAACGATAGCTCGGAGGAGGAATCAAGAACTTATTAGTGGACATGTTAAAGTTGAGATGTCACTCAAATACCCGAATAGAGGTGTCAGGCAGGCCATTGAAAGCACGAGTCTGGAGTTCAGGGGAGAAATCAGGAATAGACATAGAAATTAAGAAATACTCAGCATATAGAAAATGTTTACAGCCATTGGATTGGATGAGATCATCCGATTAGGAAGTCCAGTTTTCTGGCAGATGGTCCAGAAAGTACAAAGGCTTTGGGGCACGAACATGCTTGATGAATTATAAGAAGAATAAGGTGTCTGTCCACTGTGGGTGTGAGGAAATGTAGAGAAGAAGTTCAGGGACAAGCCTGGAGAGACATCAGCATGTAGAGGTCAAGAGGAGGAGATTTGGGAAGGGAAGCAGCTGCCAATGAAGTAGGGGCAAAACTAGAGAGTGAATCACTAAAGCAATGTAAATAAAGTCTCTCAAGGATGATTAAGAGCAGAATAAATTCACTCTGCTCTCAATTACCTCTACTGATGGAAGATGCTGTATATGCTGTTCTATTCTCAGTGAAGGCTTGTCACATGATCAATATTTGTTTATTTCAGGTTAAACGTGGCAGTCTACAAGCTGAATCCATCCCAGAGATATGTTTTGTTCGAACTTCAGCGTTTAAAAATATTTTAATTTGTTGCCAAGATTTAGAAATTGGGAAACTTCCATACCACAACGAGATATCACCTCACACCCATTAGAATGGCTGTCATCAAGAAGACAAGAAATACCGTGTTGGAAATGAGGTGGAGCAAAGGGAGCCTTTCTGCTGGTAGGACTGGACACGGGTACAGCCACGAGGAGAAACAGGATGGAGGCTCCTCCAAAAATCAAGAAAAGAATCATCAAATGATCCAGTTATTCTGCTCCTGGGTATTTATCTGAAGAATATGAAAAAGCACTAATTAGAAAGGCTAGCTGCACTCTTATTTTATTGCAGCATTATATACATTAGCCAAGATATGAGAAAAACCTAAGTGTCCATCAACAGATGAACAGATGAAGAAAATTTGGTATAAGAAAATGCATGTATATGATGGAATATTACTCGGCTGTAAAAAGAAGAAATATTGCCATTTGCAGCAGCATGGACGGACCTTGTGGGGATTATGCTCAGTGAAATGAGACAGAAAAAGACAAACACCATATACCATCACTCATACGTGGAAAGAAGGCAAAACAAAAAAAGAAACAAACAAGACAAAATGAAAACAAACTCATCCATACAGACCACAGACTGAGGATTGTAAGAGGGAAAGGGGAGGCAGGGAGGGGAGAGAGAAATGGGTGAAGGAGGCCAAAGGTACGGTGAAGGAGGGAAGCTGGAAGGTTGGTGGTGAGCTCGCCATTGCACACACAAATACAGAACGATAACGTCGTACGCCTGAAACTCATATAAGGCTTCTGACCAATGTGACCTCACTAAAGTGAGTAAGCAACTTAATTAAAATTAAATGAAAAATAAAAAGACGTTGAGAAACTTTGCACCAAAATCTGTCTCCCTGGTTCTTTTGAAAAGATCACCAGGATTCTCACGAGGCAGGAAACAGCTGCCTGTGGCCGGGTGGCAGCTGCCGCCCTTCGCAGGTTGTGTGCTCTTCTGTTCGGTTTTTGCAGCCTCCAGTGAGCCCTGAGTCGTGCCAACAGTAAGTGCTGAGTCACTCACTCGTATTACTTGCTGATTCCTGCAGATCTGGAGTTTGCACCTCCTGTGCGTTAAAGAGGGAATGAAGGAATACAGGGACAAACAAATGAAGGAATGGAGCCTGTGGGGATGAAATGATCTAACATTTAACACGCAGGAGAGCCAGGGATCAGATACATTCTCAGGCCAGGGCTTTGCATCTTTGTTTCCTGGTTGTCACTGTGTGAAAAACATCCTTGTGGGTAGGTCCAGGGAACAGCAAAGAGGAGGGATGGCTGGAGTGGATTGGCTGAGGGTGCAGGGGTAGGTCTGAAGTCAGTGGCGGAGGGTGGGAAGCAGATCTCCCAGGCTGTCGAGAGCTTTTGGAAGGATTGTAACAGCTTTACTCTGGGTGAGAGGGGGACCACAGGGAGGCCCTGACTGTGGGACCGGCATCATCTGATGTAGGCAAGAAAAGGATCACACTGTCTTTGGATGAGTTTTTACTGGGAAGGGTTATGTAAGGTCCAAACAATGTCCCCAAGTACTCTAGAGCATTTTTTCCCTTTTTTTTTTGGCAAAAAGTAGCAACATACTTTAAAAAATGTTTTCTTTTTTAAGCCAAATTCAAATTCAGATGTTGAAGCAAATATATTAAATACTTGGTTAAAGTGATAAATGCCAAAACCTTTAGTCTCAATAAGTGTTAAAACTAATTTATTTATTCCTCTCTGAATGTTTCAATTTGACCAAAAAAAAAAACCAAAACAAAAACCCCACATTCATTTCTGTCATTTATAGGAGGAAGAACCTGAAAAGAAAAATCTCAAAGTGTGAGGGCAATTGTTTTATGGACATAAGCATGTAGAGGTGGGAGGTCAAGGCCTTTGCTATAGAGATGTTTGTCCATCATGAAGCAAGTTGTATTTTGTGAAGTTCACCTACCTGTGGAACACAATGTTCCAGAATGTTCTGGCCATCCGGAAAAGATGTAAGCAATTCCATTCTTTATAGTAATAGTGTAGCTTAAAAGAAACCACATATTTTTGCATGCCGGGTAATTTCACATAAAATGCAACGAGGTAAGAGAATTGTGAATAAATTACAAATATTACTGTAAGACCTCTGCTATGTTTTCTGAAACATCTTTTATAAAAGTACTTATAGATGTATAACTCCCTTTTCAAGGACCCCAGCAAATCACTCTTCCAAGCACCCACAACTTTGTTTAGTATGGATTTGTGGAAGATGACTCCTGTATACAAATAACCCCTACCAAAAAAAAAAAAAAGCAAAGAAAGGGATAGCTCAGCCTCATAACAGACTCATCTCTATATTAATAGACTGACATAGATTCCTTTTACCTATTTTTATGAATAAAAATACCTCGCAATGTCTGCAGATAACACCTTGCACAAATAACTACAAAAATTAGGTCTCCCTCCAACACGACTGCTTTTAATGTGGTGACTAATCTGTGTCCCTGAGGTATGATCACTACACAGTTGATGGCTGAGTCTGGACACGTTAAGAGTTGGAAGCCTAAGGAGTGGGGCACCTCTTGCCTGTAAAGCCAGCCATCCAGATCAAGGGCTCTACTGTGATACCTTACCGTGAAAGGGGAAAAACTACCGCGGTCAGCCCCCACCACGCCCAGCCCTGTGCTGGGCATCTGGCACATCTTAGGCCAGTTCGTCTGTGAAGGGACCTTATGAAGTAGGAGTTATTATATGCATTTTAAAGAAGAGGCAGCTGAAGTCAAGGAGGTAGAATGACGTGTCCCAGCCAATGTGTGTTCAAGCCCGGGCACGCCTAACATCAAAGCTCCTGCCCTTCTCCCTACTGCAGGCTCGTCCCACTGGGCAACACTGTCTTCTTTCAATGTAGTAAATGAAATAAAATTAAATAGCTTAATTATTATCATCGACGTCCCTCTTTTTCACTACAATTTTTGAGTGAGTTTTTTATTTATCAGCCCCCTGTTGAAAGGACTTGTAACCCTTACAACCAACCACCTTGCAAGGTGACTCTGCTGGCACCATGCTGGACACAGTGCATGCCTGACTCAATGTCACAGGTGATATCCTCCTGTTACCGATGAGACAGCAGTGATAAGGAGTGATAAATGACCCACCCAGGGCTGGGAAGTGCTTGAGCAGGCATTTAGATTCTGGTCTGTCTTATGCGTGTGCCTGTGGGCTCTTTTCACATTCTTTACAGTTTGATAACTTAAAAAATACCGAGCACACACTGAAATTAAATAAGCTGAAAACACTCAATTTTAAAAAGGAGCTGGTGACTTGAGGCAATATATTAACTATGCTTCAACACTTAAAAATGGTTCTAATACACACTTCTAAAAATAAAGTTTTAAAGCTGATCTCGCTCTCTGTCTCATGGTTTGGATTCTGCCAACAACCATGGTCCCAGAGAAGCCACAGCGAGGTCATGAATTCTAAGGATCTGTGTGTGTCCTGTAGATATTCAGAAAACACTCAACCTTCATAGGTCAGGTCTCTTTCTCTAACTAGTTAAAAAAAATTGAAAGTTTTAAGTGACTAGCTAAAATGTTAATTTAATATTTCATATCTAACAAGAGAAGGCTTGGATTAATAAAATGAAGGAATTGGGGATGACCTGGAAAATGAATTTCTCATCTTTGACCTGTTTTGGTATTTGGATGTTCTTAAAATCTAACTTTTATTTTTTTTTTAAGATCTAACTTTTAATCTACACTGCTTTTTATAGTGAATGCTTCTATTGGTAATAATCGCAGAAGCAAATACATACTTACTTTACTTTTTTCACTAAAAAAGCAAAATAAAAAGGAATATAAAAATTGTTTACATTCTTATAGGTTATGTGAATTATAATTTATCTCTCTTCATTTCTGTGTAGACAAAATGATTCATAATTTTAAAGTCTAATTAATATTTTTAATGATAAAAAAAGGAATAAAATAGGGTAGGTAGTGAGGGGAATAGTACATCTATTTTTAAAAATTTCAAACTTTAAAAGACTTCTGTTGGAATATCAATGTGTTAGTGTATAGACAAATTTTCCTCTTTAAGGTATACTTAAATATATGATTTGAAGTCTTATATTTCAATTTTGACTACACGCCTTACAAGACATAATTTTTTACTTTAAGATAAAATTTTCCTCCAAAACTTACCCAGTCCCTTTAATACCCAAGAACAAGCTAAGGTCACTATTTTGTAAACGCATAGCGCAGAAATTTCCCAAATCATGTATCGAGAGTATGAATCCACATTTTTTTCTTATTGTTTGGTAAGCTTATTTTAATAAACTTCTGCAGATATAAACACTAAACTCTCATTAAGCTATATATCTTACTTATCTCTACGGTGAATAATATGATAATGTTTAGACAACCCTAGACAGTCTGGGATTCACAGAATCGTAATTTTAGGGAAAAATAAACCACAAAGAATTATGGGCTAAGTCTCCCCATTTCCTTCAATTACATTTTTCATTATTATTCTCCCATTTCTTCAAGTCCAAACTCCGCCTTACTCAGTATACAACTCAGGTGCCACAGCCTCTGAAGCCATGTTTTGAAACAGTCAGCTAGAAGCCCACTCTTTCCTCTCTCCACTCCCAGAGAAGTCATCCCTCCAGGCCCCCCTTAAGGCATGTGACCCTTCCTGTCCTGCATTATTTGCTTCTGTGCTTGCTGTATTTTCCCTCCCAGACAGGGGGCTCATCAAGGACGCCATCTTGCACCCCATTCTTATTTTCTGTGATGTGTTATGTGTTACCTTTCGCATAGTAGGTTCTCAAGGAGTACTGAAGGTGTACTCAACCATTTGTCAGCCATGCCAAGTTGTCAAGAGAATGAAAAACACATTCGGATGTATTTTTTAGGAAGCCCTTGGCCAGGAAAGAAAGCCACATGAGCAGAAAATGCTTCAAGAGGTGAATCAGATAATTGGCATACAAAAGTGAAACATTCAATTCCTTCACCTTTCTATAACCTCGAGAAGATCAAATGTTAATAAAATATTCATCTTTAGTTTTCACAAGCCAGACTTTGATTTAAAACTCTTAGGTATGTGAATGTCAAGCTAGACCCAATATACAGCCTCATGTATTTTTCATGTAAACATGGATCCGTAAAACATTAAGTGAAAATCTCTCAATGCTCACCACAAAGAAGACAACAGAATCTAGAAACAGCTGTTAAACTCCTGTAAAAGTACAAGGGAAAACGTTTCATTTGCAAGTCCAATGTGGCACAGACGTGACACGTAAAAGGCACTGTCTTACCTTTAGTGAATCGAAGCAGGCAATGACTCTTCCATTTTCAACCTGGCAACTTTTGGGGGGGTGAGCAAATTTGCATTCCTCATCAGAGCGTGAGCAGGTTCCTCTCTGGAACTGTCTGCAGACCTCTAGCGTCAGCCATTTGGTATCTCTGACTGGGGCAACATTCAAAGCCATGGTGATAAAGTCCTTTAGATCCCGTTCGGTTCTGTTAAATGATGAAATCAATGCAAGTTCCAAGGACCCAGAACTATGGTGGCGAAAATCCCCACATGTAAGTCTGAAGGTACGTGATAAATTGCTCAGTGAAGTCCAATCCAAGAAACAGAGAGAGCAGAGGGCTTATCGGCAGGCAGTCACTCATCCGTCAGCGTGCCCGGCTTGAGGACCGTGGGTAGAAATAAAAGCACGCTCAGTGTCATCTCTGGCTGTAAACGTCCGAGTCTCCTGACCGTTTTGCAGACACCACTGTTTTTAACAAAGCAACTTCAATATCAGGGCATTCCTTGGGAGAATATGTACAGTTCTGAAGCTTGCTACAGCTATTGACGATGATGGAAAATAAGCCACTTCGACGTTCAGATCTTGGCAGGATTTCTTTTTCCTTCCACCTTTTTAAGCTCCGAAATCAGACAATTGAGGTATCTTCATCCACTCGTAAGGTCAGGGTAATTTGACACAAAAAACAAGACTTGAAAACACAACAAGAGCTCCCGGGCTGCAGTTTCCAGCCAAAGTGACTTCACACAAGGCACTTTTAAATCATGAACCTGCAAAACACCGATAAAATATCAACTTACACCCAAAAGCAATGAAATCAACACTTGAACAAATTCTTTAGCTCTTATCAAGAATTGGCAAAAACGCATTCGAGACCTTTGAGCTTTGAGTATAGTGAGGAAAGTTATGCATTAAAAAAAAAGAGGGGGGAGAGAGAAGAGAAAAAAATACGCAACTGCAACCATATTACAGAAATGATCCAGGCAGCCATCCAAAAGTTAGGAATGGCTCAACGAGATGAGTGTGGCAGACACAATAATTAGGCATTCGGAATCTATTCAATCTAATGTGCTCAATCGCCAAAACAGTGTACTAGAACTGTGGCTTCCAATTAATTTCACATTTGGGCCATTGATTTTATTGTTCCAAGTACTATAAACAATTATTTGGGATGTGTCTTTCCTATATAATAAGGATATTGTCCTTCTGGATGAAGTGTAGGCTCCTTATTCTTTATTTCTTTCCTAGCTTACAGAGATTTGAACTTAGAGATGAGTAGGTAGAGATTTCTTGATATTTAGTCTCAGATCTCTTACACTCTGTCTACTGTTACTACTGTCTTAATGTTCGTGTTCCCCTCTATGCTGTAAGCACTCAGGGAATAAGGACTCTTTGTGTTTTGCAATTCTGTATCCCTAGGACCTTAGGTCATGGCTACTCAGGCCTCGAAAAATATTTAGTGACAGACTTGACTGATGAATGACTCACAGACCGAATGATTGCATGTGAGTTTTAGGTTCTGTTTAGATTTGAATGGAGTTACCATCTAAAGATGCTCTACTTGGCGGAATGCTGGAATTAAATATCTACAACAAAAATATAATTAGTAAGTTCAGATTTCTACAATCAGCATATTTCATTTCTTTCACTATTTTCAGGGGTTGTGAAATTATTAAAAACCTTAACCATTCAACATTATTGGGTCAAGCATGAATAAAGGACTAACTAGCAGAAGCTGATGATTTTCATAAATTGTATATGCCACGTGCAACCTTAATCCGTGCTTAGCCATGATGTCTTTTTAAAAAATTTATAACGAAGAACTTAATGGAGACTGGAAGTAGATTATTTAAAATCAGCATATTCCAAATAAGTTCAGAAAACAGTAAGTCGTAAGTGGTTTGCAAGTGCTCTCTGAAAAGGTAGGTCCCACACTCAATTAAGTTTAGTTAGCTCCAGGTAAATCAACCTGAACGGGCTTCCGTGCAACAAGGCTTCCCCCCACCCCCTGGCCTTGACGGAGTTTCTAAGAGGCAGGAATGGGCGTCTTAAGCTTATCTGGCCACGAAACATTTCTCGAGCAGAACACCTCTTGGGACAAGCAGGAAGTGCTACTTCATCCCCATACTTTTTTGACTTATTAGTAGATGTGTTTGAATGAGGTTTTAACTGGCTGTGCGTTTAAGGACACTGGAAACCTGGAAAGCTATGACACATACCTAACTTCCACTGTAAAATACTTGAGGGGACAGGCAGGCTCCTGCTTGCCTGGCAGGCTGCGTTGTGTTCCCAGAAGCTAACAGCAACTAGCTTAACTCAGGGCGTTGCAGACAACGAGTTTAATAACCAAATGTACTCTGGGTCAGGTTTCACAGACCAGCCTGGACCTGCTCCCTCATTACCTCAACCCCCACTGCCACCCCCCCTCCCCCGGTGGAGGACAAAGGATGAGGGAAGCAAGGGACAAGGAAATATTTCTGCCTGTGTATTCAGTGGAGGTGAGGCACTAATAATAAGGAGATTTAAAAAGCTGGCTTGGACGCATTACATTTATATTTGAAGAATATTGATAGAGCCCTTGAATCCCATGGACCGAAGCCCAATGGAGTTACAGGACAAGAAAGAACAGGAGACGCTCATTCTCGAAGGCCGCAACACTGTCTTTGCAGAGGCCTCGCGTGCAGGAAAACAAACAGGCAAACGTGTTGATACGTGGACGGTGGACGGCAAACGAACACTCAAGTACTCCTGAAACGGAGCAATGCTCTCAGCCCAGCCCAGTGAATAAGGTGCACTTCTGCTCATACTTTTAGGTAACAAGACAATTTTTTTTTCTGGGGAAAAACAGAGTCCCACTTCTAGTCACTATGGAAATCCAACCAGAATTTAGATGACCAAACTCTATCGAGATGAACTTGCTTTTAAAAGCAGAAGAGCCAAGCTCTCTCAGAGTCAGAGCCCCATGTATGTCAAAGATGCTCCAGAAGGAAAGGAAGGTACATTACATTGCACCTCAGTCAATTGCTTCCTTCACCTCCCATAAATCTACTCTTTCTCCCAGATGGTTCTCTGTTTCCTAAAAGTGACAGAGCTTCTGTCATCAAAGACACCACCGAGGGAAATGGGCCATGATGGGTGAGGATGGAGAAGAACAACTTTTAACACGGTCATCAAGGGACCAGATCAAACCACGTGAACACATAAATCAAGAAACATGTTGGATCTACCAGACTGCGAGTTCCTGGGGTGGGGAGTGGGGTCACATGTTCAGGTTTTACTCTCCAAAACAGAAGCCACTTGCCACATGTGGACATTGAGCCCCTGAAACGTAGCCAGTGCCACAGAGTAACTAAATTTAAGAATAGTATTTATTCTTAAGGCATGTAAATTTAACTTGACAAGGATCCTCAGTTATTGGAAAACTTTTGAGTGTTCTTGGACCGACTTGAGTACGTGAGTCTACTTTTCAGTTGTAAATTTTATGAAATCCAAATAAAGATCAAGTATTTCCAATCAAAATTTTGCATCCAAGTTGAGAGGAATATAAAATAAATGTGTATTTCACACTTTGAAGTGTGAAATACACAGTAATTTCAAAGACTTAGTATGAAAAGAAGACCATGAAAACATCTTGTTAATATTATTTTATAATTACTACATGGTGAATTGAAAGTCTTTTTTTTTAACACATTGGAATAAATATTATTATTATTATTAAAGTTAAACTCTCTTCCTTTTAGCACCTCAAAATTCAGAATTATCTGTGTAGCTCATGCCGTATTTCTGTTGATGGCAGTGTCTTAGGGGCTTTTGCATTTCTTCTACTGGACAACATAGAATTCTCTGGAATGGTAGAAAGTACCCTGTCCTAAGATCCAGCATTTCTAGCCCTCATTTTGCTAGGCGTCCTTCATATGACCTTGGGTAAGTCCATTTCTCTGAGATCCAGTTCCTTCATTTCGTAAAGGGTAGATAATAGTTCCTACCTAATTACAAGGTTGCTGCCACCAAGGACAGGTTGCAGAGGAAACACAAAAATACTTTGTAAACAGTAAAGTGCTATCCAAATGCAAAGGGATGAAAGGAGGAGTCGCTCTATACATATTTATTGAATAAAGTCACCTCTGCCGGCTTCCTCTCTCTCTGCAATAGTTCTGTGTCAGTGACTAGGGCTGTGCCCGGGGTGGATCTGCTCCAGCCATCGATTCTGAAAGCGGGGCAGTGCCTCAGAGAAAAAAGAGCTGACTTATCTGGAGCATCCTTCACTTCTCAGACCATCTTAGTTTGCAGCCAAAGGGAACCCACAGAGAACTTTCTTCAAGTACAAAACCAACAGTGTTACTACAAAGGCCTGAACGTGCTCTCTTTCTCCAGCGTCTACTAACCCAGAAATGAATGAAGTCCTTTTAGGGCCCAAGCTGTCACCCCAGATGTGATGTGTCACCTGAATATGCTGGTAGCATTGACAGAGAGCCTTCTCAGTTTGAGGGCTTCATGGAAACGCTGTGGGTGAGTGGGGAAGAATGGGTAGCATTTTCTAGTCCATCTGCCCAGAGGGGCCCCCAGTCAAATATATCTCTATGGAGAGGGCACCTTTTCCTAATTCCCAAAAAGGTCCCATGTATGTCAGCACTGGCCTGAGTCTAGGCAAGGCACCATCCACCTGTCCTAGAAGTTTCTGGACTGCACTGGGAAGCCGGGTCTCTTGCTCACAGTATTTTCTATTTTTTTCTGTTTCCCCCAATGCTTGGCTTTCATTTTCTCACTCTTTTTTGACTCGTGCTTCAGTTTCATTGCCAACAGCCCAGTAATCCCACTCCAAAGAGCTCCTTGCAGTGCGGAACCTGGGCGGAATGTTGAAGTGGCTGTTCCCAGCTGCCTCTCCTCTTCCTCTTTAGGCATTCAGCAGCCTCCTGTGGGCTCCCCCTGCTGCCTTGCTAAGCCCCTCATGGAGGGGTGTTTATCTTTGCCTTGAACGGTCAGCTGAGTCCCCACTTCACCCCTGCAGGACCTCCTTCATCCCCTTTGATGGCCATGCTATGGACCATTTTTCAACACTGTCTGGGAATTATTTTTTAAGTAAATACCAGCATTCCCTAATTCACAAGAGCTCTAAGTATTGATTTTCAAATCTCCGGAATTTGGTTTAGTGGCTGGTTCGTAGAATATGCTCAACCAATGTTTGTCATAGGAACTCCCCACCCTCCTCCAACGAGCATTTGCATTTTAATACCGACCGAAGTCTAATCTAAAGGAACCAGGCTTCAAATGGGGGGTTTCACTAGCATCCTGTAGGAAACTTCCAGCGACTGGCCCACCCTATTGCTGACAAGTAGGTTGGGGGTGAGGGTAAGGAGCTTTCCCAGGGAAAAATAATTTGAACTTTAAGATTCAGAATCCTCAGCCCAGTGATTCTCAAAGTGTAGTCCCTGGGTCAGCCAGCAGCAGCAGCAGCCCAGGCAGCTTGTTAGAAGTGCAGATCTCAGATCTCGGCTCTGAGGGGCTGAATCAGAAACCCTGGGGGTGGGGCCCCGCACTGTGTTTTAACAAGCTCTCCAGGGCGTGACTCCGAAGCTAGCTCAAGTTTGAGAACCGCTGTAGTAAGCATTGCTTGCCACCTTTCTACATGCCAGGCATCCTGCGGGCCGCTGAAGGAACAAAGATGTCTGCCCTGATTTGATCACACAGTCTCAGGTTCACTGATTCCCACAGAAACAATTATAGGAAGGTGGCTGGAGGCTTCCCCCCATGGCTATGTTTCTGATTAATAAAAACAAACAAAATAAAACAAAACAAACCAAAACTAGACTAAACAGAAAACACCTGAGACATTTGTCCCAGAAAAGACCTCCTTCTATGAGAAGTAAAAAAATAGGCTAACTCGTAATTGGTAGACTGTATTCAGGCCTTGGGTGGGGGGTGGATGGGACTTTGTTTATATGACTCTTGTCCCAGGGAAGGCTGCCTTAGGGGCCTGGTGGTCCTGGTGACCAGCAGCTCAGCCGTCAGTCCCTTTCTGCTGCAAGTCTTTACAGAGGGGCTGTTTTGCAGCACCCACCCTCTGCAGCCAACTCCAGCTACAACTGATATGGAGATCCACCATGTGACTCATCTTCAAAGGCAAGGCAAGCCTGAAGTTCAAGGATACAGAAATAAGGCTCTTGTTGTATTTCCTAAAATATCAAAGGACCCGCCATTCGACTTTACAAAATAATTAATCCCAAGCTATTTTTAGGGTCTTTACTTACATGACATTTCATTTTTCCAAATATATTCAAAACTCACCTAGGTGTTAGATTTTCAGAAATCTGTGACTTTGATGGCATAAAAGAATCTGCTGCCCACGGTCTTTTACATCCGCTCTGCGATGCAGCATGGTGAGTTCATGGCCTGTCATTCTACAACCAACGAGGACAGCTCCCTGCCTCCTACACACCTCAGACAAGCCCAGGCTGGGGACCCCAGGTGTCCTCGCCTTGCCAATGCTTTGTAGCTGGTTTGTACAGTTTTGAAGGGAGAAGCATCAATCATGTCCGATCCTGAGACTGAGATTGTTCAAAATTTAAGACTGCCTTAAGGAAAATAGCTCTGCTGCACACAGCTACCTCCAGTTTACTTTCGGTCATCTACAGTATTTTAGCTGTCTGCCAGGCCTCGGCCTCCTAGGGAGCTGATTAAAGGGTCCTTGCAAAACAAACTGATTTCTGAGTCAGACAGTCAAGGGCTCATTATCCATTAAGTAATTTATGGGATGCCTTTAATTTTATTTTGCATAAATCTAATTATAACAAAGAAGCTATGTCTCCCTGAGTTTTCTCTTTCTCATTCTGAGAATTGTTGCATTGCCTAGCTTTGATTTTTAACATTCTTAAAATACAGTTCTTCAAAACTGATCTTTCCTTCCTGTGAGTGGTTTCATGTTTGAGCCTCTCACCTCTATTTCTGGAGCTTATATGAAAATAGCTCTCAACGTGCTCTTTCCCTGGATCAATGAACGACTCGGCCACATCCTGAGCCTATCAGAAGCAGATGCCCGGGCTGGACAGGGACCTGCAGGAGCAGCGGCTGCAGTACTGGGCTGAGAACCACTTGACCTCCAGGAGTGGGTGTAATCCTGCCCTGTAATCCCAGCCACTGAGAAGAGGTCTCTCATGGGTCTTAACCCCGGGAAGCCCAATGGACCAATGAAAACACAGAAACGAGACAGGTCCCACTGTGAAGGAAATCAAGAGCCTCGCTGACTTTTTGATAGAAAAAGCGTGAAGGGAACAGCAAAAGTGATTGTCCTTAAAGAGATTTTTTCCCCCTAAACAGCTTTAAATGGGCTTCTTTTTTAACTTTATTGAACATAGAAATGAAATAGTGTTTTGAAACTTCTGCAGGGTGTAGGGGTAAGAACCAAGTTTTCTTCCCTGATTCTAGTCGCTCCCCTTCCCGAATAGCTGTGTAATGTCACGTAAGCTCTCTGAGCTTTGGTTTCTTTGTGTGGAACCGAGGGGGTTCAAAATCCCTAAGCCACAAATGTATATACTGCAACCAAAATATATTTAGTACTGTATTACAAGTACTCTCTGCATGCTCCCTAGCCCTCATGGACCTTAGATGAGGCATCCTTACATGTATCACCTACATGCATGTCCACACACACACAAGTCAGGAGGAAATTACTTCCACTCACAGCAAGTCTGCAAGTTCCAAATTTCTGTAAAGTAAAGCAAATGTCAGTAGAGGAAAGTAGAAGGGTCCTTTCTGTGAAGGACATACTATGAAGTCTTTCCTCAAGTATTAGTTAGACCAACCTTTGATACTTGCTCTTTAGAGACTGATTCCAAACCCACGTTCATTCTAAGCCAGGTAAGAAGCACGGCTAGTGACAATGGCTTCATTTTGTGTGGCCCTTTGCTCCTGTGAGCGTATTTTCAAATACATTTCCATACGGGGAAGAAAACACACGTGTACCCCAGGTCACAGAGTGAGCCAGATCCGTCAATGTTCATTACAACAGTGATAAAAGGAAGAATTCCCAATTAATTTTTCCCCTTGTATCTTGTCTCTTAAAGTACAAGTAAAAATTTCATAAAATCAGGGCTCATGTTAACACATGAAATTCTCCAGGCCATTTGCTTTGCCGTTTCCAGGAATGGGCAGAGTAAGAAATCCCATCTTCAATGAGAAGAGGAGAAGTTTCTAAATGTACTCCTGAAACTATAGCCAGCTATAATATATGCAAACACATATTTGTATTCAAATTATGTTTTTCCCCGTATCTGTGTTTTCTATCTAAACCTTTATAATTCTGTTAGGAGCCATTCTTATTAGAATAAAAGCAATTGTATTAGATGCCATTTAAGACTGACAGTGCTTGCCAGTTTCCCGGACGCCCAGGACCCACGGCTGCAGTCGCAGAGAAGGGTCACCGAGCTGCGGGCTGCAGCCTGGCCCTGCTCGCCCAGCGAAGTCTTTGTCAGAACTTGCACTTCCTTCCCCGGCCACAGGCTCTGGTGCACAGGCTGCTTTGCCACTGAGCTTTTTCCTTTTCTCTCTCTTCCATTGCCACCAGCCAAAGAGCTACTTCATTTGCCTGGACCCCTGCTAATGCTAATACCCCTTTTCTAGACAAGATTTTTGTAACATTAACTTTTATGACGAACAATCTAGACAACATGCACACATTTAAAAAAATGCAATCTATCGCCATACCTGAAATATACCTAAGATATCAAAGAAAGTAACTTTTTCTAAAAATAAATAATGTATTTTAAAATTCCACCATTCAGGCACATGTATGTGAGCAGACAGAATGAAGTGGTCACATACTCACACCTGGTGTGCGTGGCTTATTCTGAATATGACAGACACAAATGCAGACTGTCAGGTATGACAAGGGGCGTGGCTTTTCCAAATGCCAAACCATTTCTGTTCAGGGTTCTGACAAGTTAAAGAATACTTTGCCTCCATGTACACAGCTGTGCATTTGTGAAAAATTGAGTTCTATTCAGACTGTCCAAAAAATACAAAGCAAATGTGAAAAATCACTTCATGCAAATGTGTGAAACAGAGTTAAGATCTTGAGCCACGTCACGATGAACAGGTTTGTTTGTGGGTTTGTCTGTTTTTATCTACGTGAACATCCAGCAGGGCAGTCCGAAGTCATGAGACGCCAGCCAGCTCCTAACGTGGAGGGAGCCGTATTCATTGCGTGGTAGCAAAATCCTTTACTCCTGCCTGTCACATTTCAGAGATGCTTTCTAGTCATTTGAGAAATGGGGAAGAAAATGTTCCCTTAAATTTCCAAAGTTCTCTTTAGGGGAAGATATTTTCCCATTGGGAATTCTGCTGTAGGGTCTTAGGCTACAGGAGTCTGACTTAAGTAGGCGGTATAAAATATGAGGATCACTAGTGCGGTAGATGCTGGGGAGCACCAGAAAGATAGACAAGACCCCCACTGGAGAAAGCTCTCTTTGGTAGCATCCTCAAGGATGCACTAGAATTAGAACAGTTCCCAGGTGGTGAAATTGGTTAGAAATTATAGCAATGGTCTAGGCGAAGAGGAATAATCCGGGCTGAAAATTACATTGCAGTGGTGGGCAGAAGGCAACCCCCAATCATGGCTGGGGTAAACTGGTTAGACATGAATAATCTTTGGGGGCTGGGAATGTGGAGAGCAGGGAAGAGAGCAGTCAAAGAGGACTTCAAAGGTCGGCTCCTCTGGGGGCCCAAGGATCCTGCTGCTCTGTCCGGGAGGAAGGGCGTTGGGAAGTGGAGGCCAGTGGAGCTGGGGCACAGATTCGCGGTCATGGACGCACTGTGAAAACCTCAGAATGCTGAAGTGAGTGGGAGAGAAAGAGACATGCATTAAGATTTTATACCTATATCTACATCTGTGGGTCCATCTAGGAGAAAAAAAGAGAAAGACTTGAACAGGGCCAAGGACAGTACATTCAGTTATTTAGAGGTGACAGATAAAAAGGGGAGCAAGTGAAACACAGGAAAAAACGGGCAGACCAGAGATCCTCTGACTATTGCAGCATTAAGGGAGCCGGGAGAGTTGAGAGTTCCATGGTGGAGGGAGTAGACAGAAAAGCCCACTGCCTCAGGAGGCCAATGGCGTGTGGACAGCGAGTGGGGGCTAGACGTCATAACCAGGATGGCATTGCTGACTTTCGGGGTGGCAGTTTCTGTAGCTCACAGCAGGGTGGGGGGAGGGAAGGGGACCTGGAGCTCCTGGGGTACTGGGTGCTCCTAGAACAGCATGGAGCAGCAAGGAAAGTTTTGAAGTCGTTGTGCCTTGCAGTCAGTCAGATGGGCACAGATTACCTGTGCATTCTGGAGAAGGTACCCTTTTGGACGTGAGGTTTGCTCACAGAATTGGATGGAAGCAAAGCACCTAGGAGAGGAGGAGAGTACTTGCTTCCCCCCTCACACTTCCTGTCTTTCTTTTCCGAAATGGAGGAAGAGAAACACAGGGGGATCTTGGGGAGGTAGCAGGGTGGTGGGCGCACCAGCAAGCTGGAATTGACCAAAGGAAAGGGAAAAAGGGGCAAGACCACTGACCTTTCTCCTTATTCACTAGAACTTGGAGAGAAATAAAATGCTCATTCCTCAGACATGGGGCCAAAAGAAGGTGGGAAGTGAGGGAGACAGCCTGGTTTTCAGGAGGAGAACAGGAAAATGAAATGGAGCAGCTTTTGCCCTGTGGCCCCTGCTAGCCCGGTCAGGTAAGATGTTACCTGCCAAGGCAGGCAGTGGTGGGGATGGGGACGTACAGAGGACTCCCCACATTGAGGACAGTCTTTCTTAGCAGCTGAAGAAGAGAATGAGAGAAACTAGGGAATGTCAAGTAGCCCAGGAGGCACCACTTCAGGGAGGCTCATGATGTTATTCTGGAATGAGCACCCATGGGTCCTTGTTTTCCCCATGTACCCTTCATGGGCTGAGGACAGGGGCAGGAAAAGGCTGGTGCCAATTTCAAAGGTCAAGGCCTTAAAGACAGAACAATTTAAAGTAACAAGGAGGCCCTGGCCAGTGTTCCTCAGTGGATTGGGCGTCCTCCTGCAAAGTGAAAAGTCTCCAGTTTAATTCCCAGTCATGGCACGTTGCCTGGGTTGCAGGTTCCATCCTGGGTTAGGACACATGCAGAAGGCAACCAGTCGATGTTTCTCTCTCATATCAGTGTTTTCGTTCTCTTTGTCCCTCCCCTCCTCTCTCTCTAAAAATAAATATATAAAAATAAAGTCTTTTAAAAAATGAAGGAACCAGGAGTCTGAGTTGTAACAAGAGTACAAGTGAAGGTGATTGGAAATAAGGAGGCGGCGGGGGTGGGGGTGGGGGTGGGGGTGGGGGGAGAGCTCTTCTCTCCTTGGGGAAATGCTATCTGTTAGCATATAATTGTTCCTCAGAGTATCACCAAGCATCGTAATGTGTGTAGTGGCAGGTGCACGTGGTCTCAGACGTGGGCACGGCTAGTATCCCCGACCAAGAGGGGCTGGGCCAGTCATGGGCTCAGCACATCAGAATCACGTGTGTTCTGCAAACAAGTGAGGCACCAGTGGCCTCCCTTAGATGAGAACCAGCAGCTGTAGGGACGGTGCCCTGAGTGCGCACGTCTCAGCGAGTGGAAACAGGCAGGCGTTGGAGGATGCAGGCGTGTACAGCCACCGGACAGATTCCTGGGATGACAGGACTAGCCTGGGTTTAGCATCGCTCATGGCGAGATAAGCCCCAGGTACTAGCTTAGAGAAACACTGGTTGAGAACCAGTGACATAAGGTTTTGAGTGAGAGGTGATAAAGATGAGAGCGATCAGAGTTTGTGCCCGGTGGCCAGTGCTGCTTAGCGGAGGGGGCAGCCAGTCTGTCTGTGGATGGGGACCGTGGAGCCGGAGGAAGGGCCAAGAAACAGAGTCCACCCGGCTGCTGGCTCCCCACCCTTGCCTCAAGTTTCATGGCTTCACACCCACTAGACAGTGATGATGCCCAAGTTGGAATCCTTTCTCTGTCTCTGTCACGTGTCCCTCCCTCCATCCCTCCTTCCCTCTCTTTGGTCACCCACATCTAACCCTTTAGGAATTCCGTTGGCTCTACATTTCTAATAGATCCAGAATCCAGCCTCTTCTCACAGCCCAGACTGCTGCCACCTGCGTCTCAACCACCGTGATCTCACCGGGGTTAGTTCTGTAACCTCGGAACCCGTCTCTCCTGCGTCTGCCCTTGCTCCCCGCAGTCCATCCCAACACGTTATACTGAGATCTTTCGGAAATGTAATCAGATCTCGTCTCTTCTCTGCCCAGGTACTTCCAATGGCTCCCAACTCCTGAGTGGGAAGGCCAAGAGTCTTACCGTAAACCACACTGACCTCCCTTTCCTTGTTCATTCCCTGTTAGCCACCCTTGCTTTTGGCTCGTTCTTGAGCAGCTGAACATGTGCCAGCTGCAGGGTGTTGACCTTACTTCCCCTCTACTAAGAATATGCTTTTCCCCAATAGTCTCAGTCTCACATGACAGCCTTTGGAGAGGCCTTTCCTGATGTACTACGCATCAGTCCGACCTCCTCACTCTGGCCCACCCTGCTTTATTTCCCTGCAAAGTCCTTATCATTATTGGACACTCACATACTTAATTGCTTATCATTTTCTCCTCCAACCACAACGTAGTATCTGTGATGGCAGGGTCCATATCCCCGACATCCAGTGCAACACCCAAACTCCAGGACATGGTAAGCACTCAATAAATACGTGCTCAATGAATGAACAAATAAATGAATAAATGCACTACACGGCTCACAGTTGCTGCCTGCCTTTATGGTTTGCTTTGTTCCATCCGCATGAGGTGCTTTGAAATATTTCTGAACCATTGTTGTTCTTGCTATTTCAGTACTCTGGGACTTTGATTTCTTAGCTTTAGAATAGAGGGGGTACAACAGTTCTAAGGCCACTTCTGCCCTTGCCTTTCGGTGATTGTGTAGTGATTGGAAAGGCTGGTTTAAGGAGAAATGTATTTTTAGGAGCCCTTCTGGAAATCTTATCAGCTCGGCCGGGTCTGGCCTAGATTTGTCAGCAGGCCGTTTGTGCTGTGGGATCCGGCAGAAGCATGTCTGTATGGGGGTGGAGGGCGGGCACCTGGGGGACCCTCTGTGTCCCTGCTCCAGAGTCTAGAACTGAAGGGGCATCCAGGTGGGGTGGAGAGTGGGCAGCGTTCTGCACGCACCATTCAGGAAAGAGCAGGCGTTGACCACTAAAGACCCAGGTTGTGACAAGGACCAGCTCTGGGGTCTTGGTACCCCAGAGGGTTAGCCCTCCCTGTTTACACTTTTTCTCCTACTAGAACAGCACCTAGAAGAGCAAACACCCCCGAAGCCCCGTCTTTATGGTATGGTGGGAGAAGCTGTAGTCGCGGGCCTTGAACTTTCTGCATGCCGAAGGAGTCGGCAGAACAGCATGCTGAAAGTGGGTGTGAGGGTCTTCCTTGGTAAGCCTAAGCTGCAAGAGTCCCCATCCGTGGCCCTGGTGTGCTCCAGCAAGGCACGGACACACAGACCTTCACCACCGGTTACTGTGTGCAGGGGACCTTATGTCTGGAGAGAGTGGGTTTTCTGCTGCCATGGTCCCCTAGGCAGTGGCCGTGGCCCCTTCCTTTTATGGTTTGTAATCAGCTGTTGACCATCTCCCAGAGAGGTTCTGCTGGGAAGACCCGCACCCCCTTAACTTTGCAGAACACAATTACGCGGGGGGTGGGGGGAGTCAGGTACGGGGCACGGGAAGTGGATGTTCCAAAGGTTCAGAAGACCCCAGAGGATGCAGAAGGCTGCTTGTTTGTTTGAATACTGCCGGAGGGACGCCCACAGGGGCAGGCATGCTGGGGATGTCTCTTCATTCACACTTAACAAAATAAAACATTCCCTGCAGACCACCGCCAGATTCCAGCAGGAAGGTAGAACCCAGGAATGCAGGGTCAGGGAGAGGACAGTATATCACCACTATCCAGGGAGGTTTTTACTTTGTTGTCATTTCAGTCACCCTAGAAGTTAAAAAAAAATCAATTTCCTGCCATACTTTTCAAATCGCCATGGGCAAGGAACGACTCCAGCCCCGTGTACAAAGCAGGCTACAGAAAGGAGCCTGAGTCCACAGCCCCTCTTATCTCTCAGAAAGTGGAGCTAACTGCTAGAACCGAAATCAACAAGTGTTTACTGGACTTGAAGCCCAGAGCTCTGAGTAATGCAAAAGGATAAACCCGGCAGCCAAGTGTATATTCTATAAAAATGTAAGGCGCTGATCCCTGGGTTATTAGGTAACAGGATTGCTAATTGCTGGGCGCTGGTAGCCTCCCTGCCCGACGTCGTAAATAAGTCAGGCTGGCCCCACACTCCTTCCCTCATGCCCAGAACAGCTTCTTTTGTTGCCTCGCTGCCCAGACAGGGCCCCCCTCAGGGGCTAATCGCCACTCCGGCTCTGCCTCCCCCCTGCCACCAGTCGTCATTATTTCTAAGCAACATTACCCTGTGCGGTGTCGCCATGGCAACAGTGGGTCACCAGTTGGAGGAGTGCAACAGGGAAACTGGGGGGAGGAAAAGGAACAGTCAGGGGCTGAACCGCTCCTGGTCACAAGCAACTTCCGAGGTGGCAGATGCGCTTCTTCCCATTTTATGGAAGGGGAAACTGAGGAATGGGCCAGGGCTCTCTCTAGTTCCTGGGAAGGGAGGTGACAACCACGCTCTACCCAGGGGGCTGTGCCCCCTTGCTGAGGAGAAGTTGACTGAACCATTTCAACAAGTGTCCAGTGCGAGAGAAACAAGCAAACAACGGAGAGGTGGGGGGCTTCGGCACTGTGCACAGGAACCGAGAAGCCTTTGGGCAGCTGCTCAACGTGCTACACACCTGCTCTCTTCACTACCTGCTTTGCGTATCTTTTCAACTGCACAATTCTTACTTAAATGTAAGTAGTTTGGCTTTCCTGGGAACTTCACTCCGTTCCTTATTTCTTCCCTACCCATTGCATCTCTTCCAGACACATATCCATTTTCCTTTAAGTGTTTTTTAAGAGGCACACTGCTGAGTCGGAAAATTAATAACCTGGCATAACCTGCAATCCCACCCTCACAACACGCTCTCAAGTTACTTGTTCATTATTTTCCATAATGATTTTATCACCTGCGTTCCCATGTGCATACTTCAATTGCTCTTCTAATGCAGCTTATTCCTCAAACTGCTCTGACCTCCTTCTCTGAGAGAACCAATGGCTTTGAACCAAACCAAATCTGACAAGATAAAATGAGAGAGGAAAGAGGGTAGAGTCTGGAGAACACTTTTTCTGGAATGTGAATTGTTACGCGGCTCCCAGCTTACCCTCAACACTAGGTATGAAAAGCAACGTGACCATATGGTAATACTTTTACACCTACATTATTCTGCTAATGCGGTCTCTTTTTAACGAGGGATGGAATGCAAAATAATTGTTATGATTACAATACAACTCTATGTGCAGATATAAATGATATTTTGCTTATTGGAATGTGTCTTCTTGGGAGTAATCAAAATGACTTCCTTACGGTTTTAACAAAAGCATGCCTTTAAATGAGAAATGGATGGCTTACTTGATCCCACACTGCTGAGTCAAGAGGGTAACTCCCAGAAGCACATGCCCTTGATCGAGCCACGTGACTGGAAACTCCCGTAGTTTCACCTACACTGGGCTGCTGCCAACACTATGAAGGACTTGAGAGACTTACAGAAGAACACTAGCATAAGGCATTTCATTCCTGGGTCCTTACCACATCACTGCAGGAGTCTGCAACATCCACGGTGGACATTTTGCTTAAGGCCACTCCGATAGCCTCCGCCACACCTGGCGGGGATGATCCTGCCTGCATCACTTTTTCCAATCAGCATGACTCAGCAGCAGCAAATATTCACTGAGCCTGGCTGCGAGCTTTTCACTGTTCTGGTTGCTACAACCAGCTCCCCACCAACTCTGCTGGCAGGCAGGCTGAGCTTCTCCAATGGTAGTTACAATATTTCCAAAGAAAACTGATAATACAGATGCATGACCCCAAGCCAGTGTTTCACGGGTTCCCCCTCATCTGTCTTTGGTGATGCTTTAGGCTTCCCCAGTGGTCCCCTCCAGGAAGGGAAGCACCTGGCTTCACGGGTGAGAGAGAAGATGGGCAGCCTGCATGTGTACATCCAGGGGTACCTTATGGATACTTCGTAGGTAATTGGCTCAGCTCTTCCCATCCTCCATAAAAACACACTTAACTCATTGGGTCCCAGGCAGTTTTTAGAAGGAAAGCGCAACTAGCATTTCTTTTCCAAAGTGTAAAGGCATAAAAAGTAGAGGCTGTCTGAAATAAACTTGACTTTTTTTGGGGGGCAGCTGAATTGCTTACTTGTCAGGAAATGGGTCGGGCTGGGAGTTGGAAGAGCTAAGTGTTAGTTTTTGCATAGTTACGTGCTAGTGGGGAGATGTGGGGTGAGTCACAATTCCTCTCCAGGCCTCAGTTTACCCAACATGCTAGACTGAGTGCTGGTCGTCAGACGCAGGTGTGAGTGACTACACGCCTAAGGTAAACATAGTGCATCTTCAGGAAGGATCAATTTTACTTTAAAAAATTGTTGGGATGAAAGAGCAAGTCAAATCGCTGAAGGGGCAAGTAATTTTATTTTATTTTTTATTTTAAAGTAAGCATACATAATGGAGTAGAAGGCAAGATTTCGAAGACTTTAGATAAACAAAGAGACTTCTGTCAGTTCTCCTGAGCCCCAGGAGGCCATCCTCTCTCTTCTACTACACGGGTGCCTCAGTGGAAAGAAAAACTTGAGAAATACTGAGCAGCAGGGTCCCCAGGGCCCTTGGACGTGCCAAGAGTCGTGTTTCTTGCCTACTGTGAGAGGGATCTTTAGGGAGACACCTGTGGTCCATCGAGGTTTGCTTTGTTACCTTGCAGCAGAAAGATGAAGTTGATTAAAGCTCAAGATTTCATCACAATCACTAACCTTCCTTGGAGAAGACCACAGAGCTTCTGCAGACCACTCAGATGCCTAAAGTGATCACAGGGGTACGCTCTGCATTCAGTGTCACCTTTGGGACTGGAAAATCCAATAGACCAATTTGTTTACCACAGTATCAGGGCCAGCCAAGAGCATCTGACTGGTTCTGCAGCCACTGAGAAGTAGAAACTATCCATGTTTGGTTGGGTTTGCTCACATCTGACCAGAGTCTGACTGGCTTTATGGAATCCATCAAATCAACTATTTTCCTTAGGAATGTACATTATGACTGCAGATAATGCAGTGATAGAAACACAGGTTTGGATGGTAGGTCACCTAATCTCCCTACAATCATAGGATTCAAACGCAGAAGAAGGGAAAACTGGGTTTAAGATCCAAAGAAGTCAAAGTGCAAATTAAAATCAAATGTTTAGACTGAAAAAAAATTTTTTTAAGAGAGGCAAATGCTTTTCAGAGGGCCTTTTAGGGGTAAGTTAGAGTGGTAGAGTAAGTCAATGCCATTGGTTTTTGTTTTAATTTGAAGTTTAACAACAAAACTTTTCACGAGCTACTCCTAGAAGACTGCTCCATGCCTTCCTTTTCACCATAATGTAACAAAATCCTCCATTATGTTTCCAAAACTGAAATTAATACATATGTTTAGATTTTTAGGTATGAATTATAGTTCATTTTTCAAAGAAAAATCATAAACATTAACAAATTTGAAAGGAATTTAGTGTTATATTTTAATCTTAATATCTAAATGATTCTTACTCAGCCACATTTATTGGGCAAAATTTTATATGCTTGAAAATTTTTAATGGGAAAACTCCTAAGAAAAATCTAGCACATTTTCTACAATGTAAGTTTCCAAAGAACAGTACTATGATAATTTTGATAATAAGTATTATAATATGTGTGGTTACTGTAAAAAAAATTTTTGTGTATCACTATTTTATGAAGAGAGGATTAGATGATGATTTTTTTAATGATGTGAAAACTAATAAACTTGGAACACGTTTAATTTCCCTGCATTCACCTGCGTAGCTGCAAGCTTTCTTTAACTGAGCAACCTCGAGCAGGACACAAGAAACTGAAGAGCTGGGGCGGGAAGGCCTTCGGTGACGAACGAACAGGACCCACGAGTGCTATTTGTTCTTATTCATGTGCCCCAGACGTGTCTATTTCAGAAGATCAAGTTTTAACTCATAAGCACATGATTAGAATGGAATAAGAGCTTAATAAGTATATAACTTTTCATTTGATATCACTTAATCAAGCTATGAGTGTATTTGGGTACAATGACATGAACAGAACTATGCATCCTCACTAAGCCTGGGCTGAGATTCTACAGGGTTGGGACTAGACTTCACATTTCTTTGCCTTAGCACAGGGTTCAATAATATTTGCTGAGTAGGTAAGCGGATGGATAGATGGACAGGACAGAGCGAACAAAAATAGATGGTTCTTTTTATTTTAAATTTATAAATCAAAGTCATACTTTCTATGAAGCCAGAAACTTATGTAAAATCAGTCTAAATTTTGTTTTTAATATCACAAAACTAATATTTATGAGATGCTCAAGTGTCTTAGATTTTAGTTAGCAAGATGAAGAATCTACTGGTGGTTGCTATGAATAGTTTATAATTCCCTGGAGAAACACATTCATAGCAGGATATAAAATATAGAGAAACCACTATCACTAATCATTTATTTTTGAAAATTTTCAGAAGATCAGCTGTTCAAAATTTTCAAAAAGTCAAGAAATGGTGCAGGCAATACATTAATATGTGACAGGAATCTATGGCATAACTATTGGAAAAGAGGAGAAAAATGTTATCATTATCATCAGATGATATGATTATGTTCCCAGAAAATTCAAGAGAATTAAATTTATTTCTCACAAGAAAAAAGTGAGTTCTGTTAAGCTGCCAGAAATCAGATAACTAAATGAAGTTAAATGGAACCCATAGCTTTCTTGTTCTCGATCAATAATCAGGGAGATATATAGCAGGAAAATGTATCATTCATAATAGCTCTATAAACATAAAACAGTTGGGAAGAATGCCGACTGAAAATGTATTCAGACAGATGTAACAATGAACAGACTTTACCTGGAGATATGAAGTAATATTTGAATGAAATGGAGAGTCATTTCTACATTATCGTTCTTATCATTTAAAAATGTTATTTCTTCTTATATGAGTTCTTACTAAATTAATTCATAGAGTCAACATAATTTTAATACAGGCTCAAATGATTTTTTTGTTGTTTAGAGGAGGTTGTTATGAGTATGGGAAAGAACTTAAAAATGATTTTGAAATTTATTTGAAGGAAGAAATAGATGAGGACAGAACATAAATTTATGAAAAAGAATTGTAATATATGGAATTGGCCTCAGTAGATAAATACATATACCATTAATTTAAAACAATTAAAATGGTTTGTTTCTGCTGAAGGAATAGACAGATAAATCAATGGGACTGACTAAAAATATTTTGAAAGAGATACCAGAATACCTAAGAACTTAGGATCCCAGATGATAAGTACTACAATGGAGAAAGGATGCCTTATTCAATATGTATTCTTTAGAATAATTAGAAAAATAGAAAATAAATTAATTTACAAACTCAACTTTCACTATTCCCTCAAATAAATTCCTTACTGATTTAGGAAGATAATCTTAATTAAAAAGATACTGATTAAAAAGATAATCCACAAAGGGCAAAAATATATATATACTGATGAGCCTTTCACTGATAACAGGCAGGCAAATCTTACTAAGAATTTAAAAAGTTCAAATGAAGAACAAAAAGGTCAATTATTTTTAATGGCCTCAATATGTGTTAACTTCAAACTTCTGACTTCTTGGAAAAAGCCCACTTGAGATCAAGTAGCTATCTAACTTCCCCCCACCCCCCAAATGCTCAGTGATATAACTAAGGATTGATTGAACAAATACGGAAAGAGAAAGTTTTAAGCAGTGTTAGAAACAAGGAAGATGTATCAGCTACATGTTTTGAAGTCTCAGGGCTACTATAAGTTATACTGAAAAGACCCAAATTTTGCCCAGTAGCTAGATTAAACTGAAAGCCAACAGTTCAGTGGTTCAGCTCCCTTTGCTGAGTTGTAACCTTGGCATCCAGGCTAAGTAAAGGAAAAGTTGGGTAGAGAGTTGGGCAGAGTCTCCATGACAACCTGGGCAGAGATGGCACATCCCTGCTGATGCCCCATGGCCTGAACCCAGGCTTCACCATACCGAAGCTGCGGCACCAGTGGGCTCCACTGATTTTACACCAAAGAACTGTCTACTTGATATTCGAGGAGATAATTCTATTGATAGGCCGCAAGTGAGGAGCTATACAAAGATTTCTCTGCTCTGTCTTGGATGAAAAAGAACCAAACCCAGGCAGACCTCTTTGCACTCACAATGAATGAGTGAATGGAAACCTAACAACAATGACGAGCTGGATATGCTGCAAAGATCCAGTACGAGAGCAATGGAAGAGATTCTGCAAATTAACAAGCGGGTCAAGACGGAGAACTAGAGGTTAGTCATTTAAAGAATGAAGAAATATTGAGACCATATCTTGCTTTGTGTTTTCAGTAAGATCATCCTTTCTCCGTGAACTTGTGCAACAGGAAAGGAAAGATGAGAAGGAGACTGAATTGAAAAGGGACTGAGGGACAGCCGGAAATAAAAGTGGCCGTCGGCTGACATAGAAAGGAATGTGAAGAAACCAACATTTCAATAGAATTAAAATCTGAATTTTATGCAGTAAAGCACTCTTATGTATCAGACGGAATCAGTGAGGCAGAGAATATACTTGAGACACATTTACACAATACAGGGCAGGGGTGTCACACTCATTTTCACCGGGGGCCACATCATCTTCCTGGTTCCCTTCAAAGGGCCAAAATAACTTTAGGACTGTATAAATGTAACTACTCCTTAACTGCTCAGGAGTCGAAATGACATTTTCTCTATATCATAGAGAAAAAAGGAAAAGAGATTAAATGATCAGAGAGCTATTGACAGATATGGAGGTTGGAAAACAGACCCTGCAATCTGAGGATTACTAATGCCCTTGGACAGAATAAATAAATAAAAGCACAAATGAAACAGGAGCAGTAATGAAAAGATAGAGGTACGGAAACCTTGGAGGTTCAAAAAGGAGCTCAGAAAAGAGATCCAAGGAGACTTCCAGGCCCTAGGGAAAACTACGGGAAAACTTTTGAGAACCAACATCCTAGCAATTGCCAAGACAAAGGAGGATTTCTAAACTTTGCATTTTGCTGTGTATAACATGTGCCCACGTTGTTGGCCAGAGTTTTCAGGAAAAAAACTTTCGTTTCAATTTTTTAATTCAATTATTTATTTATTTACATTTAGAAACAAAGCCGATTATCGTATTCCGGAGTATTATTTTTGATATTCCCTGATATCATTATTGCTTTCTAGAGTTACGCTTTTAACCCTTAAGCATAAATACAAGAATTAAAAATATTTATATAGACATGGAATTAGTACTAGCCATGTATAACGCACATCCTTATTTTCCCCTGAAAAATTTGGGCAGAAAAGTGCACATGATACATGACAAAATACAGTATTTAGCACCTCTGCCCAAAAAAGAGTTAACTGCAAATGAATTGATTGGCTTCTGATTTTTCTTTTGCACTAGAAAACACTAACTGACAATAGAAAAATGTCTCTAGGATTTTGAGGGAAAACCTTATTACTCCAAATAATGTACTCAATCATAATATACTTCCTACATGAAAATGAAAAATATTCTCAAATATGCAAGAGACCTAAACATGTAGCAGTTCCCAGGAATCCTACTTTGAGGAACACATACTAAAGGAGAAGAGCAGACTTGGGATTAAATGTTTATGTATCAGGATAGTAATCACAGCATAATTTATGGGGATAAACAATTAGAACCAATATAACAGAAAATGCCAAAATAAATGATGGTATTTCCATAGTACTGGACATTAAGCAGCTCTTTAAATCTGTGCTTTCTAATGATGTCATATGTCAGCTCCAAATGCTTACCATGGGGTAGCAAATATTTCATATCCTTTTTTCTTCAGGAAGCAAATATTTTACCATCAGGAATTAAAATAAAACAAAAACATTCTGAGACAAAAATTTAAAAAATGCCCCCTGGGCTTTTATGCTCATAAACCATGTTTTTCCTCCTATGAAACTGAACAATAGGTCAAATGTTATGAAGATCTAAGGACAATCATTTACAAAAGCGGATACACTTTCCAGACTGAGCATCCTGAAGTACAAGAAAGTAGCAAGATAGGAAAGTCACTTTACCGTGCTCAGTCTGGACACATTTTTGCTACTGTACACTTTGCTCAGTAAGATATTATTATAAGCATGTTGTGTATCAGAGCCTGTTGTCCATGTTGCTTGGCAGAAATTATAATGATAAAAAATGTCACTGAAAATAAGTTACAAGGTACAATACAGTTTATTATTCAAACTCACAGGGAGTGGGTGGTGGTAAGGGGCTGGACAACTTTTTAAAAAAGAGATGAAATAAAACAGCGAGCAGAGTGACGATGGCTTACAAACTGTACAATAGCTTTCTAATAATAGGACAATTTGTACAACACTTTTCATAGAACAGCATAAAATGTTAAATTATAACTGCTTATTATTACTTCTACTAATAAAACATGAGTAATATAAAATTAACCACCGAGGCCCCAAATGAGACTGTTTTAACATTACATGTTAGGATATGGCTCTACCTTCTGTTCACTTCCTTTGATTTTATGGGATTTGAGAATAAGAGGGGGGATTCTAAGAGAAAAAAGTTATCAGAATCTTCTAATTCTTTACAGCAATAACGAACATAGAATTCCTTTTTGTGTTTTAAATGGTTAAAGATACTGTGCAGTGGGGTGTCCCTTGGGAGACTCACAGCACGTGTCTTTAGAACGGCTGGCTAAGGTCTGGGAGGAAGCCTGAGCTTGAGGTGTCAGAGACCCATAATCACTGTTTCACACTTAATCAACTCAGCTGGTTAACCACATACAAGACACAGCCCCAACTATGGCAATGAAGTATGAAAAGTACATTGTTATGCAAAGAATAAATAATTACATGTGAAATCCAGGAGTAATACACATGGGAAGGAATAGTTCCCAGGAAATATCACATCTAGTGCAACATGAAAACACTACACGAGAAAGTGATTGTCTGATGATCCGTTATTTTTAGTTCAAAAAGTGTGGGGAAGGATTGCCACCTACACCTCGATTCGCAGGACATGTTCTCTAGGTTTGCGTCCACCTGTGTTTGGGGGTAAAAACCACAGGTAGAGTATTTGGTCTGCAGGTTCAAATATGCACTGTTTATAATATGAACTGCTTATAATACGAACTGTTTAAAATAAAAACTGTGCCACTGAAAGGAAATGTGATTAAAATACAGAGTCGGTGCCACAGGTAATCAACCAACCATTCTGCTTGTTGTTTTGTTTTGTTTTGTTTTTTAGCTGTCTGACCAAAGGAGGAACTAAAGAAGACGTCCTGGGCCCTAAACAGCTTTCGTACAAGCAACACCTGCCTCAATAACAATGACGCTTTGCATCTGAATCCACAGAGCCGTGTCCCAGATTGCGTCATTAACGTTATCTGGTAGGCAAGAGAAACAGAAAGGCGAGCCATGGCACCTTCCTGGAGAGGTCTGGAAGAACTACAGGAATGTTCTAGAAGTAAGAGCTAGCGATTTCCTGTCCCAGACCTTACTCCACTCCCACTCCGTCAAAAAGAATCAAAAGACATTCAGAATTTAAAAAAATCAAAGAGGCATATCATTTTAAAAATCTCAACTTGTTTTCTGAGGATTTTTATATTACTAACGTGTAGCCAGGATCCAGGTGCCTTTTCCTCCAAATATTCTTGCACATAAAGAAACAAACAAAGCACACTGTGGTTTAGAGATAGAGGAGGGAGAGAGAGAGGGAGCAAAACATTGATGAGAGAGAGAAACGTCGATTGGTTACCTCTGATATGTGTACCAACCGGGGATTGAACCGTCAACCTAGGTATGTGCCCTGACCAGGAATTGAACCCTCAGCCTTTTGATGTACAGAACGATGTTCCAACCAACTGAGCTACGCTGGCAAGGGCAATGAATCATGCTTTTAAAGCAACATGGCAGACAATCTTAGAGCCCTCTTTATGCCTTAATTAAAAATTTTAATACAATGATTACCCTTAACATCATCAGCTACATTTGCAAAGAATTGCATACAGTGATTAAAGTGCTCCCAGCATGCACTGTGTCATTAAATTTCAGAGGTAGACAACAGGTACGCAAAGGACTGGTTGGGACACTGTCAGCTGGCACAATAAGGAAGGAGTCCAATGACCAATTCCATCATTTAGGCTCTTCAGCCTCTTCCTTCCAAGATTGCCAGTATGAGTCTTGTTCTGACCCCATAAGTGGTTCTGATCCACGATCACCCCCCTGCTATGTACAGAGCAGCAGTATGTATATTAAGAACATCTACTGGCTTTGCAATAACGCTGCGGCAACCAGCGCATGAAGCTGCTGTCTGTGTCCTTCAGCAGGAAGGACAGACACATCCCGTCTGGGGGTGCCTGCCCTGCTCTGTGGTAGGGTACAATAGCTCTCTTTTTCTGTGCAGGGTCAAAAATTCAGCAAGAGAAATTAATAAAAAGCCTTCTCAGAGGGAGAAAAAAAAAAAGCCTGTCTCTACTGCCAACCCGACTGCCCCCCACCCACCAGAAGATAGAGACGGGGAATTTCAGAAACAGGACTTTATTCACGGGGCTTAACTAGAAGCAGACTTCCTCGGGATTAGAACCGCAATTTACACACTGTGTAAAACGTCAAGACAATATTCTGGTTTCTTCCACACACTGCTGACTTTATTGTGTACGTTACGGTCTTTATCCTCCTATAAAAAATGTCCCCTTTCTAGGTTTAGATAATGTTCTAACATAAAGAGTAGGCATTCATGTTTCTTTTTGAAATAAAAAGGCAAAGGGGTTTGCAATAAATACTTGAAGTTCAATAAATATCCATATATATGAAGGGAGAGAGACAGAGAGAAGGAGGGGAGGGGAGGGGAGAGAGAAATAACGGTAGCCGACATTTACCGAGCGCTCTCAAAATGTTAAAGTTCTAGAATTCTTATTAGTCGATATAAAGAGCATTCCTACAAAAGTCCCGTTCAGCAGTTATGGTGAGTGGTATATGTTTAAGGTCAGAACTCCAAACAGAAATTTCAGTCAGCTTGAGGGGCTCCATACTGAACTGACCTTTCAAAACCTCACTTTTCTCATCCATGAAATGGGACCATATTCTATATATTTCAGGGCAGTTGGGCGCATTAAATTTGAAAAAAAAATTTAGCATGTTGAAAGTGCTTGTCAGGGTGCCCGGAACAGAGCGAGCGCTTTAAAATAGCACCTTCCCTCCGTCCTCCCTATAATGTTTTTTAACGTGGAAATGAAGGAAAATTGTGCTTCTTTGTGGGTCTTGCCCTGAATTTCAGATTTTTTTTTTTGTTAGTGGAGAGAAATAGGTACTTGTTCATTTTCTTTCGAAAACTGCCATAATAAGGACTTCACATGAAATTAAAACAAAAGATCAAAATTCCACTTCAAAGGGCTTCTTCCAATGGACCAGCCTCCCACGCCAACCCCTCACCTTGCACTCGGGAGAGAGCAGCGTGGTAAGATCATTTTGTTCCTCTAACTGAGGAACAATGAAAATGCATTTTCCACAGCTACATTTAGGAAACTCAACTTAATTTTCTTCCTTAGGGGTGTTACGTGACTTAAGAGAATTCAGGGATTTCTGCCCTTAGAGACAGACCCTTCAAGGGCTGAATCTTGGAGACACCCTGGACCTGCGTGTCCAGCATCACAGGCGTGGCTATCATTTTCCAGTCCATGCCAGAGATGGCTCTGAGAAGAATCTCAACTTTGCAACGCTTTGGAAAGTCCTGTGCCAAGGACAGCAAATGGATGGCACTGAGGTCCCCTCTGCTCACCTTGCCCATCTGTGGCAGGCGTGACTATCAGACCCCAGTGCTCTGTCCCTGTGCATTTGGACTTGGCACTCAAAAATTTCTCCAAACAAGTGTGCAGGCGGGCAGCCACCACCAACCGATCCGAGTCCCTTCTGAATTGAACCCGCCCCCCCCCATCTAGGCTAAAGGTTACCTTTGAACTGCTCTTGAGAAAAGGGGGCTGAGGGGGCACGCTTGCTGAATAAATTAACAGTCTTAACCTAGTTCTACAGGGAATATTTACCCTACTTAGGAGACCAAACTTCTCAGGCATTTCATTCCCATTCATTTAGACATAAATACCTGTAATACTCCTCATAAATCATTCTTATCTCTTCATTAATAAGAACTTCTTAAGAGCCATTATGAGATAAAATACCCTTGGCCAGTTTAAATTGCCGTATGTCGTTATAATTAATAAAAGTGTACATCTTTATGAATAGTCTGTGAATCAGGATCTTCAACGATTAGACTGAAACGAAGTTTTATTAGGTTTCAATTTCGTTTTCTATAGTAGCGGATACATGTAAGTCTACCCCAGCACAGACCCGAGGTGTCTTCTACCCAGATAAGCCTCTGTTTTTATGGACGGTATAAAGACGTGCCCAGAACTGATTTCTTCAAAACAAGCACTGCGAAACAAATGTCTGATTCTTCGGCCAGGGTGCATCAGCGGAAAAACAAACAGGCCATTATATTTGCGGCGAAGAATGAGATTGCAAAGTCCAGGACGAACAAGGCGCATTATCAGCTGGTCTACATTGGAAAACAAGAGCACAAAAGCGCCGTTAATACACGAAAAAGCCAGAGTTGCGTGGTCCGCAGCGAACTTCATGGGTTGTGGAATTGTCCTGAGTATAAGCTGACTTGCGTCTGTTCGTTTCCTTATTTTTCTCACCAGACGAGGAGTCCCCCTTAGCTGGCAGGGGTCAGGATGTACTCAGCAGTGTCATTGGCACTGGCCTCCCTCAGCTGGTTGCTTTCAAATTTAAAGACCGTGTTTGTTCAGGACAACTGAAAAAAAAAGTCCTGATGTTTGACCTGTAAGCAACTTAAAGTCACTGCAAATATCTTCCCTTGGGGAGGGGGCTTGCCTTGGGGCACGTGGTAATATTTGAACTAAACTAAACAGGACCAAAGGATCCCACTGGAGATTTACAAGCGCTGCTATGACCTAATACTGGAAATCAGCCTTTAAACTGTGAGGAATTTTGAAACCACCATTATCTAGGATCATGGGAGATGAATTGCTTTTGCATTTCGTCATTTTTAGCCAGCGGGGAAGGGCCAAATACTGTGCACACTGTGGCCTGAGAAGAAAGGTGCAGTTCTTTCTCCTGGTGGTGGTTTTGTTTTTGTTTTTGTTTTTTTTTTATGCTGTGGAAAACCGAGGTGTAGAAAGAACAGTCTGCAGAGAAGGTTCACGCTACCCTATCGCCTGCCGCTTCTGATGACTTGCAACAAAACAAGACCTATGCTGGAGGATAAAAATCTCCCTAAATAGCCAGTTGTGGCCACGCTGAATAAAATAGTCATGTTTCTTTGCATCCACATTATGCTATTTGCTTGCAGATGAACTCTTAATTCAGGTGTTTTCTCCCTTGAAGGGCAGGGAAGAAAGAAGAAACAAAAAATCTAGCTGCCTATTAGTTTTAGTTTATAGATGAGATGATAAGCCTCAACAGCCACTAATTAGAAGGAGTGGGCTAATGAGAGGAGAGTGTGACACCCTTGCCTTTCTTTCCTTGCTGTCATTTGCTGCATCCTCCCAGGCCCAGTTCAAATGTCCCTTCTTGGAAAGTCATTACCAATCCTGTCCCCCACCCACACTGCCCCAGAGAGCCACTGTCACCCTCCCTGACCCCAGTGTCCCCCTGTACTTCAGTCCTTTGTCTTTGAAATTGACCTTGTTGCTGTTGTGTCTGGCCAGAACATAGCCAGCTAAGCCCAGGTGTAGGGATGACCCACCTTTCTAGACCAGCACCCAGAGCAGCACCTGGGTGCTCTCCTAGGGTCCTTAAGAAAACTTAATACTTAATTTCTCATCCTCCAGAGTAAATTGAAAATCCATTTACTCAAGCTGTGGTGGAACTTGACGTATTCAAGGAGTGTTGTCTCGTGATCAACTTTCTGTCCTCTAACTCCCGTCCACACCTGCCACTGGCCACTGCTGGGGCAGGGTAGAGGAGGGGACCCTGGGGCGGTAACACTCTGACCTTGTGCCAAACCTCTGGGGTCCAGGCTGAGGCAGACGGGAGCACATCCCCCCAGCAGTGGTGGGGGCGGGAGCCCAGCCTGGGCCGTGAGCATGCAGCCTTCCTTAGCCTTCCTACATTTTTCTTCCACCGGCACCACTTTCAGAGGGTGACGTCAGTGGAAAATGACTCCATAACACACGCCACTTACAGTAAGTAGCATCCCCACAGATCAAGCTTAACTGCACTCAAACTGTCAATCAAGCAACACAAAGGAGAAAAGAAATAGCAAGTTCTGCTCGTTCCCTGCTTCTTGAACAACTCTTAGGTGCCCCCACCCATCCCTCCCTGGGGGCTCCAGGGGCCCGGGAAATTCCTGTTTCTTGTGTTTGCTGGAATGAATGTCTCTCTTCCAGACCCTCTCAAATCGTTGGGGACTGGGAACACCATGCATGTTTCCTTGTTTCCCCAGGGGCCCAGGACAAGCACAGGGCTGTATCTTACAAGATCAAAAGCTTGTGTTCAGGATTACATTTTGGAGAGAAGATGGCAGGTGGCGAGACTGCTGATGGTGCTGTATGCTATTGTGTAGCGGATCAAGGGTCCTTACACCAGGAAGCACCCTGAGGAGCTGGCAAGGACCCTGCAGAAAGGTGGCCCTGCCGCACAAAGGCTGCCCGAGGGGCCCTGGAGAATGCATGAGCTCTACCCATACAAAGACTAAAGTATCTGAACCAAGCACCTACTCCCCAGTTTTTCTTAGATCCAAACACTCCGATGCACAAGGAAGAACGTAAGGAATTGCCTTTTGTTCACAAGGGCACGTGTTGCAGCCCAAGTTTCTGGACGTCTAGGAATGTGGGTGGTTTCACTGCAGCCAGCTCGGGGTTGAGGAAGACGCTTCCTCCAGGTTATGGGCACACAGACCCAGCCCTTCCTTGTAGCTTGAGGAGGCACTGGAAGGGCCCTGAGTCAGGCTGGTTTCCTTCCTCTGGAACCCCAGGTGTGCGCTCAGTAAGGGCTCATTTCCTCCTATTGGCTTTTGTTTAACTGGCTTCCTTTGATAGGGACTGCCTTCCGCTCTCATTTGCAACTATCTAAATCCAGGCATCCTTTTCCACTCCGAACTCACTCTACCGGAGTCAGGCCCAACTGGCCCAACTCCGAGGGCCTCTCCATCCCCTCCCACCTTAGATTAAGCATTAAGTGTCTGGGGTTCCTGAACCACAAAGGGTTAGTGTCAGGGTTCTTCATTGGCCTTTGCAGGGTGCACCTGTGTGTGTGTGTGAGCGAGAGAGAGAGAGAGAGAGAGAGAGAGAGAGAGATATGTATGCACCTCAGTGCAATTGCTGGCTACCAGACAACTGTTTTTGCTGCCTTTAAACAGCATCAATGTACTAGGCACACAGTTGGATTTTAATCAGGACTCTCCAAATACAGGGAATGAGGCTTTTGAAAGGGGTTCACCATGGATTTGAAGATTTACAAATATACTTTGATTTGGAAACATTTGGAAATCTGTCTCAACTGCAAGTTGACCCTAAGACTTCTCCATTCCAGGGTGTCATAAAATTGTCTTTGAGCTCTCTCTATTTTTGATTTTTTTTTTCACTTTTCCATTTTTCCTTCTCCCTGTGTGCTGATCAAACGGGCTCCGTACCACACTTCTTTCCTCTGGTTTGTGTGTGACCCAAATCTCGTGACCTGGGGCACCGGCAAGGGCCTAACTTGTGAAACTATCTCTGGTGTTGACAGGCTCTCAGTGGGAAAAAAGGACAAAGGACACAGGACACCGAGACTTCCAACACAGGCAACTGGGTCACTAGAGTCAGGAAGGAAGGAGCACACGGTCGCAGGAAACACCTTGGAGCAATCCTTGCTTATTTGTTCTCTAAGCCACAAAGGGCCAAGCTTTCTTCAGGGAGCCGAGGGCCAGGATGGACTGGCAGATGTCAGAGTGTTTTTGGCCCCAGAGGAAATGCATACATTCATTCATCCATCCGTTTATTCATTCATTCCTAGAAGTTGACGCTCAGAAGTTTGGTCCCCATGTGAGCCAGTTACCATATGCTTGAATGCCCTACAAATGGCCTGAGTGGGGCCAGAGTCAATTCCATCTGTGCCAAAACAGCTCAAGCCACGGCGGAGCTGGGTCAAGTGCGCCATTTTCACACCTGCACCGTATGAGACTTTCCAAACGTCGCCCAGACCTCCTGTTTTCAAAAGCAACTGTCTTCCTTTAGTCTGGGTTTTAGAATCCCTACCAAAGGTAAGCATTCCCAAGAGTCAGACGTGAAATTATTTTGTAGAATATAAAATCTTTTTGTTTTATTGCAAAAACAGTAATTTTTTGTGAGCAATAACAAAACTTCAAGAAATTGCAGAAATAGTCATGTTGAAGTCCATACTCTTTCTAGAATTGTTTAGACGGTTCGTAGCATTAATTTGGGATTCTTTCCCAATAAACTCATGTTCGCCCAGACAAATATATCCAAATATTATGTATTGAGTGTTTATTTTGTGTAGTATAGAAAGCTTTTTTTTTTACATAGGTGGTCTCATTTAATCCTAATCATCACCCAGAGAAGTGAATATCAATATCCTCATTTCAGAGATGAGAAAACTGGGATTCACATACATTTTAGATTTGCCTGAGGTTGCGCATCTACACGTGGCAGAGGCAGAATCTGAGTGCAGGGTCTGAATTTTCTGTTAACCCCTCTGCCAGGAGGCCTGTTCCTCATTTGTGCTCCACTCACACTGCGCTTCTGCAATAAATGTAGATTCTTGGGTACCTGCCCCAGACACCCCAAGTCAGAATTTCAGGGGCTGAGGCCTGAGAAGCTGTTATTTGTCTTTTTAACAATTTTCCCAAGAGTTTGTGCAGCTGACAAAACCAGTGTTTGGAGGAACAAGTAAGGGCTTTTGAAATGGGTCTGGGAAAAAAAACCACAACTTCTTTCTTCTCCTGGGGTTGGAAGTTGAGTGGGGGACTGAATATAATACAGAAATATGACCTTGTCCCAGTGGCTATAAAAGCTCATTCTGGCCTTGACTGTGGGCAGGCTTGGGTTTTTGGTTTTTTTTTACTTAGTTTTCAAGTGGCCCTCAAAGGCAAATAAATAGGTCAATCCATTTTGCGAGATGTGCTGTACATTTTGTGCAGCCGAACATAGCCAGAAGTATCTGTCCTATAGCAATTAAGTAACTCAAGCTCATTTTAAAAGTTAGAACATTCCAGATCACTCCCTGGCTTATGCATCTTGTCCTTTGCATCTCTCTGCCCCTCACCGCCCCTCACCTTTATCAGCCAAGCTTCCTCTCTGCAGGTTACATGCAAAAAAGAGCCGTGGCTGAAGGGTTTGGGGTATAGCTGGCCTCTGCTTAGTACTGAAGTACAATATCGTAGATATGTGTACAGTCTCTGGGAGTGGGGCGTGCATTCTCTCTTCATCGGCAATAGAAACTTCTGGGTGTATTTGTGTGGATGACGGACAATAGACTTTTGTAAGTATGACTCATAGCTAATGATCATCTATAGAAATGCCTGTTTGAATAAGACATTTCAATCATCTGATTGCATTTCACAAACAATTAGTGAGCACCTACTACTTCCCAGACATTGGCTCAAGTATAAAGCACACGGGGATAATGGCAGTGAGAAGTTTAACAATATTCCACCTGTGACATCTCTATTGGCAGATAGTGTTACTTAGGAGAAGCTAGTAGGCACATGAAGTATATTTTTGTGGAACCCAGTGAGGTTGAGGAAAAAAACTAGGGGAAATGATAAAGTAACAAGAGAACAACAAATAACACTGGTAAAGCAGCTTGGAAGGAAGCAGCAGTCCTTGTATTTTAGTAAAGCATGAAATGATACAATGCTCATCTTTCCTCAGGAGGGGGGATTGATGCAGTATGCTGGCCTCCTCCTTCCACAGTTATTTTCAATAAAACAGGATCCGTTGCAAGACAAAGTCTTGAAGATGCACTTAAATCTCAGCTTACACCTCCCTTCAGATTTATGTAATGTTTCTCACCTTTCCCGTTCCAGCAGCATCAGAGCCATTTTTCTCCACATTTTCAAAAACCATTTCGCCCTGGTCATCTCAGCCCATCCACCCCCTGCAGCCTCCTCAGGCTTGATGCTGCTCCCGGGGCAGCCAGCCCAGCCCACCTCCCTTCAAACTCCCCCACCTTATCTCAACCCTGCTTCCTCTCTGCTCACCTCCATCTCTCCTTTGATTGCTCTGAATGTTCCACGCTGCCTACCTAAATGTCTCCCCTTCCCGCTCTCCCAGTGCTTTGCCACTCCACTCCCCAGTCACTGTTCTCCCAAAGTGTCTCCCAGAGGTAGGGGCTGTCATCGGAACTTCCATGTGTCGCGGTGGCAGGCTCAGTCCTCACCTTTACTGAGCTCTCTTTAGAATCTGGCTTTATTTCCCTTTCTCACCTGGCTTTCCGACACCGAAACAGAGGTGTCCAACCTGCAGCCCGCAGGCCACATGAGTCCCAGGATGGCTGTGAATGCAGCCCAACACAAAATCGTAAATTTACTTAACACATTATGAGATTTTTTCTTTTTTTGTAATTATGTGTTGCAATGTATCTAAATGTATGGGCCCAAGACAACTCTTCTTCTCCCAGTGTAGCCCAGAGACGCCAAAATCCCTGTGCCTAATCCATGTCCATATGCTATCACTGATCAGTATTATTTCTAGGTAACAGTGAATAGTGTGACCCCTTCTCACAGATCCAAAGGCGTCTGGAGATGTGCCGAGGCCCACTCACCTGTCCCCAGGAACACCTGCCCTCTCTGACGGGCTTTTCCCTCTGGTTTGCTATGTCAGCACGAGTGGGCGCGGGGACCCCCTCAGTGTAAGATTCCCCAAGGCTGTGCCATCACTGTTTTCTAGATCACTTGCTTCCTGCGCTATCTCAACTCCTTTATGATTTCACACACCACTCCACTGTGGGTGAACCCCAGTACACATCTTGCCGTACACTTGACAGAAGTCTAGACCTACAATTCTGTGAAGACATTCTAGCTCCACTTCCAACTCGTCATGACCACAGCCAATCTTGTTACCTTCTCCCATCCTCCTGTATGTTTCTGTTACCTAAGTTCACGGTCCCCAGGGTGTCTTCGATTCCCTCCATTTCCCTCAGCTTCGACAGCCCTGCCCACACCCTTAGGAAGTGGCTCCCGCATCGTCACGTCACCTTCTGCGGGATTCTCACCGCCACTACTTCAGCTCAATGCGCCCATGACTTCCTGGGTGCCTGCAGTTCTTACCTCCCTAAAGCAGCGTCTCACCCCATCAATCACCCACTCATCCACATTTGGTGGCGCTCTGCTGCTCTGGAATCAAGTTTTAAATCTATAGTTTGGCATCCAATGCCCTCTACTATTGAGTCTAGGCCAAGCATTTTCGCTGTGCCCCCACAAGTATTCCCTAGGCTCTGCCCCACACACCAAAGAAAAACGGCATGGGTGCTTCCCAACTGCATGCATTGCCATCTTACTCTTCCTTCAGGGGCCATCTCAGAGGCTGCCTCCTCCAGGAAGCCTTCCTTGCCTCACCTAGACAGCAGTCATCTACTGTCAGGTACCTTATAACTCTCTTGTGGCATGGATTACCTTCGCCATGGTGATTTGTTTACACTAAATATCTAGTTGTTATACTAAAGCATAAATTCCACAGGAGGAAAGGACATAAGGAAAATTTAAGACATACTAAGGAATGACATTTCACAAGATATTCCTTTTCTCTGCAAAATTTTCTGTCATCAAGAAAACTTCACTAAGTAGAACCCACTTGGTCTGGCAGAGTAGGGAAAGGTGAACGATGATTAATCCCTTCCCATCGACATGGGGGTTTTCCCTGTGCAGGGGGCACTTCCGGTACATTGTTTCACCGAGTCTCCACAAGTCCTTGGACATACCTTCTAGACTTGCACCAACCAGAAGGTCAAAGTCCCGGGTGATTTGGTAGCTTCGGTTCTTTCTAACTAGGGGAGCCTAGGATTCAAACCCGTGTTAATGACCTGCAAGCTTTGGATTCTTGTCATCCTTAACCACCCTTATTTATTTTTTGAGACCTGCACCCCCTTGACCTAAACTCTCCCATGAACCTCGGGTTACGGAGCAAGAAGGGGCACAAGGCATCACCCTCCATGGCCCCCCAGATTGTGCCTTCCTTCCATGAGTCCTGATTGCCAAACAGGATTAGAAAAAAACAAAACAAAACAAACCTAAACCCTTTAATCAGAACTTTCATGTGTTAATAAAACACAAAAACATGGAGAGTAAAGGAGATGCTTTGTACATTGTCACCAAGTAGCATAGCTATTATCATCATTATTATTATCATTATTAGTTAAGAGCGATGATTTCCTTTCTTCTCAAGTTTGAATTGGAAGCATCAACTTCCCAGGAGTAGGATGTCACGGTGTGTCACTGTTCTCCACATTGGGGGACCGGAGCCCAGGAGTTAGGAGAGAAACAGAAAAGGGTGGGGAAGGCGCCGACGAGAACAGGGGAAGAAGGATACAGGAGAAACTTTCAACCAGATTTCCCTTTACCTGACAATAGACAGTGCTAGTAGCCAGCTACTCTTGACAAACTTTATTAAAGACAGAAAAGCAAGCGTATCCTAAGTGTCCAGCCCACTGGAGTTTTACACTGTGAGTTCACCTGTGTAACCCACATCCAGACTGAGAAGTAACCTATCATCAGGTCTCTGGAAACCCCCGTGGGCTGTGTCAGTCCTAACCCTCCTTTCTCCAAAGGGCGGCCCCTCCCTCTAACTAGCTACCACCATTAACTAGCTGGCTATGTTGGAAAGGCACCCTTGGACTGTTCTGGCCAGGGAAGCATGTTTCTTCTAGAAGCCTCTTCTGGCAGCGATTGCCATTTCAAAGCAGAGGGGGAAAAAAAGTGTGTGTGAGGGAGTCATTTTGTGTGTAGGAGAAAAGTGTTTTTAATTTCCAATCCTGAAAGTGTGCAGGGAAGAAGGAAGATGTGAAGGAGGGAAATAACAGTAAGCCCAGTCTGGATCTGCTTCCCCCATTAGGAGCTGGAAGGGGTCCAGCGACGTGCCATTTTGAGAAAAGAAGCAAACAGAGTCGCCTTCTCTACCTGCCTCAGCTCGGCCAGAACAGGTCGCCTCCTCTGCCCAGAGCTCCCAAACATGTGGGTCGGGCAATGGTTATTATTCACAGCACAGAGTGCACTAGACGCCTGATATTGTATTGAACATATGGTTTTGATTTTTTCGTTTTCTGTTTTTAAGCGGTGAGCAAGACGGAGAGTGTCATGAGCTAACCCAGGGTTTGCTGGGCTCTGCCAGACTGTAACTGGAAACTAACTCCCATGCCGCAGCCCCTCCTGCCTCAGCAGCTTTGGGGGGCCCCAGGGGTGCCGCAGAGGGGCACAGACTAAAACGCAACTGAGCTGACAGCTCTGAGGGAGGGACGCCGCCACACTGCCGGCCTGACAAAGCACACGGGCCTTCTCGGTGCTTTCCCATGACTTTCTGCGCTAATCATCAAGCTGGAAGGAAGAGATGGGAACATGAAATCCCAACTCACAGATGCGGAACAATGAACTCCACACACAACCTGTACCTGGATGAGGGACTGACGTGCACTCCGGTACCCAAGGTGTTTTAGACGGCAATGCTCTCCAACTTCCCATCTTGGGTTATTGACTACCAGTGCTCCCCAAAATAATCTCTCCTCTCCGTTCCTTTTTCTGATCAATCATTGAGTATGGTCCAGGATCTATGGCATCAAATTTTACCCTGAGCATAAAAATAAATTACACTTCCTAGCGGCCAGCTAGAAAATTTGTAGTTTTAATTAGAAAGGCAAATTTTTAGCATGTCAAGGAACGTTGGCTGCAGCTTATAGGATGTTAGTAAAACTAGTGGTGAAGGGAGGGGGAGGCGGAGTTTGTAACAGAGTTGGGGCTTGGGTATCTTTAGGTTAAATATCAACCTGGGAATTTTCCTAAGAAAACCTGGAGGGCTGGTCTCAGGTCAAGTTTGCAAGCCTTTGGACAGGATCTCTCTGACTTTCTCAAGAGGAAAACCTGGCCAGCTAGTCAGGAAATGGTTCCCCGGCCCTTCCCCGTCCTTCCTTTGTTTGCTCAGGGTGTCCCTGAGTGGGCCCAGAAGGGGCTGAGGGAGCAAATCCTCCCCGGTTTCTCCCTCTCAGAGGAAGGAGGCAGGTTAGCACAGTCTGCTGGTGACCGGAGCTGGGATTAATGAGTTCCTTCGGTGACCTTGGCAGGCACTGATGGCGGAGTGAGTCTCTGAGCTGCTGAGGACTGTGCCGAGAGCCACAGACAAACGCCGCAGGACGCAGCCGCAGGACGCACGGCAACCCCCCAAATAGCACCATTTTGTTGAGCCAAAAACCCAAACCAAATCAAAACAAACCGAAAATGTGTCATTTACTTCTAAACACTGTCGTAGTGTGGCATTTGAGTTGTGGGAAGATCATCTATTTATCTATCCTTTATCTACTGGCCTATCTATCTGTGTCTGTCTATCTCTGTATGTAAGCTAGTCTATGTTATAGCTGCCTATCTGTGTGTGTATGTAAGTCTAAATTCCAACCTTTACTTGCATATATGAATATTAATCTACATCTATAATCACCTATATTAAATCTCACTCTGTGTCTGCCGATGTCTGTGTACACTAACTTACAGCTATAGCTACCTATATGTGTGTGTATCTGTGTATATCTAGCAATCGCTCTATGGGTAGTCTTCCAAGTCAATGCCCAGAATCTTGCCAAGGGCTTCCAGAGGTGCCTAGAGTCTATTGTGGAGAGTGAAGGCAATTTTAAAGCATTCCACACAGTTGGGGAAGATGTCTGTCTCCCCACCTCACCTCCACCAATCAGCATTCCCCTGCCCTTCCCCACTGCACTCAGCTCTAAACAGAGCTGAGGGAAAAGGAAGAGACTTACCCTTTTCTCCAATACAGCTAGTCCAAGGTTCACGTTTAATAGTGATATGGGTCAACAATATGACAAAACTGCCGAAAAAACTCAACAGTGTCTTAGGTTGCATAATAAAAGCATTCTATCCTGAATAGGGTGGTGCCAACTGCCCCTGTCAGAGGAGGCTTGATCGCTACCCTTAGACAGGTGAGGGGCTCACCTGCTGGGGAGGCATTTGACGTGCTAGGAGTCACTCCACAGGCCTGACCAAGGGCCGAGGAGGGACAGTCCTGAGGAGTCGCATTTCATTTCCACACAAGGAAGAATTTTATAACGAAAGGTGATGGCTGTAAGTGCTCTGGGTCACGAACGTCCGGCCCCAAGAGGTGGTCAAGCAGCAGCTAGAGACTGCTGGCCACGGCTATGGTAGGGGGTGAGCATGGATTCTGCTACATGAGCCCTCCGGCTCCTTCCCACTTGGGATGCCTTTCTGATTTTCCTCAGATGTTTGTGGTTGTCGTTGGTTGGTGGATGTCGCAAAGGCGGGGAGGTCAGACTCCTGTGTCCTGTGAGAAGTCCCTTGGCTGGCTCTGCTGTGTCTCCTCATAGCTCAGCACCCTGCGGATACCGGAGTACCCAGAGGGATTCAGAAGCCATGGGAGTGGCAGGTCATGGGGAGGAAAGAGTTAAAAAGACCTAAGCCTCTGCAGGTCCCAGCAGCCCCAGAGGCAGTTAGTCCCTTTGATCCTGCCTCTTAATTGCAGCCTAGTTGCACCAGGGAACTTTAAAGGAAAGGAACAGAGGAACTCTAGAGATAGGGTTTGTTTTGTTTCCTGAGGGGATGCTCTTTGTGGTGGCTGCCAGGAAGCCTGATACTTGGGTTCAAATGATGGGCTTCCTAAGGGGGCAAATGAATAATCCTTTCCATCAGCTAACAGGCAGGTGTGGATGGAACCCCAGAAACACCAGATATCTCTGTGTGCCCTTCAGTAGGGATGCCAGGTACAGCCTTGGCAGAGAGAACAGAACCTGGGAACAGAGACCCTGGCTTAGTTCAGGAGCTGCAGGGCAGGAGAGAAAGGGAGGCTGCAGGGCGAGGGTACAGCAGATGCAGGGCAGAGAACGAGCCCATGCCCTTGGTACTCATCAGGTGACTTGTGACTTGTAGGGTGGGGAGACCAGCACCCAACACCGCCCCTGAAGAGGGAAGTTGATGGAGAAGACAAGGGATTTCTAAGAATTCTCATAGAGGGTGGCAAAGCCCCAACACCACAGACATCTCCCTTTTGTACAGGACTCCCCGCTGACAATGAGCTTCTGCATATGTCATCTGTTTCAGGTCTCCATCAGGTACTTTCAACATCGAGGTCTTTTGGCTCCTTCCAGTGCACACGAAGGGGATCCAAGAGTAAGGAACGGGCCAACCAGCCGTGGAGGCCATGGCGCTCCAGCCGTCGCTGGCGCTTTCCCAAGTCCCTTTGTGAGGAGGAACTCCCAGCTAAAACTGAACTCACGCCCGCACTGTATGCCAGGCATTGCTCGTTTGTGTTCTATTTAACTGTTCAGTGAATTCTGCCAATGGTGCGTACGAATGCAGGAGAGGGTTTTCTAAAGCAAATCCCTTTTTTGTTGCAACCTCCAAGTAAGCAAGATTGGAAAAGGTCTGCAAGTTCAGAGACCTCCCGCTGGGGTTTCACCCCTTGCTCCCCTTGTGCTCATGTGTGATCTTGGCAAGTAACTCAGCCTCCCTGGACTTTATTTTCTTCGGAAAAAGGTTTAACTCAGTTGATGGGCATAAAGCTCTCAGCAGAGGGCTTGGCATCTAGCAGACACTCGATAAACCCAGTAAACACTTATTCCCTTTCATTCCTCAAAGGTTACTGGTAAATTAAAAATGCATAAAAATACCAGCCATCTGTGGGTGGACTCTGTGGGCATTTGGGTGGGGAAGATTTCCTCTCGATCAGTTTGGCGAGACCGCTGGCTCTCGGGGCCTCATCTGGGGCATGGAGAAAAAGGAAGCACTCAAGGGTGGGAAGACAGATGGACACAAAACAAGATGGAAGACACAATAATGGCTTCTTTCACGTGGCAAGACGTCAAAAGTAGCATTTTTCCACAAGTGCAACTTTAATTGCATACAACATTTCCTCCATACTCTCCATGCTCTTGGGAGGGAAGGAGGGGAGGATGGCATTATCTACACCTTAAGGGAAACATGAGTTTGTCCAAGTTCCCTGAACTGAGGCACTGAGGGCGTGGACTGCAACAGGCCCATCAGACTTCCAGGCTCCAGGTCTGACCACTGTCTCCAGAAAAAAACTGAAGGCTGATTTTGAACACCTGTATTTCTTTAAAAAAAAAAATCTCTGAAACAGACGTGTAAACAGACATACTAGCTATCTCTGGAGGCAGTAAGCCAATCTCCTGAGGAATTGGTGAGAATCTGCATCCACAGAGAAGACAGCCATGGCAGGCATGGGGGCACACCCACAGACCGGCTGTTTGCAGCCACAGGGGGCGGGAAACTGCTGAAGTCCCTCCGTTTGTGCCCTGGGCCACAGCAGCCTTGGTGCCAGGCTCCTGGATAAGTGAACTCGGGCTGAGCTCCACTCCGGGCCTGAGCAGCTGCTGCGTTGAGGAGGTAGGGGCTGGCGGCCTTCAGCCCCGCACAGTACTCCTTTAACACCATCTCAAACATGGTGGGCTGTGGCCATCTATTGCATTTACACACACATCCTGCTGCCCTCCACATTTGTGCGCCGTCGTGTTCTGGAGCCCCTCGGATTAGCTGCACCTTCATCATCTGGGAGCGTGTTTGAAGTCTCCACCCCCCTCCAGCTCTACGGGATCCACAGTTTTAATTAGATCCCCACTTGATTTGCTAGGCACGTGAGGGTGAGAAGTGCTGCTCGGGTCCAGTCGCTGTGGGTACCTGGCAGGAGGGCATCGAGCATTTGCACACTTTGCGCACCTTCTCGTTTTTTTTCAAAGTAGCCCTTATGGCTGGGATCAACTGAGACTTGCTAGATCGAGGAATACATGAGCGTGTGGGTCTGTGAGGGCAGGATGGCCAGTGCCCAGTCATGTCTCCAGTCACTCTGGAGTCACCGCCCTAACCAATAGCACTCAAAAATCTCTATCTTGAAATATAGCCGCAGAAATCTTCATAACCATGGTTTTTATAACTTTTTTAAAAAATTTATTGATTTGAGAGAGAGAGAGAGAGGCATTGATTTGTTGTTCCACTTATTTATGCATTTATTGGTTGATACTTGTATGTTCCCTGACCAGGGATTGAACCCACAACCTTGGCTTATTGGGAAAATGCTCTAACCAATGAGCCACCTGGCCAGGGCCTAACCATTGTTTTTAAAGGCTTTCTTTTGGTTATTAGTGAAGATTTATTATTTCAAAAGTCAACTATGTAGCCCTGGGCGGTGTGGCTCAGGTGGTTGGAGCATCATCCTGTAAACCGAAAGGTCACGGGTTCGCTTACGGTTAGGGCACATGCCTGGGTTTCGGGTTGGGTCCTTGATAAGGGCTTGTGCGAGAGGCAACTGATCAGTGTTTTTCTTCCACATACACGTTTTTCTCTCCTCCTCTCTTCCTCCCTTCCCCCTCTCTAAAATTGATAAGCATGTCCTCAGGTGAGGATAGATAGATAGATAGATAGTCAACTATAAATAAGAAAGATACAGCTATAAAGTTCTTATCCATCCAGCATTCTGTGTCTCTAACGAATATATGGTGCTTAACAGCCTCAGTTGCTCACTTTCAGGTTGAGAGTTTTGCTCCTGCGTGGGTATTTGCTTTCCTGATTCTTCACTAACTCCTATTCTCTTCTGGGTCCCAGCTGTCTTCCCCAAGGCTCACCCTTAGTCACCTGCCTGTCTCCATTTATGCTCCCTCCTAACAGGAAGTAGTGTGCACCCATGGCTTCAACACAGGTGTGTCTCAGTCTCCATGTGCACCTGTTGTCCAAGCTGTTCTTTGTCCCCACACTGTCCAATGTCTATGGGACACCCCACTTGGATGAGCCCATTGTTAGCTAAGAACACCATGACCAAAACTCAAGACTCATCTTCTCCCTCCTTTCCCTGGCCCCATTCCCACTGATTGGTCTCCTTTTCCATCTCCCCCCATTTTTGTGAGGGTCCCATTTTCGTTTCTCGTGCTAGAAACTCCCATGTCATTTTGACTCTCCTGAGCTCTCACTAGCTTCTGTTATTTTTCCTTCAATCTTCAAGACAGATTGGCCCTTCTTCCCCATCCTCACGTTGCCATTCTAATCTGACTCCTTCCTGTCATATGACTGTAATATTTCCAAAGTGTAATGGCCAGCGGCCTTTCTTGTTAAAAACTTTCTGACCTCCAACCTTATCTTACAAGTCTTATCTTACTCCTTATGAGGCATTAGATGTGATGTTGCAGGTAATGGTTCAAACCCCTCCATATGGCTCTCCCAGTCTTCCATTTTCTGACCATCCCCTCTCTGTCCAACCTTATTTCCTGGTGCTGCCTGGTTTTTAATCCCTATTCTCCAAAGTCAAGTTCCACACCGGCCCCTACATTGCATTGTGCTGCTACTCCTCCTTGAGATGAACTTCATTTCTCAAATGTTAACTACTGCGCTCGCCAAATTTTTTGATCATATACCCCTATGAGAAAAATTACTTCTGAGCAGGAATACTCATTATCAGGCTATTTACTTATTTATAAATGTTATTCTTGCATAACAATACTAATATGTTACATATGTCATCAAACATACAAGAAAATTGACATTTAAAAAGGATGAGCTAAATAATATATAAGATGTAAGTTCGACTATCTCTTTTCCTTACATAGAGGATGATCTTGTCTTAGGCTTGGGGCATAGACAGCCCATTTCAGAAACACTGATCTCTGCACAAAATAGACCCATTCAGAAGCAGAGGAAGTGTCTCTCTTCCTCCGTGGAGCCTTATCTGCTACTCCATCCAGCCCAGAGCTCTATTTTCCTGAACCCCCAGAGCATTTAAAATTACAAGTAGTAAGCCACTGATACAATATATGCTTCGCCAATACTCTTTAGCTGATTAATTGAAGCTTGTATCTAAGATGCCAGAAATTTATGGATTTTAAAGATAATCCAATATCTTAATTAAAAACATTACTGTCTTCCCCAAAATTGCTTGGGTTGGGCTCCACTCCACGCTGCAATATTCACTGCAAGAAAATTCCAAGTCAGACTGCAGTGTAATTTGACTTAAAAGCAGTTTTGAAGACCAGCTTTTCCACTTTTTGGCTAGTGACATTTTTAATACATTGCTTAACCTCGCCAAAATTCTGTTTTTATTTAATTTATAAAATGGGGGCAAAAAAGAGGATTTTGTGACCATTAAAAAAGATGACAAACACAAAAACTAAAATGATATATGATGTAAGACAATCTATTCTTATTACGCCCGGTATTTCTGCATTATAATGTAAACGGCATGAAGTACCTCTGAGATTTCTAAAGCAATTGACCTCCTACCCCTCCTTCAGCTTTTATTTCTTCCTGCAAGTGAATTATTTTTGTTTTCTCCATTGTATTTGCTCAGCTGATGACAGAGTGTCATCTCTCTGTAGAACTCAGATGTATAATTGGGCCTGAGTTTAAATCCTGGTTCTGCCAAGTATCAGCTATGAGATCGGGGGTGGGTTATAGAACCTTTCAGAATTCTCTTTTCCTATTGGCCGATATTAACTCCATGGGGTTCTTCGAAGGTTCATATTACATGAGCTGTGTGCATAAGGCATGTAGTTTATAACACATGCCACTCAAATGTTCATTTCCCCTGTACCTTCACTCCTTCAGCAGGCTTCAGAGAACTTAAGAGGAATGCTCTCATGAGCAAATGGAATACTTCGAATTTTTGTTCCGTTGTTGACTTTGATTTTTCCCAAACCTGCAGGACATTTTCAACCATTAAGAAATTTTATATTCTAGAAGCCTTCCTGCCATCCATAGCCAAACTCACTTTGCTCCTGTGTGGCTGGATTGGAATGTGAAGCCAGTACAGGTTTTGTCTCCTGATGTCTTCTCAGCAGTCAGAGCTGAGAAAGTGAAGCCACTTAACCTCTCTTCTTGCTCTGCCTCGGCATCTGGGCTGCCTACTATACTCGTTATAAATGGACTTGTTGTCCGAGAAGGCAACTGGGTAGGTTGCAGGTTCAGTCCCCCGTCAGGACACATACAGGAGGCAACAGATCAATGTTTCTCTCTCACATTGATCTCTCTCTCTCTCTCTCTCTCTCTCTCTCTCAGATCAATACCACATCCTCAGGTAAGGATCAAAGAGATAGAAAGCATTTGGGGACAGGAGATAGTGACACGCATACATATACCAGGGATATCTGTAAGTTTTTCATGTTCTTCAAGCTTAAAGTCAATTCATTAGTGGGGAAAAAAGAGATGAAAGTTTTAAAAGCCAATTTATAATTCCTCTCTTCCAGGAGCTAGCACACCCAGGCCAGAGTGCTCTGATTTCAGGCAGCTGTTTGTTTGTTTTTGTTGGTTTTGTTTTTTAGCCTCTGTTCGAACTGTTAATTGAGATAATGTCTGTGAAAGCCCTTTGTAAAGAGTAAGGAACTATGCATATGTTAATTATCCTTCTGAGGACACTCGTGTGGTGACCTATTCTTATCTTGTTTGTATGTATCTTGTTCCCTGGCGATTGTGGATTGCGAACCACTTAGGACCAGGCACCTGGGGTGTTTTCCTCGTTCCTCCTGCCTTCTCCCCCTGTTCACCCTCAAAACTCTTCTACAGCAACCAGCATGTCCAAAATGCTCAAAAACCTTAGAAGCTGCCCATCTGTCTGCCAAGAGCCAGAGCTGAAAAGAATCCCCTAAGTTATGTCCTTCGTTCCCCGTCCGCACCCCCCTCCCCCCGCAAACCCCAGCTCTCCCCAAACCAGGTTCCTTCCCTTGCAATTGCCTACACCCAGAAAATACACACGAATTTTGATGTTAGGATAAACAAAACAAAGCAAAAATTTGGGTTTAAAGAGGGACATAGATGTGTACAACTAGCTCTGCTTTTAAGAAAATAAAGAGGGTCAGGGGAGGGGGGCGTTTAATCCTCCAGAGTCCGAAGTCAGGTTTTCTCACTGGGAGGGGAAGGTGAGCTAATTGTATCAGGGCCTTCCCAGGCTCCAAAGTGCGGGAGAGGGGTAGGCCTTCCGTTGGTTGACTGGGTGGTTAAGGCCTGTTAGACGATGTGCCCACACTTCCCAATTGACTATTTTGGGGCTGAATCTCAGCTTGCTGAGACTGGGTGACTGCTCTCGGCAGCCTCATATTTTGGATTTTGGAGGGACATCATTCTCACATGTTTATTGTTCATCTTACATCTTTATATGTTATTTAAACAGCTTTTATGCTGAGAAATACAATGGAGGTGAAGCAAGTACACGCAGGCATTTAAAACTCAAATTCCTTCTCCTGTTCTCCCCCAAACTCTGCTCTACCAAAACTGTCTGGAGCCTACAATTACAGCCTGGTAGTCATCAACGCGAAATTAACATTAGTCAGTAAATTTATTATTAAAGTCTTTGAAACTTACAATTTTTCACCATTTCTTTCTGTCCTTTATTTCGCACACACAGTCAGGTATTGGGTGATTGACTTGTTCTAACCAAACAGCAAAAGCCAGACAACCCAAGAGGTGTTTAATAAACACTTGTTGACTGATGGATGGAACACACCAACCTGGGATTTCCTAGACAATGCATCCTTTGTCAGCGCACCAAGGTAAATCAGTGGATCCACCTTTATTACTAAGAGCTTCTGCCATATTGAGGAAAGCAGGACAGCTGAAAACTTGTCCATCAACTCTGGGACTCAGGTTCGCAAGAGAAACCCTAGGACCTTGCCTTTTGCACGTGTTTTCACTCTTGGCCTCTTGGCCGCAGAGGTGGGACTAGCCTCAGCCAAACAAAGCTGAGCGGTTGGTGGCACAGGCCTGATGCAGACTAGCCATGCCACCACCGTGATGCCACCGAAGGACTGCTTACTGTGAAGGTTACCGCGGCTGCAGCGAACAGTGAGTGCACATTAAAAAACAAACACACAATAAAAAACAACTGAGCCAAGTAAAAAGCAGGAAAACTGTGTTGACGAGTCTGCAAAGCCTGCCTAAGTCTTCCTGCCTCATCCTCCACAGAGAAAACAAAGTGTGAGATACCAAGTTTTTTGCCCCCCCACAGCAGCGAACAGCTATGCCCATCAGGTTCAGGGACCGGCCATTCCAGAAACAATACTTTTCCTTCTCTTTGCAGCTACTTCCTCACTTTCCTCGCTGGGCCTTCAGGTTGGACCTCACGTAAATTTTGGGAACTGAGTTAAGTGACCTTTTATTCTGTTCTGCTCTACCCTGGCCTTCCGTGCTCACACCCGGCCTCACTCTGGACCTACAGCTTTCCCTTGACTTTGCTACTGGCTATGGTTGATGGCTCATACCTGCCTACTTCCCATAATGCCCTTCACCTCCACTGCCCGCCTGCATTTTAGAGTTGCCAGCTTTCTCTGCCTGACCAGATAGTAATAACTGTTTCTGACCCTGACCGCTCTCAGGTGTACTTGTGTACCTGGAGATCTCAAAGGGCCGCTAACTACTCTATTTTCAATAACTCATGTACCCAGCAGTTATACTGACCTTTTCATTAATCAGAATTCTCTACCCCTTGCAATGTTATAAACTCACTTCCGTGATCATAATATGTTTTGCCATTTTGGAAAATGTAAAGAAATCTGTATACCTTCCTTCCCATCTTCTCTTGTTATCGGCAGGAAAGGGCAGGAAGAAAAGAAGAGGAAAGGCATGTAAAATTGAGCCTAGTCATTCTATCATAAGGGATTTTCCTAAGCTCGATATCCAAATCCTCTTCTCCCGATTTTTGCCTGGAGTCTCGAGTACCTGATCTTGAATTTCTGTGGCGCTCCCTGAGCGCGGGACTGGCTGGGAGCCATGTGATATTGATTTGTTTTCACCATAGCAACAGCAAATTACAACAACTAGCAGAGAGAAGGCAGGCTGTTAACCAGGAAAGCTGCATAACTGGTATATTTTGCAAGCGTATTTTTCTCCTTTCCTCTTATTTTCTCTCTTCTTCACTCTACTTTCACAAATTTAATGCAAAAGTCAAAGCAAAAAAACAGCACAAAATGCTCTGGGGCACTATAAGGCCTATGTCCGAAACGGTCTGGTTTGCAGAGCTTCTGGTGTATTTTGTTAGATGGATGGAGAAAATGCAAACGGCAAAGCTCTGGTTTCCTTGGAAATTTTATCTGTTGACCTAAGGATAAATATCCCTAGAAAATTTACATGAACACAAAGTAGAAGGAAGGGTTTTGTATATGTGACTATATGTGTTAATACCCTGAGACATTTGCCAACAGCTTCACTAATACGAGGTTTTATCCCTTTGTACTTTAAATAACTCATTGTGCCAAGAGACAAACAACTTTTTTTTTTTTTTGTACAAAGTCAAGGCCTCTCAGAATGCTAGAATTATGAGGCCAAGTGTAGTGAGTGTTATTCAGTTCTATTAAGAGAGAGAAAAATTGAGGGGCACTTGGTCAGGGCTACATGAGCAGTGCGGGAAAGGAGGCAAACTAGAAGCGGGAACTCCCAAGAACTCCAGTCTGTTCTAATGGAAATGCTTCCTGAAAGGGCTCCTCATCACCAACGAGCCTTCCCCTGATGTCTCCGACTGAGGCTGACGCCTGGGACCTGGGACTAACAGCCTGCAGTGGTAGACAGCCCTTCCTTCGGCCCCTTCCGACCTAGGATGTGGTGGACTTTATATACCAGCGGCTGTTCACACCATCACAACCAGCTGTGAGCTTGGTGGCATAACCTGGCTCCTACATCGTGGCCCCGGGGGGAAGTGGGAATGGGGCCATGGGGACTGTGCACCCAGGTGGCAGTGCTGGGCTGCACCGAGGGGGAGCTGGGCCGTGCTCCACTCCCCATTGCCTTTGGCCAATACAGCCAGAATCCTGCAGAGAACCTGCTCTGACCTGCCCGAGACCAGGCAGGTAGGGGGAGATGTCCTACTTGTGCGGGAGATCGGGTCGAGGGTTTAGAAAGGACGGGCTAAAATATGAAGACATAACTCAAGCCCTGCCAAGTGAGAGTGAGAATGTTCCTGTCCAGAACATAAAGAAATACTCTCCACGAGCCGGAATAAAAGAACACACAGCAGAAATAGTTGGGAGATGACGTCAGAAGTTCTGGGCTAGTGTCCTGCACTTCTCCTTGAAAGTAAAAACAGTGGGTCTAGAAGAATCTACGTGGCATTGCTCCTATTTAAACGAGTACTTCCACTCTCTCTCACAAACCAGGCAGGGTAACCGAAGACACTTCACCTTATTTAAAGATTATAAGAATGTCCTTCTTTTTTTTGGTTATTTTATTATCTCCCCCAATGTATATACTACTCAGTTGAAATATCTTTCCAGTTAACCTTCGTCTTTTAAAAGGATAGTCGTGTTTCTTGAAGAACACTCACGGCACTGGTGGGCAGGCTAGTCAGATTTTTTTTTTCTTCGCTTCAATGCTTGCTAACTATTCTAAAAATGTTACACATTTATTGTAAACACATGCTTCCGAGGCCTAACAAAAAAGCACAGTTTCCTCATGCCTGGCAGAGATTTTAAACGGAAAAAGGACAGAAAGAATTCTTTAACAAATATATCCTTCCCTTCTCTCAGGCCAGTGTGTATTATAAATAAATCTTCTCCATCATTTCTCGGGGCTGCTCCTCGGCCAGAAAGTTGATATGGCTCGGCATAGCGAAAACACAGCTTTAAAAGCTAGCCTGCCCTCATTAAATTATTCTGCTGGCTGTGTGTTCTCATTAAAAATGCATAAAGACCAGATAATTGCAGTAAGCATTATTAACCCAGCTTTACTTTTGAATATAATGGTTCCACTTTTAAGCTGGAAACAAAGGCTCAGACATGCCAGGAAAAGAAATGTAAACATTGAACTACAGTATCGAAAACTTGTCAGAAAGCTACCTCTTGCTAGCTTGTTAAAAATGTGCTTTTAAAACTCAATCAAAGCCAAGGCGTGATAGTGTTAGGTAGGTCCCTAATTCCTAATACATAAATATATTTGGGCACGAAACATTCAATCGTGATTATTTACCATGAAGTTTTTTGGGTTTTTTTCTTAATTACAAGTCTGTTTTCACATAATAGGATCCACGTAAACTTTATCTTTTCAGGAGCTATGAAAATTTGAACATTTCCTATCACAACAACAAAATAATAAGAATGCTCCCAAAAATTCAATGTGTTTTTGTCAAATAATAAATGGATCTAGTCTTTGAAGAAAAACTCGGTTGATGCCACACTCCCAAACAGGCGGCATAGATTCAAGCAAGCTTTGCCATTTCTTTTGCTCAAATCAAAATGTTACGTAAAACTCCAGGATCCCCTGCAAGTATTACATTCGAATTAGTGGCACCCAGTTCCCCTGGCTTCCCCAAGCTATACACACGGAATGCAGCACACTGCAGCAAACTCTTTAAACATTCAAAGAAGAAGAAGAAGAAGAAGGGGTGGGGGGGGGGGGTGATTCTCCTACCTTGTTTAGCTCTGCCTCTCCTTCCCTTTTACAGTAATCCCAGGAACATCTGGCAGAATCAAGCGGCCCAGGCTTCTCCCCTGCATCGTGAGGAAGAAATTTCCATGTAAATAGTTCTCGTTCCCTGCTTATTGTACTCTGGGAGCCGCCTGCCTTGGCTGGAAAATTTTGCCTTCAGATGATGAAGCAAAGACAGTCTAAACTCTGTTGCTGTAAGCTGCAGCCCTCCCTTCCGACAAACCCCTCCCAGCCGCGGGCAGCCAATCCCCAGCCAGTTCGTCAGCCCTGCTCGTCTGAAGCTGGCCCTCATAGGATGCCTGACACAGCAACACAGCACTTGCAGTGTGTGAAAACAGTGCATCCATACTGATGAAAGAGGAATTTCCCTCTCAGAAGAAAGCAACCCGAGCACCGAGACAGAGTGGCACATAATTGGCAGCGCAGAGAGAGGGGTAGCTGGAGAAAACACCCTTGAAGACGGCCAGCCCAAAGCGTGTGGCTGCCCTGGGAATACTTTGTAAAAGGCGACACTCCGCAGATTTCCAAAGACATCCAGGTTGTACGTGCCACTGACAAAGCCTCTGTTTTTAGAAGGAAAAACAATTCCACGTCTGCCGTGAAAATTAGTACCTTACAACACATTGACATGTGATTTCCACTAGTGAGCAAGAATGTGTGAGCCCAAGTGCGTGTTTAAAGTCAAAACAGGCTTATACCCGCACACACACAGTTTTCCTGTATAACATCTGTTACTGCAGTGGCTAATTAGCCCATATATCTTTCATCTAAGTTTTCAGACCGCTGGGGACTTTAAGCAGGCAGTTCTGAACAATGAAATTGATATCTGTACACTACCCTTTTGTGTTCTTGGTGGGCACTCTGGGACGCTCAGGTAAGCCTTAGCCTAATCCTGAGGCGCCTTTGGGATCATTTGACGAATGCTGTGCAGTGGCCCATATGGGCACTACCGAAGCAGTGATTACGGGAAGGTGTTTACCACTGACCACACACAGCACGTGATCCAAGGGGCACTCGCAGGTGCCACTCCCCAAAGAACATTCTAGAAGTGCTGAAGTTCCCTGGGATAAAGCAGGAAAGAGAAATGGAAAGCTAAGTGTTATTTATTTATTCTCCCCCCCCCCCAATCAACTGTACTCCTCATGCTTTGGGGGGGGAACCATATGGCATTTGGAAAGTATAAAAAGCATACATTTTCCTTCCACTAAACACGGCATTTTGAATTTTTTAAAAATTGTGTCAAGATGACATGGATAGACCAAGACAAGAACAAAGCCTCATTCACAGGAAAGTGTGAACCCAATGCAATATTGTTTATAAGCAACTGTTCGGTGCATCTGTAACGAAGTTATAGCTGGGGGGTGGGGTTTCTTTTGATTTTGCCAATTCTATTTTAACAACACAATGTTTCATATGATTTTAGGCTATTTCCTCAATAGAATACCATGCTTTATTCCACTTGAATCTTATCATCTTTATTACCCCAATGTAAACCCATCATATATCATATCTTACAGGCTTTCCCCCCAAATCTAAATGATCTCTCTGGTCCACTGGGATACTGCGTGTCAGTGAGTGATCACAGCTTTATCCCCGATCTCCCTGATTCTGACTTTGACACTAGCATTCTCTTCATTTTATTCCCCAAATTTTAGTAATCTTTAACTCATTCTACTCTATAGTTTCATCCAATGAAAGGAAATTTCGTTAAGTTTCCCTCCTTGCTGGTCCAGAATGCTTACCCATTACCTGGATAATAAAATGCTAATAACTTGGCGTCTGGGACTCAAGCCTCCCCACATTCAACTCCCCTGTTGCCAGACAGGTTTTCCTGTCGTGTAGAGTCATGTTCCTTCTGTATTCAAATTCTTCTTTTTATAAAATCTAAATTACAGACTTTCAGGATCCTTCATAATCTGGCCCCTCCCTTTCTACTCAGCTTCTGTGACACTCTTTTCCTAAGCGAACTTTTTGATGGAGTCATGCATATTTCTCCAGGCTCCGGTTCTTCCAGTCCATCCCAGACCAGACTCTGAAGAGTTTTGCGTAACAAAATCTTACCCAACCTTTAGATCTCAGCATGCATCCTCTTTCTTCTGGTGTGGCTTTCTTGTTGGCATTGTCTTCCCTGAGGTTCTTCTCCTTTGAAAGCCTTCTGAACTGCTCTTTTACCAGACTATTATAGCCCACATGATGGGCCGATCTCCCTATCTCCAAAGGTCAAGTTTGTGTAGTATATTAACATAATACACGTAAAACTTCTATGCTGTGGCTGGCCATGGTAAATGATCACGAAATGATGGCTATTGTTCATTGCATTTAGCAAAACGCCATGCATAAACTTGTTGCTTTCATGATTCCTATCTCAAGAATCGGTATCATATCCATCTAATTGCACAAGCCCAAAACTTGGCAGTCATTCTTGACCCTCCCCCTGAAACCATCACAGGAAATCCATTATCAAAGCCTGTCATATTTAGCACCTAAATATTTTTAAATGTTTTACTTTGCTCCAATTCCACCAGTGCAGCTTTGTCTAAGCTACCAGGGTCTTTCACTGTGACTACTGAAATAGCTTCTTCATTGGTCTCCTGTGTATCTCCTCGACCCCTTCAATGCTTTTTCTATGTCAATCAGAATAAATATTCAAAAGCAGAATTCCGATTATTCCACAATCCTTTTCTTAAAACCTTTGCTGTGTGCTGAACTGTGTCTCTGAAAATTCATATGTCAAAGCCACTGAGCCCCCACCTGATGATATTTGGAGATGGGGACTTTGGGACATAATTAGGTCATGAGGTTGGGGCCCCCTGAGGGGATTAGTGCCCTTATAAGAAAAGACATCAGGCAGAGAAATGTTTCTTTCTCTTTTAATCAAGTGAGGACACAGCAAGAAGGCAGGCATCTACAAGCCAGGAAGAGAGCCTTCGCCAGAACCCAGCCACGGTAGCCTGCTGATTGCAGACTTCTAGCCTCCAGAACTGTGAGCAAATAAATTTCTGCTGTTGAAGACATTGGCATTTCATTATGACAGCTTGACTGACTAAGCTAACCTTTAAACATGTTTGGGTTGCTCTTTTGGGAAAGAGATAAAAGTTTTCAATATGGCCTGCGAGGTGTCGTGCTACCCAGCCCCTGCCTACCTTGGTAGCTTCATCAGAGGCCATTGCTTTGGGGGACTCTTCCCTGACCCCCAAGAGAAATTCAAGAGAAGACCTGTTGTTTCCTCTCACAGCCCTTTGCACTCTGGAGCAGTGCTTCCCACATTTAATGTGCATGCAACTCTCGCAGGGATCTTGTTAAAATGCATATTCTATCTCAGTAGTCCTTGGGTGGATACTGAGAGTCTGCTTTGCTAACAAGCTCCCAGGTGATGCTGCCGCTGCTGGTCTGTGGACTACTCTTTGGTAGCAAGATTTTGTAAATGTTGTTTACTTTAGAGCCCTTTTTACAGGGTATGGCCGTTCATTCCTTTGATTAGTCACTTAAGATCTATCTTCTCAACCAGATTGTCAGCATCAGAAGTCACTGTTGTCTCTCCAGAATTTAAAGCGGTATGGGCCTGGCACAGGAGAGGAAAGGCTCAATAATAAATGTGAACCGAATTAATGAATTGATCAATACAACATACTGCAGATCCAAGCTGAATTTTAGATTTTTTTTCTTTTTTCTTTTTATCTTTCTCCTCCTCCTCCTTCTCTTTCCTCTTCCCTCCTCCTCTCCCCCCACCCTTCTTTTTTTCTTTTTTCCTGTATTTCAACATTGAAGTCTTGAAACTCTGGAAAGAAAGTTAATGTTTATTGAAGCTATGATATACTGATATACTAAATAGGAAGAGAATGGTTGAGAGACCAGACATAGAACAAATGTCAAGAAGAGGATGAATTATGTTAAAGTAAAGGATGTGGCCAGAAGAATTTGTAAAAACAAAACAAAACCAAAAAAACAAAAATCCCTCCAAAGCAACAACTCTTGTTTTGTCCAATAGAAGTTGTCAATTATCTTGTACAGGAGGGTGAATTCAAGGTCTATAACTTCATCCTTTTCTCTTGATCTCTGGGCTTAATTCTTAACTGACATGTACCAGAGATAACTCATTTTTACCTCACCCCAAACTAAAATTATTTTTTATTCCATTAAATTACATTTTTCTTATGTTTCCAATTTCTGTGAATGGAAACTACCATCTTTGATGCCCACCTCTCTCTCACCTCCAAAATTCAAATACTCCCAAGTTTTATAGATTTCTATGTCTCAAATCCATCTAATTCACTCCATCTTCACTGCTGTGTCCCCAGTTGAAGTCCCCACCACTCTTGTCTCACTTCTCCACCTTCAGTCTTGCCCCTAACTTTTCACTCTATCCACTACACCGCAGCCAAACCACTCTTTTAAAAAGACAAATCTTATAATGCCATTATCTGCATACTATGTCTTTCCATTATCTTCAGGATAAATCCCTTCACTAATTGTCAAATATATTTCCTCACCCACTCCTCTTGAACTCACTTCCACGCTACTTCACCTCAAGTATTAAAACGAACTTTAATCCCACCCCTTGCAGGAAGTCTCCTTGGCCACCATGACTTCCCTGGCACCTTGACCTCTTCCTCATCACGGCAATGATCACGTTCTATTGTAAATATGTCTCACTTGTTTATGCACCTCACTAGTCTCCGTGGGAGAAGTGACCATGTCTTTCTGGCTCATCAGCTTATCCCTGGTACCTAGAACATGCAGTAATATAATAGCAGATGCTTACTAAATAGTTGTTGAATGGTTAAATTGGTAAACATGAAAATAGCACTAGTAATAAAGTGGCAAAGACAAATGCAGGGCTCAGGCAAAAAAAGTGAGAGTAAGCCATAGAGACAATGGATTTTATAGACACACACACACAAGTGTGCATGCACACACAGACTACGGAAAGGAAAGGAGAAATAATATAAAAGCCAGAAGGCACACTGCAGTTATGAGATCATCTCCTTTATTGGATATACCGATAAGCTCACAAGTTCATAGGCAAGAGGCAAACTAATCTCTGATGATGTTTACAATGGAGGTGATTTACATAGAAACAAAGTTTTCCTTCAAGTGGAAAATGGTAGGTATCCTGGAATAGATAGAAGTGTTGACTTTCCACAAGAGAGGGCTAGAAAGTAAGAGAAGGTTGTTTCCAGTAAGAGAGAATGAGACAGGAAGACAAATTGCAGGTGGCCATGGCCTGTGCCAGTTCAGTATTAGGGTGCATTTCTCTCTCGATGTAATATTTCTAGCCTATACTTACTCACTTAGTCCTTTATTATATACTGTTTTTTATTCTCCCCTGGTTGTTTTATATATAAATCCTACTGAAAGTCCCTTGAAGGCAGAGACCCTGCACCAAGCCTTTCTGAATCCACAATGCCTAGCATGGAGCAGTGCTGAATGAATTTTGGTTGATGGATGATTATTACTATTCAGGATTCTTGAGAAAATATGCATCCTAAAAGAGACTGGAAAATTTTTAAAGATCTGTAGTTGTTGAAAATGCAGCAGGGAATAGAAAATGGGTTTTATAATTGTCAGAGAAAAAGTTACAGTGTTTTCAATTGAATTTATCACAAGAAAGGTCAACTAATTTTTAAATTTTCTCCATAGGTCCAAAGACAGAAGACTCTGGGGAAAATTAAGAGCAATGTTTCTGGGTTAGGGAATATGGAGTGAAATGAATTGCATAAAGCATGTAAATGAAATAACATCTGAGAAATTGTTCACATAGAATATGGCACGTAAGAGCTCAGTATAGGTTAGCTACGACTGTGGATACTAGTGTTATTACTATCATCACCCACCACATCACCATTGTGAGGTTCTAGAATTCTAGTGAGATTTCACTGAAGAGTGGTTATTACTATGTCGAAACAGTGAGAACAGACCAAAGTAGAGATTTCCACACTTTCTTGGTTTGTGGTGTTCTTGATGTTTAGTATTTTTTTTCCCACTATGCTCTTAGGCCAAAAGAAATAATTGCTCTAGTTATGAAATAATTATGTTCTGACAACTTAGTATTTGTGTTTTAACAACTTAGTCGCTGTTTGAAAAGTTAATAAAATGTTTGAAAGAAAAACAACATTTTTATTTCATTCCAAATAAGCCTCATTTGTTATTAGTGGATTGTGAATGCTTATTGGGCACCGCATGTAATTCCCAAAGCTGGGTCTCAGATGGGAACCGCTACTCTCATTTCCGGCTCCACATTGGCTTTTGTGAAGTACTTGCTTTTCATCTCAGCAACTGCTGAAAGTCCAACTTTGCACAGATAAATAGTATTATCGAAAGGGACGTCATGTGATTCTAATTCTGAAACTGAATTACTTCAAATTAGGAGTTTGCACAGTGTCTCACAAATGTTGAACATGGCTGTGTTTCCCCTGGAAACAGAAAATGTCAATGGAAACCCTGTGAGTTCCTTGCAGTTCCCCAGGATGACTCACAACAGTTTGGAAATGATGGCCCTAGAGCAAGGGTCCCAACAGGTTGGTCAACCTCAGTGGCCTCAGTCCCATTGTCCTTTCTTGTGTAACAGTTGCCATCAGGCCTTCTGTCCTGAGGCTAAAAGGCATTTGAAATTGCAGAGAGATCAGGTCAGATATGCCCAGCCCTGAAACTGAGGTCCTGTGAAAAGAAGAATCTTAGATATGAGTTAAGTTTATGGTCCCTAAGAATTTCTGATGTTTGTGGGCCAAGAGAGAAGAGCGTGAAGAGATGAAGATTGTTGGGCTGCCGGCTGTTCACAGGAGGGGAACTGCCAGTGGCCATTTGCCTATCAAAACGGTGAATTCTGAAAATGGGTGCAAAGGGGAAGGAAGGCGTCTTTTTCCCATTATTCCTCTCATTAGGACCCCACATACCCTTTGCAGCTCATCCCCTCTGTTCTCATAGGCTGGTGTGGAGATGATCACACTGTCCTCATATTCACTTCCATATTCACTATAATTCAATACTTTTAGCTATAACAAAGGATGAGCATCCTTTGACCCTGTGTCCATCTGCTCATATTCCTGTTTCCGACAGAGAAGCGAACGCTCCAAACCTGAAACGCTGGAGGTAGCTGGCATGCTCTGCCTCCTGTTGGGTTAAGTGAAGGGCTTTTCCATCTATTACCTCCTGCCCGTCTTCTGAAGGAGAGGCCAAGCTGGACAGGGGTCCAGTAGCAACTGGATGGAAGGAGGATCATTCACCTTGCTCTACTTTTCCTTTCTTTTCTGGAACGCCTACAGCCTGACACATAATCTACCTGTGATCACCATTTGTTTTCTGTCATGTCTTCTGGGATGGGAGCACCCCGTAGTCAGGCGGCTCTTTCTGTCTTACTCTTGGTATATTCCAAGGGCTTGTTAGAGTCCCTGACACATGGGGCTGATGATAAATATTAGACAGATGAGTAAAACATGGGGAGACAAATATGGTGCAGGATGGGGAGGAAACTGTGTTTGAGACACAAGGGCAAGCTCAGAGCTGGGGTGGCGCTTCCTAAGGGGCTTCCGAGGGCCATTAGAGCCACATGTGTGAAAAGTGGGAAAGAGTCAAAAACACCAGCTGAGAGTGCAACATTGGTGCCACCTGACTGTATGTCAATGAGCAGCCTGGGTCCCTAGAAGGGTCTTTAATGGAATGGGAATGGCTTCTTTTTCAAGAGGTTCAGAAGTGCGTGGCTTTGAGGGAAAGGTGGTTCTTGGTGAGATCATGGGTGAGCTCATTGCCTGGAAAAGACACTGTCATCTCCGCGGGAAAGCATGAACTGGCTGTGGGAAGTACAACATGGCCAGTGCTTATGGTAAGTGCAGCTTTGGTGACAAGCTTGCCTTGAAACAGTAAATGCAACTGGGTTTGATTTACATAATAGAAGCCTCCTCAATATAAATACTTTTCAATGCTCTCATGCCCATCTCCATCTTTCTTTGTTTCTCCTGGGATTACCACCCTGCCTACATCCACTCTGTCACTCATCTGATTAGAATGTATCAGATGCTTGCTGTGTATGGGTCCCAGCTCAGGCATGGAAGGTATAATGATCAGTGAGACGCCCACCTGAGCCAGAGGAGCTTGGAGAATTACACAGTGAGCCCAAAAGTGAGATCTATGGACATTGGTCTCAAAATGTTTTTGAGGAAAAAGAGCCACAGAAAAGTAAGTTCAGGAAATGTTGGAATAACCAATTAAACATGTGCTTCCACCAAAGGACTTCTTAGAGCTTTTATTCTGGGAATGTGCTTTGTGAATCTCCAAAAAGAAAAAAAAAAAGCACGTAGTTTACTATGTTGGAGGATTTATGCTACCCTAGATCTTTTCATCTAAAAACATCTAATTAGTGTGGTGTTCTAGGGGATGCATTTGGGGAAACATTCGCCCAGATAAGTCTGGGGTTTTGTTTTCTTTCTTTCCTGTTCTTTGGAGTATGTTCCTATCTGTTTACCTCATTCAACTTATATCTGATGCTTTAGCTTCCTCCTTTATGAAGGTCCTCCTCTTTGCCAAAACTTCTGAGGCATCTACCATGTTTCAATGCTACTTTTGTTCATTTCTGGGAAGCACAGTTACCTGGACGTCCTTGTGATATCTTGGCTGGACCAGGCCTTCCCTGCCTGCCTTCTCAGTCAAATTTGAGAGACCACTTGCCCAGGTTGTTCTGGCCAGCAGAGCACCCCTCGTGGTTGCATAGTGATCTGTGGGCATTACTACCTTCCAAACCTTAACCCTGTCTAAATTCTAATACAGTCCAATGAAAACACCGAAGTTTCAAAAAATGTGTCACTCCTCCCTTTCCTGTACCACATGCCACCCGGGAGAGACAACAGCTTCTCAGGAGTTCCCATAGCCCTGGGGGTGCAGGGGGGAGACAATTTATTTATTCCATGTTTACATAGCAAATAATATGTGTCGAGTACAGCACGCCCTTACTATCCCAATCTTACAGATGAGAAAGTTACCTGAGTGACTAAGTAACCTTTCTGGGGTCTCACACTAGCCACTGGGGGAGCCTGTTTGCCCCAGCGGGCTGGTTACAGAGTCGGTATTCTTTAACCACCACACCATGTTGGCGCTACATATAACAGAAAGATTAGTGGATAAATTAGGAGGTGTTAAGTGTGAAGGAAAAAAGAAAAAAGGAAGGTAGGACACAGTAAGGGGGATGGGACGATCCGAGGTGGAGTTGGGAGGGGGTCCCTGTGTCTTACACTGTGTACGTCGCCCAGGGCTCCTTGAGAAAGGTGCTGAGCAGAGACTTGCAGAGAGGAGGATGTTTGTCATGGGTTCCCCGAAGACATATGTCCCCAGCAGAGGATGCGAACCCCAGGGAGCACTCTGGAAAGTGTTCATGTGGGAGGGACTTCGGTGTCCGGCTGCACTGGCCTCCAATTTGTCCCTGAGTCCCACCCCTTGTTTCTTTATTAGTATTCCTTGGCGATGCCCTGTTCTCCCTATAGTAATGGCATAATCCATTATTCAGTCAACAGCCATAAAAAGGATGCTTCTGTCTTCAGATCCAGCACTGCTCTTGCTGCCTTCCCTCTGCCAACAATCATAAGGTGACAGATTTTTCTTTTTGCATCTAGATGTTTCCCTGTCTCCCTTTCCACTAAATTCAAAATACTCCTCTTTTCAGGCTGACTCATCATACTATCTCCTTCTGACATCCAGTTACATCTCAGTATATATTCTTGATACATTAAAATTTCAGACTTATATAAAACGTTCTGAGTTTTCTTCCAAGAACATGTGTTATGTTTTATAATAAAACTTTAATCTTTATTTTAAAAATAATTTGTGCAAAGAGAAAGCATCTGGCTTTGTTTTATCTGCTACAGAAAACAGCTCATGTCATAGATATATGGCTTGCCGAAATGGGCGATTATTTAGCCTTCCATCCGGGTTAGAGAGAGAAGCAGGCGCACCTTAGCAACAGCATTCTGGTGCTCATGCCATCACCTTGCATCCTGTTGCTCTCAGGCCGCTGTGTTCTTTCTCTAAAATCTCAAACCTTTACAGATCTCTGCATTTAAAAGGCTTTAAAAAAAGAAAGAAAGAACTATATTTAAATATTCACTGAGTCATTATAATCTTGAACTTTGTTAGCAGGTCTCTCTTCCCCAGCAAGACAAAATGAGAATTGTTCTTTTTCCATGCATTCCCGTTTTTGCCAGCACTTTGCCCTACCCTTGGATCTCCCAGGCTGGTGCGCAGAAGCCCCTTCTCTGAGCCCAGAACCCTTCAGATCACCAGCTTCCTCAACAAGTCTGAACACTCACACACGCAATTATTTTATTTAGCAAAGCAGGCCAGCCCTGGGGCGATTACCGGGAGATTACGGTCCGTATCCTGGGGCTGGAAGAAATCCTTCCTATTTATCTAGATTCTAGTCCCTTATTTGAAGCCCAAAAAGCAGACAGGAGCACAACGCTTGCCTTTTATTAAAGACAGAAAAGATTTTAACCCTCTGGAAGTTTGTGGCTCCTCCAAATTTCAGCGAGGATTTTCACACAGTGTCAGATCATGCGTCAGATGTCCCATTCCCTCCCAACCCCTGTCACCCTCCCTTGGCCCCTCCCCTGCTCTCTTCATACACAACACTTCCACACACCGAGCTGCTGAACCCCAGCAGCCAGAAACCCTTCCTGCACCAGAAATGGGGCTCGGTTGCCTCCCCTTGGAAGTTTAAACACTGGCTTGGGTCTCACTTAACAGTTAAAAATTCAGTTGTGTAGAATCATTGAAGTTATATTTACTTATAGCAATAAAGATTGGTATATGTTGACAGGGAAAATTTGCTATCAATGAATAGAAAAGGATCCACATACATATGGTGAGAGCTGGCTCGCAACTTTCAGAACCGCAAGCTGCGCCCGAGACAAAGGCGCCCTTCATGAGCTTCCAGGCACGGGAGCTGTCGTGTTCCAAAAGGAACTTTCAAAATTCTTAATTTGCTGGATCCCTGACTAAGGAGCACAGATGATATTTTTAATCTACTTTAATCTTAAAGTTATTTTTAACATAATTAAGCATTTATAACTCTGCCTTATTATATAGTTTGAGTTACATAACATCGCTGAGCTAATAATTTGGCCACACTTTTCAAAATTCTCAATTTTCAAGATTTCCCATCTAAGTATAATGAGAAATTGTCTTTTGGTTAGAAAAATCAATATCTTCTTTTTAAAGGATTTTTCAAATATTGAAAATAACAAAACAAGAAATTCCCAAACTTCCAGAAAAATGCAAATATTACCAAATGGGCAATTAGAACACAATTTTCATATGGAATCAACTAATAAGTACTTATTGTCCCAATTACGCTGACACCCAAATACGAAATGCTAGCATTGTTCCCTGAGGAGACAAGCGGGTTGGCTTCGTGTGTTCGATACCAGAAAGATTACTGCCGAGCATTCACCGCCCGCTCTCTTCTGGAAAGCACTTTATAGGAACTTGTCTCTCCCTACGCATAACCTGGGAGGCCCCTTTGTTTTCATTTCACAATAGAGGAACTGAGGCACAGAAGGTTCATCCTGGGTCTCTGAAGAACCTAGTGGCCCAGAGGTGAGTGAGAGATTCTGTGTAAAATTTTGTCTCCTCGGTGGCACAAATATTCAGACAATCTAATCTTGAAAGCTGAGTAAGGCTTCATATTCAATTGTCACGGTTTAGCAGGGAGTTGGCAAGTGAAGTGTTGGTGGGTTTTCCTGTTCACCTAGAAGAAAATAACAAGGGAAGAGATTGTCTTAGGAACATGGAAATATAGAGGACTTCCTAAAATGTTCTAAAGAAAATAGAGAGGTTTCATTAAAAAATTCATAACTACCCCAAAATCATATCTTTAAAGTATTTTTAAAATTTACTTCCTGTGTGATTTTAGCTGCTTGGGTGGCCTGTTTGATTTTTTTTTTTTCTTTTTCCTCTCCATTTAAGAGCTCTGCTTAATGGACAAACCAGCTACAGCCTGACAGAACAAAATAAGACTTCGCAAGAGCACAATTCAGTGAGTTTACTTAGTCACCGAGGTTAGTGTCCAGGGCCTCTCTGTAGGACCGGGAGGTTATGGCAAGTCTCCAGGGCATTATTCAGGCCGTAGTCATCATTCTTGAAATATGTGCACCCCTGGGGATATGCTATACTGAACCTGTTCAACCAGGCCTGTCTCCCCAGTTAACAGCCCCAGATTAAGATTGAGGTGGGCGTATACAAAGAGGAGCTGGCCACAGTATTACCACATTTAGGTAATCTTCCTGCTTCTCCTCTGTCTCTTTTCTAGTCTTTCGTAAATCTTGTCATTATTTCCGTAAATCTTTCTCAAGCCCCTGACCCATATACATCATCTACCCCTGAGACTTCTCCACATGCCTCTAACAGCCTAAGGACTAGTAGCAATGGTTTCTGTATCCCGGGAGATTGATAAGATAAAGCCGTGGATCACCTTTTCCTTCTAGAGTTCTAGGAACAATCTAGTTCTGTTGCACAATCTGGGCCAGGCGGCAGCTTCCTCAAAAGGCTCGAGTTCCAGCTCTACAAAGGGATCGGAGGTACGGGGCTGGTCTCATCACCCCCTCCGCATGTTGCAGGAACAATCCTGAGCATTGAGTCCTACCAGTGCCTCTGGTGTCCCAAACTCTCCCCACTTTTTTCCTACTGAATTACGGGTCCTGCAAAATGATCTGGGAAAATTTTTACAAAGTTCCCTTGTAGATGTGTTTAGGAAACTGTGTTTACTACCTTGTTCACTTGGAGGCTCAGAGAGTGTGTTATAAAAGTTCTGCAAAAAATAAATCTGTTTAATTTTGTTTACCCCTGACTCTCATTTATTTTTGGTAACTGATTCATACCAATAATGCACTTCGGAAAATGCAAATCCACAGAAAAACAAGTTTTACAAACAATGCTTCTCTATATGATTTAAGGTCTCCCCTGATCTCACCCACCTTGGTTAGCTAGTTTGTAGCATCCATAAGATCAAGCACAACCTTGACAATTTACAGGTTTCCCTGAGCATTTCCGAGGGTTTCACTGTGTAAAGAGTTGAGTTTCTCAGTGGCCTGCTTGGCAACAGAGGTGAGCTGAGGAAAAGGAGGCCCTGAAGGATGACAAAGAGAACTCAGGAAGGTAAGCCTGTTACCTGGCCTTGTTTTATGAAATCTACCTTACATTTGGGCAAACTGAGACTTAGGGATGTTAAATGACTTGCTTTAGTTCATGCTACCAGTTTGGCGCCCAGATTTAACCTGAACCCACACTGCTAACTCCAAATTCCACTCTCTCATCTCATTGCTTTTGGCACAATATACACTATTATTTAAACTGCCGCTATGGAAAGGCTTCATGGTATAGTGGCTGAGTGCAGGCTTCAACCAGTCCTCAAGTTCAAGTCCCATCTCTCCCACTGACCGGAATGTCTGTGAATTTGCCTGATGTCCCCTGTACCTAGGATTCTTCGTCTGTGTAATGGGAACTAGTAGTCGCATAAAATTTTTGAGAGGATTAAAGGTATTGGTGTTCAGAAAATATTTTGAATACTTCCTGTCAACATTCAAATAAATACTCAATAGATGTTGCCAGTTGTTTTCATTATTACTATTCATAGTGTAATTCTCACAGTGTACAAATTCCGCAGCCAAGGCCTAGTTATCACCTGTCAGGAACTAATGGAATCAAACGTAAAATAGAACCCCCTTCCCTTCCTCTCTGTAAAACTGGAGGAAAAGCAAGGGATCCTAATATGTGAAAAATCACATTCTTGTCAGGTAGACTGTGTGGTACCCTCAGTCACCACGCGGTGAGTGAAGAATGACAGAATTGAATGCGGAAGTGCTCCAACGCTCAGCATTGTATGAATCACGATTCAGACCGAGGGGGGAGCTTTGCTGGGTCAAAAGCTTTCTTGCTGACTCATGACTGTGGGGATAGCTGATAGAGACCGAGGATGTTTACTGCGAGCTAAAGCCCTGCTCTAACTACCCACTGGCTTTTGTGCTGATTGATGTAATAGCCCTAGTCTATAATTTCAAAAATAACTCAGTGTCTGTTTTTTTTCATCACCGTGGAAAGGCTGTTAATACCAAAGGTGGGCTGAGCACTTTACATGGGTTAGGAACAAAGGAAAATAATTAGAAGCTGCTTTCCAGTATTTCCAATATTTCTCCCTTTTTGTTGTCTTTTGTCTTAAACTTGATTAAACTTAGAATCAAACGTAACATTGGCAGTACATTTAATACATCAATATATTTTGATGCCATGTTACTGAAGCAGAGAGATAAATTTCGTGTTGTATTTGGGTCAGCTATGCAAATCAGCCACATTAATGAGCTTTATTAAATCATCTTAGTAAAAGCTCCACTGTCTTCACTCTTTACTTAAATCCACATGCAACAAAAAACAGCTGTCACCTCCTGACAAGTCTCATTCTGAGTGAGAGTTTTCTACTTATAAGAGGAAAACCGATATGCTGCGATCCAACAGAAATGTCATATTTAGAGTCTTTTAGTAGGGTACTGTTATAAAATGCAGGACTTACATAATCTAACTCACTGTGAGAAGGAGCACCGGTGATGGGAAGGGTTTAAGGGAAACGCTGTGCTTTTCTCATCACTGTACGTGTAGAACCTCACTCTGTGGAAACACTGAAGTGTTTTACAGACAACTGCACTGACTTGGGGGCTGTGCATCGGGAAGTTTGGGGGGAGCAGCCTCAAGTGGGCTGAGCTCCAACCCCCTTCCTACTCCTTCAGAAGAAAAGATTTCCTACGTAAGCTGATAAATCATTCAACTGCTACATACATTTTAAAAATTATTCAACTTTCCTGAGTGTATTTTTTGCTTCCTTAAACAGTAAATTTAAGCAGTTTATGTAAATAAATGTTTCTGCTTATTGATAGTTTAAGAGGTTGAGTTGTTTCCATGTACATTGATGGCTTATTTTGAATATGTTTTGTAAAATATTAAAAATGGAAATTTTATTACTTCAGATAAGCCTTTTCCTAAGGCATGTAATAACTAATCAAGGCGCTCAATTCAAGGACAGACCTCAAAACTCTCTACAGACAAGCTCTGGGACCCCATACCACACTGCAGCCCTCACGGCACCCACGAGTCTCTCATGAGAAAGCGGGGCTTACTGAACTGAAGAGATGATCTCATGTTGTGAGCTGTGGAGGAAGGTCACATGGCAGTTATCCCAGAAAGGGGACATTCGTCACTGCTGTGAATGTCTGGGGCAAATCAGATCCTGATGCAGATAGCTGGGACTCAGGAGACAGATCCTATAGGTAAGCAGGCGAGGGAACAGGCCTTTGCCAGTAAAAAATGAAGGAGCCACGCTTTGTACTGACAAGTTCTACATTTCTTTCAGTATTTATTTTCCCTGGTCATTCATTCATGACCATTTATTCCATTAAACAGATATTCATCTAATACTGACTGTGCCAGGCACTGGGGATCTATTAAAGAAGAAAGTAAATACAAATCCATGTCTTCATGGGGCAGGGATAGATTCATAATTTAAATTTGTACATAGTGTTTTAAAAGGAGACAAACGCTATGTAGAATAGTGAATCAGAGAAATGGGATAATGAATGAAGGTTCAGGCGGTTGTTTACAGTATTAATCGGCTGTCTGGGGAGACCAAACCTAGAAGGATGTATTTGTCAAACACTAAGGGAAGCAAGCCACAGAGATACTTGGGAGTCTATTTTTGAGGGGGAGGGAAAACAAGCACAAAGACCTTGAAATGAGGGCGTGCGTAAGCAGGGGTAGTGATGGAAGCGGTAGGAGGAAATGTCAGACCAGTTACAATGTGGGGGTGCGGGTGATAGTTGGTGATGCTCCAGACAGTGTATGGACACGCCTAACATTCTGAAGACTTTGGGCTCTATTCATAGGGCTATTGATCTGTTTTGTACTTATCAATGTATATGTGAATTAACAACACCCAGTTTTTGTTTCCATGTCTAAACCTTAACAGTGTTGAAAATGGGCACTGGCACAATTATGCCGACACCCAAAAAGTCTTTTGCAAAACAGTGGGTTTTGACCTTTTTATTGAATTATGTGCTGGTTCCTTAGTTCTGGTTAAAAGTATCCATTCTTTCCTATAGTTTCTTCACATCCAGTAGAGCCCTTGCGGACAAGTCCTTCTGGTCTACCCATCCTTCTAACCATGGACTTCTCCATAAAGAAAGACCAAAAGATCAGTGGTGGAAGGAGAACTGAGGGAGAAAGACAAGCACAGAAGGAAAAGAATAGCCAAGGGGCGTCAACAGTGAACAATTCCTTTGGCAGTGAATAAAACCTGTTGGCCGAGACAGCCAGTACAACATCAGGTCCCAGGCCAAAGCCACCTGGGTGCCTACTTCTCAGCTGAGTGTAGGGTACCAGATTGCTTCCTTGTTGTTAGGTTCATCTTTACAATCAAGACACCTCATTTCTTTTACTTTCTGCATTCTGCAACCTAACCTTTCGATTTCCTTGCTGTTTCTCATCTAAAACCTTGGGTTTTTTTTAGTTTTTTTATATCACAAATAGGATTTAAAAAATATTTTTCACCATTAAAAGTCTGAAGTGTAAACAGATTCTTGGGCTGTGGGCTCATATCCCGCAGCTTGTTCAGCTTCAGTACCTGTCTCAGCCCCAGTAGTTTTTCCAGGACTGCTGCCTTCCCCCAGAAGCTCCATGAGTTCTCCCAGTTCAAACTGGGGCTTCTTCAGCGTTTTGACTTTTCTAACAGACATCATGGAGCAGATAAATATATTGGCCGCCCTTCTCTGTGTCTTTTCCAATGCCATCTGGAATCAATTCATTGCTCACTTCTTTCAAGTCATTTGTCTGTACCTCTTGGGTCACGATTTCCATCGTCTTCCGGGTTTGGTGGACCTGTTGATGCTGAGCAAACAGGTCTTCTGAATCTGACTGTTGCATTTAGTAAAACCAACACAGAACAGACGAAGCAAATGACTGTTGGTAGTCTGGACATCAACATGAGCTTCAGTCGTGGTCTCCATGACTGTGACCATGAAGCATGTTTTGTCACAAGTAAGATCCATTCCAGGGAAATGAGTCAGGTGGTTTTTGCCCTGAACATCCTCAGGAATTTGCTTGAATTTTTCTAACTGCAACTTCCTCATTCTGCAGATCAGCGAGGCTTACTTCGAAAGCACGACCCTGAGAGCCTCAGATGCGATTCTGAGCTCTCGTGCGTGCCTGGCGTTTCTCTGTGTTTCCTGTATTGAATACAGCTGGTGCCTTCACCTCTATCGGCCTTCCTTAGAACACGGGTCAGCCCCTTTCCTCCCGGCCCCCTTCACTGCCTTTCGTAAGGCGCCTGTTCTCACCGTGATGCTGCTCAGAGAGCCTAAAGGTGTCATTTGAAAACTTTAGTGAGCACTTTTTATGTCTCAAAACCTAGGATAATGCTATTCGTGTCTTTTATTTAATGTGTATTTTAATAATGACAGTAGGCATGGAGCAGAAGGGAAAGCCGTGGAGCTGAGGTATCTGCAGTAACAATAACACATTAGGTAAACTTTGAGTAATTACAAAAGTGCTGGGAGTGGTTGTTTTAGGAGTTATAGATGTGTGATCTCATTTAATTTTACAACCCTAGGAGGAGCTACTTTATGCCATCCTGTAGATGGAGGGCTCGGAAGTGGCAGATCTGGAAGGAAAATCTCCTTCGTTTTTGACTTCCGAGCTTATGCTCACCACCTGAATGTTCCAGCGGCAGTAGTTTGTTTTTTTTTTAAAGTTGACTTTCTGTTGTGAAAAAATTCAAACATTAACAGAAGTAGAGGTAAGAACATAATAAGCACTTATGTGTGAATCCCTCAGTTTCAATAACTACCACCTAAGACTAGTCTTATTTTATCTATTTTCTCCCCACACTATTTTATTTTGAAGCAATCCAAGACATCAGATCATTTTATCTATAAAAATCTCAGTTTGTGTTTTTAAAAGAGAACTTTAAAAATATAAGCATAATACCATTTTCACATCTAAAAATATTAACCATAATTCATCAAAAACCTTAAGTATGTAGTTTCAAGCTGTGATTTAATGACAAGGCCATAAGCTTATAGGTGTAATATGATTTGGTACAGATGAAGAAATAAATCTACCAACCCTCTAATCATATCATTTGTATTCCAGCATTAACACTTAAATGGGGCTTGATCAAATGAGACTGTTTTACATGCAAGTTGCTTAGGCCATATATTTCTCCAAGTGGCAGAGTAGAAAGCATAGGATTTAGAAAATCCAGGTTCAAGTTTTGGCTTCTATGCTGAAGTGTATTACTTATACTCTTATACTCTCTTTCCTGTATATAAAATGAGGGGCTGGAACTATCGGTGAGTTATAATTCAGAATTCTCAAGTTCTAGAATATTCTGACACTTATTATATATGTATATGTATATGTGTGTGTGTATGTGTGTGTGTGTGTGTGTGTGTGTATATATATATATATCCCCAAACAATTTGATTTTATACATAAGATTTACTTAGTGAACAAATCTTTCTGACTGGAAAGTGGAATTACTGGTATTATAAAGAAAGAATGATAATAGGTAAATGACTTTATATAGCTGCTTCCTCTTTGACCCACAGTGTATTTATCGATTTATCCTCTCCATCCACCTACCTCTCTACCTGTCCACCAATCCATCTCCCCATCCATCAATTTATGTGCTTAATTAGATATCAAGCAAGACATAATCTAAAAGTAGTTTTTGTATAATATGTACTTGAAAAGAAACTCTTCTTGTTCACAAAACACAATATAGTCAAGCGTGTGAACTACAACATTGCAAGTATGATTGCTTTGTTATGTAATAAGAGGAAAAAAGAAAGAATTGCAAACTCAGATGGGAAGCAGACAGGGGGGCTTATGTGTTTCTTAAGATAAGAGGGTCTTTGAAGTTCCACTTTCCTTCTTATGGGCAAGTGACTCTGACCCCCAGCCTCATTTTACCAAGAAGAAAGGAATAGATCATTAAAAGCATATCACTCAAGGGCTTAAAGGAAGAAGTGGTTTTCTAAGAACTGTTGTGTTTTTTCTCCTTTTGGGTTATTAGCTTAATGAGCAAGAGAGAGGAAGTAATCTCAGGGAGAGAGGAGAGTCTGAAGTCAAAACAGGGACAAAGAACAAGGATGGGTGATGAATAATGAACTTTCATAAAGCAAAATAAAATTTAAAAGAACATGAGTAAGAGCATAGTACTGCTGCAGGTCCTTGGGCAGAACATCAGGCCGTAGATTTTCTGAGGAGCCATTCAGCTTCTCTCCCCAAAGCTTATGCAACCTGTCCCCTCCAGGAATAGAGAGCAGTGTGTTTCCTCAGCCTGCAGTGATTCAATAAGTCTAAAGTCAATACGTTCAAAATGCTCCACAGTTGTTTCATTCATCTCAGTGCTGTTTGTAGGTGCTAGACTTTCAAATAAAATATTCAAATACAAGTAATATTTGAGGGATTAAGTAAATTGCAAATTTTAAAGAGGTAGGGCCCAGATATATTTTAAAATGTTTGCAGTTAATATCATGAGAACCATAATCCAAAAGAAGTTTTTGTTGTCCAATGTTTATTAATATTCTATACAGAAATAACTTATAAAATGCAAATATTAGGAGTAGAAATTCTTAAAACTGTGGTGTGTCAATGTAGCTAAGCAGGAGCTGTGTCTCCCCAGATTCCTTTCCTTATACGGTTCTGGGTTAGCGCTGGCCACAAGAGACATTTGATGGGAGATGTGGAAGTGAAACAAGAGCCGTAGTTCCTTCCAGAGTTGAAGGTCAGGCCAAGGCTGCAGGCACAGTGGCAGATTGTGCATGTCGTGGCTGATCCTCTAGCCGGCCTGGTTGGTGTGGCGCAGCACCCCAACTCATCCTATCTCCAGCTCCCCCAGATCTGTCCCGTCAGCCTTTCCAGGCATAGAGCAGGAACATGTGCACCTTGACACTGAAAGCCACCAGCTTCGCCACAACCCCTTGCCCCCACCCATGGCATTGGGGTTGGAGGTGGTGAGAGACAGACGCAAGCTCCAATCTGTTCCACAGGCTCCAGTGGATATCTTGGGGCTCCAGTCCAACAGTGTGGGCTCCCATTTGTACTGGCTCTCAACCAAACCCGGCTTCCCTCTCCATTTGCCCGTCTGGCTGATTCCCAAACTCCACACTTCAGGCTCAACATTAGGTGCAGAACCAACTTCCTGCAGAGACTGTACCACCAGCTACTACACTTGCACACAGGTCTCACCCTATAGTGGATCTCTTATGTTTTAGTGTGCATAGCAATTCTGCTTCTTAATCAAACCTTGACTGATTCAACAACACTATGAAGCCAGAAAACTATTCAGAACACAAATTCATTCAGTACCTGAAGTAAAAAATGTCCTCCAAAGTTTATGTAAAGACCCCCCAACTGGCAAACAATTTGAATATTAAACACAAAATTGTATCTGATCTTTTTTGATGTATCAAGATATTTATTCATCCATATTCTGTTTAAGACTGAAAGAGCAAAAATCAAATAATTCCAAATGATTAAATAATCCCAATGATTATTGTTTAATAATTAAATAATTAATTTAATAAAAATATGTCAATTCTGAAAAGTAAATAACAATTCTAGATTAAATTATTTAATCAAGCATCAAATAATTCTAATTTTAAAATAAAATAATTCATTAAATGATGGTCAAATATTTATTCGACCACTAAATAATTATTTGATTATTAGGCAACTCACAGGAAGATAAATCTATCACTTAACAAAGTTAAACATCATAGATTTTTGAGTATCGTGTATTTTTACTTTACCAACTACAAATAAATTCTCAAAACTAAAAAAAGCAAAATCCAGGAGAAATGTCCAAAAACAACACATTAAGAGTTTAGCAAACAATTTCATGTTCTTATACTGCTTCAGCAATCTCTACTTCTGTATGACCATCTCCATAATTCCATTCTTCACCCCAAATCCACATCCAAATGTCTGCTAGATGTGTTATGTTGAATATTCCACTGGAATCTCAGCCCAAAATTCAACTTTTGCATCTTTTAAATTCATTTCTTTCCTGGCCTTCCTTGAAGCTCTGGCGAAGGTGTTGGACGCAGGCTGCCCGCATCAGCAGTGGCCAGACACGACTCCTACTCCAAAGAGACGAATGGGATAGAGGAGGCACTGTTTCAACCACTTCTAGCAATGGTTGCAGTTGGACGCTTTTGGCTTTCCAGGACAGCAGGCACAGATGTTCTGGCTTCCCTTGCCTATTTCTAGGCTGTAAATTGTGGTGTCTGCTCCCCAAGGCAACAGTAGGGTCTTTGCAGTATGCTTTCTGCACTGATCATGTTAAATAGTGTCCAAGCCCATTCTTTGGACATTCTAAAGATTGTGTGAGCTAGGTAGGCAGGATTACATGCATAATCCAATTAAGACAGATTTGCTTATGTACTTACAATTCAGAAACCTCGCTGATACAGACACAAAAGGGCAAAACATCAGAATCCTCTTCAATTCTAACTAAGCTGTTGTGAGATGTAAGTCCTTTTACATCTGCCAGCATGAGGCCTTTAGAATTTGTCTTTTTGTCTTTTCCCAATCTCTCTATGGAATAAGTCTCTGAAAGTAGCTAACAGCCTGCCTTCCATATGTCAGCACAGGCCAAACTTTTTAGATATATTAACTCATTTAATTTTCATATCGACTCTGTTGAGGTAGACACCAGTACTGCCTCCAGGAAGCTGTTGAGGAGACTGAGGTCTTAGAGAGACTAAGTAAGTTGCTAGAACATCGCAGAGCCGGAAGCCAGGTTTTTCTCGTTCTAAATTCCATGCTGTGTTAGCAACTTGAACATGGAGATCTCAATCTGTCCTTCACATGGACTAGAATCAGTTTATTCCACCCATGTCATCCCAGCCGTGCCCAGGTGCCACACCTTCAAGACTCCACGGCACCTTTGGATGAAGTTCACATTCGTGCTGCCATCCGTGGTCCTCAATGGTCTGGTCGCAATCACCTCCTCTTTCTCTTTATCTTTGCTCCCTGGGTGCTCCCCATCTTCAGGAAGATCAGCCCATTCTGCTTTTCAGAGGCTGCCTCCTGTGCTTCCCTGACTCTTCGGTCTGCTTTCCCCGGTCTCAGCATCCAGGATGCCGCCTCCAGTTCTTGTTTGTCTAAAAACCTAGAGCAACTGTGCATGAAGGCATGCTTCTTGCACCAGGCCCCAGCTAAACATGACATGTATTAACCTGTTCAGTCTCACATTAACCTTGGGGAACAGGCATTACTCACATTTACAGTTAAGAAAATGGAGGGTCAGAAAGGTGAAGTGCCAAAGGTCACCTAACCTATAAGTGGCGAGGTCTGGATTTGAATCCAGGTATATCTGACAGGAAGCCTGAACTTCCAACCCCTGTGCTATCAGCCTGCCATTCCATCAGAAAAGTGGAGCTGCCTTTGGTCCTCTAGCCGGAAGTAATTGTTCATCTACACACAGAACTTGTCTCATAGGTCTGTATAGCAATTACACACTTGACATTCAACAGTGGTCATTGATGCACATGTTTATTCATTCATTCAACAAATATTTACTAAGAACTTATTTGGGATACAGCAGGCAGGGAGCATAACAGGCAAACTCCTTGTCCCCGTGGAGTTCACATTTTAGTGGGAGACATCAAATTAAAGACTGCATACATAACACATGAGGTGGCTACAGCCGCCACACAGAAACATAAGATTGATGGTAATTGTCAAGAGGAAAGGGTTGCTCTGTCAGTAGGATGGGGAGGGAAGGGTTTTCCTACAAGGTGATACTTGAGTAAAGATGTGAAAGAAGGGAGCCAGCCAGTAGAACTCTGGAGGACAAGTATTGTCGGAAGAATAGCAGCACATGCAAAGGCCTGAAGTGAAAGAGGCTCAGCATGTTCTGGGAACGAGGGGACCAGTGTGACCAGGACAGGTGAGCAAGGTGGAGGATGAACATAGATAAGGCCAGAGAGGCAGCAAGGGCAAATCACGGTGGACCTTCTGCAAGCGATCTGTAAGGTCTTTTGCCTTTACATGGAGTCATATGGGAAAGCCACCGGCAGGTTTGAGCAGAGGAGGGACATGATCTGGGCCACTTTTAGGATGGATAATGGGGGCCCAGAGTGGGACAAGAGAGGCGAATTAGGAAGCTATTGATTGTTGCAGTAGACAAGAGGCTATGGTGGCTTGGATCAGGATGGAAGGCTTGTATATATTTTGAAGATGGAACAAAGGGTCTTTCTGAAGGACTATTGGGAAATGGGATAGAAAATGAGAAGCTCAGAATGTCTCCAAGGCCTTTGGCCTGAGTACCTGGAAGGGTGGAGTTGCCATTTACTGAGAAAGGGCAGAGTCTGGGAGACATAGATGAGTGGAAGGAAGTCAAGGGCTGGGCTCCGTCAACGCTCCGTCAGAGGTGCTATTAGACACTGAAGGGAAGGCAGCTGAATGGGAGTGTGAGGCTCAGCGCAGAGGGATGGGCAGGATGTATGATTTTGGAAGGCTTATTTACACTAAAATCTTCCTGATAGCAGGGTCGCTGCTCGCTTAACCTTAGTACGCAGCGTAGAAGTAGGGACTCAATACATAACCACAATAGGGAAAATACGACAACTAAGGATAAAAATCAGGCATATGTTTGAGTTAACAACCTTAACTAGTTTAATTAGATACCAATATAATCAAAATACCCATTAATATCATTCTCTACAGAAATATTACATTACTGAAATCAAAATTAAGGAAAGTATAAGTCCTTCGAATAAAGTAGTAATGCATTTGTAGATCAAAGAACACAAATATATGGTTCATGTGATTCTCTTCAAGAGTTAAATATGGGAAAACATTGGGTTGAGCGCAACTGTCTGAAAAAAAAAGGCTAATTAAAAAAAATGCCTGAACAAATGAAATACTACCTCTAGGGCAAATGAAAATAAAACCGATTATAGCAGAAAACATTTGAGAGATTATCAATATCATTCCAGGAAAATGAATAAACACAAAGCTGAGTTTGACACACTAATGGAATAAACGTAGAAATTCAGTAACTAGAAATACAAAGAATTGCCATCCTAACCAAGGATGGGTGATAGATAATTTCACTTGTAAAAATATGAAGAAATTGCATAGATTATGAATTCATTCTTTGAATTTCTTCTGATTTGGCAAATGTGTAAGATATAAGTCAGAATGTGCACGCAGAGAACAGTAATTTTTAATGAAGGTAGAAGTACAATATCAAGACAATTTATCTACATAAGAAATAAAGTGTATTTGTTACTGAAGCTGGGGAAAATCCTTTTGCTAATTTTACAGATGGGACAGTTAATTTTGGGGGGAGGGTGTGTGTATCTGACCTCCCCAGTAAAGTAGCAGGCTGGATAATGGACGTCTTTTGAGGTTCTGTGACTCTTCTTTTTAATTTGCAGTATCACGGAAAGCAATTTCCTGGCATCCCACAATCTAGCTCCAGGGGCAAAGTAATCGGTGACCCTTGGTCTATGTAAACAATCTGAATAACAAAGATCACAAAACGGACATTAGAGGAAGATTCAGTTTAAATTGCGTGTTTCTAGGTTGCTGGTTCTCAATGACCAATCTTCAGAAACATGGCGACAAGGAATATCTTGGAAATGGGTCAGAAGAAAGTGTGTGCATGTGGGGGGCGGTCATGGTAATTAGAATTGGGGAATTTAGCTAGCTATTTATTCTCCTTTGTCTCTACCTCCTGCTCACTTTTCTGTGCCCTGGTGTTGATTCTCTATGGACTGCATCACCAGGACGCCCAGGAGAAGGAATTTCCCTTCCTCGTTTTGAGTGGCATTTCTGGAAGGGACTGCAACCCTACATAACTCCTGCTAGTGTCATAGGCCCCGCCCCCATGGCCCCAGGAACACTTCCCCCTCCCCTCTCCTTCATACCGGAAGGTGATCAGGGCTCCCCCTGGTGCTAATCTCCTGTATGTTGCTCTTACCCCACTTCCACCTTTGCAGACAGTCCCTTGTTTGGTTTTTTTGGAACCGTTTAAATTGGATTCTGCTTCCCTGAAGGACACAAGCATGCTAAGTAATTCTTCAGTGACCAACAAAAAAATGGAATAGAGGCTATATATTCTTATACTTCCCAAAACACCTTCTATGGCACTTCAAATGTGGTGTGATTTTAATATTTCTGTGCAGAAATCAGTGAATTATAGGCTCTGTGAAAAGCTGTTTGCTTCCTATAGCAACCGGGTCCACCCCCCCGCCCCTCAACACAGTCATTTCTCAGTCTTTGAGGTTTTCTAGCATGCCCAGCGGATGCTGGAGGGACAGACCATCAGCCTTGTAAGACACAAACAGGTGGATATTCGCTATTGTTTCGTAGAATTGACATAGGGCACAGAGAGGGAAAGAATAAGGTCAAAATTATTTGAAAACTAGTGTTCTCTAGGCTGAAACAAATGCAGCCACTCATACACATAGTCTTGCTGGGAGCACGGAAGTCCTCAGAGATCGTCCTCCACTTACCTTTGACTGTCCAGCGGAACTGATGTGTATTTCCTGTACCAGTAGAGAGAACACACGCTGCCGAAGATGAGGCTCTCACAACTAAAACAGCTCGTTACCAAGTAACATGTCAATTGGTAACACTAAAAATGCCCAAGATTACCAGGAATTAACCATTAGTGAAATGAACCTAAAACCTTTTAAAGTCACTTATTGTGTTGAATTACCTGATACCAGGTATAATTAAGCTATTATATATAATTTTAGGACTATGGCTTCCATCATGCTAATTCACTCTACATGCCATATTGAATTTCTAGTCTAAAATCATCAACATACTAACTAATAAATGAGTAGTCGAATACAGTTATTCTAAGAACCATCCAGAGAGGAATATTTATTCATTCATTCATTTATTTATTTGAAAAAATTTTCTGAGGACCAATTATGTGCTATATAAGGTGTTAGATTCTGATGATACAGTGACAAATAATATGTCCTTGAGGCACACACAGTCCAAAGGAGATCAGGCCCAGGGAGAGATAAATTGTTCCAAACAGGGCCCATGCATAGTGGAATAAATATGAGGGGGTAGGAGGGAGTAGGGAATCTTTGCAGTGGGCTGGGGGGTGGTTGAAATCGTAGAGGAGATAAGGCGTGAGCTCTCTAGGAGGATGAGGACCCAGGCAAAATAGTCCCAGGAGCAGTACTCTCCTGAGGGAGGATGTTCCAAGCAGAAGTTGCCTATGGCTTGCCTCGGCTGCCACATTGAGTGAATACAGAGACGCTAGGAGGAGGGCCTGGGTGGGCAGGCAGGGCCCTTGTGTGCTGTGTAATCTCTGGAGACCACTGAAGTTTGTGATTAATTTAATTCTCTGGTCATTTAATAAGGATTTAAGGAGCCTACTTCTATATGGAGTACTGGGCTAGGCATTGGGGATACAAAGGCAAGGGTCCCTATCCTATGGAGCTTAGTTAGATAAGGGAGGTGTGGTGGGTGGATATTGAAAGAAAAACAATTTTATTGAGTAAAGTAGTACAAATGATTATCAATGGTACAATGGAAATAGGTGCTGGTGTTGAGAATGTGGGGCCAGAGAGATGGACTTTGGGGGTTTGTTCAGAGATGATCTCTCTAAGGAGCTGCCATGGAAGAAAAGACCCAAAAGCTGAGTAAGACGCAGGCATTCTCAGATCAGGGTGAGGAATGTTCCAGGCAGAAGAATGCTTCGGAAGGGTATTTCAGGTAATGTTATGCTCTGGGATTGGTGGGGAGCTAGACCTACTCCAGAAATTAAAAGCCCAGTGAGGCTGGAGCATAGCAAGAGAGAGGAGAGTGAACCAAGATGATGCTGGAGGGACCTTTGGGGAGTCAGATCATGGGAGACTGTGGCTTCCAGGGCAAATGTTTTGAAGTGCATTGAAGATACTCTAAAATGCATTTAAAGGCAATGAGAAGTGAGGTGACATGACATGACCTTGACTACTAGGTAGAGAACAGACTTCAGACAGGCAGGAATGGAAGCTAGAAGACCGAGCATGTGGCAGTTGTCCAGGAAGGAAGTCATGGTGGCTGGGACTTGTATGGTTGCCAGAGAGATAGCAAGAGGTGGCTATCCTTTGGAGGTGGCACTGTTCTGTCTCCTTTCAACATTGCTCTAAGATTTAGGGGAAAGCATTTCATTACAGATGATTTCTCGCTTTATGGTCTGGTCAACCACATCAGTGATGAAGCCATTTATTGAAGACAATGGTGGGTGGGGTGGGACAGGAGACAGGATACCTTCACTTGTGATTTGGTGGATTTAGTAAGCTTTGTGGGGCCTGTGGGAAGTTGGGGCAGGGAGGGATGCTGCTAGATACTAGAAGGTTTTGCATCCTGAGGTTCAGAAGGTTGCCAGAACACACTGGGGAAATGACTACAATGTGGACAAGTGCTGGTGAGAAATGAGGGACAGCAGGTGACAGCAACAGAAGGGTGGAATGGAGGAGGAATGGCTACAAGGCATTGAGGGGGTGACAGGCTCACCTGGAGAAACAGGTGAGTCTGGTAGGGTAGCCAGGAAGGAGGGAGAGATTCTCAGGAGGGGTGAGTAGACAGGGGCCAGTGGTGACAAAGTGTCCTGGAGAGGTGACCTTTGGAGAGGCGCCTCTAGGTTTGGCAATTACGTCATCAGAGACCCTGGCAAGAGCAGCTGAAGGGGGATGGGCACAGTGAACGGGTGGTGAGGAAATGGCAAACAGCTCATTTTAAAGCAAGTATGGATTGAGTGTTAAAATATGCATCAGTGAGCTGGTGGTCAGGGAGCACTTGAAAAGAAGGGGGGTTGATTGATGGAGAAAGGCCTGAGAAGACAAAGAACTTAATGTAATAATATCCATCATAGATAGAATCTACCTAGTAATTTCCAGTCACTTTACCTTGATTATCCCATTTAATCCCTGCAAGAACCCAAGAGGTATTTTAGAAACTATAATTATCTACATTTTACTGATAAAATAGTTGTGATTTAAGTATTTGCCCAAGTTTTTTGAGCCAAAAAGCAGTAACGCCACGGATGCAAACTGTTCAGCTGCAGAACCTGACACCTGACCCTATGCTCCCCTCCCCCCTCGGTCAGCTTTTGTCCCAGTAGAAGCCAGCAAGCCCACGAGTCCATGAAACATGTCTTTCAGTGTGCTGACTTGCCACATCCTGCCCTCAGTCAATCTTAGGTCCCTCAGGGTGTGGCCACCAAGATGGCAGAACCAAATCCAGTTGGTTGAGGGAATCTTTCCCCAGGGCTGGTTTGCCTAAGGAAGAAAGTACTTAAGAGGGACAGTGTTGCTGCTCGGGCTTTCTCATTCGATGGGCCTTCTCTCCTCCCTCTGGCCTCTTCCTGACAAGCTGCCTCTGGTCCAGTTCTCCATACCAGGTTCCTGCCTGTAACCTTTTCTCGAAGTTCTTCCTGCCCTCTGTGTAACCACACAGCTAAAGACATGTCAGGACTCTTCACACTCGGGTGGGAAATGGGCAAAGCCTGGAGCAGAGTTATGACATGAAAATATTCACTGAGCCCCTCTTGATTAAATTGTCTTGGAACAAAGCTCAGAATGGTTCTGGGTTTTTTTCTTCATCTGCTGGCTTCCTTGGCCTGTTTCAACATTCAAGTGAAGCTGCTGATTGATACTGAGCATCTGTACTCGCTTCGATTTCACTTCCTCTTTATCTTAACTTACTCCCTTATTGGGGTCACAGCTGACCTACTTGTTTGGGGGTGAAATGTAATACTATCCCTTAGTACAGTGTTTTTCAAAGTGAGACCCACAGGTTCCTGGGCTTGCCACAGATTAATGGAATTGGAATTTCTGCAGGTAGAGTCATTCTGATCACTGGGCAATTCCTACCTCCGGTATATAAAGGCTCTTCCTGGCTGCTTTTCCAGATCCTGGTTTCCTGGTTGCCAAACCATGGACAGGAAATTGGTGCTTGCGTGGGCATCTATGAGCCTGTTCAGAGTCAACAACTCTTGGACACCCTTGTTTACACTGAGGGGCTCAATTCCCTCTGCTTTCCAACTGGCCTAACTCTTCGAATATTAATTATATTGATTCAACTCTGGTATTATTAGCCCAGCCTTTAATTTCAAATTATCTAGTTTTACTTCTAATTCTGATTGCTTGTACTTCACACCTGCCAGATGGGCCATGTTCTGATCTTAGAAATTCCTAGTGATGGTTCAGATCCAGCCCAGAACCACATCCATCCTAAAAGCAAAAATAATGCTGGAAAGACAGGGGTGAGGTCAGATCAAAGCGGAATTAAACTGATACATTTTTGTGAAAGCATGAACAATGAAGATTTTTCTCTTTTTTTTCCTGATTAAATATCCTTTAATGTCACGTCTGCCTCAATTTCTGAAGATGTCAGTCTCTCATACTGTTTACTTCCGTTTGAGGATTTGAATGTTAAGCTGGAAAAGGCCAACCAGGCTGCCATAGTAACAAGGCTGACCACCCTGGGGCCAGGTTATTTCTGCTTTTTTTGAAATCTTTTAAAGACTGCCTGTTTTATATGCCTACGGCAGGGGATAAAAATTAGGAAATGCATCATAGTCACTCCCTGACCTATAAACACCTAAATTATGAATGTCCTATATATAGGACCGTCCGGTACTGAGCCCCAAATCGTAGGTGGAACATTTTCTTCCTTCCCTGCGAGAGGCTACGGCAGCTTCAGGGTAGAAGATCCCTTCTCATCCTGTGCCAAGCGCCCAGTGCAGCTGCAGAGGAAGTGCCCTTCCGCAGGGGCGTCTACTCATTGGTGGGGGCGTGGCATCTGCTGCAACTATTCTGAACATGCACGTGTGCACTCGAAGCATCCTGAGTGACCATTCATGGGTTCATTTTCTCCTAAGAATGGTGAATAGATAAGCGTGCCAGCCCACTAAATTCCTTCTCATCCAAAACACAGCAGAATTATTACTCTTCCTTTTTGCCCAGTCTGTGATTAAATAGGCCTTGGGGGGCTGGCCTGACACAGATAACATGTTGTTCTGTGGGACTTGAGTTATAAATTTCAAACAACCAACTTGTAAGTGAACTTGGGGAACATAAGCTATGCCCATTGAAAAATGCTTCTATGGAGGGTTCAGGTGACAACTTCTTTATCAGAGCTTGTCATTTTTTTTTTTTTTTACACAATAGCATGACTTCATTAATCGGCATTGATTTTCAAGTAAATGAAATTGTTTTCAATTTTGTTTTACTTATTTTTAATGAAAGTGCTCATTTCTCATGAAAGCTTTAAGTGTGGTTATCCATAATCAGAGCAACAGGAGCTATTTTAGCCAACAGATAAGCAGCAATAAAAAATTACACCAGCCTGGGACTTCGGAATGTGTAACCAGTTGTCTCTTGCACGGGGCTGCCGGGAGTGGATGTGTCCCAGGAGTAACATAAGTCAGCCTTAGGCGTCAGACCCTGTCAGGCTGGCCTCCGAAGAAGGGCAGTCAGAGCAGATGACAACCGTTCCGCAGGGCGGCAGTCGGCCCTGAGGAGAGCGAGCCCTTCGGGACTGACCACGTGCTTTCAGGAGCATACCAGTCCCGGAGCAGGCCAACGACTTGCCCAAGTGCTACAGGTGCCTGTGGAGACCCTGTCCCTCTCAGCCCACCGTTTTCTCCCACACTGCAGCTTTGTTTGGGAGTAAATGTCTGAGCCAAAATAAACGTGACTTTTCAAGGCTTATCTTGAGTAATTTTGGGAAATCAACTTTACCTGTCTATTCTCATTTTCTTCATTCATTTTCTTAAAACCACATTCTGTCCTCCTTCCTTTGTCGTTACAGGGCAACGATTTTCAACCTTTTTCATCTCATGGCACACATAAACTAATTACTAAAATTCTGTGACACACCAAAAAATATATTACACTTCTTTACTGATTTGACAAAAAATTAGGTATAATTTTGTTTCATTCCCACCACATAGCTATTGTTTGTTATGTTGGCTGTTGTCATTTTTTTAATTTGACAGTCTAAGGGAAAAGAGGTCAGTGTCCCTGAGTAAACAGTCAGGTGTTGGATGTTTAAAAAATTTTGTGGCGCACCTGCTGAAAGTCGCTGTTACAAAGAGCGCACAAAATGACATACATGAACCACCGAACAAACTGTGAAGTGCCGTCCAAAGGAAACGAGGGATAATTGTGTTGGTCCCCACAAAGTGTTTTTCTATCACCACTGATTATTTCTTTTGTAACACTTACACACACAGGACAAGGGAACTGGAAAATTTACTCAGAACACTGTCCGCATCAGTGCGGCCGCGGGTAGGTTTCAGGAAGGGCTGAGCTTCAGCTCGGTCACCTACTGTGGACAGGTGGGTTTGCTTCCTGTCGTGCGATCAGAGCACATGGAGACCAAGCAAGGGGTCTGCTGTGGCAGGTGGCCAGAGCCCCAGGCCACCTTCCACACCGCTGACAGGCTTGGTTTGAACTCCTTTGCCCAACACAGACTAAGTGATAAAATACATATCAGCTTGGGCTCTCTGGTATTTTTCTCCTCATCCTTGTAATCAAACCTGATTGAAGGAGCACGGGGTGGCAGGTGGCCCACACAGCATCACCAGCTGCACATGCTGTGCCTGTGGCTCAAAAGTAAACATCAATAACCATTTGCTGAAAATTGGTTAAAAGTCCTTATCAGTCCCTTTAAGTTATGATCGTATTAATTTTATTTGCGCATCCTGTGGGTTGTGCAGATATGCTGCTAGATGGTCCAGGAGGACTGGAATAAGTCTGTATGTATTCTCTCGTGCACACATGTGTGTATCTGTACGCACACACACACATAGACACAATCTATGCATATGCACACACATATATGCCTATGCACATATGTGTATGTATGTGCACACCTAATGTGTGTATGTGTGCTTTCTCATAGAAACAAGAAATTATTTTGGTTTTTCTCCTACCAAAATACTCAGTTTCATCTTAACAAAGCCAAAATGTACTATTTCTACCTAGAACTAACTTTCTTCTTTCCTTCCTTGCTTCCTTCCTTCTTTCCTTCCTTCCCTCTTCTCTACAATAGGTATTTGCTGAGTTGCACCATGTACCAAGTACTTGTACAACAAAGCTAGGAAGCAAGCCCCCTGTTCTAGCAGTGAGACTCTGGCAACTAAATTGACCCCTCGAATGCAGCAGATGGGGCTTTGGTAGGATCGGTACAAGGAGCACGGAGCCTGTCTCTCACTTGTGGTGATGGATGTGGCTTCCCAGGTCAAGGCACACACAAGCTCTTTCAAGGATACGCTGGTGTTAGCAGATGGAGATAGAAGAGCCCCAGAGGGAAAGATGAATGTGCGTGGGCAACGGAGTAGTAGCCCGAGAGGGCATGGCCTCTTCAGAAGTTTCAGCTAGTGTTGGCCGAGCGTAAAGAAGATGGTGAGGTCAGGGTTGGGGTGAGGGGTGGACAGTGAAAGACAAGCCAGAACAGACTGACAGGAATTGTGTCCTGGAGAACACTGGGTATCCCAATAAGGAGATTAGGATGCACGCTCCAGGAAGCTCTGGCCCACAGCCCAAAGGGAATCAGGGTGAGTTTAGTGAAAAATCAGGCTTCAAAGATGTGTATTGTCCTTGGCTTGCTTTCCTTTTTTTTCTAAAAAAACTTTTGGCTTGGTTTTCACGTGTATCCGTGTTCTGGGGAAATTACGCGTGCGTCGGCTGCATACGGATGTTTGGTGTTCGCAGCCAGTTGGTTCGGGAAGATCCGAGAAGCTGTAGATCAGAGTCAGGAGAAGACATTGTGTATTTCGATGTGTGTGTGACAGGTGTAGATCTCTCTTTCTAAACAAATGCAGGAGGAGAGGCATTTAATAATAAGTGTGGGTCCCCAGCAACATCCACCACTCTGGGCTGAGGGGTATGATTATGGCCCCAGGCCTGACGATAATTCCTGAGATTTGTGTCTGATGGTAGTTATCCTTGAGCACCCTCACAGGCACTCACAGGGTGTTATTTGGGGAAGCCCCCTGCAGGGTGGCTTGAACATGGATTTCTAGCTCCACTCTGCCAGGAAAGAGCCAGGGTCTGGAGAGGGGTTGGAATCACCCCGTTTCTCTGGTGATGGCTTCCGCGGAGCCCTTTGTCAGTGCAAGTGCCTCCTCAGGACCCTCTCACCTCTTGTAGCTTCATCTTAAGGACGATTACTCTGTGGGTGAATTCAGAGAAAATAGTCCCCCTGTAACCTAAAGCAGCCTTGCTCCAAGCATGAATCTGTCAGTGGTGGTGATGAGAAACCAAACTGTGCCCCAGCAGATTTTTCTAGTAAATCAAGAGCGCTATCAATTCTCCATGGGTTAGGGACTAACATTTCAATCCTCAGTACATTTAAGGAAAGATATCGTATCACTTTCACTTTATTTTTTTAGCTGCATACTGCATAGTCTGAGGGTTCCCAGTGGCAGAAGGAAAGATAGGTTTGGCTCCCTAATTGCATTAGGGAGTATTATGCGAGGCACCAGGGCTCTGGTTCCTTGTGTTTGCTGCCACAGCACAAACGGGAAATTGCTTCTCCTAGTTTTGAACGTTTTTAGCTTCTCTGTTTCACTTTTCTCCCTCTGGCACAGACAGAAGTCTGAGTTACTTGCTCCTTAGACAAAATCCTAGAAGAATATGAATCAAACATAAACAGTGATTAAACCTTAGTGGTGGGTTTAAGATGGTATTTATTTTACACCTCTTAGTTTATACTCATCTTCATTTCTTTGTAATGATAATATATATATATTTCTAAACAGAAAAACTGATAAGGTTGGATCTCATTTAGAAAAAGAAAAATTGCATTCTCTCTAATCTATACTCCGCAAAGTACATGGTTTGAACATCTCATATCGCCTGTACTTTCTCAGTTCTCAGCAGTCATCTGTTAGGAAAAATTAGGTAGGGTCTTTAATGATCTCATCCTCAGTAGGACAAAATGCACAGGACAGAGAAGCCTTTGAAAAGAGACTTCTTACTATTCTAACAGAGGCTGAAAATAAGGCAGCGGAAGCCAATGAGTCCATGCAAAACTAAATCATTGAGTGATCCTTTGGGGAGTCCCTGGGATCCAGTTTCAATATATCTATATCATCTTAACCCGGTAACACTTCTTTTTGATCATGGGAGGTGGCAAGTGTGGAATGCCTCCCCTTCCTTTTCTGTGTATGATCAAATGTCAATGCCTATGATTTACAGTAATCGCTTTCAATGCTATCATCAGGGTAACCTGAAAACAAGAATAACCCCTTTCTATAATATAAAACGTAAAATGACGATTTGCTGTGACTTCCTGATGAATCAGAAAGTAGCCTCAGTTAGAGAGGAAAGAACCTATTGTTAGACTGGTAAAAGCCTAGTGCAGGTTTCCAGTTAGTAAGGGGAACAGCCTTGTGTAGCTAAGAACCTGTGCATTGAATATGGTTAGATATTCACTCTGGCTTGTTTTATTGATTGACAAACCCATGTTCACACTGTATTTATTTATATATAAATATTATATGTAATTTTTATTAACAGCTAATGATAGTTAAATTGTACTAAAATAATAGCTAAAGTCTACTATACTACTGAGCAGTTCTGCACACTGGGGTGTGGGCAGGGCATGCACTCCACAGGAAGGTAGAGGGATCTAAACAGCTCCAAAGTTGGAGAGTAGATGACTGGGTGTTGGCAATGATCAGGGTTGAGAATATAATAGAAGGGGCAGGATTGGGAGACACTGTTAATTCAGTTTTCAACACCATGAGTTTCTGCATCTGTGGGCCAGTCCAGGTAGACGTGTCCAATATGTTATCACACAAATGTGTCTAGAGCTCTGGACAGCTCTGGGATAATGATAAATTGCCCATGGCTCTTGGATCTGGAAACCCTTGTCTGATCTCCTATTTTGGACAAGAGCTGAGCTCAGAGTGCTATCTGGCCTAGAATCCCAAAAGGCCAGATATCAATGAGACAAAGGCTAAGTTCCCAAAAGAGAGAATCCAGGTAAAAGTTACCATGGTTTACTAATCCTAATCCAAAGTGGCTGGGTACAGAATAGAAAAAAAACAAGACATCAGGAAAAGGACAAAGGAGGACAAGCAGTGAAAGGACAGGCAGGAGGTAGAGTTTGGAACGAGACCCCGCAGAACCAGAGCAAAGCCATAGTGGTTTTGGAGGAAGCTCCTAGAGTTTGGGCTTTGGGGGTGGAAGAGCATTGTGTTGGTTTTCTGTGATTGCTATCACATACTATCATAAATGTAATGGCTTAAAACAACACAAATTCACCACCTTAAGATTCTGGAGGTCAGAAGCCCAAAATGGGTTTCACGCACTAAAGCCAGGGTATTGACAGACCAGCATTTCTCCTGGAGGTTCCAAGGGAGAAACTCTTCCCTTGCTGTTCCAGCTTCTCTAGACTGCCCACATTCTTGGCTTATGGTCCCTCCTGTCTTCAGAGTGCATCACCCCAACCTCTGCTTTCTCGGCCAAAGTACCTTCTCTTGTTCCTTACCTCTCTCTTACAAGGACCCTTGTGATGACATTGAGTCCATTGTAGATTATCCTGATCTCAAGGTCATACACTCACATCTACAAATCCCTTTGGTACATGAGGTGGTGACACAGTCAAGGTACCAGGGATTAGATCGTGAGCATCTTTGGAGGAATAATTATTCAGTCTGCTCTAGCAATGCAGAGGGAGTCTGGAAAAACCTGATTCCTATTCAGAGGCATTTAGATTATAGAAATCTTTCTTCTATAAAATTAAGTTATTATTTATTCTGTGAACAATATTGCATATCAACTGCAGATTCTATCCTTTGTACTTAGCTCCCATTTTGGAAATTTTCTTAAGAGTAATTCAGGATATCATGGATATGAATTTTGTTCTTTATTATGGATATCAAATATCATCCATTACATTATGAATTGAATTGAATCCTGTGCAACAATTCAAAGCAAGAAAAATATGCAGGAACACACAAAAATAATTGAGATAACATATGAAATGTGAAAATAGACCAAAAGGAACTATCTCAATGAATAATTGTTTCATTAGAAACATGGGAATATAAATCATACTTAGGTCCTTTTCTCTAATTCTCAAATCACTCTGCAATTAAAAAAATAATTTAAAACAGTTTTTAAAAAGTCATGTGCCAAAGAAGTTGTAAGTGTCTGACTCGGGGAAGAGATAAAGGAGTGCGGAAAGGAGGTGCAGTGGTGGAAATGGAGGAGGAGCAGAATTTGGGAGGATGGTCAGTGATGACAGCTGGTGGAGGAGCAGTTTCAGGGGCGAGGCGGGAATGCGGGCGAGCCAGGGAGAAATCATGTCGGCCACCACAGGCACAGCGGGTGAGATCACTGGTGAGGGAGGGGAAAGATGGGAGCAACACAACATGGAAGCTGGAGAGCAGGAGAGCAAGTAAAGTGAGGTTTTTGGGTTTGTTTTGGTGGGCTTGTTTTAAGAGAAGAGAGGTGATTCTCAATTCTTTCCGAAGCATCAGACAGAGCTAGGCTACACTGGATATGCACTTTACGTTTTCCCAAGATGATCGCCTCCCTATTTTGCTGGAAAGAGAAGCAGTGCCTGGCAGTGGTGCGAATGTGAGGTTAGTCTTTCCTCTCCTGAACCGTGGGAAAGTACTTCCATTTGAGGAGCCCGAGTTTCCTCATTTTTAACATGCGTGCTTGGATCAGATGGTCTCTAATGATCATTTAAGCTGAAATATTTTATATCCGTCTCTAAATCTCTAGCTCCCATAAAAAGCCCTTAGTTTCATCTTCTTATCAGAATGCTTAGCGCGAACACAGTGGTGAAGAAAAAAGCCTGGGGATTGGGTTTCATATCCCATTGTCTGAGCCCTATTGGGCCAAATAATTAGTTCACTCACCTGGAAGCACTTTTATGTAAGCAATCCAACCACTAAAAAAAATTAGTAATGCCAGAGGAGGTAAGACAATCCCTCCCTCGGTCTTGTCATCAGAGGTAAGTAAACACCACCCACCTAGGCAAGGATCAGAAATTACCATTAAGATTCCAATCCCTTTTCTTTCATGTCCTTAAAAAAAAAAAAGAAATCAGCATTCAGAGAAAAATTAAAGGGGAAGCGTGAAGGCATGCAGTGAAGGATGCATATTTTATCTTCCAGTTAAAGTGGGCCAAGATTTTTTCTGAGGTGTACCCACCTGAGGGCATGAAATTGGCAAACAGCAGGTGTCTGCTACTATGTATTCAGGAGAAACACAAATGGGTATGTGGGCAGAGAGGGCCTCCCATGGGGTATTTGGCAGAGTATGATGGCAGATGAGGGAGGGGTCAGATAAAGGTAGAGAGAGAGATCAGAGGGGTGAAGGTATTTGCCAAGATCTTTCTCCCAAATAGAAAATTCTAGTGTCACACAAATAAAGGGAAGGAATTTGATGGGTGCACTGGAAATAGAGGGAATCTTAAGTTCTGTGTAAGCACAAACAGAGGTAACTAGAGTTCAAGAAATAGCTGCTAAATTTTGAGTAATTAGAGAGAGAGAGAGAGAGAGAGAGAATTTGCTGAAATTTCTATTAAATATTGGAAGAGAAGGAAGGAGCAGTTGGGACATACAGACACACAGAGATGTCATTGGTCCTGAACTAACAAAGCAGAAGACAAAAACCAAACTGGGGATATATACGTACATCTACGTTAAACCATTTCCAGTTCCTGTTGACAAGAGATTAGAGTTGATGTGAGAGCCCTGTTGTCTAACATTTGAATGTACTGTAACTGTATTCATGCTTGACGTAACTGTGTAGTAACGGGATAGTAAACTGTATATACTTTCACTCTATAGTGGTCAAAAGTCAGATATTTATACTGACATTATGAAAGTCTTGAGTTAATCATTCTCTGAATACGCAAATAGACATATCTATACTTGGTGGAACATTTGTCCATTTTTTTGTTTTGCCAGCATGACCAGATGAAATGCACAAAGGAGGGAAACAATTCCCCAGAACAAGTTCAAAGGTGCTGTGCAACCAAAAAAAAGAAACAAGGAGAAGACATGTGCCGAATGTAGACAACTATGTTAGGTGGGTTGCCTAAAATCCACCACATCTAAGGGCCCAAACTGGCTAACATAAGCTCACTCTCCTGACACATGAAAAGTGCACTAAGTTCCTCTCTTACAAGGAAGATAACCCAAAGTCTTGCCAGTTACTCCGTCCATTCCCAGGCCTAGATTGTCTGCGTGATCCTCACTCCTCTTGTTCAATTGTGTCCCATTATTTTCACCAAGAGTCTTCCACCTATGAACTAAATGATATATGTGTCACTAACGAGTACTGTCTTAGGTAAGGGGGACAGGGAGAGGAAAGAGAAGAGAACTTAGGTAAAACATCTAATGTATGCATAGCAAAGAAGGAAAAATGAGATAATTATAATTATTATTTTAGTAACTTGTCGTTGGGTGGTGACTGATCATTCATGACTTCCTTTTCTGCCCTGTACTTCAGCTTCCCTTTGACTGGAGCCCCTGGCCATGCATATATTTCTGGGTGGATCTCTCTCTTTGGGTTGATGAGTCATCCAATGGACGCTACAAGGGCTATTACAAGGCATCTATGGGATTCCCTGGTTCCATTTATCCCTCTTCCACTTTTGTGAGGCAGCACCCTATTGTTTGTTGACAGTCAGGGGGAAACACACCAGCCTAAATGTTAACCCTTCTGCTGTTTGTTTGTCAAGTGGCATGATGGAATAATGGGGTTACAAAGAAACTGCTACTCCTTTGGAACCATGCTGTGGGTCCTGATGGATGCTTAACTCTGCTGGATGCTAAAACATCTCAGAGTTACAGGAGCAAGAAACAAAAACTTTTGTGAGTATCTCATTGGATATAACCATGAGCTCTCTCACCTTCATAGTGGCTGTGCACTCTTTGTATTGAGGTCATGCCAAAGAATATCAAGATACTAGCACCCAGAGTGAGAAGACCAGGAGAAGCATCCCCTTACAGAATGGCGACTTAACAGAACTTGATATGCCATATATTGCAACTCACCAAAGTCATGGTTAGAATGCCTCCATAAAAACTGCGGAACAAATTCCCAAGATGCCAGGTTTCAGGAATAATTTCTCTTTTCTATAAATGTTCAAAAAGGACAATTTCTTTAGGGGTAAAAATATCTTTAACTTTCGGGGGCAAAAACAATGTGGGTTTCAACGGTACTGTAAATTCCATTATTTCCCTTGATGCATTGATTATACTTCCCTATCTTTCTGATTTGATTCTCTCAAGTGAGAAGAAAACAGCATCTCCTTTAAAAGACCTTATTCGTTTTTAAAAATCACCTATGCAATAAAATTTTAGAGTTGTGTCTCTGTACCTGTGGTAGACAGCATGATGGTCCCCCAGACACATCTACATCCTATTTCAGGAAAGTGGGAATGTGTTACCTTACATGACAAAAGAGATTTTGCTGATATGACCAAGTTAAGAATCTTGAAAGGATGTATTACCCTGGATTATCCGGATGGGTTCAACGTAACCACAAGGGTTCTTGTAAGTGGGGGACCAGAGGGGGATGATAATAGAAGGAGAAATGACAATAGAAACAGAGGTCAAAGGGAAAGAGAGAGGGGGTTGGGGGAGAGAGAGAACAGCGATAGAGGCAAGGACAGAGACAAACAGACACACACACACACACACACACACAGGCAGAGGCAGAGATTTGAAGGTGCTACTCTGCTGGATTTCAAGATTGAGGAAGGAGCCACAAGCCAAGGAATGCAGAATGCAGATGACCTCTGAAAGTTGGGCAGGTGAAAGAACCGATTCTCCCTGAAAGCCAGCATCTCAATTTTAGTCAACGCCTTGATTTTAGCCAAGTGAAACCCATTTTGGACTTCTGACTTCTGGAACTGACATATACTAGATCGTTGTGGTTTTAAACCACTAAGAGATTGTGACAATGTGTTATAGCAGTGACAGGAAATGGGTACACCTGTAACTACACCAGTTTTATCTACCAACTCAGGCACTTCTTCTAGGATCCATAACTGCCTATCCAGCCAACTTCTTAAAAATCTTCACTTAGAGGTCTCAAACACATTTCAAGCTCAACCATTTATCATCTTCTTTCCCCAACTCGGTCTTCCTGCAGTCTTCTTTATCTTTGATTGCTACCATCAGCTATTCAACTGTTCAAGCCAGAAACCTGGGGGTCATCTTTGTTTCCCTCATCACCCCTAACCAAGTCATTGTGGAGTCTTGTTAGTCTTACCTCCTAAATCTCCCCGGGTTTCAGTTGCATCTCGTCACCTCTCCCATCCCACCCAAATCCAATTACTGTTATCTTGCATCTGCGCCATTCTTTACTGGTTTTCTCTCCTCCACATCTTATACATCCTCTGCATTCATCCAAGCTAATTTTTTTTAAATGAAAATCTGATCACATCTATTCCACACTCCAAATGATTCAATAGTCTTCTACTGGTCTTAAAGACCAAAATCCTCAGGCTGAATAAAAGACCTTGGGTCGTGTAGCCCCAGCCCACCTCTCCAACCTCATCTTTAGTCACGATTTCCTTTGATCTCTTTTCTTTAGTCCCTTTGGATTTCTTTTTCTGTCCCTCTGATATGCCATATCCCTTCCTTCAGTAGGGCTGATAGGAATGCTTTTTGCCCAGATGAGCAGGAAGTGGGTTCTGGGGCTGAGAGAGCATTCTCAGGAGATTGGGGGGTGCGGTGAGGGCAGAAGAGAGTGCAGAAGGTCCAGAGATTCAGGGCACATTCAAGGGAACCTGACGACCTCCTCTTAGCTGAGAGCGAGTGAGGAAGCCAGAAATGCTGGGACCGAAGTCCGAAGTCCGAGGAAGCAGGAAGACCGCCTGCTGGAGGGTCAGCCCCAGAACCCAGTGCAGAGAGGGGCCTGGGAAACGACCTGGCAATTCAGACACAGGGGCTGAGGGAGCTTCTCTGAGCACAGTTGCCTATCAAATAGAAAAACAATGAATAAACAAAAGAATCTTTGGAGAGAAGAGTACATGAGGAGTGACCGGAGCGCCACAAAGAGTAGGACAAAGTGTGGTAGGTCAGCCCAAGAGGAGTCTGCAGGCATTGTCAAACAAGGAAAGCATTCGTGGGACTGAACTACAAAGAGGTCAGGAAGAATGGCAGGCGCACCTTCCTGACCCTCCAGCTCTCCCCTGCACCACCCCCTACCTCTCTGAGTCTGTGCAGGTTCCCAGGGACCTGGAGGCACCAGGTAAGGCCAGACCTCAGAATAAGTTGTGCTCCCCACCTGAGAGGCCCCAGAGCATCCCTGGACACCTAGCCCCCTACTACTCACCCTTCCCACTGTATGGATCCTGTGGGAACAGCCTGACTGAGAAGGGTGAGGATTTCCGACCTTTCCCTGTCCCCACCATGTCTGTGTCCCAGGCCTTGGCCCACTTCACCTTCCTGACCATGCCTCCCTCACTGAGCCCGGGGCCTGTCCCTACAAAGGTCCTATTTGTGAGCTACAAGACAGTTCTTCTGGCTCTCACATTTAGCCATGAACTGTGTTTATTGCCCTCAGTTTATCAACATCCCTCCACAAAGTGTCAATATAAATAAGTAATTATTAGCTAACTTTCCTGTGGTTGTGGGCATTGTTCCATTCTTCCCTTCTTACTTTTTTTTTTTCTAAATTAGAGAGAGAGGGGGGATTTATTGCTGTATTTATTGACACATTCATTGGTTGATTCTTGTACATGCCCTGACCAGGGGTCAAACCTGCAACCTTGCTGTGTTAGGATGACGCTGTAAGTAACTGAGCTACCCAGCCAGGGTGTTCGCCTCTTGGCCTTTAAATACCTGATTATCTGCAATCATTGCTCCAGCAGATTCCAGGGACTAACTGTGCTCCATGTTCCAATTAGAATTGGATCCTCCATGCCAGCCAGGTGGTGAATGAGCTAGTCTTCACACTCCACCTTAGCATTTTTCTTGGACCACTTTAGCACCCCTTTGTCAGGTCCTCTGAGAAGAAGACCCCAAGACAGGGTTAGGTCTGTAAGACATTTTCTGGGGGAGATGCCCATGAAGAAGAAAGGAGGAGGGGCCGGCGTAAGTAAGAAGAGCTTCAGACTACAATGCAGTCTGGCACGTGAGAGAGGAGAGGGGGAAGGGAAGAGTGGTTGGGGAGAGCCCAGGACTGCGGTGCAGTTTGAGAATGTCTTGGCCAGGCTGTCAGCAGTCTCCGAGCAAAGGTTGCCCATTGGAAATGTCTCCTGTTGGGCTGGTACCCTTGAAATGTTCATTCATGGGCTGGATGCAGGCCAGGGACAGGTAGCCTCAGTGTGACTATGTTTCCTGCAGGACGTTCTCTTGAAGGAAGCATTTCCACAGCGGCCACAGGTAGTCACTTTCTCAACAGAAAAATTCTATAGTGTCCTCTCTAGGGATCCCAGGCAGGTTGGCAGCCATCTGTGAGCAGAGTAGAAGGGACTGAGGATATCATCACCAGCGTGTAGACTTTCACTGAGTCTCTGTGTTTTCAGGGGACCGACTTCCACCTCTTTCCACTGGTTGTAGCATTTCTGAGTCTGAAGATTCCTCACTACAATTTGGCCAGAAAACAGACCTAACATTGAGCTAAGGGAGGGTGGTAAATTGGCTGCAAAGTGCGAGGGTGAGATTTAGGAGTCTGCTCCTTATATAAACAGTCTGGTTTTTAACCATACTTGACAAACCCACCTTCCAAGGTACCTAATGTCTCCCATCCCTCAGTCTGTGTTCGGGTTTGCAGCACAAATCGATATGCTTCTTGTTAGCATTTCCCTATGTAGACACATAGCTCTCAGCTATTTTTTCCTTTGCTAAGTCAACGGCCATTTATCCGTCCTGTTTACATCTTCCCAACTTGGTTGACATTTCCCCTCCACTGTAGACTTCTGCCCTGTTTTTCTTTGTCTTAAGGAGTCTGTACCATTTGTGTTCCTTTATGCTTATGGGTTTGGAGGAGGAAGTACAGGTAAAGGATATACCTAACCTACCTTTTTAAACTAGAAGCTCCAAGATTGGAGCACATTTCAGTTGTGATGGGAAGCCTCAGTCAGTGGAGAACACAGGAGCTAAGGGAAATAATCAACAGGATGAAGCCTTTTTGGAAGAAAGAGGGAATAGGATCTAGAGATGAAGTGATAAACCCTCATCAAGAGAAGGGCTAACTCTTCCGTGTGCCCAGGAGAAAGGCAGAAAGAATTGGGTTCACAGAGCCATGAACATGTGGCCGTAGAGTTGGGACTTGAAGCCACTCCCTCCTGAATGGCCTCCTGTCTGTTGTAAGCAGGTCTCCTCTCATCCCCTGGGCCCCCCACCAACGTCACTTCAGAAGCAGTTCCTACTGATGATGATGCTGCTGCTCTGAGAAAACCCTCCACTTTGTGTGTGTCTTACACAGAACGGAGAAAATGGAATAAAAACACATTATTACAGGCACTGCCAACAAAGTCCCACATGTACAAAAGCATGTAGCATTCAGCCTTTGCCTTTAAAATATTTAAAACTAGTGAAATTTATTTCTGTTCCTTATTTATTTTCGTTGACACTATTACAGATGTTCCTATTATCACTCCTTTTCCCACTGCCCCCCCCACCCCTTGCCCTCTGGCCAGCACCACACTGCTGTGTCTACAGGTCGTGAATACAAGTTCTTGGGCTCACCCTTTCACCTCCTTTCACCCAGTTTCCCCTCCCTTCTCCCCTCCAATGGCTGTCAGTCTCTACCATGCATCCCTGCCTCTATTTTGTTCGTAAGTTTTAGTTCACTAATTCTAAATATGATATAAAAAGCCTATTTTAACATAATGTGCTACATTTTTCTGGCAGAGGGATTTAGAGGGTGCCATAGAAATAGAGGAGGACCCCCAATCAACCTGGGGGTCAGGCAAGATTCCTGGAGAAATAGGGGTCTCTGCTAAGTGTTAGCTATTTCCAAGTCAGCCGGGCAACGGTGGGAGGGGCAAACGTTCCAGAAATAGGTGACAGAATAGCTCACATGTGGTGACAAACATCCAGCTAAGTGTGGTGAACTGTAAGGCCCAGGACACAAGTGGGAAGTAGGGGCGTGGTCTTAAAGGAGGCTGCAAAGTGTAAGGTCTAGTTCGTAGAGTCCTCTGATGCCACTTTAAGGAATTAAAGAAGACTGACATGGTCTGATTGGGATGGTAGAATCACCAATTGCGCCGCAAGGACTAAAGAGAGGGCAAGGCAGATTGGCAGACCGGCAGGTGGCAGAGCTGCCTAGAAGCCGTAGTTCTTTCCCGTTCCTCACTCCATGTCTTTAGGTGACTTCCAGTTTTCCCTACTGTCTTTTCTTTGGTGGTTATTTTTAGGGCAATTGAAATGACAGGTAAATGTGCTCAGTGGACCTTCTTGCTTTAGATCTGTATGTCCCACAGCCCATCCACCCGTTGCTACATTGCTTTTTGGACAAGTGCACACACACACAGAACACACACAACATACAACCCTTTCCTCCCTCATTTTCTACCACATTCTCCATCTCCCATTACTCTCATCCTTCATTTGTTGAGCCAAGAATCTCAAAGAGTTTTGAGGACACCCAGAAATTCAAGATGTATCAAAGATTTTAATGAAATGTATGCATTCAGTCAACTTAACTTTTTGCGTGCCTACTCTACGACATCAAAAGAGAAGACCCCTGGCCCTCCTAGAGCTTTGGAAGAGCTGGAAGAGTTGGATGGCCTCTTGTTACAGGTTAGAACGGTCTTGTTGACCGTTCTAATCATTTGGAGACATCTTCTAGGCCCTTCACTGATGGCAGTGAGGTAACTAAGTGAGGTGTTGTTTTATTTTGCCAATGGAATACTATGATGATTTCTCAGTGTTACTGCAGGAACAATTGACAACAAATTCTCATTTAACTATGCTGCCTTTATATGTATGTAAGCTTCCCTGGTACCTGAAGGGCAAGAGCTCTTCAGCCAAGTCTGATGGAAAACTGGCTACCTCTTCCAGGAGTAGATGCAGATGCAAGAACCGTCTTCCTCCAGTGGGACAAGATCTGTCACAAAGAGCTTGGATTTATAGGTGCTCTTCTGCAGCAGAAATCGTTCACCTTTTGAGGTAACCTTTACAGAATCATAAAATCAATCAGTTTTATTTGACATCCAAATCAGAGCTCTGCCCTAAATAGATTGCTAGCACTTTTCGTGGAGAACGAAACAGAGGAGAGGAATGTCCCCAGGGCTCAGTGGAAAAGGACCTGGGACAAGGGCAGGACTATTTCGAGTCTACACAGTTGGCTGTGTGTCTGGCAGTGGTCTGGTCTGAGCGCTCTGCACCTGGGGTCACTGTCTGCGATCCTGGAGGCCACAAAAATAAGCTTTCAGGCCTCATCCTGGAGCAGACCAATGAAAATGGAGAGGGAGGCTGATACTGAGCTGCAGATAGGTTGAGTCTCCTTTCTCTTCTGTCTGGTTTGGTGTCCACAGGAATCTGTGTAAACTGTCTGGAGGGAAAAAGGGGGCCTTTCTAGACGTATTCTCTGTAGACAGATGGCCTATATTTGGCTTCGTAAGTTTCAGACTCTAAATGATTCATACGGTGATGACGTCAAGAACGGGGTGTGAAGTATGCAAATTGTGTGTGTGTGGTGCGTGTCGTGTAGTGTACTGTTGGTACACATGAATACATTTAGGTAATTTCAAAGGAAATGTTGCAGTTCTAGTGGTTTTGCAAAATTAGCTTTAAGGGTATTGGCTACGCTGAGAAGGCAACAGAACAGTGGTGATCAGCAAGGCTTCTGTCAGTAGGCTGTCTGGTTTCAAATCCAACTCTTTGGCTTAAAAGCTGTGTGACGTTTTGCAAAACCCATAACAACTCTGTGCTCCAGTTTCCTCAATTGTAATAATGGCATCTACCTTATTTGTGAGTATTAAATGAGGTGAGATATGAGCATTAATGGTGTCTGACTTAAGATGAGTGCTAAGTGTTTATGTATCAACTATTATTATAGTTAAATGGGCGCGCTTGAACTGTGGAGGAAATCTTTCCAGCATCTCCACTGCACAACCTTGGACAACTCATTTGGGACATAATTATGCCCCATAATTATCACTGGGAGTTTTAAATGAGATAACACATGCAAAGCACCTCGCATAATGGCTAGTTCATAGCTGATACACAGTACATGTGAGTGATAATAATTAGCATCATTCACACACACACATTTCCAATATTACTATAAACCTGTATGTAACTCGTAACTGTCCTCTAGCACCCAGATGTCAGGATGGGCTCAGGTAAGTAAGGAAACTGATGTCCTAATCACAGAATGGTGTCTGTTCCTCATGAAAGGGGCCAGGAGGATGCTGTGCATAGTGTTGGAATGACCAGAACAGCCACCATCAAGATGATGAGAACTTCAGCCTTGGAGTTCAATGATTTAGGCGGTTGTTAGGACGTGGTAGCAATGTAAGGAAAGAACCATCAGATGCTTCTTTATTAGCAATTGAATTTCTCTCCAATGTGCTAAATTCAAGCCATCTCATTGGGATGAGGTCATTAAATTGTATGAACCACATGAGTCCCCTATTGAATGGCTGCAATGTGGTGGCGTTGTGGAGAAATAACCTCCAGCACACCACTCACGGGACATGCAGTAAAACAGGGAAGCTCGTTCCTTGTAAGCAAGTACTAGACATGGTCGCAAAGGGTGGTCCCAGTCAAACACGGGAGGGAGGCCAGGCTGCAGCATCGGTGTGAAAGGAAGACGGATGGTCCTGTTATTAGACTTTCTAACCTGACCTTTTCACATACAAACCATAAATCCCAGGAAAGATGGAGATCTTTAAATGCAAAAGACAATTGCATGGTCATTTTGCATTTGTGAAGCCACTTAGCAACAGAAAAAGCTTTCAAAATACAGTAAAACATTGGGCATCGGCCAGCTTGAGTTTTCTCAGAATACTGTGAGAACAGAGGACTCTTACTTTTGCAAAATTTCTAACGTAATTTATGTCTGGTTGAGGACATTTGGGGAAATGCCCCAACATGAGCAGGTAGAATTGAAAGAATCATATGGTGTGTGTGTGTGTGTGTATTTATTAAGACTGTTTTTCTAGAGCAGTATTAGGTTCATAGCAAAAGCAAAGGGACGGTACAGAGATTTCCCATACACTCCCTACCCACACACATATACAGCCTCCCCCATTATCAGCATCCTCCCCTAGCGGGGTACATTTGTACAGTTGATGAGCTTACACTGACACATCTGAGTCCCCTGAGTCCACAGTCACACAGTCTATGCTCTTGGACAAATGTGTAATGGCATGTGACCACCATAGTAGTATCACACCGAGTCGTTGCACTGCCCTAGAAAGCCCTTTGTGTTCTACCCTATTATCTCTGCCCCTTCTCCACCAACCTCTGACAGCTACTGATCGTTTTCTTCCTGTCTCCATAGCTCTTCCTTTTCCAAACATCCCTGTGCAGATTTCTGGGTGGCTCTAAGGTTTCGACTCCTTTGGGTAAATACCAAGGAGAGTGATGGCTGGATTCCACGGTAAGAGCGTATTTAGGTTTGTCACCAAACTGCCATCTGAAGTGTCTGTACCACTTTTTACTCCCACACGTCATGGGCAAGAGTTCCGATTGCCCCACATTCTCATCAGCGTGTGGTTTTGCCAGTGCTCTGGACTTTGGCCATACTGATAGGTGTGTGGTTGTACCTCATTGTTGTTTTAGTCAACATTTCCCTTATGACACACGATGTAGAGCATCCTTTCATATGCTTATTTCCCATCTCTGTCTCTTTGGTGAGATGTCAGCTGAAGCCGTTAGCTCATTTTTAAATTGGGCTGCTTGTTCTCTTATTTTGGGGCTTTAATCATTTTTTTGCATATTTCGGGTGATGGTCCTTTATCAGATGTCTTTTGCAAATATTTTCTCCCACTCCTTTGCTTGTCTGCTCACTGCCCTGACAGTCTCTCTCAGAGAAGTTTTTTTAGTATTAATGAAGCTCAACCATCAACGATTTCTTTCATGGGTTGTGTCTTTGGGATGGTATCTAAAAAGGCATCGCCACACTCAGGGCACCTAGATTTTCTCCTATGTTATTTTCTAGGGGTTTTATCATTTTGCACTTTACATCCAGGCCTGTGATCTGTTTTGAGTTAATTTTTAGGAAGGGTATAAAGTTTGTGTCTGCATTCATTTTGTTTTGCATGTGTATGTCCAGTCTTTGCTCCATTATATTGTCTTTTCTTCTTTTTCCAAGATCAGTTGACTGCGTTTATGGGCATCTATTTCTGGGGTCTCTATTCTCTTCCATTAATCTATTTGTATATATTTTTGCCAATACCTCACTGTCCTATTTATTGATTATGCTATCACAGTTGTCCCAATTTTCCCCCTCTGTCCCCTTCCACCCAGCACCCCCAACTCCCCCTGGCAATCCCCCTGCCTTTGTTCATGTCCATGGGTCATGCATGTAAGTTCTTTGGCTACTCTATTTCCTATACTTGCTCTTAACACCCCCTGTCTGCTCTGCAACTACCAATTTGTACTTACTTCACTTTCCCCCCAGGCCCCGCCTCCCCTCTGGCCACCCTGCCAATGTTCTCCATAGCTGTGATTCTGCTTTTGTTCTGCTTGTTGGCTTAGTTTGTTTTTTAGATTCAGTTGTTGATAGTTATGTATTTATTGCCATTTTAATGTTTTGATCTTCTTTTTCTTAAATAACTCCCTTTACCATTTCATATAATAACGATGAACTCCTTTAGCTTTCCCTAGTTTGGGGCGCACTTTATCTGCCCTTGGATTCTAACTGATAGCTTTGCTGGGTAGAGCACTGTCTTGGTTTTTGCAGCTTCATTGGAAGTTTTGAAGTCACGCAGTGTTCTTCCTCCAACTTTGTCCTTCTCCTTCAGTATTTCCTTGGTGGCTTTGGGTTTTTTTGCCTCTTCATACAAACTTTAGAATTGGTTTGTTGATATTCACAAAATAACTTGCTGAGATTTTGATGGGATAGCATTGAATCTATAGATCAAATTCCAAAGCACTGACATCTTAATAGTACTGAGTCTTCCTACCTATAAACACAAAGTATCTCATAAGTTGCTTAGTTCTTTGATTTTACTTAGTGAGTTTTGTAGTTCTGTCCATATAAATCTTGCACATATTTTGTTAGATTTATAGCTAAGTATTTCATTTTGGGGGGTGCTAATTTAAATGGTGTTGTGTTTTAGGTTCAGATTTCACTTGTTTGCTACTGGTCCATAGGAAAGTAATTGACCTTTACATATTAACTTTGTTTTTTGCAACCTTGCTACAATCACTCATTAGTTCCAAGGGTTTGTTTTTATTAACTCTTTCGGGTTTTCTACATAGACAATCATGTCACCTGTGAACAGAGACAGTCTCTTGTCTCCCTTCCCAATCGGTATACCTTTTATTCCTTTTTCTTGTGTTACTGTATCCACTAGAACTTCCTGTACAGTGTTGAACAGGAGTGATGAGAGGGGCACATTGTTGCCTTGTAACTTATTTTAGTGGGAAAGGTTCTAGTTTCTCATCTTATGTATGATATTAGCTGTAGAGTTTTTTTGTAGTTATTCTTTCTCAACTTGAAAAAGGTTCCTCTCTAGTTTACCGGGAAGGTTTTTTTTAAAAAAAATCATGGAAACCATCATTTTTTAAAGCATCTCTGGTTTACCACTGTACCTAATTGTTGCATTACTATGTGACCGACTACTTGGGATTATTAATGAAAGGAAATAACAGCACCTGAGAAAATTGCCCTCTCTACTTCATTTGGTGAAGTAGTGTCCAGCAAGAACTAGAGCAACATGGTTGTCAAGTAAGAATTATTTGCAGTTATTAAGCATTCGACAAGCTGACCTAGGTCCATGTATGGTCAAAAGTCACTGGTCACTGAAATGGCCATAGGAAGGGATGTTGCACAGAGGGCAGCTTGGGTGCAGCCTGTACAAACCTGAGAGGAATCCAGTAATGAGAGGTCGTGTGGCTGAGGGCAGAGAAAATAAACTTTGCCCTCAAAGGGCACAGCTTCACATCTGGGCTACAGCATTTGCTGGCCTTTGTGTTTGGGAACAGATCCTTTAATCTGTCTGAGATTCAATAACCTCCTTTGTGACAGAGAGAGAATAGAGAAAAGCTCCCCAAGAGGCTGCTGGGAGATCAAATGAGACAATGCCCAGAAAAGCACTTTGTAAATTGCTTAAGTGCCATAGAAATGCTATTTAGTTTATTGTTTCTGTAAAGCATGGCTTAGTACTCCTCAAGAGAACACCCCACCACATTCTCTTCTAAATAAACGCTGATAGGAAATTGGGGCTCTGAGCTGTTTTATGTTGGCACGATACCTGAGGTCCTTCATTAGGGTTATTCAATTTATCCAACATTTACAATGTGCCTACTATGTGCCAGGCATGGTTTAAGCACTTGAGGAGGCATCAGAAAATAAAACATTAAAAAAAATCTATGCCTTCATGGAGTTTCCTTTCTAGCAGGGGCACAGGATGATAAATAAAGTTAAAAATTATGTAACTATGAGAAGATGGCAAGTTTATTGGGGAAGTAACGTAGGAAAGGGAGGTGCAGAGATGGGGAGCACAACGCTGCTAGAATATTTCTAGTCTCTTTTGTTTACTTTGTATCTGTTCTTTTTTTCTTCATTTTTCATTTGCTGACAATTCTGGGGAGCCACAAGGGAAATACAAGTTAATTTGGGGATTGTGTTTGATGAGTGCTGAAGTTGACTTTTTTTAAACTTCTAAAACACTTATTTTTTAAATGAAAGCATATGCCAACACAAAGTTTGGAGTTTCTCTCTTTCTCTCCCTGGCATGTTGCATGCTAACGTGGCAAGAAATTAGTGAGCCTTCAATAAGACACTTTCTGAGACATTACAGAATGCACTCATTCCTCCAAACCTCGTTTCCTATTTTCAAAAAGGTCTCTGCTCCTTGGGACATAAAGAACTCTGGGAGGAGAGAAAAACGTTACTTCTCAGCCCATGTCTGTGATCCACATAAGAATGAACCCTTTTATTAAACACCCAGTTTCGTGATTAGTTATGAATTGCAGCTGTAACCTGTCTAAATATGTAAAAGGAGCTGGCTTATAAAAACATAAAATATAATACGTGAGTCCAGTTTGAGGTTGATTCTACTTTTTGAAAATAATACAATACAGACTTTTATAAATGAAAAGTAATTTATTCCCTATAGCGTTCTTGAGTATGGTTTTTTGTTTGTCTGTTTTTGCTTCATTCCCTTTACCTTTTAGATTTCCCTATAAGAATGTCTACTTTCTGGTTTTCATGTCTCATGTCCACCCTTTGAAAAAAAAATAACTGATCAATAACGGGAACCCTGTGGAGCAGGTAGGTGGATGCAGCAGCAAAGGGCAGTTCTGGTCAGGGTTCAGTTTACTTTAAATAAAGGTCCTCTCGCACATATGTTCTCTTTGATTTATTTTGTTATTTTGGTTATTGTTGTAATTCCTGTGATTTCAGATGGAATGATTCTTTGCTATTTTATTCTATTAATTACTACCCTTAAGAAAGGCAGGTATTTGCATATTAATTTATTAAGCATATCTAATACTATAAAAATATATTAATAATATTTCAATATTAGTTTATTCATTAACCAAACAAATATTACTGGGAACCTACTCTGTGTTGGGTAAAATTGAAGGCATTCTTGTATCTCAGCTTTATAACTTTGTACCTGGTAGCAGAGCCCAAGAAGGAGAATCTGGGTAGAACAAGACCCTCAGGTCAGTGCATCCTTCAGGTGGTTGGGGTCCCCTTGCCCTGCCTGCTGCAATCAGAATTACCCAGAAGGAGAAAACGAATTGAGGCAGCATGCGGTTGTCTAATGCCTTATCTACCTGTTTGGTCCACACCTGAAACTAAGGTGGAGATGAAAAGCACCCACTACTGTAAGAACATGAACATGTTAATCGACTCTCTAAAAGGATTTCCGAATTCATATGACTCATGGGCTGCCTGATAATTTATTTAATTAGGGAGGAAACATCCTAACTGATACATCTCCTAAGTTAAAAAATCACCATGTCTGCCCCTAATATGAATACGTATTGTCTTTAACCAATGAGAACTACTATTTTCGTATTCCAAAGAGACTCGTGCAATGCTTTCCCCATTCTTGTTAGATCTTTAACAAACTGCTACTTCGTGTTTACATAGCAGGTATCCCCTGTGATTAGACAGGGTTTCTAGTTGCTTGTTACTCTGTCAACCTACTTGTCTAGTTACATGCTACTGTTGATAAACAGTAGCCATGGGCAGAGGGGCAAGCACAGTTCCATCAACGCAGAAGTCTGCCCAAAGTAGTAGATTACAGTTCCCCAGCTGGGGGACAGACTGCGAGGCTGTTGATACCCAAAGGAATCAAATGTCTCATTCATTATACACATGGAGTATATATAGAGAAAATAATATTAGACATGGTGGTATATTTTTAAAGCCCATGTCTCTTTTCAATAAGCATAAATGCATGTAGGACATGGTGTTCAGGTTCCGGATGCTGATAAATGGCATCCCTCCTGGGGAAATGCCCTGGTGCTGGTGAGCGGCTGGTACTCAGATGTGTATGTTTTCTGTGTCCCTACTGGTGAGGCGTTGTCACTCTTTGCTTTTAAAACCTTGTATTATTAAAATATTTAAATTTTTTCTAGGAACACATCTCTGCTCCAATTTTAAATATGCTTTTCAAAGTACTCACGCTCCCAAACCTTCCAACTGAAATTCGGATTCACTCTCTCTTCCTCTGAATAATTAATTCAGAACGAAAGGACTTACAAAAGACATTGGAAAAATGATGTCAGGAAGATTTTTTTTTTGAGAAAAAGTAGCTCATCTTGGGTCAGTGCTTTAGATAATAGAGTTTAACTGTGGCACAGATAAAGAAGAAATGTAACAGCAACGCCCCAATTAAATTAAGGTGACATTTCTCCTTTTTAAGGAATTATGATAAAAACATTCATTCTTCCTCTCCCCCAGGCTCTGTTTTGGCCTGGCCCCTGAGAGTGTGTTTTGGAAATGGAGCTAGTTTTCCTTGCCTAGGTGTGGCAGGTAATGAGAACTGCCGGATTCTGCCCCCAGGAGGCTCAGACCAAACAGAGGAGACCTGGCCACTGAATGCACCCCTGGGGGGAGGGACATGAGAATTGGGGCTCCCTGGAACTAAGAAGCACTCTTCTCTTTGCGATTATTTAGAAACAGGGGAAATTCATGACCTGCTTTTTAACTGTGAAAAGTTGTCTCAATTTGGCTCTCTGTAAAAGAGGGAGAATCTAAAAATTAATGCAATACTGTAAAAAAAATCCCCGTTAGGCTGCAGCGGAAGAGGAGTATTTGCAGTGTTATTCCCCCACCTCCCTTTTCACTGTGGCTCTCTGCCTCACCCAGATTGTAAGCAAGGATTCAAATTTTGTTTCCTCTTGCACGAACCTCATCAATTGCTCATTCTGTGTTTATCAAGCACCTCCGTGTGCCAGGCACTGTGCTGAGTGCTAATTAATATTGGCCCTTGAGAATCCCTCCTTAGTTAGTTTTACAGACAGGCATGTAAATCCTAACCATCCCGCTGTGACTAGGGCCCCAGTAAAGTGCTCTGTTCCAGTTGAGGAAGCACCAGCAAACTGCTGGAATATCGTGAGAATGGTCACTGTATGACTTTCTTCGGGTTGTCATAACAACCACCACAAACTGAGTGGCTTAAAACAATGCAATTTATTCTCTCACAGTTCTGTAGGCTGGAAGTCCAAGGTCAAGGTATTAGATCTAGGAGGATGCTCTTTCTAAAGGCTTAAGGGGAGACTCTGTCCCATCCCTTTCTCTTAGCGTCTGGTGTGGTCAGCAGTCCCCGGCATTCCTTGGCGGGTAGAGGCATGCCCCTCATCTCTACCTCCGTGGTCACACGGCCGTCTTCCTTCTGAGCACCTATGTCTCCCCAAGGACTCTCTTCTTTGCATGTCTGTTTGTGTCTCCGCTTATGATATGGATGCCAGTCATGTTCGATAAGGTGCCCACTCTGCTGCACCATGACCTCCTCTTAACTAATTACGTCTGCGATGACCCTGTTTCCAAATGAGATCCCATTCTGCGATACTGGAGGTCAGGGCTTCAGTAGTCAGTTGATTCCTTCACGGAGAGCATGAATTCAGACCTGGGTCCCGAGGGAGGAGTGGCAATTGTCAAGAAAGAAGAAATGGGGTGTATGTGTGTGCATGTGCATGCGTGTGTGTGCATGTGTGCACGTGTGTGTGCGTGATGATAGGCGTTGCAGGCAAAGGCAGTGCCACCAGCAGGAATAATCTGTTCATGGCAACAGCATCAGAGGAGCCCAGAGCGCCCCTCAGCCCTGGGCAGGAACGAGGGGCACTGGCTCCCACACTTCTGAACCACTGCATCACCAAGCATTTTCCCCCTCCTTCTAAAAGAAGTTTATTTTTGCAAAAGATATGAATTACCTGAGTAGGATGCAGAAAGCCACCTGAACCCACAGGCCAGTGGGGGGATGGTGTGGTCACTGGGGGGGGTGTGTGAGGGGAGGGGACTGTGGGAACCAGAGGAAGAAGGGGCACTTTGATTTAAAGTTGGCCACACAAATCACCCAGGGGGCTGTTTAGGCAAACAGGTCCCTCTTATAACCACAATACTAAACCCACACCCTGCCCAAGGGGTAAAGTTCAGAGAGGTTTTTAGAACCGCCTGATTTGGAGTCCAGAGGTGGCAGCGTGAGGTGTACAGAAGGAGCGCCTGCCTGGCCTGGCCCCACCCCGCAGCGCCACAGGGCAGGTCGGCAGCCCCATACCTGGGTTGGCGAGTCTTCCACATCTGAGGAGTCCTATGCCTGTGGATGCGCTCCTTGTCCCTCTCCAGCACCCACAGGACAGGCTGCCTCAGGGCAGACGCAGCTCCCTTGGTCAATGCTTTGTCTGGTCCTCCCTCTGTCCTCTGGTCTCCGCTCCCAAACATTACAGGTGGAGGTGAAAAGGGGAAGGCGGTGCAGGTCACCAAAGGTGCAGACCAGTGCTTGCCCTTGCGTGGGGCTGTGTCCACACACTGCTCCATTCTCCCCACACACCGTGAGGCACAGACAACGGTCTTCGCCCTGGTTGCATCGTCAGTGCGGTTGCTGGAGGTGGAAGCCCACGAATTTGATCAGTCTGCAGCTGCAGGTGGGTGCCTGCTCTGGTGGGCAAAGGAAGTGCTCTTCTGGGGCATCCCTTCCTCTGCCCCAGAACGTGCAACCCCCCAGGAGGAAGCCCAGGCTTCTCACAATCCTGTTTCTCACAGTTTCCCCAAATGCCCTGACCCTCCAATCTCGCCCACCCAATCTAAAGTCTTCTCTGGCCCCCCAGATCTCAGCTAAGTATTAAGAATACTCTTTACGTTAGACCTTAAAAATAAAGCACTAACTTTGCCTGGGTTCACACGCCTGCGAACAATACCCAAAGACGAGGGTATTCACTCCACACAGTCTGAGCCAGCAAGGAGAGGCGAGGCTATGCAATGTGCTTTTCCTTCCTTAATGGCTGGCCTGACTTTCCGCCGAGGACGGGGAAGGACCAGCGAGGAGCCTGACACTCATCTGTCGCAGGGTTTTAGCACCTGCCCTTGACAGTTTCATAATTGTCTGAAGTCGTAAGCGGTGGAAACTGCAGCCATAAGACAAAGAAACCTATGTGTACGGCACGTATCAAAAGTAACAGGATTAAGTGGGAAATACGCTCATCTTGCACAGTGGAGTGCTGTCTTTGCTCGAATCCACACAGGAGCCACTGCTTACGCACCAAACACTCTCACCTAACTGAGGGTGGAGCCCAGTGAGGAGTCTGTCTGCTGTTCCCGCGCCCTACTTTTTATTCTGGGATTTGGTCTGACACATAGATCTCGGCTGTAGGTACGCCTCAGACCTTGTGTCCCTGGGTTAAAATATAGGGCTTTTATCTTTTAAACAATTACTCATTATATGAAAAACTGGATCCCAAACACCATGCAAATGCGTCTACCAATTCCAACGAATTTTACAGCTTGGGGCAGCTGAAGACATGGCAGGCACTCATTTGTCAGCTGCTAATAGGTTCCCAGCTCTGTGAGGAATGTTTACATCCTATCGGTATAATGAGTGTAACGACCGCATTCACGGTCACCAGAGTATGCTATTCCATTATAAATGCCTACGTAGGCACTGTCAAGGTGATGCTTATGTGTACTTGTTCATTCATAAAAATACTACCTTTATAATGTTAATTATAATAAAAACTCATAATTATTTGTACAAGCTTTGCCCTAAACTATTGGAGTCCAGGATGTCACGTAAGTAAAATTAGTAGAAGTCACGATGGTTGCTGAACGTTCCAACATGCTCCAGGAATTTCAGACCTGAAAATGCAACACCGTCCCGGGACCCACCCAACCACCACCTTCACCCCTGTGGTGAGGTACCACTTAGCTGCAGAAGCAGTTGCAGTGATGATTATAATGAACAAGAAATGAGAACTGAGCCGAGGACCTAGAAGTCTCCATAGAGGTGGATGGGCAAAGGAATGTGGGTTCTTAAAAACCAGAGCTTGAAGTCCAGCTGGATTTTCCTTTCAGTGACGATGCCATTGGAGCTAATCGGCATTGGCTTGAGTGGGAGACATCATTCTAACCACCTTCCCTCCAACTTGACTGCCTCCGAATCACCCAGGGATTTTGTCAAAAAGAAGATGGCAGACTTGAGATTCCCTGTTTCTGAAATCTTCCAGGTGATGCTGATGCTGTTAACCATAGACCACAATTCGAGTAATAAGGACCAACACACATTTCCAACAAACCACGGAAAATTCTATCTTCAATCTCAGACACAACTTTGCATGACATTCTCCATCTCCATTGAAAAATTAGGTGTGAATTGCCTCTTTTCACTTTAGCCTAAATTATGATGTCAGGGGGAAAAATAGATTTTAAAAAGAGGTTTAAAAAGTAGCTTTAAAAGAAATAAACAATGGTTGAGCAAAATTGAACAAATCCCTCGTCACAGGATGTAAGGCCAATTGCTGACTGCATCCATGCTAATAAGAGGAAGTTTGGAAAGCAGAGATCCCCAATTCCCATTCCAAGGTTATTGAAAGCCAGTGCCAATCAATATAGTGAGCTCAGCTCTAAGGAGCAGAGAGGCAGCCCCCTGGGCCGTGGAGAGAGACGTAGTGCCTCAGGCAGGTGGACGCTGGCCAGCCTGGGTTGCATGGCTCACCAACACCGGTCTAATGGTGCCCTCGGAGCAAGTGGGAAGGCACATCCACGCTCAGAGAATAAATGGGGGCTGAGAACCAGCTTAAGTGGATTGTTATTGCCTCATAAATTATATTCCATAAATACAACGGTCCAAACGCTGCCTAGAGTTACTCACCTACAAAGCCAAGGGAGTTAGTGCAGGAATCCAAAACAGAATTGATGGATCCAATATTTTTCATTTTCAAAAGATGCCTTTATATTGGCCATATCCCTTTGGAGCATATTTATGGGCTCACCTGCCTAATTTTGTCTGTTTCTGTGTGTGTGTGTGTGTGTGTGTGTGTGTGTGTGCAGGTGCCTCACGATCGAGCTACCGAAGTTAGCGCTGCCTCATTTTCCACACTGATTTCAGAGTTATTAAGTGCAAACTAAATGCGATGTGAAAACAAAGAAACGTCTGCTCTTTATTTTTAGTAAGCAGAAGTCATCCTGTTTGGGAAGGCCTACATTTTTCCTCACCTTCAGGGACTCCATTTATTCTTCAGTGGAGGTAATCTGAGATTTATTGGTGGGGAGTGGGCTAGAGGGGTGCTGTTCTTCTCGCCTTCTGCAGTGAGTGTGGACGCAGCCAGCTCAGCAAGGTGAGCTAAACGTGGTTTGGAATTTTCCCTTACAAGGCAGCTTAAATCACACAACTAACTTTAGAGACAACTGTTTAATTCCAGAGGACCCTTTCATGCCAGAGTTGATGTTATAACCGATATCTGTCCCTTAGCAGCGACACTGCCTTGTAGACATTAAAAAAAAATAACTTCCTTCCCAGCAAAAACAATGACTTTGGATTTAGACAGGGTGAGAATGAGTAGAACAGAACTTGATTTGAGACAGAAAGTTCTTTAAAACCTGGATCAAAATATATATGTATATGTGTAATCGGTAAAGAGAACAACCTGGAATGAGAGCACAGAAAATGTGTTTCTAACTCAAATAAAAATAGCTAAAAACTATCCTGAAGTACATGTGTGTAATTAGTCCCACGGTTCCCTGAAATCTAAACCAAGGAAACAGAGAGCTCTAAAAATGAGCTCCTTTAAAAAAGTGTGCCCCCTGGGAGTCTAGGCTCATCTCAAAATTGTATTTATGGAAGCTGGAAGAGCTGAAATAACTATGGCTGTACAGAAGCCGTAGAAACAGATGTGTCCAAAGATTTCTTTTTTTGGAATCAACACAACCTAATTACACAGTCTCCAGTGGATGGTCCCCTTGCTCTTGGAACCGCCTTCTTAATAAGCCAAGGTGAATTTCAGATGCATCAGCTCATCCATCTATCCATCCATCCACCCATCCATCCATCCATCCACCCACCCTTCCACCATTGATTTATTTGAGAAACACTTACATGGTACCAATCACGTGCCAAATACTCTGTTAGAAATTAGGGATAAAAGCACAACAAGACACCCTTCTCTTGAATGTTGCCTTCCTCGCTACTTCCAGACAGATTTAATCACTCCCTCTTCAGCACTGCTAATGCTAGTCCATATGCTTAAAAACTCAGCCGGGTAAAAAATAGGGCGAATATCCCGTCATGAAAACTAAAAGCCTTATCCAAAGGTTCTGGTGAGAATTAGAAGGTCCATCTACAATCTAATGTTTTACCCTTTTACTTCCCTTTTATGACGGTGGGTTTGCCCGTTTCACTGCCATGTTTCCCCAGTTTCCAGGCGTATTAGACACAAGTACTGAATGAGGGACGGGAGGAATGCCTTTGACTCCTGAGCATACGGCACAGTCTGGCACACAGTATTCATCCTCCAGGAGTTTCTACTACGTGAACCTGAATTCACAGCGTCAGCATCTAGTGAATGGAGCAGACACGGCCATTGATTGTTAGAGTGTGGTTAAGCCTCTTCTGCAGACGACTCCTTCTATATCAAAAGTCGTCATAGCATACAGGAGAAATTTATGGGTAAAATTTATGTGGGAGCCAGAACATTGGCATGTTTTCTACATATGTATTAGGAAATCTCATGGTAAGGTGGTCACGGTCAAGTTGTTGGCCACTTTGCTGCCACCCCGTTACACATGGCCACCAGACATCTCGGGTTGGGCATGATACCTTGGTGTGTTCCTGCCAGGAATACATACTATCCTTTGTTCCAATCACAAAATAGACTGGTTTTCACAAATAGTTCTGGTTTTATTAAAGGTTTTCTGTTTTCTCTAAAGATAATCATTTTCTTTCTTGTTTTATGTTTACGTCTCAATCAAAGTTACATCTTGGTGTGTTGGTATGATGCTCTAACCAACTGTACTACCAGGCCAGGGCCAAAGTTATATCCTTATAGTATTGAAATAAATTTTTTTTCCACATGGCTCATTAAAAAAAAAAATCCTTGTAATCTCTCCTCACTTGTCTCTTAACTATTTTTATTGATTATTTCTTTTGTTTATGGTTACATTTACCCAAATGATTTGCTCATAGTGTTTCTGTTAGTTTTTCAGTTATCTATAGAAGCCCAGAATGAATGTTTTCAGTCCTCCCCCTCGCACACACATGCACACACATTCCCCTCCCCATATGCTTCCCGTGCAACCACATCACAATGTTGGATCAACATATGGTCTTCTACGTTGCTACGAGGTTGGAGGACACTGTTTGCAGCTGAGCCAGGTAGTGAACTGTCATTAAACTTCCTTTCCTGTACTTACGTCTCCAGCGTGAGTAATGATTTCCTTTTCTCACCCCTCAGTACATGGAGTTGCTTAGTTTCCTATTCACCAATTACTAATTACTCCCCAAACTCTTTAGCACAAATACAAATTTCCTCTCAACAGCCACACACATTCAGTACATGATTGGGTCTTGTTTTCTGAGACATCCCTCCAGAGCCCCCTGCCTTCCTGCTCCAGTCTGGAGTTCATGTGCTTTGATCTACTGCTGGGATGTTCTCCTGGGGTCTCTCTTCGCCATCACCCTGTGGGGCGTCACCCTTGGCGGCTCTTTGAGTTTGGTTACTTGTTTCCAGGACCCGATATCTTCTTTACTGATGTGCTGCCTTGTTTTAGAGGGCTTCCTCCTCCAGTGGCTTTCTGAGAAAAGGTGCAAGAAAGAAAGATTTTTGGACCTTGAATGTCTGACAGTGTCCTTATTTTATCCTCTCATTGATGGTGTAGCTGGGTATAGAATATTAGGTTGGAAGCCATATCCCCTCAGAATTTTGAAGGCATGCATCGATCATTTATCTCTGCACTCCAGTATGGCATAGAGAAGTCCAATGTTATTCTGCATCTTAATCATTGGTTTTTACTCCCTGAAAGCTTTATGAAATTTTGTTTTGTCTGTAGTGTTCTGAAATTTAACAATGATGTACGTGGGCTTGGGCCTTTTCTATCCATTTTGCTCACTTTTGGTGATCCCTTCAAGGTGGCGACTCACGTAGTACTTTATTCTGGAAATTTTATTTGTAGCATTACTTGGATAATTTTCTCCTATTTTCTCTTTTTTTTCTCCTATTTGAAACTCCTATTATTTGATTTTGGATCTCTTGGATTAATAATCTATTTAAACATATTTTTCACTCCTTGTGCATTTATTTGCCTTTTCTTCTTTCTAGGTTTCCTGAACTCTTCATCTTTCAACTCATCGATTGAGACTTTTCTATTTTTCTGTCATACTTTTTTAGTTGTTAAGATTCCATTCTGCTTTCTGAATGTTTCTTTATAAAAAAATTCCCTTTCCTAGCTCCTGAATACAATTTCTGAAGTGCTCTTCTCTCTACATTGTCTTTTTTTTTAATTCCAAATTCTTTTATTTTTCTGTGTGTGTGTGTGTGTGTGTGTGTTTTGCCTCTGACTTTCCAGGTGGCATGTTTCCTAAAATAACTGGTCCTACTTGGATATCTGCTTACATGCAAGCAGGTCGGTAATGTGCCTGTGGAAGCTCTTTGTAGGTGGGCTTGTTGTCGGGTGACACGCATTCCAGAGCGGTCTGGTTGCTACTTTCACGGGGGCCCTGACGATATCAGAATTTCCGGGTACCTCTTAACCACCAGTCAGATTCTCCGAGGGGAAAACCTTCCCACCTACTGCCTATAAGGTGCTGGTATCATCCCGGCTGCCGGAATAGAGGCATCAGATAGAGAAAGGGATGAAAGTGGAGGTTATCCCACAGTTTTGTGTGCAATATTCCACTTAATTTCTCTATTGTTAGCATTCAGGTGGCGCTGGATCCAGCTCACCCCAGTTCAAAAAGGGCTGATATTGTGCCTCTCTTCCCGACTCCACGATCAGAGCTGTGTTGTTCGTTTGGAATTTGTAGTAATTGGCAATGGCTACACACCGTCTGCCCTCCCGCAGCACGAGCTGATTGCTACAGGGCTCTCTATGGAGCACGCCACGTCGACATCCAGCTGTGTCAGGTCTTCCCCATGCTAGAACTGCTCCGGTTTGCCCCTCCAAAAAATGCCCTGGTGCTTTCCTGCCGGGACTGCGGGAGGGGAACATGCTCGTGGGACTGTATAGAGAGGGAGGAGGAGAGGGAATCTGTTGTCTAACTGCCTGTAGACTTTCGGACGGCTCCCCTGTTCCCGCCCTCTCTTCACCTCACTTTGAAAAGTGCCTGGCAATCACCCCTGGTTTTCTGAGGCACCATCAGGTCGCGTCTTGTCTTTACCTGCTGCTGTCTCAGGTCTCAGCTTTGTGGGATCTGCCAAGTCAGCGGCCACCCATCTATCTGTTTTTCCTACCTGCAAACTGAGGTTTCTTTTATCTCCTCTTTCTTGAGGGCTTATACCTGTTTTGTTTTGTTTTTAAACCCTTTCCAGTCCTTTTAGCGGTTTCAAGGAACAAAATAAATATGAGCTCAATTTGCCTTTAAAAAAACATCTGAGAGTCGAACTGAAGCGGTTATGTTGTGTGAGAGGCAGGCCATGAGTCCGAGGGGTTTGGAAACACTCTTCCTACCCTGGGCTCCCCCAGAAGTGCCTCTCAGGCCTAGGCAGCCCCACAGCCAAGGGGCCCTTCCTTGGGCTGCAGTTAATAAGCTGCAGGTCAGGATTGCCTTGGGGACAGGGTCAGAACCACATTAAGTGAGAAGGGAGTTACCAATATTTGTTAAGTATTTGATGCTATTCAGGGCTTGGCCAACTGATACAAAGTCGGTAACTCTGACTTCCTGAAAACTCCCTCTAACTGGGCCTTTGTAAAAGCACATGCATATTTTCCCTTGGAAAAGTTTCCAGGTATCAGGGCAACCTGCAAAGATCCTATGGATTTGAGCCATTACCTGTCAGTCTCTAAATTGGTTAAAACTTAGCTGGCAATTGAGAAATAACTAATCTTGTGCCCGTTCCATGCAACCTCAAGATCCACACCATTCATCTCCCTCAATTCAGATTTTCAGCTCCAAGACGTAAGGCAGCGCCTCAGCATGGGTAACTCTGAAGAATAAATGGCATTGCTGGGCAGATCACTTAACACAAACGTCTGCTGTGCAGGGAAAATGCCTTGTTGATCCCTTTCGTTCTGTGTCCAGTGGGCCTACGGCGGCAAGTGTAGGATGGCTGATTATTGTGGACTGGAAAACTTTTCCACTTTTGGCTACAAAATTGGCAATGATTTCCAGACAAAAACCACTCCTGCCACCACAGGCCGCCATGCAGCGCCAAACTGCCCTGGTAACCGTGCTGTAGGTTGCTGGCCCAGACCCTCAGGCGACCTGTTCACAGTGCGCCCGTGTGTGATGTGGTGGGCCACTTCAGGCTGGTCTTTTCAATGCACTTCCTGAGTTCACTTGTGCTGGATCAAGAGGGAAAGACATCCATCCCTTTAACGGGCAATGATTCTGTGAACCCTGAGGTGGGGGTTTAGGGGAGACACCTACTAGGAAGGGCCCCTGGTGGATAACTGGGCTCAACTTTTAAAAATAGAGCCTAGCATCTCCATGTTTCCATATTTCTACATAGCGGTCTCTCCTGCAAACTGCACTTCATAGAGAAGCCTGTGCTGAACTGAACTACAGGCCTCTGCACTGAACTGCCTGCCTGCCTTGAATGGAGCCGCCCTCATAAAGGAGTTCCTGGGATCCTATTTCAACCAACACGACTGAGGCTTTCCCCATCCAACCAGACCTGTGCAGTTCTGATCACTCAGAGGCAGCTCTATTCTGATCAGTCAGGGCAGTGCTTTTTGGACCAATCAAACTGTGAGGATTTGGAGTCCTCATTTGCATGAGGATGGACCAATCAGGGACCAGGGCTGGGGACTCTTGTCAATATAAGCCAGGTCCCCTCTGGCTCACAGTGTACAGTTTTTGTTTTCACAGAAGGCTGAAGGCTGTGTCTCCCTGGCTGAGCTGGAACGCTGACGATGTCTCGCCAGAGCAGAGGAGAGCTGACCAGTGCAGCGCCAAGCAGACTGGCTCAGAGCAGAGCAGGCCCTCAAGGAGTCAAGCAGAGCTACCCAGCCTGAGAGAGCCCTGGCCCCAGGACTCCTTGGCCCTGGGACAGCCTGGCCCCAGAGCTATTCTGCAGCCACGCTATTTCCACAGCTGTGCAGTATCACGGTTGAGCTGTCCCACAGATGTTGCTGTTCTCACAGCCATTCTGTATCACAACTGGGCTGTTTTGCACTGAGTAAAGTTTCCTTCTTCACTGCACCCTGAATTGGACATTCCTGTTGGCACTGAATGGGCAATGACAGCCATCCGTTGACAATTGCACCTGGAAGAGGTGATGCCGTATCGGGATAGAAGAGTAAGCTGTCCACTCTCTAAGCACACCAGGTTCTAGCCGTTTGTCTTCGGCCAGCTGGCCTTCTCTAAACCTCTTTATTGTACAAAATAGAGTAATAAGAACTATCTAGGGAAGCTGCTGGAAGGAGTAGGTGAGGAAGCAGATAGCTCAGAGGCTGGCTTATAAGATTCCTCAGTGAGTTATTATGAGCTGCTACGGTGGGTAGCTTGTCTGTCCCCAGTCAGCTCAGAGTCATTCCATGATGGCTGCCTTTGAAGGCATGGATCAAGGAGCAGTGTCTGCTCTCCACAGGCCTGCCAGGGTTGCTCCCTGAGAAGGTAGAGAATGACTTAGGGACCCTGAGGAAGATGCAGAGTTGACATTAAATATTTACGAAGCATCCAGAGCAGACACGAAAGCAGATGGATTTATCTCCAGGAACATTTCACTTAACCTAAGGCATCGAACATCCATCCGAAGTACGAACATGTCTTAATTTAATCACCAAATGAGAAGGTACCGTAGGAAGCACAACATTACATTCTCTCAATGCCTGCCAGGGCTGAGCCTTGCCCTACCACTTTCTCTCCCCTCTGTTTTACACCCACACAGTTCACTGGCAAAGCCCTGCCTCTCCAAGATAAACAGCACAGCGACAGTGTTTCTTGGCTGGAGTACAGGCATGTTTCATCAAATCCTTGCACTCAGCAAACACATTGTGTGGAAAGTGCCCAAGTTCAAAGCTGGGTTTGAGCCTGTGTTCCCCTCTAGGCATTTCTCATTTGTTCCGAGTGGTGAAACTTCTTATGTGTGTGTGTACAAGCATGTGTGTGCTGGTGCACATATGATTGCACATGGATTCACACTGAGAACGCATGGACCTAATTAGCCCACTTTCCCCTCTAATAACTGTAATTACTTCTACAGAAAATCACTTTGGATTCTATCCCACTCTATGGAAATATCAGTTATAAGGCATCTTTGCATCAAAATCTTAACATTTTCTTTGGAAGATGCAATGAAATAACATTGATCCATATATGATGCATCCTCTTTGTGTGATCATGGATTATTATTTTTTATTCTTTCTTTTTTAAAAATAGACTTGACTTGAGAACTGTTTAAGGTTCACAGCAAAATTGAGCCAAAGATACAGAGGTTTCCCTTGTACCCCTGGCCCCACACAGGCATGGACTCACCATTATCAACATCCATGATCGGAATGGCACACCTGTTATAACTGATGAACCTACAATGACACACCAGCGTCACCCCAAATCTCTAGCCTCCCTTAGCATTCACTCTTCGTGTTGTGTGTTCTAGAGATTTTGACAAATGGATAGTATGAGTCCATGGGTTATTTTAATAGTTCTGGGGGCCCTACTGAATTGAAATGATAGGACAGCAATATAGAGATTTTCCTGTTCAGATTCCACCGGCACAACTGTCTCAGCTACAAAACACAGAGCTTCCTCTGTACTCAGCACATTTTCTAATGATACAGCAAGGCTCCAATTAAAAAAAAAATTATTTCTTTGCAGAAGTCTCAAAAGTACATTGTCGATAAATCAGAGACTGAGCCTGCATTGTTATTCTTTGTCCTATAACCTGTTCAGTGTCCCTGTTTTTCCACCATGCCGACTCCAATTCTCTCCAAGGTCCAGCGCACACACTGGCGATTTGGGCTGAAAGGAGCCTTGACCCATGGCTACATGAAGTCATCGCTTACTTTTTTTCTAGTTCCCTCCTGCCACTGCCAGAGCTGGGGGTCCTCGGCGTTCCTTGTCGGCTTCCTCTGCTACTCCTCGCACTACGCGTCTTTGGTTACTACCCCTCAATTCTGGAGTGGCTCAGTCACCTCCCTGCTCACTCTCAGGCACCTCTCTTCTCTTCAGACTATGAACTTCTTCAAGTGGATGCTGGTTTAATGTTCTTTCTTTCCTCTTTAGATAGTAAGAGCAGAGAGAGCTCTAGTTTTAATTGGCTCCATTATACTTTACTGTGCAAAACATCTCCTAAGCTGTAATTGACGGGAGAAGTGGACTATTTCATTTGCAAGCCAAAGAACCAGGTACATATGAGCATTTCTTTTTTTAGTTAGTGAGGAGAAAATCCTTCTCGATTGTCCATGTGGAACCATTCCGAGCCACTGGTGGGCTATGGCTTTACACGCAGCCAACGTTACAGAGCTGGGCGGAGAGGCATGATTATGGAGATGGAGTTAGGGACAACCGCCAACAGGAACATGTATTATATAAACACAGCTCAAATTCCCTTCATACAGTTTGAATTTAGAAATCTCACCAATCCACAGATGAAAAACATCCCTGCAAGTCTTTAAACCTGGGATAACATAAAGTGAGCAGGGAGTGTATTCAGCAGTAGAAGTACTGGTATGCACCGTTCACGCTTCGTGCAACTTACCTACCTCGCAAGCAACCAAAAACAGCAGGAGAACCGACCCCAGCGGTTCAAACTCCCAGATGCTATTCTTGTGTCTGCTCCTGTTTGTAACCGGCATTGCGTTCCTTTTCCAATGCTATAATCTAGTGTCTGATGCTCTCCTCGTGATGTTGCTGCCTTCTACCTCATTCCTACCCAATTATCCAGAATGAATAGTGGTCTGCTGTGCTCACAGTACAACAGGACCCCCTGGGTCCTCCTGCCAACCCAGGAGTTGCCTTTTTAACTGGTATGTCTGATCTAGCTTTCCTTGAGCAAAAGCTATCCAAAGCAGAAGTAGGCTGTAATACCTTGTTTAGGTCTCACCCACCTCATCCCCAGAAGTTAATGCCCACTGTGACTATTGGGTGACTGGCTATGGTCCCCCGGGAACAAAAGATGTCCTGAACATCCTGGGCAACTGTTCCTGGCTCTGAGCTGGAGGGGAGAATGTCCACGCATTCTAGTGAAAATGCTGGAATGTGGCTTTGGATTCTGAACAGGGAATAGGCTTTCTCTAAAGCTGGAGCTTCAGGCAATTGCCTGTTTTTGTCATCTTCAAAACATAAGGGGTCTTTCTTCTGTAAGTCCCTCTCTGTAGGTCTGTCATTCCCTGTTGTCCATTCTGAAGGCCTCCTGATCAGGTGAGATCCCTGGCCAACAGCAATTGTCCATAAATAAGCCATATTTTAAAGCTGCAAGCCTCATTTTATTCTGAATGAATAGTTCATTTCCTCCATGATGCTGGGATGGAACATTAGAGAAGTATGTGGTATCCTGTCCGGAATGGACTGGAACTGTCGTTAGAAGACTTTGTTTCTTTTAAAAAGAGAACGCTTTCTTTCAATAAAATCTTATGTGGAGGAGGCCTGTGATACCCATCACGTAAAAATGCAATTGCTCAGGTGGAAACCGAGAGAGATCAATTGCTAGTTGCACCTTGCCGCTCCGAGCTGTGTGAGAGCCTTAGGGCACCTGTGGGCATGGTCTGAAGAGCTCAGAACCTGATGATGTGTCAGGCTGTCTTCCTCGGCAATGTGTGTTTTCATTATGAAGCTGAACTGTCCGGTTTCAAATGCCATCCCATGGCCAAGTGGTTTAATTTGTTTCCGTGTAAAAATAATGTTGGTTTCAATATACAAGTTGAGGCACATTGAAGAAAATGTTAGTTAATAACTATTTATGAAATAAAGGAAAATACCCAGCTAATATCAAGGCCCATACACTTACTTTATATGGCGAGTTACCACTCCAGGTATTCTGGGCAAGCACGGCCTCAGTTATCTTGGTTCTTTCTTTCTTTCTCTTTTTTCTTTTCTTTTCTTTTCTTTTTTTTTTTTTTTGTCATTTTCCTCTTTCTCTGTCTTCTCATCCTTCCCTGTTCTTTCTCTTCCCTTTTAAACTCCCTTCTCTCCCTCCTTTTCTCTATATCTTCTTTGATCTCCTTTTTTTCTTCATCTTTAGTTCTTCAGTTTCTTAATGTATTTGTGGTTGGCATTTTTCTCAGCCTCTGTTTCTTCAGTATGTGTTAAGCCAACCAGGTTAGACTGCAATAACAAACATTCTACAAATCTCAGACACTTAAAACAAAGAAGTTTATTTCTCTATCCTTCTGCATGTTCTGATAAACCAGAAGCAGTATGTCTATTATACCTGCTCCTACTCCCCAACCTGCTGAAGATTCATGTCAAGTTTTGCATTTTAGACTTCCTTTCTCAGGAGCGTTGAATGGCGTAGGGCCTCTGAGAAAGTTCGGAAGTGTCAACAGCAGAACTTCAACAAATTTATTGTGTTACCTGGAGTGCGCGGACTCAAATCAGCTAAAGGCCCTGTGGGATGATCATACAGAAGTTGGTCTAACATTCTTTGGAGATTTGCATGCAAATCAGTGCTGCCTGAGATGATAAAAGACACTGTGAAATCTTCTCAAATGTATCCCCCAATGCTCACTATGTTGACAAAATTTTACAACTAGAGAATTATTTCTTTGGAAACAAAGTTTTTTTTGTTTTTGTTTTTTTTAGTTTTCAGAAGAACCAATAAGAAGGCAATTAATGGGGAGGTGGAAAGCTAATTTTTAAACCATTATTGACTAACAACATATCACAAAGTTGATTGACAGCATGAATCTAGAGCAGGTAGCTACATGGGCAGCGACAGGTCCTTGGTCCTCAGAGGAGGTACTGGGTGCTTCTCAGGAAACCAGAAGGAACAAAGACAAAATCGACCACCTTCTCATTTTGGGGAGGAACAGCTCTGATTTTTCTGGAGTCAAGCAAAATTTTCTATGGTACAGGAACAAAACCAAGCTGCATGCTAGTTCTAGTCCTTGGGCCACTATACATACCCCAGGTTTCCCCCTGGGGTAAGTAAACATGCTATGATTTGCTGGGGAATGATCCTTCAAGGGGTTGCTTCCAAGATGAAGAACAGGATGTCAGGCTGGGAGGAGATGCTCCCAGGAAGTCTGGGGCACCGAGTTCTGCAGGGCTGGGTTCCTGTGTGACCCAGGCTGAGCCAAGGCCACCGGGGCTAGGGAGGGGGCTGTGTCTGGCTCTGTCTACTCTAGGTTTTGAGGAACCCAGACCTGAGAGCTGCTGAGTTTTTGTAGCAGTTCTAAACACTTTCAAATTCCTAGCTGGAGTGGGAATTGCTTTTAAGGGGCCAAGAGACAAGGCGCTGGCATTCAGCATTTGATGGTTCTGTTGACAACTGAGAAATCTGAGGTGGATGTATTCCTCCAATAAGATCAGCCAAGCCCCATTCTTTGTAGGAAATGTCATAAATACTACTGATTACCAAATTTAAAAACCATAGAATTATTAATACCTAACTTCTAACAAACCTCATTAAATCACCACTTTTTAACGTTTTATATATAATTAACAATAAATAATACAGTAATTAAGTGCACTGATTCCCATTAAGTAAGAAAGCTAATAAGTTAATATCCCTTGGGCTTTTAGCTTTTTTGTGTTGCTTTCTTTCTCCCCACTCCCACATCAATGTTTTCCCTAGAGTCATTGTTACTTAATTTTTTTATTTTATGTTTGGTAAATTAACCATCTCTCTGGCTCAGTTCTTTGGGTGAAAAATACTGGCTACATCTTATTTTAGGGGACCAAATACTCTGAGATATATGCATAAAACCCAAGAAGAAAATAGGTCCAAGCTCTGGGGTCGCCTCTGTTGGGTGCCCATGTCTCCTTGGTCACCACCACCTGCCTCCAGAACAAACCACCACTGGCCACATAGTATCTGACAACTCCAGTTTTGCGTGGGAGTGACTCAGGTCACATAGACTGTGAATCATTCTGCACTCCTAGGGAGTTTACACTCACTAACAGCTTAACATGGTCATTGTTTCCCTGTCTCCCCCCACTCTACAAACTCTTTGAGGACTTTGAACTATATTCAGTGATCTATTACATATAAGGGAGAAGAGTCACAGTGTATGTGAATTGTAGTGGGCACAGATGTTGCAAACAAATTGTAGGCATAATATATTTATTAACACATTTCAAAGCAGGAGAAAAAAATACGTGTGCTATTTTTAAATGAAGAACATTCAGCATAGAAAGCAGTTGAAAGAATTCTAACATGTATTATTGCTTCTAAATAAATACCACTGCCTTACAGGAGCTGACACACGGGTTTGGAGGCATTTTTCTGCACTTATAAAGATAGTTCAAAATTGATTTGCATTTCAGATTTTTAAAAAATCACTAAACATACATCATACCATCAGATCCTTCCTATTAAATGCCATCCTAGAAACAAGCTCACGAGACGCTGCCGCTAGAGTCTGCACATAAATGTCAGATGTAAGACAGGTATAAAGGATGATTTTGATCACAACTCGGGGTCAAAATGGTTACCTTTGGGTTCTTTTCCTATAATAGTCTTTTTCAGAGAGCTTATGGTATATTTGCTTGTTCTAAGCAAAGCATATTATCTTTCATAAGAGAAAACACTGAGGTTTTATGGTCTAAAAATGGTAAAGTGTAACAATATATTAGAGGCAAATCTATTATCTTTATAAAAGGCAATGCAAAAACATTTCTAGATATTATTTTTATCAGCATTTGCCAAAGACAGAGGGAAGATGAGTTGGGCACTGGGACTGTTGTTCAGGAGCCAAACCAAAAAGAAAAATCTTAAGAGAGATAAACATTATGTCATGTTTCTGAAACTTCCTGATCATCCTCAAAGTCGACCATCTGTCCTTGATAAAGGAACTCACTGGATGAGACCCCAAGGAATGGAACTTTCTGTAAAATTTCTGAAACATTGAATGTGTACCTCAGCACTCCAGCTTTGTAGCAAATCTGTTACCCAGATGTAAATTTAGAAGCGTCAGAGCCCTTGGCTCCCTGAAGGAAGAATTTCAATTTAGAAACTCCATTACAGGCTCTATCCAATAAGAAAAGAATGCTCAAAAGCTAAATTACCCCAAACAAGCCTCCCCAACGCGACACTAGGGAAATGAATGGAGAATCAGGCAGTAGGGGAAGGTGAGTTCCAGCCGCTCTCCCCAGGGAGAGGAAAATACTGCCATAGTGGAGAAAATGAAACTTGTCCACATGACCCAAACACTAAACATCCGGTCATGTGGTCCGGTTTGGAAGAACAATTCACCTTTTGCCAAGCATTCTCCTAAGCCTCATTTAGCACGTGAACGATCTCATAGTCGACCTTCACCAAAGGCGGGGTGTGGGGAGTCTGCCTGTGTGCCACGGGCTCTCTACAAAGAGGCAGATGGGACGAGGGGAAGAAAGTTGTCAAACAGAGAACCGCGGCATAAATCACAATCGAATCCTTACACAGACTAGAAATGGGACAAGTCATAAAATTTCAACACGAAAAGCTTCAAGGAAGGATGGGTGAAGTGGGGGAAGACGGCAAGGGGCGCTGACTTGGACAAATTAAGTGGGGGAAATGCAAAGCAGCAGACTCCTTGTGACCCTGAGGAGCCACAGAACAGGTCGGCTTCAGCATGAGCAGGTAGATGAAGGTAACAGCCCCAGGTGAAAACAGACCAGGGAGGAGGGCCCGAGGAGCACACACTGGAAGGGCAAGGTGGGAAACAGCATCTTCCCTCCTGATGGAGGAGCTGCCACTCCTTTCTCCAAGGGGCTGCCCCTGGGTGTCTAATGCGCAGGGTGGCTCACCCCCCAAAACCTGTCCGGGGGAGGTCCCCAGAGCCTCAGACAAGCTCCCCTCTGTGTGCTTCTTAGGCTGGACCACACCACACGGGAAGGTTCTTTCCTCTCTGCGGACAGCGGCCATCCGAGTGCACTTGAGCAGAGAGGTTTGGACATCAAAAAGACTCACCAAAATAAATCTGACACATCCACACTATGCCTCGTAGCCATCGTGCACCTGGCCATTGCCTCGCAAATCGGTCTTATAAATCACTACGTTGTTTTCCCACTGCTGAACCAAGGTGGTCATTTTCCATTTCATTAGATTTAGCAGAGTCACCATAGTATAGTATAATGAACAGCACATACCCATCACCAAGAATAAACAATAACTAGCATTTGCCACAGGTACTTTACTCTTTTTTTGATGCAGAATTTTAGACATCATGACATTTTACTGCTGAAGACTTCCGCAGTGCCTCTAAAAACTAAGGACCTTGTCCTATATAATCACCATCCCTGCACTGCACCTACCAAAATAACAGTAATAACCTGCATAGCATAGAGTCCTTGCTTCATATTCAGATTTTTCCCATTCTTCCCCAAGTGTGTTTCATGACTCATTGAGTTAAAGCCGGATCCGACCAAAGTCCACTAATTGTGTTTGTTGGTTACACTTCTTCATTTTCCTTGACTCTTGCAGAGCCCCTCCACACCTCTTACCTCCGCATCTTTATTGCCATGTTAGTGACCAGCAGAAGTGACTAGCAGGGGTTCGTGGAGTGCCCTGCCTTCTGAAACTGTCTACTTGTTCCTTGGATCATTTACCTTGGTTCCTAATCCCTAAATTTCCTGTACCTTGCAAGTTAAATAGAAACCAGCTGAAACATTTTTTTAGCAAAACGACTTCACTGATGGTGCTGTGTGCTTCAGAGCAAACCCAAGCAGGATCCACACGTTGGCCCACTTTTCCTGATATGATGGTGCATCGTTAGGTTGAGGTGTGGTAATCTGAGCTCCATAGCTTTGGCAAAACCCCACTCCTCAACACCCGTGATCTTTTTTGGTGCTTGTACCCTTCCCTTTCTTGGGCTAGACTGGTTATTTTTAACCAATGTATGACAAGAATTTTTAAAACATGCCCTACCTGATTATTTAGTCAGGGGCACTGACCTCTCTTCCCTTAGAGCACAGGTGGCAAACACAAGGCCCGTGGACGGAATCCGTCCCTCCATCTTGTTCTATCTGGCCCGGCACCTTGTTTCTACCTGGTGGCAGCCCCCAGCTCCTTTCCCCTAGTCAAGGAGGAGTTACATTTATACAGTCCTAAAACTACATTCGGCCCTTTGAAGGTGACCGTGAGGCTGATGTGGCCCCTGGTGAAAATGAGTTTGACACCCCTGCCTTGGACTGTCAAATAAAAACATGACAACAGCTAGTACAACAATAGCTGTCCAATGTGAATGAATCAAAATTATACCTTATTGTCAGATAGACAAAAAATATATTTGTGTGTGTGTGCCATGGAATTTTAGTAATTAGTTTATGTGTATGCTGAGATAAACAAGGTTGAAAATTGCTGGGCTGGACCGTGAGACTATTATTCCCCATTTCCTGTCCTGGTCACCTGACTGGCCAGAATAGGTGATAGCTGCAATTATTTGTACACTTCCAGCACCTCATGTGCCAAGACATAGTTATATTTAAAAATAAACTACTTCTGGCCAAGATGGAGGCATAGGTAGACACACTGTGCTTCCTTGCACAACCAAAAGAAGGACAACAACAAATTTAAACACAAAAGCATCCAGAACTGACAGAAAATCAAACTGCATGGAAGTCTGACAACCAAGGAGTTAAAGAAGAAACACTCACCCAGACCGGCAGGAGGGGCAGAGATAGGTGGCCGGGTGGAGAGGACCTGGCAAGGCGGTGGCTGGTGGACCGGGGGGTCCCACATTCGCATGTGGATAAACTGGGAGGAACAACTAGGGAGCGAGACAGACCTACAACCCAGGCCTTCAGTAGTGAAATAAAGCCTCAAACTTCTGACTGCAAACACCTGTGGGGGTTGAGGGAGCAGGAGAAACTCCCAGCCTCACAGAGGAGTCCATTGGAGAGACCCTCAGGGTCCTAGAACATACACAAACCCATCCACCCGGGAACCAGCACCAGAGGGGCCCATTTTGCTTGTGGGTAGCAGGGGAAGTGACTGAAAGCCGGCAGAGAGACAAGCAAGAGGCACTGTTTCCTCTCTGACCCTCCCCACAGACAGCATCACAATGCAGTAAGGTGGGTTGCCCCACCCTGGTGACTCCACCCCTTACTACATAACAGGTGTGCTGAGAAAAAAAAAAATGGCCCAAATGAAAGAACAGATCAAAGCTCCAGAAAAAATATAACTAAGTGACAAAGACATAGCCAATCTCTCAGATGCACAGTTCAAAACACTGGTGATCAGGATGCTCACAGAAATGGTTGAGTATGGTTGCAAAATAGATGAAAAAGTGAAGGCTATGAAAAGTGAAATAAATGAAAATATATAGGGAACCAACAGTCATGGGAAAGAAACTTGGACTCAAATCAATGGTTTGGACCAGAAGGAAGAAATAAGCATTCAACCACAACAGAATAAAGAAACAAGAATTCAGAAAAATGAGGAGAGGCTTAGGAACCTCCAGGACAACTTTAAACATTCCAATATCTGAATCATAGGGGTGCCAGAAGGATAAGGGGAAGAGCAAGAAATTGAAAACTTATTTGAAAAAATAATGAAGGAGAGCTTCCCCAATCTGGCAAAGGAAATAGACTTCCAGGAAGTCCAGGACAAGGAAGCACACACCAAGGCACATCATAATGACATTAGCCAAGATGAAAGATAAGGAGAAAATCTTAAAAGCAGCAAGAGAACAGAAGACAGTTACCTATAAAGGAGTTCCCATAAGACTATCAGCCGATTTCTCAGAAGAACCCTTACAGGCAAGAGGGGCTGGAAAGAAGTGTTCAAAGTCATGAAAGGCAAGGACCTATGTTAAAGATGATTCTATCCACCAAAGCGATCATTCAGAATGGAAGGGCAGAAAAAGTGCTTCCAAGATAAGGTCAAGTTAAAGGAGTTCATCATCACCAAGCCCTTACTGTATGAAATGATAAAAGGACTTATTTAAGAAAAAGAAGAAGACCAAAAATAAGAACAGTAAAATGACAACAAACTCACAACTATCAACAACCAAACCTAAAAAGCAAAAACAAAAACAAAAATGAACTAAGCAAACAACTAGAACAGGAACAGATACACAGAAATGGAGATCACATGGAGGGTTATCAGCGCGGGGGCGATAATGAGGGAAAAGGTACAGAGAATAAGAAGCATAAATGGTTCTAGATAGAGGGATGTTAAGAAGAGTATAGGAAATGGAGAAGCCAAAGAACTTATATGTACGACCCATGGACATGAACTAAGGTGGGGGATACGGGTGGGTGGGGATGTGCAGGGTGGAGGGGAATAAAGGGGGGGAATGGGATAACTCTAATGGCGTAATCAATAAAATATATTAAAAAATAAACTAATATCAGCTAATCTTCGGCTTGATGAGAAGATGGAGGGGAAGGAGAACAAAAGAGTGGAAATGGTATGTGACATGAAAAGATGAAGAGACAAAATAAAAATAGAAATTTGGGGAGACTTTTTCTTTAAACTCCTAGAGCAATGTAGCATGATACCTGAGGGTTTTGACTCTAAACTCTGGAGACTGGGATTTACCCTCCAGCTCTCCTACTGCCTGGCTCTGTGCTCTTGGGCACCTAATTTGACATCAATAGGCCCTGTTTCCTCATCAGCCCCTACGGGTAATAAGGGTACTTCCTAGTAGGGCTTCTGGGCAAATCAGTGTGTGAAGAATGCCTGGCACAGCGTCAGGCACACAATAAGAGATCAGTCCACAGAGGCTGCCATGATTGTTAAATCTTGCAGTGAGTTCAGAAGCCATTTGCTTGTTCTGTATTATTTTTTTTTTAATTTTTTTGAAAGAGAGAGGAAGGGGGAGAGAGAGACAAAGAGGGAGAAGGAGGAAAACATTGATCAGTTTTTGCATTTATTTATGCATTCATTGGTTGCTTCCTATATGTGCCCTGATCAAACACTGAAACCACAGCCTTGGCAAATTGGGAGGACACTCTTACCAATTGAGCTACCTGGCCAGGGCAATGCGTCCTTTATTTTTCTACTGAACTCTAACAGGAGACTCCTTGAGAAATCCAGTGTGAGGAAAAGCCATCAGAAAGTGGAACATTGGTCTAGAAGTCCCCAAGCCCAACCTGACCCGAGGATGGGCCAGAGGTGCGTGGGGAGAGCTGCTGAAATGCAAACTGTCTTTCCCCTCAATGCCATGGGGCTGGGGTCTTCTCAGATGCAGAATTCCCTCCACCTCTTCTTCACTGTATGGCCACAGCGTTGATGGGATTCAGGGGGCATGGAGCTCTCTGACCATCTCCAAGTTCTTACCAAGCTCTGAAGGGCAGGTTGAAGCACTCTAAGGTTTAATGGATGACTTATGACCTGAACTGATAGCCATGGACCTAGGAATCAGCCAGGACAACATCACCAAATGCCAAGGAGAAAGGCCGCGCATCCACCGTGGGCTGCTCAGTGGATCCACCACACGCTGGAAGGCTTTCCCTTCCCTCTGCAGCCTTTGCTTTCTCCTTGTTACAATGGGCTCAGCGAGTGCCCCTCAAAGAAGTCCCACGTGCCTTTGGGGCTTTTGTGATGTGGTGTTTCATTTCAACAACGAAGGCCCACTGCTGTCTGTAAAAGGGATGACCAGTGAGTTCTACCCTTGTAATTTTACTGTGGCAGGAATTAATGTGGAAAGCTAGCCATTTTATTGAGCTCCCCACAAAAGGAAGAAGAGAAAGTCCTGTATTTCTCTAAAAGCTCAGGATCGGGCAAAGAAGCCCAGATAAACATTTTACACTTTGGCTTTATTCTCCCAAATTCCATTTTTAAGTTGTAGGGCAGCAGAATCTTGTCAGGCTGGCTGATCATCTTCAGTTGGACCAGGTTCTATAGGGTTTAGGCATCGGCCACCAGAAGAAGGAGACACTCAATTCAGCTGACATTCATTAGGTCCCTTGTTCATTCCTGACCTTAGTAACCATTCTTACATGAAGTTCCCCCCCCCCCCCAGAAATTGAGAAGCCACTCTATCATGAGCCCTTTCTCCATCCCTCTGACAAGCATGAGGAGCCTCTGAGAGGACGGGGATGAACCTGGAGGAGAGGGCACACTGCAGGGGACCAGCCCCTCTCCACCTTCCCCGCCCCATCCCCAGCATCACGGGCAGACATCCATCTTCCCTCCCATCTAACAGCTCATCAAACCAGTGCCGTCTGCTCACCTCTTCTTCCGAGGCGGCCCCCATTTCCATTGCGGGAGAAAATGGCGAAGAACCCGTATCTGGGAGCCTTATGCCCCCTCCTCAGGAATCCTAATGGGTGTCTACCCTGAAAGGGCTTTTCATAATGAAGTCATCGTGAGGGGAGTCTTGTCCATCTTTAAGAACAATCACTATCTACATTGGTCTCTTTAAGGGCTTTGGGTAACGGTCTACAGAATCCTGGAAGCCTGAAGAGCATTTACAGGGCACAAGAGCATCATCATTGGCTTTTGGACATCCCTCCATAAGCACAGTACCTGCTCACAGAAGTTCCTCAAGTATTTCTTGCTGGATTAAACAGAAACAGTCATGTATAATCGAAGATTCTATAATATCTTTTATTAGTTGAATACTTACTATGTGCTGGGCACATATATGTGTATTAATTCCTTCCCATGTGTTATTTCACTGGTCCTCCCAACAACCATAGGAGGTCATTATTATCCTCATTTAAACACCACAAAAATGACTATCACAGGGTTTCGGCAGAAAGTGGTGGAACAGAGATTTAAATCTAGGTCCATCCAGCTTTATGACCCAAATTTTAAGCACCGTGAAAAGAAAGAGAGGGAGGATGAGAGGGAGGAAGAGAGACAGAAACACACAGTGGGAAAGCAGTCACCCCAGAGCCCTCGCAGGTCCGGCTCCCCCCAAAGCAGTACAATGTGTTGGGCTGTGATGCGGGGGGCTGAGGGCCAGCCAGACTGTGCTCTATAACACTCTCACAGCGAAACCTGCATGGTATCTGCAGAGGGTAGAACTCTAAGAGGACCCCATGATCTCTGACCCTGGTATCACGCCCTGGGTAACCCCCTGCCCTAAAGTGTGAGTGGGACCTGAACTTGTTCTAACCAGTGGCATACAGCAAAGTGACGAGACATTACTTCAGTCCTTATGCCCCATGTCAATTTATATGTGACTTGCTGCCAGACAGGTAGAGACTTTGTCCTGTTGGCTTTGAGGAAGTTAAGATGCTTTGTTGTGAGAGCATCTGTGGGAGGCCCAGTTGGCATCGACCTTGAGTGGCTCCTGGCTCCTGCGAGCAGTCCCCAGCCAATAGCCAGTGAAAAAGTGGATGCCTCAGTCTCACAGTAATAAGGAGATGAATTCTGTCAGCAACCCAAGTGAACTTGCAAGCAATTCTCCCGTGTCTGAGCCTTCATATGAGATCACAGCCTTTGTCGTAGCCTTGTGAGACCCTGAGCAGAGGTCTCAGCCAAGCTGCTCCAGGACCTCTGACTTGCAGAAATGGTAAGACGTGCATTGTCTTAGGCCGCTAAGTTTGTGGTGATGTGTTATGCAGCAATATATGGTCCATACAGACTTCATCTTCCTGTCTCGCCACAGGAAGCCCAGTGGGGCCATGGTTCCATATGGGGAGCCAGAGACCCTTCCGAAACAAACTGGAAGGAAGGAGCATGGTATAGAGTTAGACATGACCTCACAAAGCCCAGAGATTGCCACTAACTGGCTATGTAAAATGACTCCGTCAAGTCATTTTCATTTGCCGGTTCTCTCATCTTTAATTTGATGGAATTAAGTGAGAGAGTCTTGAGGTTTTCTACCAACATTAATAGATTCTTACTTGCAAAATTGATAGACGAACAAATTTAATGTTTATTGAGCACCTATTGATATGGCAGGCTAAACACTTCATCTCATTTAAATTTCAAAAAAGAATGTGCTCCGGTTACTACTAGAGTCACTTGCAAAGATTAGTAAACCACAATTCAGAGAAGTTTAATAATTTGCACAAGACCACGTGGCTTGACGGTGGTGGAGCAGGGAATCAGACTCATGGTCTGATTACCCTGGGTATCACTGGACCAGACTCATGATCTTTTCACTGGATTATGCTGTACCACAGCCCAGGAGAAAAGTCTACCCAACTATTTAACGAGAAGCCATTGGGAAAACAGAAGAGCAGAGGAACCTTAGGAAGGGACTTAGAGTTGTAACAATCAATTGGAGGCCATGCAAGTGGTAATTCAGTCTGACAGCTAAGACAGACTAGATTCCAAATGATGACTTTGAAAAACTTAAATCATCGGAAAATTTCACCAGAGGTCATTTTAGGGTAGAGAGAAGGGAGAAATTAGGAAGTTAGAGGGATATCTTCCAACATACTCTAAACACTGATAGCTCTAAATTCCTTTTTGTGGCCCACTCATCTCCCCTCAACTCGTCTTATCTCTGCAGCCCTCATACATTGGTGGTTCCAATTTCCAACTCAACATGACTCAAACCAGTCTTTCTGTACCCAAAGCTCCCTTCATTCTGGCTCCTCTACTCTGGTTAAATGATCTATGATTCACCCATGTGGTTTTCATCCCCAGCAACAACCTTTACCTGTTAATGGTCACCTAGACCTATGGATTTTACCTCCCAAATATCTTGAATCATTGTTCTCCTCACCACCTGAACTCAAATTTTCATCACTTCTCTGCTGGGCTATTTCAATAGGCTTCTAAATTATCTTTCTGTTCGCCAAGCCACCCCTCTACTCTTTCCCTACCCAAATCCATCTCCCACATTACCTTCAAGGTGAACTTTCAAAAATGCAAGTCACTGACATATTGACAGCCTTTTCAAGACTCTCCAGCACTAATTGAATGCATTTCAAATTCCTTGTATGTCAGGTAAGACACTTCCTTTCTGGCTTCTGCCTCCTTTTACAACCTCATTTTCTACCACACCTTCTCTTGCCTACTAAACTTGAGTCTTACCATATTCACATTGTGCCCCTCTGCCTGGGTCATTCCCTGCAATGTCCTTCCATGTTTTGTCTACCTCCTCATCATTTCAAGGCTCAAGTCAAGTGTCTCATTCCCTAAGAAGCCTTTTTGTGACTCCTCCCACAACAGCCATGTCATACAGCTCCTGGGTATCACTCACGTTGTACTCTCCGGGTTGCCATTCACAAAGAAAATCTTGTACAGGATCCCTGGAGGTGTGCAAGAGAGTAGAACCCCATGCCATCCTATGTGGTCTTAATCGTTCTCCCACTGGGGGTAGGCTAGTACCATTTGCTTCCTCTTCCAGACTTCAAGGTGAGCTCTTTGAATGTAAGGGCCGTGCCTTTCTCATATTTAAATTCCTGATGCCCAACACAGTGCCCATCTATTGTAAGCTCGCAGTCTTTGCTGAATAACTGACTGAGTAAACAGTCCAGTGAGATCTTCCAGTGCCAGCCCAGGAGAAAGGGAAAGGACAAGAACCTAAACTGTACATTCGACTTTAGAATCCAGATTACTGGAATACCATTAGTCTGATGGTATTGGTGCAGAGAAATATAGCCAGTTCTTTTCAACTGTTTTTGATATTGTGAAAAATCAGTTGCTCTTTGTGAAAAATCTCAGTGGGCCTGATTCCAGCCACATGAAATGAATTTTGTTTTTGTCAACTTAGGAGAAACTTGGACATTTCAACACAATCTAAAAACATGTCTAAAAGAAGTGTGGTGAGAAGTAAATCAGTATCTTAGTAGTTTTCCAGGGAAACATAGGTAAATAGTTGTAGCTAAAATATTGAAGGCTAGGACTGTAAGGAGACTTCATTTCATTTGTGTAATTAAGAAATTAGGGCTCCCGTCTCACTCAGTTTCTTCCACCCGAAGAGCCAAGCACATGTTTTATATTGCAATCAAGTCTGAGACTCCCCAGAGTGTCCAGGGAATTGTAAATGCTACTGCCGTGTGCTCTGGTTTGGAGGAGACCACTGTCTGGAAGGAGATTTATAATTGCACAGTATACGCTTCTCCTCAGTTTCAGAACCTGACACTACACTTCTTCAGGGTCTCAATTGCCAGAACAGGAACCATTCATTGAACTACTTGCCTCTGGGACATGAAGACTAAAAAGAAAATTAAGACATAGCCTTTATTCTCAAGGAGTTTACCTTAAAAATTGTTCAACTCTTTTCCCCACTATATTCTGACATAGCTCCCCAGCCACCACCTCTCTGGGAGAGAGCAAGAATCTGCAGAACTATGGCGTAGTGGGCGAGTTCCAGCCTCACAGGCCACAGTGCACCTGAGAAGTGCACACTAGGATGAGGGTTCCTGGAGCTCCGAGTTTACAGGTCAGAAGTATCTCCATTAGGGACAGTATTACGTTACATACTGGGCATGCCCCTTGCCCAGTGATTCACAAGTCAGGATTAATTCTCAGAAATCTCCAAGTCCCCTTGTATCTCTGTGTAAAAGCTGACAATGCCAATCCAAACACAGTTGACAGATCATAGTGACATGGCCATTTAATCTAATGTATTTGGGTCTTCTGGGAGACATCACACTAATTATGCAATTGAATACAAGCTCAACTAATGTACAGATGTGGCCAGTGGCTTTGGATATGTGGTAGAGAGCACTGTACGTTGAAACATCGTTCCAGCTTTTGAGACCCATCAGACTGCTAATTGGACAAAATTACACCTGATGGATAATATTACCTAAGGTAAGATTGACAGTTTGGGGGCGTATAGCCTGTTGAATGCAAGGAGACTCTAAGGTGGATAGAAAGACAATAGCTCAGAGAGGCATCAAAATTTCCCAATGTAGCGATCATGCCCACATGTCCTGTGGGTATAATGGCCAATGCTGACTGTTATCCAGGTCCAATATGGAAGTTTAGGACTGGAAGATGGAAAGAGCAGGATTTTAACTTGGTCCTGTTACTAATCAGCTGGAGGATTTTGAGCAAGTCATTTCAGTTCTCTGGGCCTCAGGTTTTCTTATCTACAGACAAAGGCTTTTGTGCAGATGGCCTTCAAGACCCCCCTCAGCTTTCCCTCTGCACCTTTATTCATTATCTTCACATCAATAGAGACAAACCAAAGGGCTGGATCTTATTGTTCCAGGCCCACAACAAAAAGCAGCATGGAAAGGTTAATAGCTTACCAGTATTTAAGGTAAGCCCCACGAGGGTGAGGACCATATCTTCATCATCTTTTTATTCCACATGTGCAGTACAGCGTGTCAAACCTTCCAGAAGTCTGCAAAAGTCAGCACCTGGAAGGACAGTCTCTGGTTAGAATTGTGGCTGGGAAGTGGCTGCACAGGCTGGGAGGACTACACTTCCCAGGCTCCCTTGCATCTAGGTGGGGCCATAGGACAGCTTTTTCCCAACTGAATATGACCTCTAATGATACATGTCCCTCCTGAGGCAAGTGGATGTACCTTCTTCACTCTCCCTTAGAAACTTTGTGCTAAAGACGTCAGAGTTCCTGGGTTCCTGAATGCCCATGGGCCAGAACACCCCATTCCTAGCTTGCATCAAATTGTCCCAAAAGTGAGACACAAACTTCTGTCACATTAAGCCACTGAAAGTTAGGAGTTGATTGGTTATGGCAGTCGTATTGACTTTAATGACTACACAATGAGTAATAACTGCTTGGAGGCCAAAGCACGTTGGATTTGCAGGAGATAGGTGAGGGGAGGAGGGAGGGGAGAAGGGAGGGGAGGAGGGAGGGAAGGAGGGAGGGAGGAGGGAGGGAAGGAGGGAGGGAGGAGGGGAGAAGGAAAGACGGGGAGGAGAAAGGGAAAGAAAAAGAAAGAGCTGATTTTGCTCTGAAAAGATTTTTGTTTGGAGGACTGAAAGGTCAAGCTTGTGTGACTCAGACCAGAGAATTTTTGCAGTAAGTCTAGAACAATGGAGTTCTCAGGACATTGTATAAGCACAGTATAAGCAGTTTCCTCTGCATCGCAATGCCTGGGGTTTGAACCAAGGGAAGTGTGGCACAGAAGAGCCTCAGAATGGGGCCGATGTCCCTGAGGAGCTTTGATCCAGCCCAACTCCACAGTCAAAACTGTGTTGGGGGAGGAGTGGATGAGAGGCTAGAAACACCGAACAGGCTAAGAGAAAATCCGTAACTCTCAGGGCTTACGCCCGCCTTCTGAGTGGAAGGCTGGGAGACTTGGAACACTTTGCGTTAATTCTTGTGCCAACATGGTGGCCTGCATATGGAGGTGAAGAGGGCCCAGATATACTCAATGATACTTCTCCAGTAAGTGTAAGGAAGGACAGTCGAGATAGTGAGGGGGCGTTGGGCTGCGGAAGTCTGGGGTCAGTCTAGGAAGGAACCCACAGACCCTGTGTTTGGGGTTGCAGCAGGTCTATGGGCATCGGCAGCACACACAAGTGCAGGGCACCAAGGACCAGCCACCCCCAATGTGTGCGGCCACTTTCACACAGAGCCCCAGCTGTACGGGCCACTCCAGAATGAGCTAGAACGGAGGGCTCTGAGGGGACATCCCTTCCAGAGGCCCCTGATTTCCTAGGGGAGAAGGAAACTCAGAGCACTGGAAGGTGGTCTCAATACAGTCAATTTAAATGAAGAGCCCACCTGGAAAAGTCTAGTATTAAGCTGCACATTCCTCAAGAAGCAAGATTTTCTCCTCCATCGGTGAAAAGGAGGGCTCATGAGGAGATTTAATTCAGTTACAGAAAAACAAATTTACATCCCCACACATCCTAATTACAGCGCATAAATTTTATGCCCACTAAATGTGCGTAATATCCTTTTAGAAATAACACAAAGCTAGTCAAAAAGATGAAGTTACTGCCTTATTCTAAATCTGGGAGAAGTAAATTGGAATTTGATTACCTTTTCATAAGGAAAATACTGTCCAGAGTTTGAAAGAGTCATGTGTGTCTAGGAGGCCGAGGCTGACAGGGCTCAATAACGTGCCCCAGAAACAGAATGAATAAATGGCATGGCTAATATTTGAACCCAGTTGGGCTCCAAAGCCCATGTTGTCCTCCCTGCTCCCCGGGCTCCCCCCCACCACACACACACAGTGATGCCTGGCTTCCATCTTACTGCAGTACAATAGAATTAGAAGCCTTTGCCTGTGGGGCCAAAGCCTCCCTCAGCACGGGGGTCTCTTAACACTTGTCCATGGCTCCACATGGAGGGGGTGCTGTCCCCCACACAGGACCACAGCAGACCTCTCCATGGAACCTGGAGCTGTCAAGACCAGTGCTAATGTCCACACACTCATTACCTGAGGCCAGAAAAGCCGGATCTGTTAGGGTGACCAGCTGTCCCAAGTTTGCCTGGGACTAAGTGGGGGTTGGGTGGGGGAGAGTCCCTGGAACACAGGACTTTCAGTCAAAAGCAGGAAACTCCCAGGCAAACACAGTCACTCTGCTTTCTTCCCACTGAAAAGCCAGGCCAGGGGGAAAGAAGAGCAGAGGCCCTGCCGCTGGGTGGAACGTAGGCAGGTAGGGGCCTCTTCCGCAGAGCAGAGCCTTGGAGCGCTTGAGAGTGTGGAGTTACATAATACAGAGAAGCTGGGTATGATTCAGCATCGCCACAACGGGAGGAACATACACATACCTAAATATAATTTACAAGTGGCTCCTCTGGATGGTATGGCACAACCAAATTAGCTCCTCAAAAAAAAAAAAAAAGAAAAAGAAAAGAAAAAGAAAAAAAAACACCCACTTTAAAGCACAACAGATGATCTGTACTTCTGCTCCAAAACATAGAGGTTCGCTAGGGTGGCAGAAGCGGCTGAGACCCAGAGGACAGAATTGGGATTTAGGTCTGTACTTGTTACTGTCCATCACCCTATGTCCTGGGCAGCTTCCAGGATTCGAGTCCTGACCCCATGGCTGGTGGCCGATGCTGGGCCTTCACGTGAGCGCGCGTGCTTGGGCACACAAGTGCACCTAACTCCCTCCCCCTCCAGGCGAGGATTGATTATGACTCACACAGGAGGGGGAGTGTGCACGGTTCGTGAAAGAGAGCTTGCATCTGGAGTGGCAGAAGTCTCGACTGCACTTCGGAATGATTGATTCCTCCCCGGGGAAGCAGGCTCACAGAGGGAGGATTGTAACCGTCCACTACGTACTGAAGTTTCAAACACCTAAAGCTGGCGGGCGGGGGTGGGGGATGGGGGGTGATGGCGAGGGGGCCGGCCTCGCACGGTGAGTCTGAGTCCACGAAGGCTGCTGTGCTGAGTTGATTTTGGAAGTCCGTTTTGAATTTCCAGCACTGCCTCTTTAGGACGGCATTTTAAGACACTCTGCCAGTCCACAAGAGCTCCGAGTAGCTTTTGTTTCTGTATTCACACAAATTGAGAGAGTGACCCAAATTTGGGAGTATCACAAGTGGCCTGAATTCTTGCACCCTCTGCGTGTATCTGTATTCATGTCCATTTGGAAGTCCCTCTTGGAACCCTTGCAAACGTTTCCTCACCTGCATATCATCAATAAATAAATTATCAGTTCCCACACCTAAGTGGTAATTTCCCAAGGTCCAGGGGAGAAGCATTTCAAGGGCTAAACTCTTTCCGAGGCTTTTGTAAATATGAACACAGCGTAGCGAAAACAATGGTTGTTTTCTCTCTTTGTTCAATAATGGCACGGTGCAGCTTGTACTCAGATGTCTTCCTGTAATTGAAGTCGTTCAGGTGTCCTAGCACTGATCTACCCAAGGTTGTGAGGATAGGAGATTTGCCTGGTAACCTTGGAATGTTTTCACTTTTACTCCTTCGAGTACAGTTTTCTAGCCAAGAACACTTCAAATCGCCGTCAGAATTCACTGAAGAAAATAAAAGGGGAAAAGTCCTCCCACCCGTTTGTCTTCAGCTCCCCGATAAACACACGTGAAGGAAAGGGGAGGAGGCATTTCAGGTTACGGACAGGAATGCAGGTCCCACCAAGGCGGGTATAAGAGGCACTTCATTTCACGTGGGCATTAGTTTCTGTCTCTTTCTCCCTTTCCTCATTTCCAGCTTTCAATCTCCTTAATGATTAATAGAGCCACCAGAAAGCTTCTTATTCTCTCTTTGGGAATTTTGCTTATAACAAAGAGTAATTTGTGCACAAAAAGGAACTTGCTGAGTGAGGGCGGGCCAGCTCAGGCGCCCGTAAAAAGGCGAGCAAAAGGCGTGTGGGTGGTCTGCCAGGCGCAGCAGTTGGTAGGGACAGAAGGCTTCAGATGGACACAACCAGGCCTGGGCTGCCGAAACATGCTCACCTGCACCGCATCAGGCTTTGGGCCGCCAAGCAAGAGTTTGTCCTGAGTCCTGTCTCCAGGTTGACTCACCTGTTGACCAAACCCAAACCCAAAGTTCTTCACCCAGACCCTCAATGTGTTTTTGGGGGGCACAATCCCATAGGGAGGTTGGGAATGGAATGTTGTTATATAGCACTGGGGGCAGAGAAAGAGAAACTCAATCAACAGCTGAAGAGAAGCTTGGAGAGAAAAGTGAGAAGAAAAATAAATATTGAACTTTCTAGAAACTTCCTTGTCAAAGTGTGGTCCATTGACCAGCAGCACGTCCATCTGCTGGGAGCTTATTAGAAATGCATTACCTCAAGCCTCCAAAGCCCAGAGCCACTGCAAAGGGATCTGCATCTTAACGAGACTCTTAGTGATTCATATGCACAAGAAAATTCGAGAAGTGCTGACCTAGGGCAGAACCTGGGAGCTTTCAAAAATTACCAACAGCTATGCCATTCTCCGTGCTTCTGGTTTAACCGGTCTGGGCTAAAGCACAAGCCTTGGTGTTTTGTTTTGTTTTTTAACCCTCCAAAGATTTGAATGGGCATTCAGAGCTGAGAACCAATAGTATGCACAACAGAGCAACGGTTCTCCACTGTGGTCTCCCAGGGTGGTCTCCAGCATCACACCGGAGGTTTGTTAGAAACGTGGATTCTGGGGTCCCGCCCAGATGTACTGAACCAGACACTTGGGCATGGGGGCCAGCGATCAATGTTTTAATAAGCTCTCCAAGTGTTTACCCAGAAGCACTGCCACGGAAGGATCCAAAAACTGGAATGAGAGCTGCAAACACACCCAATTCTATCCAAAGCCTCCAGAAGCCTCCGTTACCTGTGGGACGTGCAGCCTTTTTAAATGACAGGTTCTCCATGAACTGATCCAACATGCCTTTCTAAACATACGTCCTGTAAATCCTCTTAACACATGCTGCTAAAATAAGTGGATTGGATTCTAGGATCCTTTCTGGCTATAAAATTCAGCGATTCTACACTTCCAGAGCTATAATTTTAGCCAAGTTCACTGTCTCCTTAAAGATGACAACTTAGATGCTCAACCTTCTTTGTCTACACAGGTCTCTCTTCCCATCTTGCTAGGTCAGAGCCTGCTCATTCTTTAAGGTCATGTATGCATGCTACCTCATCCACTAATTGGTTCCCCCTGCCAGAATGGACCTCTCTCTCCACATTTCTCGTATCATTTGCTCATTGCATTCACTTCATTGCTTTCTATTAGCCATTGGCTGACGCTTTGGCTCTCAGCCATATTTACTATTCCTTGAAACTGAACAGTGTTTTATTCTTCCTTAACTACTCCCAGCTTCTAGCGTTGCCCTCTGCACATGGAAAGTAGCACATAAACACTGATTGCATTGAAACAAATGGGTTGAGGGCTCTCAAGAGAATTTGAACTATAAGATGAATCATGACTGGTTTCTCAAATACAGTAGGCAAGCATAGAATTCCAAAGCAGCCAACAAGAGCACAGCTACCATGAGTCTAATAAAGCTGACTCTGTTCCAAAGATTTAGTTTCAAAATAAGTCTAAGGCACATCCTCAATGAAATCCATAAAAAGAAATTATATCAAATTTTACACTACTTGGCATGTATCATTCAGTAATTAGTCTATTGGATGAATTTTTGGATGAATGTTGATAGAAAATTTTCTAGACAAAGGCTCTAGAAAACGAAAAATATGTTCAATTCCACCCCCTCCCTGTATACATTAAAGACACCCTTTATTAAAATTTAATTTGGTTTAAGCATCTTCCAGACACAGTACAAACTCTCTCTCATAATCTTCATAATATTAAGAGGGAGGTATTTTTAGTTCCCCTCCTCTGGGTAAAACTCAGGCTCCATGAGGTTAGATGATTTACTCAAGGGCATCTGGCTAGCTAGGAGGTAGGATGAGGACCACACTCAGACCTCACTAAGTCTGGAATTGTTCTTCTCTCCAGTATATAAAGATGCTTGATGTTTCAAAGATTTCAAAAGATGCATTCAACCTATGTGTAGGTTGTGTGGTAGACTGTGTGCCTATTTCTCCTTTTATGTTTGCCATTAACTGTTTACATCTGCAGGGTAAGGTGGCCAACAGAACTTCAAGGGATGGAACCTAATGAGTTCTTTTTACAAAGAGATTAAAGTGGAGAGGAATAAGGAGGATGAGGGTGAGGAAGGAGCAGAGTCCGTGCTCTAAGTCGGGCATCATAAAGCTGCATTTCGGTGTCTGCCAGTCCTCCAAGAGTACAGAACGAGGACTTAAATCGCATCTGATGAAATCCCTCACCCCACATAGGCATCAGCAACCTAGCACCACCTGCCAAGGGCACAGGGTGGAATGCTTCACAGTGGCCAGTGGCAGGTGCTGCCATTGATGTGCTAAAGAAATCTTCAAAATATGTGACTTTGCCCTCTTACCTCCCATTATCCACAGCAACCCCACATCATGCAAAGCGCTGTTGCATTTCCTCAGGCTCTAGAATCTTCGTTTTGGAACATCTCCCTACAGAATGACCTCCCTTTTTGCTTCTCAGTAGTCTACATTTAAAAATGACGCCCCTTCTCCTCTATCTCTCACGTCTATACAGGACTGCCAATTTGTCACTGACTGATAACGTCACTTTATGCTAAGGAGTGAATGGCAGACAGACAATCCCTATTAGAGAAAGGCATCTGAAAATAAAAAAGACTTATGATCTTAAATGAGTTTTCAAGTGGTTAAACATGCAGAATTATTTTGAAAGGTGACTTTGTATATGTTCTTTTTTGTGGGGAGAGGAGGAAAGAATGGAGTTCCCTAGATTCTTTCTTGCCTAATTATTGTTTTCCAGGGCAGGAAATTAATGGCCTCCACTTCTACAAGGCAGGAGACTCTGCATCTGACCTAGTTCTCTGTGATGGGGTAGATTTAAAACTATGACTTTAATTCTGATTCTCTTGGGTTTATCTGAGAACAAAACTCATCAAGATGTGCATTGAACTCAGAGAGACTAGGGTCAAAGTCAAACGCAGTGTAAGAACAGAGAGGAACCAGGGTGGTTTAGGAAAGAAGAGCTCAGTGTCACAAAGGAGAGATGAAATGGGAGTGCTGGAGTCAACACCACCACAAACAGAAGTTGTCATGGAAACCCCTGTTAGAAAGCAGGCAGTTGGATTTGGGAAAGTGGATGAAGCAAGACTTGATGGCAAGAAAGAAGGGAAAGGCTGAAGCCCCGGAATGAAATCAGCCACTAAAGAAGAATGGAATCATCATTCCACCACTGTGCCTACGGAAGTCCACATCATTGTTACGGGACTGGAGCATGCCAATCTGAAAGGCCGGTCTGTCCAGCCAGGGGGTCTATGAGCCAATGTGTTAGAATATTCCTTCCCTGGCACTGCGGTGCTCATGACTCATCCTACAGAACAACGTGACAGGTGGGTGGAATCTCTTAAAAGATTTCCAAGAAGATTAAGCAGTGTGTCCATATCTAATATTAAGCAGAAATTAATTCTCTACTCACATATTAAGAGTAGAAGCAGCTAAAACAATTGCTTCCATGATTTTTTGCACTAAGTATTCCCTTTTGAATATGGATATGAGGATTTTGCAGGCATGCCAAGGATTGATTTCCCCATTTTCTAGCTGAAACAAATTCTGCAATTGTATGATTACATGGACTTATTACATTGGCACTTGTAAGGCACATGGATTGGTTTTCCATAAATTACCTCTTAAAGAAGAGTCTGTAGTACTAAATGTACCTATGTGGTTACAAAAATTTTCCAGAGAGGAAAAGCAGAGAACATGCCAGAGAAAAGAAAGAACTCTTTCAGCAACACATAGCAACTACAGAAGGCTGATTCAAAAGCAGAGTATATGTGTCTGTTCTGATACCTGAATCTGGAATAAGAGATTCTCCAGGAAAGTAAATAGTATATGTGAGAAGAAAGGAAAACAAATTGCCATGCTATAATATGTAGGGAAAAAAGGGCAGGTGACTTCAGAAATTTGAAGGTCTGTTATGAGGACTTCTGACCAGACTAATTGGTCTATGCTTCTATGTTAAATAATATCGTGTCTGCTCATTCTCACCCTAGCAACTTCCTTTGTCTTTAGGAGTTATACCCTAACTTAAATTTGGTACAACAAGGACTTGAAGGAAAATGATGAGGAGAAAAAATTCTGTGCTTCTAGGCAGTTGGTATGTTATTAGCTTAATACTATAACCATGACAAGCTCAACTAAGTCAACTGAGGGACGTTCTGGCACTTCAAGAGCAGACTAGCAGTAGAAGGGAAAAATCTAAGGCAGAATGAGGATGAGGTAGGACCCAGGCCATGGGAACAAACTTGGTTGTATGATTTGTCACCTGGAAATGTAAGAATTTAATGATGAACCACCATTGACTGGAGACTAAAAGCAGATTGGAGCCAAACAGCAAATAAGAATGAGAGCAGAAATTTGCAGGCAAGGACGAATGCCAAAGTTGAGTGGTGATAGCCCTTTAGTTCCAGATAGAGTGTCTACTTTGGAGCACAAGTTCAAGAGGTAGAGCAGATAAAGGCACAGAGTTCAGTTCCCTCTTGTGATAGCCACTAAAGTTTAGGGGGGTACCAGAGTCTTAGCCAAGTGGGATGGGATTCACCACAAAGCTGTAATTCTTGCAGACGATTCAGCCTATGCTCCAGGAACTGAAGCAGCTGTGGAATCCTGCAGATTCACGCAACCACAGAGAGGACAGAAAGATGGTATTTTGGTGCACTCAGAGTTGAGGTTTGGCTTAACCTCATTTGCAAATCATTGGTTACCTAATCTATGTTAGTCAAGCTTTGATCAGGAACATAGAAACTACTCCAGATATTTCCAGAAGAAAAGACTTAATGCAGGGAGGCAAAGGCTTACCACAACCTTTGGGAGGCTAGGGAACAAAAAACAGTGAAAGTACTATAAGAATTTAGGAAATAGGAAAGTGCAGGCATTGCAAGAAACATTAACCAATGACGTCAGGTGCCTGAGACTTCACTAGACGTGTTCCGCGGAAGGACTCATGGAGGCCACGGTCAATGCCTCACCTAGGTCCTCAGTGTGAAAGCCACAAGCATGCCTATTGTGGCTACAGGAACAGTGTTGAAGCCAACTTCTCTTCTATCTTTCGGTCACACTGGAGATTTTCTGTTTGGCACCATAGAAGTGGGAAACCTTTGGCAAGACTTCTGAGAAATGTAGTTTCCAGATTTTGCAGCTAATGTGATTCAGGAAGAACATACAAGTGGGGGGAAGAGATGCTTGGGCACAAGGCCTAAGTGAGAAACACCAGTAATATCCTGCTTGCTTATGGGGATGTGATCCTAAAATGATTCCTTGCAGTGGGTCATATTGACCCAGGCTCTTGGGACAGCCGTGTCTGGGAGGGATTAATGCTGGAAAGCCAAGTCCAGAATACTCTGCAGAAACAGTCAAGTACTGTGAAAGAGCTTAAAGGATGGCTTGATGTGTGCCTGGGGCCACATGGGGACAGACAAGCCCAGGAGGAGAGCGGTGGCAAGTACAATGTCATGACCTTCAGGAGAGACACGGCCCACACAATGTGTTAGGACTCTCACTGGAATATGGAGTATAAATAGGAGTGAGAAATTACAATTGACTGGGGGCAGGCAAGTTTGGAGAAAGATTCTATAGTAACCCAGGTATTCAACTCAGAGTTATTGAAAGTGTTTTATGAATAAAACATCATTTCAGACGAGGCCAAAAAATGAAATAACCTGAATTAGGACAATGGTGTTGAAACTGGAAAGAAAGAAGTGGAAATCTGAGACCTTAAAAAAGAAGTTGATAAGACTTGACAAGTTGTAGAGAGAAGGAGAGGAAAGAGGCCATACTGGACCACCTGGTTCATGTCTGGGTAACCTTGTGAGTGGTTTTACTAACTGAGATATGGAGTACAGACAAAAACTGGACTTGAGCAGTTCTTTTTGGGAACTGTTCTGTTGGATGTCTAGCAACTCACTGAGATGGGGATAGAGACCAGATTGGTGTCTCCCATTCCTAGTGGACCAAGAATGTAGGCCTTACATGCAGATGGAAGTAACACTAACCTACATATACGATTTGGGATGTTCCTGGTCCTATTCCCTAACCTAGTTAGATGTCCAAAATACAAAATTAGCACATCATACCTTTGGCTTAAAATGAATGCCCTGTAAGCGTGTGCACCTGTGTGTCTCCAGCAGCTGGAAGCTGAGATTGCCGGTTCCATTGCCATTAGCCTGAGATACACCTGAGCATTTAAATGTCCTGGTGACTGCTGCCCTCAGATCTAAGAGTATGGCCAAGAAGGATCAAAAATAGAATAACCTTTCAATCTTATACAATGCAGTGAGAGTCAGACAGACTTGTAGAACTCAAAGACCACTTCTGCAATTTCTAGTGTCTTCCCAGGTCCCTTTCTTGCTTTAGAAGTTTTATTTCTTTATTAATAACTCAATTGTTGAAGTCTCAGGAAATTCCAAGCCTATTTGTCCCATCAAAATGAAAGGAACTCATTAGATGGAATCCTGAGTCCGTTAAGATTGAATGGTACATCTTCATCAAACTATGATTTACATTGTAGAACAGATAAATAAAAATGGAAGCACACTGTTGGAAGTGAAATATATAAAAAAATCTTTTAAGGCTATCTAAATCATATAAAAGAAGAGCATGAGAAAACCTATAGAGAGAAAAAAATAAGAGAGTGAGAAAGGTACTGACTGAGAAAAAAGCAGGACTATACACCTGCAAGGCAGTTAAGTGGCCTGACTCAGTTTTCGGTAGACAGCTGAGAACATTCAGCGCTGCGGACAAACAGTGAATTTGGGCATCGTGGTAGAGATGCACTGCACTGCACTGGCCTGACCTACAGCTCATATGAGGTCATTGCTGGGATGCTGATTCATAGAGCCCCTGAGAGCCCCTCCTGGCTGAAAGTAATGGGCTTTCCAAATGGTTCCAAGTGAACCAACACATTGCTCATTTCAATCTGTTCCAAAAAGTTCAAGAAAACCATCATATGTCAAGAATCATATCATATTTTCCATATAATTCTGTTTAAAATCATCAGAAAGTGGGATCCTTAGTGTTCTCCATAGTTATAGGGTAGAGTGGTGCCTAAAATCTTCCCCAGTCTCTCGACCAGGCTGGCTTTTATGTAGTTAATTTACTTATATAAACGTAAAGAAGGGCCAAGAAAGAGTTTGAAATCACTGGCCTAAAGGACTGGTCTGTCTGAAGGATGAGATGTTCGATAGAAACAGTGCACCGAAAGGGACATGAACAAAGATCAGTGGTCCTGTTCCCCTGAAGAAGGGATCATCAGCAATGTGCTAGAGTCAGCACATTCAGACCAGCTCACAAGACGCAGCTCTTCCCATCTCTTCCCAAGTCTTCATTCAGTGAGTGCAGTGGCTGACTTCATGTTAGTGGCTTGAAATGGGCCATGGTAGGGGTATTTGCCCCATAGAAATTGGTGAATGCACAAATCAGGGTCTTTTCTTTCTTTTCTTTTCCCCAGAGAGCCAGGTAAAATATTTCTCAGCATACCACTGGAACTTAATCCAAAGATAATTGGGCCAGCAAAACAGCCAAAGCCCTGTGAAGCTCTGGTCACTGGCCTTCTGGGCACGGTCTTGTTAGGGGCTATGTGGAAGTTTATAGAATCTGGAAAGAGCTTTCTTCTTGAAAAACAGCCCTTTGTTATGTAGTCACAGATGAGGCCGTGACGAGGGATCTGAGAGTTGCTGTGGGGAGGGTCATGGAGCAGGCCCTGCTCAGGCATGGAGAACCTTTCTCATTTCACCAAGGGCTCCAGATACGGACAAAAGTTGAAAGATTCAGAAATCTGGGACTCCAAAGGACTAGTTCATAGGGCATTCTAACAGCTAACCCCTGCTTCTGCTGGAATCCAAACAAAGAGAAATAAACTTCAATCACACATTCCTTAGGCATCACAGATTACTTTTCTAGAGCAAGGATCAAGAAGCTCTGGGTTGAAGGGGTGAGTGATGTGGCAGAAACTCTTTCTGAGAGGCGCTGGATGGATACCGTCTGTCTGAGATGCCTTCAGCTTCTGTCTGGCTAAAGCAAAGTCTGGGAAACCTCTTCTGCTCCCTTCCTGGGTCCTCAGACTTCTCTGGAGAGACATATTATTAACCCTGAAGCGGCTTCCAGTAGGTGGAGGAAGAGTAAAAGCTGTCGAACACGGAAGATGCCCTGGGAGAGCAACGGAAGGACATTTCACTCCACGCTGAGGAAGAAGGTGATTTGTTTGAATGAGTCTGGGACGCACCTGCCTGTGTCCAAAAAGCCCTCTGAGCCACGTGTGTTTGACATAGGGGTCAGCTCAGGCGGCCGACATAACGGTGCTGGGGAGTCCCAGAATGTGCTTCCTATAGGAACCAGTTGCCTGGCAATTGTGTGCCATTGTCATTGGGCCACCAAGTACGAGAGTGCAGGCAACAGCGTTTGCCCATCTCGGCCCTGCGACCCAAGTTCACAGGCATTGTCTTCCCCAGGAAGACTGGGCACAGGCACATTTTTTTTTCCTGGAAGGCAGTACACTTCCCTAATGGCTTAATCTGAAAGGGTCAAATTTGCCTCCTCCAGAAAACACTGACTTAATTATTGAGGAAACTGTCTGGAGTGTGGGAAGGCGGTTGCAGGAGCTGATACTCAAACCTTTTCACCAGTACGCTGTGGACATTGAGCCATCAGCACAGGTACTGGCCTCCCTGCTGGGCTCCTGGACACTTTGTGCCAGCCTTAACCACTTCAATGCTGGATCGTGGGCGGGACTAGAGGGTCCTGGAACTGAAGTGTGGATGACTAGGCAGCAAGAGAGCCTTCTGGGAGCTAAGGCAAACTACCAGCCCCTCTAGAAATATCGCGATGCACTAACCACCAGTCAAGCTGCACCTGTGCATCCTGGCTGGGGAGAGCTGGCCATGGAGGGTTACCTGGGCTGGGGGTGGGGGGGAACACTTCTGGCTGTGTTTCCATTTATGTTGTTGGTAAGCCAGGGCCCGGCCTTGTGAGCTTTGAGTTGAAGAACAGGAGCCTAGGATTTATATTTCTTAAACATATGTTAGATTTCAAGAAGGTTCTTTATTTTTATATCTGTCTTCATCGATTCCATTTTTGAGGGCACCTTGATGTCCCTTTGATGACGTTTATTTGTGTTCCCCAAACTTGCTACGACAGGAGTACCTTTAGTCATAATACGGATTCACGCTCAACATTCTATGTTTAGCAACTATCTGAGAAGGCTCTGAGTCTGCGTTTAGCCCTAAATAACTACAAATAGGGGAAGAGCAGCAGCAGCCCTCAGAAGCCTTTGTGGAAGTCGGAGCCAGGGATGCTGAGACGTTCGGGAAGCTCTAGGTGTGCAGAACCACCGCTCTAAGTGAGCAGGAAACCCAGAGAGTAGCTGATTAAAGAAACAGAGTTGTGTACTCCAGAGCACTTTCCCCTTCCTCCGGGTGGCTTGTAAGGAAACAACGCAGTGTATTTATCTGTCTGCCCAACCCCATTTAGCGAAAAATGATTGCTCTTTGCTTCTTGTTACCCTGCTCAGATGGTACTATGGCAACCAGGCTGCATAAAAGGAAAGGGGGGGAGGTGGACGCTGCTTAGCAACTTGAAGATGTTTAAAAGGCAAGTACTCATTTTAACAGCAACAGTTTTAAAAATGTCAGTTTTCAGGAGAGAAAAGAGAAGAACATTAGAGAAAGCAAATGAAATGCCACAGTACAGGAATGAGAAAGAGGGAGAGAGAGAGAAACACATCTGCGTGACACGTTTTCAAAGCTCTTTCATGTATATCCTCACAGAAATCATGGGAGCTTGGCAGGGTCTCTATTCACTGATGGGGAAACTGAGGCTCACAGGGGGCCAGTGGCATCTGCAGGGTCAGCCAGCTAGTCAGGGGCAAGGCTGGACCCAATTCCAATTCCGCATTCTTTATGGCATCATGCTTAAAAACAAAATAATCAGAAAATCGAGGGTGGGGCGGAGGGGCAGGGAGGGCAGGGGAGGGGAGGGGAAATGGGCAGGCTTGCTCTGACTCAGGAAGGAACTGTCTGAGTGGGAAAAGCAGGCCCCAAAATAGATGACCATGTTGCTCTTACCAGAACATGTAACCGAAGATGGTTCAAGCCCCTATCCCCTTCCTCACGAACAAATACCACATTTCCCAGCTCCCCAGCTACCCCAGCCATCCACCCCTAGAAACAAAATACTAGACGGCTTAAAACCCAGAGGTCAGACATGGAGTGAGGTGGTGGTCAGCTTCATCCAGCGTCCAATACCGGACAATGAGCAGATGCCGGATGTCAGGCTAACGAGCATTCTCTGAGGCAGAGTGGGTTTCTGTAGATTGCACCCTTGCCTTAACTATCCCAGTGTCTGAGAGATGTCACTCAAGTCAGATTGAAGGACCAAGGTGTGACCCACCCGTGCCAAGCTAGAGGAAGTTCTGGCTTTGTTTTGGGTGCTCTGTGCGGTATGTGGTGGGAGGAGTGATGGATGAAAACAAGTTGTTGGCTGTTTCCTGATCTTCATTCTTTCACTCATTCAGCACCAGCATTTATGCAGCGCCTGCTGTGTACAAAGCAACCTGCACAGGCCCTGTGCTCTGCCACCTGCAAGGGGAAGGCCCACAGTGCCCAGTGCCTCATTCTTCCTAGGCCTGCCCGCTGCCCAGAGGAGGCCACCGTTTCCTTCCCGCTTAATTACCCAGTGCTGGCAAGACAAGTGCAGCTTTGGGTCCCAGCGGTCACCACCAAGTTGCGTGCTTGCTCTTCCCCACAGTGTTCACCCTTGCTCCTAATCGCCTGGAGGCAGAGGCAGCGAGAAACAGTAAACAGACTGCTTTCCCCTGCACCCACAGTTAACTCCAGGGCTCTCGGTTGCCGGTGAGGCTCCTAACCAATCGGACGCCCCCTGGTGTTAGTGCTAAAGAGCCATGAGTTTGAAGGGCAAGGAATTGAGGGTGGGTGGGGATGGGGGGGGCTGGTCGTACTCGTGAAGCAATGAACACGAAATGAGTAAACTTTGGGTTCCAGTCCTCATTTTGCCATTGGCTCCCCCAGCCGGCCTTTCATCACCCCTGTCCCCACTTATACCCCATGCTCCAGCCATAATGGATTCCTCCAAAGCCTTAAACGCGCGCCTCCACACTGTCTGTCAATTCACGAAGAGGGGCTCACTTCATGGGGCAGTTCCTTCCATCTTGGCCCACCCTGGCGATAGTTCTGACATTTGTACGGTGTTTTCAAATGTACGAACCATTTAAAAAAATTTATTGTATTTTTTTATTACCATTTAGTCCCCTTATACCTCCTCCCTCCCCCACAATCACCACACTGTTGTCCACGAATCATTTTCGATGATCTCACTGAATTAAAGCAATTTTAGTTGTTCCAATGGCAGCACCCTCATTTTATTGACCATGAGAATCAGGGAGTAGTTTAGCGAGGTTCCTTCAACTCCTACCACCAGATGACTAGTGGGGAGCTGGTAAGGTTTGGGATAAAGTCCAACTCCAAATCCCCGCCTCTTTAAGGATTTGGAACCCTCCTTCCCCTGCGCCTTACAATAATTAAACCTAAATCTGGCTTTTAGAGCAAAGCAAAACAAATACACGCTCCCTTTCAAACCACTGGCCTTCCAAATATTTGCAGGCAGCCCCTGGCCGCCCTCCAGGACTTTGCTTCTCACACTCCAAAGTGCGCAGAGTCCGCCTGGGGGGTTTGTGAAGCGGCAGCTTCCAGTCCAGCAGTTCTGGGTGGAGGCCTGGGATTCCAACTCCGAACAAGCCCTGCCTCCTCCCAAATCAGTTGCTCGAAGGAGAAGAAAAAAACCAAACTATCACTTTGAAAATCAAAATAAAGACTTGCCATATTCTTTTTTTTTCCTGATCCCCTGCATTTATAAAAGTGCCTCACTTAATATTATGCATTTACTAAATATATTTGGGCAGAGGGACTTCATCCCAGGCCCATCCTTGGTTTAGAAAGAGCCTTCGCTTCTTACACAGTCCCAAACTTACGTGAATAACAGTCATCGCCTCTAAACTGGGAGTGACTGTGATACTGCACATTAGGTGCCCAGCGCCAAGCCTGGTGCAGGGGAGGTAGCAGGGGAGGTCAGACGCTTAATCAATGTAATGATTACTCCCTCCAACCAAACCGAGCCAAAGAAAGGAAAAAAAAATCTGGGTACAATCAGTTGCGCGAACACTATTTACACACTGAAATGAAACAGGAGAATGCTTCCACTGAAAAGACTACGCTGCAAGGAACTGCTTAAGCCCTTCCCGCAGGGGGACCTAAAGGCTCCCTGTTAGGAACCGCGCTGCGGAGGAGCCCGTGCTTTGCTGCCCCCTGCTGGACGGAACGCCCACCCCGCGCCAGCCTGTCTGGCCCCTGGGCTACAGCTCCCAGGGGACCCTTGTCCTCGCCCAGCAGGTTATGCAACACCAGTCTGCAACCAGAGCTCCTTTGAGAAAAGGAAATCACTGAACTGACTTCGTGGCAGTTGGGTGAAACCTGTGCTAAGGGCAAGAAAGTAGTGAAAATGGCTTCCTAACGTAGAAGACATGGAACAAAGTGCATGAACCCTAAACAGCGGAGGGGATCATTCCTGCTCTGTAGACCAGGAACTGAAGCTCAGGGAGATTGGGGGAGGGGAGCATAACTACGGAGACACGTAGCCGGGTTTTGAACTGGGGCTTTTCTGACTTCAAGATCCCAGGTTTTCACACCTGGCTCTGCAGTGAATGAGCTTGGGAGCTGGACCGAAGAGTCGTGTTGGGTCTTGATGCTCTTTGCTTTTTTTAAAAAAGATTTTATGGTGGGGGTAAAGTAGAGACAACTGTACTTGAACAACAATTAAAAAATGAAAAAAATTAAGATTTTTTTTTAGGGAGGGGAAGGCAGAGAAAGAGGGAGAGAAACATTGATGTGAAAGAGACGTTGCCTCTCGAACCCTCAACCCAGGCATGTGTCCTGACCAGGAATCAAACCAGCGACCTTGCGCTTTGTGGAAAGACACTCAACCAACTGAGCCACACTGGCCAGGGTGGTGTTATTTTCAGGATGAGGGGTTGGCTGAGGTGAACTTTGAGTTCCCTTTCTGCTCTCACATTGAGTACAAGCCTTCGTTACTAATTTGCTCTTGTTGCAAAGAAACGGAAGGTGGGGTCATCTCCTGCTGGAGGACCATCAAGCAAAGCTGCTGGGAGAAAACTGCACACCCACCCTGCAGCGCCCAGCACGCCAGGCCCCGCCCTAGTCTGCCAAAGACGCCCATGTTCTCTAAGCCAGCCTTCGAGCTTTTAAAATCCATGGGTGACATGTACCAAAGAGCCAGCCTTGCCCACCCAAGGTACACAGTTTATGTGGCAGAGAAGGAATATCACAAACTGAGCAGGTCCATCCCAAGCCCCTAAGAGCCCAGAGGCGAAGAACATTTTTGTATTCCATGGGAGGGTTTTGGCGGTCCCACCAAAATGGGTTAGGAAAAGTGCTTTATTGACATGTGATCAACATACAAAAAGCTGCACATATTTAATGTCTACAACTTGATGTCTTTGGAGGTAAGTGTACGCCTGTGAAGCCATCGTCACAATCAATGCCGTAAATGTACCTATCACCTCCAAAAATGTCCTCCCGCCCTGTGTTTGTTTGTTTTGTTTTGTTTTACCATTTGCTATTCGCCATTTACTTCAGGCTTCCTTGCTGTCTGTCTGACTCAATCTTCAGGCGGTCTCAGTCTGGTTCTTTGCTGGTGTGAGGGGGGTGGACATTGCCGTCTTGTCTAGTTTAGATATTGACTTGTAACATTCTTCTAGTTCATTGCAATCCTCAGCTCATAAAATACCTCATAGGATCTCTTTTTCCACATGGGTTTATGAAGCATCTCTCTCCCTCTCAGCCAGTGTAATGGGAATTTTCAAAATCCCAAAACACACAAACAGGAAGACACCTTAGAGATTCTACAATCCCATTATTTCATTTTATGGATGACAATCTGAGCTCTCTATCCAGATGAGGATAGTCCTCTGGAAACACTAAACAAACAGAGGTGGGCCTAGTATGTTTTCTCAGACTCGGATGGTATCTCTCATACATTTGCAGGAAAGCGTTAGGAACGCTGAGTCAATGCAGGATCAGGGCAGGTACCGGAGAGTTAACATTCAGCCTGATTATGATATTGGCCAGCTAAGAAAGTCAGGGTCAGTGTCAAAAATAGTTTAGGGCCTTTTCCAGAGCTCTCCCTCTGAACTTGGAGCCTGGAGGGCTACTTGGGTCTCATGAAGACCTTAAACCTCACATTATCTAAGAAGGTTCACTTCTGAACTGATGACAAAATGCCAGTCAGACACCGATCAAACCTCCTTGGTCACAGGCAGCCAAGTTCAGTCTGAGACGGTATCTGGCAGCGCTTCCAGACTGAGAGCACATGCCAGGCATAACTGAATGTGAGTGTGATAAACAGTGATGGACCACTGACAGGCAGCGAGGCTGTCAGGACCAGGTTCCCAGCCGTTCTGGAATCCGGGGGAGATCCTGGGAGGTCCAGCTGCATGTCCCGAACGTTGTCATCCCAGCTGGGAGAAAACTCTTACTCCCACAGTCTCTGAAAAAGCAAAAAAAAATCCAGCATTTCATTCTAGCTGTTTGTGTGTTGGTTCGTGTTTTTTTCGTTCCACTTGCTAATTTCCTTATTAACATGGCACTTGTGTGGCTTGTCTATTTCATGCATCCTGAGCCATAAAGGACCTGCTTAGGAATTCACAGCACGCCAGCATGTTTGGAAATGAGCGGGTGGGGCAGGGGATTCTGGAAGCCCCAAGATGAACTTAGCCATATTCCAGGAACATATTTATAACTTGTAGTTTTTACTTTGGTGGGGAGGGAGGAAGGGGTGATACTGATATATAATGGAGTAGTAAGTAAACTTGCATGGATCTTTAAGATAAAGCCCAAGATTTTTAAGGAAATTCCTTGTTTGCAGCTGATTGCTTCCAGCCATTGACCGCTGACCCCTGGGGGGCCACATATGAAAAATATAAGATTAGACATTTCATCTGAAATTTTTTCTGAAGAAATATGATTACTCCTACCACTGCCATTGCTGCTTCGACTCCCTGTACTTACTGCAATTACAGTCACTGCCACTGCCACTTTCACTATTAACACTAATAATAGGCGATCCCTCTTTCTTTCTTTATGTTTTTTCAAGTTGGAGACACCCCAGGACTCTGGGGAGCTAGGATTGCTGCTAAGCTGTGCAGAGCTTTGAAAATATGGTGCTTCCTCCGACTTTCCACCTCAAAACTCATCTAGGTCAGAACGAATAATGGCTAAAAATCATTAATAATACAGGCCGATCTGCCCACATAGTGGCCATCAGCACGTCCCAGGCTGTTGTTACTCTGACACACTGATGAGGCTGCTGGTGGCCAGCGGTGTGGGCAGGGTTCTGCTACCTCACGCCTGCTCATGCCAAACCGAAGGGACTGCTGCCACACCTGGAACCCATCTGGGACACGCCATAGTGAGATCGACTTAGGGCAGCAAGCAATTGTAGCAGTTTTTCAGTTATGAAAATAAAAGACTTCTCTTTGGGCTGATGAATCGCAGATGTGAAAGAGCTTTTATTGCTAGATGGTGATCACATGGAAGGAAATCTGTTGTTTTCTCCTCTGGGTTCTGAGATGCCACTTGCTGGTGTTTCCAAAAGGTTTGAGACTCGGTCTGCTCTTAACTGGAAAAGAATGTTATTCATTCATTCATTCATTCATTCACTCATTCATTCAACAAATATTTACCCCTCGCTGCACACTCTGCTCAGCACTGAGCATACAACGATAAACAACTACAGGCATGTCCCCACAACCCTCACCACGGCACTTTCCATCTAGACAGGGACACAGACAAGCAAGCAGTATGACAAAAGGAATAGAGAGTGACACAGGGCACCCGAATGCAGATTCTGGGCCTGACTTTGGGAATCAGAAAAGGCTTCCAGCAAGTGCAGTGCCTATGCCAAGAGCTGATGGAATAAGACAAGTCAGGTGAGGGTGGTGGAGGGAAGGCTGCAGACCAAGGTGGCAGGAACTGGAGACCTTTGGGAGACGCCGGAGGGCGGAAGATTAGGAAGACGGCTGAAGGACAGGCGACTGAAGTTCTGGTTCAGGGCTGGGACTGAAATCTGCATCACCACTGACACCCCAGCCCAGAGGAGCAAGGCCACCCCCACATTAGGGTCCATCCTCCTCATCGTTTTTGGCCGGATAGATTGGGCCTTCTCAAATATCACTTAATTGAATTCAGGACTCTCCCACAGATTCACTCTCTGGGGTAGGAGACTGTGTGTGAATGGACAGAAGGCTGGTGGGGGCCGGATTCCTGTGGCCACTTTCGACCCTGCTGAGATGAGGCCTTGGCCTGGAGGTCCTCATCCAGGATAGACCAAGGAGAGGAGAGGATGCCGGTGAGCCACGCTCAGGAAAAGCAAAGTACATGAACAGGGCTATGTGGCTCCCTTTTTGGCTTTCTCAAATGCATTTCTAGGTCTTTGTAATCTCGGAAACTTTTATCACAATGTGTAGAAGCAGAAAGCCGAAACAATTCAATTATCCAGAAGTTCTTTAAAATGTTATCAAAGGCTTCCCTTCCAAAACAGTTTGGGCCTAAATATTTTTAGGTAAATTCTCTCAAATCCTTAATGATGCAATTTATATTTTTCATAAACTTCTCTTGGAGAAAGAAAATACTACCTAGTTCATTTTATGAAGCCAGAACAATCTCTTAAAATCCCCTGAAACATTCTCTCTCTCAAAGTCCCCATCCTCCCCTTCCTCTGTTCTGACAAAATAAAGATCATTAAGGAAAAAGTTATGAAAATGGAATTGAAGCCTGGGGTAAGTCAATTCAACATTAAAAAGATTTCAATTCCTTCCATTTTAGTCTATGAATTCAATGCCATTCCAAGCAAATCACAAACAGGATTTAAAAAAAAATTGAACTTGATAATATGATTCAAAAATTTACGTGGAAATAAGAGTTGAGAAAAGCCAAGACAACTGAAGAAAAAAAAAGGGGAGGTTTGCCCTCTCAAGTGCAGGGCTTGTTACGAAGCTGGAATATGAAGATAACTCGGAGTTCGTGTGCAGGCACAAGCACCAGCAGAGCAGGGCACTTGCCAAGAGGGCCTCCGGCCCCAGTGGACCTGAAACCAGCCCAAAGGGAACGGGCCACAGGCCTGCTAAAGCAGCCACTTCTGGGAGGAAGGGGCATCTTTTCCCAACAGACATACTTAGAGGAATGATTAAAAAAAATTTTTTTTTCGTAATCGGCTCATATAAACAGGATGCCTTTTGCAATTCGACTGAGGGAGGGCACGCTTCTCCAATTTGCCCAAAGCTGTCACTTTGAAAATTGACCCGTGGAGAAAGAATGGACATTCCAATAAATGACACTGGGCAGCTGGTCATCCATCTGAGAAAATGGAACTGGTTTCCATATCACATGCCATTCATTGAAATCACTGCAAGGTGGTTTAATGATTTATAAGTAAAAGGCAAAACTTTAAACTTTCTAGAAGAAAATATAGGTTACTTAGCACTTCAGGAGAGAGTACCATTTCTTAAAATGGGCAATAAAAGCACAAAATAGAACCAAAACATGAGTAAAATTGATTACATTAGAATTAAGAGATATTATTTATAAAAAATTCTACACAGTAGAAAGATAAATCACTAACTGGTATACACATATACACACACACACACACACATATATGTATACACACACACACATATAACTGGAGAAAGAATCTGTATCCAGAATATACAGAAAACACACATGACTCAATAAGAAAAACCATAAAATGGACAAAAGATTTTGATCAAAGGGGAACCATAAATATCCAATTATGATATGAAAAGATTTCAAGCTTTCTAATAATCATGGAAATGTAAATTAAAACCACAATGAACTCCTTTTTCATATTATCCAATGGGAAAGTAATAAAATGACTATAATTTCAAGTGTTGGTGAGGATGGTGAGCTGGCAGAAGTTCATGGTACAAACAGCCTGGGAAAGGATTTGGCTTATCTAGACATTTGGAGACGCATATCTCCTAAAATCCAGGATTCCCACTTCCCACGTGAGAGGTAAGAAATTCTCTCGGACACTTAACATCAAGGGACACATAGAAACAGCTAGAGATGCCTTATCTGTACCAGGTGGCACTGGCAACAACCACAGGCAACAGTAGAATGAATCAATAAATGTAACATATTCTTACAGTAGAGCAGTAAACAGCAATAAAAATGAATTACACTTACAAACATAGATGAATCTTAAAACTTAGTGTTGACTTAACATACCAAATTGTAAAAAAATATACATATACAATTTGATTCCATTGATATATAGTCAAACAAAATTAGGCAAACCTAAAGAATTATACTACTTAGATGATAATACTAGACAGAAAAGCAAAATAATTTGGATTTCCTCTTTAATCTTTTTTTTTTTAATCACTGGAGGTCTTAGGTGAGCATTTATGAACTGTATAGAAAAAAGTGTTTTGCTGGGTATTCCTCAGGAGGGTTCTCAGTGAGAGGCCTTGGTACTTGCATGCTTCTATTCCTGAGGGGCCCCTCTCCTGCCCCTCACCCTGGAATCCATACCAAGACCTCTTTAGTCTTCCTAGACGTTATTTCTCTGGACACCGCCTGAGGCTTTGGGACGTAGGGACATCAGGTTTACTTAACTGAGAGGGCATGAGACGTGGCAAGGAGTGAAGTCACTCATTGCACTGACTTGGGGAATGGAGTGGGAATGGGCAAGGAGATCTTTTGGGGCACAGACATGCTGACATATGCAGAGGTTAAGTTCAGGATGACCCAAAATGCTTTCTGAGATCCACACATTCACATGACAAGTGAATACATTTAAAATGGGGAGACTGCAGGTTCTTCCAACAGTCCTTTCCATCCTTCTGATTATGCAGAGTCTATTTTGCATATTGAAAGTTGATCATGTTGCTTTAGAGGCAGGAAGTCTAGGATGCTTAAACTAATCTCGTTCTGCATCTTAACAATTTGAGCCTTCACTCACCTCTGATATAAAACTGCATCATCACATAATGAAGCTTTCATTATATACAAACTGGAACGCTTTACTCTTCTCCTACATCGTTAATCTTCATACAGTTTTTTGAGTGTTTTTCAAGTATTTAGATATGCTTACTTTTAGTTATTTTAAGCACATCTTAAGGAATTTCTTCAATTAAAATTTTTTTTTATTATTACAGAAGTTAGAATTAAAGAAATTAGTGCATGGAGATTAATGGTTCTCAAGTGGACACGATTTTGCTCCCCAAGGGATACTTGGCAGACACTGCCAAGATACTGGAGACAATTTCAGGGTCCCAACTAGGGACGGGGTGCTACCAGCATTTAGTGGGTGGAGGCTTGGGGTGTTGCTAAACATCCTACAACGCACAAACCAGCTTCTCACAGCAAAGAGTGTTCCAGCCCCGAATGTCAGGAGGGCCGAGGTCGAGAATCCTCTGGTGGAGGTGAAGATAAAGCCGATTGGTCTCCATGTCTTTTTCTTTGCTGTGAAAAGTAAAGTCTTTGAGCCGCATGATGCATGGCCGCTTCCTGGGCAGCAGTCATTTTGCCCCTTGTTGTTGGAGTCGTCAAATGGGTCAAGGCTATTTATGCTTCTCGATGGTCAAAATGTCTCAGTAGTTACCTAATAGAATCCTCTGCTTGGGAACATTTCCCCTGCAGTACTTCACAAGTTGGCTTGGTTTGGTGGCCACATTTAGCTGCATCAAGTCTCCCCGAGCCACAGTGCTAAATGTTTCATGTTCCGTCACTGATGCCATCTTCTGCCAAGATGGAGTGAGTATCACCAAAGTGATGAGAAGTTCACTTTCTCCTTCAAAGTGTAAACGGTTTTGTTTCCTGAAGAATCTAGTAATGTTAATTTTGGAGGATGAATGAAAAAATTTCTAATTGAAAATAACCCCAAGCCCATGTTAATGTCAGTTCTCAAAACTGACTGAACTACCGTATTTTTCAGACTATATGACGCACTGGATCCTGCTCCTGCCTCCTGTGACCCCGCTCCACTGCCCCTCATCCCAGTGAGCCAGGTAAGCTACATTCGGACTATAAGACGCGCCCCCATTTTCCTCCCAAATTTGGTGGTGGGAGGGTGCATCTTATAGTCTGAAAAGTATGGTAATCAGAGATCACGGCAGCTTCAGGAAGACAGGTGCACGGTAAGTGTCCCAAAATCAACTCTTACATTTTCACGAACTCTTTCAGAGGGCCTGGTGGAGCAGTCACCCGAGTCTCAGTGGGGCGAAGCCCGCGGATCATGGAAAACAGCGCCAGAAGGACGTCAAGGCATTGTTTCGCTCAGCGGCTCCACCCTAAGACTCTGGGTGGGCAATCATAACAAAATATATTATATGAGCGAGTCACCGGGCAGCTTTAGAACGCAAGGCAGATTTCCAGGCTTTGCTTTCAGAACTCAGATGAGTAAATCCAGGATGGGAGCCCAGAACATCTGACAGGCGCGCCCAGGCGGCCTGTGAAGCAGACTGGGGAGCCCTGGTCTAGGACAGCATGCCTGTATTGGACTCCCTCGCTTGCCCCTCTGCAAGTTATTAAAGGCATTTCTCTTCCATGCCTGTCCTTTAGAGCAGCGATTTTCAACTTTTTGCATCTCATGACACACGCAAACTACTTACTAAAATTCTGCGGCAAGCCCAAAAATATATTGTTTGTTGATCTGACAAGTAGGTAGGATTTTGATTGGTTTACAAAATAATAATAATAATAATAATTGTTATTATTATTATTATAGTAACTACCTATGGTTTATGCCCCAAAGTGACTTTTTAAAAAATCAGGTGCCTATAGTTACATACTAGGATTTCTGGTATCAAAAATTAACCAATCAGATGCAAACTTATTGTACGACGTGACCAAGAAGATACAACTACCGTATTTTTCTGACCATAAGACACGCCCAGGTTTTAGGGGAGGAAAATAGGCAAAAAAATTTTGAAGCAAAGAACATGGTAAAATATTTAGTAACATAAATAACATAATATTTCACCAATGTAAATGTAAGCTACATTCGGACTATAAGACGCACCCCCATTTCCTCCCAAGTTTGGGGGGAAAGTGTGTCTTATAGTCCAAAAAATACAGTATATTATATGACCTATATATTTATGGTTTAAGATAGGGTATTCACACTGGATGGCTATTGTTGTGTTGGCTGTTGTCATTTTTTATCTGACAATCTATGGGAAAAGAGGTGAGTGCCCCTGACTGAATAGTCAGGTATTGTATGTTTTAAAAATTCTCGTGGCGCACCAGTTGAAAATCACTGCCGTAAAGAAGAGATAACGATTGATTTAAAAGAAGCAACCTTGATTAGCCGCTGCTGTGGAAATGTTTGGCCTCAGTGTGGTCTACTTTGCCAAGGCAAAATAAAATTAGATGTTATGTGTGAAAATGCTTTATAAATTGTCGAGGAAAAAAGCCTATTTTCATGCCCTCAGTAAATGTTGCCTCTCACATAACAAGGTGCTCGAGTGGCGTGACAAAGCAGAGAAAAGCAGCCAGATATCAGGAGGTGACTGCATTGTTCTCTCTTTCAGAGCTTAGAAAACAAGGAAGGGTCACTAGACACACTGATAATGTTCGACAGGCCGACAGGAGCCCGCAGACCTGGCGGTCCATCACAGCGGGTCTTCGTGTTGAAGGTGACTCAGCAGAAATGTATCACTCTGCTAAGGGTACATCAGCAGACTTTTTCAGGAAGACTCACCCATTTGGATTTAGAACCTTCTAGAAGGCTTGGGTGCCTGGCCTGGCCCCTTACCATTTTCCATTCCACTCGAAACTTTGCTATGTGCCCACCTTCTACCAAAATCCTTAAAGTCTCCAGGATTACCTCCCTGTTTTGTGGAAACGAAGACAACTGTATTTACCTCATACGGTCACTGTGAGGATTAAAAGAAATAATGTGTGATAAGAAACATTAACACAATAAAGCACTTTCTTCCCTCTGCTTTTTTTCTTTTTCAGCATCCAAAATATTTTTAATAACAAGGTAGCATCTGGGGTTACTTCGTGTAGACAGAAGGACGCGCACTTGCACTTCAGCCCTTGGATTGCACACAGGGCTTGGCGCACCAGTGGGAGGTTCCTGGGGCCTTGCTGAAATGCCTGTACCCCTCTGCACCCTCGTGAGGACCAGAGAGCAAGATGGTGTCACAGCCGTTGGGGGAGTCCAGGGCCAGCTGGTCCAAAGAGAGGGTTTGGTCTCCAGCCTTGAGGATGCAGCTCCCAGTGGGGCTGCTCACACAAAGTGTACACACCTTCAGTTTGGGCACCTTCTGGACATGCACATCTGCAGTTATAGTCCCTACAGCGGGACTTCCCTCCTGGCCAGGAAGCTTCATCTTCTGCATCATCCCAGAAAGGGATGGAGGCGGCCTTTGGGTGCGACTCATGAACAACCTCTCCAGTTGCTTGACGGTGGAGTTGGCTCATCTGGTCAGGAACCTGTGCAGCTTCACCAACAGCCTTAGTCGGTGTCCTGGCCCTCGGGCTCCTTGGCGCTGAACCTTTTGGTCTAAGTCGTGTGCCTACTCTCATGTTGGCACCTTCTCTCTCTCCCCTCTGATTGACACCTATGCCCCATAAGATAGCACAGTGCCCCAAAAAAGACTGGGATGCCAAGAGGATACCTAAAATTCAGTTTGTTATTATATACCAAAGCAGCCAACTGTGATGGGAGTTGGACCGATGGGTGCTGAATCTACATAGTGATAAAAGTCTAAATGTTGGCATTATTGTATTCAGTTTATCTGGCCCATGTCTGTGAATCTTTCTGCTCTATCCTCTAACACACACACACACACACACACACTCACACACTCACAGAGACTGACCGAGTGACTGACTCAGTCTCATTTTTCCCAGCAAAGGGAGCTCCCCTTTTACAGCAGCACTTACCCTCCTTCTGAAGTCTTGCTTGATTGCCATCTACTACTGTCTTCCAGCTTCGCTGAGAGGTCGCTGCACCCTAAAGCTCGTCAATGGAAACCTGAACAGGGCTGCAGCCGTCCACCACCACCCAGTCAGTGGGTGCCTGTGGCTGCCCTGGAGGCAGCGGGGCTCTAAGGAGTTGTAAGTCCCGTTTTTCTCACCTAAGTGTGTCCTTCGTTGGTGAAGGGAAGTTGGCGTAAAGAGTAGCACAAAGCGGCAAACAGGGTGGACAAAGGTTGCCACACAAGTCTTTTTGCCCGTGATGCTGGTGAGTCCCACTGGGAATCAGAACTCCAGCATTTGTTTGTAACTACCTACAGACACAGGTCAACATCGACAGGAGAAGTGAGTCTCCGGCTTCTGCACACACCTCTTTTTTACACCAGTTGTGGAACTACCCAGCTTCACTCAACGTAATCCTCTGACATGGCTCTAAATGCCACTTAAAAAGCCAAGTTCACCTGCACAGAATTAATGCTGATACTCTTTGAATACATTAAAGGAATGTGCCACAGGCTCTCAAAGAAATTCTTAAAATGGAGGACTAGAAAAGTCTGAAAATTAGAATATGTGTGTAGTCAATTGCTTTGAAGTGCGACATTTATACGGAAGGTATACTTGATCTGCGTGTATAAAAGAAGCAGTCACATACATAGAAATATTTCTCCAAAGGCACATTGACGACTGTGTTTTTTGAGTAGGACGTAGGCACTGAATCTCTGCTGAGGACTGTTTTAGGTGAATTCGGGAACTGAAAAGACACTGCGACGTGGCTTCTTTCTTCCGCGAGAGTAAAAACATTTAGTGTTGGATAGTGTGGGTTATGAAGGCAATTTCCAGAGAACAAGCTTGTTCAGTGTTGGACAGTGTCTATTCTGAGTGAAAGGAATTAAAAGAAGGGAAAGATTGGGCCCTAGAGGGGCAAGGAAAGCTTCAAGGAGAAGACTGAGAGGGACCCGGAGAGAAGGCTCGAGTTGATGCTGACAAAGGAATGGAAAACACTGGTCCAAAAGCCGTGGAGGCGGGCGCTAGGGAACGGGCGCTTGGCTGGCGTGGGGTTTGCAGCGCGGGGAGAGGGAACTAAAGGCAGAGTTGGGTCAAACGTTAGAATGCCTTTGAAGGTGGGGAGAGGAGCTGAGCGTTTAATACCTTAAGGAAGAAGAAATCATTACAGACTTCAGATCGGAGCAGGAGATAGGTCACAATACAAGACATGTTTTGGGAAAATTAAATGGAAAATTACATTAGGGGTTTAGAGCAGAGAGTAGAGGATACTATTTTAATAATCAAGCAATGGGAAGCCTAGATTAGACATATTTTCCTCAGAATTTCAATAATGTTTATCTGTATTATTTATTTGCCGCTATGTACAACCTGTGTGACGGTCATCTTTTTTCAGCATTTCAAGAGATCACACACCTCTTCCACCAGATTACATATTGGGATTCTATTGTATATTCATACTTTTTAATGCACTTATATGCTCCTAAAATTGTTTACCCACAGTTGGGAAACAAGAAAAGTAAGCAAAATTATTTGTGTGACTAAATTAGAATTTTTAAAAATCTTGGTAAGAGATGGAAAAGCCAGGGGAGATAGTCAAAGGTATCTCCCAACTTTCTAACCAAGTAGGTTAAAATAACAATAGCACGCTTAGAAAAGAAGAGTTTGCTGTAGGGAACTTGGATGAGTTACGTTTTAGCTGTGTTGATATCCAGGTAGAAATATCATGTCAGCTTTTGCAAACGAAGAGTATAGTTGAGAAACTGTCCATACTTGTACTTCTGCTTACCACAGTATCCTATTATGACATTATCGATTGCCTACCTACTCCCTTCAAACTAATGCTTTATCTTTGTAAATACGGCGAATGCAGGATCCATGTCTACTTTATCTTTGTAGATAGAGTACTTCTTGATTTTCTACAACACTCTTCAGCATCATCCACACACAGGTAGGATATCAATAAACATTTGTCATATCAATGAGCAGACTGACAAATGTTCATCCGGGTTTCTCAGCCTCAGAGGCATTACCATTTCAGGTTGGACAGTTCTTTGTTGGGGGGCTGTCCTGGAAACTGTAAGATGTTTAGCATCATCTCTGGTCTCTACAGACTAGATGTTAGTAATATCCTCCCTACCCAAGTTGTGACAACTAAAAGTGTCTCCAGACATTGCCAAATGTTGTCCTCTCGGGGATGACATCAGCCCTGGTTGGAGAGCCACTGGGTTTGATAGATGTTGGATTGGAGATATCAATTCAAGAGTCATTTGATGCTCAAGTCTCAATAAGAAGTGGAACCTAGAAAAGAAATAGCTGGTGGCCAAGAACAAAGCGCTGGGCAATGAGAATGAAATTAGGGTGGAGAGGGGGCAGCTAGCAAGGGAGTATCCAGACAAATTGCTAATTCCAGGACAACCCTGCTTATTTCCAGTGCACAGTGCCTGCCAACACTCTCCAATGGAAACATGCAAGCCACGGATGTAACTTTAAATTTCCTAGTAGTCCTATTTAAAACAGTTAAAATAAACTAATGAAATTAATCCTAATAGTATATTTAATTTAATTATCTGTATCCAAAATTTTACCATCTCAACATGCAATCAATTTATACAAATATTAATGACCTATTTTACTGCTTTTGAATGAAGTCTTGGAGGTCTCATGTGTACTCTACACTTAAAGCCTGACATGGTTTGATTATTGATTTCAAGTCTCTATAGCCGTGTGAGACCAGGGCTACCCTGTTGGATGGGATCGGACAATTCAGTCAAGTTAAATAGACATTTTCTTGTCCCTTTAATTGGCATTATTATCTTTTTCATAAAGGGAGCTACAAGGGCTAGTAACATGTTGGGAAGCTTTACAAATGGACCATACACTTTGTAAAGAGCAGGTGTCGCTTTCTTTGGTGTAGAGCTCCACGAATTCCGATAAATACATCGAGTTACGTAACCATCACAGCCAGATACAGAACAGCTCTCACCCCTAAAATTCTCTTGTGCTGCTTTTTTGTAGTCAAATTCTCCCACATCCCTACTTCCAATTTTCTTCTTTCCTTAGGAGTAGGATTCTCTGCTTTTACCAAAAAATAAATACAAGGGAAAGAAGACATGAGAAACAGAAGCACAGTAGGGAAGATACAGCCCTTGGCATGGGAGTGCACCTTTTTCCAAAGCTCATGTGCCAGGAGGCCCGCTTCACTTGAAGTCACACGAGCCCACTCAGAGAGGGGGCCCTGGGTTTTCTCTTCCCCCACGCTCATCTGTCATCCCTCTGCAGGTTACAGGAATAGGAAGGCCTCTCCCAGAATACTCCATGTGACAGATGGCAGAACTACACCAGGAGAGACCCAGAAGAGGAATGCAGGCAAGCACTCCACAGGTGAGGCCCTTCCCCTGGCTAAGAAACAGGGGACTAAACCAGGGACCTAATGCCTGCTAGAGAGGACCTACACTCCAGTTTCTGGGTTCTCAACGGTCTCTCTCTTTTCATGGCCTCTTTGTTCTACTCAGGAGAGACCCTTAGGAAAAAATAGCCCTTCAGCGCATGTGCAACTCTTGGAGTGGGCAGGCCCAGACTCCTGCCCTCGTCAGAGTGTGGACGACCTGGTTTGTGCCAAGCACCATGCGGGCGGGTGTCCTTGGGCCAACTGACAGCGGTGGCTCTGGCTTTGCCGTGCTTCTCAGCACTTCCATTCTGTTCAAAGCCGGGGGAGCAGATGGGAGAGGCACGTGGAAGCACCTCCCGCACATACATGTCACTGTTGGCTCCCAGGTGGGGAAGGGAAAGGTGGCCTGTGTGCTTGACGTCGTTCCAGGAGCACACACCTCCTGTGCTCTCCTTAGAATCACGCTCCAGAAGTAGAGTTCTGCAAGTCATTTGCATCCCCACAGACACACACAGACACCGAATACACAGAGGCAAGCACAGTGCCCTTGGTCCCCACTACTGCACGTTTGTCTGTGCCATTGGCCATTGTAATGATGCAGTTCTGGTCACCAGGGTGTCTATTCTTGGCCATCACCTTCATATTGTCCACACTTTATACATTTCTCCTAATACTTCTTTTTATCATCCACTCCCCCTCACCTAAATATGAAGTTCTGAAAACAAATCAAGAGACGGCAATATCCTAAAGGACGGCACTGACCTAAATGCATTGATCGGCCGAGTACTCTGAGTAAAATTATGTTGTAAAATGAAAGTCTAAAGCAATTCTATCAGAACCAGAAAATCCCTTTCAGCTCGTATGTTAACCTTGTACTGCACACCTCCCATCGTTTCTCAGCCACACGCAGACACTGGAAAACCCGGGGACCGTCTAAAAGGTTGCGTGTCTGCAATGGGTGTCTCTCAACTAGGTTAGCCAAGTCATTTCAAGTTTACCATGTCATTCAACAAAATCAAGTATCCCCATCAGCATGCACATTGAAAGGGGTGCTGTCCTGTGTACACTGGGACTTTCTAGGTGAAGGAGAAAAAAGGGGGTAGTGACAGAGGCACTACCATGTGTTCACAAATTCCCCACTCGTCTTCCTCTTGGGCATGTGGGAAGGCAACCTGTTCCCAGTCTCCCCTGCCAACTGGATCCTGGCTAAGGAGATGTGGCCTGGAAGTGTTCCACGCCCCTTCCAGGCCTAACCCCTAAAACCACCTATTGAAACCACAGTACATACTCTCCTAATGGGCAACCAAACACAAGACTCCCCATGAGATTGTGAAGCCACTTGATGGAAAGAACCCAGGCAGAGCCTCTACCTCCAATCCTCAACTGCAATGGGCCGTGAGGTGAGTAAGAAATAAGACCGTGAGTCACGGAGCTTCTGGAGTTGTTTGTAACAGCATTTTTTATTTTTAATCGACACAGGTACCAGCCACCTGACTCCAGACTTTCCTTGCCTCTGGTCTCAGGTGGGTTAATCACACCAGAGACTCCTTCAGTTGGATGCATCTGAGAAGGATATGATGTTTATGACTCTTTGGGGGTCAGGGCTTGTCTGCGACCCTGTCCAGAGTTGCTACTGTTCAATTTACTTCTGTCTATTGTCCGATTTTCATTGCCTGGTTGGCTCTACAGGGGGCAGTCGTTAGCAACAGCTTAGGTCTCCAATGTCACTGGGGCAACACAACAGTTATATGCTTGTCAGAGAGTGATGGGTGGTGGGCTGGCAAATGTTTAACATGTTATCATATGCATATATATGTAAATATGTAACTCTATTACTAATTTTACTAATATTAAGAATATATAGCACTTAATTTACAAATAATAAAATGTATAATAGCCAATTGATTCTCACAGAATGCTTTCGTAGATTTTTGCCAAATTCTTATATCCATAGGCAACCTGTTATTGCAATTCAATCATGATTTGACCAAGTTGCGTCTTGATCTGCTAATTCTTTTCCTAATACATTTATTGTCATTAAATCGGATATCAAGCCTATTGTTAAACTCTTTCTCAGCCTCAAACAAATTATATTCATCAAATGAAAATTTTTTCAATTTCAGTATTACATATATGGAAAGCTCACTCACTTGTCAATCACATGAACAATTTTTGCTGAACTAGATAATAGTTTTTGAATCCCGGAAAAATATTTTTACAAGTTTTCATGCTAGTCTCATGTAATGGCTACATACATGACTCCTTTTTATGTTTAAGCTGTATTATTAATAGTTTATCTGGTTTTTCAGTCCAGATCAGGGGTTGGCAAACATTTTCCATTAAGGGCCAGATAGGAAATATTTTAGGATCTGTGAGTCAGATGGCTGTTCTCATCCCATCCCAACTCTGCCACTGTAGCAGCTATAGACACCCAAGCAAATGGGCGTGACAGTTTTCCAGTAAAGTTTTACAGAAATGGACCACTGGCTGAATTTGGCCCACTGGCTGTGTTTGCCAAACCCTGTCTCTGTAAGCAATAAAACAATGAATCAAGCCTTGATATGTCCAATTTGCTAATTTGTTTGGTGTAAATACTCCCACCACGGCCAATTTCAGACTGTTAGGTGATGTCACTGAATGCAGAGTTGGGAGGAGATGGGCGTTAGCAGAGCATCATGCGATGCTTGAATCACAAAGACAGGACAGAAAGGCCCTGGCCGGTGTGGTTTGCCTGACTGGAGCGTTGTCGGCTAACCAAGGGCTTGTGAGTTTAATTCCCTGTTGGGGCACTTCCCTGGGTTGTGGGTTCAATCCCCAGTCTGGGTGCATGTGATCTCCAGTCTTGGTGTGTGTGATCCCTTGTCTGGGCACGTGCAAGAGGGAGGCAACTGATTGATGTTTCTCTCTCACATGGATGTTTTTCTCTGTCTCTTCCTTCCTTTCTTCCTAAAAGCAGTGGAAAGATGTCCTTGGATGAAGATAAAAAACTACGACAGAAGTAACTGCAGACTGTAGATAATACTAAGGTATAGTAAGTAATTAGGAATACAGAAGTGACACCTTTGTTTTTAATGTAATGGCACTGTAAGATTATATAATTTAATTTTAATAATGGCTGCACTTAACAGCTTGCTCACAAAATTCCCGAAAATGTGTTACACGACACCTAACCCTGCAGCTTCCCTTCTCCGTGGCTGTTGTGTTAGAGTAGGGGCATCTCTCTCACGGATTTCTTTTCTCCTGAGGCCCCATTAGAGGCGTCGGAAGGTAAATATTATTGAATCAGTGATCTCGCTCAAAAGATGCCTGTCAACACTCAAGACTCAAAGCACTCATCGGTGCTTACACGTTCATAATTATGACAGCTTCACTGTACACCAAAAACATGTTCCACGTTTTCCTTAAACATAGCCTGACTTCAAGTGATCTTTACTTAAGGCTGGGTATCATAGATTGTGATATTATGTGAGAAACCCTATGCCCAGCCTTTCACCCTTTTAAAACATCTACCTCGAGATGAGAAAGTAAAAAACTCAAACATACACATACTACAGTGAAAGAGATCCTTACATAGAATGTGTATCCATGAAGCAACGTGATTTCATTGAAAAGGACTCCGACTTTAGGAAAATGTGGGTTCCAATCCCTGCTTTGATATATGCTCATTATATGATGTAAGGTAAGTCTTCTAACCTTTTAAGTCTCGGTCTCTCATTTTGTAAAATGAGTCAAGAGGTTGTTATGAAGCTCAAATGTGAGAAAAATATGTGAAGTACCACAATGCTCAGCTTTTATAAAGCATTCAGTAAATAGCAATTATTATTGTTATTTACTGAAACTTTTCTATTACCCCATTAAGTTTTCTGATCATAAAGTTGATAATTAAAAATACTTATGTAAATGCCAATGGTTATTCACACTTTTAATGGCTAAGTACTTGGATTGGGGGTGTGTACTTCACATATGGAAAATAATACAATAATTAATAAATTATAGTACGAGAATAAGTCTGTTATGTACTCACAACTGTAAACCTACTTTTGCCCTATCCTGTATACACACACACATTCAATGCATCCTCTTCATTTTCATGATGCATTGGAAACCAGCAATCGTGCTGAATAATCAAAAATGTTCAGATCTACAAGATTGAATTGGCAGTTACCAGTTACCCACGTTGTAAACTGAACTTCTTTTGCTTTTCAACTAGATATAAGAAACCAAAAAATGGCACGCTTCCACTTGAAATTAAACTAGGGGCCTACCATCTCAACCATTTGTCCATCGTACGTGGTAAAGCCGTCTACGATGGCTTGGCCCAGCTGAACCAAGGTACTCCGTTCAAGTTAGCGCCCCCCCTTCTGATCTGTCTCTCAGATGGGTAATATCAAGTTTGGCCGTGGTATTCAAATTAGAGCATCTATTGCCTCTGACCCTTCCACAGGAGCATCCTAAGCTATCTATACAAACGTTTGAATAATTTTTAGGAAGATTTCTCAGCCTGGCAGTACTGAAGGAACATGCAGACATCTTGGTCATATCAAGCACATTGTCCTTCCCAATAATCTCCCCCGGCCCCGCCCCCAAAGATCTCTTTATCTCCGGCAGCTTCTGTGCTGATGGTGGGCCACATTAAGATTCTGATTCGCTGTTGAGCTTTTAATCTTCCCAGTTTCCCATTGAAACGTCCAAAAATAGAGAAATGATCCCTAACTTTTAATACAATTGTCTGATTTTATTATTTCATAACTTAGATACCTACCCTGTGAGCAAAACTCATTTTTTGACTAAAGAGTTTCTGAATTTTGGGGTTTTTTTTAAAACTTCAGAAAGTAGTTATTTATTTCCTAAAATATTTAAAGAAAGCTCTCAAGTGCACATAAAATGGGACCTGATATGTAAAAATTCTAAACATTTTATTTGTAAGGACTATGCCTATTTTACAAAGTTCAATGTCATCATAATAATAGATAAACTTGATACATTTTGTGAAACTATTTTCTTCATCATACTTAGCATACAGAGTTGAAGAATAACTACGTGCTTATTTGCTATGATTTCTTCTCACAGGCTAAATAAAAAGTCATCAGACCTAATATTGGTCAAAGAGATTCCCGAAGAAAATAAGTGACTATTTTTCATTATGTTCCATTTTTTATTTCCTTTTTTGTTGCAAACAGTATGTACTTAAACATGATGTCTATTTGCTATATTTTGGTAATCAGATACCTTTTGACAAGGTATTTTTCTTGAACTATTAGCTGTATTTTGTTTCCTGTATATTTTAATTCCAAGCACACAGCAAAGCCTTTGTATTTTCTTGCCTAGGGAGAGTTTGAAGAACTGAAAACAAAAATCCTTACCTCTTCCTGCTTTTTGTGAGAGGATAAACACAGGGCAGACTGCCTTGGGCTTCCCAGAAGGCACCAGCAGGAGGAGCCCCATTTTGGAGAAAATATGTGTGAGGTGAACAGGGGAAATAGTCCTTAGCAGTGGGCTTTGTGATACCTTATCAAAAACATTCAGTGTGAGCAAAAACTGGTTTGGTGGTTTGGAGGAAGAAACAATTTTGTTTTAAAGATTTTATTTATTTATTTTTAGAGAGAGAGGAAGGGAGGGAGAAAGAGAGAGAGATAGAGAAACATCAATGTGTGGTTGCCCCTCATACACACCCTACTGGGGAGCTGCCACAACCCAGGCCTATGCCCTGACTTGGAATTGAACCGGAGACCCTTTGGTTGGCAGGCCTGAGCTCAATCCATTGAGCTACACCAGCCAGGGCAAGAAACAGTATTTGTAACCCCAGAGATCATGAGGATGGAGCAAGTGATCTTGGGGTTGCAGGGGCTGCTCATGACAGCAGCGCAGTGGCAGACACAGACAGGGGACTCCTCACAAGCAGTGTTCTCTCTGGGGACAGCTCTCCTAACCGGAGGATGAAACTCTACCAAGGTGGAAAAGTAGGTACAGAGATAGACAGACAGACAGACAGACTTTCCCCCTCCCTCATTAAAGATTAAAATATTTGAGTGTATTACTATACGTTCAGTATATACATTTCAAAAACAACTTATTTGAGCTGCACAACGGGACACACGTAAGCATCCGAAAGGGTAAGAAACAAAGAAGACAGTACGTAGGAAAAATCCTGTAGTTCAAAAGAAGGGCAGCATCCAAATTATCAGAGGAAACATTCTCTGGTGAAACATTATGCACCCAGCCAAGTCCAGGAGAAAACTTGTTTTTAAAATCTAATTTGTATCTCCAATATGATTTCCTAAGATCTTATATAAATAAAAAATGAAAAAAGTGCAAGCAGGGAAGATGACTTTCAGAGGGAAATTGTTATACTAAAAATGACAAATGCAGTGGAGGCCCTGAAGAACAGAATGAATAGTAAATCAGGAAATTAGATAAACAGCTTGAGAAATCCTCCTAGAGCAAAAAACAAAAAACCAAAACCCACAATTAAGGACTATAAGTGAACCATAAAAGGCAAGGAAAATAAATCCAAGTGATATTTTATATATATATACACACACACATAATAGAACAGGGCTTTTCTTACATTTTCCTACAGAAAAACAGTAACAGAAGATAAATATATTCATTTGCATCTCTCTACATGCAGGGGGGCGTGGAGGGGTTGGCGGAAAACGAGGAAGGAGGAAGGAGGGTTCTGACCAGGGGTAAACCCTCAGGGGATCCACAAAAGTCCATCCTGTCTATTCTCCTGCTACCAGTCCAAGATGGATGCAGACTCCTCACACACATTTCAGGTCTAACAGTGGAGAAAAAGGGTCTCCGACTAAATAAAGTAAGATAAGTCAGGGACAGCCTGTCCAACTTCCGTCCTACGAATGAATGCCCCTCATTGTCCCAGCTGGCTACTTTGGGACCGAGAATAGAAAGTTGGAGACATGGGATGGAGGGATAGATGCCACGTCTCTTCCCAAATATTTAGGACTCTTCCTTCATTTTATAAGGAACTGCTATTGAGAGTGTCATCGGGGCAATTTAATTGGGAGAGTGAACCAATAAGAATTAAATTACAGACTGTTGGTGATAATTTTAACTAATCCAGAGATTCTGCAACGAAGCAGTTCCCCATGTGGCCTAGAGATTCTCAGAAGCTTCGATAGTCCTTGACCAAGGAAACCCCCACTGCTTCTGAACTGTTGCATGAGCTGCCAAACAAGAAGCTGTGCAGTTCCAAGGGCTGTCACCTCTGATCATGACCTTGATTTGAGGTCCTAACCAAGTTAAGACTGGTTTTGCTCAGCCCCTGACATCCCTACCTACCCTGGCCTAATGGCCTGACTGGCAGTCACCCCACTTGGTTTTGGCCTTTGTAGCAATGGTTCTGGGGAGCAGCTGTAACCGTCTGTGGGGTGCTCCACCCTACCTCCAAACCCTAACAAAGTGAATTTTGAATATATGTCATGACCTATATTTTAAGTTAAATTGTCCCACTGTCATCTTCCAATTTCCACAAAATTTGGTAACAGGTAGAAAAATGTATTTATGGGGATTTTCCCCATTAAACATATTTCTCCACTGAACATTTTGAAAAGACTAAAAAACCCTTAGTACAATAAAATTGTGAATATCTGAGTGATAGAATTACAGATGGTTACTCTCCAGGTCTTATGAAATGTTACTTAGCAATGGTAAGGTTGAATAAATAAGAAAGCAACTTGATTCACAGAAATCTTATAATTGTTAATACATTTTTAGATTATGCTTATATATGCAAACACAAAAATATGTTATACATTTATGTGAATGACTAAGTATATATATTAATATACATGTTTATATATGCAGATACATATACATAATTTCTCCCAGAGCTCAAGAGCCTTACAAAACAGTCTTTCCTCCTTCACAAAATCTAACATAATTTGTTACGGTCTGTGGTCATTTTAAACCTGTTTAGATTCTGATTCTTACATTAATCAGCTGGTTTGCCTGGAATTGCAGAGAGGCAGGGGGTCACTAGGTATTGGAACCAGAGGAAACTTAATGGACCCAATTCAGGTCCCTGTCAGGTAAGTGATGAATTTATAATCATAATAAGAGGTGACTAAGGAATCAAGCCCAATTTTGTTAATAGGTATATCTTGGGAGTAATTATGTCTGGGCTAGAAGCCAATGTCAAGATCACTCTCCTTCTGAGTGTGGCTTCATGTTCAGTCTCTTTGCTGAGTTCAGAATGCTAAAACCAAACTGGCAAGTGAACCATTTTAGTCAAAATGTCAAAAGATCATTCATTTAGTTGGTCAACATGATACCAAACCATCAAATTAGTTATTTTCACCCTAAATTGAACAGATGTTTTGGTATCTACTGGCATAATCTTTCTACGTGTGATGTTTTTGACTTTCACCTTCAAATGTCTTACACTGCAAAGCATTATCCAAGAATAGGCAAAGCCACAAAAAAGCAAACAGCACAAGCTGAAGATAATTCTTTTCAATGACAAAGAACTCATATCCCAAATATATAAACCACCTCCACATGTTAGTAAGAAATGCACAGATAACTCAAACAAAACACTAACAAAAGAGCTGAGCAGGCACCTCACAAAAAGAGGATATCCAAAAGCTAAATAACCATACAAAAAGTTATTCAACATCACTAGCCATCAGGAAAATGCAAGTTAAAACTAAAACAAGATACCACTTCACATCTAGGGGATAGGCAGTAACCACTGAATAACCTGACATCAGCAAGTGTTGGCAAAAAAGTGGAACAATAGTAATTCACGTGTATTTGTGCACAGGGGTATACATTCATACAGTGCTTTCTCGCAGCACTGACCAAAGCGCCTACATAGGCACACCCTATAGCCCAGCCATTCCACTCCCGTATGTGCTAACACGTATAAAAAAAGACACTTACAAAAATCTCTGTAACAACAATATTCGTGATAACCCCAAACCGGAAATAAACCCAACTGTCCAGGAGTAGCAAAGTACAATGACAAATCTAGTTAGACACAAAATAATGTAATGTACAACAGGGCAATAAAGCAAATTTGTGATCATCAGTTCTCCCCGGCTGAAATGGGCTCCAGCCTGCCACTGAAGCACACAGAGTGATCCTTTGTGGGTAGCAGCGCAATGAAGCGTTTGATTGATCATCTTGAAGGACTGAGTGTGTGGAAGGAAGTGGATTGTAAAACTGAACAATAAATATTTAAATACTTGGAACTGCTGTAGGTAGTCAAAAATGAAGTTGAAATTTTGTAAACATTATTTCACATTCCAAATTTTTTACTATTCTTACAGGGCTCTCTGGCCTTATATCTAAAGTAATGATAAACCATTTTAAAAAATTAATGGTACTCGATAAAGGGGTAGGGAAGACTATGAAGTTTTTTGCGTTACTGAGAAATAAATATGAAGAAAGCAGGCTGTGAGGTTGCCGTAGAGACAAGTCCCCGGTACAGTAACTAAAACCCCACAAAGTTCTCTCACTTTTCTGCATCCACCATCATCTCCCTGAGAGGTCTCATAATGTCGTGCCGCTTAAATTTTTTTTCATTTATAAAATTGTAAGTTACGCCTTCAATGTGGTCTCAAGAAGCTAGTAGACACATTGTGTATATATTCTGATAGTAGAGGATGATTTTCTATGGATTGAAAATGAGTGGAAAGGAGGAAGAATATGAATCGGGGAAGATTCTGGGGTTTCCCCTAATATATTAAAAGGATATTAAAAGGATGGTGTTTCCCCCTAAGATATTAAAAGGATATCAACTTACCAAGATGATAAAGAAGGTGGGAAGGTCAGACTTCCAGGGTGAACAAAATTCAAGCTCCAATGTGGGCCTGTTAGTTAAAAATGCTTATTAGACATCCCTCGTGGCTGTGTTGAGCAAGCAGGTACAGATGTGAGCCTCAAATTCAGAAAGAGGTCCAGACTGAAGACAGAGGCATAGGTGGTTTTTACAGCCACAAGAATGGCTGAGATCACCAAGGGGGGTGTGCATGGACAGAAAGAAGAGCTGAGGACAGAACCTCGGGAGCCCCCCAAAGCTCAGAGGTCTGGCTGATGAGAAGAAACAAAGCAAAGGAAATCAACAGAAAGACACCAGGGAGCTAGCCGGAGAACCAAGAGAGCGCAGGTCCTGGAACAGGAGAGGTAGAGTAGTAACTCACAGCTGCAAGCAGGCCGACTGTGCACTCTAGAAAGGTCTCTCCCTCTTGCGTCTAATTTTTACTAGACGAGGAAGAAGGGTAACCTGCCAGGCATGAGGATGGGACAAAGGCAGAGGCGGTTTGGAGGAAGACAAGGCACAAAGCCGTACGTAATCCAGAGAATGTTACTAAAGAGAGTCGTGGTGCTAAGGGAGGTTAAAGGTTAGCATCGCACACAGAGTTGCATAACGTGGCTTTGTGTTTTTCTCCAGCCCCAGCCAGATGCTTGGGGCAGGTGAGGAGAGGGCGGGGAGCTTGATGGACTCAGGGATGGGGCTTTCCCAAGTGACTATGAGAAGGGAGCTAAGGGTATGTACAAAGCAGTGATGGACGACGGGACCTCAGCTGGGAAAGGAGAGCCATGCTAGTGTAAGGGTGTAGAGGGGAGTGAAAAAGTCACAGGCCCGGTGGATTACAAACCCTGTGGGTGGAATAAGTCTTTACATTGAGGTGTATGAGGGAGGGACCTGGTAAATCATTAGGGGTGGTGATCTGAGAGCAGGGTGGCGAAGCTGAGGTCAGGAAGGGCACAGCACTTAGCCACGCAAAGGCCTAGAGAACGCCCAGGGAGCGGAGGGCTAAGGGAGGGTAGAGGACGCCAGAGAGCTGAGACAACAAAGGGCTGGCAAAGTCATTTGTGATGACTTCTCAAGAACTACTGCAGGATTCGACAGATGGGCCAAAAGCTGCCATTTCCTCTGAGAGATGAGGGCGAGGTCCGTGTAGAAGGGAACTCCAACCAGGTGGGGGACTTGGAGGAGGCGTCTGATGTAGAGGCTTTAAAGATGAAGAGGGGGATGGTCTGAAAGGAGCAGTGAGGGGCTGGGACTGTGAGGGCAGAGAGGGAAGAAACCACCAGGGGGGCTGCCTGGGTGCATTATCCTCACGGGAGAGCACATTGCATCTCAGAGCAAGAGACTGAGGTCACAGAACTTTGGCTGCAGAGTGGCCTGTTCAGAGGGCATAGTGGGAGGGTGGGCAGCTCTGATAGGGTCGGGTTGGGGGCGTCATGGGGATGGGGGTCCAGATGTTGAAGACATGGCCATATTTGGTCACCCTGGGGTGCACGGAGTAAACAGTAGGAATGGACTCTGAGGCTCCTGGCCCCAGGGTGTTAGAGGAGTACACCCCTGGCAAAGTCAAGCGCTGATTATCACTACTTCAACCCAGGGGTGAAAATAGGCCTGCTGCGTGTTTGAAGTGAGTGCAGAGAGCTGGGAAGCAGGAAGAACAGGAATCTGCCCCAAACCCTCCTTCATCATTGCACCAGCAGGCCGATGTTTCCAGGTCGGGTGGGAGTCTGATCTGCTCACAGCACCCCAACCCCACGTGGCCCCGGATTAGAATAACCAGCGGGCTGAGACTGGGGATGGGAATTCCAAACCTCCTTTCCGGTTTGTGTGAGAAATCAGGCTGCTGGAAAACTCAGCTGGGCGAAAGGACTCTGGGTCAAGCGGGGTCCACTGGCAAAAGGAAAGCACCTGCTGTGTTTCTGATTCACCAGAAACCATGTGAAGAATTAATATCCTGCTCACCCGGGACGCAAGGGAGTCCTCATGGGTGGCAAAGACAAGAGGCAGTCAAGTTCAGGTGGGCCCCTGGCTGCTGCTGCAGAGAGGAAAGCAGTGTGAAGCATTATGGGAAGTGGGGGGAAATGGCAACGCAGCCAAGAATAGAAAAGCTGTAGTTTAAGTGGATAATGGGTAGTGGAGATCACGACTGTCCTAAGATGCTCTCCTTCAAAAAGAGTCACCTTTTAAGTGATTTAATTTCACCACTGAGCTCTTTGCCCATAAGATAAGGGCTCAATTAAGGCAGAGGGGGCACTGCCTTTGAAAAGATGAGTGTTTCAGGCTTTTAGATCCCCTGCGGGGGGGAAAAAAAAAATCGGGAATCAACCATTTCTTTAACCTACCGGAATGGTGCTTCCTGTCCTCCGTGTAATTGCTCCCCGGAGAGGCCAGTTTCTCAAATTAGTATCTAGCCTGGACCTACAGCTGATGCCATGCGGCCCAAACGCACAGCAGCTTCCGAGAAGGGAATCATGGCTCAGCGTCCACAGGTGGCACGTTTTTGCCCCAGAAAAATCAGAGGGTAATTGGTCAGTGAGATTCCTTTGTTGGCTGGAAATCTTTACTCGGTTTTTAAACCTCAGGTCGTGTTCCCCAGGGTCCTGGTGTGTCACCTCTGGAAAGCAAGGTCAATTTTAATGGTGGAAATTAGCATGACAGAGAGAAGATGAGTTTCAAGGTGAAGGGGAGTGGCTGTTTAAATGCGTGTTTACATTCCTCTGACTGACGTTCGTGCTTATTCTGGGGGCCGCGCTGGAAGAAGTCCCATTGGCCGGGGGAGTCCGAACGCAGTGCTGCGAACCACAGGGCAGACGTTCATCCCACTTAACCACTGGATGCGTCAGTCTCCAAATTGTTCTGTGCACAGCACTCTTGCTCCCCTGCCTAGGGACGCCACGATGTGGGCGGTCCCAAACAGCGTCTCACTGTGGTGGCTTTTCCTGTGCTCATCCTTGCTAATTGTCAAGCTGAAAGGCCAAAAGCAAACTGAACGTTAGTGACGCCATGCACCACCCATCCAGTTTCTGTCACACCAGCAGAGGGCGATTAGGTAGGATGACCACACATTCCCGGAATCGTCAAGATGCTGGGCAAACAGGCAATTTATCGCTGTGGAGAGCCGGTAAGAGATGACTGAAGAGAGCAGGACCCAGAAGACAGTGACTAAATGATTTTCTAATGGTCTGAAAGAGTCGCAGTGCGTCCCTCCTTACCTACTGTGATAGCAGATGAGCAGAGGCCGGCCGCTGGGCCAGGGGGAGGGTCTGGATCATTAATCCTGGCTGAGTGACTTTTAAGATAAGAAGAAAGAGGGGTGAAGGTAAGGGGAACACAGAGAGTGGGAGATTCTTTTTTACTGATCGGGATACATCGTTTATATTTGTAGTTTTTTTGGATCATGAAACGCCTCCTTGGAAAGTATGCCGTGTTGAACACTTATACTCCAGGGCGTGTGTGTCACACATGCCGCCTGCATGTGTGAATACACAGGACAGATTTAGACACAATTGCAGAGACTTCCTGTGCTCCTAAATCTAACCCAGGAAGCCCAGGTTAAGAAGTCTTGCCCTATATAGATTAAAAGGGCAATATTTGATTTAATAACAAAATCCCCTTTCTACAGGTTTGAAAATATTTTATTCAGTGTGGGGATATTCCTCGTCAAAACAAATAAGTATACACTGGTATAGTGTCAGGGTTTTTTTTTTTTTTTTTTTTTTCTGATTGAATGTACATTCCTAAGTTTTTATCTCTAGTTTTTCTCTCAGGCTTTCCTTGTCAATGTGTTGCCTCCATAATTAAATATGGGTCAAACTTAGTGATCTATGAATAAAATATGTATTTAGTACTGCTGATGTATGAGTAAATATGCTAAGAGCCCTGTGAAGCATGCAGAGATGAACAAACTTGCAATAAAAGAGATACTTACAAAAGCAACTCTAATACATACAAAATGTAGCTGCAAAACAGGAGCCCAAGAAGATCAAAGGGAGAATGTTAGTTTCTGGGGAGGTTTCCTGTGTTTGTCTGTTTGCTCCAGCATCACAAACAGAGCTGACTACCATAACAGCAGGCTGTGAGCATTATCTCAGGGCAGGAGAGGGCAGAATGGGGAGGAGTTTTAACTTTTTCTCCATGCATCTTGGATTCTTCACACAAAACATAAAACAAACAAGTTTTACTAATGTGCTTAAAACAAAATAAAAATATGGCTTATAAAATTTACTTTTAAATTATTTACTCCTAAAAAAATAAAAGTTCCAATAAAAGTAATAACCCACTGACTCTCCTTAGCTAGTCACAAGAACATAAAGAAGTTAAACTAAGGAGGAGTTGGTCTCTACGACTATGAAAGAGAAGTTTTACATTATTGAAATTAAATTAGGCCTGAAATAAAAGAATGCTAGCAGGTTACAATGTCTTGATGAAAGTTCAATTTTATAGAAAATATAAGTTATCAAAATAACTTGAGAAAAAATGAGAAAATGTGGAAAAATAATAACTTTTAAAAAATAAAAACATATCAAAGAATTACTTCCAAGGAAACTCAGCCCTGATGATTTTAGCAGACAATGTTTTTAAACAGATGATTTCAATACCATAAAAACAGTTGAGAGGAGCAAAAACCTTTAAAGCCACTTTATTGTATTGAAATGGAAGTATATAAGTATATATTTGTGAGATATATATATATACATATATATCTCTCTCAAACCTACACACATCACACACACGGAAAAAGAATGCATCTATCAACTTCCAGGGGAAAAAACTATGAAACTAGAGAACCAGAGACCTGGAACAATGTTTGGAAGAAAAGCAAGCTGGGTCAGAAAGGCATAGAAACCAGAGGAAAAAATAATGCACACAGAAAAACCATGTGCAGACTAAGACCACACTTTCCCCTGGTGAAGCCCTCAGGCCACGTAAACCAGGAAGGGCTCATGCAATTCATAGAGCAGGAGCTGACTTTGAGCTCTATCTTGAAAAATATAACAATTTTAATCTTGAGTGCATTGAATAACATATAATAATAAAAATGATAGGACAATAAGGAGAAATTGACAAGCCTGCCAATGCAATGGGAAACTTTTCAACTTGAGTAATTGATAGACTAGGCCAACCAAAAAAAAAAAATACGAAGAAAGAAAAAAGTCTGAAAAGATATGCAGGATTTAAAGAACACAACTAGTAACAGCAATCTAATGAATATTGCTCACGTATCTACCCATGATCCACATTTGGGACCCGACCAAGGAAACAAAAACCATGTTAAGTCTTCCAAACAGGAGTGAGGGTACTTAGTGCAAGAAATTGGTTGCACATGTGATGGAAGAGTCGCAGGGACAGATGGGTGTTCTTGAGCCAAGAGATTAGCAGCAGCAGGAAGCCACCACTCCTCCAAAGCAGGGATCAGAAATAACGGGCAGCCTTCTCAAGCAGTTTTCCCATAATTAGTTGAAGAGGGATCTGGGGCCAGGGTGTAGTTTGGTTCTGCTTTTTTTTAAGGGATACGTCTCCTTGTTCCCAGAGGAAGCAGTTCTGGACCTTCCCTTCATTGCTACTGCTGGAAGTTTGAGGTCCAAAGGGACAGCAATTTAACAAAGAGAGAAAGGAGGTCCAGGTCTGCCCTCTTTACTTTCTCAAAAAGAAAAAAGGAACCGCCAAGGTATTTTAGATAAGGATCCTTCTCTGAAACAAATCTGCAGATGGAAGCAGGAGCGTAACTGTGTTCCAAACAACTGCAACACAGAAAGCTTAACAGGCAGCCATATCCTGGCGATGTGGTTGAACTTCAAAGATGCAGGACTTCCTTAGGCATCCGGGCAGCAATACTGTGCCATCTAAGTAGAGGGAGCTGTCAGGCTGGTCCCCAAGTCTCCACAGTGATGTGGGGTGCTGGACAACATGCTTGCTGTGCTGTGGAGCAAAGAGTGACTGAGAACTTAGCTCCCCAAACAACGTGTCTTTCAAGCACAGCCAGATGCATGATTTTGGGGACCCAATGCAAAATGAAAATGTGGGGACCTTATCTAAGAAAATATCGAGACTTTCTAGACGGTGACAGCAGAACAGTGAAGCAAGCTTGGGGTCCTCATCCGTGCGCGGGACCCTGTGCCCTAGCCCACGCTGCGCGCTAACAAAGCTGAACCCTCTTCGGCAAATTAGTTGATGCCAAAAAACCCAGAGACGAAGGAAAACAAAGAACTTCAGAATGAAGACACTGCTCGGGTGGGGTGAGCATTGAGTTTATCTCGATATAAAACAAGTACGAAATGATTTCGGGAATGATGGTTATAAAACACGAGTAGTTGACAATAAGAGAAAGAATGGAATTGCTAATGCGCTTATCTAGCCCTGCAGGTAATTAGTTGATACCATCTAAAGTTACATTATGTATTTAATGAGACTTATTGACTTCACACTCTCAAGGTCTCATTTAGTATAACCCCTTAGTTTTAGAGAGATTTTTTTGTTGGGCAATCTCTCATGGAATAAAGAAAAATTTATGTGAAGGTTAAGGGATCTTATTTTACTTCAGTTTATTTTTCTTCTATAATATTCAGATAAATTATTAAAACATTAACTTTTTTGGAAAAATATGTGACTTTTTATGCAAGCCCAACTGTTCATGATTATTCACAGAGGATAGGACCTGAGTATTTTACTTTCATCTGTACTTCCCCCTGATAACCAGCTAGAAAACCAGACAAAATGAATGAGGCAACTATGCTTGGATGCTGGACCACAGGCCGTGCAGGACTGTAATCCCGGAGATGAGGGAAACAAATGGGGTGAGCCTCAGCTTTCTCCTTTAGAGGGGCTTTCTGAATAACCGTGCAGGGAGGAGGGCCTGACGAGTGGCGCAGTGGACTCCCTGAGGTGAGGCAATGGAGACTGCCCTCGGGGAAAGAGGAAGCGTCTAGGATTTGCGGGGAGAGCAGTGGAGAGGGAAGTTGTACACTGCGACCCAGAAATTTGTCTTCTCTGTGTGTGATCTGGAGCAGGACCTCTCAATCCACGAGTAGGTAAAGAGCTGGCATCTCAGGGCATCACGTCCTCCCTAGACACAGTCTGGTCGTGAAATGTCAAGTGGTCCGAAAAGTGTGTTTGTGACAGCACTGACCTGTCTGGTCGCAGACTCCTTATCTTGCCATGGACTACAATGATTCGAGGGTACAAAGGCAGTTTGAGGAGCACACTCTAAAGAGCACCAGTCTAAAGAAACTTGCCCATATGCACAGAAACATATACAAACAGTTACAGCATGTTACGATGGTGACAAATTAGTCCATCAAGAGTAAATGAGAAGCCCTGGCTGGTGTGGCTCAGTGGATTAAGTGCTGGCCTGCAAACCAACAGGTCGTGGGTTTGATTCCCAGCTGGGGCACATGCCGGGGTGGCAGGCCAGGTGCCCAGTTGGGGGCGTGCGAGAGGCAACCACACATTGATTAGAGAGGTGTGCGACAGGTGATCACACTCTTTCCTCCTCCCTTCCCCTCTCTCTAGAAATAAATAAATAAATAAAATCTTCAAAAAATAAGGGTGAATGAATAAATAAATTGTAGGATATTGATTTAACAGAATACCATATGGTCACTGAAAGTAATATAATGCATATACATACTTGTGGATAGTCTCAAAGTGTATAATTTCAAATATAAAAGATAAGAATACTAATGCATTTACATTAAGTGAAAACATAAAAATCAATGCTCTTCTATGCTCCTGGAAGTAAATATGTGCATGCATACAGTTTTTTAATAGACTAAAAGATATCTACTAAATGGGCTCTCTTTGGGGAAGTTACCACTGGGAAGGAGAAAATTCGGCTGGGAAATAGCAAAGAAACTTCGATTTATTCATAACACTTTATTATACTTACTTTTTAAAAAATGTGTCAAAAATACTAACAACTTTCAATACTGGGTGGTAGGTCCATGGATACTTGATATATGTTATTTACATTTTTCTGTATTTTTAAATTTCTCAAGAAAAACCCCGACGCAATGGAGCGGCTCTACTTTTAGTGAATTATGACTGCATGTTATCCAGACGACTGCTCCAGTGACATGGGAAACTGGAGGCGTGGAACTCCACCATCTGTTAGGGAAACCTCACGTCCGTGGACAGCCCAGGAACATCAAGGACTGCCATCTAAACCAGAGACGGAGCAGAGACACTTGAGGACATTTGATGTCTCTGATCACTCAGGCAATAAATCCTGGAAACAAAAATCGGATTCTATTACAGAGTCAAAGAGGAACAGCTAGATTTTCCAAAGAAATTTTCAACGATCTTGATTAAGGCTTCCTATATGACCTTTCATTAATTTTTCTGCTGGGTGGGAATACAGAGCTTTTTTAGCCAAAAAAAAAAAAAAATCGTTAAAAGTGCAAGCTGTTCTGAAGAATGCTTAGGTATATTCCAGTCTGTAGTATACAGTGTTCAATTTTTAATCCTAAATTACAGGATTAAAGTGTTAAATTTGGGGGGGGTGGGCACAGCAACATTGGAAGAATTGCAGTTTAAGCCCCACCCCCTTCAACTAGAAATGAATTGCGACTCTGACTGTTCATCGTTTGTAGAGAGAGACGCATGCAAAGCACTTGCATGACTGTGAGGTTATTTCCTTGCCGAGCTTTTGCACCAGAGACCTGCTGAGGACTGACTATAGTGAAAATTTCTGAAAGTAGGTGCTTGCTGTGTAAGAACTTCCCTAGGTAAATAATGCCCCAATTAATAAGTAATTGGGCAATAGTGCAGCCATTTTCTTTCCATTGAAACAATCTTTGCTGTACTTGTGTTCCAGTTCCAGCCATCGGTTTGTCCAGCAAGTAAATCTACAAATTATACGTCACGGCATTGATCTCTGTGAGCTTGTAGACACTAGAATTTTTAGATAAAATAAGAGTGGGGCCTTTATTTAGGAATTCAGTTCAACCAATCTCTTTCATTTTTACTAAATTGGAGATACTGTGTGGGGCACTAAAATATGAAAACGGGAATTATATCTCAGACGTTTTAGGTGGTTGTCAAACAGCAAGGAAGACAGATATGTAAACACAAATTTATAGTTCAATAACATGCTACATGATAACATGACCTTGAACAATTTTAAGCCCCACAAGAGCAGAGGGCTGGCCCACAGTTTCCTTTTCCACAGCTATATTTTCAGAACTTAGCCTAGTATTTAAAACACTGGATATGTTGAATAATGTTTAGCTTATTAATGAGTAAAAGTGCTGCAGATTTTGAAGTACTCATAAGAGAAGCATCTTTTCCTAATTACAAACTACCAAGAACAACTGGTTAGTCACAGAGTTTAGTCCAAGTGGGTAGTTAAGAGAATACATACAAACTTGGGCATTTTATTCCAACAACACACTATTTGTTTTGATCCATCCTCTGAGAAAAGCTCAAATGTTTTTGTGCATCTAACGACACAGATTGGAAAACTGAGGCCACATTTACAATGAATCTTTGACAATTTCCTGTTTCAATTTGTTACTGAGCAGTGAACCCCAATAGACTCTTCTCAACCGAGTTTCCTATTCTACATTTTTCATTGTTTTCCCACTCGCACACTTACTTTGCCTATTTAGTTTTCCTTTTAGTTTGCCTACTTAATTTTACTTTTCCTTTTTGCATTTTCGAAGACTTACCTTCATCAAGTCTTCTCAAGAGGGCATTCAAATTAATTTTAAGAGAAATATATCTTTTGCCCATACACATTTTCTTGGTTTGTGTAACCTTTAATTAAACTGTGTGACTGTAATAGTGCACTCCCTGGTGCAAGTGTTTTTGAAGTGACTCTCGGTGAGCAGAGGCCGAGACAATGGGGGAAGCTGGCTGGGCACTGAAGAACACCCCAGGGAAGGCTGCCCTGGGGGTGTGGTGGGCATGTCACAGAGCGAGGGGCATGCTAGTTAATATGGAGAGCTGGGAGAGACCATCTGAAGTCCCGTGAGTTGACGCCACGCCAGGTTTAAGAAGTGCAAGGCAGACTGGGAAGACACTCCCAGATGAGAGAGTTACTCTTGCAAAAATACAAAGGTCTTAAGTGAACTGTTTAGGGGTAATCTGGATTATTGGGAGGAATCCTTATAATGGTTCTTTTGAACAAGAAATTGCTTTTACCTAGAGAGATATAGCAGAATTATCAACCCACTCTCTATTAAGTTGTGAACTCAGATAATGCATGTAGTCGCTATCTTCATGCAGTTATCACTGAACATACCTTTTTACAGAGTTAGTGTGTGGCTCTTTGTGGGATGAAGGAAGGAGGAAGGGGGAAGCCTACCTAAGTTATTAATTCAATGCAAATGCATTCCACAAGATCAATTCTGACTTACATGGTACTGTAATCCTGATACTTTTATCTAGAAGTCTTTCCTGTCATTAAAATTGGAAGAGCAACTTCAGAAATCATTTGGTTTGTTCAGAAAGACTCATATATGCACCCCACCCACCCATGCACATACATGCGTACACATACGTTCAATCCCTTTCCAAAAATATTATTTTATTTTAGATATGACCATAAGATATAATATAAGCTCAGAATTTGAGTATTAGTATATTATGAAAAATATAAATGATCATTATATTCCAAGACCAAACCTAAATCTCCATGAAGAGCTTTTCCCAGGAAAACAGGATTTCAAATGAGGGCTCATAAGATTCACAGAATTATACTGTCAAATTATTTACAAGCTAATGAGAGTGAAGATTGTCCCTTAATTGAAAGTTGTTCTTTAACTGAAAGATTATGATTTTGTATTCCAAAGAAGGAAAGTGCATGAGCTGAACAAAAGGTTATTGTACAGATTGGTAGGTTTTTTAAAAGGTTTTTTTCCAGCAAATTCTTTTCTTAAAACGCTTAAATTGACCTGTCAGAACCCTTTCTCATGTTTTAAAACACCTAGTTTTTGCAGTGGGTTTGAGAAGGCGACTGTGCAGAAATATTTGCTAAAAACCATGGAAACAATCAAATAGAAAACCAGATTACGGGAGCCAGCCTCCATCAAACAGTCGCTTTTGCGTTTAGAGTTCCTTTACTGCAACTACACTAGATCTGTTTTAATGCTTTTCTCATTTTGGGGGGGGAAATATGTATTTTAGTTTAATTTGCATCAAAACAAAACAGGCACATGCTCTTAAGAGTTATATTTTCAGACGAAGGAAAACAGAGATCTTCTGTCTCGTCCTTTTTTTTTACCCTTTGCTTAAAAATCTTGTGGCCATTTTTTTTCAGGAATTTTCCTCATAATGTTATTTTTAAATAACAGTGTCATAATATTATTATTTCTTTCTTTTGAAGATACTATTATTTTTAACATTTTTACATATCTGTGGGTTCTTAACTGCGGTAGATAAGAATTTACTTCTCTACCCCATTTCTCTCCATTTCCTCAAAATACCTGTATCACAGTTCTTCATTTTTAAAGAAATATATGTTCCATATTCTAGAATTGAAGCTTTACCAGGGCAAGAATTTCCATCAATTTTATTTAATAATGTCTCCCAACCACCTGCCATGTAGTGAGAACTCAGTGACTATTTAAACAAATGAATGAGCATATCTGTGCTGAATTATTGCCAGTCAAGCACAAGTTTGCTTTAGTCCTATATTAATATAGATTTGGCTACCATATATATTTAAGTTTATATAAATGTATATATAATGAATACATATACACCTATAATATATCTCTATTTTTAGTTAGCATTTAAGATTTATTTTAAAGATGAATATAATTTTAAGGTGAAATTTATCATGGAGGTTTTTCTTGGTGGAAAAAAGAACAAACGAAAGCTAAGGAATAAGAATACCTGATCAGCTCTGTAGCTGGGAGCCTCGTCAGTGCTTATACTTACTGTGTTCTGGGTGAGGAAGGGTGGAGATGCACAGAGAGGTTGAACTGGAGCAGAGACACGAGCAGATCCACACTTCAGGTACATGTCAGGTGGTCATGTTGGGAAAGTGTCTACAGGGGACCAGAAGCCAGGGGAAGGCCCACTCTGTGGAAGTTTCTATAAGGACAGGAGAAGGTGTGGGACTGAGAAATATTTGGAGAACTATCCCCAAGACTTGGCACTTGACTTTAGGATCAGGGTGAAGGATAGGGAGGTGCCAAGGTCTCTGGGCAACTGGATGGCTTTTAGGACCCCTCACTGAGACAAGAGATACAGGAAGAGACTGGGAGCAATGGTGTAATGAGTTAAATTTTACACATGATGCTCATTCAGGAGGAGACATTGAGCACACAGCTAGATGAATGCAAAGTTTGCTGCAGAAGTTCATCTCTAAACATATGGGGAAAAATTGCCACTCATGTACGTAGGCACCCAAGCTCTCATCCGTAGTGACATGTGTGTATTTATAAGATGCAGTTTATCTTACGTACCTATATATAAATAAATTTATCATTGAGAATCATTTATATAACCTTCTATGAAAATTGAGTCCATGCGGAAATATCAAAGTCATACATATAAAATAGAAATAACTATCTATCCGAAGCTTTTTCTGCGTGTAGATATTTCATAGAGAGAACACCCACATTTTGATAGTCTAACATTTAAAACAATTTGACATCCTATAATGAAATGCTCGAATTTGAGATTCTGAAAAAACTCTGAGATTACATACGAATATGAAGAGGAGAAGCTCATGCAATAGAGGAGGGGACAGACGGGAGGACGACGTGACTGACAGCAGAGGCTCAGTCAGATGACACCAGTGAGTCCTTGCAATCCAATTACTAAGTGCTAACTGCTGGCGGAACTGAAGCTGGGAACCAGTTCCCAGGGACTCCAGGATTCTGCAATCCCCGCCTGGAGTCGACCTAGGAAGCAAGTTTTGGGGGCACCTTTTTGGTACCAGGTAGAGGAGCAACATCACCATTGTGTTCTAAGGGAAGACAGGGAGGAACCTGCTCTGAGGAACTTAGAAACAGAGTTGTTTTTGCTTTAAAACCTGTTTTTTGGGTTTGTTTGGTTTTTTTTGAGTTTTCAACTTGTCAGTGGCACGAGATAAGGAAGATTATGTTGTATCCCCACCTTGTGGCTCTACTATGTAGCATTAGCCATAAAGTGCTAAACCCCACACTGGAAATAGACATTTTTCACTGACTTAACCTTGAATTTGCTATCCAGATCACTCACCTTCTACTGGGACCCTCACCAGGCATACACTACCCCCCCCCACACCAACACTCACACACACACACACACACACAAACAGCCTTACTAATTGCTGATGCCACCCACTACTTGTCTGTGGTGTTCCCAGTTTTCAGTGGGCTCAGATTCATGCTTTCACCTGATTGCAGTTTGAAGTATAAAATCCAAAGAACTCCCTCAAATACTCCCCTCTTCTCCACCGTTTTCTCCCCATTCTCTCTCCCCACCTCCCTACAAAAGTTATCTCCCTTTTTTGAAAGCTTGATATTTAACCAGTTCAGCTTTGGCCTATTTGAAGTTTTCAACCTCAGAAACTGAACCTGTGACTCACATGAAATTCCCCTGTGGGTAGCCATATTCGTGACTACGACTCCTTAACATTTATTTACCAACAATTGTGCAAATCAGGGAACCCTCGGTCTCCGTCCTGCCGTTCCTGAGCTTCACAGCACGGCCAGGGTGGTCATGAAAACAGCCTGGGGGTCAGGCATCATCTGACAGATGGACAGACCAATCATAAAGTCTGTAGTCTCATGTATACCACTGTCGGTGACCGACACACTAAAAAACACATGTAGCATCACCTGTTGTTCTTTGAAACATCGGCGACATTGAGATGCATTTTATTCACGATACTCGAGAACGTGCAGATTATTTTAGTTAGAATTATTCACGGCACCTTCTGAGATCAGCAAGGGCAGATTACTGTAGCTAATAAGACCAGAACTTTAAAGCAATATGAGCGGTAAGCCTTGGGTTGTGTGAGAAGTGAGAAGAGTATGGGATTGGCAAGGCAAAAATCAAATCATTTTGTATTTAAACAAGAAAAAGGAAATTATTGTTCTGTCCCACACACTATGGTGAAAAGGTTAAAGGGAGACTCTTCCTGGATGACAGCAAGTGATCTCCCAGAGACAGCAAAAATGCTGGGACTTTCATGCTTATCAAAATGAAATGAACCAAGGATTAAAATGATCATGAAGCACTAGGCTACAGAATGGGGAACCCTCTGCATAATTCAGACCCCTATTTAAAACCTCCACTACATTAGATATATATTAGAAAGGGGGTGGGCACCTGGTCCAAAGAGAATAATTGGACCATAAGTATGATACTTTATTCATATTTCCAAATTGCACAAGAAATTATTTAATGTTTACATTTTTCCTGTGTTATGACATATGTTACTACTTTCAGCCTTACAGCTTATCTATGAGCAAAGCTGTTATAAAAGTTATTTTTAAAAATATTTTCCATTTTTTTCCTCCAGGAAGGTAAAAAATTCTTATATAAACACATAACAGCACACATTGATGAAGAGAAGAGTGAAGGTCCTTTATGTAGGGTGAAGATGAGGCATGGGTGGAGGGACATGGCTTGGTGATGAAAATGGTCGGGAGCTTCACGTCTGCCAGGGCTGTTTTGTGGCAACTCCAGCGAAAAGCCTGTTTCCAAGTATTTGGGTTCTGAGGGCATCCCTGGACCTGCCACTAGGGGGCAGCCAAGTCTAGTTTTGTGATTGAGCCTTTTGCAAGTTTTTTTGCAGAACAGACAAGGAAGCAAAACAACAGCAAGCCTTGGCAATTTATTAAACTTAAAACAAAGGAAAACTGGGCTATGTAATTTTGCTCAATTCAATTGAAAATACAGACAGCAATACATTTTTATGTGTATGCATATGAGCAAAATACCCTAGTGAAAGAGTGCTTGGGGGTGAAGGTCCCAGGATAAGATGAGCGAGATAGAAGAGCCCAGCAGCAGCAGTTCCCAACCAATCCTTCCTTTTCCCCAGGCTAGACTGACAGGTTTCTTTGGTACAACACCTCCCCCAGCTGCCATCTTGATCTCTATGGTGCAGGTGCCTGCCTTCCCCTGGTTCCAACTCCAATCAGGTACTGGAAGGGGGTAGGAGAGCTCCCCCCATCCAACTGTCTCACTGGCCTTCGCGGTGTTCAGTGTAATGTTTCCTCCTGCCTCCATCTTGCCCCGGGGAGGGGGGATCTACTGTCAGGCAATCGGTTCATTAGGGAGACAGACACTCTTCCTCTTTTGAATAATTATCCTTTTTCATGCCAAAGCAATATTGTTTGTACAGAATGACTTACAGAGATTTTGGTACAAAACTCTCTTGCTCTCCATCACCTTCAGCTGCGGTAGACACTAAATGTCAGTGTAAGAGGCAACACTGACATCTGCTGGTAAAGGGAAACATTTTCATCCACAGCTAACCTCTTTTTTCCCCCTCCCAGAGTTTATGAAACTCCCTGTAGTCAGGTCAAGACAATACTGAGCAATAAGACAGGTCTAATTCCTGATTGGCCAGAATTACCATATTTAGCCATGTATAATGCACACATTTTTGCCCAGAATTTTGAGAGAAAATAAGGATGCATATTATACATGGGGGTGGGGGGGCTCTGCCCGCAGGGTCCCCCACCCCCACCCCCGGCCACCACAGATGAGAATAAGTCTACCAACACATGATCTGCTTGGGGAGGAAAGGTGGCCGATCTCTCAAAGGAGAAGGGCCAAGAGCCTTTTCCTCAATGGGCTTTTATTGTGTTCAGTTTGCACAGGAATACAGGTAAAGTTCATCAATCATAGGCAGTAAGGATCAAATAATAGATAACAAACAAAGAACTCTGAGGGCTTATTCTGAGTTATGGACAATTAGCTAAAGGGCTACAAGACTTTGGGAAACAAACTCATTTCAGGCTTGAACCCTTATCATTTAAATTGAGGGTATTAGCAAAGCAGGTTTCACAGGATTTTATGCATTCTTTCTTAGGCCTGATCACTCCCAGGGAATCTGACTTTTCCAGCACAGGACTGCACCGCCCCCTGTCATTGTTTCAGGCTTAAGTCAGGGAGGGGAAGTAAGTCAGATGAGAGATTAGGAGACTTCTTGCAGACAGAATGAGGATTTAGGCTAAGTCAAAGTCGAGGGGCGAGGGTCCATCACCCCCTTTTTCTATAGCTCCCAAGTCCTTCCCTGTGGGCCTCTTCGTGACCATGCCTGTCTTAGGTCATCCCTCCCTTGAGGAATCTTACCCATCATTGGCTAACTGGTCAGGCTCAGGGCCAAGCAGGGTGAAGTAAAGTGGGCAGAGCTGGCATCCCTGACAGGGAGATAAGCTTTGTCTCCTTAATGGCTTATGGTCCCAAGGTCTCTGACTCAGCCTTAGCCATGGGGGGTTTACAGCTTTTGAAGCCAGGCAGGGCGGTTCCCAACACACGGATATAATGATTACATACCATAGGTATAATAATGGGTATAATAATCACATATGTAATACACACAAAAACATGGGAGTGCATTATACACAGCAAAACACACTTTACTTTAAAGTGCTGTACTGTGGACTTTCGCTGCTGAGTGTGTGATATTTATATTGGAATCACTGTAGGAGATTCTAACCAAAGAGGGTGAGCAGAGCAGGGAATTGCCTAGAGAACCCACATTCCTAGGATTTTTAAAAATTCAAAAATATTACTTCAGCAGTTGTTTGGGTACTGTGTACAGTGAGTGTCAACCTCCAGTTCTCCAAAGGCACAAAACAACCAACCAACCAAGCCGTGTTGCACTCAACCATAGCGAGGTAGCAGTGTAATTAGACGTGTGGACTCGAGCCCTCCAGAGCCCGGTTTGAATCCCAGCTCTGCCACTTAAGAGTTATCACCCTGAATTTCTCTCTGTGTGACTCACTTTTCTTATCTATGACATAGAAATAAAGGTAATAGTACCTACCTCACAGGGTTGTCATGAGTATTAAGTGAGCTCATATGTACAAGAATTTAGCGTGGTTCCTGGAATACGGTAATCATTGTATGAGTTTTAAGCACTATTATTTTATTTAAATAATAAATAGTATTATGAAATGCTTGATATTAATCCTAAATTATTATCTGTGGAAGGGCTGGCATATTTTATGCGTGTGAGTGTATTATGTATATACATCTATGTCACAACTGAATCACCACAACCTTGAAAACCTAGATATAAAATAAATTTCTAGAAAAAATGATCTTTTAAAAAATTGGCCTAAGGAGATATAGAAAATACAAATGGGCTAAAAGCCATTTTAAATATCGATATTGTAAAACGAGCCCAATAACTCTGTGTCGGTACCGCCTACCAAGCTTTCACAGAGCAGACAGTCTTTATTGTTCTCTACAAACCGAAGTTGTAGTTTCTTTTCTGTTCCATGGAACCATCTTCAGATCTTTACCCGTGATGGCAAACAGCATGACTCACACTGAAGGGTTATCCCCACCTTCTCTACAATGGGTCTCTTAGAGTCTGACTATTTCATCCACACCCGAGGGCCGACCTGGTCTGTTTGAAGGAGTGAGTCCATGGCCACACCCTCAGGTAGAGCTCCTGACCAGCCCGATTAAAGCCAATAGATGAGAACACAACTTTCTGCATCTACTAGGTTTTATTCAGATACAGTTATTGATCTGCAAGCAGACATGCTAAGAAGATGCTTAGCAGGAGTGTTTTCCGGAATCCTAATTATTTCAATAAACGGCACTTAGGAATTGTACCAGCTCGGCTTAACTTTCACGAGGCACAGCAGCAAGAATCACCTGCCAGCCGTAGAACTGTGGGCTGAGTTCCTGCTCATTCATAGATGGATCAATGTAGACCATTTTCAAGTGGTCTTTGATATGAAACACATCAGCTAAACCTACTTCCAGCTATGGCCCACAAAAGATGTACGCTAGAATATTGTCTACACCAGGCAATTTTCTTATTATAGCATTGTCCTTGGCCCCACTTCATCTAAGTATGTAGACTAATGCTGTGCTATTACTATCCATTAAAATGCTTTTGAAGTTATAAAAATGAGTTTTTTCATGTATTTCACAATTGTTTATATGGCCAACCATAGACTAGACAGAGTTTGAGATGCCAGGAGAAACTGATTAAAAAGGTAAAGTCCTTGCTCTTATGGAATTTGCATTCTAACAGAAGAAGACAAATAAACAAGTAAAAATAACACAGTTTCATATAATAAATAACATGAAGTAAAGACACAGAGTGATGAGAAAGTGGCTTATAAGCCCAAGAGGAAGGTTAGACAGAGTGAAATGGGAAGACTTCTTTGAGCAGGTAGCATTTGAACCAAAATTAAATGTTAAATAGGTGTGAATCAGGGGAAGATGAGGCAAAACACATTCCAGGCAGATCAGTCAACAAGCCTAAAAGCCCTAAGTGTGAAATGAACTTCCTGTGTTCGGGAAACATCAACAAGTCTAGGGAACTTGGAGACAGTGAATGGAGAAAGGAGTTAAGGGGAAAAATACAGAAGGGCGGGTGAAAGCCCAGTCACATAAGGCCTTGTGAACCCAGGTAAGGACTGCTGTGAGAGTCTAACTTGTTTTCATGGTCATTTATTCAGGCAATGTATGGTTATTTATATATTACTACAAAGAAGAAATGCTTCTTAGATTTATTCCTAGGTTTAAGAGAACTGGTGTAGGTCTTTTCTTTTTTTAATTTTTTAAATTTATTTTTTAGAGAGAGGGGGAGGGCGAAAGAGAGGAAGAGAAACATCAATGTGTGGTTGTCTGTTAGGCGCCCCCTACCAGGGATCTGGCCAGCAACCCAGGCATGTGCCCTGGGAATCGAACCGGTGACTCTTTGGTTCACAGGCCCATGCTCAATCCACTGAGCTACACGAGCTGGGGCATTTTTACTTTTTATTTCTTTGGTCTTTTTTTTTTTAAGTTAACATTTTTATTTATTTTTTATTTTTTTAACTTTTTTTATTGTTGTTCAAGTACAGTTATTTTCATTTCCCCCTACCACTCCCCCCCACCCCAGCCATCCCCACCTCCCACCCCAGATCCCACCAGAGGGGAGGTAGGAGGGGATAATGGAGGGAAAAGGGGAAGGCTTTTCAGGAACATCTATAAAGGACACATGTATAGGTCTTTTATACTGGTTAGCTTTGTTAGAGCTATTGTAGCTGAAGGAGGTCAGAGCGAAATAATTATCACAAGGGTAAAATCCAATGTCCCATGACAAACTTAGTTAACAACTTTAGACGAAAAAACTTTTTTTTTTCACAACACCATCTTCCATATGTGACATCTTAGTCTCAAGGACACACGTCAACAGTCCTGGAAATTTTAAGAACCTCTTCAAGTTCCCAGGAAACGTCTTTGACCTTCATCCATGCAAGCATAAGCAGCGGCAGAGATTTCACCGAAATGTGTGAGACACACATGCACACCACGTTTCCCTAACGACAAGTGATGCTAAGGCACCAGCTGGGGGTTTATCTCCCCAAACACCCACATCCACAGTCTCTCATTCCCTCACGGTTTTTCATTAAAACCCTGAGACAGGGCCTATGGCTTCCAGCCTGTTACATGTCCTGAAAAAACAAATGTGGGGCCCGTGATTTACTCTTTACACAGAGGCTAGATTTTATTCTAAGGTAGCAGAAAGCCATTGGAGGTTTTTGAAGTAGAGAGCGATGGGATATAATTCATATTTTTAAAAGAACACTGGAGTTGCTGTCTGTGAAACGGGCATTCGTGGTCCATGAGAGAAAAGAGAAGGACTGATTCAGGGGTTTTGGCGGTCTGCTTGGTGTCAGACGGATGAGTCTGACTAGGAGGATGGGGGCAAAGAGTTGAGGAGTGATCGGAGTTGGTAACTATTTTGCAATTGGACTCCATAGGACTTCCTGCTGGGTTGGCTGGGGGCCTGAGAGAGGCGGTCACGAGAGTGGAACCATGAGAGACTTCCAGGTTTGAGGTTTGGGCCTTGGGTGGATGCTGGTGAGACTGTGTGGGACAGAGTGGAGTGTGCAGGTGTGGAGCAGAAGCAGAATTTCTGTTAGGGATCTCAAATGTCTAACCGTCAATGAGACCACGACAGGGAGGCGATTACCAGGAAGTTCATTATATGTGTTTGGTAATTAGGACAGATTTCTGGGCAGATCTAAGTTTATTCTGTGAGCCTGAATGAGATTTTCTAGGAAGACAGTGTAGGGAGAAAAGCAAAGAGGACCGGAGATGGAGCCCTGCTGCATTTCGGCATTCACAGAAAGGAATGGCCGAAGGATCCAGCAGAGTTGCAAAAACGGAGGAGCCAATGAGGGTGAGGAAGTACCAGGAAAGCATAGCGAGCCTCCTGGGAGACAAGTGAGAAAACTATAAAAAATGCATGAGCTGGAGAGATTGCCCCTGGATGAGGCTGTCTGTGTGTGCTACTAATCAGGACAGGTTCTGGGAGTTGCAGGAACAAGTGGTCCAATAAGCATCCGTTTCTCACTGGTTCTCCGTGCGCAGCCCAGGTTGGCTGGCTGCGTTGGTCCCTGTAGTCACCCCGGCACAAGGGCTGGTGGAAGTTTTGTTCTGATGTACGCTTCCAGGATTGACGAGGGAGGGGAAGGGCTACAAAAGCAGCATCGCGGTCATGCGTTGGCTCCTAAAACTCTGCGTGATAGTGGCACAGGCTACTTCCTTTCACATTTTACTGGCCACAGGAAAGCAGGGTCACAGTTAATGTCAAAGAGGTGAGCCGGGGCAATGTCCCTATGTTGCCAGAAGGTGATGGAAATAGGGAACCTGCTCACAGTGAGTTGGTGATAAGTGGAAGGAAGTGGGATCACCAAGGTGCCGTCCCCTACTTGAAGGTATTTAGAGACCAGAACAGATTTTAAAGAAGGTTCTAAGATTTATTTGCCTTTTCTCTGGCTTCAAAATTAGCTAGGGTGGGTGACTTTCATTCATTTCATTTTACACTAGACAGTAGAAGATTGAGGACTGATTAAAATTTCCAGAGCTTTCTCCGGAGACACAGCCCAGATCCTTAGGCACACCCCCCCTCCACTCTCTTAGGCATGAGCTCCCGGCCATCGCTCATGTGTCAGGGGCCAGTCTGAAAACAACTATTTTAACAGTGAGAATTTAAGAGAAAGAATTGTCAGCTAAGTAAAAAGTGATCAACTCTAAAAAAGAGTAAAAAAGAAATTTAAGATTTCACAGGAGCAGGAAGTGTAGCGGGCAGTCACAAACTGAACAAGGAAGGAATTTGGAAACTTTGAGGAGTGTCCTGCAGGGCTGAGAGGCAGACCCCTGGGCTGTGGGCGGTGGGTGGAAGAACACATTGCCTGCTCCTGAAAGCAGAAAGTCACTGGAGACGACCTGCTTCCAAACCCTGGGAGCCACCGTTGTGAGCTATGCTGGGACCACCTCTCGCCTTGTGAGTGCATCTGGCAGGGGACAACAAAGCAAAGGAAAAGAACGGTTCCATAGCGGGTTGAATTGTATCCTCCAAAAAGACTTACTGAAGTCTTAACCCTTGTTACCTGTGCTTGTGACCTTATTTGGAAAGAGGGCTTTTGCCGATGCAATTAAAATGTGAGATTCAGCAAGGTCATCCTGGAATGTGGTCCTTAATCCAGTATGACTGGCATCCTTATAAGAAGGGGAGGAGAGACACAAAGTCAGACACACAAAAGAACATCAGGTGAAGGCACACACAGAGAAAGTGGCTATGTGACAATGTGACATTGGGGGGTGCACATTTGTAACCTCTCCAAATCTCCCCAGCCAAGAGATGCACATTTGAAATAACTTACCCAAGCATCTACATTAACATAAATCTCTCATCTTTTCAGCATCCTTACCAACACATTGAACTTGAGAAGAAAAGCAGAACGATGTTTTAGAAAGGAATGTCATATAACAAACACCAGCAACACCAACATCGAAACCGCTGAGCTGCTTTAGCTCTTCCAGAGGGTGCCTTCTGCTGCCTCTCACTTGCCTGGCTTGGAGATTTTTATTGTCCCCTGAACACACAGCACATTTCCCACTAAACTAAAGGTCAATGATGAATCTATTTCACTCTCTGCCATTTATGTCAGGGGCTAAGTTTTAAAATAAAAAAAAATAGTGAAAACAAATTAGGGCTCATTCTTGAAGACAGCAGAAGCAAATTTGCTTAAGGAAAAGAGCTTGAAGGAGGCCACAGAAATATGGGTTTATCTCTGTTTTCCTTAAGCATCTTCATGCTCAGAATTCACAAGAGTTGACCTCAAGCGGAGAGGCAGCAAGAAAACTGGTGGGGTGGGGGGCGGTTCTGTGAAGGTACCGTGTGTACTACAGGGCGATGGCTGGGTTCCAATGATGCCTCACCGGATCAGGTCCTGTAGCTTGGTGCTTAAAGATGCCCACCCCCTACGACAACAGCTCCGGCTCATGGAGTAGTGAGCACGCCCAGACCCCGTGCTAAGCATAGGGAAAACAGTGGGGAACAAGACACCAACCTATAGCCAAGTGGGACAGGTAAACCCAGACCAGTAATAGCATGTGCCACGGTCCTTCTGCATCTCGCTGAGTTGGGAACTTCCAAAAGCTCTGGCATGCAGGTCCTCATGGGACTGCCTGTCATGCCTTGTCAGATCCTGAAAGGCCTGTCTTAGGCCCTGCCGGTTCCTGTGGAGCACAGACATCTAAAACCCGGCACGCATCCTGTGGCTGCTCACTGCAGGGCGGCTGACTTCTGCCGGCTGCCAGGGGCTCTGGTCGCATCCCTGGCTGAATGTCAAACGTCCGCTAGCTCCGTATGGCTTAGAAATTCAGCTGAGAGAGTGCTCTGAGACTGTCTGATTTCAAGTCACTCCTCTGTGATGCTTGGTTTGAGGGTGCAGTCTGCCCGGGCAAAGATGGCTAAGAGGTCTGTAAACAGTCTAACGGTGAATGTTTATCCACAAGGGGCCACCGCAGCGCCAAGTTCAGCAGCACAAGATTTGTGTCCAATGAAGTGTGCTGGAACCCCATTGAAGAGACCACTCCTCCACACTTACACATTAAATGAAAACTCATTAAAAAAAAAAAACCTCATGAGAAAAGCCATTCAGGGAAGAAAGTGCCCTACTGTCTGGTATTAAATGGAGAGCTATGGAATTTTAACATAACTACCCCAAGCCCTTGGAATATGGCCTCTGTGTTTCTGTAGCAGCGTGGGGAGATAGAGCTGGAATGAACACAAGGTCAGCATTAACAGGTCAGAATTAGGGACAGTCATGTCAAGATCCCATTATTTTTGGGAGGCGGCACCAAAAGACATACGTGAAATTTCAGGAACCAGAGAGTTCTCTGAGATGTTTGACCGAGGAGTAGGGGATGACTCGTAGGTTTGTCAGATTCTGCTGCAGAACAGCCTGTTCCTCTTTAAACTGTGCTGCCGTTTAGTGTGTTCAAATTGCTCTTCATCATCTCATATACATTTTTAATCCCCCTCCAAAGCCAGAAATGCTATTACATTCTATTTCATTACGCAGGGGACCCGTATTGTTTCAAAGGAACTATGCCTCACATCAGGACTTTTGAGCAAGGGGGCACAATGAAGGAGTCCTCATGAAATGTGCTCGGAAGTGTGATGGCCACGGGCAGAACCAGCCCCCGTGGGGGCAGGGCTGTTGGCACCTGTGGGACCCGCTTGGAGATTTCCAGGAAGACACCCATTCCACCAGGTGTCAGAGTCTCCAGTCTTGAGTATTCCATAAAGACTCTCATCAGGGCTCTACTTTTAAAGAAACTAACAGACTTCGAGAACTTTCAGAGGGGGAACACGTTAAGAAGGCTTAGTTTTTCCACTTAGGCTATTACTATGGCTTCTCACAAAGCTAACATTAGAGTTCTGAGGGAAAGATACTCCCATTGTGTCTTTGAGAGAATTTCCATATCAATCTATAACTAAGTCCACTTAATTATTGTCTGTGCTAACTATTTAGTCTGACAGCAGATGGCGTGTGTCAAGGTGAAGTCTGGATTCTGAAGTTAGACTGCGCGGGTTTCATTCTCGGGACCTGCCAGTTTCCCATAGCTAAGGGATCGGCACAAGTGATTCAGGACCACTGCACCCCATCACCTCCTGTTTAATGGGACTAACAACAGAACCAGCTCCGTAGGGTGAAGTGTCATTTGTTGTCAACAGTATATAGAGTGCAGATCTAAAATAACATCATTGTTCCCTGTATTTCCTCTCAACCAGACCATGAGCTTATTTCAGGTAGGCAGGGAATCTTAGACACTGTTATTCCCTCTGCCTGGCATGGCGTTAGGCACTGGCTAGTAATGCCTGTCTTTGCCAGCGTCCTTAACTGTTTGCTTTATGGCAGATTGTGACATGTGTTGCTTTAAAACTTGTTCATTTTCCCCACAAACTTTGAGATAGACAAGGAGGTATTTTCATCTCTAATTCACTGTTGAGAAAACAGAAGACTCCAGAATTAAATGACTTGCCTAAGCTCATCCAGTTAAAAATATCCAGAGCCAAACTTTGAATCGTGGTGGGTGTTATTTCCAACGCAGTGGCTGCCTTGTCATGTCACCGGGATAGTTTCTGGCAGGCTCGTGTTTAGAAGGCTCCCCTTTGATATCTGTGACCTATTTGGGTTGATTGATGGGAGTCATAGTCACGGTGGATGCTGGGTGCCTGGGAAGGTTTCCCAAGGAGGATTTGACGAACACTGAGGATACAGGACTTTCCTACAGGGCCTTAGACGCAGCCCTGCCCATTTGACACTCTGCTCCAGGCACAGTGCCTGTGGCATCCTGACGCAGCTGAGGACAGGTCACAGAGAGACCCACAGCAAGGGCAGAGGCAGGTCCAAACTGGCCCCTGTTGGTCCCTGCACACAGGTGTGGCTGAGGTCAGTGTACAAGGACAAAGAGGGGAAGGACGGCTGCTCCTGCTTGGACCTCGGAGCCCAGCACACTTCCCCCCTGAATGCACAGACCAGCTCTCATCCCTGGCTTCTGAGAAAATGGCAGAGGGGGGAGGATTTGTTTCCTGAGCCCGCTACGGTACCCAAAGAGAAAGATGTTGCTGGAAAGCAGCTCACCAGAGAAACCTGGGCACCTGGTTATTGCTAGGAATATGCAGCAAGTTCCTTTTCCAAAATGAAGAAGGAAGGAGCGCTTCGCAACGTGCTGCTACGCCTGAGGAGAACAGACTATTTGCAAAGTCCTACTTGTCTCCACTAACTTAATAAGACAAAAGCTTGAATTGTGCATAGAGACAGCTTTAAAAAAATGTCAGCTGAAAATAGATAACTTGCTATCTCCGCCTTTGAGGAGGGAAATGATCTTATTGCTATCTTCTCCCTCTCCCCACACCTGTGTGTGTGTGGTAGGTCCGTATACAATGTTGCAGAATGACTACATGGCTCCTTTTGGGCAACTTTATGAAGGTCTTCCCAGTTCCCCTTTTGCCTCTCAAAGGCATAATTATCTACATATTGTCCCCTTGCAGATGAAGGGCTCTCCACTGAAAGCCGCTAATAAATGACACGTGTACAAATGGCATGTCTGAAAGATGGCATTTACTGCCATCTTTCACTCAAGGCTCTGAGCTAGAATGACCCAGAACGAATAGGAGGTGGCGTCTCTGCCCTGGAGACTCAGTGAGTTGAGAAGCTTATCGTGCGTGCAGTCATTCAGAAATCAGCCTCACCAGGAGCCGGATGCAATCCAGTTCACTCATGGTTTATAAAATTATTCTGTGCCAAAACAAAACAAAACTGGGATAGCAATCACACCTGTGAACTTAACCAAAAAGAATTTTTGATGTCTCCTGTGGTCTACAAATACAAGAAATAAAAACTTAAATGTTTCTTCTCAATTGGCAGTTCTGAAGTGTTCCTGACTTTGATGACTTTTCCTGAGTCAGTCAAATGAGCAATTTCCTCATTCAAGGCCAGGGCTGACTTCGTGGGTGTGCACTCTATGTAGCAGCCCAGGGCCCGTGCTCAAAAAGATTCCGTCATTTTAGTTTAATGTGCTGCTGTTGCTGTTTGGAAAATCTTAATAATGTTGTCTCTGAACGTGTGTTTTAGACATGAAATACGATGAGACAATGTTCACGTGTATGAGCAGAGGGAGTTCCCTGCAACATGCACGCCCACTGCCGTCCCTTGCAGCCCTTTTTACAAACAGCATTTGCGACCCTCAATAAGCGAAGAACGCTGGTGGACCCACGAGGGGTGGAGGTTTAGTGATTGACAGCCAGCGAAAGGTACGCGTTAGGTCTGTGACTGGTAGGGGCGCACTGACAGCCCCGACAGACCATGCTTTCTGTTCCAACCAGAACTTGCTTCGGACTCAGAGAAAAAAAGCAGTGGAGCACTAATAAATACTCATGAGCGAGAAACCCATCCCTTGTGTTACTTCCACTGAAAATGATGACATAAAAAGGAAGGAGAAGGTAAGGCAACCCACAGTTCCTTTTCCTTTCAGCCTCCATGACTCATCAGTAAGCAGAGGACAGAGAGGGTAGAACGTGTGTGCATGAAAATGTAACACGAAAGTAGGTGAGTTAATTCTGTGCAACGTTTCTGCTGTTGAGGCAAAACCAAAGTACATGTACTGTGTATGAGCTTGGGGATATGGCTTATATAATTTGAGGATGCTTCCCATGACTTCAGTGGTAATCATATTTGCACTTCAAACTGGGATTGCACCATATAAAGATGAATGGTACACTTTATGTTAACAATTTAAAGTGTTCATTTGCCTGTATTTAGAATGACATTAAATAGCCAGTAAGAAAAACCATCATGACAAATCAAGAGAGACACTGAGGATGAAAGGGAAAAGCTTGTATTTTAATACCTTTAAAGGCACTTTCTCCTGCTTTTGAAGCAAGGAGCCCTAGGTTTTCCTCTTGTAAGGGGCCCTACAAATTACAAAGCTGGCTCTGCTCAAGGCCTGACATGTCCAGGTCCATGGTTCCAAAAGCGACTGCAATCAGTGTCCAGTGCAGGGGACAATGTCAGGAGAGAACACTGTGCAAGAGCTGAGCCTTCAAGGGGCGAGCATTTGAAGCCACTGGGTGCGCGTGTGATACGCACAAGGCTTCCCTGACTTGTCCTTGCATTGTAGTTCGTCTGCGCGTTGGCTCTTTTAGGGAGAAAGTCCCCCCCAGCACCCGCTGCTATCTTTATAGCCTCTCACACCCCTGCTCTCTGCCAACATGGGTGTCCCTGTGATGTGACCACAGAGATGGAAGGAAATTAGGTTTGGAAGGCTGTTCAGAAGGGAAGGAGAGGCGCTATTTCTCTTTCAAATAAATGCATAATAAAATAATGAAAGATGGACATGCCTCTTCAAAGAATATCACTCTGGGGTTTGGGCAACCTATTTGGCCCTAGTTAAAAAATAGAATAAAACAGAAAACTTGGATATAAGGACCCCAAAGACGTCTGTCTGAAAGCTACAGGGCCAGTGATCAGTATGTTTGGACATGGACCTTGGACAATGGGAGAGATTAATCACACTGAGGACACCATGTCCCCTCCACTCTCACTGGACAGTTGTAAGAATTTCACAAAAGTCTGGATACAGTTAAACGCACAGTTGGGATTAAAGCAGGATTTACAATGAAACAGGGTTTAATTTTTTTTCAATTTAAAGAAATATCAATCTGCTATAATTAGGAAGGGAGGGACGATAAACACCTTAACCATTTTAACTAACTAGCATACATCAGGCACAAAGCAGAGAAGGGCAGACTCCTGAGGACTGTCTACAAAAAATCCAAGAAAGAAAGAGCAGCTATCACTAAATTACTTGTGGGGTTTTTTTCCTAAACATGAACACTGAGACAGCCACTCAGATTAAACACGATGCTGTCTTCACATCTGAGACGCAGCACATCCCGTTTCAGATCCTCGTTCACACCAACCCATTCACACGCAAAGCCTGTCCTTCTTGGAGAGGAACTTGTCTCAATTATTATTCATGAAGCCCAGGCTAGTTGGAATCTATTTGGGGTTTCATACTCAAATCAGATTTCAACTTTGATTTTTCAGAGGTTAATAGGTTTGTCCAGTGGTCTGTTTTGTCAACAGGGCCCTAGAAAAAATTAATCTCCAAAGCAATCCAAAAGGTCAAAAGGAAGACATTGAAATGCCATAATAAAGAAATTACAGAGCCTGCGATGTGTTCTTCGGAGGCATTTTAATTCAAGCTCAGAAGCATGACAAAGAAAATAAGATGGCGTTGCTCCATGCGGATGCTGAAAGGGGAAAGTGACATAAGAGACTGGCAGGGGAGGCAAACAAATTTCAACGGCTCATCCTGGCCTGAGGTTCTCTAAAGAGTCTAATGAAAGAGGAGAAATTCTAACAGAAGTAGGAAGGAAAAGGACTCTCTGGTAGCAAATTCCTTTTTAATGTTTGGTGAATGTAATTCAATCAACATTGACTGCTACAGAAAATGCGAACAATTGCTACTTCAGCACAGAAAAAGTGGAATCTCTGAACTTCTAAGAGTGATTAATGCTCTGTTCACATGGTGGGTAGAAGAGAGTAGGGTTACAGAAGTTGAGATTAATGCTGGAACAATTTTCGTCTGTTTGCTTCAAACTTAGCCATCCTGTGCTGGTCATTAGAAATACCAGTGGGACTTTCAAGAGTCACAAGTTGCATTATGGGTATCTCAGCAGTGGACAGAGTGTGGATGTAGTTTCATATGGTGAGCATCTGATTTTGTGCATGTGAGGAGTGGGGTCCTTCACGGTCACAAAGGTAAAGACAAAGATAATATTTGTGTGATATGCTGGTGTAGTCAAGTGTCCCTTCAGCTGGTAAGATTTTGGCACTGATCCTTGAATCTATTTGTCTTCCATAAAACAAGAAAATTGCTTAAGGAATCACGTGATTCTAGTCCAGCATTCTTTTTATATTTCCAAGGTCCAAAAAAGAAAATGAGGAAATAAAACCCTAACCGCAAAAGTAAACACCAGGAGAGGAAAACCTGAACAAACAACCAACACATAATATAGTAAATATAACTTGACCTATAAATTATATAAGAAATATGAAAGACTACATCTTTCAGGTAACAACGACAACCTGGTCCCTTCCTTCAAATAGTTTCCTGGGATGTCCTCTTTTCTTAGTAGAAACACGCTGATAAAATATTTAAATGAAATGCCTGCCCAATGGGAAAACTAGTGGACGATATGGAGCTAACACATCTGAGTTAACTTTTATTACACTTTCCTTCTCAGACACTTGTAATGGCTCCCCGTTGCCCGTGTAATTAGATACAGACTTCTCACCAAAATCTGTATTAGTTACCTATTACCGCATAACAAACGACCACATACTTAGTTAAAACAACACACATTTCATACCTTCCTGTTTCTGTGAGTCCAGGGTTGCCAGTCCCAGCATGACTTAGCTGGGCCTGTGCTCAGGGGCCCGCCAGGCTGCCATCAAGCTGTTGGCCATGGTTGGGGTTCCCATCAAAAGCTCAGTGTGGAAGGATCTGCTTCTGATCTCTGCAGGGTGTTGACAGAAATAGTTTCCCTGTAGGCTACGGGATTCCTGGTTCATGGCACCTTGCTTTCTCAGCCAGGATTGCGGAGAGGGAATTGGAGTCTCTTCACAGTATTTTCTCAGGCTACTTTTTCAGACTTACTCATCTCCACTGCACTTCTAGATACACTTACAAAAAAATTTCCAGGAAAACTGGACCTCAACCTATTGCCTGAACACTTCCTTTCGTTCTCATCCTCCTTATTTTTGCATAAACTGGTGCCTTTTCCTGAATTCCTTCTTAAAAACATTTAACTTTCTCTAAATCCTAACCAAGGTCCACCTCAAATGTGTGCTGTGTTCCTTTTGGCAATGTAACATTTGCTGACATTGCCCATGACCATCGTCAATCCTGACCTCTATTTTTGGTTCACTTTAAGAGGCACCAGCTGCTGCCCAGAAGGTACATCCCAAAAGATCACACTGATCCGTGGACTGAACCTGGACCCTAGACCAGTTCCTCCCTTCGTTGCTCCTTTCTTTCCCCTTGATTTTCCAGGCTTCCTTTTTGTTTCTGCATCACAGCTCTGCATCACCTCCTCAATCACATCCAGGTTGTTTGGTTTTTCCAAATGCTTCATCTCTCCCAGTCAGAGCTGCCCTCACCTGCTTTGAATCACTCTCCATTCAATCCTCCTCTCTACATTGAAGTGCTTGTTTCTCATCCTCAGCTGGGTCTCTTCATTTAGGGATTGTTTTAACTTCAGAGTGTGAGAATCACCAAGAAGGCTCATCATTTTGCGGATCCCTGAGCCTCACTCCCAAAGTGTGATTTAGCACATCTGGTGTGGGCCCCAGGCTTAATCATTTTTTTTTTCTTCAGACACCGTAGGGGTCTCTTGGGAAGCTAACCCAGGATCACCCCTGAGAAAAAAGGCTGTGCCTGTTCAACCTCACTTTCTAATTCCAAACCTTGCTCAGATTTCTCAAGGTGGCTTATTCACGCTTGTCTCAGTCTTGGCAGATGATTTAGCTGAATGGTTCTCAAACTTTCCTCCATGAACCACCAGGGGAGCTTGCAAAAATTCTAATTCCTAACCCCTTCCCATACCACTTAAATCAAATCTTCCTTTGGAGTTAATTATTTTTAATCAAAGTATAAATGCATACAGTAAAAGGCACAGCTTTTGAACATACTGTTCAATGCATTTTAACAAATGCACGCACCTCAGTCACCAACACCTTAATCAAGATGTACGATGTTTACATCAACCTAGAGAGTTTCCTCTTGCTCCTTCTGGTCAACCTTTCTCCCCTCCCAGAAAAAAAAACATTAGTCTAAGTTTTATCCTCATTGATTTTTTTTTTTTTTGCCTGATCTCAATGCAATCAAGATGGAATCATACAAAGTGGGATCTTTGTTTCTGACTTCTCTTGTTCCATATAATGTTTTTTGAGATTTATCGATGGTTGGCATGATTAGTCTTTAAAATGAAGTATTTATAATATGTAGTTAAGTTTGAGAATCAAATTTATCCTAATCATTTTCAACTTTGTATAGTGGATTGACCTGGACAGCTGTAAAAATGACACAAACAAACAATATTGATGTCCACCTTCACAGTTTCTAATTTAATTGGTCTTTGCTGAGAACCAAGTGCTGATATTTTTGAAAGCTCCCCAAGGGATTCTAATAACCTGAGAGTGTCGAGAACCGCTGGACCAGCCTCAGAGATCATGGAATTCTGTCTCAAGTTCGTGCAGGTCTTCCCCACATCCTTCTTTCCTCTCTCAGAGGAACTCATGGCCTTTCTTCCTTCCGTTTGTGCTCCTGGCCTAATAGTAGCTACTATTTTGTGAATGTTTACTATGTGTTAACGACTTCCTATATATTATTTCATTTGGGTCTTACAATAGTTCTGTTATCCCAGTTTGACAAATGAACAAAATGATGTTTAAACAGAGAAGTTACAAAGCTTGTCAAGGTAGGAGCCAGGATTCAAACACCTGTTTACTATTTTCTGAGTCATGCCACCCAATTATTATGTCCCTTGTCCATTAAGTATTCCTCAATTTGTTATTGTCCATTGGCATTTTTAAAATTTTCCACTAGTTTATAATGATAGTTAGGTTTTTCTCTGTCATAAAAAAGGAATAAATAAAAATTTTTCTTTAAACATGTCAGCCTTCAAGCTACATTCTTATTTCTTTATTTCCATTACTCCCAAGCCCTTGAACTTTCCATTTTACTCTTCCACCCATCGCACAAAGTGGCCCCATTCACTCTTCCAGCTTACTTTTCATTCTATTAAGTTCTTGGCCACTCCTTCTCCATGTTTCTTTCCATATGTTCAACTGGCTGGACAGAGGCCAGTGGAAGATGGTTTGGTCTCAACTAGAAATGAAAACCTCAAAGAACTTCATATTAATTAAGGTAAAATGAGGAGTTTGATTCCTGATTACAGTAATGATTGCCTAACAACAATAGGTAATTTTTATTGCCTAATATGTGCCCATATACAGTGCTGTGTAATATCCAAAGAGGATCTCTCGTGAGATGTAGACAATCTTGTTGATTAGGCACGACTCAAGTTTATAAAACTGTTATGGTTTGTAAAACTAGTAAACAGCTTTAAAATGAGTAAACGCTGGATCATATGGTACAGACAACAAGACGGCAAGTATTCAGAAGAGAAAGTAATTTCTCTTCTGAATACTGGGCAAAGATATTCATAGAGTAGTTAGCATTTAATTAAGTCTTATAATATCTTCATGAGTACTCATGGAGTAGTTAGCACAGTCAGAAAGACGGGATAGGAAGGATGGTCCAAGCAGGGGATCCTGCACCAGCAGGGACCAAGAGCTTGATAATGGCTTTCTCTATCCTCTGGCATTTTATGTAAATTTCTTTGCCACATTTTCTTTAGTCTCTAATCTCCATTTCTCCCTGCATCCATTGGTTACCAGACTTCTGAAAACTCTGTCTGAGCAGACTGGTAATGCCCTCCTTAGCTGTGGTATTTGTCTGACTCTATTCCCCCTCCCCTTTTTTCTTTTTTTAAATTCTTTTTAAAAACTATTTCAATAAACAATTCATTGTATTTTTTCCATTACCATCTTTCTCACTGCCAGCCGCCACCCTCCCCTCTGCAATCACCACACTGTTGTCTATGAGCCCCTCTTTTCTGTGCCATCCCTCCACCCCCATCCCTCCAGAGCTGTCAGCCTGCTCTCTATCTATGAGTCTGTCTCTATTTTGCTTGTTAATTCAGGTTGTTCATTAGATTCCACTTTTGAGTGAAATCACTTGGTATTTGTCTTTCTCTAACTGGCTTATTTCACTTAGCATTATATTCTCTAGGTCCTTCCATAGTGTTGCAAAGGGTAAAATTTTCTACCTTCTTTTTTTTTTTTACAGCCGAGTAGTATTCCATTGTGTAAATGCCCCATAGTTGTTTTATTCACTCAACACTGATGGATGCTGTAAAAATCCTAGAAGAAAATATAGGTAGTAAAATCTTAGACATTGCTTGTAGCAATACTTCTTCTGCTATATCTCTTCAGACAAGGGAAACAAAAGAAAAAAAAAACAAATGGAACAATGTTAAACAGAAAATTTTTTGCACAGCAAAGGAAAGCATCAACAAAATAAAGAAAAACAACCCACTGAACAGAGGAACATATTTGCCAATATATCTGATAAGGTGTTAATAGCCCAAATGTATTAAGAATGTATAAAACTCAACACCAAGAAAACAAACAAGCCAACTTAAAAATGGACAAAGGACCTAAATAGACACTTCTCCGAAGAGTATATACAGATGGCCAATAGACATAAGAAAAGATGCTCACTAATCATCAGAGCAATGCAAATTAAAACCACAATGAGATGCCACCTCACACCTGTCAGGATGGCTGCCATCAATGAATCAACAAACAACAAGTGCTGGTGAGGCTGTGGAGAAAGGGGAAAACTTTTGCACTCTTGGTGGGAAAACAGACGGGTGCAGCCACTGTGGAGAGCAGCATGGGGTTACCTCAAAAAATTAAAAGTGGAACTGCCTTATGACCCAGTATTCCACTTCTTGGAATTTACCCACCCACCCCCCCAAAAAACCCAAAAAAACTAATTCAAAAGACTATATACACCCTTATGTTCATGGCAGCATTATTTACAATAGGTCTGGCTCTATTCACTGCCTGGGTCATTACCCACTTCTGAAAGACCCTAACCATCTCCCAGATTACCCTGGGCCTGGATCAAAGGATGGACAATCTAATCGATCTCTTCCCAGTAGTTCTCTAAATTCCCCCAGAAAAGCCCGCTTTCCAAGAAGTATCCACAACACCACATGGTTTTGATAACATGTGAAGGTCATCAAATGATGTTTACACAGAAGCATAGCAGGGGCCTCACATGGGCTCAGCAATATCATACAATACATAGTTTTCTAAGAAACTAAACTTCGATTTGCTCTTAAGTTTCCACAACTAAGTTCCCTTCAATCTGGAATAGACTTTGGAGGCCTGGAAATGGAATTTCCTTTCCGAGCTAGTTGACTTGCTTTCCAAACACTGAAATTCAGGCCTCAAACCTCCATGACTCTCTTCACTATGCCAGAATGCCTTCCTCCTCCCTGAAGAAATATTATAGAAATCTGGAAGACATAGCAATAGTTGAATTGGTTGCCTAGTACAGGATAGATTTTAAAAATTTGCTTTATTTAAACGGTACATCTTCACTGAGCAACCAATTTTAGAAAACAAGTGAACTGTTAAAAAAAATCAAGAGAATTCATCTCAGGAGAATACCAAGACATATTATATTGTGGCCCAAGTTACAAGAAGTCTGACAAGGTCATATATAGTATTTCAAAGTATGGCTTTTGTTACGATTCAGGTATGGTGAGGCTAACATAACAGGAGATGATTAGCCTTGGAAAGATAGTTTGAAAGGGAAGGGTCATCAAGGAACATGTATGAAGGACCCATGGACAAGGCCAAAGGGGGGAAGGACTGGGGGTGGGAGGCGGGGGTGGGTAGGGCATGGGAAAGTGGTGGCAGGAAAATGAAGACAACTGTATTTGTTCAACTGTACTTGAATAATAATGAAAAAGGATTAAAACAAAGATAGTTTGTTATACGCACAGATTCTGAGAGGAGGGGCATGCCACGCCACAGGGAGGTCACACACGGGGAGACACTAGGGTTGGCCAACAGGTAGAAGGAGAGGGGCAACTGGGGTGAGCACCTTTATTGTGGCTTCCGTGGGAAGGAACAGGTGAGGCAGGGAAATCAGGCTTAGCACTGGCTAGTTTGAATTAGTTCATGGGCTCTGGAACTCAGGGGCCACTCTCCTCGTTGTATGGTGCTGACCCTGGAGGTGATTAAGGCAGGTGGGTAGCGGCCCAGAGTGTGAGAGCCAGTAACGGAGGGGGTTGGGGGTATGGGCTCTGCACTGGCTGGTTTGCACGTGTAAGTGCACTCTGGTGAGTTTTCTATCTCCCGGAACTGGGTAACCACAGGAATGGCAGTCACCAAGATCCCAGACACCAAAGCCCCGTAATAGAGAACAGAATAGACATGGTATCCCAATACTATAAATGGCGTGGAATGATGAGAAATGACATCCAGGGGAGAGAGAGACAGAATGGCCCACACTGGCACCCATGATTTGTTCCTCTCTTCCTCAGCTCTGAAGAAGGACTAAGGGTATTTTGCTGCTTCCCTCCGCCAACCCCAACTCAGTCACTAATAGTGGTTTGGAGAATGCTGCTTGGTTCAGCCTTCTCTGCAGAGTGTCATAGGGCTTTCCAAAAGAGGAGGCTTTAAGATGTCAGCGCTCCTGAATTAGAGAAATTATGAGTGCCCAGATTATCCTGGAAATAAGCCCCCTTGCCTGCTTCCAAGGAGCAACTGCCGTGCATTGCAGGTGGCATCCATGCTGCTCGGGGGGCTGTGCGTGTCAGGGCTGGAGTTCTGTTCCTTGGTGCAGGTTTGAGAGAAGAGAGTGCCTTTCTGAGTCTGGGCAACAGACCAGTTTGAAATGGGAGTTAAATTTTATCCTTATATAAGTCCGACTTAGGGTTACTAAAAGAGAACTTCAAGGCCCTAAATGCAAAGTGTAAAACATGGTCTAAATTAGTGACATCATTTTCTGATGCAAGTTGTTTTACAGATATATACCCCTATTTTGCTCTGTATAATGTGCACCCATTTTTAGCATAGACTTTCAGGAAAAAAATCTTTCATTTTAGTTTTTAATTCAATTTTTTATTTATTTATATTTAGATACTTATTTTTTGTATTATAAAGGAATGTTAGCATTTATTTTTGAGCCTATTAGGATACAAGAAATTTTATGTAACAAATAACCACAAAACACAGACTAGATACAAGGTACTACCCATGTATAATGCACATCTTTATTTTCCCTGAAAAAATTGGGGAAATAGTAAGCATTACACATGGCAAAACACAGAAAGTTACATTGTTCTCTTTATTCAGAGATGTTTAAGATCTATATTAGCTCTATTTCAGATCTATATCTTATTTTTATGAGCAGATGACTACTTTATAGGTGAGGCTTTCGAGTTGTAGTAAGAAATAACATTTACAGATAAATAATAAAATAGTATAATAAAGACAATTAGCTCATAAAAGTCACCGTGTTGATGGAGCCACCTTAGAGTGTGGGCTTACAGCACAATGTTTCTGTAGGATGAGGAATGGCTTCCATGCAGTGGCCGCACCACCGCCCAGCTCAGAGTAGCAGGAGCAGAGGCTGGTGCATTGTGGTCTCACACAGCCCCCCGCCCCAGGACCCCGACCTCAGGGTTGTCACTTGACCGCCTCCAATTCTCAGTGTCCTCCTTTGTAAAATGAGACTGTAAGACTGGATTTTTAAATAAAATTTTAAAAATTGTGGTAAAATACATGTCACATAAAAGTTACCATCTTAACCCTTTTTAAGGGTGCCCTTGAGAGGCATTCAGTCCGTCCCTATGGTCGTGCTCCACCACCGCCGCCCATCCACAGAACTCCTTCATCTTGTCCAGCTGAAGCTCTGCACCCATTAAACAAATCCTTCCCGTTCCCTTTGCTTCTGGCCCCTAGCAACCACCATGCTACTTTCTGTCCCTTAATCCGACTGCTCTGCATGTGGCATGCAGGTAGGATCACACAGCGGGGGTCCTTTTGGGACTAGCTCATTTCATTTAGCATGGGGTTCATCCATTCTGTAGCATGTGTCAGAATTCCCTTCCTGAGGCTGAAGAATAGTCCATTGTGTGACTCCATCACATTTTGTGTATCCATTCATTCCCCGGTGGACACTGGGGGTGCTCCCGCGTTTGGGCTGCCGTGAATAACGCTGCCATGACCATGGGTGTACAAATAGCTCCTTGAACTCTTGTTTTTGAGGGGTATATACCCAAACGTGGAATTGCTGGATTATATGGAAATTCTGTTTTTAACTTTTTGAGGGATCATCATGCCATGCTACTTTCCCAGGCCTGGATATATTTTTTTTTAAATATATTTATTGATTATGCTATTACAGTTGTCCCATTTCCCCCCCCACTCCACTCCATCCTGCCCACCCCCCTCCCTCCCACATTCCCCCCCCATAGTTCATGTCCATGGGTCATACTTATAAGTTCTTTGGCTTCTACATTTCCTACACTATTTTTACCCTCCCCCTGTCTATTTTCCACCTATCATCTATGCTACTTATTCTCTGTACCTTTACCCCCCTCTCCCCCTCCCACTCCCTTATTGACAACCCTCATGTTCTAGTTGTTTGCCTAGTTTGCTCTCGTTTTTGTTTTATGTGTGGTCGTTAATAACTGTGAGTTTGGTGTCATTTTTACTGTTCCTATTTTTGATCTTTTTCTTAGGTAACTCCCTTTAACATTTCATATAATAAGGGCTTGGTGATGATGAGCCTCTTCAACTTGACCTTATCTGAGAAGCACTTTATCCTCCCTTCCATTCTAAATGATAGCTTTGCTGGATATAGTAATCTTGGACGTAGGTCCTTGCGTTTAATCTTGGGTAATGTAATTATGATGTGCCTTGTTGTGTTCCTCCTTGGGTCCAGCTTCTTTGGGACTCTCTGAGCTTCCTAGACTTCCCGGAAGTCTATTTCCTTTGCCAGATCGGGGAAGTTCTCCATTATTTGTTCAAATAAGTTTTCAATTTTTTGTTCTTCCTCTTCTCCTTCTGGCACCCCTATAATTCGGATGTTGGAACGTTTCAAGGTGTCCTGGAGGTTCCTAAGCCTCTCCTCATTTTTCCAAGTTCTTGTTTCTTCATTCTTTTCTGGTTGAATGTTTGTTTCTTCCTTCTGGTCCACACCATTGATTTGAGTCCCAGTTTCCTTCTCATCACTATTGGTTCCCTGTACATTTTCCTTTGTTTCTGTTAGCATAGGCTTCATTTTTTCATCTGTTTTTCGAATAGATTCAACCAAGTCTGTGAGCATATTGATAACCAGTGCTTTGAACTGTGCATCCGATAGGTTGGCTATCTCTTCGTCGCTTAGTTGTATTTTTTCTGGAGCTTTGAAGTGTTCTGTCATTTGGGCCATTTTTTTTTTTTGTTTGTCTTGGCGCGTCTGTTACTTTAAGGGGCGGAGCCTTAGGTGTTCACCGGGGCGGGGTAATGCTGGTCGCTGCGCTGTGATGCTGTACGTGGGGGCGGGGCCGAGAGGGAGCAATGGCGCCCGCTTCACTCTCCTCCGGATTTCAGTCTTTCACTCCGCTACCCACAATCAAACTGGGCCCCTCTGGTGCTGGTTCCCGAGTAAGTGGGCCTGTGCACACTCTAGGCCCCTGTGGGTCACTCCAACAACCTCTCCTGTGAGGCTGGGAGTCTCTCCTGCCGCCCCAACCCCCAGGGGCGCTTTCAATCAGAGGTTTGAGGCTTTATTTCCCCGAGCTGGAGCCCTGGGTTGCGCAGCGGTCTGCTTCTCTGCCCGCCGTTCGTCCGGTTTATCTGTGGGCGAATGTGGTGCTGCAATGTGCTATCCGCCACTCTGCCTGCCCCACTCTCCGCCACTCTGAGTCCGGCCCTCTGGGTTTATCTGTGCAAATGTGGGACCGCAGGGTCTGCTAGTGCTCGGACTGCCTGCGCCATTTGTCCCACACTCCGCCAGTCTCAGTCCCGCCACAGCCACGCGAGTCCTCTCCACCCCAGTGCCGTCTCCGCCCCTCCTACCAGTCTGGATGAATGATTATTTTCTGTTTCCTTGGTGTTGGTCCCCCTTGCTGTTCGATTCTCTGTCAGTTCTGGTTGTGCGAGGAGGCGCAGTGTGTCTACCTACGCCGCCATCTTGGTTCTCCTAGGCCTGGATATTTTTAAGTGTCCCTTCCACATCTAAAAATCTAGGAACCAATACTTGTTTTTAAAAAATCTCTTGCAGTAATTTCCCCTTCACCTGGAAACCCTGATTACCAAGGGAAATGCTCAAATGCCTTTCTTGCAGGTGGCCTTTTCTGGCCTCTCTTTCTCTTACACTTGGGTTACACAGCACCCTCCCCCCCCTTTTTTTTTTAACCAGGGTCAAATCCTAATCACTTTTTAAATTAAGTTTTTTATTTTTTGTTCAAGGACAACCAGCTCTGTGAAGGCAGAGATCATTTCTTATTCTTCTTTATCTCCTCAATGCCTGACACAGAATAATGAAGCAGCGATGGTCTGTTGAGTGAATGTGTGGATAGGTTGAAACAAAAATAGGGTCAAATAATTCCAAATGACAAATTGAGGAAGTAATTAAAAGAAGTAATTGGAGAATAATTTTTCTCTAAATGCAAAGTACTTCCCAGGATAGGCTGGGACTGAAATAGTAGTAACGATATGTGTGGTAATTAAAATACCTAACACAGCACTATCTCAAGCATCAGCTGGAGAGGATTTTTCTCACTTGGGCCCTGGGAACCCTGGCCAAGCATTCTTGCTCCTGCACGCTGGCGTGCTCGAGGATGCTCTGTTTGTGTCAATGCCCAACAACACGGCAGGGCCTAGAAGGGGCTCTCTCCACGCGTCCCCGTTAGGCAATCCAGAAAACTCATGTTTGATGCTGGAAAGCACCTAAGCGTCCAACTCCCCTGGACGATGCAGCAGAGGTTCAGAGAAGGGAAGAGGCTGTTCCCAAGTCATATGGCAAGAGGGCCGCGTCCTAGATTTGGAGAGGCAGATACATGCTCTTCTCACGCAGTTATGAACTATGTTGAAACCGCCTTGCTGAGTGGTGGAGGGCACACCTGTCCGTGGGCACCTGTTCGCTCAAGGGTGGAAAGACCCTTGAGCGGACGTCTCTCATTTAGAGCGCCAGAATTTCAGTTGCTTCCGTCCTACGCTAAATAAAAGGCCCTGAACTGTGGGCGAGCAGGTGATATCTCTGGACACGGACAACAGGAGTGCAATCCTCCCGGGAGAGAAGCCCTCTTGCCAGTTTGTTTTTGCACCTCTGCAAATGCTCCCTTCCGGCAATTTTGCGCCACAGCGGTAGGAAGGGTGTCCAGAGACCACCGGGAGTGGAAGCTGTGGTCCCTGCATCGGCCTGGAAAGTGAGCAAGGGAGGACACGACGCGGCGCGCGGGTTGCTGGGGCGGGACCAGAGGCTGTGCCTGCTCGCAGGGCTGGGTGGGTGGGAGGGGCAGGGGCGGCGCTCGGGTCTCTGCTGGGACGTCCCGCCGCCAGGGAGCAGTCGCGCTCCTACGGGCCCTCCGGGCGCACCGAGGCAGTGCCCAGGGTGACAGGTGAGCCCCGATGGGGGAGCGGGACCCCGCGGGCCAGAGGGAGCTGGGTGCGGGGGACTTGCCCTGAAGTGGATGTGAGGACGCAGGCGCTCTGAGCCTGGGGGGAGCAGCGCCCCTGGGTATGTATGTCCTTACTGCTGGACAGGGGGCCAGAACAGGGGGCCTCAACTTCTCTTGGAGGCACAGGAGCACTGCACATCCAGGCAGGGGGTGGGCATGTGGGGAAAAGAAAGGCCTTGGATGGAGAGAGATTCGTCCCACCGGGACATGGAGAAGTTCCAGGCTGTCATCTCATCCCGTGCCACTTTTCACGACGGAGCGTGAGGTCTTTGTGGGGGGACTCCGGGGACAAACAGAGTTCATCTGTCACCCCGATGGTTCTGCCCTGAGGATGCGTTCTGAGCTCACTCTGCGTGATTCTGGGTTTTATGGGAGCAAAGCTCAGAGACACTAGCCCACAACACCCCGCCCCCACCCCCACCCCTCAACAAGCAAACTGAGAAAACCTTTCTTGTGTCTTGTCTTGTTTCATTTCGACAGATTAAGTGAACTAGGTTAGGAACGTCTCTGAACCTCCAAAGTGCATGCAACGTTTTTGTGTCTATGCATGCATTTTTAAAGAGAGCTTCCTTAGATTTTACTTGATTCTCCCAAAGATCAAATAGCTAAAATCATAGCTTTGAGCCCCATTAACCTGGCAAGTTTTAGTGGGGTCTTCAGTCTTGTGGTGCCTGGGTTGCAGATTCCTATTTGAAAGCTGGGATTCAGGGAGGACTGGAGGGGAGGGGTTGTGTCAGGGATCAGGCAGGACAACATTCACCCACTCTCACAAATTTGTCTGGCGTAAGAACTGGTCTGTTTTCCACTAGTAGGAAATCAAGTTAGTATACAAACATGCAGATGAGGAAACTAAGACGCATCTCTGTGAACGAAAGGCCTATCCATGTTCCTTCTTGGTACCCAAATGGGACCCCAGCAGTGGAGTTCCCAAGAGCTCTGAGTGGAGGTCTCAGAAGTGCAATGTTCCAAGTTTATAGGTCCCTGGTCCACTGGCAGCTTGGGAGAAGGAGGAGAGAATGGATGTACTCAGCCGCAATGGGCACCAGGAAAACCCAGGGTGTGAACTGGGGGTAGGGTCGGGGGAGCTTCAAGGGGTGGGCATTGCTAGATGAGGAGCTGACTACAGAGTTAACAGATAGCCTTGAAAAATCACAGTTCATCATGAATCCCACTTTACTTGCTCCCACCAAATGGGCGGGAAAGCTCTATAGGTGTAAGGCAGTGAATATCGCTACCACTTGAATAGTTGGCAGCTTTTCTGGTCCTGCCTTCTACTTCCACCGAAGTCTGGAATCCCAGGGTGAGGCTCGTAGACAAGCTGGCATTAGGATGAGGAATCTCAAGCTGTGTGTCCCCAAACCATGGATACCCTGCAGGGAGCCTCCAACGATCACAATCTCTTCCCAACTTCAGAGTAAAAAATACAGGGTAAAACAATCACCATTTTTTTCCCTCTATAAAATTTCCCCAGATCTTTGGGGCTTGCTGTTGTGTGACATCGTGTGTAGTTCAGAATTGCATGTCTGGTTATGTGGATGCATGAGAGATCGTTATTTGCAGTTTGTAAAGAGTCCATGGGTTCGGGTGGTCCCACGGATGTAACAGAATCGGGGTCACACCACGTTCCTCTTTAATGTCCTTTGAATGTAAGCGAGTCCTTTGTGGACCTCAGCTCTCTGGGTGGGAGCGGTGATTCGCACAGGGCCTGGGGCTGTTGAGGAAAGAAGCTGCCTCACTGTACTCGGCTAGCAGCCCAGAACACTTTCTGTCTGTTCTTAACTTCACACGTATTTTGTAAACTCAAACCTTTCTCTCGGTGAGCTCTATGGGACCGGGGTTAAATTTCTTAGTCCCTCCTCCCTTACAATTGGTCAGTCAGTTTTATGAAATCCCAAGCTTAACTGTTGTCTTTTGAATAACAAAGCAGCTGTTTCTACCTACAACCTGTCTTTTCCTGATAGGATTACTGTTTAAAATGGCCCCATAACATGGCAGGGGTTTATTTGGCAATGGCAGAAATTAATTTTGCTCCTTACTTTAAAAGTCGTTAAAGGACCAAACTTTCTTTTTTTGAATAATAGTTGCTGCTTCACTAGCCCTTCAGCACAAGCTCCATTTTGTTAAGGTTACTCTTTGTTCTTTTAGGTGTTCAGCACCTAGTATTTACTGTGGCGGGCCCCTGGGTACAAGGTGACTTCACGTTTCTGCTTTCAAGGAGTTCACAGATAAGCACTGTGCACTGGAGAGCCCGTTTCCCTCGGCTTTGGCCCAGGGGAACGCTACTCACTGTGGTTTCCTGGCCTCGCAGCAGCCCCGCTGCCCAGCGGTGCCTGACTCCTACCATGTCTTTGCTGTGTAGGTGCCAGGTCCGTGAGTAGCATCGCTGCTCCACGTCAGTGAACTTGACGAGGAGAGAAACATTCACTTTCGGTGGGTAACCCCTGCCCCCAGGGAGCACCGGCCTCTCCTGTGAGGGCCCTCGCTGCTGCCCAGGGGCAAGTTTCATATCCTGGGCTACTGGTTTTCCCAATTCATTCAGAAGAAAAGTAATAAGTGTTTGAATGCTTTCTGAGATGCATCCTAAGCGAGAGCTGGAAGGGTATAATCAATACCACACAACAGCGAAGGAATCTACTAATTTCAGACTTGTTAGGTTGGGCCAGTCTGAAATATACGTCTGTAGAACGCTGAGGAAAAGTTTGAGAATGTAGATTTTGGTACCAAGTAACAGTGGCAACGATGGCAGGCACTCATAGGGCACTTGCTATGTGCCAGGCACCCTTCAAAACAGTTAAGGTATATTAACTCATTTTAGTCTTCTCTCTACCCAAGGAGGTAGGTGCCACTATTCATGACATTTGAGCCCTGGATCATACGGTTTAAAGGTTTGATTCCCGGAGCTCTTCTGGGATAAGGTCTACTTCATCTTTGCTATTGTAGAGCGCCTCTTTCCCTCGTGCCTACTCACGGTGAGAGGCCGCCCGGCGCTGCAGACAGACTGCCCCACTCTCTCTTGGTTCGCTGCTAACTAGCAGTGTGACCTTGAGCAAGTCATTGCTTTCTCTGTGCCTAAGTGTCCTCGTCTGTAAAATGGGGGTAATTGGGGTACTCCCTCATTAGGCTGCTGTGAGGATTAGGTGAATTTACATATTAAAACACTTAAGAAGTGCTTTGTACACGGGATGCACTATTATTTTTATTCTTAGCTATTTCTTTCTTTCCGGCCTCATTGGCCAATGTCCCCTACTACAGCAGCTATGCTGAGCTGCTAGAACTCCCCTGGACTCCTCAACTCTCATATTTCAGTGACTTTGAACATGCAGTTTCCTTGACTAGAAAGTCAAGGAAAATTACTTTTCCATCCTGTCGCTCATGTCAGCTCACATGTCCCCTCTTCGGGGACCTACCTTTAGTGCCCTCACCCTCTGTTATTCTCCAGGTAGCTTGTTCCTTCCTTCTTTGTGATCTCAGTAGACTTGTAACAGTCATCTATTAAAGAACTTAGTGATTAACAACTACATAATATTTGTTGAGCACTTACTATGTGTCCAGTAGTGTCCAAGTATTTTTCTTTATATATATATATACATATATATACACACAGAGATACATATATATATACATATATACATATATACATACATATATATACAGAGAGAGAGAGAGAGAGAGAGAGACGGTTCCATGAGGTAGGCTTATATTGTGTTATAATTATTTCCACGTCCACCCCCTGCCCCAGTAGACTGTGACAGTGGCTTGTCCACCTGTGTGTGTTGTTCATCCTGTATCTCTAGGACCTGGCAGAGTGCCCAGGTCACACACAGTGGGTACTCCATAAATGTGTCAGTGGCTGCATTTTACCAACAGCTATTTACATTCAAATAATAAGCTAATTGTAAGTAATTCTTCTTTTGTATAATCTTCATGCTTTCCTCATTGCAGAAATTCACTCTCAATATTTTAGAAAGACATGATAAGCAAGAAGAAGGAAATACAAATTCCACTCTTCCCAGCCCTGGAGAACTAAACAACTTGCTTAGGGATACACAGCTGCCCAGCAGCCACACTGAAAACCAAGGTCAGGCCAGCTGGGGACAGAGCCCAAGCTCTTGGTGCTGCATGATACTGCTGCCCCTCCCCCCCTCTGCTCCCACTGCCTGACACACACACATGAACAAGTTGGAAGCGTTGAAATTTGAAATGAAATCTACCATACATATAATGGCTAAATGCATGAAATCTACATTAAAAAAATTCCCACTATTCAGTCCTTTCATGCCTTTTCACATCCTGTTCAATGTTTTTTTCTTTTTTTAGGATAATCCACACGAAGAGGCAGCACAGTGAGGTAAGGTGGAAGGAGCGCAGCATCTAACTCAGACAAGCATGGGTTGGGGTCCCAGCCATGCCACTGGAGCTGTTACCAGGGACAGGTTGCATAACCTCCTTCCCTCCGTCTTAGTCTTCAGTGAAAGGGGGACAATAAGAAATACTTCTCAGTGTTTTCTCAAGTAAAGAGGTCAAGTGCCTCGAACTTGAATCGTGGTGGGTTTTGCTGTTAAATCTCTCATGGCGATACCCTAGGACTTGACCAAAAGGCGTCCTTGTCAAATTGTTTTCCACAGCTCCACGTGGATTATTTTTCCACTCCTTCATTTTAAGTCTCACTGTAACTTAACCTTTGTGTTATTATTATTAGATGTCTTTAATAACTTGCCTCATAGCCATTTTCTTAGAAATTCAATCTCTTCTCCACAGAACCTGTTTGGAGATGAAAGAGAAAAAAAAATAGCAATTTTCCTTTAAAAGTGGATCATTGTTTCCCTTACACTATCGTTAATGTTTTTTATTTTCTTTTATCAGCGAGTTACTTCTCAGTCAATTCACATTGCCAGACCGAGCTCTCTGGATTTCTTGCAAGATGAAAGGAGACAACCATGAATGAGCCACTAGACAATTTTGCAAATGTGTCTGATTTCCCCAATTATGGCGCTGCTTTTGGAAATTGCACTGATGAGAAAATCCCCTTCAAGAGGCACTACCTCCCTGCTATTTACAGCATCATCTTCCTGGTGGGCTTCCCGGGGAACGCAGTGGCAATTTCCACGTACGTTTTCAAAATGCGGCCCTGGAAGAGCAGCACCGTCATCATGCTGAACCTCGCCTGCACAGACCTGCTCTATCTCACCAGCCTCCCTTTCCTCATCCATTACTATGCCAGTGGCGAAAACTGGATCTTCGGCAAGTTCATGTGCAAGTTCATCCGCTTCGGTTTCCATTTCAACCTGTACAGCAGCATCCTCTTCTTGACCTGCTTCAGTGTCTTCCGTTACTTTGTGATCAGTCACCCAATGAGCTGCTTTTGCGTGCACAAACCTCGATGGGCCGTGGTGGCCTGTGCTGCGGTGTGGGTCATTTCCCTGGTGGCGGTCATTCCCATGACCTTCCTGATCACATCAACCACCAGGACCAATAGCTCCGCCTGCCTTGACCTCACCAGTTCAGACGACCTCACTACTATCAAATGGTACAACCTCATTTTGACTGCAACTGCTTTCTGCCTTCCCCTGGTGATCGTGACTCTTTGCTACACGATGATTATCTACACCCTGACTCGCGGGCCTCGAACTCACAGCAGCTTAAAGCAGAAAGCTCGGAGGCTGGCCATCCTGCTGCTTGTTGTATTTTATGTATGTTTTTTACCCTTCCACATTTTGAGGGTCATTCGGATTGAGTCTCGCCTGCTTTCCATCAGCTGCTCTGTTGAGAATCAGATCCACGAAGCTTACATCGTTTCGAGACCGCTGGCCGCCCTGAACACCTGTGGCAACCTGTTCCTGTACGTGGTGGTCAACGACAACTTTCAGCAGGCCATCTGCTCCATGGTGAGATGCAAAGCAAGTAGGGACCCAGAGCAGGCAAAGAAAATCAGTTACTCAAACAACCCTTGACCAAAGAGAAAGGCCTGCTGATACTTTCCCAGTAGTTTCTAAGAAGTCCAGACTATCTCCCTCAATGGAACTCTCAGGGAATAGTGTGTTTTCAGGTAATTATGTATCAAAGCCAGGGCAGAACTGCCAAGAGTCATTTGCACCCCATTTATCAAAGAGCCTCCCTTGGGTAGGTATATGAATGGGATACATACGTATTAGCCAAGGATTAAAATGTAAAATGGGAACTGTTGGAACTCCGGGCCATGACGGAGAACACACGCCCAGGGCACTTCAGTGAGTGAGCGCCAAGACAGGAGAAAGGCAAGTTTTCACTCCTGGTTTCATACTCCTTCCTGCTGGGGCCTATTTGTATGGAACCGCCTGACTACTCAAGGCATTATTTATATCTTTTTCAATATTCTTTTTTTTTTACATTTTGTATTTTTAAACATTTTTTTTCAAACTTCACTTAGAGGTTATTAAACGATATTTGTCACTAGGTTGCAGCTAGTTTGGCAGATTAAAGCAAATCAGTACCAGACACTTGGGATAATTCAAAGGTGTCAATGTAAACAGCTGAAACGAATAGCTGGAAGACATCTGGGGTTTTATATCTGTATTGTTGTAGATCATTCTCCAAGTTGTAATTGAAGTTGTAAAAATTATCAAGTTGTATTTGTTATTATCAATGAGTCCTGAGGACGGAGGGGGCACTTTTGGGGAATAGAGGTACTTTTAAATATATGTATATTGGGTGTTCAATAAAATCTAACATGTATTTGACTTGTCTCTGTGGGAAAATATCCCAGGAAACACTAATTCTCTTTACATACCTTTCTCTTGTGTGACTATCATGAAAATATGACTTCTATTATAATAGCAAAAGCTATTTTTGAATTGTGTGTGTGCTTAATTATCGCTGTGTAAATATCTGAGAAAATGCCTAGTCTGAACATTTAAAACCCTAGCAAATGTGTTGATATAATTAATAAACTAATTTTAAAATCATTGAATAGGCTGGTAATATTTTTCTGAGAAAATGCAGCTTTGCCATAATTATATTTGCATGAAGCTTATGTTCTCCATGCTTAGAGAACAAAACCAATTCTAAGAATCATTTGCAGAATAGAGCCGAGTAGATGACTGGAGCAGAAGACAGAATATCACAGGAACTCTGGGATTTTCAGGTTCTTCCCGAACAGTTACATCTGGCTTAGACCTGATGAAGGACGTTCTCCAGGACCCTCGGCCAGGGGTGCTGGGGAAGAAGGAGGACATTCGATGGCTCTATACGTGAACTTTTCTGGATGACAACATTCTCTCCACCCATCACCTTCTGAGCCATCTTCTCTTCTGGGCCTTGCCATAGCACATGGAGGGAACCACTTCACCAGAGAGCCAGACATGCCTGTCCGCAGGGCTATGCTGCATGGAGTAGCATTCAAGGGTCCATTTGGACCTGAAAGCTGGGTAGCTCCTCTCCCCTCTCCCTAACACCCAGCCCAGCTCCTGGGCCATCACCAAAGTGGTGCCACATGAGCCTTCATACTGCTGCTGTCGTGGTTCTAGCCCAGGGAGTGACCCCCTCCTCTCTCTCTCTCTCTTCTTACTCCGAAGATTTCACCCACCCAACAAAATTCACTTCAGTCTCTTTCATGTCTATCTCAACTTGTCTCTGCAGCTTCTTTTATCCATTTCCTTCTTTCTACCAGTTTGCAAAAACAATAAATCATCTCTCTTTCTGATACCAACTCTTCCACTCGGTCCTTGGTCCTTGTTCACCTTGCTTAGGGACCTCCCCTGACACTCACTCCCACTCTCTTGACATTTTTAAATTTCCCTTACCCTGGATAACTGACCTTAGCTTGGGAACATGTACAATTTTCCCTTATCCTCAAAATACCTTCTCTCCATTCAGCTGTCGTGTTATGTCTTCTCATCTGGCTTGCTCCCTGCAGTTATGGGTCAGGTTCAGATGACGGTGCGCCCTTCAGGGTTCTGCTGACAGAAGATGATCACATACATCCAAGCTAAATTGGATTCAAAGGGTCAGTTTTATTTTTCAAAGTAAAGAGTTCAGGGCTAATTGTGCTGGAGGATGCAGTTTGGAACTGAGGCCAAAAAAGAGATTGATGATACTTCCAAGGCTAGAATGGGGCCCACACGACCTTGATTCATATACCCAGTTGTAGACGGACCAAGTATAAGAACAAAAGGCAGAGCTCTGACTGTCTGCCAGAGAGGAAGCTGCCTGCGTCGTCTGCTCTCCACATAAGGACTGAAGCTCAAGTTCAAGCTCACTGCATCTGAGTGCAGGGAATCCAGAAAAGCACTTTCTGAACTTTGGAGACACAGTAGCCCCTTCGCTTTGTTTTTAACTTAGTATCATGGAAATTTTCAAAGACTCACAAAATTAGAGAGAGCAGCAAAATGACCTCACGTACCTGTGCCTCAGGTCACCCGTAACCAACACCACAGCTTTGTGTTTTCGTCTTCCCTTCCCATCTTTTCCCCTTTAAAGTGTTTCAAACCAAACCTTAGAAGACATAATGGTTTCACCTATAAATGCTGCAGCATCGATCTCTTTCGAAGCACACAAAACCAAAACAAAATAAATTCTTAATAGTATTTAATACTTAATCTATATTTCTATTCCCTTGGTTACCTCAAAAGTGTCTTTTCACAGTTGGTTTTTTGAAATCAAGGTCCAAATAAAGCCTATACTTTCCATGTCTGTTAAGTTGCTTGTAATCTATCAGAGTTCTGCCTCCCTGTAGTTATTGCCATTTTTTTTAGTGGAGGAATCAAGTTGTATGTCTTGTGTAATTTTCCACATTGTGGGTTTGAATTCCATGTGCTGTTTATTGTGATCCTCCGTACCTTTATTTGCTGTAAATTGGAAGGTAGAGCTAGAAGCTGGTTAGATGCAGATTCCTTCCTTTTTGCCTTCCTTCCTCCCTTCCTCCCTCCTCCTCTCTTTCATTTTTCAGAAGCTCTAAACCACCCGAGGAGTGTGCAGTGTCTGACTACCCTCCATTTAGTGGCTGAGCAGGGGTGCAGGACGCATCAGCCTGATCCTTTGATCAGAGCGTTCTCCAGCCTCCGTTGCCTTCCCCGTTTATCAGTCAGGCTTTTCGTTGTCTCAATCTTCTAGGGCTCTCGCGATGGTGATTTGGACATTCTAACACTCCTCTGCTTTTGTTAGTTATGGCTTTTCTGTACAGATCCGTGACTCATCCACTACCATTCCCCCTTCCACTCTGAAGATGGCTAACACTGATCGGATGGTGATCCTCCTGCTTCCGGAAGGCGCAGGGGAGGGATGGGAAAGACCTGGGAGCTGCTTCTCCACTGCTTCCTCCAGGGGGGTGTAAGTGTTGACAGAATTGCCTTTCCACATGGGCCAAATTTTTGTTCTTGAACTCTCTGGGATTAACAGCTAAGCCTACGTAGGATCCCTGGCATTAGACCCATGCCCCTGGGGCAGAGGCCACCCGCGGAGCTTGTCTGACAGCTGCGTCCTCCAAGCCCACCTCAGGGCCTGGGTGTGTCCTCCTGGACCAGTGCGGGCCTCTTGGTTTCACCCCCAGAGCCTCTGAGAAAGGGTAATGCGAGACTTGAATAACTACACAACCGTGGAGCACTTGCGGCTAAACATCACTTCCTGTTCTAATTTTATTCTTAAATTCTACCCAGCAACACCATTTGATAGTGTCTACCTGACATGATACAAGGAACTCAGGTGATACCAAATGATGCAAGGCCAGCCGTGGAAAAATGCCTGAAGGTTGAGGGCCCTTTCCGCAACTGAGCTCCAGGAAGAAACTAAATTGTAACATGCAGTGATCTGTTTTTTAAATTTTCTTTTCCCTTCAGCACTCAATATTTTCTGTCGAGCTGTTTTTCATTAATCCTGCCATATATGTATATGCAATTTGCTGTAAAACCCACCCACTGTATTCCTAATGTCGGACATATTTTTATCGTTTATAGAATGTACATTGGGTTCTCCTCATCGATTCTACCATTTCAGTGAATTTGTCTTTTCATCTATTTTTGTCTATCTTTCTTCACATTTTTTAGAATTGAATAATCACAGTTCTTTTACAGTCCTTATCTTTCCATGTCAACATCTGGGTTACCTTTGGGTCAGCTTCTATTGCCTGCGATTTTCTTCATGTTTGCTGGTCATGTGATCCTGTCTCCTTGCATGTCCACTAATTTTTTAAAAACATTTTATTTACTTTTAGAGAGAGGGGAAGGGAGGAAGAGAGAGAAACATCAAGGTGTGAGAGATTGCCTCTCTCAGGCTCCCAAGGGAGGTCTGGCCAGCAACCCAGGCATGTGTCCTGACTAGGACTTGAACCGGTGACCTTTCAGTTCACAGGTCAGCACTCAATCCGGTGAGCCACACCAGCCAGGGTGTATGTCTACTAATTTTTGATGCAATGACAGAAATTGTGTATGAAAGAATCAGTAAGGCTTCTCTGAGTTTTTATTTCATTTATTTTAGTTTTCCACTTAATCTCACTTCTCTTCTAAAATTCTCTCATTCACTATATTAATCATATTTTTCTTTAACGCTTTAGAAATATTTACATTGCTGTTTTAACATCTTTGTCTATTAAACCCAGCATCTTGTTTGTATTACTTTTCTCTGGATGCTATCCCAGATTACCACAAATTTAATAGCTTAAAATGCCACAGACTTATTTTCTCTCAGAGGCTAGAAATCTGAAAGCAGTTTCACCACACTGACATCAAGGAGTTGGCAGCCCTCCCTTACTTCTGGAGGCTCGAGAGAAGTAATTTCTTTGTATTTTCCAGCTTCCATGAGCTGCCTTCCATCTTCAAAGCCAGTGCTACAGCATTTTCAAACCTCTGACCTGTGCTTCTAACTAAAGACCTCCTCTCTCTGCCTGATTCTCCTGTCTTCCTTTTATCGAAGCTCTTGCAATTACTTGGGGCCTACCCAGACAATCCAGGATAATTCCCTCATCTCAAAATCCATAATTTAATCACATCTGCAAAGTACCTTTCACTCTGTAATGTAACCTATTCACAGGTTCTCAGGACTGGGAAGAGGGCATTTTTGGACGGCTAGTATGCAGCTTCCAACAGCTGCTTCTCGAAGAACACTGGCTAAAGTAACAATCATAGTGTAAGGTGACCCTGGGGTCATTTTTTAATTGCTTTTCTTTTCTTGGAGGTGGGACACATTTTTCTGGGGTTTTTTTGTTTTTTTGTTTTTTTGTTTTTTACTGAATACTGGATATTGTAAATAAACCGTTGTGGTGACTCTAGATTCTATTATTGTTCTTGAGGATTGTCGCCTTTTTCTCTAGTACACACATCGATTTCTTGCTTACCATGAAATTGCGTTGACATGGTTTTACTATTTACTGTTTCTTAAGAACAGATTTGTGAAAAGCCCAAGGCATTTTCCAAGCTCTTCCAAGGTAGTGTACTCAATCACCAAATTCTGTTTCTCCTGTGGTCTTACCCAGACTCGGTTTTTGGTTTGGTTTGGTTTGGTTTGGTTTTTTCAAAGCGCATCCAGAAGAGACTTTACTCTAGGGCATGCCCTTTACCCCTCAGGCAGCTTTCTGCTGTGTGGACAAGAAGAGGCCCTGGGATGTTAATGAGGTTTTCCTGTCTAGATGCGCTGGAACTCCGAAGTCCCCTAGCACTGCTTGCCCACTGGTATCTCTGATGCCGTGACAGGCCTTTTTGATTAATCTGCAAACTCAGGACTCACAGGGAATCTCCATGTGTTTCTGCCCTTCCCTCCCCACGATTCCTTCATCGTTGGTCCAAGTTTTACACATGTCAGCCACGTCAAACTCTGACCTCTGCCTCCTCAACTCAGGGGGACCCCTATGCTCTGCTGTGACCCCAGTTCTCTGCTCCACGGTCAAGAAACGCCTAGACAGGGAGCTGGGGCCATTGTGGGCCCACAGTGTTGCTCTGCCTCTTGTCTGGAGCCCAAAAACACTGGATTCGTGTATTTTGTCCAGTCTTGTCTTTGTTAACAGCGTGTTCCACTGTGACCTCTCCAGGCTGAGGGAGTAGATCTCATGAGAAATACTCCCTGCCTTTCCCACTAGTGCTTTTGCTATTGGCCCTTCCTTCTAAAATACGGGAGAGACTTCAATGTAACGTGGCAGTTTAACCACTACATCCTTCCCTAAAATGACAATGGGAATATAACTACGAAGACATTGAAAATTTGGCAACCGAAGAAGGCGGACGAATGGTGAAACCGAATGAAACCTCAGCTGGTAGTGGAGGAAATCCAGAGGCAAGGTAATGTATGCTGCTTCGCTGCAAATGCTCGGGAATTAGAATGGCCAGCTACTTCTGAAGAGGGTTATAAGTGGGACTGACGATAGGAGGTTTGATTTAAAGCCTGAATAAGAAACAATCACATTCCTAGACATTCACTTGTGTCCTGTGCAAGCCAAAGACTGCCCCTTTCCCACACCAACAAAATTCTAAGCTTTTCTTTCTGGGGCGTTTGAGCCAGATGGACCCCTGACTTGAGGACAACAGACAGAGTTAAAGGCAGAGTAAAAGTGAGGTCCTAGGTACTGGGTGGGGACATTTGGCTCTGACAACACTGGCAGCTCATGCATACATTTCCTAGCCGAATATTGGCAAACTCTCCTCCAGGCAATGGAAAATATGGCAATAACAGATACAACTTACACAGCACCGTTTTCTTCACAAGCCCAGTCAAACTTCAGGGCCCTCCTGCAGAACCGCGATACTGTGCTGACTTACACGAGAGGAGGGAATATTCTACATACCAACAGTGGACGCCCTCTAGTCGTCCTGCCTTTTCAACTTAGCTTACTAGTGTCTTGCTCTCCAGAATAAGTGGACTGCCACCGAGGACACTGAGGAAAGCCGATGGCAGGAATCCGAGACTCTAAAACAAACAAGTGGGGAAAAAGCACTCTGGGAAACAGAAACACCACAGGGAGCGTAAGAAAAAACTTTTTAAAACCTATAGTTAATAGTCCCAGAGACATCCTGGAAACAGACCAGGAGGTTCTAAAGGAATGACCATTCAAGGAGCAAAAATCGAGCTCTTAGAGGGATTAGGCAGGGGGTTATTAGAGGGTATATTCCAAATGCCCGCCACAAACTGCCTCCAAGTTGAAACGCACTTTGAACTGGGGAATTAAGAGTAGTCTTGGCATCTTCTTTTAATTTATCCTAACTTATATCTAGTAGAACCTCTTTGAGGCTGGTAGTATGATGTGAGAGTTATTCTTGATTTCAGTGTAGATAAGTATCCTCGGGTTTTTGTTTTGCATTTCAGAGGTGTTCGGAAAGTAGGGTTAGGAAAAGAGGGTTTTTTAAAGTTCACCTAAAGCACTGAGTTTTTAGGCGTTGCTCTATTTCCTTATTTTTATTTTATCTCTATGATCACATATTATATGATGTAGGAGTAATTTTATATGCTTCCATAATAGCATATAATTCGTTTTTCATGATTTAGAAACATGTCCATTGCCTGAGCCCGTTGTTTTTCTTCCTGGAAATGTTTGATAAATACCACATTAATGTTTCTCAATGATGTTTTTTGAATTAATAACAATACCTTCCACAAACACTTCAAAAATGAAATATAGATGCATAGAATATTTTGTATTCAATTCAGATCTTTGCTTGTTGAACGTAGGTATTTATGGTATAGAGGGATGTATGGCCTACATATTTAGGGCTACCGTATCAGTTTTAACTTCTATTTTGTAAAATAACACCAGCATCTTTTGAGCCTTTACTATGTGCAAAACACTGTGCTCTACCATAGACACAGAACCCTTAGTAATAAACAAGCAACAAACAAGTCCTCGCAGAGATGCTACAATATTGCACAGCAGCTGCATTATCCACATGTGCCTTTTAGGTTGCGAATTTATGTTATGCTGCATCTACTTACCAAAACTCAGAGGCATGTTGCTTGGTTCTTTTTGCCAGTATAGTTTATCATTACTCCATAGTAGCTATATTCTAAAGAACTCAATCTAAAGGAAGCATTTCGGGAACACACATAATTATCTAAATCCCTCTCACCGAGAACCCTACAATGTATTCCAAATGGCAAACTCACAGAAATACCCTAGGCTCCTAATTGTACTTGGTTAAGTGCCTGCTTACCTGTTTAATCCATTTAGGAGATGAACAATACGCCAGTATTGGGTATTACATACTTAGCATTATCCCATTTTCAAAGGCAACATTACAAACATCTGAATCTTACCCCATGAAAGCCAGGAGAAAAATCTGCCCACATAACCCACACACCATGCTCCCTGTATCAAATAACAAACGTGCTCCTTCTTGCAAAATATTTTCTGAGTCCACCTCAATGTTTAAATTATAATGCTTATTTTTTCCCTTTAAATTTGGGGGCAAACCAGATTATTATTTATATTAAAGAATTGAAACAAGGCCAATGTTAAAGTCCCTGTTCAAATTTTAACCATTTGCAAAAAGACTACTTCATTTCAGCTTTTTCTGCATCTTTCTCCCACTGCCCAGCCCCGGATGGCCTGTCCTACAACTTCCTTTTTGCATCCGTGATCCACGTGGGGCACTTTATCCTGTAGGATTTGGATTACCACTCTTCTTCGTCCATGGGTTCTTTTTCTCCCCGGTGGGGTTATTACCTCCTCTAATACATGGTCCCATTTATTTGTGTTCGGCTCCTGGCAATATGCTATGAGGTGTGCTAGACAGAACAACCACAAAAATGAGCCTCCTTTAGAATGAGATATACTGGCTTTTTAATCCCAATTCTTACTTGACCAATTTCTGCATATGAAAAATGTATGCTTAAATTGAGTCTTTGTATCGCCTTTGAAGATGAGGCAAAAGGCTTCTATATCTGGTAACGGTCTAGATTAAATCTACTGCACAGACTTCCAATCAAAAACAATGAAAATGGATAAATAGAACATTTCATTAAACACCTATGAAAATGCTCATGGAATTGATAAGAAACCAAAGACTCCACAAAAGGGGGGAAAAATACATATGAAGGTGGGCAGCAAAAGCAGCAATTTTCCAAATTGTATCCGCAAAATCCTTGTGCTTTTGAGCCAAAGTTTCGACAGCTATGTGGGCAAGACCAGGATGAACGAATATCTTGGTTTAGCCAGAACGGGACTAGCTAATGCCTGTTGCCCTGGGGGCAATTATTAACAGCACCCACTTGTATTCTTAAAATTGTCTGGAATGACATATGGTCGTCCTAAGGATCAGAGGTAGAACATAACGCATGGGGTTCTGATGGGAGATGTCTGCGAAGCCTGCCTGACAGTGGGCTGTACTCTCCGCGCTGAGGTGAATGATAAATAAGGCTACAGAGCAGAAGGGAACAGAATATAAAACAGCCTGCATTTACTTTGACGTTAGGCTGAAGGAAAATAAATTTGCCCATGAGGAATCATAGTCAGCATCAAGCTCTCATGTAAATTTGTTGTTACCTGAATGTTAAAATTGAAGTTCAAGTGGAGAATTGAATTTAAAGTGATTTCCAGATGGATAGTACCACCAGGCAACTGGCAGAAGCATATGCAAACCCTCTCTGAGGGGACCCACAACTTTAACCTAGGCCTCCAACAATTCCTACTGGCAAAGCTGAGAAAATGAGGAACACTTTTTAAAGGAGATCACAAGAAACGCCAACAAAAGGCACCAAGGGCAAAACATCAGGATTTAAGGACAGAAGAATCAGGCTGTCAAAGGTTTCATACGTGAAAAACAGCAGACACTGATTGTAAAATAGAATTTATATTGTTTACAAAATTACGAGTCTTAAGAAGAGTGATGATAATGAGACAATAAAATGATTAAGTACATGAAAGAAAATGAACAGACTTCTAGAAAAAATATATAATAAATTGAAGTAAAAAATGCTAATGGTTTGGTAAAGCAAGAGATTAGACTCAGCAAATAGAGAATTAATGCACTGGAAGTGAGATAAGAAAACAACTATGCGAAAGCCACCCAAAGAAACGAGAAGATAGAAGAGATGAAAGAGTTAGATATGGAATAGAGGGTGAGAAGGCACAACGTAGACATGAGCCAATTTTCAGAAGGAGATAAAAAAGTAAGAACGAGGGGAAAAAAACAAAAACAGTTGGGTTATTAGGTTACAAGTATTTGTTTTATTAATAACGAAACAAACAAATGGATTATATAAAAGAAAGCCTTCCAGGGAAGAGTGACAAAAATCTGTCATAAATGAAGGTTGACCATTAATCTAATTCTGTTTACTTGGGAGTTATAAAAGATAAATAAATAAATATTAATTAATCCAAATGAAGTCATGAAATAAGAGGGGAAAATGAAACAGAAATTGGAACACAGAGGCCATAAAATAAGATGAAAGAACAAACACAAATATGTCAGTATCACAATAAATGTGAAAAGACTAAATATTCCAGTGTAAAAAAATAAGACTTTCATATATCCTTTAAAGTACTATAACCTGCACGCTCTTTTAAAAAGAAATATCTAAAATGTAAAACAACTTACTAACTTACATGAAAAATAAGAAATGGGACATACCTGTAACAACGAAAGAAATGGAATCAAAAATTGTCCCAGCACAATAGAAGTGTATTACTCCTTTTTAAAAAAAATCAGCCAAACTGTTCCTGGTCAGAAGGTGGCTTTTGTCGAAACAGAGGTTCAGGGACCCAAACGCCTTTCAATTCCCGACTCCTCCAGTGTCTTGGCCCTCCGAGTCTTCTTCTATTTCTTCTTTTTCTGACATCCCTTTTATTTATTATTTTTCTGAGTCTTCTTTTCAACCAACCTCTTCTTCACCGCTTCCCTCACATTCCATGAGTCATCACTGATGGCTGTTCACTGCTCACAGTCTGCATCTTCATTACCTGGTTATCTGGGAACTAAATATGGGTTGGATCTCCAACCACCCCACAGAAAGGCAGAGCCAATTAAAGATAACTTCAATGCAAAGCTCCTTAAGAGAAAAAGAAAGGAAAGAGGACAGTCGTTGCAGGAATTGTGGAATCCTGCCCTGTAGGCTTTGTTTCCTGCCCTTGGTGAACTTGCCTTGATGAGACTCTTCTCTAGAAGAAACTTTTTTCCACCGTTCCCCTCTGTCTGGCAGATTCCTCCTGAATCTTTCTCCTCTAAGGCTGAGGTTTCCAGCTTTAGGATAAAGAATTAGTATCCCCCTGGAGGGCTTGTTACAGCAGATTGCTGGGCACCGTCCCCAGAATTTCCGATTCAGTGAGTGGAATTTCTGCATTTCTCACAGGTTCCTGGGAGATGGTGAGACTGCCGGTTGGGGGACCGCACTGAGGGAGAACCCTTGCCCGAATGCCCCATCTGGAATGGCCTGAAGGCATATGTCTTCCTGGAGGGGGCTCCCTTTTCACTGCCAACTTTCTGCCAGGCAAGTTTGGAAGCCTGAGGGCTACTTGATGATCGCAGACTCTTTAAAGCCAGAGTACAGTTTATTTAGCAAGACGATTCCTACAGATACTTAGTAGGCTTTCCAACTGTTTGCTCGCCGCATTAGATTCCTGGTGTGAAGAACCACGTGATTCCTTCCCTGGACGTAATTCTCACTCTGGTCCTATCTTTGCCTTCCGGTCCCCACCTCCTGCAGTTGCCTCTGTCAGTGTACCTCGTACAGTGACAGGCACCTCGAGGTCATCTCATAAAATAACCCTGGGCTGGAAAGAAGTGGCTTCAATTGGGTCTTTGCTACAGGGCCTAATCCCTTCAAGGAGCTGAGAATTCGTAATGAACCTGCTTTTGTTGCTCAAAGTCCTTCTCATTCTGACGTTTAAATCCTGGGCAGAAACACAGGTTTAAAGTGCAGAAACAGCTGTGCCTCTCCTGGAAACTCCGAATGTCTGGCCCCTCTCCATTCTTTCCCATCTCTTCTCTCAAGCCAGTCATTTGGACTCATCTTTTTCTTTTTGCACCTTGCTATAAGCAGCGAAGAAAAAGCAACACACGTTTCGAGCTCCTTCCGACTCCTTTCGCAGAGCTACCCACCTACTGCCGGCACTTGATCTACTGTCACAAACACAGTAGGCCAACTTTTACGCTACGATATGCTAAAGCTCTCTGTATTTCTGCCTTTCTTTACTTTTTCCCTGCGTTGCCTGCCACTCACCCACTATGCCAATGCCATATTTTAGGATTTGTTAAGACAGGCTTCTGCTTCAAAATACCAGTTTCCATATCGGTTAGGGTAATACTAGCCAATGAAACAAAATAGCTTTCAGATTTAGTGGCTAACACAATAGAAATCCTTTTCTTATTCAAGTGACTGGCCAACACAGGTATTCCTGGTTGGCAGGCTATTTACATACATGCAGCGATCCAAGCATGTACGTTCCTTCCATCTGCAGCATCACTAAACCCTAGCATCCCGGAGTCCTTGCGTCTTTGTGAATGAGGAAAGTGAAGGAAAGCGAGAAGGCACGTACTTCTTATGTAAGTACTACGTCACTCCGACACACATTCCATTGTCAGGAACTAGTCACACCGCCCCACCTGGGTGGTAAGAAGGGCTAACTTGTTGCTGAATGAGCAGCTACCTCTCCAAAAGAACTGAACTCTGAAAAGCGTAAGGGGCACAAGAACTTGCTGGACAGTTAGTTAGCCTTCTTGCTCACAAAAATAAAAAATGATACAGTAATTGGAGCCTATCTTTAAAAATCTGGGAAGAAAAGGATTTTTAAACAAGCCACAAAAATATAAACCATAAATCAATGATCGATGATGTCAACTACATAAAAAATTAAGAGCTTCTATTTATCAAAATACACCATAAAAGGAGCAAAAAGAGAAGTCTCACACTGTCTTGGATGGCTTTCTGTTGAAGATACTTGCTTTATAAACAGCTGACCTGACATATGCAGAATATGCAAAGAACCCTTACAAATGAATAAAAAAGACGATGAAGTAGAAACCGTAAGTAAAATACGTACATGGGCATTTCCCAGAAGCAGCAGCATGAATGGCCTACTCCAATGTGGAAAGCTGCCCCGACACATTAGGATTCAGGGACATGCAAAACTGAACTTCGGCGAGCTGCCATTTCCCACCCATGGACTGGTATGCATTTAAAGGCTGGATGGTAGGAAGCATCCGGAAGGAGGTGAGACAAAGTCAATTCTCTCATATCCCTGTTAGCAAAGGACTCGCCTACTCATTTGTAAAACCAGGGTAGTGGGTGCAAGGGTATTTGTTTTCTTGTTATTTAATAATTAACTCTGTATGATCTATTCCACAATATGAACACTAAAAGCAATAATCTTTTAAAAAATATGGTGTCAGAATTACGGAAAAGATGGTCGTGGTGCTCCCATCTTCCCTGCACGGGACATTGGGTGACATATACTATTTTCCATCCTGTCTCCCTACTGAGAACCGCTTCTCTCTTCCCTCACCTCCTAAGCCGAGGATAAACATTACCTCCTAGACTGACATGAAATGCTAATCTGAACAAATCCACCTCCTCACGTTGCTCCTTGGAGAACCGGTGAGTAAGGGAGCCACGGCGCCGAGCCACGGGATGTTTTTCATCCCGGAACGCAGTCCCTCTGGAGGAAGCTTGCCTTCTGTTTATGTCAGAGGGGTTAATTAAGAAAAGTTGGTGTCATTGCCAGTAATTACCGGGGATCAAAATTTACAGGCGGCACGACGAGGGCCTGGCAGCTACACCGAAATAAATCTGCCTCTGACCACGCAGCCGCAGCTGTTACATCTCAGAACATATTCTTCCGATCACCTTGGCTTTCTGAAAGCTGGAGCAGAAGAGCCTGATTCCCACCAAGTTCACTGGACTTGCAGACAGGGAGACAGGCCCGCAAAATGCCATATGACTCTGCTTAATGGCCTTCAAAGCTGCCACAATCCATTTGCCATCTCTCCGAGGAGTGATTTTTACGCTTCTCTCCAAGATCCAGAATTTAAGGACAGAAAGAGGCTCTTCTCTGTTGACGTTCAAACTGAACGAACCAATTCCTATGCTAAATTAAAACATGCCGCCTAAAGGAAGTGGGCTTTCCGGAGAGTCCTGCCCTGGGAGCCCAGGAAACGAGGCTGGAAAAATGGAGGGGCTGTTTGGACCTGTCTGTGTGTACACGAGGGGAAGGCATGTGGGGAAACCACTTTGCCGAGTGCAATCAGAGTGCACCCTGCAAGCTCGCTTTGGATACCCCTTGGGGGACGTCCTGCTCCCTAATTGTCCATTAGCTTGCCGCAAATGGCAGAAACAAAATAACCACTAGAGGGCACAGAAAACCTTATTAGAAATAAAAGTGCCTCAGAGAAAACTGTCAGGACCTGAAAAATAGGAAAAGCTGGAAATGTGATCGTACCAAATGCAGCTGGGAAAGGCAAACCAACGGCGTGTTTTTACAAATGCAATCTCTCTATAAAATATGCTTCTCCTTTTGGAATAGGAGTAAAATTGGAAAAATTGGTGTTTTTATTTTTCCCATTAATGTGAAGCAATGTGTAAACTCCTTTACAATTTAGATTAGCTCACAGATAGCAGTATTTTGCTTTTTTAAGAAAACGTTGCAGGAGAACCCATGGGGCGCTGTTCATATTGGCATAATTTGCCTAGTACCAAACCTTCCCTGCAAATAAAACATTTGAAAATATGGATTTAAAAATTTAGTCAGATCATATAAATTCAGGGCCTTTGCCCACCAAGCTTATCTGAGCATTGGCCTGCAGTTTTTAATCATCTCTTTCAAGATTATACTTTAGACATCAAGAAGGTTTGAAAAAAAACTATAAACAATGCCACTCTTCTCACAGATATTTTCTACTTTGGTAAATATAGTTATTTTTCATAAATGTACATTATTTGGGTTAACATATGATAGGGATTTTATTTATTATTAATTTTAAAATTAATAATAACTTTAAATTTTTGCAGCTTCAATCTCTAATATGCTACATGTTGGTAGATATTATCCACAGTAGCCAAAGCTCTTTTAAGTCCTCAGTACTTATTTTATCAGCGTCAAGTGGTCCTGAAAGCAAAGAACTTAGAGGTCTCTGCCTCAGGCAGCTGACCTTAATGGCCTTGACCTCCCTGCCAAGGACAGACCTGGGCTGCAAAGAACACAGGGTTGGAGTCTGCAGACCTGAGTTTCCTCCTGACTCACCCACTTACTAGGCCTGTGATGTCAGCTCAGTGGCTTAGCAACCGTGAGCCTGCTCTCCCTTCCCTTGTAAGGCAGAGATAACACCAACTACTGCTCAGAATGTTGGGCAGCTTGTATGAGTTGCCACAGGTAGTGCGCCTAGCCCAGGGTCTGGACTATAGCAGGTAAGAAATGCATAGTAGTTCCCTCTGTTTATCCACATGCCTGTATTTCCCCCTACCATTACATCAGATTGTCTTTATACTCTTTATTTTTCTCCCAGTATTACAATAAAGAACACTTCCTTATTCTTCTCAATTAATACTCTCTCTACATTTCTCCTTGTGACAAAATTATTTAGTCAGAATTATAGTTTATATGTACAGAGTGCTTGCTCTGTGGTCGGCATGGCTCTGCATCACCCGTATCCCCTAGACAAACCCAAGGGTTGGCAGCTATGATTTGTAACTTGGTTTTACACAAGAATAAACCGAAGAGCAGATATCAAGAGCGCGCAACCAGCAAGTGTTGGAGTCAGACTTGAGTCCGGGTGGTTTCCAGAGTCTGTGGGCTTGACTTTTACACAAATATTCTGTAATGGCTCCTAAGGAACTTTCTACAGGACCCCACTGGTTCTGTGTAATGAAGTTAGTATATGACTAATGGCAAACTGACTCAATACATTCAGATCTGTTCACTTTAGAGATTACAGCAGTAACTCCTCTCTCCTTGCCTCAGTCTCTCCATTTCCAAAACAGACTCTCCATCGGTTAAGTAAAGTCGAACCAACCAACCCACACCTGTTTTTCCAAATGATGGTTCTTTATGACTACGGTTACTGACACACCATCAGGTAATTGCCTCTGGAAGAGAGACAGAAACAATTTAATATTTTCCTTCCAAATAATTACATTTTAATCAATTGGTTGGACTAAACCCTTATCTTCTGTTGCTACCTGGCAGCCTAGGTTGACCGTCCTTAAAATGCCAGGTTTGGAGAGAATGGGATGCTGCTATTTTTGCTTATATTGGCGTGTTTTTATCCACAGATTCTGGAACCTTTTTTAAATAACATAATTACATAAATGTCTGACACATATTGTATATACACTCAAATAGTAATTTCAAAACATATTGTAATTTTTAGAACAGACTCTACACAACCTGCAGAAGAATCTGAACAAGCCATTGTATGGCACCATGAGAATACTTCTCTCAATTTGCTTGGTTTTTTCTTTTCTCACCTACATGGTAAATGACTGTCATTACCTGTGTCATCTCCAGTGTCTAATCAAGTTAATTCAAAGCAGCAAATATTTTTCCGCACTAGGACGTAACTTTTATTAGTGTCCCCAGGCTTGGTGAAAAGCTTGGATTCACAGGGTACTAAAGCTAGAAGGGCCCCAGGGCCATCTAGTTTACCTGCCTGATTTTACAGGTGGGGAAATTACTGGTTTATGGTTCACAGTGGGGAAGGGCGGCAGGGGTTTGGAGTGGGGGAAGGATGATCTTTCTATTTCTATGTCTTTCTCTAAATTTTCTTGCCAACTCTGATGACCCAGTTTCTTTGGAATTTTTTTCTTTGTTTTGTATTCTTAGATCTCTGTCCCTTTCTCTCAGTCTTGGTGTCAACTAAAATATGGGTCACAGATCTGTCCCCTTCAAACCCTAAGGTTCCACTCCCATGAGGCCACCAAAGGAGCAGACTTTCACTGGGAATAAATGGGAGCAACGGCTTGGGGTGGGGGTTGTGTCTCACAAGCATATGGTACCTGGATTGAAATTGAATATTAGAGTCCTCTTTTCATAAAAGTCTCTGCCAATTCTGGCAGCCCACATTCCCACCTTCCGCCACATGCTTTTGATCGCTTCAGCCCATGCCCCCAATTCTCTCTCTGTTCTCTCCAAGCTCCACATTGCCTTTTTGGGTCACAGTTCTTTAATCGGTCTGTGTGTTGTTCCTGCTAGCCCATCCTTTTAAGGCCTCATTTTCTGTTAGCTACAGCTTTCCAGTGCATTTTCCTAAACAAAAGCAGTTCTTTCCCTGTTAGAAACTCTGGTGCCAACAACAAAATAATAATTTTTTTAGCCAATTATATTATAACTTAAATATATTTAAAGAGCATTTTGGAAAACAAGGCAAAAGTGTTCAATTCTACTAGAGAAGGGAAGGGAAGGCAACATTTACTCTGTGAAATGCAGGAAGCTGGCTGGGGAAGAAAAGCATGCCAGGCAAACAGAGCCACGTGGAGGTGAAGACAGAACGAGAGGCAAATTGTGAGAGGTGGAGGGAGCCTGAAGTTCACGGTTCCCCCGGGGTGGCAGAAGACGACAGGCAGACAGGTGAATGTAGGAGCCGTCAGCAAAGGGGCTCTTCTATCCTGGTAAAGTATTTCAATGGGAACATTAGGTACCCGGATCTTGTCCTCTGGTTCTTTAACCCCTTTGCTAATCTTACTTCCTCTCTATCCAACCTGCTGCTCCCTCAGTCCAGGCTGCCATTGCTTTTTCTTTCACTACTGCGTTGTTCTGAGGTACAGACACAAGGAGGTGCTGTACCGGGAATAGGAATGGTTCACTCAGGAAGGAGTAAACAATGCATGGAGAAATGATAAGAAATGAGCTGAAGAGACAAGCAGGGGCCAAGGCTCTTTCTGAGGTTGACTTTGCATCCACTCAACTCTCTTAGACCCTAGCTAACTAAGGAGCTATCCAAATCTATTTATTCACCCTATAGGAGGGGACATTCTCACCATCAAAACCTTTTCCCCCACTCCCCTTAAAAAAGTTAATGAGTAAACAATGTACAATTCTAGCAAATTTCCAGTGTAGCATAAAGTTTATTACAAAAATGAATATCAATAATCTTTTATTGATAGAGATCCAAGAAACTAGTAGAGATACTCCACATTCACCAGAACTGGTTGTAATAATGTTTAGTTATTCCAGACCCTCTGTGAGAACATGGAAATAGCCTCATTATATGTAAACCCATAATAATAGTCATTATTAAAATTTGATTCTCTTTGTAATACACTCAAACGAAAGGAGAAGCAGAGAAGCTAAGGTCTGTATTTTATGAATGTGGAACCAAGGAAATAATCAGATATACAAAGAAATTGTAGAGTTTGAAAATTATTTCTGGAATACCCGAATTTTTTTATTAGAAAATCCAAGATGCCCCATAGATTGACCAAGCTATTGGCCTACCTTAGCCCCCCAGAGCGGCCAGCGTCTTGCAGGAGGAAGTCCACGCCATTTACATCAGCAGGGGGCCTTGGGAAGTGCTCTCTGCCACACCTTGCTACGCTGTTGTACTGACTGATCAAGACCATGTCTGTGAAAGTCCCTGACATCTACTAAGTTTGAAAGAAATGGTAGCTTCCTGTCCTTGACTGGGTAGGGAAAGGGCTCTCCTACCTCCACTGGATTTTTATTTCTACAAGTTGCATTTGGATTCTCATTGTGTTGCCAATGGAAGTGGGGCTCTTTCACGGGATCATGAGAAAAGCATTTCACGGACCCAGACACGGAGAAGGTGGTATGGCATGGTCTATTCGGGTGGAAACAGATGGCTGCCCCTGTGTCCCATCTCCACCTGTCCCACCATGGAAAAGGCCCAGTTTTGTCCTTATCAAGACCGAAACAAAAGCCAGTGTCCAGAGTTTCTGTTTTCTATTGAAAGTTGGAGCTGTGGAGCCTGCAGGTAGCTAAGTCAGCGGTCTCAGTCCCCATCCAGGTAGCTTAGCACTGTTTCCAGCTGCGCTGCTGCACCCAGGCTCCTGCCTGGAGGCTGTGTTTGTAGTCCCCACGGCTGCTAGGCACACATGGTTGCTATGAAGAGAACGTGCAAATGAACGGGGAGAGTGTGTGTTTGAGAGAGAGGGAGAGGGCTTCTTTGTTAAGCTGGGTTACACAACCTCGAGCTTGGCATGGACCAGGCACTTTTTCAAGATAACCAATCAACTTCTCAACCTGTCATGGCCTTCTGATGGGTCCACCTCCCAATCAATCTCCTCTTTCCCCAGGCTAGATTGACAGGCCTCTGTGTTTGCCATTTTGGTTCCTATTGCACAGGCCTCATAAAAACAGTCTCCCTTGTGCCATTTTGGCTTGTACTGTGCACATGCTTATGTCCTCTCATAGTCTGGGTGAGTGGACCCAAGAAATTGAAAAGCTGGCCTTTCCTTCCTGTACTGGGGAGGGATGGTTGTTAATTCCCTCTGCAAGGCACCACTGAAATCCCCTGGAGTGTGAGAAGCTATAGCTCCCTGGCTAAGCCAGCAGGCTTACGCTCCCTGGTTGATTATGCTCAACCATGTCTGATTCCCTTTGCTTCCTTCCTCTATTAATAACTAGCTACCTACCTACTGTAACAATGGTGGCTATATAGAATATAGCATCGGAACTTCATAGATGAGGCAAAAGCCTCAGCTATAGAATGGCTCAAGACTGTGGAATAGATGAGTAAGAGAGCTAATGTTTAGTTCAGGTTCTTAGTTCTCCAAAAGCAGCCCTCTTCTTGCACCTTCCCGTTGTCATGCTGTCAGCTTTGTCCTGTGGGACCTGTTAGTTAAAGAACCTTAGAGCCTTTTGCTTGACACATCATTTTCAATCATCTATGTCTGGGTTTCAGAGTTGTGGCACATTTGCTATTCACTCATTAGCTTTTGAAAGGCCTTTGAATACAATTAGTCCTCACTTTGTAGATGCAAGCTGAAACCATATACCATGATTTTAATAATCAATAGGAAAAATTATGATTGTTCCTTGACTGTTAAAATTTTTGGTTGAAATTTGCCCTTTAGAGAATTATTTCCATGATCATGTATCTTCCCAATTCTTGAAGTCAGTAGAAAATTGCTTTCACTAGTATTTACTTACCACTGTTAACATATCTAAATGCTGAATGACAGCTGGCCACCTCTGTCTTTACCGGAGTTTTTAATCTTCTTTTAGAGATGAGCTTGTTTGACGATGTCATCTCAGCCTTTCTTTATAATAAGTCAAGATATTTGCTCATATAAATAGCTCAGGAAGCACACAAAGGGTCTTGGCAAGAATTCTTGAAAAGGAAATAGATTTAAGTCCAGATTCTCTTCTTAGTACACTTAAATTCATTCTTTTTGTTCTTTAAACACAGTTCCAAAAATACTTTATCAGTGCAGTCTCTCCAGATTTGACGTGTCCTTTCGAAAGGGCTTCATACGGGCCCAACCAGGGGCCGCCAGACGAGAGGCCCTGACTTTAGAAAGGGACACGTGACGGGCCATCTCGCTCGCTCTCCTGATTCTGCAGAGCTGTGTTGTGACGGAACGTGGGAGGGAGTATTCAAACAGAGTATCTCGCTGTTTTGAAGAACCTCATTTATGACAAAATTGGTATTTTGACAATTCTCTAACAATGTGGAGGAAGGGAGGCTTTGTGCTCAAATGACTTATTTCCTTGATTATTCTAAAGTCACTCTGTGAGGAGAGGGTCTTCGATCAGAGTGAGTGAGGCCAAGCACTTGGGAATGCAGGGGGAGGGAGGTGGCTTGAGTTCCACAGGACAGATAGACACAGAGGGCGCTTTTAACAAGTAACAATGGGTGTCAAAAGGCATGGTAGTGACTGTGAACTTTATGCTTCCAAATTGTCTCACACTTTGGCATAGATGAAGCTCACAGCCTGCTGTCCCCAGAGCAAATGTTGATGTTTCCAATTGCATCCTCTCTTACAACACTCCTTCAAAGGACTCAGAATAGAAGGAGTCAAATTTCAAATGAAAAGCGCGTGCCCTTTTTTTTTGTAGATTAAGGGGGCACCTTTGTGAGGAGGAGGGGGGCTGGGTGCCTCCCCTAATGAAGTCAGGCTGCGAGCCTCCATTTGTTTGTTTGGAACATGGTAGTGCAGTTATCTTCAGAGAAATGAATTGTTAAAGGATGCTCTAGACACTAAAAAGAAAATTTAAAAAGGAAAAATGTCCCTGGCTGGTGTGGCTCAATGGATTGAGCGCGGGCTGCGAACCAAAGGGTCACCAGTTCAGTCCCCAGTCAGGGCACATGCCTGGGTTGCAGGCCAGGTCCCCAGTATGGGGCACTCAAGAGGCAACCACACATTGATGTTTCTGTCTCTCTTTCTCCGTCTCTTCCCCTCTCTCTAAAAATGAATAAATTAAAAAAAAAAAAACAAAGGAAAAAGGGATCAGCAATAAAGCTATTAGTAAGCAAATGTCCAATCGAGTTTAACTAAATTAATTCAACAGATATGAAGAGGGACCCCAAAAACGGAGTTTACTTATTAAAAATTGAGCATTTATTCTTACATGTTTAGACTTCAATCACCTTCAAAGTACTCTCCATTTGATACAATACACCTATCAGGACATTTTTTCCACAACTCAAAACAGTTTTTGAAGTAGTTAATTTTGATGCCTTTTAGTGCTGCTGCTGTTTTTTGTTTCACCTCTTCCACATCGGCAAAAAGTTTCTCTTAGAGGATTATTTTCATCCCAGGGAACAAAAAAAAGTCAGGGTGAGATTGGGTGAATAGGGAGGGTAGGGCACAGGGTTCATGCCATTTTTTATCAAAAACTGCTGAATGCTCAGCACAGTGTGGGCAGGTGTGCTCACAAATCTCCCATCATGAAATGGGCAAACACATTGAGTCTTCAAAAAAAAAAAATCACTGATGCAGAACGCAGCCTCTCACAACAATGCCAGCTGGTGTGCTAATACAGATGGGTTCCTAGAACACTCACCTAGCAGGGGAAGCCTGGACTATAAAGGGCCTGCTTTCCAGATGATAATCGTGGTGTTTTCTTGGGTCCACCATTGTATTTGATGAGTGAGCACTTGGAGCTAGGCAGGGCTGCCATGTGTGATTGCGTGGTGTGTAGACTGCCAAAAGCTCCCCATTGCTCATAAAAAAACTCCTATGGGACAGTAGAGGCCCTAGAGTTAGAAAAGATTTTCAGCCCTGGAGATAAAACAGGGAAGCAGATAGACACAGTTCCTGTCCTAACAGAGGTTCCATTTCAGTGGCGGATGCAGGTGCATGAGCGGCGCTGGGCGTTCCATCCGCGGAGTGTGATCCAAGGAGAGGCTTGCTGGGGAGGGAAGCTATCAGCCTGAGAGCAGAGGGTGAGGAGACAGACTTGCTGGCAGAATGCAGGCAGTGGGGTGTTTCAAGCAGAGGGAATGAAATAGACAAAAGCTCGGAAGTGCTGCTGAGTCCAGTACTTTCCCGGCTCTGAACGAATTTCGTTTCAGCTGGTGCATCAGGAGTAAGCATGCAGAATGGGGTTGGGGACTTCGGCCAGGGCCCGCCCATGTAGAGCTCAGCCGACCGCTGTAAAAGGGTTGAGGCAGTGAGTAAATGTTTCTAAGCAGGAAGTAGGGGGATAGGACCTGCATTTTGAAAAGACTGTAACGCATGCAAGGTCCAGACTGATTGAAGGGGAACCAGACGAGAGGGAGGATACATGAAAGACTGCTTTGAACAGATCCTACATTGTAGTTTGTACTTTGGAGCAATTTAGATAGTTTATTTCAATAACATTTACATAATTTAAAATGTAATTACTTAGACTTGAAAGTGAAGTGAAATGAATGGTTGAACTATGAATCTAGGTGATGGCAAAAACACACAGAAAAGAGTTATTCCAAGTGACTTTAAAAAACAATAGATTGGTGGCCTGACCTTAGGGGACTATGCCCCAAAGAAAAAAAAAAATCACTGTACAAAAAGTTCTGAAACTGTTTAGAGCAATTGTTTTGTTGGAGAAAACGCGAACATAATTATTCTGAGATTTTTCTGCATGTTTTGTGAACGATATAAAATAAGTAATATGTGAGTTTTGCAGCAGAGTAGAAAGGAGATAGAAATATATGATCGTTGAGGTTAAATGGAAACTTTATAGGCCTGCACCTGAATGGGAATTAGTATTATAAACCTATACTCTGTTTTGTATTCAACAAAAATATATTATTTCCCACTGTGTCCACTGAAAAGTCCAGAAACAATGATGGAGACAGCTACCGTGATACCAAGAGTGCCCAGAACACGGGCAATAACACTGACAGGAGTCAGGAGTCCTGTGAGAAGTAAATTGTCTTAGGTCTGAGGCAGGATATCCACAGAATGACTTGTAATTTCTTTTTGATCCTCACTGAATTAGCTCCTACTGGCCAAAGATGAAGAAACTTGACCATTGATACATACAATGGGATAAAACACACTGTCTTAGTCCATTTGGGGTGCTATACCAGAAACAGCATAGATTGGATAGCTTATGAACAACAGAAATTCTTCACAGCTCTGGAGGCTGGAAGTGTGAAGTCAGGGTGCCAGCATGGCCGAGCGTGGTGAGGGTCCTTTTCTGCTTGTACCCACATATGGCAGGAAACAGAGAGAGCAAGCAAGCTCTCGGGCGATTCTCAGACAGGCACTAACCACATGCGTGAGGCTTTCCACCCTCATGACCTCATCTAAGCCTAATTATCTCCCAAAGGGCCCACTTCCCAGTACCATCCCCTCCAGGGACTGTATTTCAACATATGAATTTGGGCAGAACACGTTCAGTCTGTAAAATAAAGTAAATGTATTTACATCTATGGATTCACAATGATACAAAAACAAACCAATACACAAGTGAAACAAAACCACAACAAAACCCTTGTGGGTCAGCACTACAGGATGAGAGTGTCTGACCTGATGGCCGAGGGTCCTTGAAGACGATAGACAGCTGAAATCTTAGAGCAATACAAGCCAGTCCCCGGAAACAGAGGCAGACCTGAGATCTCAGCAGGGTAGCACACGTCTGTGGGGCTTCTCTTCCGCAATGCTTAAAGATGCCATTACACAAGGGGGCTGAGAGAAAGCCCATTATTACTTAAAGTAATAGGGCTAAGTCACCAAGGCGAGAACCCCTCCCCTGTTATAAATGGAACTGCCGCTCTCTTTGGGTTGCTACCAAAAATTTCTTAAGGAACATCCATCACATAAATGAGATTTTCTAATCATTTAAGTGCAAGGATTCCCCAGCATTCTAAAGAAATTGATTCCTCTCAGTTTAAATAAGAAAATGTGTCTTTCTTTTAGGATATAAACAGTGACAGCTACATACGTCCTGTATCAAACACAAAACAGAATTCCTTCCATTAAGTAAGTTCCAAAGATTGCCATTTCCTTAAAGGCCAATTAAAAAAAAAGACTAATACAGATTTCAGTTGACTTGGAAAATCTCAAATGCTGCTAATTTATGCCTCCATTATCCCCTGCCCCTCCCCCCCGAAACACACAATGGTGGTAAAAATCACTAAAATTGTGCAGCTCTGCAAGGTAAAATGCTATCACAGAGAAAGAGAGTTTCTAATCCTATGCATCTGGTTGCTTCATTAATTGCTTTTGCCGTATTTTTAAATGCAAGGAGAGTATTTCAATGTGGGGATACCATGTGATATCGACTGACTGGTAAACCCATGAAGCGACCCGATTTGCATCCAGAATCCCACTAGACATCTCCCATTAGCCTTTCCTTTTTCTGGTTCGAGATGGTTGCTTAGGACGTAAACAGAAAAAGAATGCCCACTTGCACTCTTAGTGCTCTTAAGTAGTGTTTCTTACAACCCAAAAAGGGAAAAAAAATTTTTTTAAGTGAGAAAAGGGGATTAAAACAGCCATATAATGCCATTTCATACATGCCTAACAGACTAGCCAAAACTTAAATCTAACCAAGATGAGGTGAGGACGTGGAGTAATGGGAACCCCACTCCCTGCTTGTTGGATTAGAAATCAGCACATGTATTTTGAAAAGAAGTATATTGGCATGATCTGGAAACGCAGAGTATTTTTTCTTGTGGGTTATGAAATATTTCAAGTATGTGAAAAGTAGGGAAAATACAGCAAACATCTATGCGTCTACTGCTCAGTGTAAAAGAACGCACACTAAGTGGGCTTTGCTTCTTCTTCTTCATTGTGTTCCTTCTCTTCCCAGATGAAACCACTGTCTCGAATTCGGTGTTTGCCTGTCTAATGCTTATTTCGCCACTTAGGTATGCAATTGTGCACTGAGTCTTTGAAAAAGAAAGTCAGTCTCCCCCTGATTACATGGTTGAGTTATATAAGATTGTAGCTCTCAGCTTGTTTGAGTTTCTTGCTTTATTGTTGGCTTTGAGGAAGTGAACAGCCACGCTCGGGAAACCCATGTGACAAAAACCTGTGGCAGCCTCCAGGACTGAGGGTGACAACGGGGGAGAAAGTGATGCCCTCAGTCCTATAACCACAGGGAAGTGATTTCTGCCAACAACCACGTGGGTCCGAGAGCAGAAACCCTGAGAGGAGAATGCAGTCCTGCCTGTCACCTGATTGTCACCATGGAGAGAACCCAACAAGCCATGCCCTGCCTGACTCCTGACCCACAGAAGCTGCGAGACGATACACGTGCCTGTGCCAATCACTGTTTGTGATCACATTGTTACCCAGCGATAGCAAATTAATAGTGCCCTTCCACAAATGGTGTGCATGTGCAAAAATTTACATATTTTTTTCTCCAATTCTGGGGATTATTCAACATGGTCATAGGTCCATTTACTCTATTAATTTTTAAGGCTGTTGTGTATTTCAGGGACTAGGGCTCCAAATTTTGTTGAACAAGTCCCCATTTAATGAATATTTTGTTTGTTTTGCCAGACCGTCAAAGGACTCCATTCTGTCACCAGGAAATATAGGAAAAACGTGAAAGTAGCTTTAAATGCCTAGGGACAGTAAATTATTTTTTAATAAACTTCTACTTTAGGTTCTGCTTCCCAACCCTTTTTGTCTTTGTGTAGTTTGTTCCAGCTGAGGTTTTAATGAGGGTTACTAACCATTTGGTTTGTTAATGACTGAGGGTTTTCCAGAATGCAGGATTCTCAATGCTAAAACCAGAACAGTCCCTGGAGAAGAAATGGGACAGTTCACCACCCTGCAACCCCTTTAGACAGTCAGCTAAAAGGAAAAGGAGCCCGTCCCAACAATTGCAGGGGACTTCCTGCAGCCAGCAGTGACGGAAGCACCTTCCCAAATCTGGCTCCGCTGGGTGGCCCTCCCTGCTCATCTCCATCCGTCCGGGATTCCCTTTGCAGCCACTGCTAGAAGTAAGTATGCCAGTGCCCTTATCCAATGCAAGAATGAGAAGAAGGCTTTGGATTTTCCCAAACAATAATCTACCTCTTTTTGTCAGCAGGATAAACCACTCAACCTAAAAGAACAGTTATCCACCCAGGGCTTGGATTATCGCCGCATAAAACAGCAGGGCTCTTGTATTTATCACCTAAGTAAAGCCACTGTCAAGCTGGAACAAAGAGGCCAGGAAGAGGGAGTTTCTGAAAAAGTAGACACCGCACATTTTTCAGGCTTCAGAACTGCCATGGAGCGGCTGATGGCGATGTTCGGAGTCAGGCTGGCTGGAGGCCTCTTCGTGCCTCTCAATCTTAGTGTTCTCATCTTCAGGGCCCAGTATATAGTAGGTGTTCAATAAACCCAGGAGCCAGCCCTCTCTCTCTCTCGTAGGAGAGGAAAAAAAGTGGGCCATGCTGGCTGGACAGAGGTGGACAGGCACTTCAAGAGGGGCAGACAAGTGTGTTCTCACTTGACCCTCCCCAAAATAGGACATGCACTTGGGAAGAGGCACCCCAAGAGAGCACGCACCCCTGCCTCTTGGGCTCAGAAAGGTGAAGAGCTAAGTTTACTGAGCACACATTTACTCTCTCAGAGACAGAGGCATGGACACGTGCCCAGTAGTACATTTGAGGGTTTCCACAAGGAGCAATGGTCAACAGATGCTGTCTCGTGCCCGGTGGGAAGCTTTCCTGCCTGAAGTTTAGTACTTCATGTTTCCTTGTCGGCATTCAAAGCTATTGCTCTCCTCAGGGGGAAAAAAAAACAAAAAACAAAACAAGACAAAAAAATCCCCCAAAACCATGTTACATACATACAGAACACTTTAAATTCAAGGATCTTTTAGTCTTTTCTTTCTTGGACTCAGACACCCAGTCCACATACCATTTCCTCAGGAACGGCTCTGGGCCCTCCACCACCACGTCAGGGGGCAGCCACGGCTCTCAGACGGGGAGAAAGCTGCTACCTGCGCTTGGCAGTTCAGGGCGGTGGGCAGGCTAAGTGGGATAAGACGGGCCCCAGGCACTGAGCACCCTCTTTTCACTCACGACACTCCTAAATAGAGACGCAGGTGCCCACGTGTTTGCTATTTTTATCTGTGAGTGTCCTGTCAGCAGATGGGCATTTAAAAACAAAACAGAAAAACCAAACGCATCTGTTAGGGAAGAAAACAAAATAATCAATTGAGAGTAAGGCAAGTTCTTAGGCCCTTAAAGATTTTTAGAATCGATGGAAACCCAGAGTCTCGCCTGTTTCTCATGAGAAAAGGTTATCAAAAGGATAACTATGGTCCAGATGTGGCTGCTGGGCCTTGCAAATGAGGAAAGGAGCCAGAGGATTTGGGAGGAGCCTGAGATGAACTTCCCTGTCTGTGGGGTTTCAGACAGCAAGAAGGAAGGAAGGGAGGTGGCGAGCTATTCCTATTCCTGCTGACATTTTCTCCTCTTACCTCCCTCATTCCCCACCCTCACCCTCTGCCTCAGGGATCTGTTCTCATGGGCTTTCTGACCCTGCAGGCCTAAGCTTCACATAGCCAGCTCAGGAAGAAGCTAGGATTGCATCCCTGAAAATGTCATTCAAGGTTTTTGCAAGAATCATTTTGGTCTCCTTGGTTACTTCAACCCATCCAGATGATGTGTGCATCTTTCCCCAATCCACACTGAGAGGGGGCAGTGGAGAACTTCAAGCTTCAGGCGACAGGGTGTGGGCTACCCATGTTCAATAGCAAAAGCAGCAGAAAGGACAAGCTTATATAGAGCTAGACTTTTACATCTGATTACTAGATAACCTTCGCTTAGCAACACGTCTTCCAGTTTTTCCTATGTCCTAAGTGACCGCTGGAACTGAAAGTCAAAGACAGGATGGAATCCTTTTTGTTTTCTCTTTCACCTTCATTCCAAGTACTTAATCCAGGAGAAGGGTCTGACCACGTTTTCCCCAGGGCACACCCTGAGTCAATCTGCTTCTCTCCACTGCTAATGCTACCAGCTGGATGCAAGCCACCATCCACTTTTCTAGACTATTCTATCAGCCCTTCAGTTGTCTGCCTGCTTCCATGTGGATATTATCTTTATTTCACACACGAGGAAACTAAAGCTCAAAGGGGTCAAATGACTTTACGTATTCTTTCGAAGTATTCCCGAGCACCTCTGTTGTGCCGCCAGATGCTTGCCTGAATGGCACGATCAGTAAATGGCAGCGCCAGTTGTACTTGACTTAATGCCCACTCTCAGTCTCATACACCATGCTGTTATCAGGAATGTTCCAGAACTTTCCCTCTAGTGCAAGAGACAAATACATACAAAATAATCCCAGTTCATTGTATATAAATACACTGATATATACATATATCACATGCTTCCTAAAAGCATAAACAGACTAACTCAGCCTGAGGGCTTTGGGAAGCTTTCTCGAGGGAGCTAAACTGGGAGCTGAACCTAGGGAAATTTCTCCCGCGGAACCAGGCCTCTTTTTCTTTACAAATGTGGTGGCTTCGCTTATGTGAAATGCCTTGCAGGTCACAGGCCGGATTAATAACTACTCAACTCTGCAAAAGATTGACCTTATCTGCGAAGTCTTCCTCGCTCTCTCCATCAATGAAAATCCCTTTCCTCTGTGCTCCTTAGCTGCCTTGGTTCACTTTTATCATGATACCTATTACGGTTTTGCAACCTGGGGTTTTTACCGACAAATAACTTTGTCAACAGCTTTCAAAAATATGCGGTGCAGATGACATATCTAGACGTGGATACTTGGAAAATCCATTGGGGTACCAGTCAGTGTATCGGCGTGGAAGACAAATCGTCACTTCCCTTTGGTTTTTCGAGTGAATCACTTAAGACTCATTTGTACTTAGCAAAATAGGGCAACACATAAATCTGAAACCACTTTTTCCTCTCCTCCAGGAAGTGATTGTGTTGCAAAAGGCTAAGCCATCCCAGCCCTCAGGGACTTGGATGTTCGTGGTAATGGCTGTTGAGACTCTTCACTCAGCGCTCTTCATCTGGAAGGCACCTGTATTCGAGCAAGGTCGAGTTGACAGGTGCTTGCTGCTAGGGCAACCGAGGCTGCACACCGTGGGGGGCTGCGGGCCACCTCAGGGAGGGTGTTAGGCGGGCTTTATTACAGCACTGCGGCTTCTGCAAAGCGCTTCTGGGGAGAGCTCAAGGAAGCAGGGTACACTCTGAATAAGGCACTGTAAGAAAGCAGAGGTGACTCTATGATTGCATATCTTAATGGGTTTTATCTCGAAGCAGAAGAAATGGAGTGAGATTAAAGCTTTAACCGGTAAAGAGGCAATTGTAGCAGAATGGTGCAGCAGAAGCAGGCTGGGCCCACAACCCAGTGGTCGATGGCTCAAAACCATCCTCTGCTAGGTCTATTTATGTTGTTTTCCCTCCCCAATAGATCTGCCTTCATATGAGGCTCCTTGCACAGTTACCATGGGGACCATTGGAACAGGGAACAAAGAGGGGGCTGTTGGCTTTTGTGATGAATCTTGTGAAATGTTTGATTCTTTAAATTACATGTGTTTGATAAGGCTAAAAAAATAAAACCTTAACTTCCTCCCCCAAAAAGAAGAGGCAGTCACTCAGGTTTGCCAGGAGAGGGGGTGTCTGGCCATTTCTGTGGATTGCATACTGACCCTGGTTTTGACTGTGTTCCGACGTGACCCCACGCTGGCCTTACTATTATTTTACTTCATCACCATCCCTGAAGGGGGTGAACTGTTGGAGGGATTATGCTCAACAGGAGAATATTGACATTTGTCTCTGCTCTTAGTGACCAGGCTGTTTGCTCTGTTTCTCCTGGGCTCTTTCTATGACATGGGAAGGGAGGCAAGGGCTTTATTATTGGATGATGAAGAGGAGAAGATGGGGAGCCCACAGTGAGGAGAGATCTGAAACTTTCTCCCCACATGAAGAGGTGGCCCACATTTGGGGCCACTGCCTGGGCGAGGCCCAAAGCATGCGCCTCGGGCCTTGTTCACGTTTCCAGAACCCCTGTTTCCATCCTCGCCATCTCCTTGCCCAGACCCTTCATACTTAGAGAGAACAGGAAGCAGCGGGCAATCAGCTCCCAATGCCACCAGCCTGTAGCCCACCCCAGACCCTGCAACCGGACTGCGGGTGTTTCATGTCGACCCCACCACTCCCCTGCCAGCTCTGCCCATCTACGCTCTGTTTCTGCCTCTAATAATAGTGTCTATTTTGTAGGATTATTGTGAGGTTTGAACGTGTCCGTGCGTGTATGTTTTTAGAGCATTGCCTGACACATAGCTGTCTGTGTTACCCCTCAGCCCACAGCCACGCACACACATTCCCAGAAGGCCTTGGACATCTGCAGGATGGCAGGCAGGAGCGCCTCCCACACCTGACCTTAGAGGTTAGAGACATTCAGTCAGAGCTCCTGGGCGGGTCAGGGTCGTGGGCAGGTCTGTTAGGGGGCAGATGTGGAGCATGCAGGGGGTGGGGTCCCCATCTGGCATGGGGAGTCCAAATTGGTCCTTCTAGTCCCCCAGGCCCTACAGGGGGCTGCCTCAAAGGCAGGGGTCACTGAGCCCCATGCGGATAAATACACCCTTGAGCACTGTGGGCCGGAAGTGCCATTTTCCAGGCCTCTTTCTTTTACATGTGCACTTTCACATACAATAGATCTCAAGGAAGCCAGGAAAATTACCACAATTTTCCCATTTTAACAAGGACTGGCTCCCAATTACAGGGTGGGGCTGTATGGACGTGGTAAATCACAGGATACGCTCCGCGCACAGCAACCCCTTCCTTAGGACCTTTTAATGTCTTCTTTCGTCACCATGGAATATGTTACTTGCTGTCTGCCAGAGCTTGGGCTTCTCCCTTCTCCTGGCCGTGAAAGTAACAGCCAATGTGCACGCACAATGACAGATCAGTCAAGCAACTATTACACCTGTGGAGTACAAATCCACCCGAGCTCCCTTTGATCCCTTATCACAAGGTTACTTGCATGTGTCGTGTAAGAGGATTTGGTTCTTTGTCCTTATCTGTGCAAATCTTACAAGCGAACAGAGCGAATAGGCGAATACAAAGTTTGACTTGAGGGACACAGAGAAGGGCTTCTGTCAAACTCTCCATCGTCCGCAAAACCTATCTCCCCCGCTGGTGTATTGTCTGATTTCAAATGCTGCCCTTTGCGGGTATTTGCATTTCAGGGCATGGTGGAGATTTAAGTTGGAGGAATATGTCTGTTGTTGTATAATTCAACATCAGTGGGTCTGTAGTGGAGGCACCTGTGTTAGCACGGCGGGCCAAGGCCCAGGGAGATGGGGCTACAATTTGCCATGCATGTGGAAGCGGGCTAGGGCCCACTCAAAGCTAACAATATACATCCTTCCTTTTAGACCATGTGTCCCACTGTGGCTGCTACATTCTGCTTTGACTCAGTTTCCTGCTTATGATTCTACATCATGAGCAAAAAGCTGCCAACATGAATCATGATGGAAAGAATTTAATTAGCAGCTTGAGAAAAAGTCAGAAATTCTAACATCCCATTTCTTCAAACCTATGCTAGTTCCTAGCTGCAAATTCCCAATTGGGTAGAGTATCTATCTAGACGCTTGGAGACAGCTCTTCTAGGGCTGTGTTCTAAGGGCTGTGGGCAAAGAAACTACAGACCAAGGTCAACTAGTAATCACAGCTCAACCATCATGGATACAAAAGAATGGAACTAGATACGAACTGGAAGGATGGAGTTGAGGAGGCATGACTCAAGGTCAAGAGATTCTACTTTGTCCTGAAGTCTGAAATGGACTTTAAATTACTTCAATTTAGATAGTGAGAACTTATAAATGTGCCAGTAAAGTACAACTTTCACTCTAGGTGAAATTGATTGCTTTACTCAAGAGTACACAGTCTGCAGGAGGTCAGCCGGCATTATTTTGAAAAATGACACATTGTGGAGGTAGCGACTACATGTATTTCTGGCAGCCAAATCTCAATCAACTCACACTGTGTTCATTTGTATACTGAACGTCAGAAATGGGTTTTTGCTGGTGAAAAATATTGATCTGTTGACTAGTGTGAAGCCTGTTAGAAATGGGATCTTATTGGTAAAATTCAAGGTTTCCAAGCTATGTAGATGCGCTAAAATATTTTAGAGATACCCTTCCACCCCCACCCCCCCCGCCCCGTCCCTCAAATCTTGCATTGCTGGGGTGTAAAACTTAGCAAGGTCTGTAATCTGCTTGTGTAGGCATAGTAACTGAAACCCCTAAGTGGTCTCTGGTGAAACTACCAGTTAGGAGGGTTTCTGGATGTGTGACTCTAGCTTTATGGCCCAGAATACGTTGTGTTTGGCTCAGGAGAATCTTTCATGCAAAGGAAGGCCAGAAGACTTAAAAGGACCGAGTGCTGAACTTCCCTGAGTTTACTGAATATTCTGTGCACATCATTTTTGCCTCATTGCTTAATGCTGATTTTGTCAATATCTGTGTATGGATTAGCATTTACGACGTGTTCTTTCTATAATTTGGTAGTAAGGTTGTGAATGAGTAGTCATTTTTGATAGCCACAGTTCTCTACAAAATAAACAAACAAACAAAACCAAAAAAATACCCCACAAAGAGTTGTGCATGGTCATATTTTTGCCTATTCAAGATGTAGTCTGAAATCATTTTCTAGAAGGATAATTATACTGTGTGACATGTAAATACTTTCTAAATATAATGCTCTGTAGGAACATTTCTCTAGCAATATCGAACAGGTGAAGGATAACAGGTGGCATAAGAAGCAGCTTTGGTCTTGGAAGTGGAGACGGCGTTGGAAGGAAAATAGCACGGGAGAAAGTCGGCGAAAGAGATTTTTTGCCTTGTTTTTATCACCGGTTACCTGTGGTTGGGTTTTCCTCTTGGACCTCATTATTCTCAGCTGTAACATAGGGAAGATAAATGTGAAGCTTCCCTCTGGCTCTCAAGTTCTATGGTTCTCACTTCCAGGAGCCCCAGAGGGCAGAGGCAAGCACACCTCCCTTCTTGGTAAGCCACCAGGAAGGTAATTTCCTCCCAACAGGTGGAGGCCTGAAATTCAGGTAACTGGAGCTGCACTCCCATGAACAATCCTCCTTGTCATGCAGTGTTATTGGAGGAAAATGGGAAATTTCAAATATTCACACTTTCGTGGGAATGAATTTAATTGAATTGCTTTCTTTCTGATAATTGTTATCATTTCACAATAGGAACGTTGGTGGTTTTTCCCTGAGAGCAGGTGACAAGGAAAAGAAGAGAGAGGTCATTTTGACCCAAGGTATAGAACTAAGGATGGGAGTGGTGTGCTTAGGCGAGTAGGTGTGTGGGTGATGGCAGTCAAAGCTGGGACAGACAAACTCCCAGGGTGTCTGGGAGTGAAGAGGAGAAGCTGGGAAAGGAGGGACAGTGAAGCCCCCTGCGCTGCCCTTTACTTTATGAGTTGATTCGAAAGGAAGCTTCAAGTTGGCCCTCACCCAAGTAAGGGGAGGAGGTGAGTGTGTCTTTGGTTGGGTTCAGCAACCCCTGGCTGCATTTGAGAGGGAAACCCTGTCTCTCCTCTGGGCACTACCGCACCCTCTCAATTGCTTGTGATACGACAGCGACATTCCAAACATACTTCACAGATCTCGCTCAGAGAGCATGGGGCTGATGTTGCTTTAGGAGCCCAAGTTGCTGGAGAATCTGAGAGTCCAGAGAGGGCAGCAGCTGTCTGATGACCGCAGTGGCCATCCAGCCTGTTGCTTCTCTCTTTTGCTGCAAACCACTGCCAGCAGCTTCCTAAAAATGGTGGCTTGAGCGAGAAAGGAGAATTTCTCTGCATGTCTGAGCTTCCTTTTATGCCACCTGCTACTTTATTCATCACTCGTTGGGTATAGAATTCTGAATTAGAAGTAATTTTCCACTAGAATTTTGGAGGTAGACTCCAGCACCGGCCAGCTTGGAAAAGTAGTGTGGAGAGTCTAGGCCATTTTGACTCCTTACCCTTTCTTTTTTGTCCCTGGAGCGTTTAGGGATATTTCATTACACTGTGGTGGTTTGAAATTTGGCAAAGATACCGTGGTGGTGGTGTCCTTGCTTTAATTATGTTGGACATTCATTTCCTTAATTTCTCATAAACTTACCATATTTCATTGACAATCTCTCCATTTTCTTGGTTCTTCTCAACTAGAATGCATCTTTACTAGGATGTTGGATGTCCTAATTTTATTACCTAATTTGCTCATATTTTCTCTTTCATTTTCCAACTTTTTTTGTGGTTGTTCTATTTGGTGTTTCACAAAGGTATGTTTTCAATAATTTTTTGTGTTATGCTTTTTCTCCTTAAAACACTTACTTTATAGTTTATTCCTCACTCTTCTATCTCAGTCCATGCATTTTTCTTTTCAGTAGCATCCTTTCAACAAATTATCCTCCAGAATGATAAAGAAACAAATCAAACAGATAAAACCCACAAGAGTACAAAAATGTCTTAAAACTCTTGAAATGAACAAAATACTCTCCTGTTTCAATATCCCCTTTGTGGTCACATGGGTTGAGATATTCTTGTGGCCCTAGTGGCCCATGTTCAAGGCTTTACTCTACCTCTAAATTCTGATTCAACCAGAAGTCCCAGGAAAAAACCGAGTCATCACTGAATCGTTAAATGTAAGATCTATGGCCTTGGCTAATGTGGCTCAGTTGGTTGCAAAAGCTTCCCATAACCAAAAGGTTGCAGGTTCAATCCCTGATCAGGGCACATACCTAGGTTGTGTGTCGGGACCCCGCCTGGGCACATACAGCCCAAGTCTGGGCACATATGGGAGGCAATCTATGGGTGCGTCTCTCTTGCATTGATGTTTTTCTCTCTCCCTTCCTCTCTCTCTAAAAAGCAATGAAAAAAAATGGCCTCATGAGGATTTTTAAAAATGTAAGAAGTATGCAATCATTGTAGCCATATCAGTGGGCAAAACATAAACTAGTGGCTCCTTCAAAACATTGATGCAGACTATAGAAAAACCAGCACTTCAGAGTGCGGAAGCGTAAAGTCACGGTCCTCATGCTCCGTTCCAGATTTACGAGCCAGGATGCTTCACTCTCAGCAACTCCAGAGAATCAGAAGGGCCACTGGAATGGTCATTGCAATTGCAAACTGGCTTCCCGGCAGCCCCGACTTGGAGTTTAATTACACCTACATCCACGTACCTCTACACTCTGTTGAGATTGATTTTCACAAGGAAATATAAATTTCTCCTGGTTTTTGTTTTCCTTTTGGGTTTAAGATCTGAAATTCAATAACTACAAGGCTGACAGTGCTAAAGCTTTTTCAGCTCTAGGCAGTTCCCTATTTTATGGGTATATTCCAACCTGGCATCTCTCTTCAGTTCCAGAGCTGGGGAGCAGGCTGCAGAATGTTTGGTGCCTCCCTGCCAGAACAGAAAGGGCTCCTGGGGTCAAGGAGACCAGGAGACAGCAAGGACAGGAGGTGGCATGTCATCTGAGAATTACAGAGTTTCAAAGATATGCCGCTCTGTCTCTGTAGGTATAATAGCGAAGGAAAAGGGATAGAAAAGGCCTACCCTGAGTATGAAAACCCTTTCTGTCCCATCTGTCTGTGCCCTGGGAAGCCTGGTGGCAGCAGGCACGCCATGTAGGAGGTGGCTGGACGTGCTTTCTCACCCATTCCTTACCTTCACTCCAAAGATGCAAATGTATTTGTTCCACCAAGACCAGATATTTCCACCCGGGTGATAATTCGGATCCTATAACTGGGTTATCACCTTTCTGGGAATTTGTTCTAAGGAAATAGTCTAGGAAAGGCAATATAATTGTACCTGTTCTATGCGGCAAAATTATTTATAATTGTGGAACCAGTGGGCACAATTTTAGCATCACTCAAGGGGAATGGTATGTAAACTGTGCTATTTCCTTGATAAATTATTAATAATAATAGTTATTAAAGCCATGTAACAGTAAGAAAGGGGATTTACAGTTAAATATTAGTGAGGAAACAAGAACACAAAATATCACCTATATTTTGATCACAAGTATTAAAGTATATTCATAGATACCAGAATGAGAAAAATGCAAAAATGCAAAATATTTATCAACACTTCCTGGTGGAAGTTTGGTTGATCTTTCTTCATTTCTATTTGTCTTACTGTGGCTCACTTGGGGTCTAATTCTGAAAGGCCTGCTGTGGAGAGAAGCAGCTGAGAATCCCGGTCCCCGACACCCCTCCCTCGGTGTGTTTCAGGGTACACTACTTAGATCTCGTATGCTAAGGCATTCCATGCAAACAACACAAAGCAAACAAAACAAAAAATGAAAAGATTTTTTACCAAATAAATGTTCAATTCATTGATCTCGAAAATATTACTGCAGGGCTCCTTAGAGCCTTCGCTATGCTAACATAGAACTTGACCCTCCCAGAATAAAAAAAGAAACATGCCATCTTTTCAAGATGCATCAGGCTACAGAACCAGTCCCCCAACCCAACACACACACACTCACACACACACACACACACACACACACACAGAGGCTCTCTGTGTGACCCGCATCCTGAGGAGCCAGCTGTGGGCAATTTCCGGTCTGACTCGGGCGTGCAGTCACTTTGCCCTGGCAGAACTGAGCAAACCGTTTCCCAGTGTTCTGCGGCATCCTCTGTGAGCCCCTTCCTGAACCCTCCAGGCAGAACTAATCCCTGCTTCCACTTTGTTCTCATTCCACTTTGCCTTTTCTTACGGCGCATTGTACTCATTGGCAATTACTTGCGACTGCTCTTCAACTAGAAGAGTGATTTTCAGTCCTTGCTGTGCTTTGGAATCAACTGAGGCCTTTGGCACAGCACCGATGCCCAGGGTTCAGTTCCGTTTGATCTGGGGGAGACCTCAGCAAGGTCTGGTTAGGACCATGGAGAGAGAGAGACAGCTCTTCAAGGCCGGATGAGAGTATTATTTACCTTTTTATTACTAGTGCCCGTCCAATGTTCAATATTAAGGTCTCTGTTTTTCTTCTATGTCACACCTCACTGTTGCTCTCAGGCTTTGAGGAATGAGTACTACAGCATAATTCTCTGGAGTTCAACAACTCAGGGCCCGAGCTAGTCTAGCCCTCAAGTTATTGCTCAAAAGGATGATAGACCAGAGCGTGGATTAGGGGGAGGCAAGTGTGATACCCTCCTTTGCTGCCAAAAAACCTTAGTAATCAAGACAATACTTCAATGCAATATTTTAAAAAATTGAAATGAAAGGAAATAAAATCTACAATCAACAAAATATCATTTTAAATAAAGACAGGGTCAGTCACAGTGGTGTGCCTAATCACACCAGAGCCTGAGGCAAAAGGAAAAATCAGCAACACCAATGCTGTGCTTATTTAAAATTTTGGCATTATGTTCATTATGGAATTTTGCATTAATTTTCATTGTTTAACATGTTGCACTAAATAGTATTTATCAAAAACATGATTTATCTGATCACTGAAAAACTTCAAGTCCCCTCCAATTTTGTGCCGAAGCAAGTACCTCACTTGCTTCACCCTGGTCTCACACCGAAGGTGGACACTTGGAATCTTCTCTGAAACTGGGTTCCAGAACACACAATGCCCAGTTAAACTCCAAGGACAGAAGCTAACCAGCAAATTCCTCCGATGTTATAGTATAACCCAATACCTATAGACACAGAAATTTTTACAGAAGAAAAAAATTCTTGTTTGATAGTATGAGACTGATCTGGAATAGGCTCCCTATTGGACTAGCCACTTGATACCAATTGCACGCAGCCCCAATCTGGGGGTTGTTTTGAGAGTGGCAAAAGTTGAGAAACAGGATATTGTGACATCACAGGAATACACCAATGATCTGCTATGAGATTGGCACAACTCTGAGACAGTGAAGCAAGGAGCCCCTGTGCTGAAATCAATGCCTTGGGCACAGAACTTCAAATGCCTCAATGCAAGGGGACATCTGCCCCATAGCCCACGGATGTTTGTTAGGATGAAACATAACCAGGATTTGCAGGTGCAAATTTTGACTACACGGCCAAAAGTAAGATGGAAAACCACTGGTATAAATCTTATCAGGAGATCATTCCCAGGGGCTGTCAAATATAGAAGGTGATCAAAGGATTTCTGAGACTATTTTATTGTGAAATTCTTTGGAATAAAATGAACTGGGGTGGCCCAAGAGATATACAGGAATTCCTGAAGTATTCTCCCCCAGTGAAGTTATATTAGGATAAGGGAGTTTGGGAGGTAGATTTGGCTGCTTTTAGGAAAAATCCAAAGCAGCTGAGTCAGCCCTGAAAGTCTGAAGTGGACACAGGAAGTGGGAATCGCTGTAGGTGAAATTCAGTGACAGGAGATTATGCCCCTCCTGACTCTGAGGGAAGAGGTGTGATGCCAACCTTGACTTCCCATCAAGGCACTGTCCCCTCTCTGATGGAGCTGTGAGGCCAATAAATAGAATCGCTGTCACTCACTGTGTGGCCCTCTCCTTCTTGGGAACCCAGAGTCTGTATGGAGTAGAAAAAGGTACAGGAGAATGGGGGCAAAGCTACCCAAGGTTTGGGGACTCACTATGACCCCAGAGCTGGCTGATTAGGGCTCTGGGTGTGGAGAGAGCATGCAGGGCTCTGACGGGGGGATTCGGGCCAGACATCCTTCCCCCGGGGGTACCCAGAGGACAAAGAGAATTGTCCTGCTCTCAGAGAGATGGAGCCAGCCGAACTCTGTGTGAGGAGTGCTCTTGGCTCGGGGCTCCACCACCAAGTGAAGGTTGGACACCCAGGCTTCCCTTATAGAAAATCTGCCAGAAGCTCTTGTTGAATATGAAACTAGGACCCCTAAGAAGGAAAACGAGACAAAGAGCTGCAAGAAAAAAGATCTTGTTTGGAGAGTGTGAGGAATTCCTGTAATAGTTATGCTTAAATGGGCTGCTCGTGGCCTACTCAACATGGTTGATGCATGTATGTTGTTTGATGTGCCTAAACCATTTTCTCATAGGGACCAGTGGGAGCAATTATTGAGGTTCCCCAAATAAATGATGTGTTCTGTCCACCATCCCCACATATCACTTGGGGGTAAGAATGTGAAAGGTAGATGCTGGTGCAGGGGGTGCAAAGATTTTTCCAAGAAGAGAATGTAGCAGGAGAGTAAAAACCAAATAACGATTATTGGTATGTCACCAGGTGGCAGAATTCCTCTCTTCTGGGTCAAGGATTTTTTTTTTGTTTTGGTATCAAGATACCTTGATGGGCAGTTTTGGTCAGAATGAGGGAGCACTTGGGCATGGCCTACACCATCAGGGAAAACAGGTCGGCCCCACTGTGCTCTGCCCCAGAAAGGAGGAGATGATGGGAGTTTCTGGGAGTCACGGTGATGGGTGGCGGGCCCTGCTGGAGCAGGGAGGTGAGCAGAGATGTGTTAGGGGAGGCTGAAAGCAGATCGTGCCTTTGGGGCTTGGGGAGCGAGATCTGCCAGGCAGATATCCCGTCTCCAGTAGGGCTACCCTATGCTCTCTTTCAAGGTCTCTGCTGCTCTGGTCTCGGCTTTCACCTACAGCCTCACCCTCGCTCACCCCACCGCCTAGCTCTTCGGTCAAGTCTCCCGGAACCCCAGGTGGCTTTCGCAAGCGCAACAAAATCAAAAAGGGTTAGTATTCTGTACTCGGGTGCACTGTGGGGTGAACGTAAAGAGAAACGAATAGTCAGAGCATGTTAGCTTCAGAGAAAGCTGAGAAGGAAACTGAAATGAAAAATGGATGCAAAATGCGGAGAAGAAACTAAAGCCCTTGAAACTCCTTGGCCCACGGGCGCCAGGTGGGGGATGGGGACTCGGAATGGGGTGCTTCCTCATGGGAGGGTGGGGCTCCAGCCATCTGGTTTCACTACCACAGTAAAAGGTGATCCCGTGAAGCCGGCTGAGGCGAGGACTTGCAGGTGACTGACACAGAAATGAGAGCTTAAATGCTGTCACGTGTCACCTAATGGCATAATAGAGTTTCCTGTCCCAGAATAATAAAAAGGCACTTGACAAAAGGCTTTTACATGAGTAAAAAGAACATAATTTCTGAATAGTTAATGCAAAAGTTGCCATAAAATAAAATGATCATTAAATATGTAAATGCTATTTACACGTGCTTATTACTCCAGTAACTCTTCTTTTACATAATACGAGCGCTGTGCCTTAATTTGCTGCTTGGTCATGGGCTCCACAAATCAAAATCTGGGATAGCTTCCGCAAAGAAGCATGTTGATGAAATGCACAGAGAAAACCTTCTTTCCCTGCGAACAGGAGGTCTCTGCGTTTGGCCTTGTTGCTCTTGATCAGGCGAGGAAAGATGAAAGTGAGCACAGACAAGGATGCCAGGTGGGAAGGGCCATTTGGATCAAAGATGAGCCCAACTACCCAGTCTCAAGTAGAGACCAGTGGTCCCCATAGTCTCTAATGTAGTATTTTTAATTTTTCTCTTTTAAATCCTCACCTGAGGACATGCTTAGAGGGGAAGGGAGAGAAGGAGAGAGTGAGGGAGAGAAACATGGATGAGAGAGAGAAACATGGATCGGTTGTCTTTTATAGGCCGCCCTGACCTGGACTGAACCTGCAACCCAGGCATGTGCCCTGACTGCAATGAAACCCATGACCTTTCGGTTTACGGGCTGACTTTCCAACCAAATGAGCCACACCATCCAGGGCCTAATGCAGTATTAGGCAAAATATTAAGAACTTCTTAGAAAAATTTTCCTTTTATTTTCATCACAAGTGAGCCAAGTTTTTTCTTTCTTCTGAGGGTTGCTTAGATAGCATGAAGGTGCACTGTTTTTTCACTTTCATCAAAAGAATCAAGGCCTGCGACTCCAAGTGCAGTCTGCAGACCCTCAGCACTAGCATTGTGCAGTCTGTTAGAAATGCAGAAGCCCAGGCCCCACCCAAAGCTACCGAATCAGAATCTACATCTTAACCTATTCCGCAAGGTGGACGGTATGCACATCCCTGGGGGTCTACGACATCGTCAATTTGAATAAACTGGAACTGCAGTTCTCCTGCAGGACCACAAATTAGAGTTGGCCGAAAGAGAAATTTGCATGAGATTCACAAGGCGGAAGTGGAGCAGCCTCCCTGCTCTCCCAGGGTCCTCCTAGCTGCATTGAGAAACACTTGCATGCCCAGCCGCTGGGTTCCAGCTCTCTCACACCACGCCAGCTCTTTTTTTCAAACTGCCCTTCTTGCTAATCAAAGGAACTGCAAGTCCACCCCCAGCCGCGGAGGCCTCAGCCTTCCACAGAACCCGCCAGCATTGCTCCTCCTTCCTGCTCACTTCCAAAATATCCTGAAAGCTCCAACTTGTCCACGCACGCCAGCACTTTAGGAAGTTTCCTTAGTGACTTTTCTCTGATTCTCCAACTCCGCCCACCAGACTATCTATCCTTCCCAGCTTACCCCGCAATCATAGTTGCGCCAGTGCCTATAACAAGCTCCTTATTCCATGTTACTCATGGTGGTTTTGCTTTGCCGGTACAGCCCTTACTAATAATACATTATAGTTTTGGAAGCACTGGTCTAGGTCACATACATGATAAACAAGGAAACATTGCAAGTTATCATTTCTAGCAAGCCCACTCGCCCCTTCCTAGGGAGGGTTTTCTACATACAGTATGCACTTTTCAAGAAGCGGTATAGGTAGCTTTGTAGGTTTTAAAATTTTTTGTGAGTGCCCCTTTTTCATATTATTGGAACAAGTTAAATGGAGTAGTCCAGCCTGGGAAACCTTACTAAAGTCCCCACTTTTGAAAGTTTTCCTGGTGCATTTTTGAGTGATTAGCTGTGAGCATTTTTAGCTCCGTGTTGGCTAGGTGTCAAAAGCAGCCTAAGGTGGTGAAAAGTCCTGGGGTTTTTTCTTACTTAACGGAAAAACCAACTCAAAAGCAGCCTAAAGTAGTAAAAGGTTGGAAAGTACTGTTTCTTTTTCTTACTTAACTGAAAAACAATTTTTTTTTGGTTGGGGGAGGAGTCTATTGAGCTTTAGGTTTTATTGGACCCAGGGACTTGCCATATTTTTCAGACCATAAGATGCACTTTTCCCCCAAATTTGGGAGGAAAATGGGAGTGCGTCCTATAGTCTGAATCTAGCTTACCTGGCTTGCTTGGGGGGGCGGATATTATGTTATTTATGTTATTAAATATTTTACCACATTTTTTGCTTCTAAATTTTTTTTCCCTATTTTCCTCCTCTAAAGCCTAAGTGCATGGTCTGAAAAATACGGTAGATGATGTCGTGAGGACTGAGTTTCTCTTCATCCCTCTTCTCTGTGTTCTCCTTTTTGGCACGATTTCTTCCAATGGCTGCTGGAGAGAGTTCACAGCTCTAAGTCCAACAGAGTATGAAACATCTGCTTTCTGGTCACCAAGGCACATGTTCTGGGATCAGCTGGATGGGTCCTGAAGCACTGGCCGACCCAACTGCTCCTTAGGGGATGGGATGCTCTGATGGTCCAGGTCTAGGTCACAGGCCTGAGGCCACCCTAGCAACTGTGGTCGGGACAGTCCCCCTCTGAAGTAGCCTGCTGTCCTGCGGACTGAGTAGGAGTGCGGCAGAAAACAGTTGTACAGGACAGGAAGAAAGCAGCTGTAGGGGCACAAAGAGCCTCTGCCACCCTAACAAAACCCTCACATGGCCACTCAGGTTCGTTCTATCACTCACTTTGATTTTTTCTGTGCTAGGTTTCTAGAAAACAAATATAACAGGACATCATGTTTTCTAAATTTTACATTTATTGTGTTCTCTGTTGACATTTTAGGAAGTGCAGGAAAGCATAAAAAAAGAGGGAAAAATCACATTAATTTTACCACCAAGAAAAAAAATCATCGTAATCATTTAGGTGTGTAATTTTTTCAAGTCATTTACTAGAGAGTATTTTCCATTCAAATGTACTTCTGCACTGTGCTTTCCCACAGTTATTTAGTTTTCTGCTGTACGGTTGACTATACAACCCAGTCCATCCTCAGAGACCTTTCTATTGTTTCTAAATCCTGAACACTGTGTACAAAACACTTCCACACGGCCCTGGCCAGGTAGCTCAGTTGGTTAGAGTGTCCTCCTGATACACCAAGGTGGTGGATTCCATCCTCAGTCAGGGCACAGACAAGCATCAACCAACGGATAGGCAAATGATGGAATGAGTCATGCCTCCCCCTCTCTTTTTCTCTCTCTCTTCCTCCACCCCTTCCTCTCTTTTTCTCTCTCTAAAACAAACAAACAAATAAATACTTATACATAAATCTTTGTGAACATCTGTAACTTCCACAGGTTGAATGCCACGCAGAGAACTTGCTGGGTTAAAAGACGTGAACATTTTCCAAATTTTCAACGTTTTGTTACTCATAACTGCTTGCTGCTTCCTCAACAATGATTATTAGAAGCATACTTCATTCTTACCCATTTGATAAGCAAAAATAACATTGTCATTTCCCTTTGTATTATCTTGTGAAGTTAACATACTTGTTTTATGAACGTCCATGCATTTTTATCTTTTTTGTGAACTGCCTCTTCAGTCACTTGCCCCCTTTAATAATTGAAGTATTTACCTTTTCTGCTTTTTTGTCACTTTTTATACTAGGGACATTAATTTTTTATAATATATGTTATAAATATTTTTTTTCCAATTTAACATGAACTTTTCAATCTTTATTTAAATGGAAATTCAGATGTTTCCATTTTTTGTGAACCAAACAACCTTTCCATTTATATAACTTGCTTTTAATACCTGTCTTAAAACTGTCTCCTTCACTCCACAAAAGAAAAAAAAAAAACAGAAAGAAAAATGGAAATTCCTAAGTCTCTTCCAGGCATCCTGTGCTATTAAGTAGATATTTAGTTAACCACTGATATGACTTACACCAGTCACACGGCTGTCCCTCCCAATGTCCTTACCTGAGAAGGTGGAAGTTATCGACAGCCATTTCTGATGTAAGATACTGTTGTTTCACACCGCGTTACCCACATGAATGTGGGTTTCTTTTCATTTGGACCATTCACTTCCAGTGATACGTGTGTCTGTTCAGCTCCCGGAAATACATTGTGTACTGACAGCTGCTTGGTAGTATATTTCATTTTCTGCAAGCTGCATCTTATTATTTTGATGATGTGAAATTATTTTGACTTATTATTTCGACTACTATTTTACCATTTTTTGTATACAAAGTAGGATAATTTTGTCAAGCTAGACAAGTTCTGCCAAGATTTTTATTGGAATTCTTTAACATCTATTCATTAACTTGGGGAAAAATATTTTGTCCCATGCGGTAGAGTTTTATATCACTTTTCTCTTTCTCAAAGGGCCTCACTTCCCAAAGCAAATTTGTTTCAAGCCCCTTGAAACCAGGACAACCCCTGCACTGCCATCTGGAAACCTCAGGCCTGGGGCTTATGGCAGGGAAAAGACTCCTTCATCTATCTTCTTTCTAGGGAGCCCAGGGACCCCTCTGGCATTGCTAAGGCTTTCCAGAAAGGACCAGGAGCTTGAAACTCTTCACGACCAAGTGAGATCTGACCTTGGGATTCCAGCAGCTGCACCCGAAAGACAGGATCACCATTAATAATAGGCCCCTCCCATGGTCTTTGCTTCTACAGAAAAGAAGACAGTTTGTGGGCGTTCAGCCTAAAACATGCTCCTCAAGGAAAAGTTGCCAGAACCCACAGCGGCAGAACTGGTCATTTTCTTCCACCTCAGAGCAAATTCTTTTAGAGCAGCAGGAAATGAAATGGTATTCACACTATCAATTACCCCAGCTGTTTACCTAATGAACTCAGCTGTAGAGACAGCCATTTTCAAGAGCAAAAAATATAATAAGGCCACAGGCAGCCTGCAGTAACAAGCACCTTGGCAAACTCAAGGTCTGAATTCACGCGATTACAGTCTACCTGCCAGGAAGATGCCATCCCGTTATTGACTTATAATGCTATGTTATTTATTGGAATAATTATGCTTTTCTACCCCTCAGGGACCCAGAATCAGAGAAAGTAAGCAATTTAGTCTTATTCATTCAGCCTGTGAACAAATTTCAAATTAGCATAGATCTCTCCAAGATCTATTATACTGCATGGGGCACCCTGCAGCCCCGGTCCCTCCCCCCAAAGACTACAGGGGCTCAGAGGGCATTGTATGAATCTGTGGGAAGTTGGTTCTTCTAAGTTCAGGGAAATAACTTTCTATTTTGTCAGAACAATTTTGCCCAGAACCCTCACTCACCACCCCCAAATGTTAGCATCTTGTGCCTGCCTGCTCTCTGAACTGCTTTATAATATTGTGTGATAAAATGAACTTTGAAAATATCACACATATTCCACATAACTCTACAAAGGAGTTATGATTGCTCATGAGGAAACAGAAGCTTAACAGAAGCTTAGTTAAATGACTTCTTTGGTGGACACAAGTTAATAATTTTCTTTTTATTGAATGTAATTTACGTAATTACTTATCTAATTTCCCTCCCAGGGTCCCACGTCCTTGAAATCAGACCTCTTCGAGTTAGATCTCGAATGCCCCAGGCTCTGGGAGAGGTTCTGATATATAGAGCGAGTTTAATAATTGTCTGTTGAATAGTAGGACCATATTGGGCTAGACATCAGTAAAATGATGGGATCCAATCTCAGTTCTAGTAATTATTAGCCTTATGAACTTGAGTCTATGACTTTTCTCTGATCTTAATTTCCCACATCTCTGAAATGAAGGCAATGATACTAAACTTCTCTCTCATATAGGTTTTCTTAAAAAATTAAGCGAGGAAAGGGTTTTGAAATAAGTGATGAAGTATAGATAAAACAAAATCCATCTTCGTAAGCGCTTGTTAATAGAAATTGAGTAGAGTAGATCGGAAGAGGCCATTATGAATCATTGCTCTCCTCTCTGTTAATTCGCAGATCAGAGCTGTCTTCCTGACATGAGTGTTTATTGAGTGGATCCCAGTGGGCCCCTCATCCTGGTTGGCTCTGGACCCTTCTGAGTAGCAGAGTAGACAGATCTTAGAACACAGAAGCAAAATATTCAGGCTTAACATTTGTTTTAGCAACACATGGTCAAGTTATTGAAGCCCTGGACTTCAGTTCCTATTTTCTTTTCAATAAAATAATGATGGCATAGTGTTGGTGCTGATGCCTGTGGAGGGAAGGGATTGACTAGATTATCTTTAAACAACACTGCAGCTGCATGAGTCCATGACTCCCTGTGTACCTTTGAGGTCTCACCATTTTCAGGGTCAAAGTAGAGTTTAAAGAGTGGGGAATGAGACGGGGTGCTCAGAGCGGGAGGCTGATGCATAAGCCCACAGGCTCATTGATAACAAACGAGAGTCAGGAATACTGTTTTCTTCCCCTCCCCCTAAAAGGAAGCATTTTGCAGGTGACAGTTGGGAGTAAATCCTGCGCCAGGTTTGGACCCACTGCCACTGGAGTTGGAGTTAGACGCCAAATCCATCACTAAGAGCCTTCTAATCAGACAGCTTTCTGCTCAAGGAACCACTGGAGCCTGGGCAGCTGGGCCCTCCTGTCAGGGCCCGAGTCGCTGAATTCTTCATTGCGGGGATGGTCCTTGTGGGGATTTGTCAGCGGCATCTGATGAAGCCAAACTGCCAGCTGCTTTACTCTGCTCTGATGTAACTTCAATTCTTCCTCCTCCTGGAGGGTTCTTGGCTCCAATCTTCTCCTCCATTTCCCTAATGAATATTGCCCAGAGTTTGCAATTCTCTCTCTCTCTCTCTCTCTCTCTCTCTCTTTGAATTTAGCTGCTGACTCAGAGGATGGAATCTGAAATAAAACTGGTTTAGTTAACAGTGGGAATAGTACGACATTTCCTAAAAATCAAAGTCCCATTTTTTTTTCCGTTGTATTTCACATGAGTTTCATGAAATTCACAAGAGTTTCATGCAATTCACACGAATTGCCACATTTCACCTGAAGAAATGAATGCTCCATGTGGAAACAAAATGAACACTCACAAGGTTTCCCGTGGCAACTTTTCCTCCATCACCTCTGTTCCTGCACTTTCTCTGGACTGGTTAGTCACAGACCCTGCTCAGTCCTGATTCATATTCATGGGAAGAGAAAACAAGCCTCTGAAGACATCCTTGAATTGAAGGGTGACGAAAGAAAAGTGCCTCAGGAGACATTTCCGCTCTGGAGTGCAGCTCAGAGCCACCGCAGCCGTGAGAAAGGTGATGATGAAAGACAAAAACATTTTTTAGTCATGGATTTTATCAGCTAGGCCTTGGGGACTCGTCCTCAGTGGTGGAAGGATGAGAGGGGCACATAGGCAAACAGCCTGCTGATTAATTTTAATGACCTTTCCTATGAATAAAATAGTTTTATTACTTTGTACCTTTGCTAAGGACGAGGGTCCAGGGAAAGGCAGGCAGGGCAGAAAAAGATAGTTAGCTTTGACTTCAGGGATGGAAAATATTTTCTCAAAATGAGCATGCTGGGCCGTGGTGTGGTCAATGGAAAGACTATTAAAAAACACTGTATATTACTGAGATCCAAACTCAACTAGGGTCTCAGCACCACCAGGCAACCTCGTATTGCCTTTTGGAATGCTGACTTCCATCGTCCAGAGTGGCTGGTTCAAGTCTTCTCCACTTCTCTCCAAGCACCCCAGGTTGCCTCCCTGGCGGGGTCCCCAGAGATGACATAGCATCCAGTTCCACAGTACAAGTAACAACCATCAGAACTCCATTGACAGGTTGCCTATCATGTGCAAATTTACTGTCTCGGGCACCCTGTTAGTCAGCTGGGGCTGCCTAACAAAATACCACAGACTGGATGGTGTACACAACAGACACTTCGTGCCTCACGGTGCTGGAGGCCAGAAGCCCAAGTTCAAGGGTGGTTCTTTCTGAAGGCGCTAGTGAAGGACTTGTTGTAGGCTTCCCTCCTAACGATGGCTGGTCTGCTGGCCACCTCTGATGGCTTCTGCTGCGTCGCCTGATCTCTGCGTTTATCTTTGCATGCTGTTCTCCCTGTACATGTGTATCTGTGTCCAAATTTCCACTATTATAAGGACACCACCCACACTAGATTAGAAGCCCACCTTGCTCCAGGATGAACTCACCTTAACTAATTGTATGTGCAATGACCTATTTCCAAATAATGTCACATTCTGATGTACTGGGGACTCGGACTTTAACATATGAACTCAACTCCTGCAGGTACACCTCTCTACCCCATGAATGACCTTCTCAGTAACCTTGTACTTTTCTCCTTCAGTGTGGCTCCTCCCTCCAGAGAAGTGGTGGAGTCCAACCCCTTCTGCCTCCTCAGAAACACGGACTGATCAGGTACCGCCTCTTCAATAGCTGCAATCGCTTCTTCTGTATCAACTCTTTATAATCAGTATTTAAACAAGTTCACTTCTCCCCGTCTCAAGAGACAGCTGCAGCAACAAAGTGCTTCCCATGGACCTCACGTCCCTCTTCAGCCCTGGTCCCGCCCTCTCTTTCCTTCCCAGCCTCCATCAGCTCTGTCCACCTGCTAGATCCTATTCACTCAACTCACTACACTCTGGCTTCCTCCCTCACAGCCAATGACTTCCTTGTTGCCAGATGTCAAGGCTTTGACAGACTCCATGTCACCTGACTCTTCATCTTGGCTTAATACTGGTGACCTATCCTGACTTCTGGAAGTTGTCACCTATATCAGCTTCCATGGCTCCCCATTCTCCTGACACCGTATTGTCTGTTTTCTTCCTACCCCACTGGTTGCTACATCAGAGTCTCCTTTGCTGGCTCGTCTTTCCTTGTCAATTCCTTAAAATGTCAGCATTTCTCAGACTGCCACCTTCAACGCTTTATGAATCCTTCTGAATTTCTCCCAGCCCCAAAGCTCCAATCATCAGCTGTGTGCTATCACTTCCCAATATTATTTCCAGCTAGAATGGCTGTCCTGGGCTCCAGACCTACATATCTAATTATCTATGATGTCTTCAGGAAGACGTCCACAACCATCTCAAATGCAGTTCATCCAAATCTATTTCTCCATCCATACACAATATCTTAATCAATGATGCTCCAATTTTACCCAGTGTATAAGTTTTGCTTTTCCACATTCTACATCCAACCTATTCTTTGGAGTCTCTCATTATTTTTTGGAACTCTCCAGGTCTGCGTCTGGTAGTAGCTCATTTCAGGCTGTTAGCATGATTCTTCCAGACTACTGCAGCAGCCTACAAATAGGTCTCTTTGCCTCTGATCCTGAAGTATTCTGATCCATTCTCCACACCACCGCCAGTGTGACCTTTCAAAGTATAATACCACTCTCCTGCTGGAAGAGATTTTCAATGGCTCCCCTTGCTTTACAATTAAAATGCAAACCCCTTAGCATGGAGTGTCATGGCCTGTCCTGTGCTTAACTCCTCGGCATCATTGCTCAATATTTGAATGGAGAGCTCCAACCACTCTAAAGTATTTGCAGAGATCCCCAATGCGCTGTGATTTCTCTCACACGACAGCCTTTGTGCATGTTGCTACTACGGCACGAAACATCCACTTTTCACTCCTTTGTCCTTGCACTAGTGACCACTCACCTGGTAAACCCACCCCGGAAGCTGGCATACAAAGTCTGCTTAAACTTTCTCACACTAGTACGTTCCTACCAGGTTTTATAACTTCTATCACATTATACGATGGGTGGACTCCCCCCAATCCAGAATTTATTAATAAAAAATTGTGTATTTATTCTTACACATTTAAACTTCAGTCATCTTCAAAGTACTCTCCATCTGATGCAATACACCTATCAAGACTTTTGTCCCACTGCTCTAAACAGTTTTTGAACTCATCGATTTTGATGCCTTTTAGTGCTTCTGCTGTTTTTTGTTTCACCTCTTCCACATCAGCAAAACATTTCCCTTTGAGGACTTTGTTTTCACCTGGGGAAACAACAAAAATTCTCTGGGGGCAAGATCAGGTGAATAGGGAGGGTGGGGCACCAGGGTCATGCTATTTTGGGTCAAAAACTGATGAACACTCATTGCGTTGTGGGTGGGTGCACTCATAAATCACCCATTATAAAATGGGCAAACGTGTTGAAAGAGTCTTCAAAAAACTTCACTGAAGCCAAACGCAGCTTCTCACAACAAAGCCAGCTGGTACATGGACACATGGGTTCCTAGAACACTCACCCTAGTGGGGGAAGCCTGTACTACAAGGGGCCGGCCCTCCAGAAGCTATTTCTGGGTTTTTTGAGTCCCCTTTTGTATATTATACAACATATACATATTAAAATAGTTCTTTAGAACTGGGACTTTGCAGTCTTTGGATTTGAAATAGCTTATCCCTGAGCATATAGCACAGAACCTGGCAGGTAGTAATTAGATAAGTATTTGTTAAATAAAAGAATTGATCAAGCCTTCAGACGTCAAAACAACCATATTGGACTGAGATAGCAAATCAGAGGCAGTACACTCATCATTTTGAAACCCAGTGTTCTCAAATGCAGGTGAATTTAAAAAAAGAATAAGAACACTTCCCAAAAGCTTAAGTACATGAGAACATGGTTTTTAATTTTTATGTTTTTGACAGTTTTAAAAATACCACCTATGTGTTTGTAGTGAATACTCAAGGTCAAATTTGAAAGAAAATATAAGCTCTTCACTTGTACATTGATTTAAAAAAGGTACCCTTACTGTTCCAGGTATTCAAAAGCAGTACTGGTTGTTGGAATCTCTGGGGAATGAGGGTGAGAACAATGATGGGCGGATACTGCTAGGAGAAGCACATTAAAGGCCGCTGTTCCTGTCTCCAAAGGAAGCCTCGAGACTCTCCCAGAGGGGTTTGGCTAGCATAATAAAACAGTATGAAGAGTATGACCTTCTAACTCATCTATTTGTACTATTACAAGGTAATACTGAGCCAAGCCCTGATTGAGGGGTCAAGAGAAGACTGCTTAATTCTATAACCTAACAGTAAAATCTGTCACCTGCACCATCAGAATATATCCCAAGCCCAGCTACTTTCCATGATCTCTTCTGCTTCTCCTTTGGGTCTAATCACCATCATATCTTGCCTGGATTATTTTAAAAGTTTTCTAACATTTTCCCTTGCGCTTTCACTTTCTATTGTTTTAAAATCCTCACCCAAGGATATGTTTACCAATTTAGAGAGAGAGAGGAAGAGGAAAGAGAGAAGGAGAGACTGAGAGAGAGAGAGAGAGAGAGAACACGGATCGGTTGCCTCCCATATGCTCCCCCACCGGGGATTGAAACCACAACCTCATTAAGCTCCGAGCAGGGATCAAACCTGCAACCTTGGGGTGTATTGGATAATGCCCCAAGCAGCTGAGCCTCCTGGCCAGGCCTCACTTTGCATTCTCACTATAATAGTTAGAGGAACCTGCTAAAACAGAAATGGAAACATTTTATTCTGTTGTATAATTCAGAATAAAAGCCAAAGTGCTTGTAAATGAGTTTCAGGATTTTGGTCAGCTTCCCTCACTTCCAGCTACAACCACTCTACCCTCTTCTCCTGCTGCTCTCCCTTCACTCTCTCCTCTCCAGCCAATTAGCCTCCACGGAAAGTCAGTAAGGACCTAAGACCCACAGAACACAACTGACCAACCTGACCTAATGGACATTTAGAGAGGACTACGCCTAGCAGCAGCGGAATAAACAATTTTTTTTTGCAAGTGCACACAGAACCTTTACCAAGTTAGGTTATATCCAGGGCCACAGGAAATTTAAAAGATCCCAATTACATAAAATTATTACCTGACCACAATAGAATTAAATTAAAAATCAGTGACCAAAAATATGTGGAAATTCACCAAATATTTGGATACTAAACAACATACTTCTAAATAATCCATGGATTAAAGAAAAAAACCACATGGAGAATTTGAAATTATTGAGGTATTTTGAACTGGGTAGAAATGAAAACATGGCATTCCAAGCCTGTGGAATGAAGTTTAACCAGTGTTTAGAGAGTAATTTATAGCACTAAACTCTGATGTTAGAAAGGAAGAAAGGTCTCAAATTATGACCTAAGCTTCCACCCTATACTCCAAAAGAAAAGAAACAAATTAAAATCAAGCAAGAGGAAAAAACAAACATAGAAAGATCAACTAATAAAATAGAAACTAACTTTAAAAATTAATGAAACCAAAAGCTAGGTCTTGCAGAAGATACAAAAAGTGATTAACCTCTAGCCAGATTGATCAGAAAATTTTTTTTTTATAAATCCACAAATTACTAGTATCAAGAATTAGAGTAGGAGCATCACCACTGATAATACATTTGCTGAAAGGATAATGGAGAAATAATATAAATAATTTCATGGCAATAAATTTAGCAACTTACATGAAATGAACACATTCCTTGAAAGTCACTACCAAAGTTCATTCAAAAAGGTAACCTAAATTGAATTTGTAATTATCCTTTCTAAGAAATACACACACACACATACACACACATACAACTTAGGGCCAGGCGGCTTCACTGGTGAATTCTACTAGGTATTTAGTGAGGAAATAATAGTAATTCTACAGAAATACCCCAGAAAATTGAAGAGGGAGAGGACACTTCCAAACTCATTCTATGAAGACAGTTACCTTGTAAAACCTGAAAAAGCCATTACAAGAAAACTACAGACTCAAATTTCTCCTGAACACAGATGAAGAATTTATAAATAAAAATTTGGTACATCATGTTCAACATTATAGAAAAGTATAATGAGAACAAACTAGTTGATTTTCTCTTAAGAATGCAAGTTCGATTCAATGTTTGAAAATCAATGTAATTAACCACATTAATATAATGAAAGAGTCAGAACAACATTTGACAAAATTCAACACATTTATACATTTTTAAAAATTCTGAGAAAACTAAGAGAAAATTTCTTCAATATTATAAAGGACAGCTACAAAAACCATACAGCTAACATCATTATTTAAAACCAATGTAAACCTAAACTAGGGGATTGGAATTCCACCACTAAATTTCCATTCAAAAAGAGATGAAATGAGTTTTAGGAATTCTTAATACATTCTTGATCCTAATCCTTTGTAGTACTGGCAACAATCTTCTCTCCCTCTGCGGTTTGCATTTCTGCTCTTAATCTGCATCTTGATCAACAGGAAATCTTCATTTTCAGTAGTGTTATTTTATGTCCCTATGAAAATACAATAGTGCATTTTATGTCCTTAGGAAAACATATCTCCCTAAAACGATACACTAGGCAAAAACCGGAGACAACCCAATGCCTATCAACAATTAATTAGATAAACAAATGGTGGTGTTCTCACATGACTGAAATGCTGATACATATGACAACATAAATTAATTCTCATACACGTTATACTGGGTCAAAGAAACCAGGTAGAAAAGATTCATACTGTAGAATTCTACTCACATGAAATTCTAGAAAAACAAAAACTAACCTATGCTTCTGGAAGTCAGAAGGGTGGCAGGGACTGGGATGAATTGACTAGAAAAGGCTATAAAGGAATGGTCTGGCGTGATGAAGAGGTTCTACATCCTGAGTGGAGTAACGGTTACCCAGATACATGCATTTCTCGAAACGCCTCAGGCTGCATTTAAACTCTATACATTTCATTTATTCCTCTATACTTGAAAAATACTTTTGAGAAATGCCTCCTTCTTCCCATGTATGAGGACATGCAGTAGTTGGACCAAGAACTTCAAACCATGGCATAAAAGGAACACGATGAGTGAGAATCCAGTTCATAGAAATGAGATAGATGAGTACCTCATCTCACTATTTAGGGCACGGGAGCATCGTCCCTCTGGTCCATACAAGGAAACGCGCCCAGCAGTGAAGGTGACTCATTATTGCCCAGCGGAAAACACTGACCTTTTAAAGTTTTGCGAGGCTCTTGTGTACAGGTCCTACATTTGGTATCTAAGATAAAAAGGGCTTGTGACCAGGCAGACACTTGCTCAGCTGAGCACTTGACAAGAAATCACGTGCCAAGCACTAGTTAGATGGGCCGTGTAGTCTTCAGCCCTTGGGCAAACAAGCATCAGCTAAATGAGTCCCCTCCTCTCCCAGGAGAAAGGGTCAGCTATTCCTAAAGTGAAACAGAGCCAAGTAGGATTCAGTGCTCCTTGCAGCTTGCCATGGTTCTATGGTCAGCCTTCCATGTCTCCAGCCTTAAGTGAAAACAACAGCTCTGGTCAGTTTCCATAGTTGTCTGGAGGTTAACGCACTGGCTTTCTGCAAGATTCGGCCCAGCACAGAACAAGGTGCTGTGTTATTAACTACTTGGGAATTACAAATGACTTGTGGTAGAACAGATGCGATTTGCAAAACACGGAAAATGGAATGATCTGTAATTCACATTAAAAACAGAATTAAGAAAAGATGATCATGATGACAGCCTTTGTCCTAAAGGTCAAATTTATTGAACTTGTATTGTTCCAGCTTGACGTCAAAGGCCCTGGGCCTTCTGTAGTCATGGGTCTCCAAAGTTTTACAGTCAGTGAGAGCCAACATGGGAGGGGTAAGAGGGAGAAATGAGCTGAGACTCAGAGCAGAGGGAACCCTTGGGGCCTCCCTGCTGAGAGTAATAGCCTTTCCTGGGGAGACAAGGCAACCAGCCTGCAGGGCCATGCTGCTTCAATGCAGAAATCAGCATCTGAAGCTCCTCCCCTGCTTATGGCCATTACTCTTACTTTGGTTGATGCCCAGCAGCATCCTTGCCATCCAGCGTTCTTAGACACCCACAGAAGACAAGCCCCAAACCACTGCCATGCTTTCAAGTAGAAGAGTTAGCTCCATAGTCCGTAGATAGAAAAAGCGATATGACATACGTACTATTTCTATAATGACATCTTGTGAATCAATGACAAAACAAACAGCCTAGAGCAACTGGGCAAAGAGCATGGAGACTTGAGAGAAGAAACACAAATCTCCACTCTCTATCACATAGGTCCAGGTGTCACTAGTGAGCAACTTAAAGCAAAAACTTGCTAAGTTTTCATGTTTCCGGTTGGTAATGATTTGGGAAATATCCTAATAGTAAGACGAGAATACTTAGGCACTGCTAATGGAATGGAACTGTAAGTGGTAAAACATTTTAGGGAAGCCATTTGGCAATATATGCTAACTGACTTAAACTGTTTTACATCCTTTGAATCAGTAATGATTTCCATGACATGGTCCAAAGGAAGTAATCACACATGTAGACAAGGGTTTATGTGCAGGGATGCTCATCACAGCAAAAATTGGAAACCACTTAAAGGTCTAATAGAAGAGCAACAGGTAAACAATATATGGTACATGTTGGAATATTAAAAATAATGGTCGTGAAAAGTACAAGAAAATATTTGAGATGTAATGTTCACTGCAAAAGTGGGATACATGAACAAAGCTATGAATAGACATTCACAGGAGAGGAAGCCTCCGAGGTACAAGTCTATGAGAAGATGTCGAAACCCCATAGCAATCAGAAAAAGACAGATACAAATAAAAATGACATACTGGTTCACAGGCATCAACATAGCCAAAATTAGAAAAGCACAGGATACAAACCACCGTTAAGGCCGCGGAAAGATGGGAACTCGAGTACCGCCGTGTAGCAATACAAGGGTACTTAGAGAAGTTTACCCCGTGAGAGCCCATGACCCAAAGGTCCACTCACTCCTGGGTGTGTATCACAGAGACACTCTCACACAGGCCCTTTTACAGGAACATGAGAGAGACATTTGTCATAATACTGAGAGTGGCAACAAGAAGCTAGAGTAACACACGTGTTCAACACCGAGGAAAGATTAAGCAAAGTACAGTGAATACGTACTATAAAATGACAAGATGTAGATGATGTGTAAATCAATACATCTATAAAACAGTGTTGAGTGGGAAAACGTCAGTACAGAATGAGATTTTAGTACAAATGAATATTAAAGAACACGCATGAAATGATGCAACATATTTTTCAAGAACAGGAACACATACTGAAATCAGTAAGAAAGTACCTTCATTGGAAAGGAGTAATAAAATATTATCATCATCGTATTCATAATTGCAATAGAAAGGGGCCTTGTCTAGATTAATGTTCAGTGATAAAATGTTTTCTCACCAAAAGGCATGATACATGTAATACCTGAGATTTTATGAAGGACAAGAGATGATATTCCACTCATATACCATAGTCTCGACTTTGTAATGTATGTACAAAAAACACTGGAAGGAAAGAAAAACATGAAAATATTAAAGTTATGATCTTTGAATGATGATTTATTAATTGCCTTCTTTGTATATGTAGCTGGGTGCCAAAGTCCAATCTGGAGTGTGTCTAACTGTTGGGATTTGAAGAAGTTTGAGCATGGTGGGGTGGGGTGGGCTGGGGTGGGCTGGGGTGGGGTGGTACGGCATGGGGTGAACCAGTTGAGATTTGATTTGGATCCGTGTTCTCATAGAAGAAGCCCAGAGCTCAGGCTTGTGGCAGCAAATATCCTCGGAAGACCCAGTCTTTGGACACGGAGCTTAGTTCAGAGAAGAGAGGAGGCTCAGTCAGAAGGGCAGAAGCCCTTCTCTCCTGTGCTGGAGGGTCAGGAAGAAGATCCGGCCGTGGGTGGGGTGGGTGTGCTCTCCACATTTCTGCGAGGAAGCTCTCAGAGCTTCGGGAGCTCGGAGGGTGCTTTGGCCAGTAGAGATAGCAGAACTCCAGTTTCTTAGTGAAGGGACCAGGAGCTTTCCTCTAAGAGCCCAGGGTCCCACCATTCAGTGTTGTTGGCAGCTGACATCTTTGAGAGTGGCTGGATGTGGAAGGGGAATGGGTCAAAGGCCGCAGTGAGAGGGTCAAACTAAATTGTGAGCCTGAATCCGAGCTCCCCTGGTCCATTGCATTTCTAATGCAGTGCAGAAATAAGAGTGGGGAGTGGTGCAGGGAATAACTGAAGGAGGAGAAAGAACCTGTGAAATATGAGTTATTACTATTATTAGGCTTTCAGGTTGCATGAGCTGGAGAACTATGTTACATATATTCCCTATTTCCTGGGCATTCTACATGTAAAGAAAATGTATTACTTTATAATGAAAAATTATGATAAATAAGAAAATGGAAGTCTCAAGTATAAAAAAAAATTACAAAAGCAAGGTATTTCCAAGAAAATTCCTGATAACAAATTGCTCTCCTTGTAGACTTATATTGTCTATATCTGTTTGCTGTGACCTAGGCCTTTTGCCAGCATCTGGGAGGGACAGAAGGGAAACACCGCCCTGCTTTCAACCAGCTCACAGTCTTGTCCCAGCAGAGGGCCTAAAAGGGGTCATTTTGACATAAGATATTTTAATTCTGTAGTTCAAGTTGAAGGACTATTTCTAGGGCTATAGATGCCACATTTCGTGGAAGACTGTTCTCCCACACAGCTGCCCTTACTAGTTAAGAAGTTAGGCTGCATGTTCTTTTTCTTCTGCAGCTGCAAAGAAAGAGGTCAGATTTAGCACAGGGTAACCATTTTCTAAGGAGCTGCTTCTTTCTGGCTAGCTTCGCGAGGCCCATGGTAACTATTTCACAGTCCTTCCCTCACGGGCCTCCTCCCCCCGCCCCAAGTCTAAAATGCCAGGTTCAGACTTCGGTAATGCTCGTTGTCTCTGGTACTTTGCCTCCCTTTTTCTGCCTTGTTTTCATTTCCCTGGTCTTCCTCTTTTCTATCTCCCGGTGGAGTACCTGTCCTCTCTAAATGCCTGACAGCCCCATCTTTATATGCCTCCTTGCCTGCCCAACTTCCCACCATAGAGCCTCACACTCCGATGTTTTTGCTCCTTCAGTGGCCAGGCAGCCATGGGAGTGCCCCACCCTTTGTAAATGCTCAGGCCAGGCTGGCTCTACCATAAAAGAACAAGAGGCTTCACATTGGGAAGAAGAGGAGAGGGCTGACGTTCCTAAGAAAAGTGTGGCTCAAGCTGTAGAGAGCTTCTGCCAATGAGGGGGTGCCCCCCGATCATTCTACAGCAGCAGGGCTGCAGCCTGTGGAGGAGACTATGTAGTCATGTGGGGAGATGAATAGGGCTGTTGTTGCTGGGGTTGACTTGGGGGCTGGGCAGTGGAGGCAGGAGGACTAGTTGAGAGAGCTGCAGTAGTTCCATCATGAGGTGACCCCAGGCATCAACAAGAATGAAGGCGGGGGGAGCAAAGACAGGGATGACAGTAAGTGAAGGCAGGATTGGGTACTTGGCGAATGATTATACTGGGGAGTAGACAGATGGGTGTAGGCAGCATGTCTGCAAGCCTGTACCCCAGAGAGTGATGCCGGCATGGTGGGGATGACACAGGGAACCCGAAGCAGGACCTGCTCACCTGCAACCAGCACCCAGCAAGTTCCCGTCACGTCTCCAAGCCCACACAAGAGAAGGGGTGCCGTGCTGCTTGTAACCAAAGGCTCCCAAAGCTCCTGCCCTCAGCATTTTAGTAGAAAGTGAGAAATCCTACACCAGATGAATGAACCTCTACTTGTGGAACTGGCCATCGAGGAGCAAAATGAAAACATCTCAAAATCTCTCCGACTTGAAGTAAAACCTTCAAATAAGGTGGAGTGGATACCCCCACCTGGATGGCTGTGATATGAAAGATGGAAAATGGCAAGTATTGGTCAGGCTGGGAAGGAATGGAGCCCCTGTCTTTGCTGGTGGGAATGTGAAACTGTGCAGCTGCTGTAGAAATAGAATCACTGTAGGACTCAGCAATTCTACTCTCAGGTTTCTCTACCTGAAACAACTGAATTCAGGGATGCAAACAGATGCTTGTATGCCCATGTTCACTGCAGCATAGTCACGGTACCCAGAGGGCAGAAAGAACCTGTGTCCATCAACAGATGTGTGGATAAACCCAATTCAGTAAGTAAATACAGACGGTGCAATGCTACTCAGCCTTGAAAAGGAATGAAGAGCTCACATGGACTACGGCATGGGTGACTCTTGAAGACGTCATCCTACATCATCCTCAGTGAAATAAGTTAGGCACAAAAGGACAGATATTGTATAATTCCATTTATATGATTCCATTTGCCTAGGATTAGCAATTTTGTAAGACAACAATTAGGCCAGAGGTCACCAGGGGCTGGGCAGAGGGGAGAATCCGGAGGTATTTCTTAATGTATACAAAGTTTTTGTTTGGGAAGGTGAAAAAGTTATAGAAATAGTAATGATGGTTACACACACTGTGAATATAATTAATGCCACTAAATTGTACACTTAAAACAATTAAAATGGCAAATTTTGTGTTACATATCATTAACCACAATAAGATAAATTTTTAAGTATGTAGACAAATTGCATAGGAGATGGTATCGTTATAAGGGTGTATCATGGAGTTAATATAAATGTTATTTTGTTCTGGATGTTTTGATATTTGAGGTAGCATTGAGCTTTTAAATTTTGTAATTTGTTGTGATTTCTTTTACCATTGTGAAGAAATTTTTGTGTTGTATATAAAAAAAAAAAACAGAGCGAATGAGTAGCTGATTTAGTTGTCACCCAAAGGATACACTTGAAAACTTGAAAGAGTAGCTGTTTGAACCTCCTCTCTCGTATTTAATTCTGCAGCATCACTGGCTGTGCATACTGGTCATGCTGTTTCACGACAAGGAAAGTGAGCTCGGAGGTGAAAAGATTTGCCCTCAAGCTTCTAACAGAAGGTGCCTCTGACACAGAAGCCTGTGCACGTGGATGACACCACTACTGGCTTGAAAACTGCTCTTTTAGGCTGTAATTCGGTGGAAGAAAATAAGCACCGTGCACATTCGATAATTCCGTTCTAAGCCAATGTGTGCAAAACACTGAACATTTTAGACAGAAAATAGTGAGCTTTGGGGAAGCTGTTCTGTGGGGAAGAAAGAGCTGCCTCTTGCGCCCACAAGTGAGGGGTGCTGGAAAAGCCGTGCAGCTGCCCTGGGCCGCAGTGGCAGCGTCTGTAACAGCCAAGTCGATAATATTTACCAAGTGGCCACAAGGCACAAGACCCCAAGTGAGGAACTGAAGGACAAGGAGGGACCTCTGAAAGACAAAGATGCCCGGAGCCAGAGGACAGAGCCATCGATTCTGTCTGGGGAAGTCAAGCCTGCTGAAGTGTGAGAAGGGAACTGGGTGGTGTGTGACTGAGTCACCAGCCTTTGTTTCTTGAGGACTCGCAGTGAGAGCTTCCAGAAGCAGTCAGTGAAATCAGGGTTTTGGTTAGCTGGCCTGGTGAACCCCCTGCTTTGCTCTCTTTCATTCTCACTGTCTAGGTGGAATGCTCTCAAGTGCAATACAGGGTGTGGGAGAGGTGCTGATCTGTCCGCCACCCGCTGCTCGGCACATGGGCAGCACACACACACTCCAGAAAAGGGGAAATGCTTTGCTTCCAGTTCTCAGTAGTAGAACGGCACTGCGTGCTGAGCCGGAGAAAGGAAAGAGGCTGGCAGACGTGCACTCTCATGTCTGTGTATGTCCTCCCGCAGCCTCCTACGCCCACCACCCTGGGGCCTCCACCAGCACAGGGACTTTCTCTGGTCCAGTCTCCAGGGAGTCTCCATACTCTTTCTCTGCCCCCTCTCTTGCTCTTCCCCCACCCCCAACTTGCTATCTCTCTTCCTCACCCCGCCACTAAAAACTGCTCTCTGTAACTACCTCCCAACCCTTGGAGTCTTGACCTCCACCATTCTCTGGCCTCCTCACTGTTCCTCACTGTTTCTTATGTGTCTCAGAAATCTTGTCACTCTCTTGCTTTCCCCTTCGTGTTTGCTGTTGGGTTGGTGGAGGTAGGCATGAGGGAACTTTGGATCCTAAGACTGCAGGAGGCTGGAAGGTCATTTCCAATGATAGGAATTCAGAATGACAGCCTGTTTTGTTTTGTTTTGTTTTGCATCTTTCTAACCTTTAATTATATCCCAAGTCTCATTATGTTGACTTAATTTGCCTGTTATTAAATCTTAATTTTTTTCAAATGACCACTCAAGGGACCATAGATGAAAGATCATCTCATCTCAGACGCAAAGGCAAGAAGGTTATTTCTGACAGAAATAACTGAAGGAGCAAAGTTGAACAGCTAAGGATGTATATGACACATCAAAGGTCTGAACATAATCTAGTCTGATCAGTGAGTTAGGGTCCTGGCTGATGGTGGTAGGAAGTGAGTTCCCACAAGTAAAGTACGGACACTGTGTGAAAGGTCTCGAGCGTTTCAATTAGCCATGGTGGTCTTCATTCCACAGCAAATGAGAGGTGGCCATGAAATGGCTCTGGGCAAATGCTGATATGAATGTGCCTTTGTTTTGCTTAATTGTTGATGATTGGGTAGAGTGAATGAAAGGGGAGAGAATCTAGGGATAGAATTTTTTCATTTATTTAAAAAATATTTACAAATTGCCTACAATGAGCCAGGTACTGTGCTAAGTGCTGAAACTAAATGGTGAAGAAAATGGACAAAAATTCCTGCCTTCAGAGAAGGGTTAGAAGACTATAGGGTTGCTGTGGGCTTCCATGGAGCAATGAAATGGGAATAGATAGAAAATATAAGATAATGTTTTAGAAGTACAAGTATCAGGATGTTGAAAATTGGAATATGAGAGAAAGTGGTAATACAGTTAGTTGACTTTTACCCAAGGAAAGATACAGAGTCTATGAAGAAGTTTTTATAGATTTCAGAAAGCTCTGTTGTAGAGCTATTATGCCCAATGATTTTATAGGGCATTCCTGTGCTGTCCAGAAGGCAGATGGAAATGTGCCTGGAGTTTGGGAGACAGGCAAGCACTACAGACCCGGAGAGACAGCAGAATGAATATAGGTTATAATGAAAGCCTTTGGCAGAGATGAACTCATCCACAAAGAACTAGTAGGGTGATGAGAAGAAGTGAAAATTAAACTCTGAACTTCAGAGAAACTATACCTTCAAGGTCAAAAGACAAAAAAAATTAGTGGAAGAATGAGAAAGACCAATCAGAGAAGGGGAGAGGCAGAACAGATTGAGGGTTTGGAATTCAAAGGAGGCAAGGGTTGCAGAAAGGGACAGGTGAAGGTAAGTGTGGGGAAAAGTTCATAATAACTCGAGAGAAGATCAAGTTATTGTGGAAGTCAGGAGAGGAGCAGCTTCATTTGAGCAGAAAGGTATCATGGGGAACCTGCTTTCATTAAAGGAGCAAAATAAAAGGGAGGTGAGGAAGTACCATAAGGCATTTGCCAACTCTGAGTTTCTTACCTTGAGTCTAGATACAGCAGAAATAGTAGTTTGGGTATTCTGTGACTTCCTTGGTGACACTTATTTAACAAATTTCCTTCTTTATAATTTGTCCTGTGCTTTCCAAGGGCTAAATGTAGGGTGTGTAAAAGAATTGAACTTTTTCTCACAGCCAAAGCGATAGTTGAGAGCAATTTTCTTCTCACTCCTCATCAAGCTGGGCGCCTTCGATTCCTTCCCCATTGTTCATGGGAAGGATCTGAGAACCACAATGACTAAGTTCCGCCCTAGCATCTTGGGGCATGGCATGGCCATGCTTCCCTCTTCTGCGGCAATACAAGGAGGTGACTTCAGATAAAAGACCAAATTTCAGCGAAGGCTTCTTTGTGGTTAAGACATCCAGCAGCCTTTGACTGCAAGGCTCTTGAACATCCTATAGAAAACAGGGATGTATGAACATCAGGATTTCTGAAGCATCAGGAATCAATCAATAATCTTCTTAGGATCTGAATAAACTGAGTAAACCTCAGCTGAGAGCTCTTAACTGGCCAAGGCCTACGAGAGATTTAAGGGACTAATAACTCAAGTTTCCTTTCATTCACATGATGGCGCAGCCAGATGTGGCTATAGGAATGCCCAGTGCTCCTCTTTGTTTATGGGAGTTAAATTGCCTCTTCTTTTCTTCCATGGCAGTTTTTGGTTAGTTTTCAGGCCAGCTCACACTAGTTTATTTGTGCAAATCTTCCCCCTTCAGCTTTCCTCAGAAGGTACAAAATTAAAAATTGTCAGTACCTATAACTGCCTGACCTTTTCATTTGGGACCTTTCAGGGACTGGCCCATTGAGGCTAAAAGGTAATTTTGCCAGGAGCAGCTGTGGCCTCAAAGAGTCAATGTAAATATTTCAACAGGTAAATAATCAGTAAGAGAGCTTGGGCCAAAAAAACCCCAACAAAAACCCCCTACAAATGTGGAGCAAGATATAAAGGACATCAGAGGCAGAGTAAATTTAAAAGAAAAAAAAAACCCTACAGAAGTGACATTTCATAAGACTAAAACCTTATCAGAAGAAAAGCTTTGAACTAGAATAAGCTACGTTCCAATAAATAGCTATTTCCAAGGGAACTCAAAGAACAAATGAAAAAGAGTGTGAAGGCCTTCATTCACCCTGGACTTGGCACTTTCAGTGCTGTGTCATCTCATGGCCAGATTTCTTATATAAAAACTACTCAAAAATTATTTTTTTTAGGCGTTAGGATTTCCTGGGCTGTTGGTAACACCAGTAGAAAAGAGGACAAGAAATGGTTTAGTGAGTGAAGAAGTAAACATTTAAAAATCTCTCAAAACCCTGAAAATCCCTGAGAAGTCTAGCAACCAAGAGAAAAGAACAAAACGAAATTTATAGCTGAAATCTTTACTGTGAAAGTTCTATAAAAATAGGTATGCAGAAATAAACATGAACATCCATGGCCACTTGGTTTTTGACAGGAATGGTGCCAAAACAACTCAATGGAGAAAAAAATAGTCTCTTCAACAAATGGTGCTGGGACAACTAAATATCTCCGTGGGAAAGAATGAGGTTGGACACTTACTTTCTGTTATAAACTAAGTTCGCTCTAAATGGATCAACAACCTAGACAGAGGAGCTCAAACTGTAAAACTCTTAGAAGAAAACAGGTATAAATATTCACAACCTTGGATTTAGTAATGGAGTCTTACATATGGCACCAAGAGCACCAAGGAAACAAAAGAAAAATAGATAAATCAGACTTCACTTTTAAATTAAAAACTTTTGCTTATCAGAGGACATCAAGAAAGCAAATAGACAACCTACACAATGGGAGAAAATATTTGCAAATAACAAATTTCATAAGGGACTAGTTGGCAGGATATATGTAAAAAACCCTTATAACTTAACCATAAAAACATAAAGCACCCAAATAAAAATGGGGAAAAGATTTGAATAAACATTTCCCCAAAGAAGTTATCCAAATGGCCAACAAACACCCAAAAAGATGCTCAACATCATTAATCATGAGGGGAATGCAAATGAGACCGCAGTGGGATAGCACTTTCCGTTCACTAGGTAGGTTGTAATCAAAAAACCAGAAACCAGCAAGTGTTGGTGAGGGTTGGAACCCTTGCACATTGTAGTTGGGAATGTGGAATGTTGCCGTTACTATGGAAAGCAGTTCAGTGGCTCCTGGAGAAGTTAAACATAGAATTACCATATGACTCACCTGTAGGTATCTATCCCCAAAATTGGGATACCTGTTTCACTCCTAGGTATCTATCCCCCCCAAATCGAAAACAGGTATTCAAACAAATATATGTACATGTCTGTTCATAGCAGGACTATGCACAACAGCCAAAAGGTGGAAACAACCCAAATGTCTGTCAATGTTTAAATGGACAAGTAAATTGTGGTGTTTCCATATAATGGAATATTATTCAGTCATAGAAAGAATGAAGTACTCAAATAAGTTCCAACCTCAAATATGTCATGCTAAGTGAAAACAGTCAGGCACAATGGGTCACATACTGTATGATTTCATTCATATGAAATACAAGAGATGAACCCATAGAGATAGAAAGCTTGATAGTTGCCCAGGGCTCTGGGGAGGGGAGAATGGGAAGTAACTGTTTAATTTGTACAAAGTTTTCCTTTGGGTACTGAAAATATTTTGGAACTAGATAGAGGTGTTGGTTGCACCATAAATATACTAAATGTTACTGAATTGTTTTAAAAGTTAATTTTGAAAAATTCCAGCCAAGATGGAGGCATAGATAGATACACTCTGCCTCCTCGCACAACCAAAAAGACAACAACAAATTTAAAACAAAAATTACCAGAACTATCAGAAAATCAAACTGTATGGAAATCTGACAACCAAGGGGTTAAAAAAGAAGCATTTATCCAGACTGGTAGGAGGGGTGGAGACAGGCAGCCAGGTGGCGAGGACTTACAGCAAAGTGGTGGGTGGAGGACAGGGGCGAGTGAGGCAGCAGCTGGCAAAGCAAATGATCCTACATTTGCTTGCAGATAAACTGGGAGGAACAACTGGGGAGCAAGACAGACTGCACAATCCAGGGTTCCAGTGTGGGGAAATAAAGCCTCAAAACCTCTGACTGAAAACCTCTGACTGAGGTTTGAGGGGGCAGGAGAAACTCCCAGCCTCACAGGAGAGTTCATTGGAGAGACCCACAGGGTCTTAAAACATACACAAGCCCACCCACCTGGGAATCAGCACCAGAAGGACCCAATTTGCTTGTGGGTAGTGGGGGAAGTGACTGAAAGACAGCCTAGAGCCAAGCAAGTGGCACTGTTCCCTCTCAGACCCCTCCCCCACATACAGCACCACAACACACCCACCTGGGTTGCCCCGCCCTGGTAAATACACTAGACTCCATCCCTTACTATGTAACAGGCGTGCCCAGGCAAAAAAAACGGCCCAAATGAAAGAACAGATCAAAGCTCCAGAAAAAATACAAATAAGTAACAAAGAGATAGCCAGCCTATAAGATGCACAGTTCAAAAACACTGGTAATCAGGATGCTCACAGAAATGGTTGAGTATGTTGGCAAAATAGACGAAAATGTGAAAACTATGAAAAGTGAAATAAAGGAAAATGTACAGGGAACCAACAGTGACAGAAAGGAAACTGGGATGCAAATCAATGGTTTGGACCAGAAGGAAGAAATAAACAGTCAGCCAGAATGTAATGAAGAAACAAGAATTCAAAGAAATGAGGAGAGGCTTAGGAACCTCCAGGACATCTTTAAACATTCCAACATCTCAATTATAGGGGTACCAGAAGGAGAAGAGGAAGAGCAAGAAATTGAAAACTTATTTGAACAAATAATGAGGAACTTCCCCTATCTGGCAAAGGCAATAGACTTCCAGGAAATCCAAGAAGCTCGGAGAGTCCCAAAGAAGTTGGACCCAAGGAAGCACACACCAAGACACATCATCATTACATTAGCCAAGATGAAAGATAAGGAGAGAATCTTAAAAGCAGTAAGAGAAAAGGACACGGTTACCTACAAAGGAGTTTCCATAAGACTTATCAGCTGATTTCTTAAAAGAAACCTTGCAAGCAAGAAGGGCTAGAAAGAAGTATTCGAAGTCATGAAAGGCAAGGACCTACATCCAAGACGACTCTATCCACCAAAGCTACCATTTAGAATGGAAGGGCAGATAAAGTGTTTCCCAGATAAGGTCAAGTTAAAGGAGTTCATCATCACCAAGCCCTTACTGTATGAAATGTTAAAAGGACTTAATTAAGAAAAAGAAGACCAAAAATAAGAACAGTAAAATGACAACAAACTCACAACTCTCAACACCCAAACCTAAAAAAACAAAAACAAAAATGAACTAAGAAAACAATTAGAACAGGAACAGATTCACAGAAATAGAGATCATGTGGAGGATTATCAGTGGGGAGTGGGAGTGGGGAGAGAGGAAGAAAAGGTACAGGGAATAAGAAGCAGAAATGGTAGACATGAAATAGGCAATGGGAGGTTAAGCATAGGATGGGGAATGGAGAAACCCATGAACTAAGGTGGGGGAATGATGGTGGGTGTGGGAGTACAGGGCAGAGGGGACTAAGGGGGAGAATAAAATAGGATAACTATAATAACATAACCAATAAAATATATTAAAAAACAGAAAAAAATAAAATAGTTAACTTAATTACATATAAATTTAACCTAACTTTTTAGTAGAGCTTGGCCTAAGGAAATCTGTGAAGCCTCTTTTGAAATTGCCCCTCCTCCTTCCATCCCCCAGAAGCTGTGATGGATCAGGAGGAAGTCTCCCTCTCACCTGCAAGTCCACTCACTCCCTAGTTGCCCCTTCCCCCAGAAGGGCCCCCTGGCTACCACCCTGAACTCTCAATTTCATCCCCCCAGTAAACCTCCCCTTTTTTGCCTTTCCCTGGGCCCTTCCCAGTGACAACAGATAGTCATGGGCTCATCGAGTAAGCCAGTGAATTCATTCGTGTGCTAGTGAGGCACTTCGCTGAACTGCTACCCTTCGGGAAGCCTTACCATGTCCTTAGATGGAATTCCCCTGCTGTCTAGCTCAGCTTGTTCATGGTCTTCATCTCACTGCTGCAGGCCATCTCTCAAAGCCCGGGGCCCAGCAGAGTGCCTGATATACAGGGCCTATCGATGCTATGCACTTACTTTGAAACACCTCTCCTAGGTAATGTGGGTTGCACTCTGTAAAAGGGTACTGATTTCTTAGCAATAGCTCTGTGTGTGTGGTGTGCATAAGGCTATTCATGAACGTGAGTGAAATCATCTCACCAGATGACCTCCTGTCAGTGCCTATGGCTTTATCTGTCTTTCTGCCATAGAATTTTTGCCCTTCAAAGAATAAACTTACCATCTAGTTGACTTTTCTCAAGAAAGCCATCCAAGAAAAACCTTTAATCAAGTTTGTGATATTGACAAGAAAAGATCCAAAGAAGCTGGAGTCCCTGGTGGCGGGATGCACAGGGCAGTGTCAGCTGCCAGTAGGCAGGCGCATTGTCAATACACAATTTTAAAACAATAGTGAAATCAACATAAAGTCAGTCATTTTATTATCACCACGTAGTTTCAGTTCTAAACCATGTCAGTGTTAAAATACTCCTCCCTGCCCGGGCAAATCAAACCATTGGCTCGAATATATGCTCCTGTTTATTTAGCATGTCCCCGAATTGCTTGTTGTAAACCAGCTTTGAATGTAGAAACACAGAATATTAAGATCAAACGGCAGCTTCGATACCATTTCATAGCATCTCGTTCATGCTGCCTTTATTCCCTCTTTCATTAAACACAAATCTGAGAGGCCATGGCTAGAGATCCTGTTTACTAAGACGTACCCCTGCCCTTGAGAAGCTTGTAGGTCAGAGGAAGAGTGGTTAATGACTTCCTCAAGGTCACATGAACGCTGACAGGCCGGGTCAAAGCAGAGTCTGTGATATTTCTAAATGACCTTCCTTTTTAAGGGGCTTACAGAAGCTCGAGCCCATGAACCACAGAAATGGCAGGGCCTTGGAACACCTCCCAACCTTTGACCAAAAACGAAAGTTTAAAATTCCTGTGATTTCTTTATGAAAAATTTGTCTGGGCTTTGCTCTTTTCCTGAGTATACTGAATTTGCTAGAATTTTGCAAAGGTTTCTCCCACCCTCTGACATTTCGTATAGGATTTTTTTTTTCAAGTAGCACAATTGCATTTTGAAGTGTATGCTTCAAACTTAGGACTAACAGCGGTCTCCCCAGGTGCCTGAGCTGAGGCAACTCCCCCAGCACCACCTCAAACGACTTTTAATTAAATTGAACCCAGTCAGTCATGACTTATGCTTTGTGCTTCTGTTTGCTACATCTAAAGTGCTATTTATAAACCATTTAGTCATATGGGCCACTGGATTTGGAATCTAATTAGAGCTGGGCACTACATACGGTTGCCCCAGACGTTTGCATCGCTCTCGTACGAGGCAGGCTAATTAATTGCTTGTGAAGGGTCAAAGGCACTTTCCACACTAGATTCATTTGTTGATTCCACTTCAGGATGCAGTCCATTCTATTCCAAACCACGCACTAGTCCTTGGCAGTTCTCTTTGCTTAATGGTCGAGGCGTGCGTTGTAACCGAGGTGGGCTAGCGACTCCAGAGACGAGTTTTGTGCACGCTCCAAGTCAAGGTGTCAGGCTACGATATCCTTAGAGTCTGCTGGTGATGTCAGTATTCAAAGGTATGGGACCGTTTCTCCTCCCATTTTGGATGGGAGTCAGGAGTTAAATAAAGAAAAAAAAAGAATAAGAAAAAGAAATCAAATAGAAATTCAGCCACTGGAGTCAAGGGCAAGCAAAATTGATTTTAAAGAGCTGGCTTCCAGCCACAGAAACAAAGACAGTCGAGATGAAAACTGTGCTTGAAGCTCTTGGTTAAATTGCAGCAATGTCTGGGGGAGAAGTATATGATGGGAGAGTGGACGTAAATGCTTCCTTTTTAGCGTGCCCAGTGTTCTGAAGACTGAGACAGTGACACACTCTTTAAAATTAAAGGAAAAAAATGCTCTCAGGATAGTTCTGTCTGCCTGAAATGTAAGCCAGACACACTAAAATCAGGGCAAATGAGAGAGTGGCAGGAAGCAAAGTACAGCTTATATCCTGCAACTCCACGTTGTTCTTTCATTATTTGATTTCTCCAAAGTCACATAATGTCCAAATGCAGACGCTATAACCCCACTTACATAATGGACTGCAAACAATGTATGAATTATTGAGAGGCAGGCAGCCTAGCCTTGTGGTTAGGGAAGTCAGTTCTAAAGCCAGAAATGCCTGCTTCAAATCTTGGCTTCGCCACTTACTAGCTGAGTGACTTGAGACGTATTGCTTGACTTCTCTGGGCCTGTTTCTTAATCTGTAAAATGGGTGACATAATAACAGCATCTAAATCATAGTGCATAAAGTATATGACGTGTAAGATGCACAGGATAGTAATTGCATATAATAAATGGCATCTAAAGTGCTTACTATTTTTGTTGTTACATAGTAGTAATATTTTCAGCTGTCTCACCTATTTCCCTCTTAATTTTCCCCAAATATCATCAATACCAAAGAGTCAAGTGGGGAAAAAGAAATTTTGATGTGGTATATACAAAACTTAATTCCAGGTAAATTGTGGCTATAAATACTAAAGGTTACACAATACATCTTCTAGAAGAAAATAAAGAAAAATCTTCAGGGCTGTGGTAAGGCAAACAATTTAAGTGGGGCATAAAAAAGCACTCACCATAAAAAACCACTGAAAAATTAGACTACTTTAAAATGAACAGTTTCTGTTGAGCAAAAACACATTGAGAGAGAAAAATGTAAGCTTCCGAGTGAGAAAAAATAGTTGCAACACTACAAAAGACTCATATCCAGTCTACGTATAATTCTTACAATTCAGCAAGAAAATATAAGATGATACAATGGAAAATTGGACCAAAGACTTGAAGAGACTTTATAAAAGGAAGACAACAGCCAAATGCCCAACATGCGAAGGTGTTCAACATCATGAGTCACCAGAAAAATGTCAGTGTTAACCACATGGAAATCCCTTATACCCCCCACCATGAGGACTAAGAATAAAAAGATGCTAAACAAAGTGGGGGCGAGGATGTAGAGCAGTGAGAACTCTCCCACACTGGACTGTACACGGGAACAAGTGTTCTGGAAAACTGCTCGTCAACACCTACTAAACCTGAACCTGCATGTACCTATGCCACTGCAATTTTACTCAGATTGTATTCCACAGGCATATGCCCCCAAATGCATGTATGAGTGTTTATACTAGTATAAGTAATATCCCCAAAGTAGAAGCAATACAAATCCAGTAGAATAAATGAATTATACTAAATTATGACAGAGTCCTACAATGAAATACTACACAGCAATGAAAATGAACAAATTAATGTTACATACAACAGACAGAAATCTCAAAAAAAACCACCCCAAAATAAAATAAAATACAACCATAAAAACAGTACTTAGTATATGATTCAATTTCTGTAAGGTCTAAAATTAGACAAACTGATGTTATTAGAAGTTAGGATGGTGGTTATTTTTAGGAAAAAATGGTTAGTCAGTAGAGGGAGGAAAAGAGGGGGTCTCTGGGAGGTTGGTAATGTTTTCTGTATTGATTTGGTTGATGGTTACAACAGTGTACTCTTCTTGTGAAAGTCCATTGAGCTGTATACTCTTATCATTTGTGGGCTTTACAAATATGTTATTCTTCACTAAGGAGATTTTACCTAAATTATTAAGTCTATGGAAGCTAACCAAGGAATGTACTGAATAACAAGTTGAACCCCTTAGGTCTTAACTTTTGGTTATAATCTATTTGCATCTAAACTGAACTGAGCCTGTGTGTGTATTGCTAGAATGTAAGTTTCATGCAGCCAGGAGAGCTGACTACATAATTTGCTGCTCCTCTCTGGCCACTTTAAAGCATCTGATATGTAGTAGACACTCATTAAGTATTTGTTGAATGTATGAATGAATAAATGAATGAATGTATCCTTGGATTGGGTAAATTAAAGGAAAGTTAATTTAACATTGCATTTGTGGCCCAAGAAAATGGAATGCGTGTCTTCCCAGAAAATATAAATATTATGATTGATCTACTTTTATGTTTCCTCCAGCAAGTTTTTCTCAAGCCATGCTCATAATTGGAGAGAGTGATGTACGAGTAACAGTCTGCAGTAGGAACCCGTGTGCGAGGCCATGAAACATCAGGAAAATTAATATCTGAGCACACCAAGAAATCTCAGTATCTATCACTTACCAGAATGCACACACCCCAGTAAAGAAAACACGAAAGCAATTTCTCCAGTACAAAGAAATCTATTTTCCCATGGGAACTCTCAAAAGGAGTTGAATGGGTATCTTCACAGGGAAAAGTATTACAATAAATGAGACTTAAAAAATAGTTCTGTGAGGAAAGGTTCAAGATGATGGTCAACCTCATGATATACTGGGCATTAAAGTACAATAGTCCTCCCTTATCCATGAGGACACTCGGCAGATATCTGAAACCACAGATAGTACTGGATGTCATATATACTGTGTTTTTCCCTATACATACATGCCTATGATAAAGTGTAATTTATAAATTAAGCACAGGAAGAGATTAATGACCATAACTAAGAATGGAACAATAATAAAAATACACGGTAACATGGGTTATGGGAATGGCTTTGAGGCCGTGATTAAGTAAAATAACGGTGACTCGAACGTATGCACTGCAATGCTATGACAGCTGATCTGATTACCGAGCCAGCTACTCAGTGACTTGCAGGTGGGCAGCCTATGCAGCCTGGATATGCCAAACAGGGATGATTCACGTCCTGTGGGAGGGAGTGGAGCTGCATACGCTTTCATCCCCCTACTCGGAATGGCACACATTTAAAACTGAAGAATTGTTTATTTCTGGAATTTTCCCCTTAATATTTTTGGACCCTGGTTGACCATGGGTGACTAAAATCGTGAAAAGTGAAATTGCATATAAGGGGGGACTCCTGTATCGAGAGTACCTGGCATGTGCCTTCGGGTAGTTGTCATTTCTGCCTCGTCATCATGCACTTGCCTGGGGTTCCCAACTTCAGCACTCTCCATATTCAATCAGGGAACACAGTTCTGCGGCATTCTGGCTTCCCTTCCCTCTCTTGGCTGTTTTCTGTACACCAGGAAGCAGGCCTCACCTGTACTAATAACAGTGTCACGCTTCAGCCTGAAGAAAATCCTTCCCGTTTGAAGTCAAAGTTTAAGCCAATTTGTAGTGTGGTAAATTCAAACTTAGGTAAATCAACCTTAGTTTTCCTAATGGATGAATGTGTACAATTGGCACACACAGATTTTAAATCAATTAAGCCTGGGGGCCTCATGGAAACACACAGTCAGCAGTGGGCTTAGCATCTTCAACAAGTGGATGAGTAAGGCCAGAGTCTGAATCTGCTCTTGCTTAGGGAGTGACCGTGGGTCTCAGTTTCCTCATTTATAAAACAGAGATTAAAATTATTTCCTTGCATTTTAATGAGTTAGTGCATGTGCACCTCAGGGTAAAGGCTCAATAGGTAGCATCATCATCATCATCATCATCATCATCACCACCATTTACAACCAGACAGCCAAATGTAGCTAGGTGTTGAGTCCAGTGAATCAGCAGTGACTGCTGGTTATCATCTGGATGGCAGAGAACTTGAATTTAGTGTCTGTCTAGCTGAATTATTTTAGCTGCTTGGCCTGATGCATTCACCAATTGGGGAGACCAGCTATTGTGGCTGCTGTTTCTGGCTCCATCACTGAAAAGCCAACTCATCACCATGCTTCAGCTACAAAATGGAGTTCAACACCCACAGCTACTCACAACAGCAGTCATTTGCACACTGCCTGTATTGGAAACTGGCTGTGGAGTAAGCAGAATTAGCAAGGCAGTGGGGAGGTAGGAAGGCCCCGGTTTGCCGGTTGAAGTTGAGAGCTGGAAATAATTCTCTCTGATCTATTGCCTGGAGAATACCATGAGCCAGCTGGACTGAGAAGATAAGAGAATTGTTCTTCTCCAGGCTGGGTGGTGCCTCTACCTAACAAAAAGTTGGGCAAGATGCTTAACAACCAGTTCTTTTACTGTGTGCCAAAGTCTGCCCGCATTTCATGTGGATTCTACTTCTTATCCTTTGCCACACTTCAGAAATTATTTTAGATCCTCCCTGGAGGAAGTAACCACAATTTCTCCAGCTCTTCTCCGACAATTTGTTCTAAGTATAAAGAATCGGAGGTGGAGGTGGGAACAGACATTTAATTAGCCAAACTTAAGAATGAGGAAAAAATGCTTATATATCATGTGAGCCCTAGCCGGATGGCTCAATTGGTTAGGACATTGTCTCAATACACCAAGGTTGTAGGCTTGGTCCCTGGTCAGGGTACATACAAAAATCACCCAAAGAGTGTATAAATAAGTGGAACAACAAATGGATGTTTCTATTCTCTCTCTCTCCCCCTTCCTCTTTCTGTCTAAAAATCAATCAATAAAAAAAAATTAAAGAGTGACATGGAATCACTTTGGAAATAGCAGTAGGCTTGCATACATGTTATAATGCCCCTCATGCCCTCCTTTGTCTGTTTGTATGCTTGCTCTTGCAGTCACAGTCTGCCTTCATAGAAGCTAAGGCTGGAAAACTAAGAGGAAGAGCAGAAGCAATTGGTATTTAGCCCTGCATGATGGAAGCACTGGGATGAGATTGAGCATTGTGATGGGTAATTTTGTATCAACCCGGCCAGGCTATGGTGGCCAGTTGTTTGGTCCAAGACCAATCTAGATGTTGCTGTGAAGGCATTTTTTAGATGTGATTCACATTTAAATCAATAGATGCAACTCTGACACTAATTCAGGTATGTGCATTTTCCAGTGCCACCCAGCAGTTCTCCAGAACTAGTAGGGTGTCCTACAATATAACTCCATGCCGACACAATCTACCTGGAGATAGCTTCAGAGCCTATAGATATAAGGCCTCAGTCCCACAAAACTGCCCTCCTTCAGATGCCAATTGCAAGTTCAAGTTATCATCTGCACTTATGATTAACCAGTTATAAATGAGAGGGGCCCACAATCCCCTCCTTTAATTAAGTTGCTGGAGTGGTTCACCTAATTCAGAGACACATTGTGCATACTAATTACCAGTTTATTATAAAAGGTATTATTCAGGAACAGCCAGATGGAAGAGATGCACAGGGCAAGGTATAGGAAAAGGGCATGGAAGGTACACATCCTTACAAGCAACTACTCTCCCCATTCTTCACGTGTTCACCAACCCAGAGGTTCCAGGACCCCATTCTTTTGTGTCGGCTTCATTATATAGACATGAGTGATTGAATCAATGGCCGTTAGTGGTTGAACTCAAACTTGGGCCCCCCTCCTCTCCTCAGAGGTCAGGGGGTAGGACTGAAAGTCCCAACCCTCTAATCACATGGTTGGTTCCTCTGGTCACATGCCCCATCCTTAGGTGACTTAGGGGCATCGAAAAGTCATCTTATCAACATTACAAAATATTATTACTCTCATCACTTAAAGCAATCCCGGGGGTTGACTTCTAGCCAAGATGGAGCTATAGGTAAACACACTTTGCCTTCTCGAACAACCAAAAGAAGGACAACAACAAATTTAAATACAAAAAAGCAACCAGAACTGACAGAATATCAAACTATATTGAAGTCTGACAACCAAGGAGTTAAAGAAGAAACATTCATGCAGACTGGTAGGAGGGGTAGAGAGGACTCACCACAAGGAGGCAGCTGGTGGAGCGGGTGATCCCACATTCGTGTGCAGATGAAACTGGAGGAACAACTGGGGAGTGAGATAGACCACGCAACCCAGGGTTCCAGTGCAGGGAAATAAAGCCTCAAACCTCTGACTGAAAACACCTGTGAGGGTTGAGGGGGCAGGAGAAACTCCGAGCCTCACAGGAGAGTATGTTGGAGACACCCACAGGGTCCTAGAACTACACAAACCAATCCACCCGTGAATCAGCACCAGAAGGGCCCAAATTGTTTGTGGGTAATGGAGGAAGTGGTTGAAAGGTGGCCGAGAGTTGAGCAGGCGTCACTGTTCCCTCCTGGACCTCTCCCCCATATACAGGGCCACAATGCAGAGACCTGGGTTGCCCCTCCCTAGTGATTACCTAGGGCTCCACCCCTTACTAACAGGTGTGCTGAGACAAGGAAAAAAAAAAAAAGCCCAATGAAAGGACAGATCAAAGCTCCAGAAAAAATGTAACTAAGCAAACAAAGAGATAGACAACCTATCAGATGCACAGTTCAAAACACTGGTAATCAGGATGCTCACGAATTGGTGGAGTATGGTCACAAAATAGAGGAAAATGTGAAGGCTATGAAAAGTGAAATAAAGGAAAATGTACAGGAAACCAACAGTGATGGGAAGGATAAACAAGAATTCAGAAAAAATGAGAAGAGTCTTAGGAACCTCCAGGACAACTTTAAACATTCCAACATCCAAATCATAGGGGTGCCAGAGGGAGAAAGGGAAGAGCAAGAAATTGAAAGCTTACTTGAAAACATAATGAAGGAGAATTTCCCCAATCTGGCAAAGGAAATAGACTTCCAGGAAGTCCAAGAAGCTCAGAGAATCCCAAAGAAGTTGGACCCAAGGAAGCACACACAAAAGCACATCATCATTACATTACCCAAGATTGAAGATGAGGAGAAAATCTTAAAAGCAATAAGAGAAAAGGAGATAGTTACCTACAAAGGAGTTTCCGTAAGACTATCAGCTGATTTCTCAGAAGAAACTTTACAGGCAAGAAGGGGCTGGAAAGTAGTATTCAAAGTCATGAAAGGCAAGGACCTACATCCAAGATGACTTTACCCAGCAAAGCTATCATTTAGAATGGAAGGGCAGAAAAAGTCCTTTCCAGATAAGGTCAAGTTAAACAAGTTCATCATCACCCAGCCCTTATTATATGAAATGTTAAAGGGACTTACCTAAGAAAAAGAAGAAGATCAAAACCATGAACAGTAAAATGACAGCAAATTCACAACTATCAACAACCAAACCAAAAAACAAACTAAGTAAACATCTGGAACAGGAACAGAATCACAGAAATGGAGATCACATGGAGGGTTATCAGCAGGGGGGAGGGTGGGGGAAAAGGTACAGGGAATAAGCATAAATGGTAGGCAGAAAATAGACGGGGAGGTTAACAGAATAGGAAATGTAGAAGCCAAAAAACGTATATGTATGACCCACAGGCTAGAATGAAAGGAGGGGGTCTCTCACTCTCTTGCCCACATGGTGATGAACTGGCCGGTGTGCTTGTGTGCTCTCCTGGACATATGTGACCCTGTGGCCCTAGCAGCTGCATGGCCCAGGGCTGTGGCCTCCACATGCAGGCTTCAGGAAGGAGCCTGAAGTGGAGGGCAGCCAGGAGCTAGATAAGCTACTTGGATGGGGACTTTGACTGCTTAGCAGATGCCTGCGGGCTGTAAAGGACTGTACTATAAATTGGAGCAGGAGGCTGACTTTTTTGTCTTGGCCCTGCTGAGGACACAGTTGAACTTTATCCACAGCAGGAAGAGGAGATGGCTTTGAGGTGGGAGTCTGCCCTTCTCCCAGGTTGCGCTGCACCCAAATAAAACTTCTTCCTCTTGCACCAGCATCGTCCTCACTGGTTTGGCTTTTGTGGCGGCAGGCAGCTGAGCCTCCTTTTTTTTGTTGTTTTTGTTTTGCTTTGTTTTGTTTCGTCACATTAGCTTGGCAAATTGCTCAGATTAGTTAGCTAGGCACTGGACCCTGAAAAGGAAGGCATGATAGTGACTCCTGGATATGGAATTATGTTGTGATACATGCCCTGAGGGTCACAGGCAAGTAAAGGCAGTTTAAAGGAATGAAAAGGAGTTGAAAGGGATGCTTAGAAGGAAGGTGACAAGACACAAGGATGATCATTTACTATGTTCAGTAATATTATGAATAATCAGCATTATAAATTGATAAACCCCAACCTGGCCATCTTATCGTTAAGAGACAAATCCCAACTCAAGCACCTCACATAAGCATCAGTGGCCAGCGAGCCACTAAAATACTGAGGTGATGCCCCTGCTTCTCACCGCTTTCAGCCACTGCTTATCTAAGCAAAGGGCCAGATAACCCCACACCACCAGCAGCAAGTAGGTACTTTGTTTCCTGATGGGAGATGAGAGACACTTCAGGGTCTTTCAACTAACCCAGTTTCTTCTCCCCCAAATCTCATCCCTGGCAAACCTAGACCCTGTACTGCATTAGGTTCTCTGCTTGGCCGTTAACCTTTTCTTCTCAGGACTCAATCTTTGGTCTCTTAACATTCATTTTCTTTTAAAAAATAATTACCATTGATTTAGTTCCTATGTTCTTGTCCTTACTTTTAGCCCTGTGAGCTCCATATTGTTCCATTTTGCAAATGAGGCAACTGAGTCTGAAACAGCTGGCCCAAAGGTCAGCAGGCAGATGGGAGCCCAGCTTGGCTGAGGGCTGGTGCTTGTGCTGACCCACAAGACATTCCAGAAATGATAGACTGAGAAATGCCACAGCCCAGACACATTGGCCTAAGAGGGACTCGATGCACAATAAGAAGCAAGAGAGGAAAGGAGCTATTTAAAATGAAAACCAAGGCCTTTTATTCTATGAATTTAAATGCAGACATGACATTAACAGCATGATAACGCAGGAATACTAACTCATTGCTCATAATTAGACCTTACACTTCTTTACTCTTTGACAGATGCAAAGAATTTCAAAATATAATTAAACCTTCCAATACCCTTGTGAGGAGGTGGCACCATATTCATTTTACAGATGGATGAACTGAGGCCAACAAAAGGCAAGTCTCCGAAAGTTAACTCATGAATCTGTGAGAGAAAACATTAAAAAACCCTTCTTTGCTCCTCTGTGCTTCAGCTCAACCAGCTCAGAACAGTGGACTAGAATTTTTAAGGGCAGAATCAAGATTGAATGCTGTATCCTGACCAGTGTGGCTCAGTTGGTTGGGTGTCATCCTGCAAACTGAAAGGTCTCTGGTTCGACTCCAGGTCAGGACACATGCCTGCATTGCGGGTTCAGTCCCCGGCGGGGGTGCATGCAACAGGCAACCAATAGATGTTTCTCTCCCCTTCTATCTCCCTCCCTTCCTCTCTCTATAAAAATAAATAAATAAAAATCTTTTAAAAAGATTGAATGCTGTTAGGAAAAGTCTTGCCCCTACTTAACCATCAAAATATCTAAAACATATTTGCGAGACAGTAGAGTAAGAGTCAGCCCATAGATGCTTTAAGCCATTACGTTAGCTGCAGTGGATTTATCCAGGGTTTCTGCTAACTTGCTTTGCCCGAGTATTTGCCAGTGGTATTTGTTAATGAGGTACATTTCCTGGATTCTACCCTGGAGATTCTGACTTGGTAGGTCTGGGGTGGATCCTAGGAATCTGTATTTTGACAGGTTTCTTGGTAGCTTTTTATAACCAGGCAAGTGTGGGAAACACTGGATTAATCATTCTGTAAGTATGTCTGAAGCCTATTATTAATGTGTCTAGCACTGTGTTAGGTTCTGTCAGATACACTTCGAGTATAAGAAACGTCAAAAGTCCCCTTCTCCCCTTTATTCAACATAGTGGAGAATACAATGAATTCTCTTCTGAAAGCCCGAGCTCCTGCTTGGGCTGGGCACCGCAGCAGGCGCAGAGATGAAGCAGCAAGGAGAGACGGACAGTGAAACAATGCGCTGGAACAGCGTGAGCCCATAATGCACTAGAGGTCTGTCGAAGGTATTCTGATGAGGGAGAGAAGGGAGCAAGTAAATCGGCTGAAAGCAAGAGAGGAGAAAACGCACAGCAAGGGGAAGACATGTGAACTGGGTTTTGAAGGAGGAATAGGAGTTTGTACGTTGGGCACACCTTCCAGAGAAAACAGAGTGACCCTTGCAACGGAATACAAGCATATGTGTGTGAGTGCACACCCACACACTCACATACAGTTCCTTGCTCGAATATATTTTATTCACAACCCTTTGGCGGAAGGGCCAGTGACACAGCATGATGGCAGCATGTGTGTAAAAAGGCGTGGAAGAAGTGGTCTGCTGGGGGCTTTTTAATGGCCTTGCATGTCCTGCTCATTCATTCAACAAATAGGTTTTTGTACCTGTTGGGTGCGAGGCAGTGTCTTAGGTTCTGGTGATTTATCAGTTACAAACTAATTTTTCACCAAAATGCCTTTTGTTGTGCTTTTACATTTGAGTGGGAGGAGAAAATCAACAGACAAATAAAACACATGGGATGTTAGAGGATGATAAATGCCGAGGAGAAAGAAAAGACAGAGGCGAGGAATAGAAGGTGCCCGTGGCAGAAGTTGCGCCCAGGTGAGGCTTGGCTGAGAGGTGATATTTCATCCGGGATCTGAAGGAGGTGAGAGAGGGAGTCAAGTGTGGGAAGAATGTTCCAGAGTGCAAACCAAATGGAAAGGCCTTGAGCAAGGAGTTTGCCTGGTGCCTCTTAAATACAGAGAGAGGGTAACGTAGCTGGAGTGGAGGGGACAGGAGAGAGTGATGGGACAGAGAGGAGGGGTCCCTGATAGGAAAGGGCTCTCTAGGCCATCTTATGGAATTCTGAGTGAGAAGCAGCACCCCTGCAGGAGGGACACGACGGGATGTTTGTTTAGAGATGTGCCATCTGATGGCTGAGATGAGGACGGCATGGAGGGGTCAAAAGCAGATGGTGTGAAACTAGCGAGGAGACTGCTGCGATGACTCATGTGCAAGACAACGGGGGCGGGGGCACGGGCGTGGGTGGAAGCAGTTCAGGAGGTACAAACGGCAGAATTCTTGCTGTCTTTTGGGATTTGTTAAAAGGGTGGATCTGGGGCATGAAGGGAAGAAGGACGTTGAGGATCTTGGGCCTCATTCTAGAAACCCTAGAAATGGCATTTTTGATCTAGCATATGTAGCATCCTTCTGGTTTTGACTCGGAGAGCAGGTAGAAGGATAGTATGCTAAGCCAGGAGAGAAATAAGGAAGGTTGACGGAGACTGGGTCTGGGTGCTCCAAAGGGAGAATCACGGTGAGAGAAGTTCTGGAGGAACGAGCTGCAAATCTGGGGAAACGTTCGGTGTGTTTAGCGTGCCTGGTGCACAAAGGACTGGCAGAGTGGGAGTCAGGTTCCCGGTAGGTGAAAGGGTGAATTAGGCATTGGTTTGTTGATCTTGACTGCTGTGTGGTCTCCAGATGAGCAATCATTAAGAGACAACCAGCAATTTAGCTCTGCCACTTAGAAACTTGTGGCTAGAGAGTTTTGAAGACAGCTAGTGATTTTGGATATTACGCACTAATTTGAAAATGAGACTTCTAGGTCTTGACAAGAATAATGATGTCTGCAATATATAGTGCTCAAATTTCTAAATCTAAGCACCAGGGAAGCTTGGTAAATGCAAGGAGGTAAAATAGTCCCGCAGGAATGAGTATGAAACGCTGGGGATGGGTGGAGCGGAATGGTGTGGGCTCTGAGACATTCCCTGGCCTCTTTGAATAGCCATGCGCTGCAAGCCAACTTCATTACTGACGAGTTTTGCCTTTGCATAAGTGTAATAAACACACCCACAATTGGCTTTGCCTTTTTAAAGCATGCCACGTGGATCCTCAGAAAAATCCCCAAGCAGGCCTTCCAGTCCTGATAGGAGCCACAGGGCATTATTTTTCCCCATAGTGCTTCCAGGATCTGTAGTGATTAATATTATTAATGTTCTCTTGATCAAGGTAGGCCAAAATCAATGTCCCTTTTCCTCTAAGATGTCTGTGGGTTTATACTGGAGGCAAATAAATAATATAGTCAAATACTTTTTTTTAGAAGTTCCTTTGTTTGGGATGTTTGTCTTCCTAATGCGTGTACATGCTTCATCCTTTGTTTCCCAAATGAATGAAAAGAAACATCCAGTGGAAATTTGCCATAAGCCTTATAAAATTCAGCATGAAAGAGGTTATTAATAGACTGCAATTTTGTCCCAGGGAAAATTGTGTTAAAAGATCAGGACATCCCCCAGGCTTGGGAGAAGAATCCCTCATTGTCACTCACAACAGGCATCATTATCGGCTGGAGGCAAAAATCCCTTCGTGTCCACCCCTTCACTTAGCTGCATCAGCCCCAGAGTTCAGATCACTTCAAAATATCCAAGAATTTTACCTTTGTTAGAGAACTGAAATCTGGACATTATAGCTAAATATTGAGATGTTCATTGTAGTGTAAAAGCCAAAAAAAAAGCAAAGCCAATCTAGCCGAGAACAAGGAGGCACCCCAATTTTGGCAGCCCTACAACAATCATTACCCCCTTTGGGGGAGTTTTCACATCAACTGAACCATGTGATTGTCCTCAAATAGCCTAAAGCGGGACACACGGGCAGAACTGCAGTGTGCTCTGGTGGTCTGAGGACTCTGAAGACCAAAATAGGAACCTCAGCTTCAGTTCTGACTTTGTCACCACTGTCCTCAAGCAAAAGAATGTCCCCAGAGTCTATAAGCATTAAGAGCCACTCTCTCACTCACAGGATTATGGTAAGGGGGATGTGAGAAAGGAAGTATAAAATCATTTGAAAAGGAACAGACTCCTTTGATGTTTTCTCAAGAGGGAAAAAGAAGATTTTGCTGATAATATTTGGGAGGTGAGGCAGGGAGGAACCAGCTCAAGAAAAAGGGGAAGTTTTGTGCGTGGATAGATTCAAAGAGAGTAGGCTTGCCTAACTGTGGCAGGCATCCTTTTAGAGGGCTTCCACTGGCTCCTGCCTCCTGCCTCCTGGTCTTCCTGCCCTGGTGTAGCAATCTCCTCCCCTGGATTGTTGGCTGGAGAGTGACTTGCTTCTACTACACAGAACGTGGCCCACATGATGGGAGGTTATTTCCGAGATTATGTTAGAAAGGACTATGACCTCCATTTGGCTGGCATTTTCTCATCCAACCTGCTCACCTTGATGAAGCCACCTGGCATTTTGTGAGCTGCTTTATAAAGCGGCTCATAGTCTGAGGAACCAGGGGTGGTGGCCTCTGGCTGATAGCCCAGGAAAAACTGAGGGCCTGAGTCCCAATGCTACAAAAAACTGAAGCGCACCTCCTGCTACTATGTGAGTTGGAAGCAGACTGTGCCCCAGTTGAGACTCAAGAGAAATAAAGCCCCAGGCAACATCTCAACTGCAGCCTAGCGAGAGAACAGGCACAGGCAACCAGACCAGCCACGCCCAGATTCTGGACCCAGACTCCTTAAGAGAGTAAATGGATGTTGTCTTAAGCTGCTGAGATTTGCGATAATTTCGTACACATGAGCTAGCTAATGCACTGATTAACCTAGGACAACAGGGAATGGTTTGGGAGGAAAAGAAATGAAGGGGTTTACATAATAAACAACGGGCATTATTAAACATGGGACCATGACATGGAGAAAAGAAGAAGTGAATTCCACAAAACAATGGGGAGAGAACAGAGAAGGAAGTGGGGAAATAAATGAAGGTTAAAAAAATGAGAATGGGCAGAGGCTGCTTACTCAGGGCCTGCTGTAGCAGGGAGGTGGCTGCCATCCCTTGCACTCAGCAGAGACTCAGGGCAGGCAGAGGAGTGGGAGAGGTTCACAGCAGGAAAGGGAAGGTTCCCGGTGTGCCCTGATTGGAGGCTGCCTGCCTGGGGGAGAAGGAGGCGGCTAACTAGCAGTCGGGTGTCCTATGCCATTGGCTATAGGTCCTAAGTTGGAAGCTGTTAGTTATTTATGGAGGACTGGCCATAGTAAATTCACGGTGAACACCCCAAAGGAAGCTTCAGCTGTACCAGGCTTCAGAAATCATCTGGATCCGTAATAAGTCACTGGTCCAATTCAAACCGCTTGAGATGGTGCTTCAGCCACACCTACTTTTCCTTGCATTGCCTAAATGTGAAGGCAGTTTTGCAAAGCCTTCTCTACAACACACTTTATAAAGCCTTTCATGTCATTTGCATTGCTCTCTGTCACGTTTCTCTCCACAGAGCCAGCATGTAAGTGGACCGTTCACAGCACGGCATTTCTTCTAGAACCAGTCCCGGGAGAGTCATCCCCTCCCTGATCCTCAGTTGGGGTGTAGCTTTTTTTACTGGGCCTCCTTTAATACAGGATTGTTTTTTTCCCAGCCAGACTGTGGAGAGGTTTCCCTTTCTTTTTTCTCTGCCTTTTTACCTGCTGCTTAACTAGAAAATTACCTTCCCTGTAGGAAAGTAAACGCTATGTCATCCTGTTGCTAGAATAAAAAATTATCTTGTCACTTGGCTCTGTCGGGCAAAAAATCTACATCAGACCCACACCCCCTCTTAACCAGCAGTGACTTTCAGAAGGGGGACTGCGACCTGGCTAATGACAGCAGGGCTTGTAATCTTCCCCGTGCTAATGAGGGTCACATCTTACCTGACGCGTGGGCCTTCTGCAGAGAGAGTTAAAGCTTCTCCTGCTCTAATTAACACGGGCTGGTGGAGGGAGAAGCCTGCACCTTTAAAGGTGTCTGTCCTAGTGGTCTGAACAGTGCAGAGCAAAATTACTTGCAGGCCCAGTGGCAAAGATGGTTAATTAAAATAGTGATGATGCCGATGAGAGGGATGACAAACGGGGGTCCCTCATTAATGAGAATGGTCACATTTTCTGCTCCCATGTCCCCTTGCTCATCACGAAACAGCAGAGTGGAGCCCCCAGGAGACTCCTGCTCAATGAGGCCCTACGGGCACTGGAAGCTGCCAACGGCCCTGTGAAGAGAAAATGTAACCACCTAATTTGGGAGCGGAGGCGAGAGGGTGCAGGCTTTAATGGAATATGCCGCCGGCACTTCCAGGTCCGCAGCTGATGGGAGGCACTACTTGAAACAGTTCTGGAAAAGGCCGGAGAGTGGGGTGAGGGAGAGACACGGGCTTTGAAGTCATGGACACCCGTGTTGGGCTCCTGATGCTAGCAGTGTAACTCCATCATTCAGAGCCTGTTTTCTCATTGAAGAACATCAAGAGGAGGACGATGACCTCATGGAGTCTGGGTCTGACCTCACTGAGTCTGTATGAGGGTGTGTGCGTGCCTGCAGGAGAGAGGAGAGGGAGGGCTCCCAGAGCACAGAGCATACTAGTGAAAATCGGCCCTTTCCTTTCCATCCCTTCATGTCCCCATGCACTTGCCCTGGATGACTTCATACCTGTCTGCCATCTTTTCTGGAACCTGCCCCTCAGGGTTGATAGGACCTGTTTACAGTCATCCACACTTTGCCCCACTCACTGTCACACTGAAGGCATCCTGAAGACCTTTCTTGGGCATTTTATGTTATTTCTTCTAGGGGCCAGTCCCGTAAGAAGAGGGCCCATTGCCTCTCTTTCTTTGTCATCTTATCATCAATTTTCAACAGACCTACAGCTGCCTGTTGTAAGTTATACATCACCCTGTCCCCAGTCCTCTTAACAAGGGAGCATCCTGGGAGCAACCAGGGAGCTAGATACAGAACCCTAATTCTTGCCCTTGGGGTTGGCGGGACCCTTCTTGGTGCTCACACCTATCTTTGTGAAGCAGAAGCATCTCACTCTCTGGATTTTGTTCTTCCCAATGAGCCTGTGACATTGACAGGCTGGGCAGAGACTCCCAATGTTTAATTAACTTGGCTAAAATATCACTTTTAAAAAGAGGCAAAATAAAAATCCAGGTATTCCAAGGAAAAGCCAGAGTATACTTTCCATTCTTCTGGAAATAACTAACATTGGGCTCCATATCACTCAGGATAAGTTATGAAAATCTCAGTGGCTTAAAGCAGGAAAGGTTTCTTTTTCCCCCATGCTACATGTCCATCACAGGCCCGTGGGTGCTGTCATCACTAGGTCACCCCTGTAATCATCTGCACTCTGAGACCCAGGCTGACAGAGCAGCCGCTCCTTGGAGCATTGCTAAGTGCGGGGGCAGAGGGAGAATCCAGCATGCTTACGCACACGCTTGCTCCTAAAGCACTGGCCTGGAAGTGACACATTACATTCCACTTACATTTTATTGACCGTGCTTGAGTTCAACAGGGCAGGGGAGCAATACCATCGGAGAAGGAGGGCAAGGACATTGCTGAACAGTTACACAGTCTCCCATCCACCCCGTAGTTCTTTGTCTCAATCCTCGGTGCTGTCGAAATGAGTAGAGTCTCAGAGTGGTCTATCCACCCTAGATAGTGACTGTAGATACAGATAGAGAATTGCTTGACCCTTGTTGGAAGCAGAGTCAAGGGAAAGATATCTCACAACAGTGCTACTTTAGAAGAGACAATTTTAGAAGATGATGTTTGAAATTGGCCATCGATAACATGTTTAAATCCTGGACCCAACGTTAACATATGAGCAACTGCAAAAGAAGCTATATGGGCTGAACTCTTACCACAGACAGCAAATCCCTATTCCAGGTATAAGAGTGTTTCAAAGCCACGTGAAAATGCCTTTGGTCTTCAGCAGGAAGGCACTGAAACGCCCCACTGTTTTTGTTTGTTCACTGAAAAAAAGAGAGAACTAAATATTTGCTAGTTACTTCCACATGTCCCCTCTAAGACCAGCAGAAGTGCCATTCCCAGGGTGTCCAGGACTGACGTGACAGTAGGTGGGCGGGGCCTCCAGTGAAGAACCCCGTGACTGAGTTCTCCCAGGACTGGAGCTACACTAGGACAGACCACATGACTTCTCCATTTATACTTGCAGAACATGCGGCTTCTTCATCCTATAAGACTGTCTTGTTTACAAAAAACCAGACAAGCAAGAACCCATAGCCTCTCCTTCCAGTCCACGCAGCCTGTCCATACAGACCAAACTCAGATGTATTTACTTACCGACTCCAACTTCATGCTTCACCTGCTTCCAGGGGGCTTCAAAGCAAGGTTTGCTTTCAACTTAATGTGAAACAAAACAGCTAGGATTGAAACCAGACCAGTGACTATGTGTAGGAGTAGAGCAGGTGGATGTTTCCATGTCCCTGAAAATAGCTCACAAACTGTTCAGCGCTGACTTGCCTCCATAGCTTCTGGGAGCTTGGGCGTAATGGACCACGTTGGCCTCCTTGGGAGTGTCGTGCATCTGACAGTGAGGTGATTCTGCAGGTGAAGTGCCACTTTGAGGGCTGTCCTCTCTTGCCTTGCTGGTACCCTGTATCTGACGGCTTAGGAAAGGCTGCTTTATTACTAGGGCGGGTGTGCAACAAAAGCATTAGCTTCAGATTACCCACCAATGGTCTACACTGCCCTCTCTCCATTCTGGCCCCACCTTCCTTCCTGGCTAGCTCTTTCAGGGAGAAAATGAGTCTGATCCATCCCTGTGTTTGGATGTCAGCTGAGAAGACCTTAAGACAGCATCTGATCCAGGGATCTTCGTTCAATCACATTTATCTAACATTTATTCACAGACTATATATTTAGAATCTGGAAGGGGAGAGACGGAGAGAGTCTGAGGTAGAATGCTGACTGGCAGACCACCCTTAGACCTAGGCACCCAGAATCCCGTGCTTAGTGGGCCCACTCAGGTCCTCCCCAGTCCAAACCTTTCCTCTGGGGATGAATTCTACAGGGCCAGGAGGGATGTGCCCAGCTGAAGCCTGTGACTTTTCCTCCTTCTGCTCCATGTTTCAGGTACTTGTCACCCTGGAACACCCTGCCCGTGGAACCCACAACAGCATCTGGGGCCTGCACAAACCTCTTCTCAAGATCCAAGCTGGCCTGCTGGGGGTCCGTCCATGGGGTGAGTGTTGAGGGCAGAGTTGGCTACAGCTCAGACTTTTGGCCTGAGGTGTCCACAGATTTCAAACAACCCCCTCCAAGTGTGGGATGGAACAAGGGGTGGGAGTTCGAGCCGGGTGATCAGCCAGCCAAGGCCTCTGTTGGAATTACTACTCCTGGCCCCGAAAATGTGGGGATGGCCCTATAATTTGGGCACCCCAAAAGGTGGAGGTAGAGCTGAGGTTAGTGATGGGCAGGTCCTAAGTCTAGAACAGGGTTTTGTTTTTTTCTTTTTTGGCCAGGAAGGGGTTAATACACCACTGTACTTATTTCTGATTATTTACGAGAAGATTTGATCATGAGAGGCCAATGCGAGTGTTCAAGAGTCTGATTTTTCTTGTGTATCTAAATTACCATCTCAGGAGGGAAAGCAAACCAATTCACCTTGAGGCTTTCGTCAGAGAAATTCGCAGACAGTCCAGGAACTACATGCTAACAAGACAGCGAGACCTAAAGTAAGAATACAAACTAAAAAGCCAAATTTAAACTAAAAGATACTGCTTCACGATAAACTCCCATTTATTCTGGCAAAAGAATCCAAGGACCGAAGTATTGTGCGAAATACAAACATTCTGGTTAACTGAACGCTGGGATTACTTGCCCTTACAGAATTGAATAGGGAAATATTAAAATTATACTAAATGTAGTTATATCTCCTTTTCTTTGTCACTGACCTCAGTGATTTTGTCAGATGGCCTTTATTATTGTTTTAAATTGCCAATACATACTTAGGTCCTCTCCTCCAAAGACTGGCTAAGTAAAAGCAGAAGAAGATGTCCCCAGTGGCCAGCTCCTTGTTATGACCACAGACGGGCACACAGGGACTGTTATTAGGGACAATCAGACATCATCCGGTAGTCATGGCCTCATGCGTTTAACTCGTAGCTTCATTGTTGTGAGAGTTCTTCAATATCAGATTGGACTCTTCTCGGCTACTGTCATACTAGCATGTGGAGCTCACCAAAGAGTTCTCTTTTAGTAGAGAATTTCAGTCTCCTCCGCTCTCCTTCCTGGTTGGGGAGGCAGGTGGGGTAGAATAATAAACAGTTATCCACTGAGTCAAAATGATTATCTTTCTATTTGTGGCCCTCTGCCTAAAGAATGTCCAGGTCCCTGCTATCCTTTCCCTTCTTCCTTTATTTTCTCAGTCAACACCATCCCTACCTACTTGATGATTCACTTAGGCATTTTTTGTTTCCCCCCCAAACCATTTGGGAGAATTCTGCAGGAATGCTGTGTGACTAGAATGGAGGACAGATTACTAAACAGCAAGATGGCATCTGAGTGTGTGTGTGTGTGTGTGTGTGTGAGTGTGTGTGAGAGGCTAGGGAGATGGGGGAGACTTGGTAGGTCCCAAGTGCCATTCTACAGTTACTCAATCTTATGTATCCAATGAACGACCATTAAAACGGAGGAGCAGAGAAGGGATGTGACCAGATCTTTGAAGATGCAGAGTCAGGCCAAGACAAAAGGGTTTTGGAAGTTAGGAGAACAATTATTGCATAATAGAGCTTGGACTTTGGGATGAAGCAAAATGGCCTTCGAGTCCTAGTTCCAATATTTATCCATTATGTATCCATTTACTTTATCTGGTACTCAATTTTCTACTTAGAAGAAAAAATCATAATAGCTCACAGTGTTGCTTTGAAGATTAAAATATGCATAAACAGCTCCTACTGGCAAATGGAATGAGACTGGAGGAAGGTGTAAGCCAGAGTGGTGATTATGGGAAGGAAGAGCATGAGACCGATGTTGGTGACAGCATCTCCAGGATGGGCTAGAGGGATTGAGGGTGACCAGGTGTCCTACCTTGAGTGACCCAATACATTATACAGCTCATGATTGAATGGAGGTCACGGCAGCACAGAGAGAAGCACAGCTATTTTTCAGATGAAAAGGTGCAGATAATGAGTTTCATTTTGGATAAGATGAATTAAGGGCATGAGTGAAAGACAGGTACATGCTCATTAGTTCACTAAAAATAGGGGGTCCAGAGAGCACTGTCTGTTTGGGATTCATCAGAATGTAGGTCATTGTAGACATGGTGGGATCTGCAAGTTTGCCTGAGAGGACAAGGTGGAATCATTCTCTCGTTCGTTCTTTCGCCTGCTGTTTTACTCATCCAAAATACACTATGTGCACGGCCGAGTGTTATTAACAATGATGAACAGGCAGGAGGTGTCCCTGATCTTCAGAATCTTATGTCTAAGGTATAGAGTCACAGAGGGTTATGGAAACCCCTGCCCTTCAATCCTAGGCAGCCAGGAGCCCAGGCCTGTGTGTGGGCTGCATGCTGGATACTGAGCTGAGCATGGATGGAGGTGGGCAGAGCTGGTCTGTGATTGCAGGTCATGGCCTACAAGTAGGAAGGATGACTGTCCAGCCTGAGAGGTCCTGAGAACAGAGCAAAATGCTGATTGGAATCCATTGTGTACCCCCCCACAATGAGAAAGGTAGAGTGTGCCTGTGTAGATGACTGGGAGAGAGTCCTTCAGTGACAGGTGGGGGCAAGACCAGCGTCTTCTCTTGGGTACCTGTCATTTGGCCTATGGGTGCTGAAGAGATTGCTGAAAACATTATAGAAGGACCCTATTCTTCTAACTCCAGCATCTAGCATTGTGCTGGCTCATAGAAAATGCTTAGTGACTGTTTCTCAGTTAGAGAAATAACAAAAAAGAATGGGAAGAAGACATTAAAAAGAGTTAAATTATCGTCATTCTGGGTTATAGATTTAGAAAATGGTACAGATTCTGTGGAATCTCTCCTGACCCTTTCCCGAAAGACAGAAATGATTATGGGCATCAGAAAGTTTGGTAATCTGAGTTGTGGGACTGTTGAAAATCAATGACCCCCGCCCCCATGATTTTCAGTAAAACTGGCTATTAACAATACATACTGTGTCCAGCATCACAGTGTGATGCTAAATGTATTATGCACATTTTTTAAATTTCAGAAGCTCACTGAGGGATGGCTTTCTCTCCTAGAGAGCAGAGAAAATAACAACATGAGCAGAGGATCTGGCTCTTCAGGGGTGACTGAGCTCATACATAGGGCTCTGCTTCTACCTTCACATGGGGTATAGTGGGGGGGGGTGGCAGGGGTTATTAATAGGCCCTGACTTGCACGGTACACATGACTTCTAACCATCAGCAGTGGCTTCTTAGAACAGCAATATGTATGTTTCTGCTTCAAACAACTGGCAGGCTTTCTGGCAAAGCTCTCGGGAGTGATGGGCTGATTTGCAAGGGCTTAATGACTAACACCTGTAGGCACGGAGCGGCCAGGAGGGCGTTGGCACCTGGCTGTGCCCCAGATAAAGCAAGCACCATGAATTCATGAAGACACCATCTTCCCTTTTCAGAAAAGAATTCTTTATATTTATTTTAAAAAACAGTTACCTTGATATTAAGATTGTCAGTGTTCTTACTCAGGAATATTTTAAAATTATATTCTCAAATTTTAAAACACTCTTGGTGGCTGTACAAAAGACCAATTTAATCCCCTTCCTCTGTTTTGAATGTATTATAATGGGTTGAGTTAGTCATAAATTAAACTTGAAAACAATTGAATATCTCGAGTGCTGATAAAATGTTCACTCCTTTAATTGTTTTTTTCTCACTGAACATACATATTATTCACAGGAACTAATAACATCCAGAAAACTAGGTGTCCCCATGGTTTTCAAAAACCAGTTGGAGAGGTCCCAAATTTCTCTTTATCTTCATATCTCCTTATTTCACATGTAACAGCTGCTTGAATAATTTAAATGATCAGATATGTGAGCATCAGCCAGAAGTGTGAGGACTTTGACTTTAAGAGTAATTCAGCACTTCCAGTTTAGGAGGAGAATAAGAGATTTCCTGGTTTTTATTCTCCTGTCTTCTTTTGATGCAGTTACAATGCTAACTATAATAACAGTATAACAAGAGCAATAACTACAGGAATCTAAAGTCCCAGATTCTTCCCAAACCAGGGTTGTCACTTCAGGTAACTGAAACAACAGTAAGAAGTATGGGATAAGGAAATCATATAAATATAAATATCTTCAAATTACACAAAGAAAAATCAAACGAATATGGCTGTATCTTCAACATTGGTTTCTCAGAAATTGTAGCCTATCAAAAGAGAAAATAGAACAGAGGCACAGTAATAAAAATCATAAAGCAAAACAACAGAAGACAGTAATCTGTAAATCATAATAATTCTCAAACTAAAAGACAGACTGCATTAAGAAAATTAAACTACATGTTAATTGCAAATTATGAAAAGTTAATAATAATGTCAAAATGAAAGATGAATTTAAAGGAAAACGTATTAAATGATACAAAAGGAGCCATCTTATATTGAAAATGGCAGTAGCTTCATCAATAAAGAATATGGAAGCCATAAACAGTAAAGAACAAATCACTAAAATACGTAAACTGAAAACTGTGATGAAATGATATAAGCACAGTTATAGTGGCAGATTTTAGCATGTCCTGCCTTTGGTAAATTAAATATTTTATATTAATGCATATATATGCATGTGTACATGTGTATTATAAATTATGTATATCTTTGTATGTGTATTTCACATATATTTATATCAGAGAGATCTCTCATATACAGGAGTAGGCAAAAGTAGGTTTACAATTTTAACACAAATAAATAATGCAATAATTAATAAGTAATAATACAAGAATAAACACTGTTCCATGCACTCACAATGGTAGACCTATTTTTGCCTACCCCTGTATGTAATGTAATAATATAGGACATATATTGTTTTCAGGTATCTATGAAATTTTCACAAAACTGATCACACACAGAGCCCCTAAGGAATCCAAGTGTAGTTTAGAAAGCAGAAATTGTACAGGCAGAATTACCCGAGCACACCATGCTGGTTAAGAATAATAGGAATGAAATTTGTTTCAAAAATAAAAAGAGGTAATTGTAACCAACAGGGACAAACTGAAATGATCTTTGATAGAAAATTGAATATTAAGAGAAACTGTCAATAAAAATGAAAGGTTAAGCATTAAAAGATAGATAAAATCGGTGTTTTAAAAAATAAAAAATTGAGACCAATAAAATCAAAGTTTGAAAAGAATCAATTAAAAAAAGAAAATTAAGAGGAAGAAATCCAAGCATCAATAGAAGATTAGAACTTGAAAATTTAGATGTGAAAAAGTAAAGTAAAATACATAAAATATAACCACAGGTAGGGAAATAAAAATATTACTAAAGGGCATGAACACAAGAGAGACGTTCGGGACAGAGATAAGCAGACAGAGGAAAATTCCCCCCAAAGTAGAACAGGAGTGAAAGTTAATTGTGAAAATCTGGAGTCTCAAGATAAAAAGAATGAGATGATCTGCCAAACAACGAAAAAGCAGCAGAAACACAGAATCAAAGGAGGTTTAAAAATTTGAGAGCAGACTTGTTTCTGGGAACTTGACAGACTGAGCTAACACAGATTCTCCTTTCAGCCATAAACAAGTAGAAATCTTGGACAAAATATGCCAAAATAACTGTTCAGAGCTGAACTCTAAAGACAGGAAGGGAAATCTGCAGGCGCTGCAACAAAGGAGAAACTCGGCAGAAGGCCTTGCCGGCTAGAACATGGGCAAGTCTAGCCCGGGTCTCTGGAAGGCGGAGTCTGGGGTGGAGACGGGTGGGAGGAAAGTTGATTGGGAACAACCTGTTGGGGAGTGAGGACCACGGGAGGGGACACATGCAGAAAGTGAACTGGGGTATTTTGCAGTGAAGTCCTCAGCTGACTCTTCAGGGCACTCTGGAGCGAACGTATCGCCAGTCTAAAGATCTGACCTTTACCTCCACAGCAGAGTCATCTCTATCAGCCTGGCCCCAAGGTGTGGCGTGACCCTGCGGGGAGGGCTAGTCCTTGAGAGAGACAGCCGAGAGCTGTTAGCCAGCAGCCAGTACCCTCAGCATCTTGGCGGAATGAGACCTTCAGTCCAGGGCCAGAAAAATGGTTCTGGATATTTACATACACTTTCCATTGATTATATGGATAACTCCCTCCCTCCCTTCCTCCCTCCCTTCCTCCCTTCCTTCCTTCCCCTACATTGCTTCTTTTATTTTTTAATATATTTTATTTATTATGCTATTGCAGTTGTCCCATTTTTTTCCTCCCCTTTATCCCCCTCTGCCCTATACCATCTGTCCCTCTAGCCTCCCTCCCCCTTAGTTCATGTCCATAGGGTGTAGATATAAGTTCTTTGGCTTCTCCATTTTGATGGGTAACTTTCATTTTACCTTTTTCTCACAATTCATTTAGCTGCATCTATGTAATTTTGACTCTCTGGGATATTTTTTCTTTTGGAGTTGTTAGGAAGATACAATCAAGCGGTCTACTGCCCTCTCTCCAGCAGGTGTACAAACACACTTACATAGATGCTATTTATGTACAAATATACCCACTTCCATGATAATTATATTAGTGGGAAAATTGACAATGACCAGAATGGCCCAAAATATAAGAATGATAAATTATAAATAGCTATTAAAATTATGTTTTCAAAGAATGGGCATTAAGATGTTAACATATGCATTTAAGTTGCACAGATTTATTATTCTAATTTACTAAAACATGTTATTTACAATTTTACTCTTATTGCTAATGCATAAAAATATGACAGGAAATAGATGAAAATAATGTCAGGATTTGGCTGTAAAATGTATGGATTTTTCAGTTTCTTGTGTTTTCCAAATTACCTAAGATCGTGTACTATTTTGTAACTATAAAAACAATGGACATTGTTTATAAAATACAAAATAGGTATGCTGAATTAGACTTAATGTTCAGATTTATATTTGATATGAAAAGACAGTGATAGTGAAACATTACTGTATTGAGGGCAGATTTGCAATATTTTGATATATTTTTCAATCTTATTTGCAATGCTGTTTTCAAGGTGAATGGAGTGAAAAAGTAAACCTTGACTGTTCCTTAGTCCTTCTGTTCATTTAACAGAGGTTTTCCTCGGAAGCTGAAAGCTCCTAAAATCTGTGTGTGCGCGCGCATGCGCTCGCATGCACCTGTGTTAGCATCCCACTTCTGTGGTCCTTTGGAGCCTTTCCTCTGTCTGCCTCAATCGTTCCCAACTCAAGTTCCCTTTGCGTATGATTCCCACTATCAGCCCTACCTAGTTGGAGGGACACAGTCAAACGACATTTTTCTAAGGCTCCCAGTCTCACTAACGCAAACCAGGGAGGCATCCACAGATCTCACTCCTGCAGAATAAAAAGAAAACAATACATTTCATCATTCAAGAAATTTTCTGTACTGGACAATTTAGTTTGACAAAGCTGATCCTGTGGATTCAATTTCCATAAGTCCCTCAAAGTGTTTAAACAACTGTTCTCATTTTGCAATCGTGTCTAACAAAATCGTGGGGGGAAACAACTGTTCTTGACATCACAACAGGTGAGTATGTTGACTCCCTAATTTTTGCTTTCTTTGCTTATGTAATAGGAACTGGTTATATACTTTTAAACATCTGACAAACCATACGCTTTGAAATTGTGAACAGACCCATATTAGTTTACATTATTGTTGGTTTTCTTCTTCCATTTCCTCTCCCCCACTCCTTTCCTCCCTCCCTCTTTTCCTTCCTTTTAGACTGAGTTCCAAATGCCTTTGCCCTAATTCATGGTTTTCTTCCCAGCATTCTTTCTCACATCTCCTCCTCCCTTCATCTCCAGATTGCTTTTCTACATTTCACAGTGAGTGCCAACATGCAGGAGTGTGCAGTGAATGGGGAGGGTTCCTGAGAACCATGATTTTAGAAGCTTATGTGCTTGAGAGCCTGTGAAATCCTCCCTGGCCTCAGAGATTTTAAATTGTTTCAATCTATATTTGCTTTTTCTTTTATGCTTTTAAAGTTCCACATCCAATAAGCACATCAGTATCCAAAGCATGGATTTTTTGAGTTTGACAAAGCTGATCTTGTGGATTCAGTTTCCAGAAATCCCTTAAAGTGTTTAACAAACTTTTCTCATTTTGCAAAAATATCTAACAGACCACAGGGGAAAATTTGTTCTTGACATCACAACAGTTTAATATGTTAACTTATTCATTAAATTGTGCTTCACATCAATGGAAATCCTCAGTTCTACAAACTATCGGTTTTTTTTAAATAGCAATAAGTATTGATAATGTCACAATACAATCTCCTAGTACCCGAGTTCATACATATTGTTGCACAGAAACAAAAGGAAATATCTCTTAGGAGAAATAATTTACTATCTATTGAATAACTATCTTTACATCGAAAATGGGGCACCAGATAAAAGTTCCGATTTTTCTTTCCAACATTTTTCATCTTTGATACATTAAATGAAAAACGATGCAAGCAAAACCCATAAAGTATTTGTGGCGGGGGGATGAAAAAAGCAAGGAAAAAAGAGAAAAGTTGATCACATGATTTAAAAAACTAGCGACAAGTTGGTAGGAGACAAATGTGACAGTGACTAAATCGCACAAACTCTGCTTCCTTGGAACATGGTTTTCCCTGGAGAGAACTGAGGTTGTTCAGCACTGATATCTGGCCCTTTGATGAGTTAGCACAGTGCAGCAGAACATGGGCTCACAGAGATGCCACTTAATGTTTCAAAGGATGACAGCTGTAGTCTTTTCCATAGACCACGTCCAACACAAGCTCAAGAAACATCTGTGCTTCCGCCTTCTCAGATCTGGAGTTCTGTTAGGTTACCTCGAGTCCTCACCCGGAAGTCCAGGGGTGTTTGCCTTGTAGGTGTTGCTGGTGTTCATAGCAAGGCCAGTCCTCTGGAAGTCTCAGCACCTCTGCAAGGTCGGTCGGTTCAGTCAACGTGTTGTGAAGTTGGGTCCATGTGCATTCCATCCATTCGGCTACAAAACACAGAGGTTTCAGAACCCGCCCACTCACCCACAAGGGCTGATTCAAAGTTTTAGGGAATCAGTTCAAACGAGTCCAGGTGAATGTGGTCAGAGAACAACAGGGTTATGTCCAGTAGATATGGAGGAAGGGGATTCAAAAAGAAGAAAGCGGGAAGTGTCTTGGAGAAAGAACCTTTGCAGGTGCCCAGCTGCGCTGAGTCCTCAGACCCAGCCCGCCCTGACAGCCAGCCTGGAGGCTCTGAGTTGGAGTTCCCATGGCCCGTGGGGGTGCAGCAACTACGGGAAAGCAAAAGCCTTGGAGACACAGCTGTGATCAGATCAGGGTATTCTCAAGTCCCACATAGCTTTCTCTTTGAGCCAATTTGTCCTACGCATTCAGCCTTTATTTCAGTCCCCAGAACAGTCCCCATGCTCTTGTCCTGTCTCAGGAGCTGAAAGAATTACAGTCCCCAGCCTGCCCTTGTTCCCAAGGACAGGAGCCGTACATTAGTCCTTCCCTATGTTTCAATATTTTCTGGCACATATTTAATTCCTCCTCTTTCCACCTGGACAAAATCTTCTCCCTTTTTAGGAGCTCTACTTTTTTTTCTGTGGTTATCCCCACGCTCCCTAACATGCGCCGCTGCATGATCCCATTTTATAGGACCTTCCTCTCAGCGAGAGGTGGTGGTTAGAAAGGAATCAGATAAACTCTGTGTGAAGGTGTTAACCCATGACAGCTGAAGGCATTTCCGCTCTCTAGCAAATGTGCAAAGAAACTCATTTAACAAGCCCCCCCCCAAAAAAAACCCCTTTAAGAACTAAAGAAATAAGTAGCTGATAAAGTTCTAGGGACCTGGGGAAGAGGTAGAGAGGCAGGGAAATTGTTAGAGAAGGGGTTCTGATCACCCCTTAAGCTTCACTGTTCAGGCTGCTACTGGTTCTTCATATTTCTAACACTGAGCTTCCCTAAGGAGGTACAAGCACATCCCTCGGCATCCCCTTGAGTGGTTTTCAGATTGGATGGGGTGAACATCCAGCAGGAAGTGCGGGAGTGCCTGTGCTTCGCAGTGGTCCCTGCAAAATTGCCAATGGTTTGGCCACTTGACTCCTGATAACAGGCTCCCTCACTAGAAGCAGGGCCTGAAGGGCCAACTCTGCCAGTCTCCTTGGCATCACCTAAGTCACGGAATTTCCATGAAAAGGTAAGGATAGATATAAATCAATAAGGTTTAGGTCCGTATTTTTTCAATTCCCAAACCTGATACTGAGTCTGAGCAGCGTGAAGTAGAAGGAAAAGCTATGAAGTCAAGAGCCTGGACAGGAGCAGCTTTCTTGTCAGTAAACGAGAATCTTTGGGAAATCTTTCTACATCTCCGAATTTCCATGCCACACTATCTAATGGGTAATGAATAGAAGTTCTATTTGACATATAAGGATGTAGTGAAAAGCAATGAGATACTAAGTGTACACATGTTTTTAAAAATCATTAAATCCTATATGAAGTTATGAATTTTAATCTTATCCATTGTAAAACATATGACAATGTAGGTGACATTGAAAAGCACTTGAAATATTTTTAAATTCCCTTTTGTATCAGAAACTAATAGTTTTATTAGTATTAATTTTTACATTGTTTCTTTAATGATAGGACCTTCATATTTATCAAGGCACATGGCAACCAATAATAAAGACATTTCCTGGTTTTCTTTGCTGCTAAATGGCTAGGTGCTAGCCCATAAAATATGACTAAAAGTGATACGTGCAACTTTCTTCCATTGCCTCTCTGCTGTCTTAAATGACAGATGAGATGAGATGGCAGGAGCTGAAGCAGTCATCTTGGGCCATGAGGTGGAAGCTGCACATTAGGATGAAAAAGCAACAAGAGAGGGCGCTGGCTTCCAGTAATGTCACACACCAGAGTTATCCAATCAGTTTGTCTTTTGAGAGAACAATTCTTCAATTTTACTGACATCACTATCATTTTGAGTTTCTTTGTTAAATCAGCCAAATGGGAATGCTATCCAATACACTTCTATTTATTTATTTTTTTATGATCTATGCTTACCCCCTTGCTGGGTCTAGCTGGTATACCTTCTCTGCCATATTTATACTATCTCTTTAATGACTTTTGAATGAATCCTCGTATTTCAAACCTTTGGCTGAATTATTTATGACAGTTACCTCATTTAGATGATTAAAATACATTTTAATAAATGTGAACAGCACACGATACCCTTAACTGTTGTCTCCAACTAATTGCTAATGTTATTAATTATTAGAGATGGAATCCAAATAATTCTCAGTGTTTTCTTCAGTTACCAAGAGGAGGCTGCCTGTAAATGAGGCAGAATAGACATTATGTATCTCAGTCAATAATAATAATAATAATAATAACTTAAACATACATACACAGGTACAGAGACACCTCATCCCAATCTGGTTCCTGGGCTGTCCTTGTCCGGAGAAGGAAAGGAATGTCTACTTGGGAGTTACAGGAGTCAGTAGGAGTGGAAGTCCCTGGGGAATATTTTTTCTCTGTTCTTGGGCTTTCAACACTAATGTATCTGGAATTGATTTGGTTTGGGATTAAGGCTGATGACTTCCCATGGATCCTTAGGCGCAGATGCCTTCTGTTGGCATTGCTTCCCTGAGCTTCACTCAGCACGTAGGTGTGCAGTCAACTTCCGGAGAACAAACTGCGTCCCTACCTCTTCATTTCTATCAACACAGGACCCCAGGGATATGACAAGTGTGCTGCTTTAGAGTGAAATGATATGAGGAGAAAGCCCTTGTCGGGCTTTTTAATTTGCTTGGCACCAGCCTCGGGCCAACAAGAAGAGGTGGTTTCTCCTCTGAACATCCTGATATCTGGCCTCCAGTGGAGCACCATACATCACGCCCTTAGCAGCAAGGCCAGGGATAGGCTTTTGATGTAAATCCCGAGGTGCCTCAGGAACAGTGTGAAGTTATCAGAAGCTGCCTCCAAGTCTCAGCTATGCACAAATTCCCTGCCAAAAATTTAAAGTGAGTTTAAAAGAAACTGTCTGAATGCTTTGTAACTTGTTTTGATTTCCCGCATGACAAAATACTGGATCATCATTGTGGTGCGTGCATGTGTGGATGTGGGCACACAAGAGTGCGTGTGTGCATGTGTGGGCACACGTGTGTGCGTGTGTGTGTCATCCAGGAGGATAATTTGCAGTCCTTCTGACATCCTAAGCAGAATATTAGATCCTGATATCTAAGTGTGAAGACAGAGAGAGAGAGCTTCTCATTAATCCCAGCTGCAATCTTCCTTCCATCCCTACCTTAGGAACAAATCATTGGAAAAGGAAACGTTAATACTTTGTGAGCCTAATCTCTACCAACAAACAAGCAATAAAGGGTTCGGCAGAAGGAAGGCCTGCTTGAGTGTGGTTGGCAGGGTCATAATATGGGTGTGATAATGTATAGTTTTCATTTGAACATTTCACCTAAACTGTCCTATGGTGTGTTTGAGTGTGATAGTGTTATGTTACAGAGTTACATGCTTATGACTTTGTAATAAAAGACTTTGTAATAACAAGGGGCATTATTTCTGCCAGACCCCGTATGTACTTGGCCCCTTTAACTCACCCTTATGTATAGCTCAAAAGTACAATTGCCTAAAAGTACAATGAGCTCAGTCTCTGAGCTCATTGATGGGTCGGTGATGTGGAAAGGGCTGGACTCACCCAAGGCCGGATGGCTCTGGGTCACTGCCAACTTGGTGCTGTCACAGTTGTGTCATCCATATGGGACAGAGGCATATGTTTCTGGGCAATAACGGCTGGATTCTTGCGTGCTTGGCAGGAAGCTTTTATCCCATGTGGAAACCATGATGGAGTAAAAAGAGCTTGCACTTTGCAGTCAGCCAGACCTAGAGCACGATTCATGAGAAACTACTTATTGCCAGTGGGTTTCCCTTTGCTCATCTATGAAACTGGGACTAGTAAAATATAACTGGTGGTGACTAGATTTAAAGTAGGACAAGGGCCTCCCACAGTTCCTGGCAAAAGGGAGGTCCCCAATAATGCCGTTCCTCACACAGCAGATGATGCCAAGGGTAGTGGGAGAAGTCCCCAAGCAACTTGCCCAGATCTCTCTCTGATGGAGGCGCTAGGCTGTCCTCCGTGTGGGCAGGCACTCCGTGAGTGCCGGTGAGTTGATTTACTGTCAACCCCAGAGAGAGTGTTCTGGAGGCTGAGATGGGGCTTATACAAAGCTGGCTTAAACATCAAACACGTTGGATATCAATGAAATAGGCTTTTCAATCTGATTTAGGAGTTTCACTCATTTTGCCTTCAGCTCCTTAAGGGGATTGATCAGATCAATCTGCTGTGAAACTTCTTTTACTCACTCTGATCTCCTACTGACGGCTGGGCAAGGGCTCTCTATTTCCTCTCCCATTTGTCTCCCATTATTATTAAAAAAAACACTCTGTATTATTGTAGTGGTGACTGGAAAAAGGTGAAAATAAGGAACACTCGGCAATGAAGTGCATTTTTTGTTCGGTTTCATACACTCTACCAGGGATGTCCAAACTTTTGGTGTCTCTGGGCCACACTAGAAGAAGAGTTGCCTTGGGCCACATATTAAATACACAAACACTGAAAAAATGAAAAAAAAATCTCTTACTGTTTTAAGTAAATTTACGATTTTGGGTTGGGCCGCATTCATAGCCATCCTGGGCTGCATGCGGCCCGCAGGCCACAGGTTGGACACTCTTGTGAGTCTAGCCAGGTTCGTCAGCTGAAGCCACAGTCTAGCAACAGGTGAAGTCCATGTCGGGAGCAAAAGGTTATCAGGCTAGAAATATTCAAGACTTTTGGAGATAGAGTCTTTTTAAATGCCTGGGACAACCATCCCCTTGTGTTCCATGTCTCCTGGCCTAAATCAAAATTATTATTTATTTAGGGACCTTTTGTATACCTGCTAGCTTGGCTCCTATCTTCAGACCAAATTCCTTTTAAATGTCTCTTCCTCTGTGACTGCAGAATTCAAACCCAGCAGTACCATATCAAAGAAGATGACAGCTCCAAAAACGTGAAACTCTGAAATATTCTTTAAAAAAAGAATAAAACTAAGTTCTGTAGCCAGTTTGGAAATGGTAGACATATGTTTATCCTCCTGCTCTATTTCCCCTTAGCTTCATTCCTTACATTGAAAATAAAACATGGTAACTTATGATCTCCTTAGACGTTAGTTAATAAGCACATTTTCTCCCAAATGCCCCTATCAATGGGGCCACAGGCACTGCTGTCTTACAGTTCCCTAAAAAGTGGGGAAGAAAATGTGGCTCAGGGCTAGGACGCAGGGCTTTGTAGGATATGAGTCTCCAGTGATGGTCTAGAGTGGGATAATCTTGCTTTAAAAGACTGCAACAAAACACACTACTCTTCTTATGATTTAAACCACATTCAAACAGAGTTCAAAGATGACAGCCAACAGCAAAGTGAGGGTTGGCCGAAAACCTCATCAAAGGGTTGAAAGGGACTTCTTATTCTCTCTCTTGAAACAGACCAATATTTCCATTACAGAGACAGTATGAAACAGACCAGTTTCAGCAGAACATCCAAGCCATCACTCGGCTTTTCATGTCTGCCTCTGTGGGTTCCAGTCACCCAAGCTATATAACCTACGCTGCTGCAGAGGAGATTGCAAGGACTGTTCCCTTGTGGGCGCTTGTCTCCTCGACCTTCCAACGCAGTCTACACTCGATGCATTCTTGCCCTACTTACTATCCCAGATTGGAAAAGGTCAGGAAGAAAAGAATAAGCCTCATCATCTCCTTCTGGGTAATATGAAGACAAAGAGGAAGTATGTGTCCAGCTCAAGCCACTCAGGGCCAGAAGCCTGCAGAAGGGCCCAACAGTCTCCAAGGTGATGCCGCAGAAGGTCCGTGCACCCGATCATCTTCCCGTTCCAGAGGGAGGAGAGGGCAGGGGGTCACCATCTCACCACCTGGCTGTTGTAGTCCTCAGTGACTGCCCCCTCTGTGTTCCCGTCCTCTTTGGGCCACCGGTGGCTCCTGGACTCCCGCTGCAGCCTGCGCTCCTCCCTCCTCTTTTGCCGTTCCCTCTGGTGCTCCAGCTGCTTGGTGTGGTGGTAGCGCTGTTGGAAGAGATCTTTCGCATACTCATAAAGCTGCATGTCCAGGAAGTTCAGCTCCTCAATGCGCTGGCGAGCACCCTCGTTGATCTCCACGTTGGAAGCCCGCGTGATGTTGAACTGTGTGAAGGGGGAGATGAACTTGAGGTTGAATGTCCTCTCAAAGAGAAACTGTGTCTTCCTCTGGAATTCTGTGAGCCCAAAGAAGGCCATGTTCTTCAGGTTGTTCTTCGCACTCTGCAGCAGGATGGTGTTCCTTTCACTCTCGTTCATGAAAGTCAAGTTGTAGCAGCCCACCAGGCTGAGGTCGGCCAGCATACGGACCTGGCGGTTGTTAGCCAGGTTGTAGGTGCAGTCCATGAACTCCCGCAAGCTAACCCCAGACCAGTCATCCCCGGGGTAGCAGGTAGGAAGCTCATCGGGGGTGGGGCTTCTCCCATCACACATGTGGAGGGAGGTTTTCCACGTGGCCCCTCTCTGGACATGTTTCCACTCGCTCAGGTAACGGGACACTGGATCACGCAACATTGTGATGTAATAGAAATTCCTGGAAGAAATTAAAGGAAGAGTGTCAGTCATTCATTGACCACTAATACTCTGGGGCGCTAAACCTCTGTAGGGTTTATGTCATCACTGAGCCAATGGCTCTTCTGCCGAATGTTCACATGAGGGCGTTTGGCTGGATTTGTGCTGATGGGGCAAATGTTCCCATATGTGCATATTTCCATAAACACGTGTGAACCAGTTTTCAACATTAAGGTTTCTGGGCTTTTCCTTCCTGCTCCAGTGTGGGGAGGGAGGAGTGTGGGACTAGATCATTCATCCATTCGGCAGTTATTCTCTGATAAATTACTACCAGCAATTACAATACCTTACATTAAGAACACAAACACATCATGACATTTGAAAGGTATTACCAATCTGCTATTTTATTTGATTGTTGCAACAAACTTTTGTAGCAGACATGAGACTATTTGACAGGGAAGCATGCAAGGAGTCTGTGGGACTAGCAAGGGCAAAGCGGGAAGCGAAGGCTCTTCTTTTTCTGTTTACACTCCTGTTCTGGATTACAAGGGAGGTGGGGTAGGGGAAGGATGTGCTGTGTGTGGACACTAATGTTTACTGAGCAAATATTATATGCTAGGAACTGTGCCAGGTACTTTACGGATACTGGCACAGATGCTCCTCAACACAACTTTGTAAGAAGAGATTTATTTTAAAAACTACTGAGAATACAGAGACTGAGAAGGGTGGAAAATATAGCCCAAGGTCCTAGAGAAAGTTAATGCTTGAACTGCAATAGAATCTACGCTTTTTTTTTATCTAAAAGCTCTTGTGCATTCCTGTGTACCAGATTAATATTTTAAAAATAAAAATGCAACAAATATTCAGTGAATGCTATTAATTGTCAGGTGCTGTGGTTATCATAATTACAGGTCTTATCTCACCCGATGACATCTAATGGAACTTTGCAAAGAAATGTCTTTTATAAATGATCAGCTCCAAAATGATCTGCTAAAGATCAAGGTACCTCTGGCTTAAATGGGTGAGAGTTAGAGAAGTCAGCATGTAAAGACATAACAGTAGGCACTAAAGGAAAACAAATGTGATTCAAAATGAGGAAAACCCCTCTCATAATTTGAGCAGCTGCCAATGGAATGGGCCACACACCCCACCACGTCATCATCAGGAGTAACACCCAGAGTTCTCCTAGGCAGGCAAATGTCCCGAAATATTCTGAAAAAAAAAAAACCCAGCAGGCTTCTCCTGGCCAATCTAAACTGCTTTTTTAAAAAAGTAATACCTATTAAAAGCAATGACAAATATAAGGATGTTAAGGGTACAATGTTTTTTATGCTATTTTTTAAAGAATTGATGAACTATAGTATTTTATACATTTACTGTATTCAGTTATTTTGAATGTCTTGCCAAATAGTTTTGAAATGTGCTAAAGAAACTTCAAAATCTCAAGTAATACTGGCTTCCCTTTAAATCTGGAGGAGCAATTTACTGAAACTGCCCAGACAGGCCAGCCTGAGCCCTTACTTTGGCCAGTTACCATGTTACATTTCTCTGTTGTCTTTCCCTGTGACAGAATGACAGTTCCATCAGAGGAAGAAAATGTCCCAAAAGGTCAGTAGGGAAATCAGAAAATGACCAATGTAACTTATGGGCTCCACAAAGAAATACTGGCGATAAAGTTTTGCTCAGAGATGTTATTATGGTGGAATATTATGACATGTCATTGTTAGTCCTGCTTTTGTCCTATGTTGGGACTTGTTCCCTTTCTAATTCTACAAGCAGAGACTGACTTTTAATTCATAAAACAATTTCATAGTAAATATAGAGACATAATAATGACTATGATGTAACTCAGGAGGAGGTTAAAGATAGCAAACAGAAGAACTTCAATCAGAGAGACCTTTGCGTTGGGTCAAATAAAACCACACATAGAAAACTTACTCTTTCTCTGTTAATTGGGCAAAACAGAAAACACAGAAAAGGATTTAAGTAATGAAGATGATGGCAATCAATTGATAAGTCTCAACCTTGTTGATATGTCTCACATTTGGACACATTCCAGAGGTTTAGGTCATGGAATGACCTGCGGGGTTTCAGGACCGGGGATCACAATGGTTTGTGACCAGGTTTAACTGGAACCTGGTCCTGGAATCTTAGAGGCTTTGTCTCACTTGAGAAAACTGGCCACAGAGTTCCTGATGCCTTCATTTCATTGGAAATCGACATCCTCTCAAAGCTGATTATAGCTGATATAAGCTTAAAATGGTCTTGGTTTCAAATTTAACCTTATTCAGTTTAACATTATATTTAACAATGACTGACCAGAGAGTAGGGCCCCATTTACGTGAGTAATAAGTCCCAAATGTCTTAAGTTCTACTAGCTAAATAGGCAAGAGGCCCATTTGTAACTAAAATTAACTCTGACATCAAGACATAAAAATGTATGAATGGAACATTTATATGGATGAAGTTCAAAGTTGTGCCATCTCATGGGTCTGGAATGGAATGACTAATAGCATTTAGGTTTTGCTTTATCAGATATATTCTCATGTCTGTTTTGTTTGTTTCAATCCTACAAAGCAATCAAAGTGGAAAAATAGAATAATAATAAAAATAAGACAATAGGTTGAAGAACAATCAACTGTTGAAGAAAAATCCCCCCAAAATTCGATTAATTAAATCATATTTCTCATTTCTATTTCCTTCTCCTTGCGGTTGCTTTCCCATTTTCAGACAGAAAACTGCAACGCTCATCGATGAAGCCTCCAGTCCACACACCCAGCCTTTACTGTGCACAAGCTCGGCTCCAGCATCACGAAACCTCCTCCCCTCCCCCAAACAACACAAACCCATTTCCTTCTGTCCCACACCTTCCACTTCAGTTTCTTAGGAAAATACTGAAAGGGTTCAGGACCACAGAAATCTGCAAGTCTCCTTCTTTAGGCCGTACTTGTTCAACAGCACACTGGAAAAGAGAGGAAGCACCAGCAGCTCCCAAGCAAGGCCTGGTATGGTTACAATACAGAGGACTTCAGGGGCTCCAGTTCCAGCCTCCTAAGCTTAGACCGAGCATCATCTGTTCATAGATATGTCTGTGCCGTTAACCAAAACTCTCCCCAAGTTGTAGAAGTACAAATAAGTAAACTCTTATGTTCCCCCTTCCTCTATCCATTCACTCATGTGTTAGCTTTCCAAACATTAACTGAGGGACTCCCCCTCCCCCGCCCGCATTCCCCCAGCCCCGTATTTGCCGAGCACTGGGGCTAGGCATCCGGGACCCAGCAGTGATGAAGACATTGTCCTCGAAGAGATCTCAGGGACCCAATGGTTCTGGTAAAGTAAAAGGAATTCTAACCACCAACTTAAGGAGATGTTCTGCCAATCTCCCTGGACCAGAACTATCCCTAAGATGGGCAACTTCATCCGTGACAGCAGCCTGTCAGCCGGTTTCCCTTTCGCCACCTACTTCGTTGAGAGCTTGGGTGAATTTCTGTGAGAATGTCTGTGACACAATTTCAGCTTTTCAGCATTGTCACTCTTGTGACCTCAGGGTAGTGATGGCAAATACCCATGTACTGGGGAAGGTTAACTTCAATAACCACTTTAGCCAATAATCACCATAGGAAGCACCCCGGCTTCCTAAATTCCCGGGACACAGAATGCACTCTTCTCCGTGGCTGCTTTAGAAATCACTTTCGCACCTTGCACTGCTGCAAGGTCATCATGTGTAAAAACTCTAAAGACTGCACAAGGCCCTCACTGCCTTCTCTCCGGCTTTGCCTTTCCCTTTGCTCATTTGCATCCCAATTATCTTCCCTTGCCCAGTGCCAGCGTCTCCTCCGTCTTGCCTGACTTTTCCAGCCTCTGCGAAGCACTGCGTCACTTACCGCACTTTCGACTTGCATGTGAAAATCTCGCTCACATCTACACTTAAGGCCCTTTTTGATAACTGGACCCTGGGCCTGGGTCCCACAGTACCTCACACAAAGTCCTGCTCACAGCAAATGCTCAATAAATGATGCTTTATAAAAGAAATGATCATCATCTGAAAGAAATGTATTTTAGTGACAAAGGTTAATATTGCCTTCGATAAATATCACTTTTTCCTCTCCCCAAAACTAACCTGATAATATTTTTGAATGTCTAAAATGTGTGGAAAGAATAAAAAGATATATAATCTTCTAATACATCCATCCTTTGCTTATGATGGTTGATATGCAAAGAGAGATAGTCAATATGGACTTTGGGTAAAACGTTGAATATTTCATACAATAGGTAATTAGTAACAAAGAGGTGGGTGCTTTAAACATGTTAAACTTACTAGTTTTTTCCCCCACTGATTCAAGAACCTGCATTTCTCTAAGCAGTTTATCATATAATCGCTGAGTTCTTTAATCATCGAGTCATTTAATTAAGACATGCTTATTGAAGGTTTGTTATGTGTGAGGAGCGTCTCTAGGAAATGTGAAGAACATAAAAAATAAAATAAAATGTCCTCAAGTCTTGTGGGTGCAAGGGTGGTAGATTAGAAAAAGGCATCGATTAGCGAGTTGCGGATAATGGGAGTGGCCACCGAATACTGAAGAACGGACAGAGAGCAGAGTGGCCTAATTAGACCGGGAAGTTCATGTTTGCACTTTCCCCTAAACGTTTGTTTAATAAATGAGTGAATGGAAGGAGAGCATAAACTAGAACAGGATGCTGAGGCCAAATTGTCATGGGTTCTGAAAACAACTGTGAACTGCTAAAAGAGAAAATGTGTTGATTTAGAGAGACTCATTTAGCAACAGTATTTAGGGTGGACAAAACTAGGCCAGGAGAGAGATTCGGCAGCCACGGCGAGAGACCAACAGGGAGGAACCCAGAAGATTAGAAAAATAGACACTCATCTGTCATTGTTCCCTACCCCGTCCTCATTGTCAGTCTCCTCTGAGTTTCCTTCCCCTCCTTGGTATTTTCTTTATTCCTGCCATCTAATCCTTCCCTTTCAATTCTGCAATGGAGAAGAGGCGGAGCTAATGTGCTCATCGAAATGGTGGAATAAGAGATATAAGATGCTGGAATCACTCAGCCTGTGGTGATTTAAAAACAAATCACTTTTCTTTTTTTTGCCGAATAATATTCCATTACATATATATCACATCTCCTTTATTCTTTCGTCTATTGGTAGACACCCAGTTGCTTCCATATCTTGGCTATTGTAAATAATGCTGCAATGAACAAAGGGGTGCATGTATCTTTTCAGATGGGTGTTTTCATTTTCTTTAGATAAATACCCAGAAGTGAAATTCCTGAGTCATATGGTTTTCTATTTTGGATTTTTTTGAGGAACCTGCAGACTGTTTTCCATAGTGGCTGCATTCATTTGCAATCCCACCAATAGTGTATGAACATCCCCTTTTCCCCACATCCTCGCCGATGCCTGTTATTTGAAATCTTATCATTTTCAACAACGTGAATGGGCCTAGAATGTAGTCTGCTAAGTGAGATAACTCAGGTAGAGAAAGACAAGTACATATGATCTTACTTATATGTGGAATCTAAAACACAAAACAAACAAGCAAAACAAAACAAAAATTCATATATACAGAGAAAAAACTGGGGGTTGCCAGAGAGGAGGAGGGGTAGGAGGTGGGTGGAAAGATGAAGGGGAAGTAGAGGCACAAACTTCCAGTTAAAATAAGTAAGTCATGGGGAAGGAATGTACAGCGCATGAAATACAGTCAATAATATCATAACTTTGTACCGTGACAGATGGTTACCAGACGTATCGTGTGATCACATCATAAGGTATATTAGTGCAGAATTACCATCCTGTACAGCTAAAACTAATATAATAGTATATGTCAACTATACTTTAATAAAAAATATTCACTTTGATGAGGCTATGACTTGCCTAGCTAATGAGAACACATCTGAAAGGACCTACAGAATGCTAGGTTTGTGGGAGAGGTTTAATAAACATACAGGGGTGGGCAAGAGTAGGTTAATAATAATAATAATAAGTAATACAATAACTAATAAATAGATAATACAAGACAAATCAATGGTTCATGTACTCACAACTGTAAACGTACTTCTACCCACCCCTGGGTTCCTTCCACCACTAGCTTAACCCTCGTAAAATCAAGCAACAAAATGGCTATCTCCACATTCCACACTTCAATGCCTCCATAAAAAGCAGCTCATGTAGAAACTCCTTGAGCCAATCTTCTGTTACATCCTCAGCGGGAGGGATTTCTGCCCCGCTGAAACCTGTGCCTCTCATGTTTTATCTTTTTTAAAAAAGAATGAACATATTTTGAATTACAGCCGAGAAATTTTATATTTTATAACGTGTTCATCACGATACCTCTAGTAGCCATCTGTCATTAGACATAGTTACCACAATATTATTAACTACATTCCGTAAGCTCTCCTTTACGTCCCCTTGACAGTTTTTATAACTTGCCAATTTGTACTCCTTAAGACCACTTGCACCTGTCTCCCCAACCCCCTCCCCACCTCTATCTGGCAACCATCAATTTGTTCCCTGTAGTTATGAGTTTGCTTCCTTTTTATGGCTGAGTGCTACTCCATTGCGTGTACATACTCTCCTGCTTTATCTTCGTACCAGTAACCAGGAAATGTCTTATCTCTTGACCAGGCTTTAGGCCTTACTCACCTTTCATCCCCCAGAGCCTACGCTACATGCCCTTGTACACCATGGGGTACAAGGCGTTCACTGTTTGTGGAATGAATCAATACAAACACTTTATTAGCCACTGCTTCAGGAACTCAGACGGTGACGCGCCCAGGAAATTGAACTTGCTGGTGCCTTACCCAATGGCAGTGGCCCAGGCTAAGCATTTCTCTTAGCCTAGATCTTGTGAAACGTGGGGGAAATAATCAATGTCTCCTCCTTCCTCTCGCCCCCCAGACTTTGAAAGGAGTGTTCCCTACGTAATCAAGTTTCAACAAAGCTCGGTCGCACAAAGACTGTTGTGAGAGATTGTAAGTTGGGCCTGAGGGCACCGAAGGGAGACCTCTGGTCCCACCACCAAGCACGCACAGACAGACGTGCACAGACAGATGTGCACCTTCAACCGGTTTGGAAACCAGGGCTCATTTCCAAAAAGTGAAACTTAGCTCCCCCTCCCCCTGCTGGACTGTCTGCTGCAGACCCTTTCCAAACGCTCAGAATGGAGTTAATATCTTGCCTCCCAATGGAGCCACATACGACTCACTAAAGTCTGCCCATTATTCATCCTCTCAGTGAAGTATTATCCACAGCATACTGCACTCGATAAGGGGGCTGCGGTGGTTAGAGCTTAGCAACCCCCTTGCCCTTTGACACAGTGACGGACAGCCTTTTATTCAAGCCTTGAAAACAAATGAAGGGATTTAAAAATGACGTTGAAGCAAATGGGAAATCAGGAACTATGATTGTTAAGTATTGTAACAAAGAACTTTAGGAGGGTGACAGCGAAGTACGTCAGAGCAACGTAGCAATCGGTTCCAAAGGTGTCAGACACTGTGGTTAGAAATTGGAGACATCTTACCTCCCACAGCAGCCACTCACCGCCCCCACCAAGCTGCCCTCACCCCCTCCTTCACAGTGACTGACAAAGCAGCCAGACCCTTTGGGCTAAGGCGTTTTTCTTTTTCTTAGGACCCAGAAACCCAGACTCTTTTTTCTTAGGACCAGACCCAGACCCAGGTAAAGAGAGAAGAAAGGAACGCCCACAGCGCTTCCCTCCACAGGACAGAGGCTCTGCATCCCTTTTCTTACCTGTGTGCCTGGTGACTTTAAAGGGAGACTACTTTGGATGTAGCTGGTCTGGCTTTTTGATTTTTTTAAATCATCAATTTCCCCTCCCTTCCCCCATTTAGAAATGCAATACGTTGTCAGTATGGAAAATATGAGAAATGCAGAACAGGAGAAAAAGAAGGAAATAAAATCACCTATAATCACTTCACTCAGGTATAGCCACTGTTAAATACACACACGCACACACACACACACACACACACACACTTCTTTCTTTGACCCATTTGAGATCATAAAGTAGATGATATTTTAACCTGCATATTAAACTCCAAAATACAGGGTGAACATTTTTTCCATTTTATTTAATAATCTCCCATAAAAGCATACTGTTCCAATTACGGATGTGCCATAACTTCTATGACCGATCTCCCAGTCTGGACAGTGAGGCTGATTCTGTTTGCAGGCGCATACTAGAAACAATAATCTGATGCAGATCCCACGCCAGAAATATTTGTGTAGAGAATAAATAGCTGGCAGTAGAGTGTCCGAGTCAAGAGAATGGCCCCCATTTCATTCTCCAAATGCCAAAACATAAGCGACCGGAGTCAACATAGGAGAGGACAGGGCCATTGCATGAGGCCTGACATCATCAAGCACCAGGGGATGGGGCCACCTGGGAGCCCAGGGAGGGCTGTCCAACAGGTACCTGGCTCAGCTCCCTCCTGGCTGGGTGAGGAAAGTGCCCTGCCGAGGACATGAGCCTGTGATGGACGTTCCTGGACAGCAAGAAGGGGGTTTGTGACCTGGCGGTCAGGAAGCATGCTTCTGAAAAGATCTGTTTCTTTGGCACTTTGGAATATCAAATTAATGACTAAACATTTGTGGAATGCAATCCCGCTCAGCAGCTCTGCAGCTGTATTAAAGCCGACACCTGGATCAGGAAGATGGAGGCCCTTTGCCTGATTCCAGGCAGTGCTGGTCCTCAAACCGACAGCCTCTTGAGTGGCTGCAGGTTTCCTACAATGTCCAGGTGTCAGCTAACTCGAATTTGGGGAAGTCGCCCATGATACTAAACCAACATGAACAAAGAGACTTCCGGAGAATACCGGTCATTTCTCAAAGATGCTCAGCCCACCCTCCATTCCCCAGAGGAAGACTTAGTATTTACCAATAAGATAAAGCGTTAAATCCTGTCAGGTTGCCCCTTTAGAGTGCCGTGAAACCCACGAGTCTCAGACTCACCAAAACCCATGCGTTTCGGGGGGGTTGTCACATACGCTTCCAGTTTCCCCCCAGTGGCTGCCGCAAGAATAAATTTCAGGGAATGCATGTTCCAGGGGCTTGTTTTTGCTATCTTGCTGAGTACAGTTCCTCCCAGTACAGTTTCAAATGTGCCAGCAAGGGCCCTGCTCTCATGCATTATTCAGCGACTCCCGTGATTATTTGGTTCAGAGGCGCCCTGCTTGGCGCGGCCTCACTGGGATTTGGGCATGAGGACGATGCGAGGCGCTCTGCTCTGCAATGCTGTGGTTTATGCATGTGGTCATCCAGCTGAAGCCTGGAGCCGCCCCAGAGGGAGATAAGGCCCAATTCAGTCTCGCTGGCAGCTCTAATCCCAGCCTGGCAAAGCGGAACACGAGATAGTACACTCAGATTGTGTTATGTCAGGCCTTTCCCGTGCAGCTGGGCTCTCTCTTTAGCTAATTTCTCAGGAGCTGCTGTAGAGGGTGTGAGAATGACACAAGGTAGAGGCGACGAGGTATCTCCATGGAATTGTTTTTGCACTGGCCAATTGGGAAAGGAAAAGAAGTAAATCAGGATATTTAAGAGCAAGGTATGTGCTTTGACATTTAGGTTTCTATCTGACAGCTTTGATACAGATTTTCCTAAAACATTATAAAAACTGAAAAAAAAAATCCCATCTCTGTCCAGATTTTTCCATTTTCTTCCATAAAGGATTATTCTGTATTAGGATCGTCCTAAGATTCCACTATCAGGACTGGGCGATCATTTTCACGTATTTAATAAAATACCTAAGATCCCTACTGGATTCGTCTCTTGGCAGTTCTTGAAGAAAGAGCACCTTGGAGGTCATCCCACCCCCTGCCCACGATGACTAAGGCACAAGCTAACTTAAAATATGGAACATTTCCTATGAAACAAAAATGGATAGCAAGAGGAATAATAACAGCGGCCAGCATTTGTCGCCCGGACACCATGTCCACCTACAGTTCTGAGCGCTGTCTTGCACTGACCTCTTCAGTCATCCAAACAGCCCTTTGGGTGGGGCAGGCTTTCAGATGGCGTCTGTAACTCCACAAAGTGATGCCAGCTTTGACAGTCTCTTCCATCCTCTGGGAAGTGTCAGCTGCCCAGGCGCATTTTGGGACAATGCTGCCCTGGCCCAGGCTTTCTTGAACTCAGAGCTCTGGAAGCAGAAGCGAGCATGTCTGGGAAAGCGATTGGTGTTTCCCTGAGGGCAGGCAGCAGGGGATGAGAGCGAGGCAGTGCTCTGTGGCGTCAGAGGGACACAGGGCACCTGACCCCTGTCAGCCTCAGGCAGGTGGTCCTCTGGAGATTCACAGTGTAGGAGAAGCCCTAGAAACAATGTCCCTGAGTGCGGCAGGCCCACAACGCTGCCTAACGAATGGACGCTTGAGGAGAGGGTGTTAGAGGCAACGGGGAATTACTGCAGCTCCACCCCTTTTTAACGCTCCCAAGGAATCCAGAACCAAAAGCTGTAGGAACCTCGGGACAGTAAAGGACGGTCAGAAAGAGTGATGCGAGAGAATTCACATGAAGCCAAAGCTCATGCGATGCCATAATTCTCTTTGTGGCTTCAAGAGGTCTTTTTGTGAACATAGGGCTACAAAGCCTTAGAAATGTGTTCAAAGTAGGTTGCTGGATCCTGAAATTGGCTGTTCCCCATGCCTTTATTCAGGAAGAGAAGAGTTAAGGAAAATAAAAGTCAAACTACTCATTTGCACAGAGCACAAGCACGTAATTTCAAACGTGTTGGACACTTCATTTTAAGGTGCAGTGGAAAGAACACAGGTTTGGAAGTTAGAAAGATCTGGGTTTCAGTTTCGGGTCTGTCTTCCATTTGATGTGACCTGGTTAGCTTTTGTGAACCCCAGAAACCTCAGTTTCCTCATCCACACAGCAGGGTGGAGATGCTTACCGCACAGGCTTGTGGGAATTAGCGATGCGACAGTGCCGGTGAAGGGTCCGCGGTGACCGAAGCGCGGCAGACCCTCAGCATAAGTGCACGCTCCCCACTTCTGCAGCTTTCCCTCCTCCCAGAATACCAGAGCCTCGGAAACTCCCCAACTACAGTGCGCTTTTAAATATTAAAACAGCTTTGTTAATAATAGAAAACAGCTGATAGTGCTTTTCTATTTGTGTACCATACTCACAGGGCTCAGAACCCTTTCCTCGTCCATTACCGCACTTTATCCTCACTACAAGACTGTATCAGAGGAGGGATTTTACAGATGAGAGAAGCGGCGCTCAGAGATATAAAAGGATTTTCCCAAGGTCAAACAACTAAAGACTAGTGAGCTGGGACTTTTTTTCCCCTCCTCAGCTACTAACTAGTTTATTTATTTGAAAATATTTGTTGCTTATGTATTTGAAGCCAAATACGATGATAGATTCTTGAGATACGATGATAGACAAGACAGCCTGACTGCATGGAGCGGACGATGCAGTAATGTGTTGACGACCCCACACCGTCTTATTTTGCTCTAATGTAGTTCAGGGTTAGAAGGAAGACACGACATTAGCCCATTATCCTAAGTTTGGAGATTTCACTGATTTGCATATTATTCCCTCGCTTTCTGTTTGAAACCCGCCTGTAAAGGGGCACCTCAAAGAACTAGCCGGAAATGCCAGGATATGAAATACACCTTCAGGTGATATTTACAGTTGGCAGAAAAATCATTCTGAAAGAATAAACACTTGTTTCTTCGTAGGCAGTGTTGCAGCCTTCCGTCTGGAGGCAGGGTGCCTCGTGGTCTCTGTTTTGGTGAACGCCACTGACGATCATTGATTAGAGGGCTGCAGACTGGTGACGTTCCAATTCAATCACTTCTTCTTCATTTTGACTGCCATGCTTTTATCATGAGAAACTTCCCCTTATCAACTATTTGGTACACCGAGGTACAGTTCCTACAGGCAAGGCAGGTGAGTGCTTGACCCATTCTATTTCCTGGGTTGCAAAACAATAGGTTGCTCTCCTAGAATCCTCCAAAGAGGCTATTTGGGGATGTTGTTTGTTTTCATATCATTGTCAGCTCATGACTTTAAACATATTTAATAAATTTCAATACACTGTAGGCATGATCCTTACTGATGCTCAAGTTATCTAATTTAGGGCCAGTAGGAGCTTATTCAGGTGGACAGTAAATCCTTTTGATACAACCCCTGTAGCTGTTCGTGCATATTCTTAAAGGATCTTGCACATTGCAAAAGTTCCATATTGAAAAAGAACAAGAAAGATGGGGTTAGTACTCGAAATATTCTATGGTCCCTAAAGAACAAAGTGGTTGCCACTCAGCGCGTGATCCCGGCCAGTGTTAGCTGGGTACCAGCTTCCTCTCTCCCTCCCTCCCAGGCCCTGGAGCTGCTGTGTGTGCTAATTACACCTGGACACACAAAGGGAAATATACCAGGTACCCCCTTCCACTTTCATCTGTTCTAGATAGGCCTCAACATCAGTTTTCTCCTATTCTTTTTTTAAAGTATATTTTATTGATTATGCTATTATAGTTTTCCGAATTTTCCCCCCTTATCCCCCCTCCACCCTGCACCCCCCAACACTCCAGCATCCCCCCACCTTGTTCATGTCCATGGGTTGTACATAAACGTTCCTTGACTTCTCTGTTTTCTGCCATTCTCATCCTCTCCCTGTCTATTTTATGCCTACCAATTATGCTTCTTATTCCCTGTACCTTCCCCCACCCCATTTTTCCCCTTCTTATTATATGAAATGCTAAAGGGACTTATCTGAGGAGTAGAAGAAGATCAAAAACTATGAACAGTAAAATGACAACAAACTCACAACTATCAACAACTGAATCTCCTATTCGTTTTTTGTTGTTTTTCTTAAGCTCCCACACAGGACGTTTTCCTCTGTGCTAGGAACAATAGGAGGGCTAGGGATTCATTGGTGACTAGCTTCCAGTGTCATACTACAAACTATTTCAGGAGAATGCAAATGATGCCGCAAGTCACACAGAGCCCTAATCAGGGTCTCTGCAAAACCCACTTATTCATGATAACAGCCCGAGTTCCCTCCAGAAGCCCCGCTCCCCACGCGGACCCTCACTCAGCGGGATCGTGCACTGCTGTGGGCTCCGAAGCCCTGCTGCAATTCTGCCTAATTAATAAAGCAGTGACAGAAATTTAGAAAAATATATGCACGGTAATTTAAATCTCTCTGAAAAAAAAAAAAACATAAATCAATTCATTCTGTCTCAACTTGGCCTTGGGCGCTCCCTTCATCAATTCGAGTGTGGAGCACAGTCACTTTCAGTCACAAATATTTTTCTTCTGGCATAATTGAAGCATCAGAGAGGTAATAACTTCCAACATTCATTTCTTAGAGGTTTAAAAACACTCAAATGAGGATGATTGTTTTTCCCCTTTCCTCTGCTGTATGTAAATCTGAGAAAATCATCTTTAACATGTTCAAAATAAATAGAGCTTGGTGCTGCTAGAGGTGGCTTTTGCCTTCATGGGGTCAAAACATAGATTAAAAAGAGGGGGAGCCTCCCTTAAAAAGCAGAATAATGCAACCTTAATTTCCTTGCTTTGTGAACATCCCAAAATGTGCACCTCCAGATTTGTTATTTCTCTTGATGATAAGAATCTGAGTTTAATAATCAGAAAAAAAAAAAACCCAAGTAGCCTGTCCTTTAAAAATTGACACTAGCTACCATCTCTGAGTCCTCCATTGAAATTACATGATATATGCTGATGCTAATATAAAATGAAAAATAATTCAAAAATCATAAAGCAAGCAGCCTAAAAGAGAGAGGGGGAGAAAAAGAGCAGTTAAAAGCTTTTTATCACTTTTCCGTTTGGATTTATTACAGCCACCAGGGGGCTCTCAAATCTTTCCAAACCCTAGGTAAGTGCTGAGAGCTGTTTTTCTAGTAATTAATTTCCGCAAATCAGTATAACCTATATTGCCTATTAATGTACATTACAGAGACAAGCTACAGACATCAGACACTTTACACTCAAGTTAGACAGAGATTTCCTATAAAAATGCTAGGAGCCCTCAGTGATTGTAAGTCAAAATGAAAATAAGTTGCCCCTGTGATTTCCGGAGTCTGCTCTAGCATAAAAAATCCCAACACTGCAAATTTCGGCAAAGGTTAAAGCTGAATTTGAAGCACTGTGCATATAATGGAATACATTGACCTCCGATGGATTTTAAAGGCTATCCGCCTCCTTCTGCCACATCAGGCACCCCCAAACCCGCCTTGGAGGCTGACATGCAAAAGTTGAAACGAGATGACCCTCCCCTGGGGCCTGGGAAGGTGCTAGAGCTATTAGTTCTGGGGGTTTTCAACTCATCCTGAGAGCTTGGTGGCATTTACAGCCTACACCACAAAAGACACTCAGAAGGAAAGAGGGGATTTTCATTCTTTGTTCAAGCCAGGAGACAGGAGGAGAATCTAGTGCAAGGCTTGGGTAGAATGGAAGGTTTCAGCAAAAAATGGACTGGAAATGCATTATTCTCCAAAGTGTTGACTGAAGAGAGAATACCATTTAGCACCCCTAGCACGTAGAAAGTCAGGGAACAGAAGTGCTCCAAAACCACTGTCAGATCAGTGAAAATACCAAAATCGCCTTTGTACACAGTCAGAGAACACCAGGAAGGTAATCTCATGTCTAATAGGGTCTTTGTAGAGAATCAATTTAAGTTGAGGTCATTCCCTAATCCAATAGGACTGGTGTCCTTATGAAGGGAGAAACGTGGACACAGAGACGGACAGTGGGAACAGGGGGGGCAATGTGAAGACACACAGGGGTGATGGCTGTCTACAAGCCGAGGAAGCCTGGCTCTACCAGAGCTAGGAGAGCTGCCTGGAGAAGACGCCCTGAACAACCCTAGGAAGGAACCAAGCTTCTCCACGCCTGGTTTTGGACTTCCAGACTTCAGAACTGCGAGAATGCGTTTCTGTGGTTCAGGCCACCCAGTCTGTGGAACTTTCGCTGCAGCAGCCATGGGAAACTAATAAAAGGGAGATTTTTTTTTTTTATGAAATAGATGAACATAATGGCAGAGAAAACCCACACTGGCTACCAACATCGATAAGCCTAGTTCTTACCTGTCACGATGAATGGACCATCAAGGATTACTAAACATTTGAGAATGACTGAATACACAGAATAACTGCTTGGAAGAAATAGGCTATTTAAGAAACCAAGTCAGCTTTTAGAATATTATTATGAGGATCCTGAGATGTTGTTGCATCTATTAAGCGAGCACAGGATAGTAGGGGAAAGAAAAAGAAGTCCTTAGAAAGTAATTGACACTCACATACAGGTCGCGCCTGAAAAAAATCGATAGGACAAATGACAGAGTCCAGGAAGCCTTGCAGATATGATAGGGAGGGAGAAGATGTTTTTAAAAATGAGAAATTAGATTAAGAGACAAGGAGATGTGTAATCTATAGGTCTAGTAGCTACCTAGGAAAAAATATCATGATAGAGTAAAAAAATACAAAAAAACACCAAAAATAAATAATAAAAGTTAAAATAGAATATTCTCTGAGGCTGAAAACCAGGAATGTTCAAATTGAAAAGGTCTGTGGGATTTAAGAGGTGTGAATGACATTTTAGAACCCCAAAGATAGAGAAGATCTAAAAATCTTCTGGAGGGGAAGGGCCTAAAAAAGAGTTTGCATACACAAAATAAGAGTCACATTGCCAACCATTTTCTTAGCAGTACTCTGAATGCTGGAAACATGGGATCAAACTTCAAAACTTCCGAGGGAAAAGGGTTTTAAACAATTGCATTTTCAACCTAGTCAAATTATTGATCAAATGTAAGAACAAAATAAAACATGTTGATGTGCTCAGAAAATTTACCTCCTCTGCACTCTGGGGAAAAAGACAATTGCATTTGAGAAAACATCCCAGCATCCGTAAAGAGAAATCCATGAAAACAGAGGTGGGAACCGAGACACCGGTATTAACAATCTGCAAGGGAAAGATTTATAAGGAAGAAAACTCACATATCTCCAAGTACGTGTGAGAGAAAGTGGTTTACCTTCAGCAAATACCAGAATTCATAGGTTGGATATTTTAGATAAAAGAGGCATAGAATTCTTTTCTTCATAAGATAAAAGACAAGTAGCAATTCCAAGAAAAACAAAAAGCTAAAAGAGAAAGTCACAAGCGGATGTGAAACAAATTGAGCCTGGGGAATATTTTATGGGCTGTATAATGGGATGTATGAAAGGAGACCCCACTTGACTTTGGTGTGAGTTGGAAGAACCATTGTGCATATCCTTCTCTGTGTGTTTGTTTTTGTGAGTCCAGTCACACCCTTTGAGTATTTACCCGTTCACATGTTGCATGTTGTCTATGGGCTGCTTACTTCTCCATGTTCAGAATCAAACTGGAGCCGAAGTTCAGACGCCTGTGTTACATGGAAGGCCAGAATGCAGACATTCACAAAAGCCTTACAGAACGAAGGGAAGGCCAACAGGTGTAGGGGGTGGGGTGAATTGAGGGGGACAGGGAAAGCACTAAACGTGCATTAATTTCCTCCTTGTCTCCAGCGGAGAGTCGCGGTATCTCTGGGTGTCAGAGAAAGAGACAAAGCTGTCACTCATGAAGCAGAAATCTACGCTGAGCTCCTGCCTAGCAGAGGAAGAAGTAAAAGCAGCACACCAGGCAAGAGGCTGTGGTCCAGGGGTTGTATTTCTTCACGGACAGTGGCAGTATCAGCAACAGAGCATGTGGATGGGGAGACCCTTCTCAAGAAGGACAGGGGCACGTCGATGCCTTTTAGCATCCTTCCATTTGGTCCAAACTACATTACACAGGACGGACTCCCCTGAAGTTGGATATGGAGGTCACGCCATACCCTTTTTCTGTGTCTTTATCATTCTCTTCCCTATTTTTTTCCTCTATTCCTTACTGTCAGATCCTAGGATAGGTGTAGGGTATGTAAACCCGCATTTGTGCTACTTTCTGGAAGTTGATTGCAAAGTTTATCTTGATACCCAACGAGCCTCAGAAGCAAGGGCTTAATATCTCGTTCCTCTGCCAGGCCAGAAATCTGATTAGAGGGCAGGCAGACCTGATCTCCCAGGTACTGTAATCAGACAAGAAGAACAGAAGCAAACAGGCCCCTTGATTGCCTGATTCCTAAGAAACTAATGGCAGGCAGCTGATAACCCCACACAAGACTCCTTCAGGTTCAAATCCACAGGAGTCATGGGAAATATGAAACCTTCCAACAAATCCTACATCAGGTATCAAAGCTGTATGTCAGCACTGTCCAACAGCACCTACAGGTGTGTGTGTTTCACTAAACGCAGAGATAATTCCTCATTTTGAGGAGAAAAGACACCAAGTATGATACGGTGATTTATAAAAGGAAATATATATTAGGTTGTCATCCAATTTCTGGCCCAGAGCTCCTAAAAACTTGGAATTTCCTAAGTGAGGAGAGCCGAAAAGTGTCTTTTGTCATGTTAATGAAGTGAATTTCAGAAAGCCTCTAGTGATTTAAGGATGGGGGCTGGCTGCCAGGAGACCCAACTAGGCATGAGAGGGTTGAAATTTTCAGTTCCTCTGCCCACAGAACCCCAGACCTCTGGAGAGACTGAGGCTGAGTTCAATAGCCAGTGGTTTAATCAATCATGTTTATGTAATGAATGTCCATGAACATCCAGAACGAAGGGGTTTGGAGAGGATGAGGCACGGGAAAGGATGTGGAGCTTCCTTGCTCTCTCTGAGTGGGCCACTGTCCCCACATCACCACGTGTTCACCGACCAAGTGTCTTCCTGTGTTGGCAGGAGGAACAAAAGGTATTTTAAGAGTCAACTTTAGAATTCTTCTCAGGGGAACTGCTTTTGCTCAGTGGCCTCTCTCCACTGGTATGTGTTTTTATACAGAAGCTCTACGCTTAGCATGAAGGCGCAGGGGCCAGATAAAGCGAGACCTCAGATACTTTGTAGAAGCAGCTAACTTGATTCTGGGGGCAGCGGGGGTGGGGGGTGGGGTGGAAGTGTGAAGGAAAAAGAGGTTTCAAGAAAGAGAAAGGGACTGATGGGTCAAGCATTGTGGTGGAGGCATGTGGGACATACTGGCATTTCTAGGGACAAAGTGGTTGAAAGATTTGCAGGACAGAGATGACTAACATTAACTTTTAAATTACTCTCTGTGAGATTCTGTCACGGAAGCCCTCTTTGCAACCCCAAACCATCAGTAAAGTCTGCTTTGCAAACCAATCTCGTGTGGGTGGTAGATTGGGGATATTAAGGGAAAGAGGCTGGATTCGTTAGCAGGGCCAGCATAGGAATGGAACTGTATTCGGGCTGTCTGAGCCAAAGGTGACCTTGAAATGATGTGAAGTCCTCACAATTCATAGAAAATCTGGGGACCATATGTGCTCCTACCCACCAGGCCCTGATTCCATCTCTATCACCTCAGCCCACTCCGTAGACCCCAGCCTCACCAGCCAAAACCAGGCACTGTCAGACCAAGACGCCCCCATTCATTACCTAAGTGTTCTGCACATATTCTTTCTGATCTAACAGAAATTGAATTTGCTAGTTTGGCTGTGACTTGGGCTTGAGACCCAGATATTAATGGTTCTTTCATGCTTCCCTCTTCAATTTCAAGCCTTAACATCCTTCATATTTTAAATAAGGCTTTCTTTTGGTAGCAAAAGACTAAATTAAACTGGTAAGTGCAAATGGTTATTTATCATATGCGTTCAGCTTTCTAATTTGTCTTTAATGAGGTCCTCTATTCATATGTTACTTATTCATCAATTCCTTTGATGCATACTTACACACCTACTATGTTGCAGCCACTGGATATTCTATTCTATGAACTAATTCCATCTTTGTGTACATCAAAATAAACATATTTGCTTCCCAATATAGAAGAGGTTAGATAATATTCAGCTTTTCTTTGACATCTTTTCACAAATAACTATGCTGTTTATATTTGCATAGAGCTAAGACATTCATTGAATATTTTCCAAAGAGTCTTAGATGCTCCAGCCAAGTGGGTAACAAAGAATTGCTATTCTGATTCAAAGATGATTTAGGAACTGGGCCCAATTCATATGAGACGTAGAAAGTCCTTTAAAAATAGGACCATTTCTTCCTGGTCCTCTCTGCCAGAGTAGCTCCTGGGGGGAAGGGGCTTATCCCTTCCCAGCTCACATGCTGAATGGAAATTTCCTTTGCTGCCCTGAGGTAGCTAACAAGAATGGCTTTTCATTTCTGCTGTTGGTTTTCACACCAGTCACAAGGTTCATTTTACTTCATTAGCAAGAAAAAGATTCACACTCTCTAGGGCCCGCTGCTCCTTCATACAGAACACTGTTTCCTTATCACTTGTCCTAAGCAGACCCAGCGCCTTGGGAGGTCCCTAGAGAACTTGTTTTTGGACGGCCCCTATTATTAGTACTTAGTGTATTGTTTGCAGCACAGAGACCTATAATTAAGCTGTAGAAACACTTGAATGGTAATTTCTTATTTTTGACTAACACAAGTAATGCAAAAATTACCTAAGCTCTTCAGCTACATTTTCTGTTGTGGTTTTGTGGTTTGGGGACAGGCAAAGGCAAAGCAAGACTCCCTCACCCCAAAACACACACCCAAGCTCTAAGCTGGAAGCAAACTCCCCAAAGTCAGGGCAAGTCATATTTTCTGTTTCAACTTAACACCTAATCCATTTTTAACATTGTCTTAAGGTTTGCTCATTAGACAGAATCCAGGCTTTGACACCACTTGCCTGAACAAATTATTTAACCTTTCTAAGCTTTACCTTCCTTGTGTCTAAATGGTGATAAAAATAGTAGCAACCTCAAAGGATTTCCTTGTAAGGATTCAATGAGACACGTATGGAAAAATCTTAGCACAGAGCTTATCACACAGAAAGCATTAAATAAAGGTCAGCTACTCTCATCACTCACAAAGTTTGATGATAATAATAATGATAAATAGCAGCCTAAACAAATACCTTTTATGGAGCACTTCTGATGGGCACAGCAAGAGAGGAAATCGGTCTGCTTCCTTTCTTCCACCTTTGTCTCCTTGCCCTCACTGATGGTAGGAGAAGGGATTTCTAATAATATTGGTTAGATTCTGGGACATGACGGAGTCACAACTTCCTGACACACTTTCAAAGAAAGCCCCGTGGTAGATCACCCCGGACTTGCTTCTGTCATGTTGGGGAACTAGGACGCCTCACCTCGGCCGGGTCTACACCACTTTCACCAAGCCGGCTTTCACCCGGGTTCAATCTTGCAGGGTATTGGATGCATTCTCAGCCTCTAGATAAGGGTACCTCTGGCCCTGGCCTGGTGGCTCAGTTGGTCGCGGTGTCATCCCGTACCCGAAAGGCTGTGGGTTTCATTGCTGGGAAGAGCGCAGGCCTGGGTTACAGGTTTGGCCCCTAGTCTGGGCGCCTACAATCCTTGGTCTGGGTGTGTGTAACCCAGTCCCCGCGCGAGTGTTTGAAGGCAGCCAATCGATGCTCTCTCGCATTGATGTTCCTCTCTCTCCCTTCCTCTCTTTCTAAAAAGCAATGAAAAAATGTCCTCAGGTGAGGTGGGGGAAAAAAGAGGAACTTTGACTTGTATTTGGTCATTCTTCCTTGTCAGGAACCCAGGCGGGGCATTCATGTGTGCTTGCCATACACCTAACAGTCCCGAGATCTCACTCCGAGCCCCTGGCCCCAGGAACTCTGCCAAGCTCTATGGAAACATAACCTCAGGTAAGCTCCACAGCCCTCAGGGAGGAAGGTGTCATTATCTTCAACTCTCAGAGGACCAAGCCAGGTCTGGAGAGGTTACGTCCCCACCGTCTCAAAGCTAGTAAGGCTTAGAGCCAGCAGGTTAATCCAGGTCTGTCTGACCGCAAAACCAGTGTCTGTAAGTCTTACACAGCTCTGCCTCCTATGTACTAGGAATCCTAATAAGTACCAGAAATACCCAGATAATTAAAACACAGCCCCTCCTGCACAGAGCTTGCATTTGGGTCCGGGACCTCAGAGTCAGAGCAAAGTCCCCGCAGGTGCAGTCTTCACATGCGCCCTGCCACCTCTTATCGAGGTGCATGTCCCTAGCCACCCTGTTCGTCTGGGCTGCTGTAACAAAAATACCGTAAAAAACAATTTATTTCTTATAGTTCTGGAGGCTGCAAAGCCCAAGATCAAGGTGAAGGCAGATTTGGCATCTGGTGAAGACCACTTTGTGGTTCATAGACAACTGTCTCCTTGCGGTGTCCTCACAGGACAGAAGGAGAGGGAGAGCTCTCTTTTTTTAAGGGCACTAATTCCATTCATGAGGACTCCACCCTGATGGCCCAGTCACCTCCCAAAGGCCCATGTCCTCATACCCTCATGGTGAGGGACAGAATGCCAACCCATGAATCTGGGGGAAGGAGAGAAGCATTTAGTCCATGACACCCCCTCACCCCATACAGGCTGGATCCGAGTCCCTCTGAGACGAACCTGAGGATTCTGCTTTTGAAAATATGGTGCCAGGTGATCCTTAAAGTAATTAAGAATTGAAAACTACTTGTTTTAAATTTAAAAGTAAAAGGCAAGACAATAAGAATAGTGTTTTCTGAAGAGATCCCCCTAAAACTTTAATCCATAAGGGTGTTCCTTTTGCCAAACATACATTTCTAAATTCTTAGCCAGAATATTTTCTGGGGTTGCTTAAATCCACCAAACATAATTCTTAGTTAGGAAGAATCATGTTAGCATTGGATTGCAATAAAACTTTTATTACTAGGCTTCACTTTTAAAAAAAGAGGACATTATTACAGAGCTAACAAGAGCCATTACTCAAACATGATGAATGTGAAATCAGAGGTCCAAGTCTTTTTTCCTTGAGTCTAGAATATTAAACCAATAGCTCAAATAGTTAGAGGTGAATCTATAAATTCTCCCGATTAGCATGTAATTTGTTTGGGGATTTTTGTTATAGTTGTTGTTCTTTTTTAAAAGGAGAGTAAAACTCCTTTTGAAAAAAGGAGAGTTTTACGAAAACTTATCATCCCACATCCTGTCTGTATCCCACCATAGCCCAATTGGGCTCCCTTTTCTAATTCCCATGGACCACTGCTTTCAGATGAATCATCAAATTAAGTTCTCACATCCAGCCTTTACTCAAGACCAGTAATAGGCTCCTGAAAGAAGTTCCGGCTTCTTACTCCGACATGCAAAATTCTCTGCAGTCCACGCTTTCTCATCTTTTCAGACACAACTTCTTTTCAAAAGCAAATTTTTTTCAAGGCGTTGACCTACTTAAGAGTCTGCATTCTCATACCTATGCTTCCTCCTTTGCCTTTCCTCCTTCAGCTGCTGAATCCATAAGAATAGGCTGGGTCGTCTGCAGTCACAAAACCACCCCTAACTCTCAGTGGTCAAAACAACACAGGCTGGCTTTGGGGGCTAGTCCCTCGTCTACAGTGAGTTAGCATGGAGCTGGCCTCATCTTGCACAGGACAGCGTCAGCAGAAGGAGTAGCCATTGTGAATGCTGCTGGTCGCCACACCAGAGGTAAAGAGAGCTGGGCAAGACTCAGATGGGCAATTAAATGCTTTGACCTGGACGTGACACATGTCACTTCAGCTCTCTGCTCATTCATCACAACTAGTCCCATGGTGCCACCCAACCACAATGGAGTCAGGATGCACAAACTCACTAGTGGCTCAAATGGGAAAAAAAAAATACAGACAACAGTGTCCATGACTAGCAGAAGTATTGTTTTAAATCCCAGCGTGACTAAAGGCGGAGCTCAAATATCTCCTTCGTGGCTTTTCCCACAGAGCCTGGCTTGGTGACAGTGGTGTCTTCTCCTTCCCTTAGTTTTGTCCTAGTTATATGGCACTGTTACATCTCAGCATAGTTCACGTTGTTATTTCATGTACATATGGCTTATCTCCCGAGACCAGAAACTGTGTCGTTTGGAAATCATTCACTTGATCTGCCACAATTAAGAACACATAATAGCGTAGGTGTTTAATAGCCTATCTAAGCATTGATTACATTTCTAAATTACATTTAAAATATGGCTTCCATCACACTACACTCTCGTTTTGCACCACTATGCATTGGGGCTTTGAACTCCTTGTTTATCCAATTTAACTCTTCTAACAATCATTTCGTGTATTATTTCCTTCTGTGTTGGCTTTATCCAGCCCTTGCATTTTATCAAACATTTATTGGATATACTTTTAATGTTTTACCTATATCCCAAACACATAGGACAGTGCCTGACCAGTAATAAGAATGCAATAAATATCTGTTAGATAATTCATTCTATGTTCAAAATGACCGTAAAAGAAAGTATCCACATTTTAGGGATGAAAAAATTGATGGAAGCTTAGGGGCATCTGGCAAACAATGCAGTATAATATCCTACACAAAAATAAAACTTCTTTTATTAAAACTGTTAAAAGGATATTGTTTTAATTTAGGGAAGAATTGATAGTTTTAAAACTTTTAAGTTATTATCCTAGCTGGGTTTTTGATGGCAACCAAGAGAAGCCAAGTCCAGGTAACTTAGGCAGACAAGGAGTGGTGTGGGGAAGGAGGAAGAGGAGAGTGTTTAGAAACGGCGAACTGAATAAAGAACAGGTTCGGAAAGGAAGAGCAGGATCTAAGGGAGGCAAGACCCTACTGCAGTCCCAGGGCAGGGTGTGTGCTGAGGAAGCCACCCCTGGTGTCCTTCCCACTGCCCCCTGGCTCCACGGCTGTGGGACTCTACACCCTGACTATAACTCTCCGTCTTCAACTCTTCTTGCAACTACGAGCTACTTCAGCAAGCTTTGACAGGCTGGTACCTGCCCAACAGAGCCTTCTCATATGTCTGTATCATAGATGCCCATTTGTGCAAGCTGGGTTCTGCCTCTACCCCATCTTGGTAACCCCCAAATAAGAAGAGTAGTAAATGGACCAAATAGCAAATTTCCAATACAGTTACCTGCGGCTAATCAGACCCCATAAGCTAGACCGGCATTGCTGATCTCAAACTACAATTAATTAGCACTTGTAGCAGACATGAGAATGCAGAAAGTGCTTCCACACAAATGATCCTTTAGGGTAGGTGTAATTGCTCTTTTCATTTCATACGGAGAAAACCGAGTCTGAGGCAGGCTATTGACCAGAATAGCAACACAGAGGAAGTCAGTGAAGGCAGAGCTTACACTTATGGCCATTTTACCACATAATACATTTCAATCTCTATTGAAATTCAGGGAAGATAAAACATTGATTTAGGAAAGATAGAACCAAGTTTTCTTTAGTTAGAACATGGCTTCACAACTTCTCTCATCTAATTGCACATGTGAAAAATGATCATTACTGTACACATTTCTGGGGCCAATGAACGAGGCTGCTCAGGTAACTCCAACTCCATTTCAGTCCACACCCTATCAGGCCCCACAGCAAGCTGAGGGCATCAATGGTTTAGAGCATCCTATGTGGGAAGCTCTGATTTTAAAAAATAGCTATATGGAAAAAAATTTTTTTGCATATTCCTTCATATTTTATTTATCATAAACATTAACACAGCAAACATGAAGAAAAACTTTTAAACAATTTTTTGATGTAAAGCTTAACACTTAAAATTATGCTTGTTCCCCCTACCCACCCCAATTCAACATGCAGTTATCATTTATTTTCACATATTTTAAAAAGCACTTCCTAACCATTGTTTTGGGGGGAATATTATCAATGGATGCAGCCCATGACCAGGGAAAACTTCCCCTGGAACACTAATGTCATGCCTGCTATGGACCAAACTGGGTCATACAGGCAGAGAGAGGCAGGTCTACACATTTGAAGAGTTCAGGTTCTATAGGAGAGACAAAAAAGTTAACAGAAAACTACTGTGCAGTGTGATGTGGCCACAAGTCAAGGCCTGTTGGCAGCCACCAGGAGCTGGAGGAAGAAAGAACGGACTCTCCCCTAAGGCCTCTGGAGGGCGCTTCTCCCTGCTGACACCTTGATTGAGGCCCAGTGACACTGATGTCACACTCTTGGCCTCCAGATCTGTGAGAGAATACATTTCTGTTGTTTTAAGCTGCCAAGTATGCGTCGCTTGTTGCAGCTTGAGCTATCGTGTTTTATTGTCAGTTTGGGAGTGCTGTTGCTCCGAACCTCTGTCTCTGTACAGCCCCAGGTTAGGATTCTCCAAGGTGACGTTATCGGGAGGAGAAACACAGCAGCAGCTGTTACACCATAAAGGTCATCATCTGATAGAAGCTAAGATATGTGCAGAGGTGTAGATGGTTCTCCTCTGGGCTCCCTCTTGCCCTCTCTGCATCCACATCTCAGTCCCGACTGCTGGCCTTGCTCACTTACCATGCCTCTAGACCCACCCTAGACCCAGCGCCGTGAACTCACAGAGCCAATAAATCACAAGTAGTCAGGAACCCTTCGTAGGCTTCTACACCAATGACCCCATGGCCCCACGGTGGCAGCGGCACACGCCTACGTTCGAGATCTCCGTGTGTTTCAAGTAATTCGTCCATACCAGATCTGATCAGTGATTCTTTTCTTTTCTTTTTTTAAAGATTATATTTATTTTTAGAGAAAGGGGAAGGAAGAGAGCAAGAGAGAGAAACATCGACTGGTTGCCTCTCGTATGTGCCCTGACTAGGGACCAAACCCGCAACCCAGGCCTGTGCCCCAACCAGGCATGGAACCGGCAACCTTTCGGTTTGTGGGATGATGCCCAATCAACTGAGCCACACCAGTCAGGGCGGTGATTTTTTTCCTGATTTTGAAAATCTTCTTTTTAGACCTTTACATTCCGAGTTCCTCCCACAACTGTGGAAGTTCTCATTGTTACAGTAGATTTCTTAATAGGCATAGTGGTTTCACTTTCCTGATTGGATCCTGACTGATCTACGTCTGTGAGCTGATCTAGGCCTCAGCCAGTGAGGCCTTAGCCAAATGCGCCTGGAAGGAGAAGAAGGCCGTGAGCAAAGGCAGGACAGGAGAGAGCTGGGGACGCAGACCGTGGTGACTGCATGCCATGGTTGAGAGAAGAGAGAGAGATGGGATAGGATGACTCCCCAGTTTCTGGCTTGAGGTTGCGGGTGGGTTGGGAGGTACACATTAGTTTCCTATGGGTGCTGTAACAAGGCACCACAGAGGGTCTTAAACGACGGAAATGCATTGTGTCACAACTCTGGAGGTCAGAAGTCTGAGATCGAGATGCCAGCAGCGCCATGCTTCCACTGGAGGGGCTCGGAAATGACCTGTCCCAGGCCTGTGCCCCAGCTTCTGGTGGTTTGCTGGACATCGCTGGGGTTTCTTGACCTGTAGACACATCACTCGAATTTCTGCGTCCAGTTCACATGGCATTTTCCCTGTGTGTGCGTCTTGGCGTGATCTACTGGGCTTTATTTTTAACTGCTTACCTAATTGTCAATATCTATTGATATTAGTAGATCATATGCTCAGTGATGAGAGGGGCTGGCTCTATTTCATTTCTATTATGCCTCTAATACCTGGCCCTTCTCAATCAAACTTCTATAGCTACATAAATATACCAGTTAATCGAACTTTGATGATTCGTTATTCTGGGGCTTGGAAACATTTCGAAATTGTTTTATGAGGAGCAGTTTGGTTCTACCCATGGGCATTCTGTGGAAGAATTTACAGTGACCTGTTTGCGTATGGGTCCTTGTTAGTCTCCACACTGAAGAAGTGGAATCAAGCTGGATTTCACGTGTGATACAGACATCTGCAATGCCAGGTATTTGTCAGGGAGCTTAAACACTTAATGAAATCTCTGAAAGAGAATCTGCGGAGCATTCCTTTGAGGCTAAAACCACACATGCCTCTAGATAAACTAAAATATATCATCAGCTTAAGCCAAAGCATTAGAATCCTGCATACCTGGAACAAGGCTGTAGAGCCCCCTATGGAAGATCGTTAACAAACTTCATTTGGATGAAAATAACATTGTGACAACTCTGTAGAGTTTCTAATGCTGTCTAACTCAGTTAGATTCACCATGACAATTTTTTGAGGATATTTGTCCCTACATTGCATTGTGACCTCTTATTGGTGATCCATGGAACAATATTCTAGTTCTTATGGAAAATGTTTATTTTTATCATACTAAATCTTCATTTCTTAACTTAAAAAATGAGAACAGTAATTGTATCTCCACCACAGAGTTTGAGGTAAGATAAAATGGAATTTTCCCAACAAGATGCTTACTTAGCACAGTGCGACCTCACCTGCATCTTAAGTTTTCACACTCTTACTCTTCCCTTGGACCAGTTTTCCCATTTACATATTTCTGAGCACATTTGTGTTTCTGCCTTGAGATGCTGGCTTCCAGCCTCTGCAGAACAAGGTGAGGTATGAATACCTGTACCCGCACCGGCATTCATTGTCAAAGAGCAAAGACGAATCACAGGGAGGTGGGATGAGATACTCAAAGGGACAAAGCAGGAAAGACGCCGTGTTCTGAATCTTAGCTGGAAGCCTTGTTTTCTCTAGAAGGCCACCGAACCTTCCCTTTCTCCAAATTTCTACGCCCTCCCTTTAAAGAGTTTGGGGCGGGTTTTACCATATTTCATGCTACTTATTGTTGAAATGGAAGCTTATCTTCTTCATTGGCACAAATAACTGCGTGGAGGGAAGGAAGGGCCCTGGGAGAACAGATCACAACAGCTGGAGAGGAGGAAAGGCTGCCTGGGGATGCTGTGGACTACCCTGGTAACCTAAATAGCGCACGGGGAGCTGATAGAAGCAGGGGTTTTAATACTACTTTTCAAGGAAGAGAATGACTATTTCTCTTTATTCCCATAAGTAGCTGTGATGAATCTGTGGGGTTATGAAGAGGGAGCAGCCAGACTCAGAGGCCTTGAGAATGTATGGCTCTGAGTGTACAATTGACACAAGGTCATAAATACATTCATGAGCCTCAGGCTGTACCCTTGAACACTCAAGGCACCCCCTGTCTCCCTTTCTATGCCCTATGGCCTCAGAAGCCACATAAATGACTTTTGGGGCTACCACCTGCCCCCCCATTTCTCTACAGAGACTGGCTTTTCTTTGCTCCAAGCACTGTAGCTGCGTAACTTTCCACCCCCACCATTACCATCCCCACCTCTGGCTTTACACTCACATGGTCCCCTATTTGCATTTGACTCCTAAACCTATGCCTTGGCACAAAAGAAGTGGAAAGCCCACAAGGCATGCTCATGCAAGCAACCACTCCACTGCTCAGCCTTCAGGTGCATGTGCCCCCGTGTTCAGTGCCACCCCTGGAGCCCTGCCCAGGTTCCCAGGATAGCCCAGTAGGGATGTCCGGCCTCCTGATGAACTCCGAGGCGGAGACGCGTCCTAAATACTCTTCCTTCAGATAAGCGGCTGCCTGCTAAGGGGAGGGCTCACTTTCTGCAGGACAGCAGCTGTGCTAGGGATGTCCTTTATGCACACTCTCGCCCCCAACACCCACTCTCCCCATCTAGAGGCATGTCCCACACGGCTTCGTAAGGGCCCAGGAAAGCAGACTGGAGAACAGAAACCGAATCACAATGTTCCTTTCTTGCCGGCAAAGACTCCAGTTGCTAGAATCACCCTTGCCCCCACACAGAAATTCTTGCCTACCCACTACTCTTGGTATTTAGCTTAAAGCTATACACAAATAAACAAATTCTGGCAAGATTTCAAATTTGAATGTAGGCTGTTTGATAGAAAAATATTGAGTTCAATTTTGGCTTTAATTCAGTCTCTTTGTGGTCTTAAAAGAGAAAAACAAAACCCAACACATTTTCTCATCAATTTGTGCAAAGTCATTCTCACCTGCCCCTCCCGGGACAGTGAGGATTAATGGCTTCTATTTCCTAACAATACCCGGTCTCTCCCTGGTAGTGACTTAGGGATATGGACCCATTAGCTGCAAATGTGGCTCCGGTGGCCTTAAAGGATTAATATACCTCCCAAACCCCATAACTGACTGGGACAAATCTGGCTGAATGAGTTACTGGGTTAATTAGTTAATCGTCAACTATGAGAAGTCTTGTTATTTTGTACTTTGTTAAATAATAGAGGATTAACAAGTACAGGGAATAGATGCCAAGAGGGTTTGAAAGAGGTTGGATGATGTTGACACACAATCTTGGCTCTTGTTGACAAACTCTCGTCCAGCCCCTACTAGGGGAGTGAGGGGATGATGCTATTCATTACCACCCAAGGGTACTTCCAGCAACCAGGACCGGTGGAAAGAGATGGAAATCCATCATGTAAAAGTCCTTCCCATGTGAGAACGCCTGTCCTAAAGTAAAACACAGAGTCGGGGTGGTAGAAGGACTGTGAGTTTCTGTGTCATTGAGTAAGAGAGAGACTATATCATGATGTTCGATCTGCTGGATGCGCAGAGTGATGAAGTACTTTATAGTGAGGCTTTATAATGCCACTTGCAAATACGGTTGATGTTAGAGCCAGTGAAAAGAGCGTGGGGAGAGTATTTGAAAATATGAGTATTCTATAAGTAAGAATGAGGTGAGACCAGCACAGGGCATCTAAGTCACGGATACTATTAACAAGGGGGAGGTCATCGGAAGATGTTCAAATTGTTAGTTGTGATCAGAGATCACGCAGCTCAGACATGTTTCTAAGGAGAGAGCTTTAAAACTGCACAAGCCTCTGGAAGATTTGGGAATGTGTTCCATCCCTTAGCCCACCAGTACATTTTGAAAAATTAGAAATCCCACACAGCACAGTCACAGACCAAATGATAGATAATTAAGCATTCCTGGTACCCCAGAAAGTATGTTTTATTTAAGACTCTCCCCAACAAAGTAGATCATTAGAATTTTGGGAAAAAGGATGTATGAAGAACAGCTGAAAAGTTCTTCTTAACAGAGTGAGGTTTTGTTAAAAGGGAAAATGACTTCAAAATGGAACATACACAAACACGAATGTGCAGTCACAGGTGTTGTGCCTAATAAACTCCTTGAAAGATAAAGGAGACCTTCTTGATTGTCTACACAAAAATAGTTATCTTTTTTACATGGGGTCCAAGCCTTGATTTTCTTCTGGCTTCCAACCCTCTCTTTTTCCCCATGAATCAGGTAGATCCTGGTACATCTAAGCCATTAAAGAGGGTCCCTTCGCTGCCAAGGTGGGTAGTTTACAGGTGAGTAGCCAGTTTTGTTCATGAGGGAATGGATGCCTCCTGGAGGGCTTCTGAAAGTTTTCCTTCCTGCTAAGTCTGCTAAGCTGGAAGCGTCTCCTTCAGCAAGGCTGGGCGGTGCAGTACTTTGGTGTGCCTCTAGGCCTACATCAGCTGTCTTGCAATGACAGGGAGAAACAGCTTGAGAGGAAGCCAACACAGGGGACAGCAAAGCAGAGAACGGGAAGGAGCTCGGATCCTTGTGACTTTCTTGAGCTGCTGATCTTACTGTGACAGAACTCTGGAGCTCCTTTACATGGAGACAATACATCTCCTTTTTTCTCAGTTGAATGAAGTTCTCTGTTGCTTGCAGCAAAAGGCACTCTGCAACTCCCCTCCTCCCCAAATGGCCATTTCCAGACCCTGAATTCCAGTTTGCTCTAGAAAGGCTGAATAGAACATTGTACATTTATTAGGCACACCCGCAACAGAGTGAGAGCTGGGGTGGGATCCTGACTCCACCATTGACTGTATGAACTCGGGTAAGTCGCTGAAACTCTCTAAGCTTCAAGTTTCTGTCTATAAAGTGACAATATCCACTCACTTAGAGGGCCCTTATAAGGATCATGTAAGGGAAGCATACAAATTCTACTCAATAAATACTATCTAAAATACAAACACGCACACCCTCTAAAGCAATTCTAACAGATGTTTTCAAATAGGAAACAAATTCATGAGAAAATAAACACTATTCAAGCAGCAGGATAAATACAACTAGAAAGACATATGGTATATTGGACAACATCAGCGTATGAGACTTAAAGTTTACTTTTTTACATCTGATCTAGGATTAAAGGCAAAAATATTGGTATTTTTTCTCAGATCTCTTAAAAACCTAGAATCTGAGGGGAGGGTCCCTTAAGGACCTAGGATCTGAGAGGCACTCAGTTGTAGGGTCCTTGATATTGTCAAGAAGGATCAAAAACAAGGCTGTAATGAAGTAGCTAGTGATATATGTAAGTAGGGCAGGTATAAGTTGAACATGCTGAATGAGAAGCCAAGAGAAGAAAGTGTTCATGACGAATACAGTGAATAACAGTGTTGAATGCTTCTAAGAGACCAGGTATATAAGAACAAAGATGTGAACATATGGATGTCAGTAGAGAAATTTGAAACAATGACTGTATATACCTTTTATATCTTACTAGAGCAAGATAAAAAGAAATACAGCAGTAACTAGAGAGCCACCAAAGGCATTTTTTTTGCTTTCTTTTAACACATCAGCTGCTAGAGCATGTCCATGTACTGATAGGCCGATGCACTAAAGAGGGAGAAATTGATGGAGCAAAGAGAAGGGAGATCGGTGATCACAAGAGGGAAGTTCTTGGGAAGGAGAGATACTGATGAGACATTTTGCCTTAGCAGGAGCTGGGAAACTTTATTCACTACTTTACAGTAAGATAGGCCATATGAAGTGTGCAGACAGAGGCAGGTCCTTCGGTGAATTTGGTGATGGGAATATGAGTGGATTTCTATCTCTTAGCTTCCATCATCCACAACAGACAACATGACATAAAACTCAAAAGACAAAGAGTCCCGCAGAGATGGAAGTCACGGATAGTTAACCTCGTTCTAGTTTCAAAGTTTTGAGCTTGGGATAAAAGCACAGGATTCTGAGAAAGAATAGATTTTACTTCTAATTAGAAAACACTTTATTTGCTCAGACAATGAATTACTTGGATGAACAGCTTCTTTGGAACAGACGCTGTATGACTACTTTGGGTCAGGATACTCAAGAATTTAACAGAAAAATCAATTCTCTAACCAAAACTACCTGGTGGCAGTACAATGTGGCAGAAAGGAAACAATTGGGGGTCCCAAGAAGTGAGGTACACTCCCAGCTTTAAAACTAACACACACCACCCAATATTGGGCTTCAGTTTTCCTACCTACATCTACAATTATTGATCATAATTTGCATCTAACATATTTGATATGAAATTCAAATTACATTATAATACTTAATAATAACATCCCTAATAGTGATAAAGGCCATTATTTATTGGGTGCCTGCTACGGAGCAGTAATCTGTACTATATACACTATTGTGGGCTGCACTATGCCCCTCCCCCCCATTCGTATGTTGAAGACCTAACGCTCAGTATCTCAGCATGTGTCTATATTTGGAGGCAGGGCCTTGATGGAGGTGATTACACTAAAATGAGGTCATCAGGGTGGGCCCTTAGCCAATGTGACTGGTCCTTGTAAGGAGAGACACAAGGGGTGACACACACAGTGAAAACACCATATGAAGACAGAGAGGAGGTGACCATCTGCAAGCCAAGGAGAGAGGCCTCAGAAGAAACTACACCTGCTGACACCTTGAACTGAAAGTTCCAACCTCCAGAAATGTGAGTACCAAGTTTCTGTTGCTGAAGCCACTAAGAAACTGATACATCTTTACCTATATACAGTCTCTTGTCTTTAACTCTACAAGATGGGCATTATTATCCTAATGTTACAGTGAGGACACTGGCACTTAGGATAAGTGACTTCCTCAAGGTCACACATAACAGGTAAGTTCTTAGTGTTAGTTATAGGATCACTCTTCAAGGTAATTGTAAAAAACTGAAGTCATAGAAACACAAACTTAAAAAAAAACCCTTTGATGTGTCCCATAATCACACTCTTGGATTCCTAGCTCACATGTTATGGTTCCATAGCTTTTTGCTGTTATTAATTTCCAGAGTCCCAACACCACTCTCTCTTCAAGGTTTAGTAGAATTTTAAGCATCTTTCTTATTGCACCTTTTATTGGTCCCTCATGGCAATTCGATCATTCAAACTCAATTAACCACATTGTTTATTCCGTCGGCCTTTGTTCCCACGTCAGCTGGGATCCCTGGGAGTGGGGGGTGGGGGCGGGGTTGCGGTGTGCCGGCCCTGCTTAAACCAGGACTCTGAGCAGACCCCATTACCAGGACGGCATTGCAATCAGGTGGCGCCCGTGTCAGTGCAGCCCGGGACCTCGAGGCTTTGTAAACACCTGCGGTCTCTGCTTTCCCCTACAGCATTTCACTTCCATTAAAAGCGGAGCCTCAGGTCTCCCTTGTGCATCCATGCCTGAGCACTGGGTGACTTCCAGTTGAAGGGTCAATAAATATAATTAAATGGCTCATCCAACTGGATCTCATTCTCTAAGCATCTTCCCTGGGAGGGCCAACCCTCTCTATCTCATTAATAGATTTTTTAAAACAGGAGGGCTTTGAAAGGTTGCGATGTCTTCAGCCTATTGATTTGCATAGTTTAATGTTTGGCAAGTTGTACTCAGTGTTCTTAGCCTCATGAGAACACACCCTCACATGCAGAAAGTTAACAGATAATGCGCACTGCATTTTTCACCTGTCCAATGGTCCCCTACCGAAGCAATGGTCATCTGCTCAGCTCTCCTCCTAGGCAGCTAATAACAGCACGACCCATTAGAAAATAAAAGTGAGAGGGAAAATAGTGGTAGCTCATTTCTTGAGCAACTATTCGACGGCAGGCATTTCTTTGTGTATTCTTACATACCGTAGCCCTATTTCTTGCAATAACCTGGTAAGCTGCCAATTATTACTTCTCTCTCATTATCGAGAAAAACCAAAGCTTGGTGAATGGAAGTGGTGTATCCGTGCTCGCAGACTGTCTCTCCATCTCCAACCTTGTGTCTTTCCACTCTATTAAATTTTCTCTCAGTCAATCACCACTGACATCCCCAAAATGTAAGTTTTCGTTAAAAAGTTACCTTTGAAACTTCATTAAGTTGAGTGGCACTTTCTTACACCAACGATCTGAGTCGCCGTCCTGCTTTAGAAATCTGGATGCTCAGTAATCCTTGGGGTTGTTGGTTTATTGCCATATCACTCAAAAGAAATGACAGTATTGTTCATTTTGAAAATTTCTTTTGCGTCTGAGGTTTTGCCAAGATCTGTTTATCGCTGTCTTGTGGGAAAGGAAAATATGATGAGGCTTGAAATGCTCAGATGTGAAGTTCCCCCTTTTCCTATTCAAATAAGGGCCAGCAACACACCAAAAGGCAAGATGACATTTTCAGTGATTGACTTAGACAAACTAAAGGCTGAATAAATGCTGGATACATTAGCTGTAGTGACTGACGCTTAAAATATGTGAATCTCAATGTTTCAGAAAGGAAACAGACAGATTAGAAACAGTTCTTCTCTCCATACTAATGGTAACATCAAGCATTGTGATGATGGTGATTTGGGTGTGTGTTGCCTTTTCCCTTCCCACCTTCTCCAAGCCATCAGTAGATTTATCAGGAAGCAAAGACTAGGGCCAGGCATGTACCGAGGGTCCCATTGTCTGGACCACTATGCCTCTTCCCCACCCAGCAGCAGTTCCTCTGGAAAGTGCAGCTCCTTGCCTCTTGGTGGAGGTCACAAAGGAGAATTCAGTCACATGCTTGTGGCCATGGGGATGAGAGTCAGGAAGAGAGCTGCTCAGCAAAAACTGGCCTCCCAACACAAAACCTTTCCCTGTACTTATGATTCCCTTTGGGCTCTCTGGAGGCCAGGCTGAAAATACATTGCAAAAAAGTCAGAAACTTCAATGAGTAAGAGCATCACCTTTAAACAGTTTTTTATAGCATAATCCCTATTGAAATTTTGCATGAAAATACACAAAGCAGATGTTAATGAATGAGTGACAGAATCATCAAGTTTATACATTTTGGAGAGTTTAACAGTGCAGAGAACGGGATTGGGATTCAAAGAGACCAGTTGCAAATGCTGCTTCTGCCACTTAACCTCTTTTGTCTTTAGTCCCCTCAACTTTATGATGGAAATAATAATGTTTAACTGACAGAGCTTTTGGAAGAATTAAGAGCCAAAATGAATATCAGGCATTTTTCAAGTACTTGGCACAGGGACAACATTAAAACTGGAAGATCTTAATATGAAAGTGGATTATTAATATCATAATATTGTGGTGCCAAGACTGGGAGATGATGTTGTCGATCAGCTGAAGAAGTAGCTTTGTGAGACTATGCACTCCCAGGGACAGTAAACAGGATAGAAAAGGCTGAAGGGTTTGAGATAACAAAAGGGCTGGTGCTAGAATGACTTTGATATAAATAGATTTTTTTGTTTTTTGGGAGGATGGGGTGTTTTAAAAGAGACTAAGCTGAATATTTTTTTAAAACCACGCAGCAGGGGTATTAAGGTGAAAGTCACAGATGCCAATCAATACGCTTTGCCAAAAATATAAATAAGAAAATTCATCAGCTGGAAGAAGCATCGCTACCATGGGCATGTTGCTTCCATCTGGAAGAAAAATGCTAGAAAGAAACTTAATATTCATGACGGACACATTTTCTTTCTACTGTCAGTCAGCTGGAACCAAAATACACAGCTGGTTAGAAAGCCTATCTCTACTTCATGTTTCATCTGATGACATTATACATCAAAGCACGAACTGGGGGCTGAGACAACACTTTTCATCCTAGTTTATTTTTCTAGAGGCTGGTACAGTGACCGCAGGCTGTCACTGTGCGTCCGGTCTCCTTTCTTCACCTTTCAAGTTCTTATCAGAAGTCGACACCAGGATTCAAGAATAGAAGTCCACTTATCAGCCCCCAAAAAGAAGGTAGGGAAAAAAAAGTACACACTTAAGTCAAATATTGGTATCTTATTTGCAGGCAAAGTAATTTGTCAAATGAAAGATTTATTTTTGTTTTCAGAACATTGAAGTTATGTGGCGATATCTTAAAATACATCTTTTGGACACTTGGCTGTAAATATTCAGGATATCTAAATGTTGGGAAGGATCTTTATTATTAAAATAGGGCCATTTTTTTGGAGATTGTAAATTTTTAGAGTCACATCCAATCTTGCCTTATACAGTTTCGTGGAATTGTAATCTGCACGAAGGAGGATTTATCAGACAGTTTCACACACACATAGAACTCACTTGCCTAATTATGAGTTCAGGGCTATACATTTTCACATAGGTGAATGTCTAAAATTTTACTGTTTCATCTGTCATCGGGGATGGAAATAAAAGAACTGACACATGAAGGAAGACACTGAAGTGGCTGGTCTCTTCAGAAAAAGAAGTCCAGTGGCCCCCTGCCACTTGTCAGAGAGAGGAGAACGTGCCGTAGACTAACTCAGTAGAAGCAAAAGTAGTCAGGGAAACGCACGCCTGTATCTTCCTGGAGGACCGCGTCCCTTCTTAGTGTGTCGCTGTAGTCAATCAATAAGAAAATATCTGGGTGACAACAAAACTAAAATGGAATGCCTTATTATCTTTAAACAGTATTTTATGAGGAAGGCAATTCTCAGAACCATAATAATATCTTTAGTCCTTCTCAAGGGATAACTTAAAACTAACATAGAAGTTCCAGAGTATTGTAGTGGAAATAAATCCCTAGCTCTCAGGCCTTCTGAGAAATTGATTGCAGCTTTATATATTTGGCCTGCCGCGGAATGGAGCCGACTGTAAAGATCCCCGGATGATGAAGTGTGGCTGTGACCCTGCGGTACGAGAGATTTAATTAGACATCGAATGCGCAACGCTTAATGATGGTTGTTTAAATTATCGAAGCGCACACTGCAGTTCTCTGGCCCACATGCCGGAAGGAAGCAGGAGGTAGAAATCCCGTAAATTCCCTTTTGACATAATGGGATGCGGGGAAATATCATGGTACTGCTGGCAGGCTCCCAACTCACGAACTCTTCTTCCCTAATGTCTGGGCTGGTTTGCATTTCACAGATGATTGTTGCTTCCTCTCCGTCTCCCATCTACCAGGTCTGTTCACCATCTCCTCGGTCAATTCAATAACTTGGCTAATTCACCCCAGCATAACGCGTCTGTTTATAGGAGTCTAGCTTCTGTGGCGAGCGCCAAACCCCACAGAGTACCCAGGGGAGCAACGATGAGGGGTGCTGGAATGAAGAGGTGAGCCTCTCCAATCACAAACAACCCCCACTCCCGTCTAGTCTGTAGCCTGCGCTCCACCTGCATCTGGGGGGTGGGGGGGAGAGGCGGGAAGTGGTGATTAGAACCCTGCTGTGTGCAGCTGTACTTCTCCCCTGTTGAAGTGGGAGGGTCAGAGAGTGTACCTCATTACCGTGATGGGCGGACTGCAAAGCAAAAAATAATGTGAGATGAATGCTTTCAACTACAGGTTGGAGCTACTAGGGTATGTCAGGGAGACGCAAACTCACTGGCCTCTCAGAGCAAAGCACCTGGCCTCATTTCCCCCCATCCTGCTAATGTACAAGGCATGGGCCTCACGTGACGACAAAGAGAAGTGACTCTTGGTCATCTCAACAAATTGATGTGGTGCCAGGAGGGAAGGAAACCCTGCTGATTAGAGAAGGATTGATGACTACGCACGTTTTCCAGGTATAAACCATCTGGACAGGTGTCTTTTAACTAAGATTAATAAACATATGTTGCCACCAGAGTCTCATTACAAGAGGCATGGTAATGGAAAGTCAAAATTTTCAAGTCAAACTGCCAGCCTGCTATAGGGCAAAATCTCCCCAGATAAGGAGAGCTGCACCAGCTCGGCCAGAAAGAGCTGCTCTTGCTACACCTGAGATGTGTGTGCCCATAGTAAATCGTCCTCTTCTTCCCTGGAAAACTGAGCAGGGACCGAGGTCTCTCTGGCCAGGCTAAACCACAGGCTATAAAGTTTCTTCTTGGAGGGAAGCCTGTGCTCACACAGACCAAAGCAACATCCCCGCCTCTAAGTTAATTCCCGAAGTTGAGCATTTCAGAGGCTTTCATCGGGCGGTTACACAGAAGTTGAAGACCACAGTGACAAATGTAGGGAGTGTTTCGTGGAACACCACGGGACAGCACACACGGCTCATGCAAAATGGGTTTCTCCCGGCACGCACACAGAGGCCAGGGCTGGGGGCTGCCAGGGGGCCGTCTGAGCCATGGTCCATGCTCCACACTCGGGATCCAAGTGTGTTTCCATCCTACAGCTCATGTGTGTGAGCATATCACTAAGCTATCACTGAGAATCAGTTTAAGTCTCACTGTGAAACTGTGGGCAAGCTCTTTTCACAAAGGCTTAGAAAACGGCGTATCACTTGCGTGAACTTGTAGTACAGTCACAGTTCAGTTTTCACTTAGGACGAAGGGTAACGTGTCTATATGCACATATAATATTATACACATGTATATAGACAAAGACCTATTTATGTGCATATATAGTACAATATATGTTAATATGCATATGGTGTAGTTGTATATGTTATTTATGTATAAAAATATATAAAGCCACAGGGAATAGTAACCATATTATTTTGCCTCATAAAACCGCTATGGCCCTTAGTGAGGACTTACGGGAAGGCACCATTAACCTAAAACAGTCATCAGGAATACAACGTCAGAGATCTAAAACCCAGGCTGTTATGAGAAAATGGCATGAACCGTGAAATGAAAGCAGATGAAAGAGAAGGAAAGAGCAAGGAAGGGGTGAGCCGCGTTGTGTTGTCAAGGCAAAGATACTCTTTCTGGCTCCGCCTGGCCGTACACTCAAAGATTTTTCACGTGAGAATGAGAAGGGATGTCATCTTCCCTGATTACACATATTATCATTACTTTTTACAGCCTGGCAACTAAACTTCGCTCCATGCGTCGAGGCTGATTGCTCGGTATGTTTGCCTGGACCTCTGTGTTGAGAAGGATTCTGAAGTTGCATCCAGGCTTGGAGAGAACAGGGATCCTCAACAAACAATATCTGCTGTGGCTATAAGACAGGGAGGGGCTGATTACCCAACGCATTCTTGCCACTTTGTACCTAATAGGCACTTACTAAATATTTATTTACTATGGTAAAGAATGGGATATTAGCATTCAAGGTACCAAAGAGACCGAAGGTCAGAACTAAGAGGATAACAAAAATCAGCACAGCAAGGAGAAGCTTCCCACTGTTGTGATGACTATGTGTGGGGCCAGGTGGGCTTCTGGGGCAGTGGGGGGCCACTCTGTACGGCTCATGAGTTTCTGCCCCCTATGCTGTACCTGTGAAGCCGGTACAAAATAACATGGAATGTAAGCAGTGATTGAAAAATAAAAATATGTAAATATAGAAAAATAGAACTTCAACAAGGTTCAATAACTTGAAGACTTTGGTAACTGCATGAGGAAGTCATTTCTCAACCTAAGACAATCACAAATCACATCACAAAACTTGAGGACCTGGGACCAGAAGGAGCCATTAAGAGCTAAAGAAAAGCTTCCTTACAGCTGCATCTACTATCACTGGCAGTATCAGGGAGGAAAAGACCTCTAAACATAACTGTTTCATGAATAAAATAACAATTTAAGGAATCCAAGTGTGTATGTTCTCTTGTGATACTAAAGAAAAAATTTGTTAAGGCGAAGCAGTGGTAGATTCAAGGGAAAATTAGACGACGGTTTATCTGAATTTCGTGAGGGAATTAATTCATGAGATAGCCAAAGTCTCTCCAAATCAAGGTGGGACACCAGAATTACCTGTGAAAATAGCTATCAAGCCATATTATGAAACCTGCAAAGCACAGAGCCCGGGACTGTGCATTTGATTACATTCTCAAGGGATTCTGGAACATACATAGTGTTACAAAGAAACAATGTGTTATAGAATGTCGTCTGAAATTCAATTTGGACAGGAACTATTTTGTAGTGCATAAATAAAAATCACGTCTGCAGGAATACTTGAAACAGTACTTAGCATGCAGTAGAAGCTAAGCAAATATAGGTGAAATCTGCATCTTAGGTCAGAGTGCCTTGGATTTCCTTATTTCACATTTCCCCTTCCAGAAGTTGTTATAAGTATAGCATAGAGCATGTTACTTACCATGCAGTCAGCACTCAGCAAATACTGGTTGAAGTTGAATACTGAGTTAGTCTTTGAGACTTCCTCATTTTAAGTATCAGCCTCATCGAGTTTGTTCTTGGGACTTTAAGTTTCTACCCCACGTCTAACAGTGACTGTAAGTGGTGCAGACAGTAGAGACGGTGTGCACGTATGTGAGTATGTGTGTGCCAGTGTATGCTCTGTAATCCTCCCAGGGGGTTAGTTTCCAGGTAACAAGGCTATACTAAACCACGCCTTTTAAAAGACAGAAGTACTCCTCCGCGAGTGATTGTTCCCCAGCCAAGAGGGACGTATACTGGCCCCGCCGCTCAGACCGCCAACTCTCTAAGAAAAGATGAGATGCTCCGAACAGGAAAATCTGCCGCTGACAATTCCTAACAAAGCTGATTGTTCGCTTGCATTCCTTTGCTTAGGCCTAGAACCAATATCCATTCTTACTGGTTTCAGAGCTCATTTTAACTTATTGTGACACGTAGGTCATAGTTTTAATCACAGCTGCAAAAACATAACACAACCATGAAAGTCTTCCCTGAGGTTCCCGCACTGATGAAGATGGAGTAAGTGAACCCTGTCCTGTCCTTCCTACTGAATACAATGAAATATTTGACAGAATCCATGGAGCAACTACTTGAGGATTCTGAAAGATAAATGATAGTAGGCAGATTGAGGAAGGCAACAAATATCGATATATCATCAAATCAGAGGGGATTTTCCCCATGCTTTTCATCTCTGCTCCCTCCCAGCTTATACTCAAAACAGCCCAGAATGCCCAGCACTGCACACTGGATACAAACAGAAAAATACACACCAGGAGCCCTCTTTTTAGTCTCTGAGGAGTGGCAAAGAGGGTCCCAGTGGGTCAGAGAGAGTGAGGGGAAATTTCTGTTTTGTTTTGTTTGTTGTTGTTGCTCTCTCCTGCCCAAGATTTCAGGTGAACCTATGGCTTAGGCAAGGGCAGAGAACTCTGAGCTGGGGAGCCTTTCCTTCCTAGCAGGACAACTGTGGCCCTACCAGCTGGGAGGAGGGAACCCCCACTGCTTTTACTTTGCTGCTTGGTGCCAGAGGCAGATGCAGTTACAGGAAGTATACAGCAGAGGAAACAAATTCAGTACTATGTTTCTCCCCAGAATACCACGAAGGGGCGCTCTCAGGAGCAAGAGAGGGTAAGGGAGATCCTAGAAAGGAAGGGACAAAGAAAGTGATCCGGTGAACTTGTGTATAAACTCCTGGTCTCATCAACAAGCTGAGGCAAAAAAACGAGGCATTCTCCATGTTGGAGCTGTGCAGTGCTGATGAACCAGGGCAGCTCTATTCTGACTGATGAGGACAATGCCTTTTGGTCCAACCAAACTGCAAAGATATGGAGCCCTCATTTGCATGAGGATGGACCTAATCAGGGAGCAGGGGCAGGAACTTCTGTCTATATAAGCCAGCTCCCCTCTGGCCCTGAGAGGGTACTTTCCCTTTCCACTGAAGACTGGGTTTCTCCTGCCGACCTGACACACGGAAGATGTGTCACAGGAGCAGAGCAGATGGGCGCAGAACTGAGCAGACCTGTGCAGAGCAGAGCAGAGCTGTCAAGCCTGAGAGCTGCATGGTCCCAGGGCCGCTGCACCCCAGGGCTGCAGCACAGCCGTGGTATATCACAATTGAGTTGTTTTGCACTGAATATAGTTTCCTTCTTCACCACCACACCCCAAACTGGGGATTCTTGTTGGCATTGAACTGACATTGTGACCATTGGTTGACACAATGCAATAAGGGTAAGACAAAGAACTCAGTTTTTAAAGTGGACAAAATCCTTGAACAGACATTTCAGTAACAAAAATATACAGATAAAGAGAAGCATATGAAAGGATTTTCAATATTATGACCCATTAAAAAAATTTAAATTAAATCCAAAGGAGATACCATTACATACCTACTTGAATGGCTAAATTAAGTATGTACATATGTACACACCTGCATTTATACATACATACAAAGATACATACATAAATACATATAAGTGATAATGTCGAGACCTGGTAAGGATGGGGTTCCACTATAATTTTCCTACACTGCTGGTGAGAATGCAAACTGGTACAGCAACTCCAGGAAGTGTTTGCAGTTTCTTAATAAGCTAAATAAATATGCACTTACCGCTCCTGCAGTAAGAATGGCCTGACCTAGCCATCCCACGCCTGGGTATTTACCCCAGAGAAATGGAAACTTATGTTCACACAGAAACCTGTATATAAATGTGTTTAGCTGCTCAATCCATAATTGTCAAATGTTGGAAACGAGCCAAATGTCCATCAATGAGTAAGTAACTGTGGTACACTCATACAACGGAATACCACCCATTAATAACGCAGAACAAACAATCCGTATACACAACAAATTGGATGGATCTCAAGAGAGTCATGCTAAGTGAATAAAAGCCCATTTCAAAGGTTACATATTATATTATTCCATTTATCACATCTGACAAAACAAAACTCCGGGAATGGCGAACAGATCTGTGGGTATCAGAGGCTGGAGTGGAGGAAAGCTTTGGCCTGAAACCAGCAGCATGAAGGACTTTTTCCGTGGCTGTGAAACTGCTCTGGCCTTGGTTGTAGAGACCGTTAGGAGAATTACATGTGTGCTAAAATGCACAGAACTCTACATCTAAAAAAGTCAATTTTATGGTATGGAAATTTAAAAGAACAAACAATCGTCCTCTTTGCTCATGTCAAACTTTCCTAAGCGTATAACGTTTTGCCATGCAGTGTGTGTGCGGTATCGGTGTACGTGTTTTGCCTTTGTGTGACTCTACTCACCTGTGTTACCCCAATGGGAACACACCCTTTGGGGGCAAACCTGAATTTAAATTCTGCAAAAGGTGACGTAATTACTTGTCAATATATATTGAGCACCTACTATATTCCAGGTATGTTCTCCGTTCTAGGAATAGAAGGATAAATAAAACAGGTGTGTTGACGTGAAGGAACTTGCATCCTCGTGAGGAAAACGAGCAGTAAACAGATCCATAGCAGAGTAGAGACACAGATTGATTATAGACAGTGTTACCCAGAAAATAAACAGGGTGACGAGCTGCAGCAGAATGAAGGCAGGCCTGAGGGTCCGTTTGAAAGCTGAAGGATGACAACAAACCAACCACACTAAGCGCTAGGAAAAGAGGCGTTCCCGTTGCAGGAAATAGTGCGTGGAAGGGAGCAGAGCTAAGAAAGTGTCTGGTGCGTTCTGAGAACAAAAAAGACACCCACGTGGCTGAAGTGGCGTGAAGGGCAGAAATGAGAGAGATGAAGCAGCCACACGGCAGAGCCTCCTAGGCCAGGGCATAAAGGCTAGCTGATTTTAAGAGCAATGGGAAGGCACTGTTTGCTGTTCTTGTTGTTTGTTTTTGGAAGTAAGGGAGTGGCCACAATCTGGTTACATTGTCAATGTGCCTTTGGAAAGTACTTTTTTTTTTTTTAAGATTATTTATTTACTTATTTTTAGAGAGAGGGGAAGGGAGGGAGAAAGCCAGGGAGAGAAACCTCAACGTGTGGTTGCCTCTCATGCCTCCTCTACTGGGGACCTGGCCCACAACCCAGGCATGTGCCCTGACTGGGAATTGAACCAGTGACCCCTTAGTTTGCAGGCTGGTGCTCAATCCACTGAGCCACACCAGCCCGGGCTGGAAAGTACTTTTGACTCTGAATCCGTTTCTGCATAATGTTAAGGGCGGGTGATACCTACCAACAATATTTTTGTGAGAATTATGTATGTATTGGTGTCTAGGACTGTTAGGTTACAGCAGACGCTCAACAAAATACGGCTTCCTTGTTTCCGTGTGCCTTGTACTCTGCGTATGCGTGTCTCTTTACCGCGTCTCATCCGTGTGCGCCCTTAAGTTCAGTCTCTGTCTCCTGCCATTCCATCTTTTGCTGACAGTGTCTGACCTTGGAAAGAGAATCTAAGCGAGTCTTCAAGCACAAGTTCAGTCAAAGCCTCTGGTTTCTTTCTTCACTTGTGATACTGGATTGGGAGGCAGGCAGCTCAGACCCTGTTGGGTGGAGCCGTAGGAAAGGGCTATGTTGGTAGCTCACAACTGCTTGAGGGAGGCTGAACCAACCGCCTGGGTTTCAGCTTTGTGGCACACTACGACGTGACCGCCACTGATCCCCGTGGTTTCTTCATCGGCTAGAGATCAGATTCTTTTGGAGAGCTGATTCGGTTCTAAATTCTGTAATTGTACTCAAGCCCACGTTCATCAAAGGCACGCCCTGTCTCACTGGTGCAAGTGAGCCCCGGTCTCTCTTGAGAACTGCCTCGGTCACTGGCCAGTTTCTGGGAGGCTCTTTCCAGACCCACAGCACTACCATGCAAAAGAGCTTTTCCAAATACTGCATGCTCTACCAGGAGCATTCAGTCCTTGTTGTCTTTTTATTAGACAAATTTTACGGTTTCATTGCATGAAACGCTATTTCTATCACTTCCTTGAGGATAGGATGCACGGAAGGTACAATGAAATCAGAGAATAAGTTGGTAAAGTTCCTACTTTTTATGTTCAATTCGAGGCACCTAATTCAGAGCTTCTTTAGGATAATATGTAACGTCTACAAAATGCATTTTGCACAATACTTTTGAGCCTACTAGCGAGTTGTCTGAAATAGAAATCCGTTCTCCACTGATATCCTATGCAAAGCAGAGCTGTTTTATCGATCCACAAGCAAGAATAACATTATCATGCTACATTATCACGCTTTTGCCGAACCCAGTCCTACAACATTGCATGTGCACGTAAGACTATATTTTAGCTTTGCTATGTTATCCAGCTCTTTTCCCCTCCCTTGACAAAAATAAATAGGTTAAACTTTAAAAGTTACTAATCTCAAAAGCTTATTTCCTAAAGAGCAGGCTGTGATTTCTTCCTTGCTCCTTTTCTTTGCTAACTCCACTTCTGGAAGCACCGACTTGCCCCAGACAGGCCGGTTAAGGTGGTCATATTCACTCTGGAAGGGTTTACATGACCAGCATTCATCTTCCCTGGATCCTCATGAGGGGATAAAGCAGATATCGATACAAATAAACATGCAATTTACTCATTTCTATCAAAGTTCCTTTCTTCTCCGCAGGAAGTGTATTTCAGCCTCAGTCTCCCAGTAGTGAGGAATCAAATGGCTACAGCTGAAACATCTGGAAACTGGAAAGACGTAGGGGGCCCGCAGGGCCTGGCTGTCCTCTCCTCTTTCTAATGAGTCTTCAGGGTGCTCTCAGGAAGCTCACTGGTGAGTGCTGGGGTGCAGCATGGGGCGAGTTCCTGAAGATCAATGGCATACCAAATATGATGGTTTTTAGGCTCCTTCTTCTCAGCCCAATCAATAACAGCTTAAAGTGATCTTGCGATGCAAAGTTCTTACCCACATCGCTTCCGGGCTCTGTTTAATCACATCTTGTCTTCCTAGTCAAGAGTCCTCCTTGCTAAGAACTGCACTGTTCACCCCATCGTTAAAAAAAAAAAAAATTGCTTTATATTGTCTCAAATTGCCTGACAAAGATTCATTGGCTCCAACATGTTCATAAACAAGGTTTCAATGCCTAAGCCCCTGAAATACTCTTCCTTGCACAGGAGAGAAGAAATACCTTCATTTTTCCAGCACCCCATAGTTACTGGTGGGGGGGTGGGGGTGAGGGGAATCAGTTGTGGGATCTACAGTTTCTTAATAGAAAAATATAAACTGTTTTGATTTTCAAACCCAGAGACAGAAGGAAGACAAGGCAGAAAGCGTCAGCTTGCTACAGCTGGGGTAACACAAACACACCGGATAAAAAAATGAAGAATTCAGCCAGCCTTCTGGACGGTTCCTGGTAGGGTGTCCATGCCCCAGTGGGACAAGAGCTAAGAAAAGCAGAGCCATGACCCGACATGGGGACAAACTCGCCCAGTTCAGGAGCCCGAGGGCTCGCTACAGCTGCTGATTCCTTGGAAAGAAACGGTCCTAACACAGCCCTTGTGCGCTCAGAGAAGGGCCCATTCCGGGCCGTACATCCTGATTTTTATATTTTTGTGCCATATTCATGAGCCCACCTGAGGTTATTAGTTCCTAGACTCTTTGTTCCTTCAACAAATAATGATCTCCACTTTGCCTTCACTCGATCACATGGTTTGAAATAATTTCCTCTATTTACATGTAAATCATTTGGGGCCTGGTGCTCTCTCCCTGTTCTTACTGATGAGAATTTCTAGCTTCTCAGAGTGTATTTTTCCAGCCATAAACAGCGGCTGCTCACTTTCTCTCTCTCCCTTCATAAAAAGGACCCAGAAAATCCAGCTTGAGGTATTTGGAGGGCTTTTCCTCTCTACTTAAAATGAGTGATTTTTAAGTGAAATTGGACCAGCCTTGCTCAGTAGAGCCTCCCAGAGCCCCAGCCTCCCTTTGGATGTATGTCCACCACGTTAGAGCTGGACAGTGGCCACTGAAGCCCTCGCTGCCACAAGTCCAAGTGCAAGAAAAGACGCTGAAGCTGCCTGAGTAGGAAGAAAAAAACCCCGTTTTCCCTGGCAACAGTGTGACGCGCTCCCGGCAGCCCTTTTGGAGAATATGGATGAAACCCTGCTCTCCGGGATCATTTTACTGCCTTCAGGTTCTTCTGTAATTCTGTGGCCTTGTTTGCTTAAACATTAACATATAGAACCAGAGAAAACCGGGGGCAATGTCAGGGCTAGGTTGGCAAATTGATTACGTTCTCTGAAGAAAAGCATCATATTCTGGAAATGAAACAGTGTAGCTGAGACAAAAAACTCTAAAAGTTCACAATCAATATGGACGCTGATATATCACAAAAAATGCCTTATCAGTTTTACTTATTTTTCTAGCAGTTATCTGAGTTATCTACAGTCATTTGTGTTTCATATGAGAAGTTTGTATTGAGGCTAAGTGGACACTGGAGAGGAGATAATTATTTGGGAACATGTTTACGAAAATAAGATTACTCTTTCAAGGTTTTAGTCCTTGATTTTTCCTTCAGGATTTGACAACTGACTAATAATAATGTCGATATACACCCACAATAACGTATTTGTCATTCTATTATAACAGGTAAGGGGAAGCAACTGCAGCTGAACATGGTCACGTCTTGAAAATATGACTTGGATTTGTGAGAAATAAAAAAAAGGTTCACGTTTTCCCTAATAACGGGAAAGAGATTATTTCTGAGGCCCAAAGACAACATAAGTTGTTCCGAATTGGGCTTCATCTCATTATTGATATATTCATTTGTTGAACGGCAACAGTTATGATCTGCCCTGGTTTCCTGTTGAGAGTTTTATCTTTCCATTTTTATAGTACATGTTTTTCAAAAGAGTAAGCTTCCAGAGCAATTTGTTTAAGAAGATACAGTTCCTGAATATCAAGAACACTGAGAAAATGTCATGAATACACTATACAGACTTTCCTGGGAGCCAGGCTTTGCCCTTGGCTCTTCACCTCTGGTGGTATTTTGGAGAATAGGGATCAAGGCTACTATGTAGAGTTGGGCAGGTGGTTCACTGCACAAGGACATCTGGCCAAGGGGTAAGGAGCTGCAGTCGGGCCCCTGCTTTGCTTGCTCAGCCGTGGACTTGGCATTGGGGTGCAACCACCTGGAAGGAGTGCCTTTTACTAAGTTTCACGGAGGCATTTATGCACTAGTGGTGGCCCTTATTTAACTTGACAGCTAACATGGAATAGGAAAACTCTAAAAGGGTAAGATTAATTTTTGCTCTGCAAAGGGCAGAAAGAAGAGATTGTCTCTATAAGCAAGATGCAGGAACTGGAAATATGGAAGGAGAATTCCTTATGGTCAGACAAACCTAACTATTTGCCTACAGATAAAATGAACTCCTTCTAGACTCAGTTTCCTCATCAGGAAATTAGGTATAATGATATTTATGTAGCAAGGTAAAGTGTATCACATAGTAACTGGTACTTAATAAGCCCACAGTGCTCGATGGTAGTTGTTATTGTCGCTGCTGCTACTGTTTCGTTGTGCTGTGATTAATATCTCTTCCTTTGCCTTACTCCCTAGCAAGACTGTCACTCTGCCAGAATGAGCTCATCCATACATACATGTGCAGCTGGAATATTCAAGAGGTGAGGACACCAGCTCAGCTCACTCTGTCTTCTGCCCGTTATATGCATATAAATAAGAAGGAGGCAGAGCCTTAACTTTCCCCAAGAGAAGCTTGTGGAAGAGCTGACTTATTCTGATCCTATACTGGTGTTCTCAGTCGGCAGGGCTGAGAGAAGTCTGTGAACCCCGATAATTATAGGAAATACTTGAGGGTTCATGAGTCCTTGAAATTCTCTGATGATTGAGTCCCTGGCATTCACTCAGTGCTGAAAATGCCTCCCACCCAAAGGTTAAGAACTGCAATTCTGGACTAAGAATGATTAGTTCTCCCTTCCTCCAGGAAATGGGGTTCTTATCTGGAATGAATGTGTCAAGAACTGCTTTGTCCAGCTTTTGCCTCCTTCTGTCTTTTTCTATAAGACTTGGGCTGTCCAGCTAAGGCTGCTGGTTCTTCCTAATGCAGAACCATCACTCCTCACCTGAGCTGAAGCAAATACTTGGCATACTATCAAGAGTATTTACAATTGCTTTCTACATGTGCTGCCAGCCTCTCTGCGTGGACCCTTAATCCCTGCTACCTACTTTCCCTCCCCAGATTCTTAGTCCTTGGCACTTGCTTACTTTGTCCTTTTGGTGGGCCCATTTCCCCCTTGCTCTAACTGTGCAGGTCCAGATCGGAGCCCGGCCTTAGGAACGGCACCCCATGTGTGCACTCTGCCTACTCTGCTTTCTGACCTCCGTCCCTGGCTCTACTCATACGGATAGGATCACTCACAGACTTATAAAATGAACACGTTCTGTAGCAATCACATTCCAGTAACTGCCCTTCCATTCTGGGAGTGGACAACAATAGGTCATTGGGACCAGCGGTTTATGATTCACTGTGGCTTCTTTCCAGTTCCTCTACCTGAATCACAATCTTGGTGAGCTGGACTAGAAGGATTCAAATGCCCTTGCAAAAAAACCCAACAAAACCAAAAAGTAAGATCGGAAGTTTGGATAAAGCAGACAGGCCTGCTTGATCCTGGGCAAGCCCAAGAGTTATCTCACCTGTGTTCACTGACCTGCACCATGTGTGGAGCACCCCATCCACCTACATTTTTGTCTCTAATCTCTTTTGCATCCTGCATTTTCAACAACTGTCACATTCATCCTTTCATGGATGTTCTGCTGGCTCCTGATACTCAAAATGTCCAAACCCTCAATTCACTGTCTTCCCCCAAGGACCTCCCCACTCTGTTACATTGTCCACACTGGTGTAGTTACGGGCTTTCCTCCAAAACTTCCAATGACATCTCGTTCTCATAGGACAAATTCCCACAGAGCAGACTGTTTCCATTCCTACAGAAGGAATTCTCATAGAACAAATTTCCAGGCTTCTTCCGTTCCTATAGAATAAATTCTAAACTTTTCAAGGTGGCATTCAAGGCCATAATCTTCTCGACAGGGAAGGACCATACTTTTGCCAACATTATAGTAACTTGGAGGGATGCTTTTTATTGAATGTTCATTACATGCCCATTCATAAACACAGAAGTATCAGTATAACTTGAGTGAATTTCTTCACATCCCTTAGCTATTGTTCATATAATGCTTCTGGCAACATGCCTGGTTCTAGAAGATGCTTAGTAACTATTTTATTTCCTCATACCTGTGCCATTAGCACAATTTTTCAATATTTAATCCTGACACGGAATCTTTGATATCTCCCTATTTATATTTATTATAAATGTATTTATAGTACAATAAGCTGAGTATTTGGTGACCATGGCCCAACAACCACATGGCTTTTTTGTTCTGGGTCCATTTTTTTTGCCTCTGTCCTACCTAACATGACTGTCCTTGTTCTCTGGGTTTGCTTTGAGTGCAGAATAGCACTGGAATCTACCATCTGTGTTTCTGATATACACTGGAAATAAGCATATCACAAACCCTATTAAAATGAGGAAAACCATTCACCTCTGGCTGGTGAACCTGCAGATTTGGGATGGACAGGAAGCCACGGGCAGCTAGTTTCATTGATCAGTTCTGATAGGCCTGCCGAGTGTCACTACCCCTCAGGTCTCTGTCCCTTTGACGGTAGGGTCCGCACCACCTTGACTGCCAGACGTGTGCTCCTGTCCGTATAAAACTCCAACCTGCGCATGAACCCAAATATCTTCGCTCACTCTCCTCTAGCAAGGCTAAAACAGCAGAGCAAAAAAGAAAAGAAAAAGACTTCATCAAGTATACGAGAAGAAAAACACAACAACAAAGAAGGACAAGAAGATAAAGTCAGTCACGATATACCTTATACGTTGTTGTGATATTTCACAGCTAATATGTCACAGTCACTGTTCATTGCTCATCCTTGATAGAACTAGACGTCAAGGGGAAGATGCTTCTTTGCAAAACCACACACACACACACACACACACACACAGACTATACTTCCAGTAGTCTTGCTTCAGGTCAACGCCTAATTTATTGAGGGCATTTTTCAGTCAGGCTGTAATTATGAGTATCAAAAGCAGTCATGTTAGTATCCTCTCTTACTGCCTGAAAGAGATGAAATGCCTGCTGTGTCCTCAGACGCGGCACAGAGACAACAGAACAAAGCTGCCAGAATCGTGGAGGGTTTGGCGCATGGAGACAGGAAACAATGGATATCTGTTTATTGCCATATTCCTAAAACGTTCATCTGCTCTAATAATTTGGGGCTGGAAATCAGGAGGTTCCGCCTCCCCTAGCCTCTCGTGCATTTTTGGTCTACTTATTTTGTTCTGCTATGAAGAGTTGAATGATCACATCATTAGAATGCTTTTCTAGGTTTTCTGAACTCTTGAAAAGATGACTCTTGCATTCCATGTATTGTCCAAGTCGTTGATTCAACAAGGGTCATTGAACGAACTACCTAGTCCAGTGCCGACCTTCTTTCGGACAATGATTGATTAAACGTGGGTCACCTCATCAAGACTACTCTTGATGGGGTGACCAGAGCACCCACAGAGAAGGCCCCTAAGGATGACCCCCGTCTTGGATCCCAACTCAAGCATGATGCAAGTGGAGTGCTGTTTTAAACTCTTCCACCGACTTCTGACAGTTGCTATGCATAATTAATCAGCCCTAATTTAATACCAATCTTTTGAGTACTCATTTTGCCATAGACTTTACCAGTTTTTTTCCTGATATCGCCTATGTTATCCCTACCGAGAAAATCAAATGCTCTCGATTTTTTACTGTAGTTTTCTATATATTGTGACAAGCCAATTTTTGCCTCATAAAGCCATTATTCATCTGAAGTAAATGTAATATCCAAGTAAGAATCATTTGGTTCTGTAAGGCAGGCATGTAAGTAAAACATAAAAGTGTTAGGTCTCAAATATATATATATTTGATCATTAAAACAATGAGAACATGCCAACACTAAAATTTTATTCAAGAGAAATTGTTTAAGAATTGCTGAATGGCAAAAAGCACAGTCAGGACCCATTTTCAATTAGTGAGTCCTTCCACTGGAGCTCTGGTCTGGCTTCTGCAAATAAGTGAACTGCACTGGGCAGAGAAGCCAATACTTAGAGCCCATGGCTGTGTGCGCACACAGCTCTGGACAATTTATTATTCTGTACAGTAAGTGGCTGACCCATAATTCACGAGCTGAGAGTTAATGAGGAGATCTGTCCCTAATACCCATAAGAAAGATAAGGACTGGTATAATGTGGTTTACCCAGTACTTCTGAGCCTTTCTTGATCAGGAGTGAAAGCCTCTGACAGAAAAACGCAACGAGAAATACTGCACTGACCTACAGACTTCCTGCTCTCCCAGCAAACCGTCCAGGGGCACAGGCACTAAGGAGCAATTCTCTCTGAATTGCTGCTCCCCAATAACTAGATCCTTTTTAATTGCTGGTGTAATTAACTTAATGATAAAATTGTGCAGCTCCAGATAAGAAAGGGGAAGAGGAAGGATAGAAATTTATTTCTCCCTCATAATTTAGCCAGGAGAACTAGAATACTATATATTCCATTCTAATATATGTATTCTGCTCAAAATTATATGTTTTTATAAAATGTATACACACACACACACATACAGAGCGGGGTGATAAGAGTGAGAAGCAAATTAAACAAGGGGAAAGTGCCCCCAATGACTAATTGTTTATCAATTTATCTGCTTGTATTACCAAACTTCAGAAAGTACGTATATGCTGGGGGTTCCATCAGAGCAGTAATAAATGTTAATAATTACCAGTTCAACAGAGGTTTTCAAGGGTCTTTGTAAAACAATGTGTCAGCGATCCCGTGTTCCTGGTAAGCGCGGAATGGATGTCTGCATTAGCCGCTCCTCCTCTGTTTGGGGTTTTAAAGTCGGGGATGTTCTCAATGGTCCATCCTAATGGCCCTCTAACTCTCTCTGCTATTTCCTTGAAGGCAGCTGAAATGTCTTGTAAAGAAGATGTGTTACCACTCCAGGCTGAAACGAACCTACCAAATCTCCTGCCTTAAATAAAAGCAGATCGTGTGTGTGTGTGCATGTGTGTGTGTTTTGCCTTCAGGTGCCCAACTGTAAGGGGTTCTGGACGTGGGCCCTTCAGCAAGGAGCTGTGCCCCTGCCAGTGCTCTGTGAACCAGCAGCAGCAGCAGCAACATCACCGTGAGACAGGCTAGTAAGCCGGGACAGGCGGAACAGGAACACTGAGACAGACAGTTAAACAGGCAGTTTGCAGCCGTCTAGTAAATCCTATCTTCCCTAAACCAAGGGCACTTCAGAGTAAATGGTGTGTACTTCTCCTCCCCAACCAGAAGGTAAATAGCTTAAATCACCCTACTCAGGGAGATAACAGAAATCCAATTAGTGCCTTTTGTACCCACCACACCCAAGGACAGATGAAGTTAAGGGACCGAATCTCATTTTGGCACATCAGCAGACAGCTGATGAACATTCTCTTGAGACCCTCCCCTAAGCCCTCCCCTCAACACCCAGCCTTTGAAATCCCAGTCCCTGGGGGTGCACTCTCTCTCCCTCCCAGGAGCATGCCTTTCTCTTTCCCCTCTTCCCCCACAAGCGCACATAACCTAAACTCTAAGGGACCCCAAGGCGCTTGCACCCAGGGGAGCAATGGGCAACAACAGCTCGTCCAGAGCTACCCCCTAAACCTGTCCCCTAGGCTGTCTTTCCTCTGACTTCTTAGTGCCCTAAGCAGCCTCACCTAGGCTCTCCCGTTGTTTCTTCTATCCTAGGCCCTTCCTTATTTCACTGTCCCCAGCTTTAATACAGATCTTCCAAATACCACCTGGACTCGTGTTGTGAAATCTTTCCTGCACAAAGTCCAGCACCCACAGGCTACCGACCAGCCCCAGGCAAACCTGCTCCGGGCCAGCTGCCCTTTCTGGTAACAGCCTCAGTTTGTCAGAGCTGCAAATCCTCAGGTCCCTCGTGGCCCATCCACTGAATTTCTGGAGTGGAGCTCAGGAGTCTCTGTTCACAGACTCTGCAGGTGAGGTGTTTGCTCACTAAGGTTTCTGAAGTGTCCGTCTAGAGTTTGTTTTGTTTTGTTTTGTTTTGGACTCAATATTGTGCTGTGAATAAAGTGAGTATAAGCAAGCAGATGTCAGAGACTAAATAATGTGATTGCTTGCATTTCAGATTTTATATCAATGGCTCATAGTATCAGTGGCATTGTTGTAGACTAACCGAGGGGTGTCACACTGCTTTTCATGAAGGGCATTGCTCTTGGGGTCCAAAAAAGTAGTGTCTTTTCCCCCCTCCTGCACTGTGGCTTATGTGGCAGGAAAGAATTCATTTTATTCTGAGTTTAATCACACTTCACAGTCCAAGAAACGAGTTTGAGCATTCACGTTAAATTCTACAGACTCGAACAACTGTGTCTGAGGAGAAATGAAGAAAAAGATAGATAATAAGACAAAAGTGACACAGTTGGAGTTTGTGATCATTTGCTAAGAAAGGCTTATGTATGTACTTGAATGAACTGCCTGCAAAATGCAGGCCCCAGATCCTGGTTGGCAATTACTTTTCTACACAGTCACCGAGCTAAGGGGGTGATGCATTCTCCGTTTTGCATAAACAGTGTTTGTGCCCCTTCCCCTCAATCGGGTGCCTCAGAGGCAGTTAAGAGCAGTGTCTGCTTGCTGAGCAAGGAGACTACCTTCTGAGCATTAGCAAGGTAAGCAAAGAGAGGAGGAAGTTGGAACTAGCAATTATAAGGACAGCATTCTTCTTCGAGGCCCTTGGAAAAGAGGACGAGTCTGCAAGACTCTGCAGTGTCTGCCTGAGTAAGAAGAAACAAAACCAGGAACTACAGTGCGACCTCAGGGCTGTTTCCCTTCCTGGTCCCACCTCACCTTCTTAGCAACAATGGGAGAGTAGAGGTGGTGGCTTCCCCTGGGGACAGAACAACAAAGAAATTGCCTGATTTAAATACTATCTCCTTCCAAGGACGTAACTTCCTAGAAACTTACTATGACCTTTCCTCCTTTCTTTCCTTTTGATTCAAACTGGCCTCATCCAGCACCCTGGCTCACCTGCCTCCTTCTCCCTGACACAACTCCCTAAATCATTAAGCCCTTGGGACAATGGGGTTCTGTCCCCCATCAGATAAGCTTAGGAGCAAACCCTAGAGATCTTCAGGTCAAACTAGAGATAACATCTAGGCCTCAGTTACGTTTCAGCTCCAGGCCCAGAAAAGCAGCAAAACCAGATAAAGTGAGGCAGTGGCTGACATCAGGACCAGATAAACTGATCAGCTCCCACTACCCTGTGCAGACCAATCAGAGATCATGATGCAGACCTAGACCCTTACTCCCTTATTTGCCTTGATTAATGATTTTTGACCGACAAGCCATCCCTGGAAGCCACCTGGGAGCCAGGTCTTTGAGCACTAGCTCACCTGTGTCTCCAGGTGTGGGCCACTTCCTAAAAATAAATCCTCACTCTCTTTGCTGAAAACTCCGGTTTGTGTCTTTTTTAAAAAATATATTTTATTGATTGTGCTATTACAGTTGCCCCAATTTTTCCCCCTTTGCCTACCTCTACCTGGTACTCCCCATTCCCTCTGGCAATCACCATCCCCCCACCTTAGTTCATGTCCATGGGTCATGCACATACGTTCTTTGGCTTCTCCATTTTCTATACTGTTCTTAACACCCCCTTGTCTATTCTGTACCTACCAGTTTGTGCTTCTTACTCCCTGCACCTTTTCCTCCATTCTCCCCCATCCCCTTCCCAACTGATAACCCTCCAAATGATCTCCATCTCCATGAATCTGTTCCTGGTGCTGTTTGGTTTTTTCTTAGTTTGTTTTTTAGATTCAATTGTTGATAGTTGTGAATTTATTGCCATTTTAATATTCATAGTTTTGATCTTCTTTTTCTTAAATAAATCACTTTAATATTTCATATAATAATGGCTTGGTGATGATGAACTCCTTTAACTTGACCTTATCTGGGAAACACTTCATTTGCTTCCAATCTAAATGATAGCTTTGCTGGATAGAGTAATCTTGGTTGTAGGTCCTTGCTTTTAATCATTTTGAATACTTCTTGCCAGTCCCTCCTTGCTTGAAAAGTTTCTTTTAAGAAATAAGCTGATAGTCTTAGGGGAACTCCTTTGTAGGTAACTCTGCTTTTCTCTTGCTGCTTTTAAGTTCTCTCTTCATCTTTAACCTTTGGCATTTTAATTATGATGTGTCTTGGTGTGGTTCTTTTTGGGTCCATCTTGTTGGGACTTTCTGTGCTTCCTGGACTTGTTGTATGTCTATTTCCTTCACCAAATTAGGGAAATTTTCTTTTATTATTTTTTCAAATATGTTTTCAATTTCTTGCTCTTTCTCTTCTTCCAGCACCCGTATGATTCGAATGTTTGTATGTCTGAAGTTGTCCCAGAGGCTCCTTACTCTATCCTCATTTTTTAAGATTCTTTTTTCTTCTCGCTGTTCTGATTAAATGTTCTTTCTTCCTTATGTTCCAAATCATTCATTTGATTCTCAGCTTCATCCACTCTGCTGTTGTTTCCCTATAAATTTTTCTTTATTTCACTTAGTGTAACCATTTCTGCCCGGGTCTTTTTTATGCTGTTGAAGTACCCAATGAGTTCCTTGAGCATCCTTATAACCAGTGTTTTCAACTTTGTATCTAACAGATTGCTTATCTCCATTTTCTTTATTCTTTTTCTGGAGTTTTATTCTGTTCTTTCATTTGGGCCATATTTCTTTGTCACCTCATTTTGGCAGCCTCCCTGTGTTTGTTTCTGTGTATTAGGTAGAGCTGCTTTGAATCCCTGTCTTAGTAGCATGGCCTATTGTAGAAAAGCACACCTGTAAGTTGGATGGGGTAGAGCCTTAGGTAATTGCTAGGGTGGGGCCACCCATATAAATCAGGTTGACGGAGTCTCACATAAGGTGTTACCGCTCTGTGGCTGTGTGGGGGAGGGCTCAGAAAAGGGACAATGGCCACTGCCTGGCCTCTGGAGGCTTGTCCAGGAGGAAGCTGTCCCCAGCAGTTGCCCTGATGCCAGACACTTCAGTTTCTCCCTGTATGCCACTGGTGCCCTTTCAGCTGCTGCCCTGGTGCTGGAGTCCAGAGGGAGTAAGTTTGCATTAAATCCTAAGTCTGTTGATGTCCCTTTAAGAGGAGACGCCTGAGAATCCCAGTTTCTTTTTCTGCCCAAACCCTCACAGGTTTTTACAGCCAGAAGTTATATGGACTTATCTTCCTGGCACTAGATCCCTGGGTTGGGGGGTCTGGTGTGTGGCTGGGATCTCTTGCTCCTGAGGTATCCCTCCCAATTTTTATCGAGCACATGTGAGTGTGGGACCACCCATTCCACATCTCCACGACTCTGGGTCTCCATGTCTCTGCCCCTCCTATCCGTCTGGGTGAATGTGACTTCTTTAATTCCTTGGTTGTCGGACTTCCATACAGCTCAATTTTCTGACAATTCTGGGTGATAGTTGTTGTGTAGTTTAGTTGTAATTGTTGTTGTGGTTGTGTGAGGAGGTGAGCCGTGTTTACCTATGCCTCCACCTTGGCCTGCCACACCTTTCTTTATAGTACGATACCAATTGCTTAATACGTAAGGATGTTTTAGTTAATCCAAGAAACAGATATGAAGAGGAGCATTTGAAGAGGAGCATTTTAAGAGGGGGCATTCATTAAAAAATGGATCAACCTGTTGGACTTGAGATGCTAGATGTTTGGAAGTAAACGTATAGCATGAATCTTTAACGCCTCTTTCCTGAATAAACGTTCAGCCTCCCTGCATCCAGTGCCGGAGTGTCATCACATGCAAGAAATGAGTCTCCTGCGGGCAGTGGTGGGGAGGACACCCACATCTCCACCTGCGCCCAGGCCCACAGCCGCGCAGCTGCAGCTCAGCCCTCACAGCCAGCAGTTCTGCTTGGGTCTTACTGGGCTTTGATGCTTTAGTTCGGTAACTGGGACTCAGGACATTTCTATTCTAAGCCAGGCCCAGGGGATGGGTATCTATTCAATAAGGTTGTATAGACACCTTTCTTTTTCCACTTTTTAGCTCCAGGTACAAAAAATTGTACAGTTTCTTGCCTGCTTAATAGTTCGTTTCTGAGCTGACTGAGATTTGGCGGGACACCCGAGTCTGGCGGGACACCCGAGTCTGGCGGGCTCTGTGCCACAGCTTGCATCTCTCTGTTCCCTGTCAAATTTCTTCGTCCTGACCCATTCCACGTGGCTGCAGGCACCATTTCTCACCAAACACCACCCAGACCTCCGACGGGCAGAACTTTTTGTCAAAATCCTCATTTACCACAACAGGTACACATTCAGCTTTATTTCAGGGTTGCAATTCATGAGTTTATCAGACCAGCATGGAAGCAAGCAGTGTACAAGACAGATAACAGGTTACAACACGGCAATTTTTTTTATGCTTTTGCAGTTCCTACCCCCACTCCCCAACAAAGCCACAGTTTCATAATCTCTCAATACCACACAGTTTTCCAACCCAGTGCTAATGAGAACAAAGCAGATGGAGCTTTTGTCAAATAGACTGAGACGGAGACCTTCCTTATCTTAAACTGTAACGTTGGGGTACATGTATGTGTGTGCGTCCATACATACGCATGGACGTGTATGTGTGTGAGTCACAATGCATCGCCAGCAGGAGGTGCTTGGTATATGTTTGTTGAATGAATTATTGAAAATATTTGTTGAATACATGCCATGTAACTAGTTTTGTCCTATAGTAGATATGAAGCAAGAAGACCAGGGGTGGGGTTTTGACATGGGGTTCAGGGTTCCAGGCATGATAGCATCTCTGTAGTCTCATAGTTAATGGTTGTTTATTAACTATAACTCAGTAACATAGCTCAAAGCCTTTGACAAAAAGATGTCGAAAAATACAAGGTCATAATTACACTCGGCATCCAAACACACTAAAGTTGCAAATGCTTCAGGTAATTTGCTCATAAATCAGCTCAGTGCAAACGCAAGAGATCTGCCATACACCCCTGGGCTTCTAATTAGCAATATTGTATTTTACCCGTAAAAACTTAAGAAGGTAGATCTCATGTCAAGTGTTCTTACAATAATAACTAAGGATAAATACACACACTAAGAAGTGTGTGTTATTCCTAACAATAAAAAAGCTAGTCGCATTGGGAACTGGAGCCCATCACACCTTTTCGGTAAGCATATTAATTTCCTTCAGACCAGCAGGGTTCTAATGGGACAAAGTTAGTATGTAATTTCTTGCATGCACGCAGAAGAGGTCTCAGATAATCTTGCTGAAGGGCAAACATTCCTAGCTGGGGATGGCCTCGAAGCTATAAATTGTCTTTTGGTGACAAAGGAGGGATTATTTTCATCAGCAAATAAAAAGACAGAAGCTGGTGCAAGGTTGCCTCAGAGATATTTCTCTATGACACCCCAAAGGAAGCTTATCCTTAGAGAAAATGGCAATTCTTTTGATGGATTACAAGGGGAAGGATTCTCCTTAAAGATGTCAGATAGTTTCCAAGTCCCGCCAACAATTAGCGGCAATCATGCGATCAGTCATCTCCACACATTACCCCACCTGGGCTCCTACAACGTCTGCTTCCTGATTTAGTCAGGCAACCCCCCTGGAGGGAATTTCTGCCTGAAGAATGTCGGAGCCGGGGAGGGGGTGGATAGACACATGCTAAGAATCTTCCTCTTTAAGAGGCTGAAGTAACCAGCAGAAGAGCACAAGACAATTTGCACACATAATCTGCACCTTGAAAATTTGCCATGTTGAAAGTTGTAAAATCCCCCTTTTTATGATGATTAACACCATACTGTCACATTGACTTTTCAAAGGGATATAAACAGAAATTTTTCATTCTACGGTTTTTTTAAGCATTTGTTTTAGTTTGTAAACTGAGGGTCATAAATGGCTCTTACTGGATAATTAATTCTTATGCCTTTCAGGGAAGAGGTAGGAAAAGAAAGGGAAATTTTAATTTCTATGATGTTTAAGTTCCATTTTTCTTACTCTTTTTTTAAAAAAAAAAACAACCTCAAGATGACAACAACAACAACAAAAAAACGGAGCAGAAGCCAACTTGTCCTTCTGATTGATTGACAATGGGTTCTAGTTTACGTTCAAAATGTGTATGTGGAAATTTGGAAGAATCTGCCTCACACAAATAAAAATCAGCTGCTACCCTGATTTCATTAACTGTAATAGCATTTATTACAGTGTCATTTCTACATCGCAGATGAAACTTTTCTCTCAGAAGAGAGGTGTCCTCGTCTCTTTCTGAGTCTTGTTTCATAGTAAAACAGCTGCCAACACTCATAAAAGAAAAAAAAAAGTAAAGCTCTGAGGCTATATTTAGTACACAAAGCTTTTGTTGAATACATTACCATATTCTTCGCTGGCACTCCATCGGTTCCAACATACAAGGTGAATGGAAGAGAGCTGCATTTTGCTAGATGGAGAAAGAGAGAGATTGAGAGAGAGAGAGAGAGAGAGCGCCACTGCTCACAGAATCCAAGACGGGACTGTCAAACCCTGGAAAAAAGCCCCTGGAAAAAATCACAGAATGCCAGGCCCAGAGGGGCCTTTCGGTCATCCGCTGCAATCCCTCCACTCTAGAGACGAGGAGGCAGACGCTGAGGCTGAGAGAGACCGTGTGTGGTTACTATGTGCTTAAAATATGGCTAGTGTATCTGAGGGGCTGAATTTTAAATGCTGGTTACTTTAAGTCCCAACTTCAATTTCAATAGGCTCACAGGACTAGTGGCTCCCTGTTGGACAGCCCAGAGGACCTCCCTATAGTCTTCTCCTCAAGACTGGGTTTAAAGAAGTGGATAATGGGTCAAAGCTCCAAAGAATTAAAAAGACAAAAGTCGTTCATAAGAAAGAAAATCCCCAAAGCTTCTGAAAGCGACTGCAAACACGACAGACATTCCAGGGGAAAGCGATCGATAAAAGGAAGACCTGCAAAGACCAAGAACACCGGTGAGGACTTGAATTCTTCCCCGGGGGCCTGAAAGCACGAACGTGGGAGAGGTGCAAGAGAACAGCCAGGGAAGGGCTGATCACTCCGGCCTCTCCCCTAGCAAGAGCTCTGCCTGAGCAGAGAGGGTGTGAGGGAAAGCTTGTCCAGATGCAGTCAGTGAAGAGGGAGCCACTGAGATGATGGCAGGGCTGGAAAGACCAGCGTCACCCTGCCCATCTGCTTTCCTCGCCATGCACAAAATCGATAGGAGCGGATAGGGTACAGCAGACACTAATCAAGGATATTGGATTTTTATTGCTATGTTAGCAACTTGGAGTATGACCTTGGAAGGCACACTTAACAGCTATCTCACTTGCTTTCTCTGTTTCGAGAAATGATAATGAGACTCCGTTTCAGGGGCTTTGGGAAGTCTAAAATGAAAGTGTAGGATGTAATCACCACTGGTTCCTTTTACCTTTTCCATTGGGCCATACTTCTCCCTCCAGTTAATAAGACCAATCACTTTCAGACCCCAGTCTAGTTTCTTGTTACGGAATCGTTCTTTGAAAACAGTCAGGCTTGATGCCTTTTTTAAGTTTCTTTGAAAATATAACAATTGGAGCTAAAATTAGTGTTGTTCGTGTCCTCAATAAAAAAGGCTTTGAAATATTTAAAAAAGGAACGTGACTAGGAGAGAAAGTCTGTAGACTCTAACGAAGTGATTGTGAGTAAACGCTGAATTAAGAACACCATGAACTATTCTTAATGGAAGTACACAGTACCGCGATTCTGTAGGTATAATCGCAAGTCATTGCCACTACTTTCATTTCCACTTTTTTTTTTTGCACACCACGTTTTCCTTTGAAAACCTGCTCATCTTCGAACTTCAAGGTTACCCGAGAAAAATTATTTCTGAAAAACATATTGTTGCAATATGGTTTGTATCTTATTTTCTTGCCCAATTCCCCCCCCCCCCCTCCCATTTATCTACTTAGGAAACTATATAGTGCTTGTTATACATCCAACACTATTCTAAGCACTTGGCAAATACGAACTCATTTAATCAACAGCATTAGAAGGCGAGTACCATTATTACCTCCAATTTCCAGAGGAGGAAAGTGATACGAAAGGAGGTTTAGAATCTTGTCCAAGCCGTGGAGCTCCTAACGGTCGAGCTGGGGTTTGAACCCAGTGAGTCTGGGCTTCTTAATAACCATTAGGCTGTGCGGCCTCATTACAGAGATACACTTACATCAAATTGAAAATTAATCTTTGTAAAATTGACTGGCTTGAAAAACTTTTGAGTAGGCCCCCCTTTTCCCCAGTGCCGCTACCCCACACCCTCTGTTCCCATTCATACGTCATGTCCAAAGAATCTAAATGAGCAACACGCTATCATCTCGTGTATACAAATCATTTGTCTCAAAAAGAGTGAAGCCAGCACTTAACAACGGCCATATTTGGTGAGCACATTGGTTCTGAAATTTCAAGGACAGAAATGGAGAGAAGGCCATGAAAAGAAAAGAAAGAAGTAGAGGGGACAGAGGAGAGAGGAGAAAGCTCAGGGGAAGGAATAGGAAAATGTAGGAAAGATGCAGTCAGTACTTGTCAGCTTTGCAAAGCCCTGTAAAATGTTCGGTTCTCACAAGATAAATTTAGTAAGTGCTAATTACTTAGAGTCAGTGACTTGAGTGTTTAAAGAAAAGGCTGGACTTCAAATAAATATACCTTATTCTGCCAAAAAAGAAGTAGTCTTGAATAAGCCCATTGAGACAGTGAATAATGTTTTGTTAATTTTATCCATAAGGGCAAGGACAACCCTGAAGAATAGAGAACAGGGCTCCCTCTGGAGTCTGTACAGACCAGCCTGCGATCGAGGTCAGCCCAGCTGCAACTGTAACCTCCCGTTGCTGAGTAAGCGCAACGTGAAAGGTTTAGAATCTGTGTCCAAAGAACTCTCGATACTTAGAGCATTTTTAAATGACTGCCCCATTCTGACTTGATGATGTATCTCTAAACATCTACATATTTTAATTGTGAGCAATATGACTGTAATCTCATTGGTTTCCATATATGTGTACTCTCTTTATACAAACACTTAATTTTTCCAGTTTTATGGTGATACAATGGACACGCATCACCATATAAGTTGGTTGTATAGCATAATGCTTGACTTCCATATATTGTGAATAATTGCTGCAATAAGTTTAGTTAGTGTCTATCATTTCATATAAATAAAATACAAAAGAGAAAGTAAAAAGAGGAACTAAAAACATTTGTTTCCTTGTTTCCTCTGAACAACTTTTAAATATGCCCTAGAGTCCCCATGTGTATTACATCCCTCGGACTGACTTACCGTGTAAATGGAAGTGGTACCTTTGACAGCTTCCTCCACGTCCCCTCCCCTGACCTGACCTCTGTCTCTAGTAACCAAAGTCTGATGCTCTTTCTATGAAATGTTTGTTAGTTTGGTTGGTTGTTTGTTCCTTTTTTAAAAAAGATTCAATACATAAGTGATAGTGAATCCACAGTATATATAAAGGGACATGTGGTTTGTCAGGGAATTGAAAATCTGTTTACCATTTGAAAATAGACCAATATAACTCGTACTATTTATTGAGTAAAGGAGAAACATTATATAATAATCTCAACAGTAAAAGTAAGAAAACTAACTATATTTAATACCATTCATCATTTTAAAAATTCCCAGAATTACAAAAGCGGTCTGACAACAGAAGGCTTGAAATACAATTTACCACATTAAGAGATAAAAGAAGCAAAGAGTTATGCATCATCTTAATAGGTGAAGAAAAAAATCAATGATAAAACTGATTTACTCCTCTTTCTTCCTTTCTCTCTCTCTAAAATCAATAAATTAAAAAATTGATTTACAAAGAAAAATATCATTAGTAAGCTAGAAATAAAAAGGAGCCTCCTTAACCCAATAAAGAGTAGTTCCAAAAAGCTAGACCAAAAACATCCTTAACGGCACAGTGTCGGAAGTCATCACTTTAGATTAAGAGCAAGAGAAATGTGCCCACTAATCGCGGCTCTGCAAGTTGCACCGGGTCTCTGCTTGCGCACTCACACTTGGAAAGGAAAGATTAAAATACAAGAAATGAAATGGGAAAAACAAAAAATGCCCTTTTTCATGGATGTTATATTTAGCTATGCAGAAAATCCAAAATAATTCCTAGAGATATAAAGTTAATAAGGGAGTGTAGCAATCTTGCTCGAAATAAGATCAATACACTTAATCTATATACCATCAGAAACAATTGAGAAAAGTTTTTTTTTTTTAAAAGATAGCAATTAAAATAGCAACATAAGTAGATAGCATCTAGAAATCTAATAAAAACTGTAGAACTTTATGGATACAATTTTATAACTTTATTAAAAGGCATTAAAGAAGTCATAATTCAATGAAGAGATATGACATGTTCAGGTGTAGGAAGGCTCTCTATCATGAAGGGTACAATTCTCTCCACAATTATCTAAAGATCCAAACCTCACTTAATAAGCATTGTTGTTTTTTTTAAAGGAAATTTACCTGTGATTCTAAAATGTATAGAAAAGCAAAATGGCATATACATAAAATAATTTTTTAAAGAGGAAGGATACAGTATATAATATACACATTATATATCTCTCTATCCTATAGATCAGCTTTTACACTTTTAAAGAAAATCCAATAAAATTATTCTATTAATCATTAGTTATATGACTACTTTTTTGGAACACATTAGAGTTTCAGACTCCCGTTAAAAATGTATACAATTACATCAATTACCATGTGTATATAGGTGTGTTTAGTTTCCTAGGGCTGCCATCACAAATTACCACAAATTTGGTGGCTTAAAACAACAGAAATGTATTGTCTCTCATCCACCTGCAATCCAGGGGGCGATGGGTCTGCACTCCCTCCAGAGACTCCAGGGCAGAGCTTGTCCCTCTCCTCCTCCAGCTTCCGGTGGCTGTCAGCACCAGTGGGCTGGTGGCTACAGCTCTCCAGTCCCTGCCTCCGTCTCCCTCTGCCTTCTCCTTTGAGTCTCTCCACTTTCCCTCGGGCTTTCTTGTTTAAAAACAAAATGGGATACTCGGATAGTCCAGGATAATCTCATCGCAACGTCTTTAACTTAATTACATCTGCAAAGACCCTATTTCCAAATAAAGTTATAGTCCTAGATTCCAAGTGGACATATTTTGGGAGAAGAGACACCATAACTGTAGGTAATCCACATACGTTTTATTTTAAATATTATTTAAGAGTCAGAAATAATATTGGTAACACCGATGAGGGGAAAAACAGTTGTGTGACTCACTTAATGCAAATGTAGATAAAATATACAAAGGTGTCTAAAAAAGATATGAGCCAGATTATGATTCTTTCTGTGTGGGGTGAAATAAGCAACTTTTAACTTTATACTTTTCTTTATTGTTCAATGGCATTTCTATGAACTTACAATATTTTTATCAACAAAATAGTTAAGCTTTTCACTTTGAAGCTAACATGCTACTAACATTTTTTCTTAGTATATTTTAAAATCTTCACCTATATTTCCACTGAGGCTGACAGCATTTTGAAGGCAGCTAATGATATTTCACAGTGTGCGACGTCATGGCTGGTCTGCTGCCTGGTGGGAAAGTTTCCAGTCTCTCGTCTTCATGGCTAATCACTTCCTCTCAGCAGAAGGCATAGGAGGCAGAGGCAGAGCTGAGTCTAATGCCAGTGTAGCAATTCTTCTTTTAAAAATCCCTTTTTGCTTTGGCCAAAGACATACCAAGCATTTCGAAAGCATCATCTCATTAGCCATGACGGTCCTGTTGCTGTTAAAGTGAGCGAAGGTATGCAGCAGGTGCCTCTATCTTCATTTCGCCGCCCGAAACAGGAGCGTCGAAGATGGGAGGTGACTTGTTAAGTCCAGCCAGTGAGGAAGGGGAGGTCTGGCACTGGACGCAAGGTCTGGCCACCAGTTCTGTGTCACTGGAGGCTGCGGCAGTGCGACAGTGCATTTTTAGTAATCTCGGTTTGTCCTGGGGCTTGTGCAGGACCAGGCAGCATGTACAGAAGCACTTTCCCAAAGACATTGGCTGTGGTTGGGCCGTGTAGCCATCACTTTGTGACGGCTTTTTAGCAGCTGCCAGCCTTGTAATGAATGATAACTATTACAAGTTCTCTTTAGTGGTATCAGGGTAATTTAAATATGTAAATTAGAAATTTGGCACTTCTGGTAATTTCAACTGTCTGTTAAAAGTGATGACATGATCAGCACAACGCTTGTGAGAGATTTCTGTAGCTACTAAAAAGTCTTTCCACAAAATACCATCTCCTTCAAGTTAATTATAAAACAGTAAATGAGAACCAATTGATTCATTCTCATGCCCACAGATTAGGGTGACTAATAAATCAGTTTATGAAATCTGGATGATGATATGTAGGAATATTATGAATAAAATAATAAATTAAATGCAGCAAAAGAAAGCTAAAGGGAATCAGGAAGTAAAATTGTTACAGATAAAAGTAGAAATTAACTAGAAAACTAAAAGACAATAGAACTAAGTAAATAAAATTGTGAACTATACAGAGTTTTGGCCAATCTGAGAAAAAGAGGAAAATACAAATATTAGAAAAGTAGCATTACTACAGATACACTGATGATTTTAAAAATTGTAAGAGACTACTATGCACACCTTATGCAAGTACATTTTAGTACATACATGAAAGGTACGGTTTTTAATGAAAATGTAACTTACCAAAGTTGGCTCACGAAGATTTAAAATTCTTCAGCAGACAAATGACCATAAGTAAAATTAAAATGTAGCCAAATCTCTATCGTGAATTCATACTACCAACCCAGATTTTTAAAAGGCAACAAAAAGTACCTATCTTACTTAAGCTATTCCAGACCTTAGAGAAGACGAAACATTTTGACTCATTCTACAATGCTCAAATAATGCAGAGCTCCAAAACCGGACAAGGAGAGCCCTCTGCACACGCACAATCCAAAAATTAATCTCGCTCATGAATTCAATGCAAAAATCCTGGAAAAATTTAACCAAGTAAACCTATCAGTGTATGGCAAATTAATATACATTTGCTTTTATAGTTCTCTATATACACATGTGTATGTGTAATTATATGTGTGGTTATATACGTATATGTAAGGAACAAGATTATAGACGATATTTTGTGCTTTTTTCATTTAAAATGTGAAAAAAATATCTTGACATTTATGCCATTGAAATCACAATTTTAAGTCAAAACAAAGAAATAATTTATCTGTATTGAACACGGAACATATTTGCAGAGATATTAAGGGAAAAAGAAACAAACACCTGACAATTGATCACTTTACACTCATTTTAATAATTCCCCCAGTAACTGTGGAATCAACTGCTAACTTTCTCCTTGAGTGAGAGACGAACACAGCAGAGAGCTCGGTTGGGCAGTGAGAGGTAATTCTAAAAATATGGTGAGCTAAAAGAATTTAAATGCCCAAGGCTTCTTTTGTGCCATATGGAGATATGGAGGGTGTTTGTTTGCAACAGCAGAGGACGAAGGAAACCCAAGAGAGAAAGAGATAAGCTGAAATGAGAGATGGAGCAAGAAAAATGCCCTGTGTCTTGTGGGAAGGGGGATTCCTCTTCAGTCTTCCAACTGAAGTGAGCAACCACTTTGCTTGTGGCTTAGTTAAAATTTCGGATGCTTGCCATTAAGTGCCTCCTGAATATACTGTATCTTTCTACTGTCTACCTTGCTCTTGAGGGACGTCCTTATGAGAATGATGTATGCAGCACTCCGGCATCTCCTTTTTTTTTAATCACACTGTCCCCAGTGGCCCTGAATCTCCGTCTACTTCAAGCGGACCCTTGTCATTACTCAGAAATGCCACACTATGAAATGTTATCCTCTAATAATTATGGAGATACACACATTCATTACTAGCTGGATTATGAAAAATCAGCAGTGACAGATTGCATAATATAATTAGGTGTTATAAAGTTTCCAAAAGATTCGTTCTTATTTGGGGTAGTAATACTGAAAAAAAGCTGAAGTCTAGCTAAGCGTATGGCACATAAAAGAACAGACCTTGTTAATGATGCTCATCGCGCCCACTTTAAAGACACATGATATTCTTATATATTGATCAGTCTTTATCTAAAACAGACAAAAAAGGAAAACCCTATCATCCCATTCCTGCTGAAAGCTAAATATAATTGATCTTTTTTTTCTTCACATTTATTTTAGCCTTATGCTGCATTTTTAGGAAGCATATAGAATTAATTAAATGTAATGAGCAACTGAAATGTTCTCAGATAGCATTGGGATAATAGAGAGGTAAAGAGCTGGACCACTGTTAATCATAACAGCATCCCCCTTAAAAGATGGAACGCATCAGCAATCTGCCGTTGCCATATTGATTTCACTTAGCCCTTCTGGATGGAAAATCAGGGAGATTTTCCAATGTAGAATCAAGACAGATGGTAGGGAGGTTGGGAGAAAAAAATAGTCTCGCAGTATAAATGGAAGTCAAAGCAAAGCTTTTTGAAAAATATTATTATAATTCCTTGACAAACAACTGACATCAAACCAAAAACATCTATTAATACCATGGCGAGGATCATGGCTAGAGAACCTGTTTACTTTTTATGGATGGAATTCGATTTTGCAGGACTATTGGTATGACTCCCTGACAGGTGGGTTCCTAATGTCACTTTATAAATCAAGTGACATAATGCCATTCATTAAGTTAGAGTTTCCTGGCCTGAAAATGGAATTTTCAAAATATCATTTGATTACGGAGCAAGTATTTAAATTATTCTACCCAAAGCATGGGAAATAACTAGTTTAAATTAGTTAATTCTAGATAGTTACTGTACTCTTCCTTCCCTGGGTACGTCTTTTACTCACTATTGTCTTTTGATCTTTTGATTTTGAGAGGAGCTAACGTAATTGCTACTCTATGTAATTTCAATAAGAGATACGGCCTGATGGAAAAAAAAATAGAATTTTGAGGTCAAGGGTTTTAATCCAATTCTATCATGTATTAAGTCTTTAAACTTAGACAGGTTACTTAACCTTTTTAAGCCTTCAATTCCTCAATGCAAATTGGACCTATATCAAATAATGTTAAAAATTATTAAGAAGATTAGATACATAATTATAGAAAAGTGCCTGGATTAGACTTCTTACCTTCCCTTAGTCTTGGGAAGAAAATATACTCTCTCTTTAAAGAGGAAGTGGGGCTGAATGGCTTCCAAGTGGAGTTTTTTGCATCTTGTATCAGTCTAATATGCATTTCTTGGGTCTATACTGGGGGATTGACTACCTACTGTTTTTTTTTCACCAGGGCTGACATTTTATGCCTGTGAGGAAGGACAATTCAACCAGAAACTGCTGCTCCAACACATTGCTTGTGCTTTGTGTTTCTGCAGCGGTGGAAAAGCCTGAAGACAAAAGTGAGGCACCAGGAACAAGGCCAAGCAATAAGCAAGGTCCCAGGGGAGGTTTGCATCTGCACTGTGGGCAGCAGCCAGGTGGAAACAAGAGCAACTCTGGAGCCAGAGTGGAAAGTTTCAGGGGTGCGTATCGACACCACCTCCAGTGCGGGGCCAGCCACAGATCTAAATGAACGCACTGAAAGGAGTCCTGAGAAACTGAATCTGCATGAACGGTAATTGGCTCATGCTGGACACTCTCGGTCCTCCACAAAGAAGTCTGGCCTTGCCCTCTTCCACCACGCTGAAGCCAGTTCACTTTTCAACGTTACTTTCACGACTTTGGTGGTGCGTTTTCAAAACCTAAGTGTCTCCAGCTCAGCCCTGACACGTAGCTCCCTGGGGGATTTGATTCATCTCTTTCAAATGGACGTGAAGTCCTGGCTGTCTAGCAAGACAAGAGGTCATTGTTGTAACAACTTGGTTGGGCACTGCCTTAAATCTTAGAACATTGTGTCCCAACCGCTGTTGTGCGCTTTGTTCTCTTTTTTTGCCTTTTGATCTCCTCCGACTTCCTCCCCTGGAGGTCAGTAAGTAGGTTCATTTTGATCAAGGTCAGGAAGTCAGGTATTTTGCAAAGGTCATATGATTGGTGGTAGAGAGAAGTAGAGCTCAGAGGTCATGAGTGATCCTTTGCACTTAAAAAGCCACCTATCCTTGGTGACAACTTTAATAGCATACACAATAAAATACAATGAAAAAAACCCCAAACAAAACGACCTATCTTCTTAGATGTGAATCACATAATTTTCTGGGTACTTACTACATTTCCAATAATAAATGTTGGGTTAGTAGTTGTTCCACAAGTAATTGCCATGTAAGACATTTGATCAGTAAGAAATTAGATTCTTCTGTGAAGCTGAGGCAACGCAGAAAACAATCTGATTCCTATGTCACCGTTTTCTCCCTGTTTCTTTAGATTTGAGAACCGTGCAGCCCAGCACAAGTGAGTGGAAAGTGGGTAAGTGAAATATGCAGGCAACTCCCCCGGCAGCAGATTTGGTTTTAACAGGCAAATATGGTCACATTTCTCCCTTTCATCTCGGCTACTTGGACACTTGAGAAAGTTCTGCCCTCTAGATTCCAGTGCCTTTGCTTATGCAAAGTTGATATGAAAAATCTGGTTCATCAAAAGAAGTGTTCTCAGAACTGAAGGCAAGCTGCTGCCTTCCGACTGAAAATGCCAAACACTTATTCATACGGCTTTTACCAGACCTGATATATATGAGCAACTGCCAATCCCTGACCTCACCCTCACGCCAGTGCAAGTGGGAAGTCTGCTCATGCGGCCATTAGCATCAGCTAGTTTTGTTTGATATCCCAAATAGAAAACCATTTCTTCTCTCCCTGTGGGAGTTCGGGAATTTACTCCATCTTCCGCTTTAAAATCTCCTGGTTTCCAAATGTCTCTGTTGTTTCCATAATCAAAAATATGATTGTTTTCTTTACAGTTGTCTAGAAGTCTGGCTTTAAAGAAAATAAACAGTGCTTTCCCCCTGACTTGTAACTTGAATTCATATTTTCCAAGTCCCGGGAAAAGTGCACTCTTTACCAAAAGATTGTAAAAAATCAAAATAAGATAAAATTTTATTTGTACTATATTTCTAAGCAATAATGTGGCTTGTATATTGGAATCTATGTATTTTCTTAAGGACTCACTTGTTTTCAGTGTTTACTTCTGGCGTTTTCTAGATGGTGCGTGACTTGTACAGAAGTATTCTTTACATGTGTGTTCCCAGGTAACGAGAGAATTAACGGGAAGATTTGCCACATACACAGTGGGGGCAGATCAAAACAAGGTTTTCGGTGAAAATTTAAAAAAGAGAAAAAGGAAAAGGAGCATGTGTGGCCCTACAGAATGAGGCGCTTAATTCAGAAAGAGAAGAGAGAATCAGAAAGCATGATTTATGGTCCCGCAGTCCAATAACTCTCGTGTCCAGAGAAAGGAGTTGTAAGGTATAAAGCGTTTCCTGTAATATGCCTCTTCAAGCACCAGATTGATACATCTTCAAAAATGAGTCCCTACCCCCACATGGATACTGCAGCAGAGAACTGTCTTGAAATCTCCCGACTCACAACACCCTCATTGTCAAACTAACAAAGACGAGGCTACAAGCTGTGTTTGGGTTTTAGTTCGCAGAGCACAAGGCCTAAGAGCTCCGGAGAAACTGTAAAGAAGCATGCCCCCGTTTTCCCACTTCAAAAAGAATAGAAGGACCAGTTATTCACCAAGCAGGATTTCCACTGTCATTCCAGGATTTGACTCACAGTGAGGAGCACCCTCCTACATGACAGGACGAGGGGAAGTTTAATGGCCGTGCTCTTCGGAGAAAGCTGGGTTACTGCAGACCTGCAAAGACCGCCCAGGAGCCCGGAGCCAGTCAATAGCGGGATCAGGGGCCGTTCAATATCCTTCATATTTTGAAAGTACACATTTTGATCCTCCCAACTTTTCTTCAAACTCACATTTTTGGGGGTGCACATATCATTTTATCCAATTTTCATTATGAACTGGGCAAATTAAGAATTATCTGATGCATTTCTATGGATGAACAAGCAAATGGTCAGGGAAGCCAGGCTCCTTGCGTAGTTAATAAAGGTCAGAGTGAGGTTCAAACCATGGTTTTTCAAACTCCAAAGTTCTTTTTCCTGATATCTAACTACCAATGGATCAACTGACCAATGAATGCCTCATTTCCAAGAGGTATGTGGGTGGGGAGAGAAGGACAGAAATAATAGGAACATTAATTTGGTTGATTATATTTATATCTGCTTATTTTTTAAAATTTTGGTTTAGAACCCTTAAAAAAAGAAATTATGTTATCTACAGAAATCACATGGGTTTTACTTAAAATAATTTAAGCAAAAGTAGTCTTTTTTTCACCTTTTCACTTTTAATGACTTCCTTTGGAGACACTCTGATGAATAATAACTCAGAACAAAGAACAGATTGATTGAGACAGCGCAACCCCACCACTGGTTTTACTATAAGGAAACACACCACCACCTCCGGGATTAATAAAATCAGACCTGACGGGCAATGTAACATGGAAAGGATTGGAGGGTTCTTTGGGGATCTCACGCTCATCACGGCAGCCATGTGAGGAAACGTCACTACCACTTGAAACAGTCACATTTCTCTATACAGCATACAAGATAAGGAAAAAGTCAGAGGGCACACTACATATTTCCTGAGAAGAGGCTCTCTCCACCCAGCCCTGGCCGTCGGAACTGGGTTTTATCAAGGAAGCTGCCAGTCCTCAGCATTTCTCCAATTAACATTTTACTGGGGTTGAGACTGCAGCTTCACGGAGCTCAGCTTCGGGAGCTGCAGGGAAAACAGGATGCAATTTCCTACTGAAAAGTGATTCATATAGAATGTGTCTTCATCTATAGCATTTTTAATAAGAAAATGAAATTAATATTGCCGTCTTAGTAACGTAACTCTATTTCATAAAAATTAACTTAGAAATTGGCATTTTTCTAGAGGGAAAAAAAAGACCTCAGAATTTAACACATGCCTGAATATTCAGCTGAAATATCACGAAGCTAGAATTGTAGTATCTAATTATGGCTTCCGTTAAAATGCACAGAAGCTGGAAATCTTCCAGCTGCGGGTAACAGAATAATGTGACGCTGACGGTCTCAAATGCATCTATTGTTAACAGCCTCCTGGTGCACCTTTCCCCCTCCTTTACTCTCCATATTCCTCTGTCCTAATGTTTCCCTGTGTCATTTTACGTGTGTCTCTTGTAGACAGAATATGCTGAAATTTAGTTTCCTTTTTTGTCCAAACTCATATCTCTGTATTTTAAACAAAGAGAGTTTAATTCCTGTTATACCTTTTGAGATCATCAATATATTTGGCATTCTTACTTTTAAACAAAAAAATATTTTATTCATTTATTTTTAGACAGAGGAGAAAGGTGGGAGAAAGAGAGGGAGAGAAACATCAATGTGTGGTTGTCTCTTGTGCGCCCCCTACCGGGGACCTGGCCTGCAACCCAGGCATGTGGCCTGACTGGGAATTGGACCGGCAACCTTTTGATTTGCAGGCCGGCACTCAATCCACTGAGCCACACCAGCCAGGGCTGGAATTATTTCTAATTGTCTTTTTTATTGTTCCTATTTGTTTTGATGTTTGCTATATTTATTTTTCTTTTTTTCTGCCATGATTGGGATTTAAATTTTTAAATTCCACTTCCCCACCCACTGCCGCTGTTGAGGACATGACACAGTCTATTTCTGTTCTTCAGTAGCTGGGTGTATTAACTACGGTTTGTCCAGAGAGAACGAAGCCCTTTGTACTCTTTAACGTCCTTTTAACTACAGATGCTCCTCAACTTACGGTGGGCTCACATCTCAATAAACCCACCTCAAGTTGAAAACGCATTTAACACACTAATCTACCAAATATCAGAGCTGCCCTCCCTTCAGCGTGCTTGGAACACATACATTAGCCTACAGTTGGGCAAAATCCCCTCACTGCTCAGCATCACCAGAGTATTGTACTGTCCATTGCTAGCCTGGGAAAAGATCAAAAAAAAATTTTTTTTTGAAAAGATCAAAATTTGAAGTACACTTTCTACTGAATGGCTGGTGCTTTCCTACCATCATAAAGTTGAAAAATCATAAGCCAAACCATCTTATGTTAGGGACCCTCTGTACTGGCTTCAGTCATCCTCTTTCTATGGGCTGCTGGTATATCTTCGAAGGTGACATGACCCAGTCTTGCTTACAGAGACATGGGATACTTTGTGAGTCTTGTGAAACCGAAGCCCATGTAGGAGACGCGGGTACATCCCTCGTGCTCTCGTACTGAGTCTGTGCTGGGTTCACCCAGCCAGCCACGTGTTCCACGAGCAGGTCTTTTTGGGGTCCCTCTCATGGGTTAATAGATTTCTTGATAATAAAACCAGATTGCTTTATGTGTGAGGAGTTTGTCTGCATGGGTTATACTGTATATTCAAAAGGAACAAAGATGTCATCTTCTATTTCTTTTCCAACCTCTCACTCAGTTGTTGTCAAACCTTAGTGACACCAGAGTCTCGGTGTAAGTTTGACAGTCGTGCGGGGCCTAGGGATTCCCATTTCCAGCAAGCGCTTTATCAAATGGCGACAAAGCACAATCACAGAGACAGGCTCGGTCTGTGCAGTCAGTTCTGCCTCACTTTGGTGAACCGCAAATATTCACCGCAGTGAGGCAGATAGGTGCCTGAGAATGCGGGGGCGGGGGGTGGGGGGGCGGTAGAAGTCCACATTTCTGTAAACCCGTAGTTCAAGTACTAGTTGACAAGGCCTTGATACTGTGGTGTGCAGAAGAAAAGTTACTCAAGAGTAATAATAACCATGGTTACCTTTGATCTGTATATTTGTCCGACACATTTAATCTTATAAAGTTGTACCCAGCACCTGATTCTTTCAAAATGATGTCTCGCTGAGAAGCTCTCAAAATAGATTAGGACAGGTAAGACAGCAAGAGAATCTCCGAGATTGGGAAAATGTTGCTCACTGGCAAGAAAAATCATGCACATTAAGAGAATTTCAAGATTTTAAAAATGCTGCCTAATGTCAAATGGCAGCCAGTTGTACACTTTTCTAAAAGAAGATGTGTTTCTGGTGGCAAATTGTTTTCCAGACAGAAAGTTGCTTTTAAAAATAATAAAGAATAGATTGTTCTCTTGTGTGGATTTATAGTTCAGTTAAAGGGGACAATGCTTCATGCTAATAAAGTACCTTTGCTTAACAATATCATAACTGCTACTTCTAACTCTCCACAATTATGTGCCAGCTGGTACCTGGCACTTGTTTAATCTAGCATTATTTCTACCCCCATCTTGTTGCCAGATACATTGAGTTGGTCCATTCTGTGAGCAGCTATCCATCTCCTGACCTCAGGCTGGCCGCTGTCTTCCCTTAGAAGAGAAAATGAGATCTTGTGGCTGTTGCTCCAGAGTTAATTTGACTTTGATCTCAAAAGCCCTGTCTGGACACTGCTTTCCCGGAAGTTCTCTTAAACAGCGGGCCAGCGGAGTGAGAAAGAATGACCTAGTGATGGCCAATATCACCAGTGCTCCTCCTACTGACATATTCAATTACCAGATGATTAGTGGACACACGCCCAGGGGCAAAAACTGTTGGGTGACCTTGAAAAGGTATGGAATACAAGGTCTGCCCAGAAGGTATCCAGCCATGTAATATGAAAAATAGAGACATTTATTGAAGATACAAGATACAAAAACATTATACACAGGACAATGATGCCTCAGTCCCCTTCAAAGTAGGCACCTTGGGACTTCACACAGTTCTCCTAATTGCCATCAGCTTCCGTGTCATATTTTCCTGAATCTCATCAATGGTCTGGAATCTCTTCCGTTTCAAAGGTGATTTTAGTTTTGGGAAAAGCCAGCAGTTGCAGGGCATCAAACATGGGCTACAGGGGGGCTGAGTCACCTGGGTGATTTGATGTTTTACTAAAACTCTGCACAAGACATGATAACTGAGCAAGCATGTTGTCATGATGAAGCTGCCCATCACCGGTTGCCTATAGCTGTGGCCTTCTGAATCATCCAAATAGTTTCCCTGGAATGTTCAAGCTTAACACAAAATTTGATGCAGATTTGTTGCTCTAATTGCTCAGTCATTTTGAATGCGATGGCCACACAGTACACATGCTCACTCAAATGGTGTCTACCACCCCCACTGACTAGTACAGTGAAGTCGTCATTGTCCACACATGCGCATTCCAGTCCCCCTCCTTGGCTGCCAGGTGGCATTGATGACATGCAAACTGTTCTCGTTATATTAACAATGGCTGGACTATATTAACAAAGGCCCGGTCAAATTTCACCCTCTCGGTTCAAAGTGTGACTCCACCCCAACTCACAATTGAGATCAAAGCCTTTACCTAATATTTTCGAACTATTTCTAAATGATTTAATGTGATTGTTTTAAATGTGTAACAGCATAAAATTCGAGGATAAAAAAATGTGTAGAATAAAAACATTTTTCCCTTCACCACCTGTTCCCCCAGAAATCCAGTTGCCCTCCGCAGAGAAGCCTTTGTCACCATTCTCTTATGTATCCTTCCAGAATTGTGCTATGTCCATATACAAAATTCATAACCCTTTTCACAAATGTCTATTTAGTACTCTGTATGTACTAGGCATTGAATACAGTGCATATATCAATGAACAGGAGTCAGTTTTCCATGCCTTAAAGGAGTCTGCAGTCTAGTGTGGGGAGACACACAATACATAAGATAGATACGCTAATTTTATAGTCTATCAGAAGATGATAGTTACTTTGGAGAAAATTCAAACGGGGAATGTGGGTTGAGAGTCTTGGGGAGGAACAGAAATGGCTGACAACATTTAAGGGTGGTCAGAACAAGCCTCAGGAACAAAGTAGCAATTGAGCAGACCCGAAGGAGGAGGAATAGCAAGTCCTGTGTCTGTCACAGACAAACATCCAGGAAGAGTAAGTTTGGGAGCAGAGTAAGAAATTAGGTTAAGATCCACAGTGGACCAAATCAGGCTGAAATGTGTCACTGTAATAAACTGAGCATCTATTCTGCAGAAAATAGAGAGCCGTCAGAGGATTTTGAGCAAGGAGTGTGACATGATCTGACATACATTTTGGCAGGATATCCTGGATGTTTCCTTGAGAATAGCCTGAAGAGGAGCAAGGCTTGGGAGAGCAGCAAAGAAGTGTGTTGCAATAATACGGTCAGTGGATGATAACTGTTGGCTTGGACTAGGACAGCAGCCATGCAGGTGGGGAGAATGGGCCCGGTTCTGGGTATGTGTTATCTGAAGGCAAGGTCAACAAGAATATACTACGGCTTACATATGGGCTGTAAGAGGAAGTTGGGTATCAAGAGTGACTCTTAAGGATTTTAGCCACAATCACTGAAAGAATGAAGGGGACATAGGAAGCCTGAAGGAGGAATAGGTTTTTTTTGTGGGGGAGATGAGAAGTTCTTAGATATCCGAGGCTTGAAATGTTTGATAAACATCAAATTGGAGACCTAAACAGACTGTAAGATATACAAGTATAACATCAGGGAACACATCTAGGTGGGAGATGAGAATCTGAGAGTCGAAAGTAAGTAGATGTTGCACGAAGCCGTGAGTTTGGAGGAAACCCTGCATAAGTAAGTGTACATGGAGAAGGAGGGGACAAGGTGGAGCCCCGAGTCTCCCCAACTGTCAGTCACAAAAGAGTCCAGGGAGACAAGGCAAGGAGACTGAGAAGGAGCAGCAATGGGGAGGAGGAAAACCAGGGGGAGGTGTGCTGGAAGCTCAGGGAAGAAAAATATTTCAGGAAGGAGGCATGACAATTGTGTCTAATGCTGCTAAACGATTTATCAAGACCTAGGTCAATAGTGGTATTGATGAGGAGAGTTTTAGTGGGACAAAACCAAATTAAAATGGATCTGGGAGTAAGAAGCAAAGAGGAACTGGAGAAAATGAGTACACTTTTAAGTCTCTTGAAGAGTCTGGCTGTAGAAGAGGGCCAGGAAAATGGGTACTAACTACAGGGAGAATATGTGATCAAAAGGAGACTTGTTTTGTTAATGGGACAAATAAAAATCTTCTTTGAATGCTGTGGTCATGATGTAATAAAGAGGGAAAATGTGTGTGTTTACAAGTACTCATTTTGTTGCACATGATACATAGTTACACACTAATCTGAACTTTTTTTTCCCCCATTTAATGACAGTATTCCATCAAGTTTAAGTTCTCACTGACCAGGAGACACACCGTTATTATTCTACTGCTATGGAGGAAAAAAAATATTCTGCCACTTAAACTATGACAGGCCATTATTTGAAAGACACTCGCTGACTTCAGAGATGTTCAAATGCCAAAAAAAAAAAAATCCTCTTATAAACAATGACATATGATCTGCATCTGGGAAATAGTTACCATCTCAATAGAGAAAAGTATATTTCGTGGAGGCTGCAGCATATTTCACTTTGTCCGTGTGCCATAGCCAATCCAGCCAGTTCTTTTCTGATTATGACTTATTCCCTTTAAATTCTCTGATGTTATGGAAATGCTGCAGTGCGTATCCTTGCGTACACAATCATCTTTACCCTGTCCAGGCAAATCTGTAAGCGACGTTCCCAGAGGCGAAGTTGTAATCTTTTGGATAATCCAATGGCTGTGCATAAAGGTTTTTGCCAACCTCCAACCACCGTCTCCCAACCATGCCCACATCCTAATCCACAAAACCTGTGATGATATCGCTTTACACGGCAAAGGGACTTTGTGATTAATTCAAGGATCTTAACTTAATTATCCTGGATTGTTCACGTGGTACTCGTGTAGTCTCAGGAGTCCGTGTAAGTGAAGGACGGAGGCAGGCGAAGCAAAGAAGGGACGGGAAGAGAAGCCAGAACATGCAGTGGTCAGAGAGACACGCCTGCCGGCTTTGAAGGCGGGAAGGGGGTCAGCAGGCAAAACCAAATCCCTCTAGAAACCAGAAAAGCAAAGAAATAGATATCCCCCTAGAGATAACAGCTTTATTAAATAACAGAGAAACTTTCCTCCATTTTCTATAACCTGAAACAGTTGGAACAGGGTCAGAGTTATTTATTATTTAACATTTCAGTCGAATTATGTTTTGAAATAATCTCTTTTAAAAGTGGATCTGTATAGATTTTCCACATACCATATGATTCCTTATGAGTGATCCCACTCATCCACATTCTTTATTATGTTTGTATAGAGCTCAACAAAATAGTCTCTTTTGATTCTTTTAATTTCTACTGCACTTGCAGCCCTTGCCTTTTTTTTTTTCTTTTTTGTATTTTGCTTTCTCCTCTTTCTCTGTATGGCAGCTAATAATTTATCTATTTTTTTCTGTACCAGTGTTTCAACTTACTTATTAATTCTACAATTTTTTCTCTTTTCCCATTTATTAAAATCTGTTTTTATCCTTCTTAACTATTTTTTGCTTTTCTTAGCAGTTCAAGTTATTTTTTGTTTATTAGTACGTTACTTCATGCTCTGATGATCTTGGCACACGGTTTTGGGTGAGAGCTTTAGGTTCTCACATATCACACTTTCATCCATCTTTTCTGGGTGCATTTCAATTTGGGTTTTGATTTCCTTATTTTCTTAAGGATTAGTTAAGAGACATTTTTGAAATGTCCATATAACTATGTTTTTGTTGATTCAAACACAATGATATTGTGAAATTTCTCCTTTTATTGCATTTGATCAAAGAATGCTTTTGTTCTTATTTTGGCTTTGGTAAAATTGCTGAAATTTTTATATGACCAATATATCGATTTTTGCAGATATATAGATTCCATTTTTAATTATTATTTAGGATTTCTATAAGTTTAACTATTTTTGTCCATTTGGTTTATTGATGACTATAATAACTCAAGGTCTCCAATTTTGCTTATATATCTGGTAGTTTTTAAATGAATCTTGACACTGTTCTATTTAATGATTAGATATTCACATTGTTAGTGCTTCATTGTGAACTGTACTTTATTTCCTTATGATGTGTGACTCTTTGTCTAGATTTGCCCTGGATTCAAATTCATCCAGGAGCAAGGCTGGCCAGAGTCTCACTTCTGTTTGCATCTGTCTGGGATATCTCTGCCTATCCTGTGATTTCCTCCCTTTGTTGGTCCCTTGATTTTAGGAGTTTTCCTTAAATACAGAATGTAGGTAGGTTTTGTGTTGTAGGCCTACATCATCTGATCAAAACTGGTTTTTGTCCTATTTCAGCTTTGGTAAATTCGCTGAAGTTTTATTTTTGCCCAGTAGATTAAATGTTGCAAATATTTCTAGAGTACCTAAAAAGAAAAAAAAAAGAGGTATAAATGCCAATAATGAAGATCTGGGCTCTCTATACCGATTATTCCTCAGAATACAGCACACTGTGCACTGATCCAATACGCTTTCTATGTTCCGAACAAGTTTTCCTGTTTTGTGTTTAATATCCATGCTCATACATGTTGGTGCCTCTTTTATAGTGAATGTTTATAATGTAAGAATGTAATGGGCAGTAGGTACAGATGACTTGTGAGGAAAGGTATAGACGTGTTTTCTTTCTGATGACTTTCCAGTAGGATTCTCAGCGTTTTCTGCACTTGTGTGGTTCCATCCCATGCCCCATCCCACTCCCAACACACAGAACTCATCAGCCTTTTCAGATATTTAAAATAAAAATAATCTGCCTCTGAAGATTCTCTGTGTTCCTCTGTTTTTCGCCACAGGGGATTTTCATCATACATCAACTTAGGCTCTGGGAAAAAAATGTGCAGGTAAATAGCATGTTAGAATTTTTTGGCTACTGTTCCCAGCTGCGCAGTCTGCTGCTTCTCCAAAAGCCTGACAACTTTACTTTTTGTGTCGACTTAATATATTACGTTCTTAGTCTAAATGAGCATAAATGTCAACATGCAGCATCCAGAATAGCCCTGCGGCATCTCAACCTTCAGCTTTTGGGGAGAATGCCAGAGGTTATTCTCTAAGATGCTTCTCGACTGCTAATGATTAGCACCTCAAAGCTTAGAGGCCCTTGGGACTCCTCATCTGAAAAAAATGCCCATTAGCAGAAGCTACACCGGTGTGTGTGAAGGAGGGAAAACAAATTTCTCCAGACACCCTGTCCTGGCGAGAGGATCGAACAGTGGGTGTGCTTGTCACTTGATCGTTCTCTGCGTTAATGTTGCTTCAGGCGCTGCTCATTTTAAGTTTTGCCTTAGCACATAATTGTATTAAAAATATGGCCGTGAGAATGCTGATGGATGGAGAGAAAACATGCCTTGTTTAAAACACTCATAATTTATAATCAACTGGGCTTTAACAATGGAAAAATGTCACTTAAAATGCTGTATGCTTTTAATCTGTTCTGAGGGGGTAATGACATCTATATGAAATTTTATAGATTTGAATGTAATGTTCATCAAAGGGTTCTCCATTTTCATTTCAGTCCCCTCCTCTTTGATAGTTACTTTAATCTATGGAACTGCATTCTCAAGTACTCAATGATTATTAAATGTCAGCATCTGGATAATGGAGGTGAGGCCAATGCAGGAGCAATTAGAGTTTTACCATTTCTCACTGCTAGACATCCTTGAGCAGTCTGGTTTAGAAACAGACCTAGGAACGGAGTCGATGACGGGGTTGGGAGAAAAGCAGGCTTTCCTTTTCCCTTGCAGCAATAGTGCAGAGGGTGACAATTTGTGAGTGCCTACTGTGTGTCGGGCAGTGTGCCAGAGACTGCCGGGAATCAAGGAAATGGCAGATGGGTCCCTGTCTTAGTGGATTTGTGGTCTAAGGGAAGCACCCAGCTCATGAGTAAATAAAGGGGTTAAATTTTATCTCGGATCCGTGAGAAGTCCTTGCAAGGTGTAAGCAATGGAGTGGGGGCATCTGATTTACACGTTGAAAAGGTAAACTCTGGCCGCTCTGCAGGCAGGGAGCTGGCGGAGGGCTGGCTGAAGCAGCTCCGGAAGCAGAAAGTCTACCGCAGTGACTCAGTGGCAAGGCTCGGAGATGGTGGTGGGTGGACGGGAGGCATTCCTGAAAGGGGCGACGGGATTTACTACTGTTTAGATGTGATGGTGCAAGTGGAAACCAATCACAGGTCTCTTCTAAGGGTCGGGCTGGAGCAGTGGGCAGAGGGAACCATTTCCTGTGATTAGGGAGAGGGGCCAGGACTGTGTCCAGGGCCCATCATATGCCTAGAGTATTCCCAGGGATTTACTTCATTACCTATAATATCCACAAAACCTTGTATGTTAAATATTATCCTCATATCACTGATGAAGCAACTGAGACTGAAAGCTTGAGGCCATTTATCTAATGAGTTAATAAAGTCAGAATTCAACCTTATTCTGGCTTCCAAACTCAGTCTCTTTTTTTCTCTTCTACTACTCTTGATATAGTTTAGGGTTTTTAATTTTTTTCATTTTTAATTCTGTGCTTATATCCTATAATAATTGGCATTGGTCTTAATATAAATATGAATTTATTACAAAATATTGCAAGTCCTATTAGGACTTTAGTAGGGTTATAAATACATCTTTAAAACTAATTAATATTGAGGTTGCTGTAAAATATATATGTAGTATTCAAACTAGTTTCTTGCTTATTGTCTATGTCAGCACCTGGATTAAGATGGCATCTAAACTATCAAAACAAAGGTAGCATCCTTAAGTATTTAAAAGGACTAAGAAAAGTGGCTAAAAGCTGTTTCAACAAGTCTGTTACAAAACAGATTTATGTTATCTTTTTGTTATGGCTGGACAGAGCCACACGTAGTAAAGCACGTGGCTGACCTGGTGACTTAATTTAGTTCTACGGATGTTTATCTAGTGCTTATTATGTGCAAGGCAGTCGATTAGATTCTGAAACACTAACCACAAAATTAAAGTGACTAGGTATGAGCAATATCTGCAGGATTGGAAAATAGCTGGCAAATACTTAAACAGGAAATAAAACTGTGATAAAGGGTAACCTGTTGAGCTGCAAGAAGATGACCGGAAGGGAGTAATAGAAATGAATGTCAGGTTCAGTTTGTGCTACAATTTCATTAGCAATCTGGAAGAAGATGTACATTAATGAGAATGTCCACATGATACTAAATAGGGAATTGTCAAGTGTACCAGTGAAAACAGAGAGAATATTATGGCAAAGGCTAATAACAGCAAAAAGTGAAAGTCAGGCATACAGAAAAGATTTAATTGCATGAAGTTCCACATTAAAATCTACTATATTCTACATAAAGAATCAAGATTCAAAAAAGAAAATAAAGCTAATTGGATGAAGCATGTACCAGAGGTGAGAAAAACCAGTAAAATACTCAAATCTAAAGAGCAAATGTTATATATAGATAGAAAAAAAAAGAGAAGGTTGTAAAACTAATTGCTAACCAAATGGACTAAAAATATTTTGTGTTGCTGTGAGTATAGAAAGTCTAAACCATTTTTTAAAGCTTCAAGCAAACAGTGAACCAGAAGTCAAGAATGAAGGAGTTTACTGAATTAAGAATTTTATGCCATGCAAATTCTACTCCATCTTTTCGTTTGTAGTTCGGGGTACAGAATGGCCCATGACTTCTCGCTACTCCTTTGATGGAGTCCCTACCACCTGAAATGATGCAAAAATTGCACTACTTTTCGAAGTCAGTAAAGGTTCTGTACTCATAGCACCGCTGGCGGTTGGGATTCCAGCCCAGTGTGGCATTCTACTTTCTATTCTAGAGGAGAGATGCCCTCCACAACCCCACAACCCCACATGGGCACTGTCGTTAACCACTGAACCTAGAAACCTCCCCCCACCCCCGCCTTTCGTGTGTGCGCACGCGCACTCATTCGCTCTACCATATATTAATTCTATTATCTAAGTTTGTCCTTGGTTTACACAAGGAAAGGAAGCTTCAGACCTTGCTCCGCAACACCCTCTGGGCATGCGCACAACATGGATTCACAGTGATTGGTAAGGCATGGGTTACTCACTTAAAGACGAAAACTCACCATTTGATATTAAGCACATGTCTGGCTCTTTTGCTCACTCTCTCTTCCACCTAATACCAAACGGAGGAGGTAATTTCCATGGCCACTCTGCGTTATAGTTTGGTTGTAAGGTGCATGGTACAATGTACTTATTTTTCTTTAAGCAGAGCTCGCTTTTATTTGACAACAGTGAGAAGCCAGGCCTTTTGCCCATGTTCCCTCTTGCATTCCGCATGACAGAAAGATCAGCACCTCCATTTTCAAAAAGTACTTCTTTCAACAAATTCAGTAGCAGCATCGTGGCTCTCCTTTGAACGTGATTATTTTACATGTATTGGCCCAGAAAAGGTTAATTAAAACCATGAGTGTGGGAAGGTGCCATGGTCACTGGGTTCCTGCCGGATAAAGCTTTTTGATAGCTGAGCCTATCCACCTGTGATAACGGTGGCAAAGAAGAAGGTGGGGTCATTGACTCTAGAATGCTGAGAATTACTCACTATTATATTCATATGTAACCCAGTGCAACATTGAGAAAAATACTCAAGCATTTCAGGAGGAGACAATGTGAAATATTTTTTAAAACATTTTATTTGTAAATATTTAAGGCATTTCCTGTGTAATCTCAGTTCTAGGGTATCTCTGTTTCATCTATATTTTAGGGACATAGAATGATGCCATGGAAAATTCCCCAAACTAGAAGACCTGAACCCTGAATTGCATATGGGTGTGATAAAAATGAGGTAAATGAATATAATATTGGGCTCCTTTAACTCTTTTAATAATATTTATTCTGCACCAACTGGAAGTAATCTCTCTTCTGAATGTACATAATACTGAAAGTGTACCTTGCTTATTTATTTTGTCCTCCTTACTTTATTTTACTCCTTTATTCAGCAAATATTTATTGAGTGGAAACATTTTGCTGGGCTGTGTCCTAACTGGGAACTGTCCTTGCCTTAAAGAAGCTTCACAATTTTATAATAGGTGGAGGAGACAGACAAGAAAATAGACAATTAAAATAGGTAAAACTGGAGTCATGGAGAGGATGATACATGTAAGGAAACTGTTGAATACCAAGGAGGGAACCACCCTAAAAGATTAGTGGGAACATCAGTTGGCTTCTCACTTGGGGCTGGGAATTGTGCCTATTCCCATCAGCCAAACCAGATAATCTCAAAACCATAGACTATTGAATAAAATACTATTTTCTGGTCCCACCTAAAACATTTTAGAGGCAAGACCTAAATAATCTATTTTCAAGTAATGTAACTACATCCAAAATATAAAGCTTAAGAATAATTGCAGGAATACAAAAACATCTAGCACTCAAAAATATTAAAAATTACAATGCCTGGAAGCTACCCCAAAATGATCAGGCATGCAAAGAAGTGGCAAAATACCACTTATATTAAGGAGAAAAAGCAATCAAAACAGATGCAACACTGACCAACATATTAGAATTAACAGACAAGGATACCAAATAGTTACTGTACCTGTATTCAGCGTGTTCAAAAACTTAAGCTGAGACATTAAAATATATGTAAATGATTCAAAATGAACCTTTAGACTTGCAAACAACAATTTACTGGGTGGGATTACCCATAGATGAAAAAATATATGGCATTAATAACAGATTGGAGATTGAAGAAGAAAAGGTTAGTAATTTGGAAGATATAGCAATAGAAACTACCCAAATAAAACATAGAGAGCCTTTGTTATTATTATTCCTTAATGACAAGGTTATAGTAAGCTATGGAGCAACTTCAAGAGGCCTAACATATGTGTGATTGTAGTGCCTTAGGGAGAGATGGAGAAGAGGAAACAGAAAACATATCTGAAAAACCATTGTGTGAAACTTTAAACACAGACCCCAAAAGCGCAAAAAATACCAAACACAACAAAAAACAGAAATGAAGATCCTAGTTCAAAGCATATCATAAATAAGATCCTCAAAAGAAGTGATAAAGAAGAAATCTTAAAAGCAATCAGATTTTTAAAAAACCTGAAAGAAACGTGCAGAGGAGGAAAAAAAGGCAATTACCGTAGACTTCTCTTTGGAAACAATGTAAATAAGAACACAATAGAACAGCAACCTTAACCTACTAAAAGAAAGAAAAATCGGCTGCAATGAAAATACCTTTCAAAAATAAAAGTAAAATATTCTCTCAGTCACACTAAAGGTGAAGTAATTCTTCGCAAGCAGGCCCTCGCTGTAAGAAATGTTAAAGAAAGTCTTGTAGGCGTAAGGAAAACGACGCTGTAGAGCAACATTGATTGACACATAGAAATTAGGAAGGAATGTTATCTTTATTCCCAGGTGACATTATTGTCTCTGCAGAACATCCAATGAGTTTCCCAATGGCTCTAATGGAATCTACATGAAAAGCTATAAAAATAATTGAGTTTGGCAGTGTTTCATGATAAAAGATAATATCCAAAAATTCATTACTATCCATATATTAACAACAATCACTAAGGATTTGAAATTTTAAAACAGTACCATTTATAATAAAATAAAAAATATGAAATACTTGGGCATTAATATGACCAAAGAGGTGTAAGACCAGTACACTGAAAACTGCCAAACATTTATTAGAGAAATTAAGTGGAGAGTTATACCATGTTCATGGATAGAAAAATAAATATTGTTAAGATTTCAATTCCCTCCCAATTGATCTATACATGTAAATAATTCCAATAAAAATCCCAGCAGGCACAGGCACTTTGTCGAAATTTTAAAACTATTCTAAAATTCATATGGAAATTCAATGGACCTAGAATAAGCAAAACAACTTTGGGTTTTAAAAGAAGTTGAAAGACTAACATTACCTGAAGTGAAGTCTTATTACAAAGCGATTATAATGAAGACAGTGAGATATTGTCATAAAGCTAGAAAAATATATTAATAGAACAAAACAAAATGTCCAGAAATCTCTTTATCTCTCATTACATACACACATACCCCCACACACATAAACGGAAAATTCAGTGGAGAAATAACTGTCTTATCAACAGACAACATTAGAACAATTGGATATCACCTCTGCCAAACAGAATAAAAATAAATTTTATTCATACCTTGTACCTGTACAAAAATTAACTTGAAATGGCGCATAATCCTAAATGTAAACCCTTAAACTCAAAAGCTAATAGAAAAAAGCATAGGAGAAAAATCTCTGTTTTTAGTCGTGATTTCACAATTCTAACACCAACATCACAACCCAAGAGAGAAAAAAATGATAAATTTTACTCCAAGTTTTTAAAATCATGCTCTTCAAGATACTGCTGGGAGAATTAAAAGACAAGGCAAATAACAGGAGCAAGTCTTAACAAATCCCGTACCTGACAGGATTTGTATCCAAAATATATAAAGAACTCATAAAACTCAGTCATAAGGAAACAATAAAAAATAGGCAAAAGATCTGAAAAGATGCTTTACTAAGGAAAATATATGAATAACAAATAAGCACATGAAAAGGTACTCAACATCGTTGGTCATGAGGGAAATGCAAATTAAGACCACAGGTACCATTCCACAGCCATTGGCAACTACACATCCCAGTACCCAAAGCTGGGGTCAGTGTGGAGTAGGTGGAGCTCTCCTACACTGCTACTGGGACACCAAGTGGCACCGCTGCTTTAGGAGGATGGTTTGGCAGTTTCTTAAAGTTCCACCTGTGCCCACGATATGATGCAAGCAGGCCATCCCCAGGAATTGACTCAAGAGAAATCAAGACAAATAGTCATTCAGGGCTTGCATAAAAAGGTTTCCAGCAGCTTTACTTATCATTTCCCTAAACCAGAAACAACCAAACTGTCTACCAGTAGGTGAACAGATAAACAATTATGGTTTATTTCTCTGATGAACTACTACTCAGAAATAAGAATGAATAAACTATGGATGCACACAAAATATGGGTGAATCTCAAAATAACAACACACAGCAAAAATAGCCAGACAAAAAAGAGTATATATTTTATAATTTCATCTGTATAACCATTTCCAAAATGAAAGCTCATCTACAGTCGCAGAGTGAAAATCAGTGTGTGCCCGGGGGGAGGCTGGGAGGGTGAGCCAAGGGGAGGGATTCCCAAAGGGCTTTGGGGGATGACGGATATGTTCACCATCTTGATTGCAGTGACGGTTTCATGGTTCATACACATGTCAAAGTTTATCAGATTGTACACTCTGAATATTAATAGTTTATTGTAGAGATATAAGCAAAGATGCCTACCTTACCCTTTCCCCCTTGCTGCCTCCACACGTGTAATCACTATTAAAGCTGATGGGTGTCTACTCACTGCCTTTTTCCTCACCTTTTCTACATTTTTGTGTGCCCAAGTGATATATACTACTGTTTGTGTGTTTTAAGTGTACATAAATGTTAACCTAATGGGCACATTACCTTTTATTGGCTTTAATCTCTCCAGAGTATTGTGAAGGATATATGAGCTTCACTTCTGAAGTGGTACTTACTGCCTTCTAAAAAGATGCCAATATAATCCCAAGAGGGGAATAAAGCAAGAAGAGAAAACTTTTTCTGAAATGGGGAAAAAGAGAAGACTAAAAGAAGAAGAAAGAAAAGAAGTGATGAAGAACCTGGAGGCAAGGAGATAGAAAGACAGCCTAATAAAGTATTTCACAAGGAATCATCAAAAGGGTTCTAGAATTACAAAACAGGAATGAAAGGAATTTAAGATGAGACCATTAAAAAGATTTTTAAGAGGCTGCAGGAAATGAAAGTAGGATGAAACAGAAATGTCAGGGGAAATGACTTCCATAACAAACACCTGGTTAAACCAAGAGCCTGTGGAAGGGTCAAAAGAAGGCACTGCCAAGCAAGGGTGTGGGAGGAACTGCCCACAGCCAGGCTGTGAATGCACCACAGGAACTAACCAGACACCCAAACTGGAAGATACAGAACTGTAAAGAGAGGGTATGGATGGCAATAAAGTGTGGATTCTGAGGACAGCTCAAGAAAACCAACATTTATTAAAAGCTTTATTAGAAACAGGTTCAGCTGTGTCAGAAAATCCAAAGTAACAGTGGCTTCGCAAGATGGATTTTGGCTTCTCTCTTGCATGACAGAAATTCAGAAAGGAGCAGCACAGATCTGGAAGGTCACTCCACAGGTGGCAAGAAGGTGCCACCATCACGTCTGCTTTCATTTCATTGGCCTTGACTTTGTGCCCTGGCCATACCCGACTTTACGGAAGGCTGGGAAACACAGTCATCGTTCCTAGTGGCCATGCACCAGCCAAAAATGCATGGTCTGCCATTGAGCAACAAGAGGGGTGAACAGGAAAATGGGTGAACAATTAGCAGTCCTTGCTCCTAACTCCATTAGGCCAAGATAAGATTTTATATATATATATATATACACTCTCTTCGACCGAGCGCGCAGCTTCGGGAGAGACGCACATGGGTCGGTGAGGGAGGAAGGGGACACCCGCCTAGCCAGCCAGATCAGCCGAATCAACCCTGGCGATCAACGGGGTGACAGATGTCGCAGCCAGATCGCCCTCACATCCTATATATATGCTCTCAAATGTACCCTATGATATAAATATCATTTGCACTTTAGAGGTGAATAAAATGAGGGATCAAAGGTTCAAATGAATTACAGAAAGTCACAGTAAGGTTAAAGTCCAGATATGTCTGGCTGCAAAGCACATACTGTTTCACTGTTATAAATGGGAAATTTAAGAGTTGTGACCCTGGGGAAAGAATCTTGGAAAGAGCATAAATGTGAGTATAAAAAGGAGGCCGAGACCCAAGTAGAATGATTGAAATTGTATAAAAACAAAAACAGGACAGGGTATTAATGATTTTGTGTTGTTTTTTACATAAGAAATTGATGAGCAATGTCCATGGAGCATTTTTGGCTTCTGTTAGTGAAAACCTAGGTTTTTAACATATATTTTGTATAGGTTCACAATCCCTTACGTATATGCCAAATCCCCAATTTCTGAAAACCAATTTCTCTCCTAAATCATTTATTGGCAAAATCTAATTTAAACTGATGTGAGATTTTTTATTTTTATTGTTTAACTTATTCTGTGTGTCTGTTCACAGGTTTCGCTGCAGCAATATTAATGATTTGACTTCAGGGATAACTGTACAAGCCCTGGATGCTCTCTATGATATATGTACAATGTTACCTTTAAAAGTCTGAAACTTTTTATTTAAGAAATAAATCTGGCCCTAAGAGTTCAGATAAGGTAATGTAGACTATAAAACAATCTTTCTACTATTGAAAAATCAAATAAGGTAATATCTGAGAGAGTACACGGGGATGACTTGAAAATTCATAAATGTGGAATATATTATTATTAGTCCACGGACATATTGGCTCATTTGCCTTTAGCTCAGTAAATCAATACCTGAGGTGTGTTTTCTTTCATCAAAAGAATGTGTCTGTAAATTTACCTTGAATATAAATTTCTTAGACATTATTATTAGATAAATATTGTGATTTATGCTAATATTCTAATTAGCTTGGTTCAATTTGGTTGTAGAAAAATCTTCCTCAGACACAACACTTTATGTGTGGTTAATCCCCAAACCTGTGACTGGAACACCCATCACCACCAGCGGCGGCCAATATCAGGCCATTAAATAGATAAAGATATGAAAATGCTGTGTCCTGTTTGAAAATAATACATCTAAGCACCTGGCACTCATGATATGCACCATAAAAACACATAGACACCTCATTCTTCAACAAGAAGAATTATCATTAGCCTCAGTTTATAGGCAGTCAGCATGAGAGGGTTTCGAAGAATGGAAATTTTGCTGCGGAATCTGGTTGCTCATCCACATTGTCTAGGTCTCCACTCCCTGCTCACCCTGTGCCATTTTATAAATCGTATAGTTTCCCTTCGGTTCCTGCAGGAGTTATCATCACATAGTCTTTCATTGAGCTCGTACACACCCATGCAGCGAAGAGAGCACAGGAAGGTGTGCTAATGTGAATTGTTCTTTTCACGACACCCTTGGACACACGCTACGAATGACGCCATACACAATTTCCTAAGTGAGCAGTGAACTTCAAAACACTACAAGGCACATCTATGTCATCATCTTAGAAGCCAAAGGCCTATCCAGATAGGAGGGCTATAAACAAAAGAAGAATATTCTCATGTCTATATGGCTTTTCTTCAATAGAAGAAATTTCCTTTCACAGTATATGTTGCCTTTTGACCATTTCAGGGTGAGCATAACAGCCACGGATGGTGAAACAGCAACAAAAGAGGCTACCCAGGGCTTCTTCCCTGATGTTTACCAGAGCTAGCGAGCTAGGTTAGCTCAACTCGAAATAAATTAGAACACGGAAGACCACGGACATGTCACTGGAAGAGTCCCTCTTGGTTCATTTTTCCCTCTGAGCCCCACAAACTCCAAGAGGCAAAAGAAGTCTAGTGCCAAACCTAAGGATGCTGTGAGGATGGACTCACTCCGCTCTAGGCTTGATCTCCATGGGGCAGCTTCAAGCCAAGCAGAAGCATCCTGTAGGGTTAGTCTCTCCTCATTACCACCCATCATAGGCAAGTTGCTATGAGCAATACAGAAGGGAGGAGAACTGCAGAATTGTGGAGCTTATCATCTCCTGGTCTGAGATAAAAGGAGAACAAACCAGCTTCCACAGGAGGCAGCACACAGGAGGGACTTCTGGGTCTTAGGACCAATACACACTACAGGAGATGACTTAGGGCTCCTCCAGAAGCCCAGCACCTTCTTTTATCACTGTCTCAAGTGTCCAGGTGACCTAAGGAGGAAGGCAGGAAAGAGGAGGAGTGGGGAAGAACCAATCCTTTGGCACCTGGGGCCCCAGAGACACACACCTCCAATTTGTCAGCAAGGGCGAGAGAGGGCTTCTTGGCATCCAGGGGGAAATGGGGTTGTTTGGGAAGGTGTGAGATCTTGAGCAGGTAGGAGAGAAGGAAAAGACGGAGAGGGCAGCACAGAAACTGGGATCTCAAGGCTCTCAAGAGCGTGTGGGTGTCCCTGCACTGGGCTTAACGCAAAGAACCTCTCGGACCACTCCGTGGAAGGCAGATTTGCACTTGGCCATAACACCACAGACGCTAAATTATTCAATTACATTTTCTTTAGTCTTGTAAGCAAGCACACCATAAACCTGTGGAGACTGATTCACAGAAAAAGCCAAGTGCAGATTCCATAATGTAAAACAGTAATTATGCTGGCAATTACTCATTTTAAAGTCTAAGCAAGCTGCCTTTAATAAACCACAAACCACATATCACCAATACTCTCCTTTTTATTACAATAAAATAGCACTTTCCAGCTTGTAATTGCTTTATAGACCTAGAAATAGAATGTTGATGAGATTGTTTCCACAGGGTTCAAATATTTATGAAAATTCTAATAATTTTAAAAGTCAAAACACAAACATTAAAAAAAACCCATAAAAATGAAACAGTTTCTCTGTTGCTTTTCCCATTATCTTTAAAACAAGAATAAACATTGCCCTCACATTTTCTGGCTTCTTATTGGCCATTTCAAAGAAAAGATTTTTATAGACAAATTGGGATGGTATATGTCAGGGCTATTTCTAAAGGAACAGGATTCTTTATAAAAATGCACCTTGACTAAAGCCTTTCCCTAAAAAGCTTCATCATTTCAAGAAAGATATTGTAGCTGGAAGGAGAGAAGGGAATAAAAATGAAACAGAACAGAGATGGCGGCTGAGTAAAGTGGAGATAGTGGCAGCCACGACTCACAAGGGCATTTCCCAAATGTCTCAGTCCGTCTGGGCTGCTGTGACCAAGCACCACAGACTGGAAGGGTTACAAGCAACAGAAATGCATTTCTCACAGATCTGGGTGTTCACAGTCTGAGGTCAGGGTGCCAGAGTGGCCGGCTCTGGGAGGGCTCCTCTTCTGGGTCGCAGACTGACTGCTGAGTTCTCACGGCATCGTCATAGGGAGAATGGAGAGGAGGCAGGCTCTCTAGTGACCCTTGTGAGGACACCAGACCACTCATGGGGGCTCCACCCTCATGACCTCATGGAGCCCTCGTGACCTCCCAAAGATCCCACTTCCTATGACCATCCTGTGGTGGGGGTAGGGTTTCATCATTTAAATTTTGGAAGGGGCACGGTCTGTCCATACCCCAAATATGGCGCTCGTTCATTCTCTCATGTAACACATTTTAGTTAGGGCCTCTCTGTGTCCAGCATTGATTGTTGGAAGTTGTATCAGCAGTTATTCAGTTCTTTTTTCAAATTAAGTCTCTTATTATATCTTTCTATGTAAAAAAAAAGATTAAAGAGGAATTTTATGAAGCTAGGTATATGTCCTAAATTCAAGTTTAAAATTTTTATTTTGTATATTAAATCATCAAACTATACGGCAATTTTGAACCCCCAAATTTACAATTGGTAGTTATAGAAGTCAGCATCCAATTTATTTTTGTTTCCTCCTTTTTTTGTTGTTGGTAACATTATATATATATTTTAAAAACTTGACTCCTGCCAAAGAGGAGTCACAGGAGGTAACAGTTCCTGAACAGCATGAGAGCGCCCTGCACTCTCAAGGTGCTCCTCAGTTAAAGAGGCAGGACAAAAGCTTTGATCTAACGTCTCCACAAAAAGGACTTAACCTGGCCTTTATTTGTAGATTAAAAGAGTCACGGCTTGAGACATAATGGGGAGAGACTAGCTTTGTCGCCCTTGTGGAATTTAAATCTGGCAAGGAAGATAGACATTAGACAAAGTTAATTACACAAATTATTATTTTATAGTCATTGTGATACACGCTATGGAGTGCTATGTGGGTATGGAGCTAGGATGCTGACCAAGATTAGGGGCTTAGGAAACCTCAACATTGGATGACCGGTTGGGTGTAGAAGGCTGGGGAAAGGGAGGTGCCAAAGACTCTTACGTGGAGGCTGAGACAGGGAACCCCAGGTGAAGTAGGTTTGTTAGTCTCACTTTACTTTGCAGAGCAAGGGAGTCACATGTTTTGATCTCATATGTGTTAAAATTTGGATATCACATTTCTGAGTGTATTTTATCATATTTGTAATGCACAGTTAAATGATGTATTAAATCACAAAATTCGCCCCACCTATGTAGAATCTCTAAAGTACTTCTCTGGGATCCTCCTCCTGCTGCCTACCCATCACAGAAGTTCTTGGGGACACATGCCAGGGTTAAGTCCAAGTTCACCAGCAGAGCTCGATGCCAGCAAGTTCTATCTCATTTGAATGTTGATTTCCATACCTGTGAAATGAAAGCAATAAGGCCTACTTCGTGGAGTATTAAGGAACAAATAAAGTGAAATGTGAAAAGTGCTTTGCTCAGTACTTAGTAACTGATAGCCACGCAATATAGTACATTACACACCCATTTCCTCTCTCTTTCCTCTTTTATCAGTCTGTGACAAAGAAATGAGGATACACACTTTCCAGGGTTGGTATGAGAATTAAGTACCATTCTCTATGTGAAAGCATGTAGAAAGTGGCATACTCTCAAGAAGTGTTAGGAAGGAAAAACACCCTGAGGAAAAGCATGAGAAATATGGTAGTTCATTCTTACTCAGGACCAGACTCCCTCTGGGAGATAATCTGTCACTTACAGAAGGGCCACTGCAGTCCCCTTGGCCAACCTCGACACTAGTCCTTGGTGTGCACTGTTGCACATTTGCTTCATGCAAGTGAATAACAGAGTCATATGATCTGCCACACGTGTGTCCCCCTTGCAGGACATTTGGTCCTGTTCAAAACATCCACAGGGATACTTGGTCCATGACAATAGGTCCCTGGTGTTTGGGACTGCCCGAAACATCCATGGAGACATTGGTCCAGGCCAAAACGTCCTTGATCATGTGCCATTACCAGCAGGCTACCAAGGCAGTAGGGTGATTATTGGCAATATAGCCATGATACGATTATTGAATTAATAAAACACGATAGTACTTTTGATGTCTTAGTCCTACAGATCAAAAGTATAAATAAACCTTATGGGCAATTTGAAGCCTGGGACAGTTTCTATGCACAGGCGTTTTGGACAGAGCCAAATATCAAGGACCATTTGGCATGGACTGAATATGCTTTTGGACTTTTCTTTCTGACAGGACCATTTGGCACGAACCAGATATACTCATGGGTGTTTTGGACCTGACCAAATATCAAGGACCATTTGGCACAGATCAATTGTCTTTGTGGATATTTTTGGCCAGGACCAAATGTCTGCCAGCTGAGTGTCTCCACTCCATTAAACTATACTCTCTCTTTCTTGCCTACGTGTTTTTCAGATTTATGGATTCAAAAAGTGAGAGTTGTACATTGCTGACAAATTACTCCTGGATATTGAATGACATCCCAAACACAAAGAACCAGATATTGTCATGTCGCCCAACTTCTGTGTATTTTCCATCCCAAGCTCCACACTTTGGACTTTGGATTTGCTGCTGGACCCAAGAGTCAGGCTCTGTTGGAAGAAGTGACACCAGGCATTCTTCCATTACAGTCTGGTGTTCCGTATCTTTGTGGCTAACATTTATTTACTCTCCTACATGGCCTGCTTACCCACACTGGAGGGGTCAGGAGCACTTGCTTCTTTACCCATATTTTTCTTTTCCTTTTCACTTCATTTTACTGTATGCTGTCTTTGAAAAGCCTGAATCACCTGTATCATTTCTGGAACAAGAAGAGAAATAAAATGGCATAGAGATTGAATATATTTAAATGGATGTCTAGATAGATGCTAGAGAAATAGATAGATTAGGTAAAAAGTAGATTGATGGAAGGAAGGAAGGAAGGAAGGAAGGAAGGAAGGAAGGAAGGAAGGAAGGAAATACAGTTGTGAATAAAATTCTGAAGATGCCCCCACTCCCAAGATTCTCCTACCCTGGTTATTCAATCAAGCTCTAAAGTAGGTGTCAATTTAAGGGATTTTACAGATATAATGAAAGCCCCAGGTGAGCTTGATCTAATCACAGAAGCTCTTCAAAGCAGAGAGCTTTCTTCAGCTGATAGCAGAAAAGCCATACATTTGAAGGTTGAAGATGAAGTGGGTCACGTGAGCAGAAATGCAGGTGGCCACGAGGAGCAGAGAGTAACCCCTAGCTGACAACCAGCAAGAGCCGCATTCCTAAAACCCCTAGGAACAGAATTCTGTTGATCATCTCAGTGAACTTGGAAGCAGATTGTTTCTCAGAGCCTCTAGACAACAGCCCAGCCCACCTGATGCCTTGATTTTGGTCTTGGGAGACCCTCAGTAGAGAACCTAAGTCCACCCAGACTTCTGGTCTACAGAGCTATGAGCTAAATTTGCGATAATTTGTACTGCAGTAACAAAAAACTAATACACGTAGACAGGCAGACAGAAACATATCCCTGCAATCAGTCTGGATTAAATACTATTTGGAAGTGTTCAGTGGCACGTCAGAGGAAGACTATCCGGTGGTGAGTCTAGGTCAACTATAGCCTCTTGGTTATTGCTCGAGACAAAACTTACGTTGCACACTTGGTTGTCATTTCTTCCAAAAATATTTCAACCCCCGTTTAATATAATGTCAAAGATTCAAAAGAAAATCACTTTAACATGTCATTGAATAATGATAGGTTATGCTTTCTGGTAGTTTCTTTCTCCTAGGCTTTTGACTTCAGTGAGGTAATTTAGTTATCTGTCCAGGTTCATTACTAAAATTTTTCCCTAATCACATCAGCTCCTCCAATGGAATGCCTGAAAGCATGGGACCTTTGAACAATTCAAGGAAAGAATAATGGGGGCTAATTCAAGAAATAAAAGCAATTCATATTTCCAGGAAAAGCAAAAAGCAATATGAGAAAAGAAATAAACCCACAATTCACTGCTTGGATCTATTTTAAAGCACATTAAATAATCCCAATAATATAAATATTCCTTACTGATTTTGATCTTTTAGAATTAGCTGAGAGCACAACAGATTGAATTAGGATTATGGAGCAGAATGTAGATGTTATCAATCTGATTAATGTAAAAGCACAAAAGAATGCATCCTAGGGGTGGAAGGGGGAAGTAGTAAGAGAAACTCATCTTAGAAAAAAGAGGAGCAAGAAGCCATCTACAATCAAAGGGACAAGAAATTAAGATTTAAGTATAACATGTTCCTTAAAACTCAATACAAGTCAATAGAGGAATTGAACATTTTGATACAACTGTTTCAAAACTATGGAGGAAAGGTAGGAAGTAGTGTAAGTACATTTACGTTCATCATCGGAGAGAGAAAATGTCTCAGTCAGTAGGACTTTCACCTTAACTAGAGATAGAACAGTAGCTGCTGGAAGGAATAGCTGAAGGTGGTTAATGATGTTCCTGTGGGAAGCGAGACATGGGAATGGAAACGAGTCAGGAAGGAAACTATTCTGAGCTTGTTTAAGTTTTAAAATAGGAGTATTTCAAGAATTAAAAACATAGATAATAACACAATAAACATCCAAGTACTCTCAGCTTTATCAAATTCAGTAGTATACCATATTTGCTCCAGATTTTTTAAAATTAAAAAATGTTAACATTTTTTAATTAAAAAAGTGAAATACAATTGAAGAATCCTATGTACCTCTCCTAACCATTGTCCACCCTCTCTCCACAAGTTAAAGACTAGCTTGGGTTAGTGTTTCATTTCCTTGAATGTTTTGTTTTTTCCCTTCCTATGTATAAATTCATAGCATACATGGTATTATTTTGCATGTTTCCAAACTTTAAATTACAAGTTTTCCATTTTTCCCTCCAACATTATTTGCTTGATACACGTACGTAGCTCTACTCCATTCAGGATGTTTGTTTTGCTATCTAGTCTATTTAGCAAAATGCTATTTGCACCACATGACTATTCTACAGTTTATTAATCCTTCCATTAACGAACAGTTAGCTGTTTCCAAATCTTCTCCATTGTAAACAATTATGACTATCCGCATAAATCTCCTTGTGTATGGATGCACAGAGGTAAGGGTTGCTCTAGGCTATGTGTGTTGCTAGGCAGTATGGAATACACACCTTCAACATTATTCGTCTTGCCAAACTACTACATCAAAGCAGTGATGCCAGTTAAAATTCCTACCGGCAGCACACAAGTGTTGCCGTTGTTTCGCAATCTTTCCCACTGTTGGCATTCTCAAACACTGCAATTTCGCATACTAGAATAGGTAAAGTGGCATTGCTTGGCTTCCTTCCACCTTGGCCTGGTCATCGTGAAGGAAAAGCATCTTTTCACATTTGTCTGACATTTGGGCTTCCTCCTTTGTGATTATTCTACTTGTACCCTGTACTCACTGTTCAATTCTGTTGTTTGGTTTTTCTTGGTAATAGGTAGAAATTATCTGTATACTCAGGATACAAAACCTTTCTTGTGATATGCATAACAAATATCTTTTTCTAGGTTACCCTTCCATTTAGCTTGTGATGTATTTTATACAGAGATTATACATTTCTAATATAGCCCAATTTATCTCTCTTTGCCTTCAATGTTGATGAGGTTTTGTAGCTTAAGAAATCTCTCCCGCCTTGGCTGGCATGGCTCAGTGGATTGAGCACTGGCCTGCAAACCAAAGGGTCACTGGTTCGATTCCCAGTCAGGGCACATGCCTGGGTTTTGGGCCAGGTCCCCAGTAGGGGGTGTGCAAGAGGCAACCACACATCGATATTTCTCTCTCTCTCTTCTTCCCTTTCCCTCTCTCTAAAAATAAATAAATAAAATCTTTTTTTTTTAAAGAAATCTCTCCCCATCCAGAAGTCATAAGATAGTCTCTGACATTTTCCACTAATTTTTTTTAAGCTTTGCATTTTCACATTTAATTCTTTAATCTATGAGGCAGCTATTTGGGGCCCAATGTAAAATAAGAGGCTAATGCTGTCCTTGTGGGTAGCCAACTCTCCTGGCACCACTTACTGACTAGCCCATTCTTCCCTTCACTGGTTTATATGTTACCTCTGTCCTGTCGAGTTTTTCATACATGTGAAGGAGGTGCCCAGGCTATTTGTTCTGCTCCAGGAATCATTATGTTTCATCATTAGGTCTTCTGAAATATTTATTTTACCAATATGTACATGAACTTAAGAATAACAAACATTAATAAAAACAGAAAACCTAATCATTTTTTTTACTTTAAAGATAAAGAATTTCCCTTTTCTTTTGGTTTTAACACTGCTTTCTGTAAAACCGTGGTTGGCTACTTCTGTGAAAGCACCACTCAAGACAAATTATTTTTACAAATAGTCACCACATTGTTGAATGCCCATGGTTCGAAAAATATATTTCACTTCAAGCATTGGGTAAAGTACTCGGTAGCACAATGCCCTCCCTTAGCATAAAATAAAATTCATACATGGGAGGTGTTCAAGTTCTATTTTTGGAGAGGAGTTATAAATGAGTCCTAATGCATCGTTTGGAGCCATTGAGCCTTGCCGGGTAAAAAATGTGTGTTTTAAACATCCCTGAATCTATATTTACAGTCATATGATAAATGGTAATGGCTCCAAAGAGAAACGTTAAGATCTAATGGACATTTAAAACAGCACCTCCATATGTATTTATGCAAGGGGTCCAAGGAGACTCAAAAGTAGTTTAGCTCTAGTTGATCAGTGGCGATCAATGGTTTTGAAAGATGTAGAATATTTAGAGTCTATATTTAAAACTCCTATAACAAGAAGGCCTACAAGCTGCTGGTTATACATGCTTCTTTGTAGCTTGGGACAGATGTGGAATTTTGAAAATATCCCATCAACATCACATCAAAAAGAGGCCAAGAAAATTTAGCACAGAAAAAGATGACATTTCACAATAGTAAAGTCGTGGTACCAAACAGAGAAAGCTGGTACATTCTTTTTATATCCTCAAATGGATTTCCAGGAGTCATTTCGAAGACAGTTTCTTCTGAAAATAAGATTGGAAGCTTTACTGTGTTTAAAAATCTCATTTGATTTCATTTGTACAGACCTTGGTTTCTATTTCTGTTCTTCTCTCCCTTCAGAGTCACTTACATTTTCGTTGTATTGTTTGAATGAAAGAATCGAATCATACCTGCTGAATCCTTTAAAGGCACTGGGTGCGCATGGAGAGAGGGGATGTCACAGACATAGAATTTGCATTGCATTCTTGGAAAGCCTTTACTGGCTAAAGGATGTCAGAAAACTGTGGGGGTTATTTGGAAGCTATCCAAAAATTGCCTATCGACATATGCAATAGTCACTTTGATTGATCTGGATGTAAGTACTTCTTACTCTGGAAATGTGACTATTTGACATTCCCACTATATTCAGAAGTAGTCTCAGTAGGTAGTTTTTTCTTTCACTCACTGGCCACACAACACTGCCTCTCAATCCTCACCCTGGAACAATAGGGCTCTTAATGCTCTTGTTTGGGTGAGCCTGATAACTCATTGAGTTCAGCACATTGAATTCCAATCCAACAGAGTCTATCCCCATGAAATTCAAAATTCCATCACTCCAAATCACCCAGGGCTGCCCAATCCATCTGTTCCTGCTTTATTGATGTTCCAAGTTCTTACAAGGCTATCACATCAAGAAGTATGTATAGAGATACTGGTGTCAAGAAAGACGAATCTGTATCTCTTAGTGTTCATTAGTTTTCCTGCCCTAAAACTGTGTTTGATTCTTACTACCATTTACCTCATTTCAAATCAGTTCAATTGAGCCATTTCTCATGAATCGAGGCAGCTCTTACATAATCCCCAATCTATGGGTCAATGAGTGAAATAAAATCAGGACTGATTCATTCAATAGATAAGAAAGGAAGTCAGACCACTCCTGGCTTATGTTTCTCTGGACAAATATGCCACATTAGAGTAAAGCATCCATTATCTCAGAAAACTGGAGTTCTACACAATCATCTATTTTACATTCTACTGGGGCAGAGAATCATTAGAGATCTTAACTTCACACAGAGGATACTAAATGATCTACTCACTCTATTGCAATTATATTTGATGTCATTCTTTATATAGAACATACCAGAATTTATAAAACAATTCAGATCCATCACAATCTGGATTATAAAATCACAAGGTAGGGATATAAATGAACTTGGAGCCATAAAGAATAACCCACGGAGACAGTGTGTCATAACATATATTTGGAAAAACAAGGAAAGTCTGGAATGAGCCACTCAATGAAACATAAATTCAAAATATGTGGGAAGACAGCCCCTGAAAAAGTCTGATGGTTATGCAGGTGCTTAATTGGTGCTTTGGATGGTGGCTTAATAAGGAGACATCTCTAGAAGTTAGGAGACAAAATGCATGTATAGAAAGCAGAAACCAGGAGGTTCAGAGAAGGACACGAACTGATGAAAGCCAGTGAGAATAAAACCCAGCAAAGATGAGGACCGTATCGTCATAATTTTTCATATTCTATTTTCATACAGAGACTTACGTAATAAATTTATATATTTCCCACATACAAAATGATTCATCTCAATGCTAAAATGTTTCTTTCTCATTATTATTTTATTACCACATATTACTTCATTAATAAATTATAGGTATAGTCAGGGATTTATGCATCACGCATCATTAGAGCGCCGAGTTACTTGACTTTCACCGTATAAGTTTCTGACTGCCGGTGTTCTGGCTGGCCAGGCCCTGAGAAGTTGGGAGAGTGGGTCATTCAGGCTTGGCGGCTAGAAATGGTCTGGCTGAGGCCACTGGCCAGTGCGGGTAAAGGTCTAAGAAGGAAAGTATGGAACCCAGGTCACTCACCTCCCTCTGAACTGGACAGCTGACACACAAGGCAGGTTCAGATGTGGGACAGGCTTCCGACAAAAGGTAAATGTTTGTCAGTGAGGCCAGCCAAAGACCAGTCAAGGGATGAAATCATCAAGCATCTGAGAGCAATCGGTTATTCTGACCCCAGTATGGTTCATCCCAGGTCTGGCTGGCTAAGTCCACTCCTGTTTCACCTTCAGGAAAGGGACTGTTTATTTAGGCATGGTTCCTCAGGGCTAAGGTAGGTTTATTTAGCTTCCATCCAAAGTCCTCCCTGAGGCCCTCACCACCACTAGAAACACATTTCTCCGCACACACAGAATGTCTTGGGCCTCCCTGGGCATCTCTCAGCTTGGATTTGTGAGTGGCTGTGGCTTGGGAGGCAGCACCTGCCAGGAGGTGAAGTGGAATAGGGGTCAGCCTGCTTCTCTTCATGGCAAGAGGAGGCTGGGGTGAAGGTTGTACCTGGTGTTTAGTAGGCATGTAATAGCCATTGGTTGAAAAACATAAGAAAAAGTAAGCTCTCTGCCTGCACTGTGTACTTACTTGCAGAGAAAATCCTGATTGTTATTTGCATTCACCTGAGAAAGGCCAAGGCCAGATAGAGCCCCAGTTTCATCACTCTCATCTCTGGGACCTGAAGCAGCCAGCTCTGGGCGGGGTGTGCTCAGGAATCATGGCTGGTGAGTACCACTTTCAGGGGTGACCCTTCAAGCTGAACTCTGCCGGGTCAGGTCCCCAAACAAGTGTGACCAGTTCAGGCTAGGACCTGCGCTATGTTTTAATATGCATGTTTACTGTTAGCACTGCTTAATACTTTATCTTCCTTTGGCTGGTCTTGTAGCCACTTTCAAAACCCTCACCTGTACATTTAGTAGGCTAATTTAATCTAGCAGGGAAAACTAGAATAAGACTCATACAATAGACATTAATACCACCAAGTGATTGATTACCATGCACTGGAATTGTTTCAGCTACCTTGCCTCTCCACGTGATTGAGAAGCAGCACAGAGCTGCAGCTGTGGACGGGGCCTGTGGACTCAGATACAAAGACAGCTTTGCCACGGACAGCCCTTTGAATGATAAATTATTTTCTTTATATCTTCTCCCAGTTACAAAATGGTAATCAGAATAAGCAACATAAAGCTTTCAATTTCAGTTGACCACTTCACACAGGTATTAAAAAGAGTATCTTAAAATGCTTCACCTTCAGTAATCTATTCGCTGTTTATTGATCGCTTCCCATCTCAGCTCAGGCTGCTACAACAAAGCACCATAGACTGGGTGGCTTAAATGACAAACATTTATTTCTGACATTTCTGTAGGCTGGAAGTGTGAGATGTGGGTGCCAGCATGTCAGGTTCTTTTTTAAAAATTTTATTATATTTTTTAAGATTTTATTTATTTACTTTAAGAGAGGGGAAGGGAGGGAGAAAGAGAGGGAGAGAAACATCAATGTGTGATTGCCTCTCGTGTGCCCCCTACTGGGGAGCTGGCCTGCAACTCAGGCATGTACTCTGACTGGGAATCGAACCAGTGATCCTTTGGTTCGCAGGCCACACCACTGAGCCACACCAGCCAGGGCGGCATGTCAGGCTCTTGATGAGGACCCTTTTCCTATAATACAGATAGCCACCTACCACGTTTTGCCGTGTATAACGTGCTCCCATGGTCAATGTGCACCCACATTTTTGGCCCAAACTTTCAGGGAAAAAATCTCATTTTAATTTTTAAAATTCAATTATTTATTTATTTATATTTAGATACTTGTGTTTTGTATTGTAAAGGAATTTTAGCATTTATTTTTGAACATATTATGGTACAAGAAATTTTACGTAACAAATAATTACAAACCACAAGAACAGATACAAGGTATTTCAGGCACTACCCATGTATGATGTGTACCCTTATTTTTCCCTCAAAAATTTGGGCAAAACAGGGTGCATTATACATGGCAACATATGGTACTTGCTGAATCTTTTTGAATCCTTTCGTGAAATCACCTCATGTCTCTTCTTTTCGGGGCACTGATCGCATTCCTGGCAGCTCCACCCTCAAGACATAATCACCTCCCAAAGGCCCCACCCCCTACACCATCCCGCTGGAAATTAGGGCTTCACCATCATGGGTTTGGGGGGAACATAAACATTTAGTCCATGACACTTACGGGCATCCACGGACACAAAGACGAGTGAGACAAAGTTCCTACACAGAGACACTCTAGTCATGCGCAGTGTGTTAATGGGCACGAGCATGAGAAAACGTAGAAGGGAAACACAGAGAGGGGGTTGGGAGAGAGATTTTTTTCTTCCATCCTTTCTTCCCTCCTATCAACAGCTAAACAGCATCTACTTCGCAACGGTGGCTTCCATATGCAATGTTTCTGCATTTCCCACCAGTACACTGGGAGGCAGCAAACACGGGTTCCGGAGGGATTTCTGGCGGCTGTTTTCTTGAACTCATGACACCAGCACTTAGTGTTTTCTGCAGGAGGACTGCAAGGTTCACAAGTCCAATACCCCAGGGGGTTTTGCATTACATTTTCTAACTTTAAAACCCATCTGGAATGCTCTTATTCCTTTGCAGTTCTTATTGACTGACACTGCCATCGGCAAACCTTGCTAATTCCAGTTCTTCATTTAGATCATTAATGGTCAACAGAGGCCCTGAGAGGGTTCACTATTAGCTTCTTTTCATTCAGAGGACTTGCTTTGAATACGTTTCCTTGGTTTTCACTGTATGCTTAGCTTGGGTCTCTGGGGGGAAAGAGGAGTGTGCAGTAAACAAATCTTGGATCCTTCCTACATTTTTCCTACAGGGTGAGCTCTGGGATTGTCAGGGGATCTCCATATGAGCTGTGCACAGAAAGCAAAGGGGAAAATATTCAGTCTGCCTGGCTCCCAGTGCACTAACGTAAAGAGCCAGGAGGCGTGGCCAGCATGAACCCCTGCTGTCTGAAACTACGTGGGCTCAGCTCTGCAGGGTCTGAGCTTGGGCTCAGGCCTGCCTTGGGCGCATCACAATGTCTTAGGGAGGCTGGAAAATGCAGACCCATGGACCCCACCTACCTCCAGAGAAACTGATGGTGTAGATCTGAAATAGAACTCAGAAGTCATCTTTTTAAAGCTGCACAGGTGATTCTAATGCAAACCCAAGTTTGAAAACTGCTGTTATGGAAAGCTTTCAACATCTTTCCACTGCTCCAAAGTGACAAGATCTGGAGTGAGAAGGGAAAATTATTTGTTGGTATTGTTACCGATGGGGGCCTGGCCTGGAGCAGGTCCGCCAGGGCCAGCTGTAGTGTGTGGGCTCTTGATGTCGTGTAGGAAAGATTTCACAGCACGAGTCCAGGTGACGAGGAGGGTGCGTTTATAAAGCTGGGGGTTTTATAAAGAGGAGTAGACAAGGAAGGGCTTCCCACAGAAGCAGCAACAGGAGAACCCAAGCTGGTCTGCCTCAGCTCACTGGGAAGTCAGAAATAGGGGGCCTTGGGGACAGGTTCAGGGGACAAGCCTGGGACAAGCTGCCAGCTGCCCACTGCCTTACAGTTTAGGAGACACATGCATGTGGGGGAAGAAGAAGGGAAAGGGAAAGGGGCAGGCTGCTCCCCAGAGGGAATCTTAAGGGAGGTCTCAGGGGAAGGATTCAGCAGAACATTCATCAGTTCTCCAGGTGCACCCTTTTGGGGTTGTGGTCTCCACTGATTGGTCAGTGACAGGGCAGGGGGTCTTTAGTCATTGCAGCTGGTCCTGGCATCACCCACCTGGTTTTGCTGCTTTTCTGAGCTTGGAGCTGGAACACCACTGAGGCCTAGATGTCATCTCCAGAGAGGTACCTTCTGTATCTGGCTACAAATTTCTTGGCCACTTTGTTCATCTCTCTGTCTCAGTTTCCCTGTTCCCCTTGCTAAGGAATTTTCCTAGCTTCTTCCTATCCTGTCTCAGGACAGCCAGAACTACTCAGCCATGTGAGCATGCAGAGCGGGCTACCAACTCATCACTCCTGTAAACTAATAGTCATTACATATTGTTCTTTAAAAATCATATATGGGAGAGGCACAATATTACACAGGGGACGGCAGGAGAGGGGTTATTGGCAACAGTGGTCAGCCTTACAACTTTCTTGTCCTGAGATACTCAGTCCTGGTCCCAAAATCACAATCTCCCCCCACCCCCGTACTCCCCAGCAAAACAAAAGCCCTGCAATGAGCTCACCTTCCTGAGAAGAAATTCACTTGACCATTAGTTATTACCGAAGCCTGCCTCTCGGGAGCCCCAATACCAGCCCCTATAAAGTCACCAGCTACACTTATCCTACCAGGTACATTTTCCAGTCAGAATAAAATTTTCCTTGCAGGTACATTTCCAGCGATGTTTTAGCTCCTAGAGATTTTTTTTCTTCCATTCCCTTTTGTTTGGAGACCCAGGCTACGAACAGCTCTGCCTGCTCTTCCGTCCATTTCCAGATGTAACATGTGACCCCAAACACAGCCTCCAGGGCCTGCCCACTCTTGTTCTGGGGGTGGGATTTCCTTTGTGCTCTTTAGGGACAAACACATTTTAAAATGTGAGGCTCCTTATTTGTAAAGAATAAGATAGACAACTTAAGATGACATTTTGCAGAAAGTGGCATGGGGAAAGTCACCAATGGATTACTCCAAAAGCCAAGATTCCTAGGTTAGCCGGGACTTAGCAAACTCTCATACCCAAAGTAGAGAAGTAGCCGGCTCTCTGGGAGGGAGAGAAGAAAAAAGGGTGAGAGACGGTGAGGAGTGTCTGTCCCTGTCACCTACCTCTGGGTGGGACACACAAGAGTTTAACGAGGAGACCTACAGCTGGGCAAGACCACTGTTACCTGTCCAGGTGTTAGATAAAGCCAGGGGTTAGATAAAAGGTTGAGAAATTGCTGGAGCCCAAGAAGCCTGCCTTGCTACCTGCCTTGCTACCTGCCTGTAAGTTTTCCCATGCACTGCAGGTAAGAGCTTGCTTTGGGGGAAATAAAGATGCACAAAGCAGCTCCCTGAGGATCTAAGTCTTGGAGAGGATGACGAGGCGTAAGCTGAAAGCCACCCACACGCCAGTTTCACACGTGGGCCCGTGGAAGGGCCATCAGCATCTGGGTGCGAGGAGGAAACGTTACGAGGCTCAGATGGCCGCATGAGTCCCAGTACCTTTCTGCAGAACGCTTATGTAACTGCTCATTTAAGACACTCCCAGGAGGGGGAATATGCTAAAGTGCACAGTTTCCCATAAAAGATATCACCTGGAACAATTTGAGTAAAAGTCACATTGACAGAAGAGTTCATTTGAATCATTATGTTGACTATTTTTACCCTTCTAAAAGTTATTCTTCTGTTGGTTTAAAAGTCCTAAGAAGTTGGGGCGGGGGAGGAGGGATAAACTGGCAAAGCACAGAAGTTTCTGAGAGCAGTGAAACATTTCTGTGTGAGACAATAATGATGGCCGCATGCCGCTCGTCCAAACTCATGGAATATGCACCATCAAGGGTGAGTCCTAATGTAAACTATGGACTTTGGGTGATAATGTGCCAACGTAGGTTCATCAAGAGTAATGAGGGTATGGCTCTGAGGGGGATGTTGATAGTGGGGGGTGCTGTGTGCATGAGGGCAGAGAGTACAGGGGAAATCTCTATGCTTTTGCTCAATTTTGCTATGCACCTAAAATAGCTCTAAAAAAATAAAGTCTTTTTTTAAATGCTCTAATAGATTTTTTTAAAACAAAATTATTTGCTTAAACCGTTTCTGAAAAGAGGCCAGATAGCACTCCATGGGGTCCTAGGCAACTCGGACCCTTACCTGCCCCCTTCCCATCCCTGCCAGAGATGCCTATGTAGACCAGCTGCACATTCAGACAACTAGGAACTTGGGGGAATTTCTCACTGCCTCAGTCTCCTGCCTCAAATCTCCCTGTGGCCTACCTCGTGGCCCAGTTTTCAGAGTTTTCATCCCGCTTCCTCACACCTGGCTCCTAAGCCCCATGAGACTGACCCCTCAGGTGGCCTGCACCTGGTTCCTTAGCCTGCTTTCCACCCGGGCCTCAAAGTACCCAACCCAAGAGCAACATCTTAATTTCTATATAGAACTTTAGACATATTGCTTCTACATTGATTCAACAATCTCAATTTCTGATCTTTGTTCTTGATCAAATTATAATTTATTAATCTATACTTATCTTGCCACTGGAAGCATCCACAGCAAATTGACTGACGTAACTACTGATGTTTCCTCGGCAAAGTGTTAAGGGCAGGCTGGTTTGGGAATCAGCCTTTAAAATTATCCAGATTAGATCCAGATCTTACATGAAGAACCAAAGGGTTTAAAGGCTGGGATTTATTCTGGAGACCAAGGCCTGACACTGTAGGAATGGAGGTGGAGAATGCCATCTGATCTGTATACGAGATAGGGCTACTGCACGCTGGCATTATAACCCACGGACCTCCGTTTGCTTTGGGGTGCATTGCCTGAGATATTTGGGGCTAATTACAATTGCCTAGTTAGAACTTCTCTGAGGGCAGGAACTAAAACCAACATGTTTAAGCCAAGTTCTCTTTAGAACAGAAGATACCTAGCATCCTTTAAGTGCCCCAGGAGGGAAGTCAATAATTCCAACAAATTCAACAAACAGAACATAACAGAACAACTGTCAACGAGCAGTGGTAACACCGATGACTGCGAATTTGCTGCGTTTTCTTTGTTATCCCCTACTTTAGACATGTGAAAATATTTGCAGCAATTTTATGCTGCACATAAAGCAAGCGTTCAATCAAGCTAAGTACCTCTGATGAGAGCATCACATTATTTTCATTCTCCATTTGTAATTAGGATGCACCAGAAAATTGCAGGTTGGTTACTCTTCTCGCAACCTTAACAGGTGCAGATGAGCAGAGCTGCTTGGCAGATTAACACTAGAAGTTCTCGGCGCCATTTGTTAAATGCAGTTCTTAAGCAAGCCAAGTAAAAGCAGCAATGACGGGCAATGTCAATGTCAATGGATCATTTAGAAAAGTTAGTCTTTAGTGAAAACTATCTCATAGATAGACATGGCCTGTTATGTGGAAGCAGAAACTCTTCCTGGTAACAGAGCGTATACACAGTGTTAGATTTGATTTTAACGTTAATGTAAGCAATACAGAGAGCAAATATTCTAAGACTGGAAGACACTGGACCTTGAAGATTCTGTAGCTGGATCATTTTAGTAGACAAAGAAAGAAGTCTTAAACTCATTGCGTGGGCAGAAAATAACAATAGAACCTTATGCTTTGTTAACTTACATAGTTTAAAAATATTTTCCAGTATATCATCCCTGCTGCGGAAACTGAGGCTCACGGATTTTAAGGGGCTTGCCCACTTCATTTACACCCTTCACCTCTCACTCCCTTTGCTCCATGTCTAGCTAATATGTCTTGTGAACCTGAATACTCATTATAGGAGGATATTTAAAAGCCTCTTTAAGAGATTCAAACCCAATGATCTCTGTTTTATTTCTCTTGGACATTTTCTGAAATTAAAAGATTGAATTCAGTTCCCACCAATTTCTTTTTTTCTGCATATACAAGCAAATGATTTGTTTTGTGGAATTTCAGGAGAGGAATGGACACCAGGCTTGACACAGTTCTGCTGATACCCAAGTTGGCATCAGCACGAAAGAAGTGGGCTATCCTCATTTTACCCTCGTAGGTTCAATGCTGGATTTTAAAGGTAAGGTAGGAATATGTCTTACTGGCTAATATTATTGATGTGGTTTACTTGCACATCCGTTGACAGTATTTTCTTTAAAAAGTACCAACTGAACTACCTGGAAATGTCCCCAAAGGGCCATTCTGAACATGAAACCACCAGAATAGTTTGTCTGAAAGGCCCAAAGACTGTGAATACAGGCAGGAAAATCCTTATAAATACGCCAGATTTCCTTCTGCATTCTCTAGCTGGGATGAGTGCAGACAGCTCTTGACCGGAGTACGTGCACTGAATGGCCTCATCTACGTTTATGATTCTTCGCTGCAGCTAAAATGAAACAAACGACTAGTGTTGTCTCTAATGGACTTCACCTGGACACTTGATTCCATCGCTGTAACAGCCACACGTACTGCTCCTCCCCTCAGCTTCCTCTTCACGCCTTGCTCTGTGCACCCGCCTGTGAAATCCACTGGTCCTCTTGATGCAGCCTCTACTCTCACATCTATTGCCCACACTACCTATTGTTTTCGTCATCTTTCTTTGCTTCTAGGCCATTCTTGCACCTGTCACACATTTCTCACTAAATTAGACATAATTTGGTCATAGGGACTCCTTTATATTTCCAAGTGCCCAGTGTTCAGTAAAGTGCTCTGAGTATTAACTTTTGATTGACTTTCCTTCTGAGCTCTGTGAGTTCTGTAGTATCAGATTTAATCTTTATGCCCACAAAAATACACATAAAGCAAGTTAAATATGTGTATTTAACCACTTCCAATAGTAACTTAAAATCCAGCCTCTTCTAACTTTATTCTTAAATACCGTAATTAGGATTTGTCTATACGTAATGTAGAATGTAGAATCTCAATGAGCTACCACGTTAGTCGATTAGTCATTCTCTACATCTTCAGACCGGTAATTAACATTTCACCTGTCTCAAATTGCGCTTGGTGTCTTAGAGGAAATGAAAACAAAGTGAAAGGCTGGTTTTAATAATACACCATGCCAGTTGTCATGATAGAAATGTTGTGACTTTGTTAAGTATAGTACTTCTTTTGTTAGATGGTAATTTTGATTGATAGATCAACCCAACTGTTTAAAATAGCTGATTATTATCCTACGTGTTTCTTCTCCCAAATTCAGCTAAAGTAAAATTGTTCGCTTATTATGATAATCAAACGACTCTGTAAGTAAACCATCACCCTTAAACTGTGACCATGTCATTCCAGGAAGTGAATTTCCACTTGGTGCCATTGTTTCTTCTAGTGAACCAAATAGGACCCTGATGTTCTGATGCCCTTGTCTTACAAGAGTAAGAAATTTACAGTCATTAAGTCATTATCTAGTCCAAGGCTTAAACCCAACAGAACAAAAGTGAATCATTTGCTCTAGGGGAAATGCATCATCTAATTTTGTCCAAAAGGAAACAATTTTGCAAATGACCTTTTCTGATTCAACAAGCAGTCCCTTTGGAGCCAGAAGGAATTAAGACATCTTCCTTACAGTAAATGATTTTTCTTTCTCTCCTACACAGACCCAGAGATGGCAAGATGACAGGCAAGGGACTCAAGTTGTTTCTCTTTGCATTTAGCACTAACCAATTTATGTGTTTAGGTTTCATGTGTTAAGATAAAAATCAGCATTCCCAGAAATGGTGGTAACGTACACTATGGACTGTTCAAATAAAGAGCTTTGGACACAACTACGAACAAAGGAAAAATGAAGGCTGAGGTCCTGAGCCAGGGGGCTATGCCTCTGGGTCACGCAGATGAAAAATCGTTTCAGGGCCTCGATGGCCAACAAGTTCAGTAAGATTCAACAAAAACTGTCACCAAAAAAGGCTGTGCCATCTTAGTCCACTGCTCAGTACAAATTAAGTATTTAAAGGGAGTCGTGTAATAAACCTGCATGATTCATCACTGATTAGGCTACATTTTGTGTTGCTTCTGTGCATTACACTTAAAAAGCATAAAAACATATCACAACAGTCTCTAGAGAATATCAGCGTATACTATAAAAACACTCCAAAAATAAATAAACAAACCCATCATTTCATCCCCCAAAGGTAACCATCAGCTAGTAGAATTCTGTTATCAAAACAGTTTTCCCTCATAGTTTCAGTAGGCGGAAGGCACTGCACCATTGCCTTCAAGCACGCGTTGTTGCTGATGAGCCCTCTTTCAGAGATTACCTGTATTTTGTTTAAATTCTCTCTATCTGGAAACTTCTGGGATATTTTCTTTATTTTCGGTGTTCTAAAATTTCACACTGATGTGTCGAACTGTGGATGTTATCGCATTCAACCCTGAGTGGAATTTAATTGGAAAGATCTTGTCTCTCCTTAGCTCTAAATATTTCCTCGCACTATCTCTTTTCTAGTTTCTCCTGTTGTGTGTTTTCTTCTGTTTTGGTGGAGCTTTTAATTGTCATTGATGGATTATTTTTAATTTACTACATTTATGGGGGTGACACTGGTTCATAAAACCATACAGGTTTCAAGGGTCCAACTTTACAACACAGCACCTGCACCCTGCATCGTGCACTCCCACCCGAAGCCAAGTCTCCTACCGCCACCATTTGAACCCCCTTTGCCTTCTTCTCCCTCCCGCCTCCTCCTTTCCCTCTGCCAATCACCGTATTGTTGCCTGTGCCTTTTTCTTCTTCTTTTTGCTTAATCCCTTTACCTTTTTTGCCCAGTCCCCAAACCCTTCCCTTCTGACAGCTGCCAGTCTGTTCTCTGTATCTATGAGTCTGTTTCTATTTTGTTTGTTTATTAGATTCTACATATAAGTGAAATCATATATTTGTCCTTATCTGACCAGTTTATTTCTCTTAGCCTAACACTCTCCAGGTCCGTCCTTGCTGTCACAAAAGTAAGATTTCCTTCTTTTTTATGGCCTAGTAGTATTCTAATTGTGTACATGTACCACAGCTGCTTTGCTCACTCATCTACCGCTGGGCGCTCAGGCTGCTTCCACATCTTGGCTGCTGCGGATCATGTTGCAAGAACATTGGGGCGCATATATTCTTTCAAATTAGTGTCTCAGGTTTCTTTGGTCATAAGGCAGTTCCATTTTTAATTTCTTGAGGAAACTTCATACTGTTTTCCACAGATTGATTTTAATGCTGCTAATATTTTTATCTCCTATTTTCTTACTGTTAGACTTTTACTATTTTTATAATATATTTACTTCTTTTTCACCCCCCTCACCCACATACACACATTAATTTCTGAGGGTATTTTGGGGGGCTGGTCTACTTTTCCTACTCACGGCATCTTGTTCTTGTTTTAATAATGTATTATCTTCTAAAATATCCCTGAAAATAATAACTATAGTTATTGTAAGTTTTCTTTTGTTTCTTGAACTTTCTGTTGTTGTTTTTTTTTTTTCTGGTGCAGTTTTTCCATGGCTCTGTCTTTTTTAAAAAATGTTTTATTCTTCCTCAAGTGGTAGAAGATTCTGGTGGACCCAAAATATGACAAGGGAATAGAGGGGCTGCCCGAGCAGCGTGTCTGTGTGTGTGGACTTCACTTGTCCCACATGTTTCGGTTCAGTGCGAGCAGACCTTGGGCTCATGGTCAGGCTAGGAGCGTCTTCTAAATGCCGAGTGAGGTGGGCCTCACTCTCATCAGCCAACATCCATGTTGGCTCTACTAAGTCTTCCCAGATGTTGGAGGAAAAACTCTCATGTATTTTTTTTTCTTTTGCTCCGGTTTGAAGATCAGTTGCATGCTATTGCATAAGAGCACAGGAAGAAAGAAAGATGGGAAGAGAGACCAGCAGATCTCTGGTAAAGACCCACTTCTCTGCCTCCCTCCCCAGTCTCGCCTCAAAGCACCCCTGGGGTTCTGCCAGACTGACCATCAGTGACCATCAGTGCCCTCTCTGCTCTGCAGGTGTTGGGGCTTTCTCCACTCTGATTTATCAGAATGCATTCTTCCCTCCATTTCTGTCTTTTCATGTGATAGTTTTCTGTGTCAGTTTATAGGAACCTAGGCTATAGGTTCCAGTCATTCAATCAAACCTGAATCTAGCTATCAGTTGCGGGGGAGGTATTTGTAGATGAGATTGACAATCCTCAATCAGTTGACTGACTTCCTTCCTTTCTTTTCCTTCCTCCCTCCCTCCCTCCCTCCCTCTCTTTCTTCCTTCCTTCCTTCCTTCCTTCATTCCTTCCTTCCTTCCTTTCTTTTTCTCGTTCTTTCTCTTTCGACACAGGAGATTATCCTATACTCCAGGATCTAGATAACCTGGGAAGACTTGATTCAATGAGTTGGAGGGCCTTAGGGCAGAACTGAGGCTTCACTGAGAAAGAAGATGCTGCTACCTGTTAATAGTAGCACCAGCCTGTGCCTGAGCTCCAGTCTGTGGCCCTTTCTGACCACCTGGCCTGTGGACTCGGGACCTGCCTAACAGTTGTGTAAGCCATTTCCTTTCAAGAAATCTCCCAATATATTTACCTCTGACTGTGTCTCTGGTTGGACCCTGAGAAATTTCTTGAACCCCTCCTGTATAATTCTCTTCACTGTTATGGGTTTATACCAATATATTTTAATAAACTATAGTGAAGAAAAGAGACAGGAGTGTATATTCTCAGTCAACCATTTGGTGCCAGAAGCCCCTGATTATTTAGTTTCCTCATTACTTTTGGTGATTGTTTGCCCAATTTTTGATTATTTAAAAGAATTATTAATGTTATGTTACACGTCAGTGTGTATGAACCTCGAACATCTCAGTATTACTTTATGCTGAGTTTCTATAAGAGAAATTGCTGGGTCAACGAGTAAGCACATTGTCTTAGGTTGCCGAGTTGTCCTCCAGGAATTTCATTCCTATCTCTTGTCCCTGCCTGCAATGTGTAAAAGTTGCTATTGAACTTTCTGAAGGGCCACTGAGCTTAAACACCTTCAAATGAGACCATCCATTACAAAAGATAGTATCAGAAGATGGCCTATTTTCAGAAGAACTGGGAAGATGCCGGGGTGCATGAGAACTGTCTTCAGTTCTCAATTTTGCTTCTTTGGAATAAACTAGTACCAATGAGCATCATCTAACAGAGATGTCAAACTCTTTTTCACCAGGGGCCACATCAGCCTCTCGGTTGCCTTCAAAGGGCCAAGTGTAATTTTAGGACTGTATGAATGTAACTACTCCTTAGCAGTTAAGCAAGAGCTTGGCGCTGCCGCCGGGTAGAAACAAGGTGCCAGGCCGGATAAAACAAGGTGGAGGGCCAGATTCAGCCAGCAGGCCTTATGTTTGCCACCTGTGATTTAAAGGGAGAGAGATTGTTTTCCTGGCCAACATATGAAAGAGTGATGAAATTTAAACAAATTAAAGACAATAATTAAAAAACAACTCAAAAAATATGACAATAGCATCTGTAGATGAAATGGGTTTTCTCATCAGCAGGCCTGTTTAAGCACATAGGTGGTATATGATCGAGCATCAGACAGCTGAGATTTTGAACCAAAAGATTTTTAAGGATAAAGCCCAGAGCTTCTAGGTATCTGTATTTCTGTTCAGACCAGGGTCTGTGTGTGTGTGAGTGTGTGTGTGTATATCCCTTATTTTGATGAAGTTGTTTTCCCCCCTAAGATCTAAAACTATGGACAGGGAAAGAAGCTAGGGCTGCCTGCAGATGGTGTGGGGGACATCATCGCTTAAGTGCGGTTGCTTTTAGAGTTGCTTTTAGGTTATCAGTGGTTGCTGAGGGCCACGGTGAATGTGTATGAAGGGTCAAACCGCAGCCTGTGTGACTTTAATTTAAGGGTGAGTCTCTGTGACAGGGACTCAATTTCCAACTGAAAGGTGCTCCGAGGTTGAGCATGTGAATAGGAAAGCAGTCAGTTCTGGCATCGCCCTCCGTGAGGTCACACGAGCTCTGCTAATTTTCCTTAAGTTCTGCTCACAACCAATCATCATTTTACCTTGAAAATAAACAGCTGAAACAACGTGGAGTGTGCAGGAACTCCAAAGCAACTCTCAAGAATCTAGCTCATGACGAAGTCACAGAAGCTGACATTAGAGAAGGTTGTTCTGTATTCAATGATGAAGCTGGAATCTGTTTTCATCGTTTTATTAAAACCAGGTGAAAGAGAACAATAAGCAGCCTTTCCTACATAAAAGTGAGGTAATGGATGAAGGGTGAATTTCATTTTTGGGAATTAAAGTGAAATTATGAATTCGGATTAGAGATAGACATCAACTCTTGGAAGTCATTGTACCTGAGTACAAAACTTATTTTTTTTAATGTGGATTATCATTTGGCCACAAATGGCCCTGTGAAGCTCAAATTCCAACATGAGCTTGGTAAATATAGATCAGCCCTCAAATAGCACATTTGACAAAGCACCAGTCTAACAACATGTTTCCTCCTACACAGTGAGTTTTGAGAGTGGTAATTAGATTTACATAATGCTGAATACAAGGCATCAGATAAATAAAACACAAAAGAATTAATAAAAGACCAAAATTAGTAAGTGAGGGAATGAAAAAATATACATTTTTTTGTTTACTAATTTTACCAATAATAGCTATGCCAGGAAAGGAAGATATGAAAAATTAACATCTGTTGTTCCATGAAACATGATTAACATTCATGTAGAAATAGTTGTTGCTGAATCACTCAGTATGGAATCGTAATGCAGTTTAATTATTTTCACCTTCAGAATTTGCACAAGCTCTCTGAAAGCAATCTGTGATTAAAGTTCCCAACGTATTCAGGGATCTGTAGCCATCCTAATAGTGGCAAGTATCCTTAAATAAAGAAATTATTTCTTTCCTAGAAATATTCGTTGCTTGAATGAATCTAAAAATTTCAATCAAGCTGATTAGTGGATGATCAGTATTTAGCCTTTTCGATATTAGTCTTTCTGTAAGTCACACTAAACATGCTTTAGCTCAGTTAGGGCAGTTGGAGTAGACATACACTGTTTTTAGGCTTAGACTCAAGTTCAAAGGCTATTTCTCTCACTTGCAAGTTGTATGACCTTGATTAGACACTGTTTCACTTCCACCATCATTGTTTCCTCTATAGAGTCAAAATATTAATATCTACTTAATGGTGATTAATTAGAGTAAGATTTAAATGAGATGACATCAAGGGCAGATCCCCATGTAAGAGGTAATTTATTTAGAGCACATATCACCCACCAAATTTGCTATTTTTCTTTAAAATCTTCTCTCTGCTGAGTTAGCTCAAGTTGTAAGATGAGAATAGAAAAAGAAAAGGAAAGGAAAGAGGAGGAAGGAAAATAGAATAAATGGAGAAAAAAAGAAGGAAAGAGAGGAAAAGAAAGAAAAATAAAACTAAACAGAGTTGCCTGAGCTGGCTAGCAAACTCAAAAGACACAAAGCTAATGTTACCATCTTACAAAGTCAAAACTTAAATGGTATGTTTATTCCAATTCCAACCAATGATCACTTCCTTCTGTCTTCTGTTCATACCTACCAGTAGCAAGATGCAACGGGGCTCCTTCACTGACCAACAGCTTGAGAGACTACAGAGTTCCAAAGAGCCAGGGTAGGGGCATCCTTACCGGTCTTACATTTAACAACCTGCTTTAAATCCCTCGTCTTCAGTAGCCTGTCACCAGAGCAATCATTTACACATGGCCCTCTGACAACTTATCAATCACAAGACAGCTGCAAATTAAATATTTTGGCTGAAAACACCCCTTCCTTATGTCAGGACACATTAATTTGAAATAAACATTTTGCTGAGATGCGAAATGAAGCAGACCCATTAAAGGCTACTAATCATGTGTTTTGATTTATTGCTTTTCTGCTGTAGGATTTGTTATTGTGCTATCACAGGAATAGTTGACCGAGGTGATGAATTCTCCCCTGGGACAGGAAGGGAGCTGAAAATTATAGAGGGCCTGCTGTGTGCCAAGGACTGTGTTGGGCACTTTACTTTTTAATTGCCCTATAATAATCTATCAGGTAGTCATTTATTCCCAATTTAGGAATTGAAAAAGGTGAAACCTATCAGAGCTGAGCAGCAACAATAAGATTAAAAGTCACACTCAGATTATTTGCTCACATCTCTTGTGGGCAATTCATTTCACAGGGGACGAGACCTCCCCACGTGTTTGGAACAGGTTCTCTTATTTTGCTATCCCTGGTAGTTTCCATGTGGAGTAACGATCCCTGCCCAGAGGCACTTTGAAAAGTGATCCAGAAATGCATTTCAACAATTTCTGACGTCCTTGATGGCGTCTGAAGGGTAATCTCTGTTCGGGTAAGTGGAGGCAAACGTTGCATGATGCCAGAAGCGGTAGGCCTTCCTCGGCATTCCCTTCTGGCCCGGAAGATGACTTTCACTTCACACAATCCACGCAGGTGCCCAGGAGCACAGCACAGATGCGTGTGTTGTATTTATAAGATAGTCCATTATCTGGTTTCAAATACCAAGTCGGAAGGGAGTCAGGCAATAGTGTCTTGGAAAGCTTTTGTTATGAAAACTCAAAATACCAATCTATCAAAGATGACTTGATTGCATTTTGAATAATAAATCCTACACAGCGTACTCTGTCTGCATATAAATTATAGCCTGAGTAATGAAACCAAATGCTCTAGCGTTCTTGTCCTTTTGCCTAATGTTTAGAGTACATAGGTTCTTAGTTTCCAGTTTTTATTTAAGGATAAGTTTTATTTGGAAGTTTTCTTTTATTGAATTCAAAGATTCCTTCATGCTTTTAAATCTAGTATTGTAAGATGGGATGGGATGAAGCCCGCTTTGTAAGGGCTGAGTGAACTCTCTCAAGTCCACGACATCGCAATGTTCCGTGCAGAAGAGGGGATTTCTGTCCTTAGCATCCATCACAGGTTCTCTTCACTGCAACTCAAAACACACGGACAAAACCTAGAGTTTTTCTCAAAATGAGCCAATTTTCCCTGTTTGTACTCCCTGGGAATCTTCCACCTAATAGCTGGCCTATAAAATAGCTAAAGTATCGACATGGATAGAAAATCAAAACCAGATGTGGCCTATTATAATAAAAAAGGAGGTGCTTGTGGCCAGCATCATCTGAAGTTAATATATTTCTCAACAAATATCTATTGACAAACAAACTTCAGGATGCCGAATAAAGAGAGAATGATCAGGGAAGTGGCCTTCCTCCTTCTAGGAGGGTGGGCCCCAATTTGTACTTCGTTTTCTTCATACTTACAAAGTAGGGGTACTTACTTCGATATGTCAACCAACCACACAATCACCAAAAAGAAAACAAATAAAACACAATTGATAATTCTGATGACAAAGCAACCAAGTAACCGAAATGTTTTGGAGATCCTTTCACTAAGTACAAGCTATAAAATTGTGCCTGTACTTTTTTTTTGAGGGGAACAAATTTTTTATTGAAAAACAGGTCACAGTGACATAGAGTAATGGTTTGTTGGGGAATAAACACTCCAACAGAATCTTAGTCTCTCCCCACCTAGTCCCTCTCCATCACAAGCTCTTGGCTTCTGCCTTCTTACTGGTCCCTTTGGATGACGAGGCCTCGGTGGGCATGCTAGGCCTTCTTGGGCCTGTGGGAGCCTCTGTCTTCCTGGCCAGTGGTTCTGTCTTGGACCCACTGTCCTTAGGAGGAGCAGCAGCAGCCTTGATTTCTGACCCTTCCCCAGCCCCGTGGGCAGCAGCCTCTTTAGGGATTTTGTTTACAGTCTTCCTTTTGGCTGGGAAAGCTGCCTGCATTCTCGCCCTTGGTGACCGTGGGTTTTGAACTCTGAGTTCAGCTTCAATGTCCCTGTGGGCCTTGGCATCTGCTGGGCTGTTCTTTCTGCCTTTAACTTCCTGCAGGGCCTACTGGCACTAGGAGGGGCCTTTGTGGTCTTGTTTGGCTGTCAGGGGGCCTTCCTGGCCTTGCCCACCTTTCTTAGGGGACTCCTCCTTGATCTCACCAGGTCTCCAGGGGGCTGACATGATAGGCATCTTCCTGAGCTGGATTTGTGTGTGTGTGTGTCTGTGTGTGTGCTTGGGAACTAATGTGAAGCTGCCAGTGGCCCCACTGGCCTTGGCCTTGGTGGGCCCAACGAGGAGGCCATGTTGCATGCCAGCATCCAGGACCACTTCAGCAGGTACTAGAGCTGGATGGCATCTACTGTAGGGTGCTCTCATAGGATGTCAACCCTGACGGACCCTCAAGCTCAGACTCAGGGGAGCATGAAGGCCCTGAGAAATCTGTCCCTGCAGAAAGGTCCCCTTGGGCCATGCTTTGGGCTCTCTCCTCTTTATCTTTTTATTCCGCTCTCTGTTTTTCTGTCCTTCCCTTGCTTTAGACCTAATATCAACCCTGGAGAGTATCCAGGGCAACTACTGGGTCTTGACAGAGCTTTCAGGGAGGAATCAGCTAAATGTTCGACATCCCCATGCCCAGCCCATCTGGTATCATCCTTTAGTTACCCAGGCCAGTAGCTTTGGGTTATCTGCTCTTGTAGCTCCTAACCCAATGCTTGGGGCATTGACAGGGGGTGACACCACTCTCATCTCAAAATTTGCCAACTTATAGGTCTCACTCCTCAGAGGCAGTTTTGTTTTAAAAAAAAAAATCGGCATCCTGGTTGAGTTGATGTCTCCAGACCTGGAGGGATACCATGCCCTCCCTTCTCCCCATGGTGCTCCAGCTGGACTGATGCAACATTTGGTCAGTTGGATCCCCAACAAACTGCTAGGTCCCTTCACCAGAGTCATTGTGTCACATGGGCTTCCTTTAGGAGAGAGGATGATGTGGTTGAATACTGTGTGTGTGTGTGTGTGTGTGTGTGTGTGTGTGTGAGAGAGAGGGAGAGGAAGAGAGAGAGAGAGGAAGAGAGAGAGAGAGAGAGAAAGAGAGAGAGAGAGGAAGAGAGAGAGAGAGAGAGAGAGAGAATAGAGGTGGTGGGTGTGCTTTAGTGGCCCATCTTCCAGTCTCACCTCCTGTCTTCCTCTTCTCCTAAGCCTGAGCACGTCACACCAGGCCTCACAGGGAGATGGCAATCGGAGAGAGGAATGACGCAGGGTGAAGGCACTCAGCCAAACTGCTAAAGTTGGACGCCAATTTTATATCATGTCCCCATTTTAAGCCAGGTGAGCAGGGCTTCAGTTTTCTCCAGCCATGCACACTTTTAATTTATTTGAAAGAACCTCTCATTGTATTTTCACTGCAGTATCTTGTATTTTTTATTTGTGATTTAAGAAATGTGAAGAGCAAATACACAGAAACATAATAGCTAACCATGTTTCCTTCATTCCTTGTTCTAGAGCTCACCACTCTAAAACTGTTTGGTAATATGCCTTAGTGTAATTTATTGTAACATATTCTTTTAAGTAAATTGATTTATTGATGAAACTTAAAGATTGTTAGTGGCAGAAAAACAGCACCAGGCATTAGGGATGAGGTAGGCTGGACCTTGGTTCAGCAACCTCAGTACTTGAGTTCTGGCTAAGAAAGAATTCAGAGCCAAGACTCAAACTCTAAGAGAAAGTTTATTTAGAAAGTCAATGAGGTAGAAGATGTGAGCGGTAGAAGAAATGAGCTCAGGAAGCGAGCTACAAAGGCAAAGGAAGGGCCCTTGGAGCTTAGGAGAGAGAAAGAGAGAGATGCACTTTGAGAGATGAAAGAGTGATGTCTACCTGCTGGGACACCCTATGAGGACAGGGGGTGATAATCACGTGCTTGGTGCTGACTATGCATACCAAGCTCACCCTTACAGATGCCATTTTTATTTAATCCCCAAAACACCCCCGTGAAGGTTGTACCTTGATTATCGCCATTTCCCATAAGATGAAATGAGGACTCAGAGAAGGTAAATAACCTGTCCAGATCCCACAACTGGTAAGTGGCAGAACACATTCATGAATCTCTAAGGCATGGATCAATACCCACAGCCCTGTACTTCCTCATCTCCAGCTTTCTCACAGGAAATACAAGGCCCTAGAACTGGCATGGAAATACTGGGTGGTCTCTAAATGGTGGCTTTTTGGACTGGGGTGGTAGGCAAGGCTTCAAGGAGGGCAGGATTTCAGCTGGACTTTGAAGTATAAGTTGGATTCAATAAGGAGGAAGCAGTAGAGGGATGCACCAATTAGGGGTATTGGGCAAAGCATGCTTGATCCTAAGCTGACCACAGTGGCTGGACAAAGGGTATACGCCAGGGACTAGTGGGGCACTTTGCACAGTGGTGGACAGCCTATTTAGTGAATATTATAAGTATATTTCATCCACTAAATAGGTTGCCTTAGGGGAGAAACAGAGTTCATACACAACTGACAGATTTATAAGTTTAAGAAAAACCCATTAACAAAAACACACTTAAGTTCAGAGACTGTGAATTTGACAGCTGATAGCATTAGAGAATAAATCTCTCTATCAAGTGAGCAATGTCTTCTCTATTATTTTTTCAGCAGTATCTTTCAAGACCTGAAAAGGTGGAGCAGCAATTAAAAATAGAAGAAAGTTCCTTTCATCTACTTCATTTGCGTCTGGACTAAACTCGTCCTGCCACTTTATGTCACCAGCTGGAGGAAGCCACCTAAATCACAAACACCAAAACCCATTACAAAATAAAAAGAAAGTTTATTTACACAGAAAAACACAGCATTCAGCCAAATCCCTACAGCCTAGCTTAGTACCACCAGCCCGAGGTATGAAAGGTTTTGGTTGGCGAAATTGGAGCCCGAGAGTCAATGTCTTTCATAATCCATTAGACAAATGATAAGAGTCAGGATGAAAGCAGGGTTTGGCTATCTCATTCATGTTTCCGTCATTCTTAGTGATAAATTGCACGGTGTCACTCATCATGCCTCACTGCCTTTGGCTTCTTCATTTATTGTCCATGGCCCTTCAAAGACAGAGGGGTCTTCATCTTCAACATCTCCCCTAAACTTTTACCCCTCTAGTTCCAACACCACCAACCAGCACCCCTGCCCTCATCCGGGATAATATTTAAATATATCCAGCCCACTGTGTGAACTGCCTCTTGGACTGACATGCGCACTACCAGGTCATTTTAGAGATGGAAAGAGCTTCAGATTTTTCAGAGATTGGCTGTATATGAGTTGGAAATATATAATCATTTCTGCCCTTCATTTCCTACAAATCTAAAATACCAGAGTGAGCTCAACTGTGAGCATGTTTAGAGACATTCTGCATATTGTAATCATTCTTCAAATCCACCCTGTCTAGATGTGTTACAAACATAAGTTGCCCAAATTCAAAGTAATTGACTTTCAGCCAACTGTGACCAAATCACAAAAAAAGAACACGCCATGTGTTACAGCACAAAAACCCACCCCAAACTCTCACAAAAACTTTTAATAGCCTGTTTCAAAACCACACGCATATTCTACTCTGGATAAAACTATATTCACTGGAGGTGAAGGGTGTAAATTTGTCTCCCTGCACAGATTATTTTTACCAGAATGATTTTGTCTATTTGTTACATTGAAAGTACTCCCAAAATGAACATTTTACCATCATATTTGTAAAAAAATAAATAAAGGTTCTTCTGGCTGCTTCAGAATATACTTAGTATTTGCTCAATGTTTAACAAAAAGGAAAAAAAGAGAGCCTCGAGCAAAGGAAGCAGTAAGCATGCATGAATTAAATTGCACTTTTATCTCTCATCAATATTAAATACCAAAATCCACATTTTAATATATCTGATTATCATGTGCATTGGACTCCACGAAGGGAAATGGCGTAGAAAGTAACTATACACAGTAGAAGTCAAATACAATGTGTCTATAACATATGGCTGTAAATCCCATTTCTCCCCACCAGTGTTACACAGAATTATCTTCTAAGTCTGTTTACACAATAAAACAAAAATTAAGTGCCAGAGCTATAATTTTACATATGGACAACGATTAGAGAATGGGAAAAAACATACGGTGTTTTCACTTTTCTCGACTGTAAGCGTGCTTGCTTTATCAAAGAGCCTTTTCTATTTTATTATTTAGTTGCACAGATCGTGAGCTTCTTGATGGAAGGGGCTGTCTTGTACATTCAATGTCTTAGGAATGGAAGTTATTAGATGTACTAAATTAAAACAACAACAACAGCAATAAAAAAAATGACTATCCATCCTTCTCAGACATGCCTAGCCCAAACACAAAATGGAACATTAAACCCGAATAGGTTCAGTTACCTTGCCTTCAGTACAAAACTACAATAACTCAAGACGTTTTTTTAGATGGCTTTGGTCTCTAAGCAGTAAGGACTAAGCACCATTTCGGCACTATTTACACATGTGATAAGCTGTAATTATTAAAGGGAAATACATGCATTGCTTTGGGCTAAACCACAATCTGAGCTTCACATCAATAAAAATATCTTTTCACTCGTGACAGTTATTTTCCTGATTCAAAAGATCATCATTTACTTGCATAAAGTGGCAAAGAGGAAGCTTTACAAGCTGTGTTTGTAAAGAAAATGAGGCCCCAAATTGGAGGAGATGTGCATGGTGATGAGAAAGTGTGATGATGAGTTGTGTGTAACTGCCGGCAAATGCCTTCCTCCTTGTATGAAAATTTAATGATGGGTTACTTTTCCGATGGGAAAGTAATAACTTAGGAGAGTCGAGTTGTACACTCCAGAAATGAAATTATTTTCAGTTTTAAAAATATAACCCCAATATTATATACCTGCAATTTTGTCTGCCACTCTCATTAACCAAGCACCGTAAATGAACATCGCATTCTCTGAATTATTCTCGGGCCCTCGCAATGTGGCAGGGAGTTAGACAGCCTGACATGGAGGTAGATCATGCTTCTCAGCGCCTCGGAAGTTCTGGGAAATTATTCTGGGTAAATGAGGGAAGACGCGAATAAAATGCACTGGTTGTCATCCTTCCCATGGTGTATCTGTGTTTAAGAGATGATATTTTATCTCCTTGAGGTATAACTCTACTTCTTTTCCCTTTTCACCAAATCATGGAAGAGATACGGTTAGATGGGTGGACATAATTCGACCTGTCAGGTCCTATAGCATGGAAGATCCCAACTGTGCGATGCCTCAAGTATTACTGATACTCAGCTCACGTTAATGAGATTAGCGAATTACTATCATGTTTACTGTGTAGGTGTTATATAACTCAGATACTACATGCTGGTGGTATGAAACACACTACATAAATGAATGATTAGAAACATAAATTCATGCTAATGATGTAAACTTTAGTAAAGCCACAAAATACAATATGGACATCGTATTTTCATATCCCTCCGTCAGATCTTCAAGAACTAACACTCCTTCCGCAAACACAATTAGTCATCCTATTTCCATTTTTTTTACAACAAAAAAGGAAGAATGGAGTAATAAGAGAAATAAATATCCACATATAAATCCTTTTGACTTCAATAAAATAATCCGCCTCTGGTCTACTTAATGTCAAAATGACTGGTTTGACCTGCATTATCAGTTTTCATTGGCTCGTGTTAGAATCGTGGCGGAGAGAATCATAGTTAAACAGTTAATAGAAGACGGTCAGACGTATGGTGCCAGCCCCTGCCCAATGCGTCACTTCTCCGGGCTGTGGACTAAGCACTCATTTAGGTACTGATCCTATTTTTCACCCGTGTTTTTTGCTGGGAGCTAGAGAAGCAAATAAAAAATCCCATACAAATATTTTTGTGTTATGTGTTTACATGTATATATGTATGTATAATATGTACGGGGTGGGCAAAGGAAGGTTTACAGTTGTTCATAAGGGAAGGAACAACAATAATTAGTAAATAATACAAGAATAAACCCTATGTGTCATGTACGCACAAAACACACACAGGCAAGCATTCTCCGACTGTGACTGCCGTGGCAAGCAGCTCATAAATGCATCTAGTACCTTCCTGCTTGGATGGGTCTTCTGCCAGCACCCAGCTGTCTGTCCTACACCACCGTGAAGTGCATTGTAATTAGCTGTACACTTCATGTCACGGAGCTGCACTACCAAGTGACAACAGGTTAGGGCTGTCAGTTCAGGTGTCAAGAGTATGAAAGGATATTAAATGCAGGGATGACAACCCGATGGGAACACTTCAAATCCAGGAGTCATTCAAAATTTCGTCTTCTATCAAGCAACAGGCTACCTTTGCGAGAGAATCTATTTCTAGCATCCACTGGCAGGCCTCTCACACTGACATGTGCATACTGAGAACTTTGTTCTTGGCCTTGAGTTTTAGAGAAGCCTCTAAAATTATACACACAAGTCACCCAGGCCTGATTCCACTTACCTTTCTGACTGCAAGTGAAGACTTCATTTCAAATGTTTTGGAGGATCAAATATTAATGACAACATTTCATTCTGCTCCTTAAAACAGTTCAGAAACTTGACATCTCCTATTGCCCCTGCACACGGTGTCTCTGGATACACAATTTGCAGTTGAAAACACACCACCTTTTGAAGCATCCAGGTAGAAACCAGGGTAAAGGAACATTAGGGAAAAAAATCAAAATACAAAAGTGAGGTGAGGAGAAACACTAACTATTTTATCCTGAGAAATTCTATGTAACAGAAAATATAGACCTTCTTACTCTAGGCAAAGTAGTTTAGTATTGGGACAACGAATGTATGTGTGAAATCTGTATTTAGCCTGTTCTGCCCAAAACTACTTTCTCCAAAGTTACAACTGCTTAATTATTTCTAGGTAAGTCAGCATTAATGTATACGTAGAAAATGGCTTAGCTCTCGATGCAACCTTTCAGAATTCTCAGGACACATAGGTCATTTCAATTAGAGACGCAGGCAGAATAACGCGGCACAGAAATGCCTCCTTCTATGAAAAACAAACACCAGCCTTCCAACCTGTCTGCCCACATATCCGTTGTTTTCAGATTCTCTGTGGTTGGTGATTCTGATACAGCAGAATGTTTATACACCGAAGGTAATAGTAATGGTGCTCTACTGTGCTAAACAACTTAGATGGTTTAGGTTTTGTTGTTGTTACCGTTTCTGAGGGTTTTCTCCCCTACAAAATATATATATATATATGATTCTTTCTTATACCAGCGTTAGTCTAGTAACACCAGCAGAAGTTAAACATAAAGTAAGAGTGTTTCCCTAGGACTGAAGATTGTTTCACAACAATGCAATGACTTAGCCAAATCAACCAAAAATCTGTTGGTACGAACCCTGGCTCGCATGGCCTGGTTGGTTGGAGAATCATCCCATAACCGAAAGGTTTGACCCCCAGTCAGGGCGCTTATGATTCCAGGTCTGTGGGGGCACACGTGCTCCCCAGAGGCAACCAATCGATGCTTCTCTCTCGCATTGATGTTTCTCTCTCTCCCTTCCTCTTTCTCTTTAAAAAGGCAATAAAAAAATGTCCAGGTGGGGATAAAAACAAAAAAAATCTCTCGGTATGAATGGCTACCAATCTTGCTTCCACGGTGCTTCGGCTAGTACTTGCTTGGAACAGAGTGACAACAATAAGTGAATTACGAATGTATTCGACCAATGATGAAACAATACCTGTTAGCACGCATGGTCCTACTATGTCTTAACGAACATGCAATAGCAGAGAGAGTGCTTCAGAAGACTGTCTCCGTGAGTAAAAATTCTGCCAAGGCATGCCAAAGTCTAACCAAAACATCACAATGTGGCAGAGAAACACAGCCTGGCAGATGAATGTGAATATCACGACATTGTCACTGAGATTGTCAAATGAGATTAGAGTCTTTCTGTAATTGGCGTTTCCAAGTGAGGCACAGATTAGACCGATTTAAAGGAGCAGTTATATATAGCTGGGCTCTAGCTGGAAGAACGAGTGTTTGACATTTACATATCATAAACGATATATGACGTGCCCCCCTCACTAAGGTGCTGCCAGTGTTCAAAATGATAAGCAGATGCTTTAAACATGCGAGGCTCAGATAACAGCGCAAGTGGCGCAAATAACCCTCGTGACCACACGGCCTCGTCGAACGAGCCTTCATGAAGCCACTGCCGTTCAGTGCTCACAGTCTTATGTAAGATGGAGAAAAGCCCCATGTAGAATCCCTAAAGGTAATTTAATTTCTTCTTTATAAAAAGAAATGGGAGGACATAAAGTGACTTCTGAGAGCTTGTCAAGGATTTTTTTTTTAAATAATGCTAATAAGGTGTTTTTCTGGAATTTTCATTTAGTACTAACAAAAGACATGGGGGAAATCCATCAAGTAATGCAAAGTTGCATCAAAAAATAAACCCATCACTTATTTTAAAATATCAATACAAGAGCCTCTTTCATTATTGGCCTTTAATGAGGCTTCCACCACGAATTCACCTGGAGCACTTCAGCCTAAGGAACAAAATCTGCTATTATGAAGTCTCTTTTGTATCTGGTCTGAAATCCAGGCATTGTGGCTGCAGGATCTCTGCACCATCCCCTGCATTCAGCTCTCCAAGAGCCAGTCACTGGTGGCCTCTGGAGCCCAGGCGTTCTCCTCCATCTGCCCAGTTTACAGCTGGAGTTCCTCTGGTAATACAGCATGTATCAGAGAATCATTGTGTTCCTGGAAATCTTTACACATAATTACACAGGAACAAAAGAGAGACTAAATATAGGAGAGGAATAAAGCACTCAGCTTCAGGAGGCAAAGTTTTACTGAGCATATAAAAAGAAAATAAACGACGTGAAGTCGTACGCATTATAAAACGTGAGGGTTGCACAAATAGCTAAGTTGATGAGAAAAATAAATAAATGATGAAATGGTTAATGTGGTAATTAGTAGGTACAGTGAATAAGGTAAATCAGATCTGAATCCAAGCAACTCTGTATTAGTGTTGGAGTGGCCAATCTTGCATTTATTTGATTTTAAGTATTAGTCTGAAAGCTATAACAATGTATTATAAATAGAAGTATTATCAGACATCATAGGCCCAAGTCATAAAAATATTTCTCTACATTAAAGAACTCAGGAGAAAACACTAAATAAATGTTTTGATCAAGTGTATTCACTTACATTTGAAATGAGATTTATGTGTCTAGTATGACTCAAGTTCTCAAAGAGCAAAAGAGATGTAACCGAATATTTACAACTCAGTGTCACAAGATGTAAGAGAATTGAGTGCAAAGGGATATGGGCACAGAGTTGCGAATAATATCCTGAAAATAAATCTCTTTTAACAGGAAATACAGCACAGGGCATGAAAATGATAGGTAACCTTCTCTTTCACTTTAATTTCTCTTGAACCAAAAAGTATGACATATACATGTACAATATGTGTAGTGGGGGAGATCAAAAAACCCAGAACTATCTTCTGGAGAGGGGACCCTTTTAGTACGGACTTCTGCCGCCAGATGAGTGTACTAGGAACCCATCTGTATTAGCGTATTAGCTGGCATTCTGAGATGCATTTGGCTGAGATGAAGCTGAGCTGCATTCGGCTTTAGTAAGTTTATTTTTTTTGGAAATTCTTTCAAAGTGTTGGCCCATTCATGATGGGTGATTTATGAGCGCACCAGCCCACACCACACCCTTCGGAGTGTTCAGCAGTTTTGGACCAAAAATGGCATGACCCCCTGTGCCCCTTCCTCCCTAGTCACCTGATCTCACCCTGAGAGGCTTTTTTTTTTTAATTTCCCTAAATGGAAAAAGTCCTCAAAGGGAAAAAGGTTTGCCAACAAGGAAGAGGTGAAACAAAAAATGGTAGAAGCACTAAAAGACCTCAAAATCGATGAGTTCAAAAACTGTTCTGTGCGTGGAAAAATGTCTCAATGGGTGAATTACATCAAATGGAGAGTACCCGGAAGGTGGCTGAAGTTTAAACACGTAAAAATAAATTCACAATTTTTATAAATAAATTCCATTTTTTGGGTTCCCCTCACACACACACACACACACACACACACACCCCTACATGAAATTGAAAATGTTGAGAAGTACTCATGACCCCTAGAGAAAGACAAGCCCATCGCATCTGTTTATTAGAAAAGTTTTCAATTCACTTGGTGCCACGTCTGCTGGCAAAAGGTGGGGAGACAGGAAGTCAGCCAAAGTGCAATCAACAGAATTCTGATTCATTAACTTTCCCTTTTAATGCTATTTCTTGGCTTGCATTTTATTTCATCTTTATTGATGGAGAACTTACATCCTTTCAAGATGCAAATCAACCCCAAACAACCTGCTTTAATACAGAAAAATCTGACTCTCCAAAGACAACATAAATGTTCTTGCACTTTACTTCCATGTAATGTAATTGAGACCTAATTGATGTGGCAAGCAACTTTTGATCTAAGACTTTCCCCAGCCACCCATAGAAATGACCTCAGAGGAGATCTGCTACAGGCTCCACGATGCCGTATGCGACAAAAGGCAAACAGAAAGCCAACTTTTCCCTGCTGACTGTGACCTTGAACCCCCTCCTGTTTCTAGTTCACTCAGAGAGATTTTCTAAGAAAACCTGCTGATCACCACACCCAACCCAAGAAGAGGCACTGAAAGAACCAAAATAACTTTTTGAGGAACAATTTGCAGGCGTCTAAATTATCCTCTGACAAAGGAATGAATCTCACAGATGAAAGGGAGCAGAAGGTGTCACTGATTTATCTTGACTTCACAAGACATCAACTTTCCTTGGCCTTTTCTGAAGAACACAATCACAAATAATTTAGGAAATTATGACTTAGGCCTCAAAAACATTAAGGTTAACGACTACACCCTGGGGGTGGGGACTTAAAAAAATTAGATATCTCTGTTTCTTGGGGGCAGAAGGGGACTCAGAGAGCAATTTATTAGGGAAATGTATTGACCCTTGGACTGCCTACGATTGATATGAAGGATTCATATCTTGGATAATTCAACTTCCTTTCATCAGTAAGTAGACATTTGTTTAATGGAGCTGCAGTGGAGTTGAACATTGCCCTGGGTGGAGCAGTGATGGAGTTCGCACTTCGAGAGTTGGTTTTTGGTTCAATCAGCTCTTCCTCCATCGAGCCTGTGATGGCTTCTCCCACCTGAGTTTATAATTTTAATTTCTACCCCCAGTAGCTTAGACTATCACTGTATTTGGAGAGAGAGTCTTTAAAGAGGTCATTCCATTAAAGTGAGCTGGACTCTGATCCAATATCAGAGACTGGTGTCCTAGGAAATTTGGGTACATAAACACACAGAGTGAAGATGATGTGAAGACACGGGAAGAAAAATTCTCTTGAGAATGGGGGAGGAGACGAAAGCCAAAGAGACATCACCAAAATTCTTGAAAGCAGCGTCGAACAACAAGTCTGTAGTGTGTGGTGGGGAGGAATGGGGATGGGGTGAGGCAGAGAAGAGTGAGGGGTAAGCACTGCTGAACCACAAAAAGGCCCCCAAGTTGGAGGTGCTGTGTGCTTCTAAAACTCTTCCCCATCCTGAGGAAGGCACGTTTAGTTCTGCTGAGACTACACCAGGGTGTGTGAACTCAGTAACAGTGAGTCTGTTTGAGGGCCACGTAGGAGAGGCCAGGTGGAGGAAATCAGTGAAAGTCTGCTCTTGCCCGCTCAACGCCCACACCAGCAACTTGACTCGCACACTCCAGGAGCAAGTCAGAGGGTTTTTCTCTGAGAAAAGTGACCACCTATATTTGAAAAAGAATACACAGAAAGTGACACTTATAGGTCACCCAGCAAAAAAAAAAAGAAAAAGAAAAAAAAGAAGGCTGACTTATTAGTGATCACCTTATGTTTTTATTACCTCACTATTAAGTATGAGTGAGCAAATATTCAGATATTTGAAGAAATCTTCCCACATAAAAGAGGCAAAAATAAACTGAATTTTACCTCTAAAAAACAGACAAGATAATGCAGAAAGTTTTAAAACAACTAATTAAAAAATTCTCAGAGATGAGAAAATATTGTGGTCATGAAACAAGAGTTGGGTGCAATTGAATGGAATAATACTGAATTAGATATAAAATTTTAATATCATTAATGTAAAATATTAATAAAAGGGTTAGAAGATACCAGGTCCATTGAAGAAGTCTTCTAAGAACCGGAACAAAAATTTCAAGAAACAAAAAAATACAAGAGAAAATGTAAGTAAACCAGAGGATTCACCTAGAGGATACTAGAAGAGTCCAAAACCCACGAGTAGGAATTCTTGAAACAGACAGGTAGATTAGAGTAGAAAAAGGCTCAAAGAATCACTAGAAAATATCCTTAAATCAAAGAACATGAGTTTCTAGATAAAATTGCCCACAAAGTGTCTATAAAGCAAAAGACCGACAAAACTAACACCCAAACACATCAGAAATAAAATGCTGTTGTTCAAGCCACGCAGTCTCCGGAACTTTGTTATGGAGCCCTACCAAACCAACACACGCGAGAACTGCACCCTGGCCACGATCCCGTCGAGGACAAGGATCCAGGACATACCTGCAGTGAGGCATAGATTCAGTTGAAGGAAATCGCCACTGTCAATCATCTTGGGAAGAGGGTAAAACCCGGTGCAGGAAATGTGTAGTTCTTGAAATATATCAAGGGAGAAGAGCCTTTCTTCTGATTTGAGTTCTGAAGGATTTGGGGAGAGAGTAGATGATGGTATTCAGGCCTAGACGCTGAGCTCAGAAACACTTGCAGCACTCCCAGGAGTGAGCTGAGCTAGCTTCCCTCAACCCACGTGGAAGCAAGAAGGCAGGTGATTTGCATCAGATTTGGGCAGAGCAGGTCCCTTCCACTCATAGCTATAAGCTACTTTCTACTGGTACTTCTGTTGCTGCTAAGTGTTCGGTAAACTCCTCCTAAAGCACTTAAACCACTCCTGTTGCCCTGGGCTCTGATCCCAGGTCTTAGAAGGCATGACCAAGGAACAGCCAGAGTGGAGCATCAGCGGTGGACACCCCAGGAGACAGAAAGCACTTGTAAAATCTTTGGCTGCACAGAAACACAGCATTTTCCATTTCTGCTAGGTGCTCAACATCTACTTGGCACAATGGGCCCCTTCATCCAAGGACCAACAGATTGCTCAAAGGCCTAAGACAATATTCGATTGCCTGAAACAAAATTTGATTCAAATATATAAAGAGGAGTGTTCAATATTTTATTTAATGAACTACATTTCTAAACCTTTTCCATCTGCTCCCATCTCCCTAACTTGTATCCAATCACCACAGATGAACGCTCCCTGGAAGGTTCCAAACCAATTGTGAACTAGATTCTATCCCTTCCTTGGCACTTCCTTTCTCTCTAGCACCATCCTTTCCTTCTTCTACTGAATTATTCCCACTAGCACACATTGTTGCTTTAAAATCTCATACCTTAAAACATTTTGCTCTTGATCTCACATTCCCCTCTGCTATCACCTTGTTCTCTGTTTCTCTTTATATGAAACTCCCTGAAAAGAATCTCTCTATTCACTAGCTCTGCTTTTCATCTGCCATTGTCTCTTGAATCTACTTAAAAGAACTTCATCCCTATTACACCACGAAAAATGACTCACCCAGCCAATGTCACCCAGCCCTCCTCTTCCTTGACCTCTAAGCAGCATTAAACACAGCGGGACGCGCCCATCTCCTTATAGCATTTCCTTTATTTGGTTTCCAGGACACCACATTCCCCTAATTTTTCTTTTTCATCTCTGTGGCCTTGCCTCTTTTGAGTGTTCTTTGCTGGTTCATCATCCTCTCTTCAAATTTCAAAATGCTCAAGTGCCCAAGGCTTGGTTCGCGCTGTATTAACTTCACTTTCTACATTTACTCCTCAGGTGATCTCATGTTATCCCACGGCTTTGAAAGTAATCTATAAAGTGATGGCTCTCAGATTTAAATCTCCAGCCTCAATTTGTGTCTTCAACTCCGCACCAGTGTATTCTGTGCTATTTATGCCTCAGTTTCCGGCTCCTCCTCCCAGCCGCAGTTCTCTCCCATTCTTCCCTGACTTCCGGAACAGCAGCCCAATTGGCTTAGGAAATCTAACAGCTGTGTTGGCGATATACTACTCCTTTTACCTTAGGACATAAAGTCTTCATTATGCACCTCTCTTATTAGAGAACTTTTAATACTTTGCCTTAAATACTGTCCCTTTCAGAGCAAAATAATGATATAAATGTAAAACAAAAATTTAAGTGATAAAGAGAAGAAAAAAGATGAGCTCTATCCAAATATAAGAAAGTTGAGCAAAGAAATCATGCATGTCCTCTAGTTACCAGCTCTTCGGAAACTGAACGAGAAGATGCAGGTTTAAACCATTTCTGGGGAGACTGACAGAGGCCTGAGGGAGGGTCTCCTCCAAGTGAGTCCAGATGGATCCTGGCTAGACACGGGGCCACTGAGGATGTTACAGGCACATTGTCCCTCCAAGCGTTTACAAGGCTTGAGTAGGCAACAATCTGTTCTGGAAGATTTCGAGACATGTCCTCCCTGGAGGGAGGAGGAAGGATGCCATAACCTCCCAAGGGCCCGTGTTACTCTCAGATTTACCATGCGCCCTTATATCACCCCCACACTCGTAGCTCAGAATGCACCCCGACAACGTTAAACCAGTTACCATCTGGGACCACTCTTGCCTTAGGCAAGCTCAGTACCTGTACAGGGCTTACACCTAAGGAGGCGTTCCCATTTATGTGTGAACCTCCAGTGAATGTATTTATGTCATGTTATGTTACGTTATTATTTTATTTATTTCACAGTGCCCTTCAAGTTTCCTTTTCAGTCTACCCAAATAACAGGTTTTAGTACATCAGGTGATATTTTGCTTCCTGAAGCATTTAAATTAATTTTCTATTACCAATGCAAATGTGTACTTTCCAATTTACCCACTGCACAATAAAACCTAATTTAAAGCAATTAATGTTCATTAATGGCCCCATCTGCATGTTTATCGCTTTATCCTTAAATACTCGAGACATGGTATCCATATTTTACAGCGCACTTCTTATCAGCAAGAATTCTTATCCTCAAGGGTAAATGTACGACTGATGTGCCAGGATCTCACAGCTTCATAAGAAAACTACATTGCTTTTTTTTTTTTTTTTGCAAGAGCTCGTTGAACGAGGTGGATGTGCTTAAAACCAAATGCACCTAACCCAGAAAAAGAGGGTCCTTTTCCCCCAGAACGGGTGCGGCACAGCCGTGGGGGCGTGTGCAAGGTTCTGCAGCCCTCCCACAGGTTTCTACCAGGGACATGAGGGAATGGCCCGAATGCAATGGCACCAGCAGGTTCTCCTACCTTGCCCCCTGAAGTAGGGCAACACCTTGCAGGGAATATGCTACCAGGAAGCATTTCAAGCCTGCACTTCAGCATCAGCCAGGCACTGCTTTGCCACTTACTAGTTGCATTAGTTGTGTGCGCTCAAGGGCACTAACTTATCGAGCATCAGTTTTCTCATGCTGCCTGATTAGGTCTTTCTTAGGACTGAATAAGGTAACACGATAGAAGACGGAAGCATGTCATGAATAAGAGGGTAGGTTCCACCCAGGCTGCCTGGGTTCCAATCCTGGCTTCACCTCTCACCCAGCTGTGGGTGAGGGGGTGTGTGGCCTCTCTGTGCCTGGGCATCTTATGTGTGAAATGGGTATCAATCATAACTGGTATCTATCTCAAAGGGTTCTCGCGAAGATTAAAATGAGTGAATATGTTAAAGAGCTTAAATCAGAGCTTGGCAAATTGTATGGATTTGGTGACTGTTAGCAAAAATAAAAAAAAAACAATAGGGACTTTGGAAATAAAGGCTTTTCCCTTTAATAAAAATCAGTCTCTGCTGCTAAAATGTGGCTTCTGGGCTTGGAGACAAGATTCCTGGCGCAAGGGCACAGGCAGGCGGCTAGTCTCACTGCCCTCCCCCGTCCTAGGAGAAGGTGTGGCAACTACACTCCCGGGGACACTGTGAAGTCTAAAACCCTGACAGCCAGATGCACGTGTAGTCCTTGCAAAGAAGAGAGGTAGGGACAGAGACAGAGAGAGAGAGATAGAGGTAGAGAGAGAGAGAGAGAGAATGAGAGGAAGAGAAGAAAAAAGGGAAAATAGTCAATAATGTGTTTACACCATTGTAACGAGAACAGCAAGTGAGTGTGGAGGGGATACTTTTATAATGTTGCCGATCCAAGATCAACTCATCTGATCTCCCTATTCTATTAAATGTTTCCACATGTGTGATTTCAATGAAATTTACATTTACGACTCATTATCATTTTGGTGAAAGGCAAAAATGTATTCGGCCCGTCACTGGAGGGGCAGATGGGGATGGAGCTGAGAAAGTCGATACTCTGACTGACAGACGTGAGTAAAATTTACGTTCCAACCCACCTAATGGCAAGCAATTATCTCTGGACTAGGATAACAAATGTGCTTTTTATCCTCAAAAGATGACATGTGTTACAAAAGTTTCCAGAAGGCAGATCTTCTGTAAAGAAACAACTGCTTCTGTATCCAACATATAGTAAAAGGGTTTAATTGGATACTGACCCTTTCAGAAGACTGTGTTTCACGTTCAAGTTAGATAGTAAGAGAACAGAAACATCTACCTGAAGTTGTCTGCTACTTTCTGTTATCTATTTCTCTGTTTAAATATTGCCTTCCAATGCACTTTTACTTTATATTCAATACTGTTTATAGATTTTGGCATTAGCAAAGTGTAAATTACTTTTTGCACAATCCATAGTCACACTACCTTATGAGCATCCTCAATAAAGCACATAGACGCAGGAATCTGGAGTTTATCATGGCTTGAAAGACTGTCTTATCACAAGAAAGACATTTTTGACTCTGATTAAATGACATCCTATGTAATAAAAAATTGGCAATATATAGGTATAATTCATCACAGAGGACATTATGTAATTAAATTTTACTAATATAAATGTTTAAGACAATTTAAACCCCTGATAGTATGAATGTCCAATGTTCTAACTCATACGTTTATTCTACATAAAAAAATAACCGTACTAGATGCACTGTCCTACCTAAAAGTTACATAATTTGATATAAGATGAAATACTTACAGCAGTGACTTTCATTTCCTTATTTTCATGAAGGCATAAATATTACTAACACTTGTGAAAGAAGTAAAATTTTGAAAATTAAGTTACACAGAAGTCCAGAAGTATACATCCACGGCCTATTACAGGTAAAAATGACCACAGTTACTATTTAGATCAAATCACTTATGTTAGGAATAAGGAAAGTGAAGTTAAAAAATGTGGCTTTTGCATTCTGGCTGTGGTATCAACTCACAGTAATGGTAAAGAGAAAATGAAAATATCTTCAGCCATTTAAAAATTAACCATAACCTTATTTTAATGAAATGTAATTGAAGAGAAATATTGGAAAGAAAGGTATACCAGAAACAACTCAGCGTGCCTGGGATGTAATGCAATGGATTGATGATGGTGCTGTCAGGCCAGAGAAAGGCCAAAGACAGAAAGGAAAAGAAAGAAAAAATAACATTTTTCACCTGACATAGGGCAAAATCAACAGTAATATAATTTATTCAAAAAGACTTAGTTCAAAATCTGTCTTAACATTTACTGGTCCGTGTCGCTGGATGAGTCGAGCTTTATGAACCTCTGACTCCACCATTCAAAGTGAAGCTAACAATACCGAGAGCTATTGTGAGGAATAGACAAGAGCACTTAATGTGAAGTGTTAAATTACTTGGCGGTCCAGCAAGACGATGCCGTCCTCTTCGCTCTTCGGTGCATTCTATTACATAACGCTCAGGACCGCGCCGAGGCCCAAAGTCGGTGGCAGGGCTGGGCTTCAAATTACACCTGCAGATTGCGAAACCCAAACACTTCTCATATTTTTAGCCTCAAGACATCGATGCACATTGTTGGGCAAAAGTAGGTTTACAGCAGCTGTGAGTACACAAAACACAGTTTATTCCTGTATTATTATTTATTAATTATTGTATCATTTTCCCTATAAACAATGGTAAACCTACTTTTGCCAACCCGGTATTTGGTTTCCTGTTGGGCCTTCTTTCTGCACTCTCCTGCTTTCAATCGCCAAATGCCTGTGAAACGCCATTCATCCTTCTCACTCATTTTAAATACAACTTTTTTTCAGGGAACTGTCCCTGAAGCTTCTAATGTATGTTCTCTTAGTATCCTGCTATTTTTCCTTCAAATATTAAAGAAAAGACTAAAATGAATTAACTTTCTAAATATGTTAAACTACTGTCTTTCTACTAGAGTGTATGCCGCATGAGAGCAAGGGCCATTTCTTTCCTGCTTGCCACGCTGTCTCCAATCCCCAGTAAGGTGTCTGGAAGAACGTAGGCTTCCAATACACATTTGTTGGGCACAGCGATGACTGCGTGAATGCCTGAAGAACAATGAGGAGCTTTGGACTGGCCAATGTTTTTGCTGGTTTTCTGGGTTCATAACAAAAATGTTGAACAGAAAACTAGGAGCACCTATCATATGCCAAAATTACAGGAGCATTTGGAGAAATTTAAGATACAGCAGAGAAATTAAGGGAGATGGAGGAGGGTCCCTGAGGATGTCAAAAGACTTGATCCAAGCCACAGGAGCAAGAACGGCCCAAGAAAAAAAAAGAGGAGCAATTCTGACACTGAGGTAGGAAAGAAGATCAAAAGCTTATGGCAGCTGCAGAAATGTAGAGGGTAGGTGGGGCGTTCACACTCAGAGTCAGCGATGGGAGGGAGATGGCCTCTCGAAGAGACTAGCGAGCACAAAGGGAGCGTGGACTGAGGGAGAGACACAGCACGGCCAGGAAGCTTCGGTCATTCGGATTATGAGTTTTTAATGTTGCCGATTTACCCAGGCTCAGAGAGTATTTTCTGCAGCACAGTTCAGCAGCTAGGGTCTTGGAGACAGATGGTTACATTCAGTGTGAAGATGATGATGATGATGATGATGATGATGATGACGATGACAACAAGGACTGCTACAAATACTGCCTCGTCGTTACTCTATCAAGCACTGCAGGGCTGTGTCTATGAATTTCTCATTGTGCACGCACACACACACACACACACAATGGGCTGTATATTCATCTTTTACAGATGAGAAACGGAGACTCCTCTTTTATACAACTTTCTTAAGGTATGATTTGCATACCATAACATTTACCCATTGCCCACGCACAATTAAATGAGTTTTATGAATTTGCAGAGTTGGCAACCACCCCCACAAGTCAGTTTTGGAGCATTCCAACACCCCCCAAAATTCCCTTGAGTCTGTTTGCACTCCATCCCGTTTCATCCCCAAACCCAGGCAACCACAGTCTGCTGCCTCAATAAATTTGTCTTTTCTGGACATCTCAGACAAATGGAATCAAATAATACAGAGATGTTTGTGTGTGTGTGGCTTCTTTCTTCCACTTAGGATAGTGTTTTTGTGGTTCACGCTGTGGTGTGTATCAATATTTTGTTCCTTTTTATTGCTGAATAGCATTTAATTATATGGCTCCACCACATTTTGAAATTCATAGGCATTTGGGTTGTTTCCAGTTTGGGGCTATTTTGAATAATGCTGCTGCGAACATTAATGTGTAAGTCTTCGTGAACATATAGTTTTACTTCTCTAGTATAAATTCCTAGAAGTGGAATTTGGAATTACAAGGCTGTGTGGTAAGATTATGTTTGACATTTGAAAAATGCCGAAATGTTTTCCAAAGTAGATGCACCATTGCATATCCTGACCAGAAACGTGTACGTCAAATACGTTTTCTGTGTCTATCGAGATGGTCATGTGTTTTCTGTTCTGTATTCTTTTAAGATGGTATTTACACTGGTTGATTTTTTGATATCAAAGCAAGTTTGAATTCCTAAGATAAATCCCACATGCTCACAGTATACAGTCCTCTCTATACACTACTGAATTTCTTTTGCTAATGCTTTGTGAAGGAGTTTGTGTCTCTGGTATGAGGGATGTTGATCCCTAGTTTTGTTTTCTTGTGATCTTTTTGTTGGCTTTGGTATCAGGGTAATCCTGGCCTGAAAAACATGAGGTGAAAAGTGTTCCCTTATTATCTATTTTATGAGTTTATAAAAATTGGTACTGCTTCTTTACATATTTGATAGAATGCACTAATTAAGACATGAAAGGCCAGGCTTTCGTTGTTGAGAAGATTTGAAATTACTAATTAAGTTTTTTTACTTGTTCTGGTCTTTTCTGATTTTCTATTTTTCCTTGAGTGCATGTTGGTAATTTGTAGGCACAAGTTTTCTGCTCTAATCTTTATGTTTTCCTTCCTTCTCTTACTCTGGATTTAGTTTACTTTCTTCGTCTAGTGTTTTGAGGTGGAAGCTCAGGGTGCTAAGATGAGAAGCTTTCTTCTTTTGTGATATAAGCATTTAGAATCATCAGCGCTGCCTCAGCTGCCTTCCATAATTTTCATCTGTTTTGTTTTTAACTCAAAATAGTGTTTGATTTCTGTTTCGGTTTCTTCTTTGACCCAGGGCTTACTTAGAGGTGCATGAGCACTCAAATATTTGACGCAGATTTCATTCTGTTGTGGGTCTCTAATTTGGCAGTGGTCAGAAAACGCACTTTGCATGATTTCAGTTAAAAAAACATATTTTTGATAGTATACTTTGTCCTGGAGAACATTCCATTCCCAGTCATTGAGTGAAATGTGTTAAGTCAGTTAAGTAATATTGGTTGATAATGTTGTTGTCCATCCTACCTTTGATGATTTTCTGTTGTGTGGCTTGTTATATCAATTATTGCCGTGGAGTATTGAAATCTCCAATTATTTTCTAAACTGTCCATCTCTCCTTGCAATTCTGTTAGTTTTTGCTATAAGGATTTGGAGTGTAGGTGCATATACATTTATAGTTGTTATATCTTTCTACATATATTTCTAGTTGTTTACATATAGCTTATATGTACTGACCTTTTAAAATTTATGCAGTGTCTTTCTTTGTTTCTAATGATCCTTGTTATATGAAGGTTTATTTCATTTCCTATTAATATAACTACTCCAGATCCATTAGAGTTACTGTTTCATGGTATATGTTTCTCCAATCTTTTACTCTTATCTGTGATTTTGCACCTAAGTCACATCTCTTTTAGACAGCATACACACATCAAAAACACCAAAGAAAACTTGATTTTTTTTCTCCTTAAGATTTAAATCACAAGGTGTTGGGGAGGGGACAGAGGGATGGAGCAAAATGAGAGAGAGAGAGAGAGAGAGAGAGAGAGAGAGAGAGAGCATGAACTCGTGAACACAGATAACAGGGTGATGACTGTGGGGGGTGGGGAGGCAGAGGAGGATATAGGGGGAAGTGGTGATGGACAGAGACTCGACTTGGGGTGGTGAACACACAGTACCGGGTACAGGTGATGCGTTGTACAGTTGTGTACCTGAAACCTGTAGAATTCTGTGCACCATTGTCACCCCCAAAATTCAATAAGAAGAAGATTTAAATTACAAAGGTAATGAAGATACCAGGTACCCTAAGCAAGCAGTTGTAAGAATAGATAATGAGATACAGAACTTTTAACACTGTATTCTTTGGAAACGTTGGATATCTTTACTTTTAGGTAACTTTAATCCAGAATTAAATGTTTAACTGTTCTGGAAGAACATAGATAAATGGTTTTCATAGTCTACTTTATCTTTCACCGTAGTTTTGATAACTTCATATACCCTATTAGTTCTAAGGATACAAACAAAATTTAAAAACATTTTACTATTTACATTATATTATCCCTTCAGTGAAATTGAGGGAGAATGCACTTTTTTCTGATTGCTCACAATTCCGCCAACCAGGTCAACGGCTGATATACCAACAGAGCAGGTAGTAGACTCTTTACTGTGAACAATCCCATGACTCACACTTTCCCTTCGGCCAGCTCGCATGGACATTTCATCTCCTCCTGGCACACTAATAACACTTCCTCTTCTCCCAAAATCTGCTTTCAAAACACTTGTAAAAAGTCTTGTAATCTCTATGAATCCCAATGCATCTAATTCCAATCAATCAACTTTCAGAAGATGCATGGTTTCCCTGTCACTTAGGTTATTTCCACTGGCTGACATGCGTCAAGCAAGACACTGTGTTGACTAAAATGTCACAGGCCTGGGACTAATGCTCTGAATAAATCCATATATCTCTGGATCTCAGGAACATAGGACTGAGAACTATCCAAGGAGCTGAGTGTGACACCTTGGAATGAGCAAAGACATACACACCTTTCTTGATCTAAATCTGGGCAGGCTAAAGAGGTCAGGGTCATTGTGTCTCCTACAGACCATTCTAAAATATGTAAGAGGGTCATCCTTCTGTAATGTCATTGCTGAAATTGCTAGTGTCTAAGCAATGAATAATTATCTGACTCCAACCACGGTAAATTTATGGAGTGTTTTATTCTCATTATTTTCCCAGGTGATGACAAGGAGCACAGGGGAAGTTCCTCTTGACGCTTCACAATCATTTATTTGATTAACCCAATAATTACAGATTTAGGATGGCTCCAATTTTGGAGATGGGGTTAGTACCTCATATTTAAAAGACTACAACAATTTAAAGTTACTAAAGACGGGTGGTCTATTCTGAATTAGAGTCTTGTCCTAGATAAGGTCCAAACAGACTAAAATAATTTTATGCTTGTCAAATAAGCAAAAATGATGTTATACTTGTCAAACTTTTATTTTTTATAAATAACAAAAAATGTTTTTATAACAACTTACAGTTTTCAAAGCACTCCATAATATATTTATTCTTATTATAATTCTGGGAAGTAGGTGTTATTGTGTCCAAATTACAGCTGAGACCTATTCTGTACGATTAATAAGTGGCAGAATTTTGATTAGAATTTGGTTCTTCTGATGTTATATTAATGCACCTCACATTATATAATTGAGGTTCTCTTCATTAAAAATTTAATTGTTTTGCTATTCTTATAGCATTTGTGTGGAACCAGGGTGCATAATGATTCAGCATATGTAAGAGGAAAATAAATTTAACAATTGCGTTTGCAAGCCATAGAAGATTAAATAAATTTTAGTGCATCTATAAATTAAATCCTGTCTATCCATTAAAATGAAATTACATTGAATATTTATTGTCATAAAAATATAACCATAATATACCAAGTGGAAAAGAAAGTTACAAAAGATTATGTGTAAACAGCATAGAGTCCAGAAATAGATGCACAAATATACAGGCAATTGATTTATAACAAAAATGTCATTAAAATTCAGTAGGAAAAGAATTTAGGTGGTTCTGGAGAAATTAGATATGTATATAAGAAAAAATAAACCTTGTCCCATTATTTCAAACCACATTTTAAAATTAAATGAAATGGTTCCAAACCTAAATGTTAAAAAGTAACACATATTTCTAGAATAAATGGAATATTCTCATAGCATAGGACAGAAAACAATTTCTTAATTAGTAGACACAGCACTATACATAAAGAAAAATGATAAATTATAGCTCATTAAATTTAAGGAATAATTTATCAAAAGAAACCAGGAAGAGAATGAAAAAAGAATCTGAGGAGAGAAGATATATATAATACATATATCCAACAAAAAGCTTATATATAGTATGTCTCAAAAATTTCTACAAAATAATAAGGAAGAAAGAAGTAAACCTAGTGTTTAATTGGAGCAAAGATTTAAACAAGCATTGTACAAAAAAGAATATCCAAATGAAAAATTTGCATAAATCAATATAATTAATCATTAGAAAATGCAAATTAAAATAACCATGCAACACCACTACATCCCCTTTAAAAGAGCTAAATCCAAAAGACTGATAATACCCTTACGGTCAAGGATGTGGAGTAACTGAACATTAATATATTGCGCAGGAAGACTAAACTGGTGCATTAACTTTGGACAGCTGTCCGCATTACCTACTAAAGCAACATATACATTAATACCATGATCCAGCTATCACACTCCTAGGCGCACACCCAGGAGAAACAACTGCACGTAACCCTGCAAAGACATATTCAGGAATGTTCACAGAAGCCTTATTCACAATAGCCAGTGGCTGAAAAGCACCCAAATGCTTATCAAAAGATAAACTGTAACATACAATAGACTAGTAGACAGCATTAAAATTTAACAAGTTGGTAATAGATTAAAAAAAGGGGGAATAAATTTCATAGGCATAGTGTTGAGGAGCCAGACCGAAAACAAAAAAGCCATACAATATGATTCCATCAAGAATATCTAGAATAAGCATAATTAGTCAATGGTAATAGAGGTTAAAAAAATGTACCTCTGGGGTGAAGGGATCCCGTGGAACATTCTAGAATGCCAGAAGTGGTCTTGATCTGATGTGGGTGACAGTTATATGTAACTGTAAACTCAGGTGCTGCTTAAGCTTTAATGTGCTTCCTTATGGCCAATGTCTCTTCATTGTTTTATGAGGCTAAAGTCCGACTTGAGCTACTAGCTATGGTGCGCAGCTTTTCCTTCATCATTTTCTGGAAGGTAATTTCGAATACTGAATTTGTACTGATTAAAACCAAGTTCTAGAACAGACACTCTTCCATTCTTTCCCCTCTTTGTCTCCCTCTACCATCAGGTGAGCCCCTGAAAGATTCCACTGAATCCTTCTGGTGTTAGCAAGACCAGAGCCGGGCAGCTTCTTTCCACAAAGGTCTTTTAGCAAAAATCACCAGATCATCTTTAAACTACCAGCACTCACAGCAAAGCATGCTTCAAACTTCCAAAAACATTTCATTTGAAACAACGACGAGGGAATATACTCTTGGACACACTTGTTCCAGGCTCAGCACCTTAAAAGTAAATGAGTTCTACATAATGTCTTTATTCTTTTGCTTTTAAAAATTATCCTTTCATAATTTTGCTTTTCAATAAATAAAAATAAGAAGTGAATATGTCTCTTTTTGTTTGTGCTGAATAAACATGAGAGCTGGATGCGGGTTACCTTTCCTCACATCTTGCTTCACCATTGGAGGTATGTCCCTGAAACACACTCACACACACACACACACGCACACACACACGAAGTTACTCTCTCCATCGCTGCCTCACGCACATGTACAAACTTGTGCACTCAGGCAATGAAAAGAAGTCAGAATAACCCATGTGGCCATGACACATCTAGATTTTGAAAACCCGCATCTAGTGGAGATGTATCCCAAATATGGCTTTAAAGCAACGTTAAGACTATTTTGTGCATGATATACATAAAATCAGTCAGTTTGAAATTTAAGGTTGAGAGCCCGCCCAAAGTTTGGAGCTCAGGAAAATCAGCCCTAGTTTCTCAGTATAGCCAGCTCGTTTTAGATTCGGAGCAGGATCCCTATGCCATCTTGTCCCTCCTTCTCCTTCCCACATTCCAGTGCAGAGGGCCCAGGGTGAAGCACTGGCCAAGGGAGAAAGCTTTATTGTAGCACTGTCCTTGAGCCTGAGGCCTTGGCCCCAAACACGCCTCTTCCATACTGCCATTCTGCTTTCACTGCCTCTCTACTTTCCTGGCCTTTATTTTTAGTTGTAAAATGAATGTAAGTTTGAAATATGATCAGAATTAGTTTCAACAATGTATTTCTAGTCTATCTTTTTGAAGATGAGCTCACTATCTAATAACTTCTGAACTTGAACTTTTGATTTGTGGTAAGAATAAAATGAGGTTTCCCTTAATAAATGAAAGGGTATGTGACATAATTGGGGTATTGTAAAGCATCCCGAGAAACCATGGCTGGAAAGCATTATTGGAGAATAAATTACTAATTGCATTAATGGTCTGCTCTGCTCAACTCAGCATATAACTTTAAACTATTCCTGGCATCTAGGCCCATTATTGTAATTTATTTTCTTGCATTTTAAAATATCAAATGAGTTATTTTTAATAATGCTTTCTTTAAAGGTAGATCAAAGACAATCTTCATAATTCTCTTAGGTTATGAACAAAGACACAGAAAGATTAGTCTAAATTGGAAGCTCTCGGGGGGATTTTATCTATTGCTATATTTTATACATTATCTAATTTCTTCTTGGCAACCACAGATTCTGAATTATAATTGTGGTAATCATAATAACAATGAAAATGAATGACATCTTTTACTACTACTAACTATGCTCAGCTCAATCCTTTGTTCTTGGGCTGTGGGATCTCCTTTCAGGAGAGGGGGAGCCCCAGGCAGCCTGATAGAAGGTGGCCAGGTAAGCAAGGTTAGGAGACACCTGTATACTCTCTGTCAGCTGCCTCTCCTTTCACAACCCTTTCCACACAACTTCCAGGAATGGATTGTGCATCAGGTCAGTATGGAAGGGACCAGATCAGCAAGTGTTTGGTAGAGTTTCATTTTATTTTTTATCCTCCATGCCTGGTTTTCCCAGAACGAGCAATAGTGCTATATTTCTCAGCACACAATCAGCATGTTCTTGGAGAAGGTCGTTTACACATATATCAGAGGGTCTTCAAACAATATGTAAATGAGAGGAGTAGTTCTTACATGTGTATTTCCAGAGACTAACTTATTTGGGGATAGATACAAATGAAAACTACCTGTGCAAAAATTAGCCGTCCTCCCTTTGACACCCCATTCACTGGTTTTTGAGTAACAATTTAAAATAATGATGTTCCCTGTTGCATTCCCCCTCCTGGAGCTAAGCGGTCATTGTGTGCATTCCAAATGCTTCGGTAATACCGTTCCCCACTGCGCTAGACTTTGAAGCACATACTCTAACACATCTACGATGTCCCCCGATTGAGCCTCCTTAAGGAAAGTTGACGACTCACCCACTGTCAAGGCTTCACAGTTTCTCCACCCCCTGTCACTGTGAGTGTGAGGCTGAGAAATTCAGTGGAACTGAAAAGCATAAAGTAAGAAACGAAGACGCTCACTTTGCTCTCTCCTAATAGATATTGGCAGAGAGAAAATAGAAACTTAACAATGTCCTAAGGGCTCAGGTGATCTTTCCTCCCCATTATAAACACCTTAAAAATCACAGAAATTGCTGGTGAGCCAGCCAAGACAGCCAAGAAGCTCCTTCTCTAACATTTCATAATGTAAACTCTCAAGGGGAAAAATCGGCACTGCCCTTGTCAAATTAACTAATCACTTCAGACATGTTAACTCCAGGCATTTCTTTAATAACGGTGGCGTTAGGATCGGGCACATCTAGGATCTGTAAAAATGATAAAGATGGGATAGGGATTCTTACACTGATGATTAAAAATAAGCCACGAGAGCCTAGTTCTCTCTTTAACTTTTTGTGTGTGTGTCAGTCCGAGTATTTGTTTTTGCAAGGGGTGATTTTAAAAATAAAATTTGCAAAAGATTTTATACATAGCCTACTATTCAGCCTCTGTTTCTTTGGGAGGGAGTGGAAGTTAAAAATCAAACACGCACTGTGGACAGACAGTTGGGTTTTCCAATCCTCTTGGTTCAAGACCAGGATGAATAATAAAGAGCCCCTACCTCAGATAAGATTTTGGGAACACAAGACCCCAAATGGTACTGACATTAATTTGTTTGAAAGAGTTTCTGTTCTGGTGCCGAGCAGCCCACTATCCCAGCCGGGTCATCCACTGATGACTATTTTGACGTGGCTGTGATTTTGTGACAGCCTTAGGACCACAATCACGGATGCTTGTTTTAGTGGCACTTCTAAAAAACAATGAAACGTGAGGTCAAAGATGGCCCAGCAAGGCCTTTTAAAACGCACAATTTTAGAGTAATTATGAGTCCTATTAGTGAGGGCAGCAATCTTTTTGGAGCCCATACCCCTACAAAGATCCTTAATGATTGGAGACATAATTCACATCACAGAATACCAAGCAACTGTTTGGCTAAATTCAAACTTCTTCTCAAAGAAATATATTTAAAAATTTTTTTCTAATGCACTGTACAATCAAGAACAAATAACTGAGATGCTTTCAAACCAAAAGCTTGTGTATCAACAATTCAGTACGAGGTGATGAGGGTTATTTTAACCATCTGTGCCTTTTTGTGTGTGTGTACAAAGTACATAAAAGCAGAGTCATAACTTAAAAAATCAAGAAGGAGAAAGCAAGAGATGGGCAGGTAGACAAAAGGAAGAGGGAAGGGAGAGAGGATGGCAGGAAAAAAGAGAAAAGGCGGCCAGGGAAGGGAGAGAGGATGGGAAGGAAAGGAAACAATGACAAGTGTGTCGCTGCATCTCTTCTTAGATCTAGACCCCAGATGGGCACCGACTGACCTGATGACTAGAGGGAGGGAGGGACCTGTGTCTGAATGAGGGCGAGTACATCTGCACTCAGGGAGCTCTGTCTGTCGCACAAAACAATCGTGTCCCAGCATGCGCCTTTTCCAATGTCCTAGAAGGCCTAACCTCACCTGCGGTGATGGTTGACCCCCGAGATGAAAAGAGAGTTGGAAACTAGTTGGAGGGTTGGCCTGACGGGCACAGTGTCAGAACATCTGTGACAAAGGGACCAGGGCAACGCCTGGAAAAGTGCCATAGGTCCCCATCGGGAGGTCAGTGGGACACTTTCACAGTTCGCAGCATGTTTTCTGTGCCAAGAGGTGTCGAGGGGCCTGTGCCACTCATGTGTAACTGCTGTCGCATGCCTGGCCCATGCCCTGCACTAGACAGCCCTGACGCCATGATGCTTTTGCTTATGCTTCCTGTTAGTTAACTAGAGAGCTTTCTTGATGTATTTAGCTCAAGGGAAGGTAATAGGTAATGTTATTAAGCTTCTATTCTGTACCAGGGACTGCACTCCAAATTACATATATATCAGTTATTTCCACACAAATATATATCTGTGTGTATATATATATATATATACATATATATATATATACACATACATATATATACGCATATATATAGACATACAGAGAGACTACACTGTATGTTTGCATTACATATAATAGTAAAATTTAATTATACATACATACATACATACATACATATATATATGCCCAAGACTATATACCAGATATTAAGCTCCTGCTTATCTGATGTGTCTTGACAGTAACATACAGACCCCAAATGGAGGCATTCATTCCTTCCACAAACATCTACTGAAGACTTTGCTATGAACAAAGAATTAGACCACATACTATGGGGATAGAAAACCAAGGAGACTGTGGTTTCTGTACTCCAAATGAGCTTCAAGCCACATGAGGGAAAAGGCATCTAAATAACTGTGGAGTTAAAAATGCCCTGATAAAGATAAAACCAGATGCTGAGAAGTAAAGGAAGAAAGGATGATTACGACCTCGTCCCAGGATGGAAGGGGGCAGGGAAATGTTTCTTGAAGGAGATGTTCTTGTGCTCATTTTCACAGCTGGAAGAGGAGGAAGAGTTCTGCAAGCCAACAGAGAAACGTAAAATGAGGAGGGTACAACACGCTGGAATAGTGTGTAGCTCCCCTTACCTGAGAGGAGCACACAGCAAGGGAGCCAAGAGGGACGAGACTGTGTGTCGTGCAGATACCATGTCGAGTCTACCTCAGTGTGACTTCTGACGTGGTCAGGGGTGATCATGTGGTAGACAGGGCATGTTAACTAAGTACTGACAGAGAGGGATGATTTCTATAGTTAGACGTGTGATGAAAAAGAACGTTCCAGAAAAAGAGAATGATATCAAGAAGGAAGTAGAGATAAGACCATATAATGTGGACTTAGGGAATGGTGAATGGTACAATTAGGATTAAAGACTTTTGTTCTTTCCTGGCTCATACTAGAAGCTCAAGAAATATTTGTTGAATGAATGAATAATTAGTTAATCATATGGAAGTAAGGGGGAAAGAGTTTCCAAAATATGGCTTGGAGTCAAACCATGAATTCTGGACTAAAAAATCAGGGCTAATCCCAGTAGCCAATGGGGAGACACTAAAGGATTTTAAAAGGAAGAAGTGGCAGGATCAACACTGTGATATGGACGAGGAGTCTGGTCTTGAGACAAAGGAGGAATTAGAGAGGCGGAGGGGTATCAGGAAGAACAGACTATTCTTGTATCACAGGCTCAAGTTAACAGGGACTTAGGTAACAGTAGGAATTTAATGCATAAAATGAGTAGAAGAAACATCGGATAGGCAGACGTATCTACAACTACTATAAAGCATAACCAGACTTACCCTCCCACACAGCGCAGGGCTTTAGATGCTGAGACAGAGGTGGGAACAGAAACAGAGACAGAGAGATAGAGACACTGATCCACAGACACAGATACAGATACGGGTATGTGTGTGCCGCAGACATCCTGGCCTATTTGGGCTATTGTTTGGGTCTTCACACTTGGTGTGCCCTCCCGCATCATCCTTATATTTCCTTCTTCTGACCCTTTGGTGCTATTGCCTATTTCCAAGCAAGTTTCCACCTGTCTCTTGGACTTCAAGTAAGTTCTACTTCCCTGACATGTCAGTAAATACGCACTCTTACACTCTTTCTGTTTCTGCTTGCTTCAGATGGACATATCCCTCATCCTAGCCCTAGCCTCTGGACGAAAACCCTAAGGGTGAGCCACCTGCTCAGAATGTACCCTATTCGCTGAGCCCCTCGGAGGTGAGTCCACCAAAGAAGGACTTGGAAGAGGAAGAACTTCTGTATATAGAGTTTGGATGTGGGAAGAAAATAAAAGTCAAGGATGAATTACTTTTCAAGGCAGGTCACTCATTCATAGATATTTATAGAGTTTTCACTATGGGCCAGTCATAGTTCTTCATGCTTGATATAAATCAGGGAGTAAAAGAGTCAACATTCTTGCTCTCTGCAGCTTGACTTCAGGTGGGAAAGACAAACAATAAATAACAGACATGATAAATGTGGAAATCATGTAGCATGTTTGCAGATGTTCAGTGCTATGGGGAAAGTTCAGCAGGTTATGGGGGAATGGGCACTGAGGGAAGAAACTGGCAGGTGGTTCATTGAACACAGCTGTCGGAGGAGGCCCCGTGAGGAGGGGAGAAATGAACAAAGACTGAAAGAGACAGAGGGACTTAGCCAAGTCAGTATCTGGGTGGGGGGAACATACCAGGTAGAAGGGATAACAGGAACATGTCTAGCAAGGTCAATAAACAGAAAGAAGCCAGGATAGGCACTTCAGAGTAAGCAAGAAGAGGTATAATAGGAAATGAGATCACAGTAAATCTGGGGCAAATCTTATAGGATTTTTCAGGCCATAATAAGAACACTGTCTCTCATTTGAGTGAAATAGGAGCCATTGAGGCGTTGTGGGGTCAAGGAACGATATGACCTGACTTAGGTTTTGAGGGATGACTCTAATTGTGCATTGAGAAAAAGTTACAAAGGAGTAAGGATAGAAACAAGGAGATGCATGAGGAGGCATCTGCATCAATCCAGGTGAGACATGACAAGGGCCACACCAGGGTACAGCAATGGAGGTGGTGAGAAGGGAGCAGAATCAGGATGTAATTTCACAGTAGAACCAATAGGATTTCCTCCTGAAAAAAATTGGACAGGAAGTGTGAAACAGGAAAAGGAGTCAAAGGTTCCCCTCCCACCCTGAACAATCAGAAAGATGGACTTGCTATAAACTGAGATAGAGGGGACTGGGGCTGCAGCAGATTCGTGCAGACAATTAGGAGTGCAGCTCAGCACGTGTCAAGTTCGAGATGTCTATTAGATATCCAAGTGGCGATGTTAAGTAGGCAATTAGATATAAGGGTCTGCAGAGAGGTCTGAGATAGAAATATAAATTAGGAAGTGCTCAGCATATAAACTGTATGTAAAGTCACAAGACAGGATGAGATGATCAAAAAGGCAAGTATGGATGTGACGGTGAAGAAAGAGCCTCAAGGACTCCCTGTGAAGGGACTGAGTGGGATGAACGGTGCAGCACCAAAGGGAGGGAGAAAATCTGAGTGCGGTGAAAGACGGCTGGCTGCATAGATTAGTTCTATTTTGTGCATGGAGTGTCTGAGGAGTGACTAGGAAATTCAGGTGACAGCTAATGGTGTGCTGGGAAATATTTAACAACCTCCTCCAGGGGAAGGAAGTGTAATTTGTGGCATTTACCAATTGCTCTGGTGTAAATACTCCTTTTGTAGCCAATTTGGAAGTCCTTGCCATTAGGGGCAGCTGGAAATAAAGAACTAAAGCCCAGAACAAAGATGTACTACATATATTTTGAGAAGTCATCTCTATGGAGGTGATAATTAAGTCATAGGAAAGGTTGAAACCTTCAGCTACATTGTGATAAAAAGGAGAAAATGAGAGGCAAGATGTGGTTGCATGTTAAGATGTGGGTGGGGCTCAGATTTCCAAGTAAAGAAGACAAGTAAGATGCTAAATTCTGGAATGATTTTCCAAGCTGGGATCATTTTGCTACCGTTGCAAAGTATCTGTTCTTTCCTTTTTTCCTACTTTTTCCCAGCTAAGTGAAAGTATATCAGATTCAGATAAGAATTTTTCTTTTTAGGCTCCCAGATGAACACAAGTTCATCACCACAGTTCGAACTTGATCAAGAATAATTTTACCCACTTTCAGCTTTCCTAAAATAAAATGTCATCAGGCTATCTACATACTCCAGCATATACACCATTTGGATTTTCCACATGGTCAATGTGGTTTCTTAGACATGCTCAAAAAATTTTTTTAAGTCAGTTGACATTTTGTACAAGGCATTGCACTTAGCAGAAAGATATGCTACACTGATTAGTACTAAGAAAAACCATTAGGAAAAGGTGGTACTAGACAACTTGCTTTTTGTGCATATATGCTACCTAACTTTATTGACGAAGAATAGGATCAAATGTGCATGTTTAATTCTTAATTACTTAAATACAAATCATGGTATGGATAACTAGACATATGCTGTAACAATCAGCCACATGATACAACTTTTTAAAGCGGTATTTAGCTTTGAGGTATAGCCTGTTTGCCAAGCACATTTCTAGAAATTTTCAGGACAGTTTCAGTATCCTCATAAACGTATTTGTAATTGTCAAACTCTGTATTCTCATTTTTTCCTATGAACAACAGGAACACTGCTAGCAGATTTGCTTTGGACTGAATTAAATTTAGATTACACCCTTGGTGTCTGCTGGGTGGTGGAGAGAAGCCTACGTGAGTGTAAGAATTCCACATGGGAAATGCACTGAGACCTAACCCCCCTGCTCATCAGGTTTGGGAAGCTCAGCTGTTCAACCTCGCTAGAGTACTAAGTGTTTTCTCAAATCGCCCTAGTTCTTAGTAGTGGCTCTCAAACAAAAGAGTTCTATATTCTCAGGACATTTGAATTATGACTTGAAAAGGGAAAAAAAAGCCAGTGATAGCATTGTTCCCGGATTGAAATTCAGGTAGAAGACAGAGAACCACTTCTGAGAGACAGCGGGCTTCTGGAATCTCCCTCAGGGCCCATACATGAAATGAGGACAATAAGGAGACCTGTGTGTTCACATAATTGATCCGCTTTCATCCGCATAAAGGGAAGAGAAAGTCTCAAATTATTAACAGTTCAGTGCTTCCACAGCTCCCACCCCCCATGCACTCATCTCTCTCAGGTTGCTCCTAACTGAATTACTGAGAGCAGACCGAGTGACCTTAGTTGCCCAAGCACTCTATCACATTTTAGTTTGAATGAATTGCGTCATTACGTGAAAATACTCCTTAATCCAATTTCCATCATATAGCAATTATATCCACGGCGTCCTAATTATTCTGTGACTTTTATTTTCAGGAAACAACTATTAAATTCCAACATAGTCAGTGACCTTGTTTGAATGACTCTGTCCCTTCAGGTGACCTTGAGGCAAAAATTATAGAAGCACCAATTGGCAAGTTCACCAGCATTGAGCAAAGTATGAAAAGGGTAAGAGCTCTTCATTTCCCAGCACTGGTATTCATCATGGAAAGACACATAAAAAGAAAGGGCAGGTTCCAATGGCATGCATCCAATAAATTGGAGGCTCTTGTCACAGTAAACACCAATTCGGCAGTTTATCATCACAGCACATAACATGGCTACATTGCCTACTTTTTAACCCCCTAAACAAGGGCTTTTATTATTGGCCCTTCTGTGTCTTCCTTTTTAACACTAGAAGTCCTAAGTTCTGTGAGCTCATCTTTCTGAGTCTGTTGCATTTCTTCTTGGCTGTTAGTAACAAATCCTTTTTATAACAGCATCCAGTCAAGAGTCACAGATTCTGAAGAAATTGGAAAGGTCAGTTGGTTCCAGGCAGACCATTGTGCAAACTGAACTACAGGTGAAAAAAACTACCAAATAGCTTATAAACTATTTGCGGGTACAACAAACCTCGGACTTCTCTTAGAGGTTTGCGTGGCATTTCATCACCTTTGAGCTGGTAGATGAGGTCCAAATTCTCTTGCCTGACTGGAGTTATGTTGAAACCAACAAACAATATAACCCATCATTCCTGAATATATTCATTTATGAACTGAAAGAATACGGTTCAGTACAGATTGTGTCGTGCCGATAGGGGGTCCACACTGAGGGATTTCTCTATTCAGTGTGCTGGATTTGTACCAGAGAGTATGGATCCTAAGTGCATATAACAAAGTCAAACCCAGTTTATAGAGCTTTCAATCCATGTTCAGGCGCTCCCCTCCCAATGCTATATTTCACCTAAGTGGAATAAGTGAGGTAGAGTAGCAACGTGAAATAAACACTGGGGAAGATGTCATGGCCCGGGGTTAAGGTACAGCTCTCTGACTCAGGAGTTCCACTAGGCAGTCACTCTGACTCCCTGGGCCTCAACTCGTTTTTCAGAAAACTATTTCTGAAATCATAGAATTGTATAGGTTATGTTGCTCAAAGTAAACACTGGCTTTTGTGCCCCTTCTCCTAAAACAAAACAAAGGAAAACACAAAAACCAAAAATGGCAACAATGCCACAACTTGCTTGAGTTTATACCTGAGTGGTACTGAATTTTCCATTTTTGCAGTCCTACTCGCTCAAGCACTGTGAGAGCATTTAGCCTCAGCAAGAGCCACGCCAGTGCTAACCTATGCTGAATCCTCTGACGAGACTAAAGTTCCAGGGGTGTGCGACCTGTGCCCCCCCCCCCACATGCGGCCCAGGATGGCCACAAATGTGGCCCAACTCAAAATCGTAAGTGTGCTTAAAACATTATGAGATTTTTTTTGCGATAACATGTCCCAATATATTTAACATGTGGCCCAAGATAACTCTTCTTCTTCCAGTGTGGCCCAGAGACACCAAAAGGTTGGACACCCCTGCAACCCTATTAAATAATACATTTCTTAAAAAGGAGAAATCTTACTTTTCTGAATATCTTTGTGGCAAATATCTAGTGTCCGCAAAACATAGTAGAATTCGAATAGTGAGTATTTCTGGTATAGTACTGATTCAGATTATAAGGTAGAATATTTCCTCCAACTGAAACAGTGTTCTTTGAGATCATCATTTAAATAATTGCCATTTGTGGAAGTACATTGTTCTGCAGAAAGACCCATAGAGGCAACTATCTGTAGAGATTTCTTTTCTGAAGTATGGTGTGTCTATTTGCTATACCAACAAGTGTACAAAAGGGTTCAAAAGAACAGTTTGGTTTTCTTAAGAAGATGCTCCTATGACATTTCTGGCCTTAAGGTACAGTCATAGGTTTCTGCTATTGATTTTCACAGCCAATTTTGAGTTTGCTGGTCACACGTTAGGACGCCAGTCCTCACGACAGCCCACTGAGAACATCAATCAGTTTTTCCGAGCTCCTTCTACTCCCTGCACCCCACATCCTGCAGCAGCACCCTAATTATCTCACATGAGCCCTGGCAAATCTCCATGCCCGCAGGCAATGGTGGACCCCAAACTAGACCCACTAATAAGACTAAGATCTCCTGCCCATATAATGTTATTTCAAGGATCTTGAGGGCTTTTCTGCTTTAAAAACAAAATTCTAGTTTTCTCAGGATGCTTCAGATTCTTTTAAGAAAATAAAAACATGTTTTGACTCAATACATATTTTCCTATGAGAGGAAACATATGACCTGAAATCTATAAAATTGATTAATATGACATAATTGATTCATATCAAATCTCTTCCTGATAATGGGCTTTGATGAGGAATCCAGTGGCCATTGAAATGGGAAAAATGCAGTAAAGGAGGTGAAAGACACCAAATATTTTGCTTCCTTTTTGCTTCATTATCATTTTTAATATGATAATAGTGTTCACCTAATGAGGTTATTGAGCTAACTGATAATGATAAACAAACACCACTTATTGAGCTGTTCAACAGTGAGAGGTACAGAACCGATAAAGATGCTGATAAAAACAATCAAAAAATGTCTTCTCTATAAAAACAATGAAAACACTGTCAAAATGATCAAAATTGACATATTTAGAACTCTGAATATTAGATATTAGCTAATGGCTGGCAGAAGTTCCTAGACTCTGTTTTAGAGGATAAATCTTGTTGAGAAGAACAAGCTTCACAGTGTTTTCACTTGTCCTGTTCTCACCCCCACCCCTAGATTTGCAGTAATCTTAACCGGCAGCCACGTCACTTGGTCTGTCTGTTAGTCATGGGAAGAGGTAGAACAGGACTGGATTTTTTCAACTCTTTATTCTGGGACAATTGGTCATTATTTGACCACCTTTCTAGTAGTTCCCTGGAAGACCCCACTTTCAAGGTTGTGTCTACATGGCATGAATGGACGCTTAGCCAACGTGAAAATGCTTTTTTCTCAAGGCGGTTTACAAAAAAAAATCAGAGGCAAGTGTTTAACACTGCACAATAGGCTACACAAAAACTTAAAAGAAAAACATGAGTAATGAGGTATCCCCAGGAGTCTTTGAAAATCCCCAACATATTCTTAGAAATCTAGAAGCCTGTGTGAGTTTGGAGAGCTGTGCACATGGCTAGGACTCTGTGCATGATCAGGAAGACGTAGGAAAGTCTAACCTCTTGCTAAACTTGAGGTTCTGTGCAAGCAGAAAACAAAGGCTAATAAAAAGCAGCCCAGCTGGATGTTGAAGCTGTTCCCTAGTACACACACAGAGCCCCTGGCCAAGACTGGAGAACTTATTAGTTCTAGGCACTTAAGGAAATCTTTGTTTAATCATTAGCTGATCATTAAGATAACTAAGCAGATACTTCAGTGGCTGCATGCAAAGAGAAACACAGAATTTGTTCAGAAAAATCACTAAAAAAATACACAGAAACAAACCCAGGCAAGGAGGGAAAATTTGATTTCGAGTTGACACATTATATCAGCTAAAATATTCAGTTTTCAACAAAAGTATGAGACATGCAAAGAAACAAGAAAGTATAGCCCATACACACGCAGGGGAGGGAAAAAAAAGGCAATCAGGAGAAACTGTCCCTGAGGAAGGCCAAATGTTGGGACTTACAACAAAGACCTTAGATATTTTAAATATGGTCAAAGAAATAACTAAAACCATGTCTACAGAATTGAATAAAAATGTGAGAATAATGTTTCAACAAATCGAGAATGTCAATAAAAAGACAGAAATTATAAAAAGGAATCAAGTAAAAAATCTGGAGATTAAAAGAACAATAAATAAAAGAAAATTTCACTACAAGAGCTCAACTGCAGATTTGAGAAGTCAAAATTAAAAACTAGTGAATTTCAAAGCAGATCAATTGAGATTATCTAGTCTAGGGAACAGAAAGAAAAAAAAAATAAAAATCAACAAAGCCCAAGAGCGTCAAGCTACCAACATACATATAATGGGAGTCTTAGAAAGAAGAGTAGAGGGAAGGGAAAAGGGGCAGAAAAAATATTTGAAGAAATAATGGATGAAACTTTCCAAATTTAAAGAAAACCATCAATCTACATATCCAATAAACTCAATGAACTCCAAATTAGATCAACTCAAAAATTTCCTCAGCTAGAGTATAATCAAATGGTTAAAAGCCAAAGACAGAGAATCTTGAATATATTCTAAAGAGAAGCCACTTATCACACTCAAGAGATGCTAAATAAGAGGAACAGCTGATTTTTCATGAGAAACCCTGGAGGCCAGAACGCATTGGAGTAACATAATCAAAGTACTGAAAGAAAAAGACTGTCAACCAAAAATTCTACTTCTGGTAAAACTATCCTCAAAAATGAAGTAGAAATTATGATATTCACAGATCAAAACTGAGAGAAATTATATGTTTGCTGTTCTGCCCTAAAAGAAAAAAAAGGATGCTCGATGGTAATTTGAATCCATGTATCAATATAAAGAACACTGGTAAAAGTAACTATATACATTAATATAAAAGTATAAATTGCTCATAACTCATTTATTTCCCATTTGACTAAAGAAACTGCACAAAGTAGTACTTATAAATATGTGTTGTTGGGCACAATATGGATAAAGATATAATTTCTATCTTGCCCTCTAAGGAGGGCAAGAAATGGAGCTATGTAGGAGCAAAGACCTATATGTTGTTTAAATTACATTGGTATAAATCCAAACTAGATTGTAATAAATTAAGATGTTAATTATTATCCTCAGGGAAACACCTAAGATAATAACTCAGAGAAAATATAATAGAAGAAATAACAGGGGAATTATAATAGCACCCTAGAAAATATCCATGAAAACCAAAAGAAGACTGTAATGAGGAAGACATTGAAGACATAAAGACATACAGAGAACAAATAGCATACTTGTGGCAAGAAATACTTCCGTATCCACAGTGTAAAGCACAAAATATCAGGTGCTTAACAAATGTTCCTCCGATGCCTCCAAAATACTTTATCATACCAATCTTGTAAGCTAAATATTTTTTTTATCTGGCATAAAGGCAGTCTCAGCTGGATCCCTCTGTAATTAATAACATTCAAATTAACGCACAGTTCTGTAATGCTACAGTAGTTGTAATAATAACCTCTGAATTCATCAAGCAGCAGCAAATTTTGAGCCCACGATCATTTAACTTGTCAATGTTTTTTTTTTTTTTTCATCTTCTGATTTCTAGGAGGCAGCCAAGGAAACCCCTTTCATTCCTTTATTTATTTTATTGTATTGTATTGTCCACAACCAACATGCTTCTAAATCCTCCTCCTCTTTGTCTTCTTCTTAACAGACTCCTGAAATGTACACACATATTTAAACTAGACTCCCTAAAGCTGAATACAATTTATCTTCAAATTTCCTTTCTTCAAAGTCGAGAAGAAAGGAGAGCAGAAATCTTCAAATGTATATGAATTCACACCTAGCTCCTACAGAATTCCTGCCTTTGTCAACTTGTTTAGAACACAATTTTCCAAATTCGAATGCTTTCTGGGATTCAGGGGAAGGTAAGAGAGCTCTTTCGTTTCATCAGATTTGTGTCAGTTCCATTCTGAGTTTCTAGCCATAGGAACTCTTGGAAAAAAATATGCTGAGCTCCCCTTCAGGGCTGGGCTGCTACAATTCTGGCATCACAAAGCATAGATAGCAAGTAAAATGGCTCTCACTGTGCTCTGGGCATGAGGGGGAGAAAGGGATAGGACTAGAATTCCATGTGATGTGCCCAGACCCTACCTCCGGTGGCATGCCGCTGTTTTCTCAGTAGCCAAGGCTGCAGCCATGGCCAAATTGCACACTCGGATCCAAACTCCCCCCTCAGCTCACGGCAGGCAACTTCATCCAAAATCAGTAGGTGTGGAGTGTGCATCTGAAAGTGGTATTTGGCAATAGAGTCATTTAGTCCTCTTTTCGGCACATACTTACCATGCAGTAAATGCCCTTCTACCAATTTCTGCACAAACATGAGCCTGTTTGCTATTATCAGATGGCAGTCCTAGCTGTACAATTTTCTCCCTTTTTACGGCTTTTTGTGTTTTGCCAGTCAGGAGCACATGTTGCAAGTCCCTGGCAAACACAAGTGTACTTTCATCTTGGCTTAAACATTCACGGAAGCCAGATGAAAGACGCGGCTCCCAGGGAAAGCCTTGGAATTCATCAACTTGTCAATGAGGTAGCCCTCTGCCTCTGCAGTCAGGTTTTGAAGGAATTGTGTTTCCTTAATTTAAGAAGTAAAAGCGCAGAAAAGGGTAAGTGAAGAAAAGAGCTGAAGGTTCGCCTCATTTGAGGAGTAGGTTCTGATCCTTCCCTCTGCTTTCCTCCCTCAGGCCGAGTTGGTGGTTTCCATATCCCACATGCACCTCATATCCTATGGGGTGGGAGTGGATCTCCCACTGTCCACGGTGGGCTCCCCGCAGCAGGGCCAATATAGTGGTTGTCTCTGTATTTCTGACATGTAGCCAAGGGTTTAGCAACGAGATCAAGAAACATCTGTTGTCTACCTACTCTGTGTTAGGCACCTCACCCCCTCCCAGGAATAGGATGGGGCAGGACACTTCTCCCCTCGAGGAACTGAGAGACTACTCAGGACACAGATGCATCAACATAACACTTAAGTGCAATGTGAATAGAGGTTATGCAGAGTATGACAGGGTGCCAAGGGACACACAGCAGATGGGTATGGAATCCTGGTGGTAGAGCCAAGAAGACTGCTGTGAAAAGACTATGCCAGAACTAGGTCTTGAAAATAAATAGAAATAAAGAGTTAGCAAGGAGGGGAGCAGTTCTAGGCTGGACAGGGGCACGAGCAAGAGGGCATTGGAGCAGCATGGGTGGGCAGAAACTTACAGTGGTTTGCCCTCCAAATGTCAAGAGCCCGGCTGGGAACAGCAGGCCATTAAGACTTGAGAGGTGGGCACTGTCCAGGGAACCAAGGACTTTTTTTAACTTTATCATTTTTGAGAAAGATAGACTTTGAATCATTTCCACCCTAAGAGAAACAGGCTTCTATCTGTGTTTTAGAAAGTTTAAATTGGGATCTTAATGAGGGGTGTGGATTTTATTTGGGCAAGACTGCAAACAGGGAGCCCAACTGGGAAGCAGTTGTAATCATCTTGGTGAAATACCCCAGGAGCACATGTGAGGGCAGCGTTATTGGCACTGGGAGTAAAACTACGTGAGAAACACCGATAAGGCAGAACGAGAAGGACATCGTGCTGGGTTACGGGCGGAAAGGCAGTATCTTGAGTTACTCATCAGGCCTTGGGATGGATGAGCTTTGAAGGAGGAGATCAAAATGAATGATGTGACCCCTAAATTTAGAGCAGTGAAAATAATCCTTGAGAGAAGATGCGATTTCCCATGAGGAACTTGTTAAAAACAGAAGCAGCCGCTGAGAGTCTTTGGGGAGGAAAACCACCGGTTAGGGTTTGGGCTGAGAGCAGGCACTGCTGAAGGTGTTGAGACAAAAGGGGTAGGCATCCTCGAGGCACAGCAGTGAAGATTTTCACAGAAAAGGTAGACAGAAAATGTCCATGCCACATTGGGATAGAATCAACATCGAGTAATACTTGATAGCTTTGGCAAAAAGGAAGTCTTTGAAGACCTTTTCTGTTCAATATTGTTTAACAAACGTGTGAGAGAATGAATGAGGCCGCATCTTCAGAGGCTCTACCACCTTAGGAGGTGAAAAGGGAGGTGGCATATCATTTGTTGGGTGAAGGCTGAATTTCACAGCTGTCCAAAGCTTTAGCCATATAAGCCCTTATTCAGTGTTGGTGACAGAAGACAGATCATTCTGTCTCAAGCCGTTTCTCATTGACCTTTCTTCCCCATACCCCTTGCCATGCATATTAGCGATGATAGATGAGACAGGTACTAAGGTGAAAAGGCAGATGCCAGGGACGGGCTCCCTTCAACACTTGTCACTAGTAGGACCCAATTGCACATTGACTTGCGTATATGGAGGCCCAAGTCAGCAGGCCGTGATGGTGAACATTCAGAACTAGGTGCTGTGAGGTCAAAACTCTAGTACCAGCTCTTCAGTTGCCCAGCTCAGTGCCTTGAGCTAAGTTCTCTACAATATTGCCGGGCCTCCATTTTCTCATTCTTGAACTGCAGAAATAGACTACTGAACTTCTAAATTTTCTACTACTTGAAAGTTTTTCTAGAGTCTTCAGTGTCTCATGCCTTTGGAGCACACTACATTCCCTCAAAAAGAGCTCCACAAAGACTTCAGTCGCTAATTCAGTCCTTTGGGACTGCAGGTTTTACTCTTAAGCGGACAGAAATGTGTGCCGTTCATTCCTGAACCAAGCTGAGATTTATTCTGCTTTCTGCAGTTGCTCTTCACTTCTGCTCTCCCTGTTGGGCATATACATATGCCTGCACTTTATATCCCTGCCTTCCTCTCTGGCAGCCTGAGAAACACCGGTCCCTGCCAATGCGCACGCCCATGCTGACTGATCCACGGAATGGTACCTAAATCCGCTCCTCTGTATTTTGACTCACGGCAGGGAAGAGGCACACCGCCAATCTTGCAGCTTCCAGTGTTAGAAGAGTGACAGGAAAGCAAGATGAAAGGCTCAAAAAAGAAATAGTAGAGGTTCTGATTGCAAGTGTGGTTTGCGGCACAGTGAGAGGAGAAACACCAAACAAATGACCTGGCTGACTTCACTGGAAACACGCACGTCTCATTCACATGTTCCCAAATTTCTGCATCCTCGAATGCCTCGCCTGGTGCACTCAGATGAGGCACCATATGGACACAGGCAATGTTTTCCTTAATCCTTAGTGTAGTGTACAGCCTGAACTATCAAAGTTCCATCGCCGACACTAACAATAAAAAGAAATGGTATTGCTGCTGGAAAACTGATTTGCTTTCAGAATGGAAGCTGCTAAGGGCAGGGATCCTGTTTGTGTTATAAACTGTTCTCAGGGCTCACCAGGCAGTGACTCAATGGCAAAACGAGACAGCCCATTTTTCCCCCCACTGATATCAAACATTAAAGCCCTTAACAGTTGCCTAAATTCCCAGGGTTTCTAAGGGTTGATGTTTGGGAATTGCTTTGCAAAGGTAGTTTAAAAGATTGCACTGTGGAAGTCAAACAATGTTTTGATGCTCAGAAATAAAGTTATGTTAGCTGATATTCTGGGGTCCCCCAAAACAACTGTCTACTTGTTGGTATTCTTGATTTGAAAGAGTTCTCCATTAGGTCCTGTCTATAGAACAGCCCACTCACTCGTATCTCAATGAACCTGAGCTCTTAGGTGTATTTCCAGATCATTTCTACTGGGCTGAACAGCAGCCTCCCCACTCCGCTTTGGCATTCATAGCCCCTTGGTTTTAGTTCAAGGATATTTTCATGAGTCCCATAGCATTGATTCTGAAGCCTATCATTGCAGGAAATGTTGAAGAAATATAGGTTATCTCCATGATATTGAACTGAAATTGTCTTTTCAAGAAATTTGCGATATTATCTGGAGGTATCTAGAGTAAATGTTCAGTTGATGTTTAAGAAACATATAACCAAAGTATACTGAAATTAATTGCATTTTAGAAATTTTGCACCACGTCTGGGATATCAGTAATACCTGGGGGATGTTACAGACTGCGGCTGGGAACCAGTTCCTAATAATAACAGAATCTTCCCACAGAACGGCTGGTGGGAAGGTTAGTGCCAAGAAAAAGAAAAAATGGAATAAGTAGCTATTTCCTTTTCCAAACAAATGACATCATTTACCTTAAGAACTTTGTCATTTACCTCATTACCTTTAATAAAAACATTTATTATTGCTATGTCCTTTGATCTAAACAGAACCATGGGCTGCTAAAACTTCTGTTTTTAAGTAAGAGCGAGGACTTGATGGATGATAGCCAGGCACGAAGGAGAAGAAAGATCCGTAATCCATGTTGGAGTAAAACCATTCTGAAATACTGAGAAATGATCAGGAAAAAGATGAGTGCTTTTGTGTATGTCTGACCCTGCACTTGAAATTAAAGGAGCCTGACTGAAATATTACCACTATCTCCCCAGGTCATTTAATTACCAGCCAGTTTTATAAACCCTTGTTTCCTCATAGGAAATTAGCAACAATCTCTGCCTCGTATGCATTTGAGCTCTCACCATTAGAATATTTCTGCCTAGATTTTACATTTAAGAGCACTGAAAACCATTGATTTCTAATTATAATGGTGAGGTGTGTTTCTAAAAAGTGTAAAACTCAATAAAATAAATTTCATTCCTATCTCTATTTCAGTGGGCACTATATATTTTTTAAAAAGCCCATTATTTACAGAGGAGTTCTGATCTCTTAAAGTATAGCAAGCTAAATTTTCTGTTTCTCTTCAAAAGCTCCCAAACCATCAAATAAAATTGTTTTTAAGACTTATAGAGCTATCTCGGAACTCATGAGGCAAAAGAAAGGGAGAGAGAGAGAGAGAGAGAAGGAGGGAGGGAGGGAGGGAGGGAGAGAGAGAGAGAGAGAGAGAGAGAGAGGAAGGAAGGAAGGAGGGAAGGAAGGAAGGGAGGAAGGGAGGAAGAAAGAAAATCTCAGACGAATTGAATTCCCCAAATGAAGAATAAGCCAGACCCAAGTCTGCATCAAAGTCTCAGCTGTCCTGTAGGTATTGGCTGAATCTTATGTTCTTGACTCTATTTTGATGGCTTGTCAGGGCATAAGAGGTAAGAGATGGGAGCCAAGGTTTATTCAGAGGAAGGAACTTCATGGGACCCTACATGAAGCTGAGATTCCAAAGTAGAAGAGTAAATGAGAAATAATCCTCACCCTCAGCAACGCAGTTTAGGGACCTTACCTGTAATAACTTGGCACTGGGTATGAGGAAAATAAATCTCCCTGAGAATGGGTGATCACAAGGCAATCCCTATAGGGAAAGAGATTCGTGACCCACTTTTATGCTTTCTGTATGCAATGAAAAACTGCAAGAGTAAGAATTAATCAAAGGTACAGTCAGATTGGTAGTAATCCTCTACATCCTCTCTAGAGGAAGTCAACATCAAACAGTTGTCACAGATAATTCCAAGAAAAACAAGGAAATCACAATAAAAATGGGCACAACCCATGCAAGACATAGCTTACCAGGAGTGAGAGACAGCAGAATCAACCATGAAGGACTCAGATATTGAATATACAATAATATTCATAATATAAAATAATTATATTGAATATGCTCTAAATAATAAAAGACTCAAAAACATAAAAAATAAAATATTTTAAAACACTAATTTTTAAAATAATATTTAAAAGTCAGTAGGATAAGTTAGCAAATTCAACACAGCTAAAGAGAGAATTACTGAACTTGAAGGTAAATCTGAAATAATCAACCCAGAGAAATATTGTTTTTTAAGTTGAAAAGAAATGGAGGGAATAGGCTGAGAAAGTTTGAAATACATCTAAATGGGGTTTCAGAGGGAATTAATGAATAAAATTGGGAGAAGAAAATATTGGAAAAGAGAATAACTAATATTTTCAACAATTTTTGAAAGATACTAAACTCATATTCAAGAAGCTCAAAAATTTCAAAGCAAACTACATTTAAAAAAATCCACAACTAGACATATTGAAAGTAAAAGTATGTACAGCCATATAGCACTTAACAATGGGGATACATTCTGAGAAATGTGCTGTTAGGTAACTTCATTGTTGTGCAAATGTCAGAGAAAGCACTTACACAAACCTAGATGGTATAGCCTACTACACAAGTCAGCTGTACGGTACAGCCTACTGCTCCTAGGCTACCACCGGTGTAACACGTTACTGTACTTAATAATATAGGCAATTATAACATAACGGTAAGTATTTATATATCTAGACACGGCTAAACGTAGAAAAGGTACAGTAAAGTATAGTATAAAAGATAAAAACGGTGCACCTGTACAGGCCACAGACCACGGAGGGTGCTTGCAGGACTGGAAGCTGCTCTGGGCGAGTCAGTGAGTGAGAAGGGAGTGAACGTGCAGGCCCAGGACATCACCGCACAGTGCTGTGGACTTTATAGTCTATGCTACCCCGCACGCCCTCCTCCCCCGATCCCTTTCAACATGGTTAAGTAGGTCATTGAAGGTGTCAGTGCTTCTCCAGGAACAGAGATGTGGGCTGGACTGATCGGAACTATTGAGGAGAAACTAAAGGGTGAGACACAGATCACCATAACAGGTACTGTCAGCGGGAGCAAAAGGGGATCTAAGGATCCCCGGGAACAATAAATCAAGACGCGGAGCTAAAGGAGCACAGAGGATCGGCACGGCCGTGTGATCCCGGCCACGCTGGAGCAGCGATTGCTTAAGGAACACTGTGGTATCCGTACAAACAGAGAGTGTTTAACGTGGAGAGGGTGTAAAACTGAGGACTCGATATTTTGACTTTGAACGTTTGTTTTTGGTCCATTGAACCTACCTGGAGGCTTTCTCTAGCATTGAACTGATGGAAGAAATACATTTATCTATACTTGACATCGTTACAACCTGAGAACTTTTCCAAAGCACAGAAATAAGGTGGCCCCACACGAGCACAGAAAGCCTTTACTGAAGTGGCGGGTGGCACTGCATGCTTGCTCAGGTGGCTGCTGTGGACCTGTATTCTTCATACAGAATCTTAGATGCTCAGCAAAGAATTCACAGCCACGCACTTGGAAGACCACGGAGCAAGATCTGGGAGGGCTGCAGCGCCCTCTGCAGGTGTAACCCTGGGGGACAGGCTCCTCTGTGCAGAGACAGGTCAGCAGCAGCTGGGCTGGGATGTAATATGTGCCCTCAAAGTGGAGGTGCTGTGGGTGAGAGGGAATCTATTGCCAAGCCCCACAGATACTGTCCCATCACAGGAGAAAAATTCCTCCAGAACCACATATTCTCCCATTTCTCATGGGCAATTCAGCTCCGTTACACTTGTATGGGACCACTGTCACATAGGCAGTCTGTCATTGATCAAAATATTATATGGCACATATCTGTCACACTGAAAATAAAGAAGAGACACTTAAAGTAAGCAGAGGAAAAAAGGAAAATCACTTACAAGGAAACTATTATCCTGATGGTTGACTTCTAAACACAGCAGTAAACATCAGAAAACAGAGTAATACGGAGACAAAGCAATCGCCACCCTAGAATTTCATACCCAACACAACTAACTTTCCAGAACAAGGACAAAATAAGGCCATTTTCAGAGAATTAAAACCTACGAGTGTTCCTCATACTCAGACTATCCTTAACTAAAACTCTAAAGGATATGCTTCCGGAAGAAAGAAAATTAGTCCAGACAGAAGTCTAAAATACAAGATGGGATTCTGAGCAAAGATATTAATAAACACATGATATGGAGAGAAAGTAAAAACAAGTTAGACTGAGGAAATAAAAAGAAGTACCGAGACATTCAACATCTACAATAATAGACACAGATAAAGCCTGCTGAAAGTTTACAGAAAACAGTATTTCTTCAACGTACACACCAGAGCTGCCAAGTGTCAGAGCAGCACTCTCTTTAGGTAACTACGGATTTGATTTTTACTCACTGAGATGCTTTGCTCTATGAAATCATTAACTATCAAAAATCCTTATTTTTGGAAATCATATCAAAAAAAAAATAAAACATCCCACTATTGCCTAGATGATCTAAGTCACTTTGACCCAGAGACACCCTCAATTTGCAATTCAGGTACAGAGCTTTAAACATGGGGTCACTAGAAACAACATTCTCATCTCTCCTAACTGCCTAACTGTAGCTTTAAAGAAACAGGACCTCAGGTGCACATCATAGTCCAGGCTCGATGCTGAACACTCTACACACAGCTCTGCTTAGCCGGAAGCCTATTGAAACACTACTTTATTTAAGTTTAACCTACACTCCATTATCCCTCGATATCCTACAATAGCCTCTGTCTTTTAGTTTGTTTGATGAGAGGCCCAACAGTTCCTCTGGCCAGTGGTCTTCCCCATGGTACCAATGCAATGAACCTGACTTTGCTGAATAAAAGCTAGTTTCCGGCGACCTCTGGCTGATTAGGCTATCGCAGGAGACAAGGTAAGTCAAACCAAGTAAACCAAAATATGGAAATCTATTTTTAGCATTTGCATAAAAAGAATCAGAGAGAGAGGACTAAAAAAGAGGTAAATGATACAACAAAATTATTCGGTTGGTTAGAAACTAAATAGGGAGGGTTTTCAGAGATGATACCTTTTCGGAGAAGGCTGGTCTTGAAGAGAGGAAGAGGTTCCCCAGTGCTCCATTCAGAACAAGGAGCTAGTGGCCCAAGTGCTTTCAAAAAAGCCTCCTTGCTTCCTGTGCAGCTGCACGTACACTTCCAGACAAAGACAGCTCCTTGTTCAATGTAGGCAGCCCGCGGGGCTCCCAGAAAATTGAGTGCGGCCTAAAACAAGTGCCAAAGCACACTCTGGGATCCAGCCGCTTCCCAGGTCTCGGGCTGAGCTCCTGGGCTATATTTTCCGCAGCAAACTGCAGTCATAAATGTCAAGCCCTGATCAGCATAATGCCCTTCCTTCTCCAGCTCACTTCACAGCCAGCAAAGGTGGCATCAAGAAGGTTTCCTATGTTGGCAAAAGATAAATTTTTGAACTTGGATTAGCATAATAGTAGCAGGATTAACGTTCATTTGGCTTTTATCTCCACCAGGTTCAAGATCAATTAAGCATTTGCGGGAATTAGATTTCTTTGTAATCAAGACAAAACATGGCATTTCGGTGCCTTCCCTGATGGCTAAGAGTGGTTATTCTTCAGGTGGGGGAGCGAATGAGAACGTGTCTGGTGTAATGTCGCAGTAAAAAATAAATTAAAAAGCGATGCATAATGAAGATGTAGCTGATATCCTCAGTTTCAAGAAACCCCTGCTTCCCCTCTTGCCTTCTTCAGTTCCTAGGGCTTTGACCTTGAACAATGAAAGTAATACTCACAAGGCCTGGGGAAGCTATTCAGAGTGTCTAGTGGAAGTAAACACCAAGGAAAATTGCATAAACCAAGCACAACTGCATTTTTAATAGCTTGAAAGTTGTTCTAGTCCTCACTAGTTCATCTTTAGATTACTATACTTTCCTGGGCTCTACTAGCCCATTTTGTAGGCTTTTCTAAGCATTCTTGCAAATACTAAGTATGTTGATTCTCTTGAGGAAACCATACTGAATACAAATATCAAAGAGAGTGTGTATGGTGGGGGGTGATTCTAAATCAAACATGGGGAGAATGAGGATACAACTTCCTTTTACAGCAACAGTTTGGGGTGCTTTAAATAATTCAGATAGGTCATGTGTGGATGCCCCCCATCTGCAATGGATAGTCTCATCACAAAACTCCATCGGCCTCGCAGAAGTTGCAAAGTACAACCTCCCCTGCCAGTCTCTACAGGTGTCGGCTTTGCACGAAGAACACGACAACCAGCTTCTGAGAAAGGGAAGGGACCTGCCAATCCACCTACCTCGTGTATTTCCCAGACAGGAAATTCTGAAAGGCTCCAAGTCCGCAAGTTTGGTTGTTTACACTGATCCTGCCACTAGGGCTGCCACCTGCCAACTGTGTCCAACCCACCCAAAAAGGAAGCTATAGGGGTACATGTGCCATTACCGTGGAATATGGGATATTAAAATAAAAAATATTCCAGCTCTTTGATTTCCTCTGATTTTGTGGGCAATACAATAACCAGAATGAGATAGCTGAAACCAATAAAATCTGATTTATAGCATTAAAGGCAATCTTTACAGCACTTATGGTACATTACATCTAAAATCCAATTTCACAGGCTGCTGTTTGAAACTTTCTGTTCAATCATAAATACACTACATACAATGTACCTCGGTGCCATGGAGTTAGATTATATAAATATCTGTATCCCAAGAAGAGATTAAAATTTGGTTACTGTGGTGACAAGTGAGCTTGACAGTCATTTTCCTAACCAACTCTTCAACCAAAAAGATCCAGGCACTTGATAAATACTGAAAATGCTAGCGCTACCCTCATTCATCATTACCTCTAACCCCATAACCCCCCCCAAAAAAATCACCGCTCAGATAACTCTTCATTCTGGAATGAAGTTAATTGAAAAGAAGACATAGAGAAATGGGATAATTAGTGGGGCCGAATGAAGGACACTTGCATTCCTGTTGTCAGGGACACTTCGAAGGCAAGAGCAAAAGCGCCTCCTTGCACCTTTCCTGACGCCATCAGGACTGAAGAGGAGACACATGGCTCAGCCTGCACAGGCTACTTTGGAAATATCACCTTAAGTGTCTACATTCATACACTTCAGTGGAGAACACTACATTCTGTTCGATTACTGTAATCATTGTCCGAGAGAGGGCAAAGAATACAATCTGACTTTCAGAGAACTGTCATTTGAATCTTAAGCAACTTCACACTGGTTTAAAAGGTTTTTGTCTTAAAAAAAAACCACACACACACACAAAAAGGCAGCTCTCCATACGCTTTGCTTGCCATGTATTAGATGAATGGAAATGGAGAGGCTGGAATCTTTGCCTGACCTGACAAGCAAGTAGATTCTTGCTTTGTGAGAAATTCTGCACTCCTCAGCACTTAAGTTTTGTTTCCTAAATACATTTCCAACTCATCGCCAGCCGGAGATGTGTACCATGAGCTCGTTATCTGGCTTGTGTGCCATCCTGGTAAGTCATTCCAGAATACGATTCAGGATTGAAATGTAAATGGGAAAAAGTGACAGGAATAGTGAACAGACTAAACACCAAGAGAAGTAACACTTACGAAGCCTCTGGCATGTACCAAGCATTGTCCTATATGCCAGGAGTGTGTTGGGATTCTGTGAAGGCCTGCGGCCAATTGGAGGGGCTTCCTTAAGAAAAAAGAATAGAAACTTCAAATCCAAAATTGGGTCGAAACGTTAATATTATGTAGGAGGGACTTGCACAACCGAAGGCCCGACACGTAAGCGTCATTAGCGACATGGGAAAGCATCTCAGGATCTTGTTTTTCATGTCGTCCCCAATCCTCACGACAGTCCAGCGAAGTCAGCATTGCTCTTCAGAGGAGGCCCCTGAGACTCAGACGGGTTATCCTAGACGGCTGAGTTAGGAGTCTGTTCATTGGGAGGCCAGCTCAAGCTTGTCTATATTGAAAACCCACGGATTCCATTGAGTCTCTATTTAACTTAATAGAGGTTTGGGTTGTACTACCTGGGCTTCCCTGATACAGGATGGTATTCTTAGTTGTTTCAGATACCAGAATTCTCCACATCTAAGGGGAGGCCTAACCTGGTAGCTCGGAGACTTGAGCATGAATTAGAATCACTTGGAAGGTTTATGAACCCACAGATTGCGAGGCCCCCACCTCCAAGGTTTCTCATTCAGTACGTCTGAAGGATTCAGTAAAGTCTGAGGATTTCCCAGGTGGTGTGGATGCTGCTGGTTCGGGGCCATACTTTTAGCCACTAGTTTTGACCTAGAGAAATTGAGTTATTTCTGTTATTCTGTCCACCCATGGTCTTCCTCAAGTGAAACAACACCCGCTGTGGTTTGGGTTTACTTTTAACAGCTCGGTGCAAATGGAGCTAAACCCTACCCCTCATGAAAGCCTCGGGCTGGCTTCACAGTGACTGGAATCCAAAGGATGCCAAAAAGGAAAACCATTAGTGAAAGATTATGTTGGAAGCACAAACTGATTCTTAAAATGCAATTCAACCATGATAAATTCAATGTATTTAAGTTAGCCTCACTCTAGCACAGTTTAAAATTGGTGAATAATGGTAGTTAATGTAAACTTATATAAATACTCTAATTTGTCTGTAAACTAATAGAAAAATAGAATTGATGGATGCAATGAGAAGCCAAGGAAAGAGCATCACCAAGTCGGGGGTGTGGGAGGGAACTAAGAAACTAAGGGTATGAAATGTCACTTGAAATTGAGTTAGTAGGGATTAATCAAGGTATTTAAATGCATTCGACAACAGAGTACAGCTTATGTCCTGTGTTTAAGCCTGATTCAATATAATAATGATGGACTTTTATTACAGAACGGCTATTCAGTGATGCCCGTGAAATGATTGTAGACAAATTATCACTATGACATACTCCAAAAGTCACATCCATAAATTAGTTTAAGATGCCAGCACTAAGTATATTACAGTTCAGAAGACTTCAGTTCACTTTGAACTCTTATGTTTCTTGAACGTGTTTACAAAAAGAAGAGATGACCTTTTGCCACTAGTACCTCATGCATTATTCTTTAGTAAGTGTCTTATGTATTTGTCCTTTGGATGGAAGACTATGAAGGTCTTTTTTTATTCAACAAAGAGTTACTGATACCTACTAGGTCCCAAGGATATATACATAATGAGACTGAACTAGCCTTCAAAGAATTAGTCAACTGCCTTATTCTCTCTGCCTACTTTATTTGAGAAAAGGAAATAGAATTAGCCCAATTACCCAATAAGTCGTCTTAGAGATAGAAAAAATAATTTGAGCTTTTGGTGCATGAAGATTTTCTGCTGATAGTTCTGTATAGAAATGGATGGTCAGAGGTTCATAGGTTTCTCACATAGTGATCTTTGTCTTAGAGGACTAATTTCTAATATATATCACAAATATAGGCCTTGGATAGAAATTTTCTGCTTTCAGGAGCACAGGTTCATAAGCATTTGTGTACATTGGCAATTATATTGAAGCACAGGTAGCAAACCCAAGGCCCGCGGGCTGAATCCGGCCCCTCCACCCCGCCCCCACACCTTGTTTCCACCCAGCAGCAGCACCAAGCTCTCCCTTCACTGTTAAGGAGTAGTTACATTTATACAGTCCTAAAATTATATTTGGCCCTTTGAAGGCAACCACAAGGCTGATGTGGTACCTGGTGAAAATGAGTTTGACACCCCTGGTTTAAAGAGTACAGATTAGTGGCTGATAATGAGAAGAAATCAGGAGTTTTTACAAATAGAAATACAGATTTTCAGAAAAGGACCCACTGGTTTTTCTGAGGAACTAGAAATAAAATATAACCTTGATTTGAGATTAAAAAGTTTTGCATTTTTCTAGAAAATGTACCATTAGTGGTAATAAATCTTAGCTCTGACCTCCAGCCAATTATCTAGTTTATAGATCAGTACACAAGAAAACTGAATCCCCCAACAATTATCATGGAAGAGAGGTACCTTTACATACAAAAGATTCCACAAGAAAATAACTATATGCTCTATAATACCCACATTTAATATCATTCTTTATTTCTAAAATAGCTTCTATAAATTTATTTTTTACTATACATTTCAGAGGCAGATGGCTTAAAAAATACTATTTAAGAAAAAAAAAAAAAGAGCCCTGGCTAGTGTAGTTCAGTGGATTGAGCACGGGCCTGCAAACCAAAGGGTTGCTGGTTCGATTCCCAGTCAGGGAACATGCCTGGTTGCGGGCCAGGTCCCCTGTATGGGGCCCATGAGAGGCAACCACACATTGATGTTTCTCTCCCTTTCTTTCTCCCTCCTTTCCCCTGTCTATAAAAATAAATAAAATCTTTAAAAAAAAAGAACAAAAAAGAATTTTAGCCAGTGTCAATTAATCCATAATATCTGGAAATAATTGTTCTGATACACTTTTAAAGTTGCTAGCAGAACACGTTATTTAGTATAATTAAGGAAAATCAAAAATTCCTCATAGAAGCAGATCACTTAAGAGATACAACTGCCTTACCAAAGTAAACTTGAGGTCACATACAATAAAAAGTGCCAAAGTCAATGTGAAAGAAACTAGCTTTTAATACACTTCATACGTACAGGTGGTGTCCACTTGCAGAATGACTGGTGTGACATGTCCAAATGCACTTCACCAGTGTCACAAGGTCTTAAAACCTTTAGGCTTCACCAAAATCTTCTACAAGATTTCTCTAAAGGTTGTGTTTTATCTCTTCATTTACTTTCAAGTTCACATTAAGTCTCAGAGACTTGAACTAGAAGGGACCTTGGAGATGATTTTGTCTCTTCCCTCCCAACTCATTTTCAGATATGAATTATTGAGATCCAGAAAAGTCTAGTGATACGTCCAGTGTCTCCATCCGGGCAATAAAAGGGCCAAGACTGATCAGAACCCTAGTCGCATGACTCACTGTCCATCGGTGTAGCCCTCACCATGCCACGTGATCAATGACCTTGCACGGTGCCCTGACAACTTCCTTGGAATTTCAAGCTCTCAACAGCCATGTGAGTGTATTGCATCTGGACATTTGAAGAGCAGGTACAAAAAGAAGGAAGAACGTATACATAGAACTCTGAACTAGCTATCTTTGTCTAAGCCACAATTTTAAGGATCAACCGATTTAAAGTAGGTAAACTGAAAACAGCAGGTTTTGTAAATTGTAGAGCATGATGCAAATCTAAGAAATTTTCAAGATCATAAAACCTAAAACTTCACTACAGGAAAGTTTCTTAAAGAAAAACCTAGATGTCGTGTCAAAGATACAGGGAATACTACAACATATCTATGCCAAATTTTACCCACAAATAAGCTGATCGAATTCACTTTAAAGATATATTGAATATACATTGTTAAGAGTAATCGTATTACAAAAATATATCTGAGATAGAAATAAAACTGAAATTCATAAAAAATTTAACCACCATTTGTAGACATTTGGATGCTTTCTAAAACTGTTTCAAAATGTCAATTCTACAAGGAGAAAATGAAATAAAACCACAATGCCACATTTTCACTTAATTAAAAGGAAATAACATTTTAAACCTCTCATAAGACAACACATCATTTTATTTACTGTCAACAAATTTTATACATGTGCATTTCTGAGCCTTCAATGGTCTTATATATAGCAGTTTATAGAATTAATAAGAAATTGGATTCTCAAAAATTGATAGACTTTATTCCTGTGAAAGACCAACTTGAACAAGCATTCACAACATGGTACCTTGCCATTATTCATGCTTTTTTTCTTCTCTGGAAAGGCTTCTACCCACCATCACTGCTCACATAGCTGCACATCTGGGTTGCCTCTGCCCTGAGTCGCCCTTGCAAATACTCACTAACCTTTTAAGACATCTGACACCCTCTCCTCCACCAAACCTTCCTTGTCACCTCTCTCCTCTTTACCCAATTCTCCAAACACCCACCTCTGGTCCTGCTGGAGCCTAGTGATAATTTTTGAAGTTACTTCTTCACTAGTCTGTCTCCTGGGCTGTGAACTCTGTAGAAGCAGGAATACCTTCCAGGTCTTTGGACTGAAAGTGCAGTGCTTGGCACTTGCCCTGACCCGTATCGGTTCAGTTTAACAAAGCAAACGTTCCTCATCAAATATTTTTTTACTGACTATTTCCCACCGTGCAATTAAAAGGAGGAAATTTCAGAGACAAGCTTTCTTTGATTAATTTGCTTGACTCAGCACATGATCATAAAAATGCAGTCAAGTATTTAATATTTAGTATTTACTGCTGAGTTTACAATAACAGCATTTTAATAGAAAACGGAGTCATGCGGGCTAATAAAAAAAACAGATTTTAGGAAATCTTGAGTGATATTCTCAAGAGAAATAATATATGATGTTTGAACAAAAACAAACTTTCTGATCTTTTTTTCTTTCTATATTTCCACTGGTGTCTGAACACAGGTAAGAGATACTGTACTGCTACCTCAAATTACTATAGCTGAAGACTATTTATTTGTTCACTCTTGAGCCAGACCACACACATCACAAGTGCCAGAGAAGCAGCCTAACAGTGAATAAGAACGAAGACTCTGCTTTCAGAAGGACAGCAAAACTCAGGGATGGCGAACGGTGCTCCCTGCCGAGTTTGAATCCAATCTCTCCCACATGTGCGTGGTGCGATCTTACGTAATTGACTTCTCTGCTGCATGCTCCTGGTCTCTAAAATGGGAAGAACATTACCTGTGTCGTGAGGTTGTTGTGGGTTAATGTTTCTGAAGTTCTTTAAAGAGTGCCTGGCTCTTTTTAAAAATCCTCACCCAAGGACTTGTTTATTGATTTTAGAGCCACCTGAGCCACCTGGCCAGCGCTGCTTAGCATTTTTGATACAAATGTTGGCCAAAATTTCCAGGAGCTTAAATTCTACCAAAAAGAGACAGACACAAAACAGCCGTGTAATAGGTCACAAGGTGATAACTGCTACGAAGAAAGCAAGAGGAGCAAGAAACTATAGAGGATGGAGTCAGTGTTATTTTATATAAAGTGGCCTACCCCAGAACGATTCCCTGGTCATGCAACTTTTGAGCACCAACCCGAATGAGCGAGGCAGGAGCTCAGCATTTTGGGGGTGAGACTTACAAGACGAAGGACCACCGAGTGAAAGGGCTCTGTGGAGAAAGGCGGCTTGGAGCATTGCAAAAACCACAGGAGACTAACCAGAGCCGATGAAGCAAGGAGAGTGAGGAGGGGGATGGCCGGAGGCTCGCTCACAATAGGACGAAGGGAGCAGGGCTTTGCAGGTCAGAGGAAGGACAGCACCTTCTCCCCAGGGTGGGATGAGAAACCACAGAAGGATTTCAAATGGACAGGTATGTCATTGGAATTTTGTGGAGAGAGGCTACCTGTGGCTGCCCCATAAAGAAGAGGCTCAGAGGGATGGGGTCCAGAGTGAAGACAGGAAGATCAGTGGGGCAACAGCAGTGGGACATGATGGGACTTCGGTGAAGATGGCCACAGAGGAGAACATTGGCAGTGACCGGGCCTGGGTTATTTGTAGGTGGGTCTCTAGGATTTCCTGAATGAGGGATGTAAGGGGAGACAGGGCCATCCCAAGGTCTTTGGGCCAAGCCTCAACAATGACAGGGCTGCTGTCAACGGAGGTGTGCAAACTGAGACAAAGCGTCATTGGACACAGGTCTGATACTCCTCCTCCGAAGTCCTCAGTGGCCCCTGTGTACTCGGTGGGGTAAGTCCAGGCCCCTGGGCATTCTGTCCAAGGTCCTGCCTGCCGACACCACAGTCTTGTCTCTGTCCATTTCTTCCAGGCTCTCTCTTCTCCAGCCAAGCTTGACCCATAGATGGGCCCCAAACCAGAACAGTTGGGTGACACTTCATGATGTGGTCTTTCCTGGAAGCACTTCCTCCTCTTGTGTGCCTAATGAGAAGGTTACCTCCTTCAGGGACTGGCTCAGAACTCCAACTCTCCAAGGAAGCCTTCTCCGATATTTCTTGGCAGAAGGTTTTGGGCTTTGCAATCTAATCACAGGTCACTTCACTTCCCTTTAAAGTATTTTACATAGCTGTCGGTTGTCCTGTGTCGACAAGCAGACCAAAAGCTCTTTGAGGGCAGAGATCACACCTTATTTACACCAGTAGGCCCACAGTTTGTAACACATTGCTTGCATCAACTAAGCATTTGGAGTTTTGTTGAAGTAAAACAAATACTTGTATCTCTTAAAACACCTTTTGATATGAAACCAGATGCTCTCTTTAAATTATGTTACTTTTATAATTTTTTAATTTCATGAACTAAATGCCTATTTTTAAAGTCATCTTCATTTATAAAATGTCGATAGGTAAACTGGAGAAGAAACGAAAGGAAAGGATTAATGAAAGGGAACATTGGTGCGTGTCTGGCTTTTTGCTTTTGTTTGTAAACCTGACAACATCTCTTTGGCTGATCATGTAGGCAATTCCTGTAGGTTAAAAAAAAAATTAATGATATTACAGTACATAGGTCAAGCAATATGTCTTAAGTTTTTCTTTCTTTTTTAAAAATTTCTTTTATTCAGCACAGCTACAAACTTCGCTGGGGAACCAGCTATAATGCAACGATTTGGTTACTATCTGTCTCTTCCTTTTCAGAAAACTACAAATTATGTGCTTGGAGACATGAGGAAGTAAAACATTGATTGTATAGAACATTTCAGTGGAGTGGAAGATACTCTAATTAACATGATAATCAACAAAGGCCTTTTCATGGAACAGATTGCATAATTGAACATTCTTTATGGATTTTGTTAAATATACTTTTCTCTCTGAGGGATTTCAAGCTTCTGGTGCTATTTCTCTTTTCTGAACACTAAGGTATACAATTAAGGCAAAAGGAAGAACCTAACATTAACTTATAAAGTAGCTATCAATTGATTGATTAAACAAGGGAATAACACCAGTCCCTGACTCTTCTGGGTACTGATAGCATAAATCACATTGGGGACACTGTAAGTCAGTAATGGCCTGAGAAATCCTCTAGCATTTTTGTTGTTCGTGTATAAGCCTCACTCTTTATCCCAAATTTTTTCTTAAAAATAAATAAATAATTCTACATGGGGCAGGAAGATCACCAACTTCATTATATGAAATAGTTACCAGTTATTGAGCACAAACTCTTCCAGGCATGGAGCTGGACATTTTATATAGAAGATCTTAATTTTCACAATAACCCAGAGGGTAGTAGTTTTTTTCCCCCTAAATAAACAAATTGAACCTGGAAGAGATTAAGTGATTTCCCCAAGGCTACAGAAGGTATTAACTGTAGGAGCTGGGGTTTGAACCCAGGCCATCTGATGCCAGAATCCATGCCCATACTCATTCCTTCATGTTCCCGCCTATTTCCTGAGGCCCATCTGTCTATGTGCCCAGCACTATGCTGTCACTAGGGAAACACTGGTGAAGATCAGCACAGCCACCACTCACTGCTCGCATGGAGTTTACCTAAGAGCCGTGAGAGAGAAAGGCCAATGACTCCCATCCGGTGTGCTCACTGGAACATGTAAGGGGAAGGCTCTATGGCCCTTCCTAGGTCATTCCCAATCTTCCCATTTTATTAGAAACATGCAAGCATTGTATATTTCCAATTAAAGTATGTTTCGACGGAATTACTTCCATTAAATTCACAGGAAATTTTTCAGAAAACACCATGATTTATTCCTATGTGACATCCCTGCTTTGTAATTGAAAAAAAGAAAATGTTCTGCTGACCTGGAAAATGCCTAACTGGATCCAAGAGGACCTGCTGACGAACCTTAGGGCAGGCGCTGTGCGCCAGCGGCAGCTGAGGTCTGGCCCCGGCGTTGCCCGCGGACGTGCCTCAGTTTGTGAGCACTGCTGTCTACAAACACCCATCTGTTATCTACGCTCCGTGGCTCACGGAAACATTCTGCAGTGGCATCCCTCTAAACGCAGGTTCCCAAAGACGTCCATGGAACCTGTTTGGAAACTCAATTTTACAAGGATGTAAATAATAAAAATGCTCCTAGGAATAACCCACAGAACAAAAAGCCTCTCTTTAGAATTGGGTGCTATCCAAGCAGATATTTTTACATATTCGACCAAATAGTAGTCCTGGACTTCTGATAGCAGACCATTTAAAATATTGATTTGTTTAATGTTTTTGAGTTTCCTTTTGTCTTGGTCTTTAAATTTTAATGGACATTTCTCTGGGAAAAAATGTCATAATATATAATTTACTTTATTCATTGGGATGGAATAGTGCCAACTATACTACCCAGTTAGTAATACAGGGGAAAATTGGGTGTGGGAGATGATGGGAACAACATGTGTAGGGCCCAAGAGCCTCAAAAAATATAGTAATCTTTCATAGACGAGCTCTAAGGAGTAAATAAAAAGCTATGGCTTTAATTTATCCAGTCAAGAAGAAAAAAGATAGCAGTGAAATCTGATGGGATTAAAATATGTGCCTCTAAGATGGTTAATTGACTTTAGACCTGGTGATTAGTGCATTGTCATATTTTTCAGAATTTACTCATTATTTCAAAATAATATTAATGTAGGATAGCTCCTGTATCCATAGGAACATTGTTACCAGTTATTTCCCCTTCCTTCATACCCCTTATCTTTGAAGGGACTAATACATCTCTACTGATAGGTAAGAATACCCTCAGGTTCCAGAACCTATGAGTAATGGAGTGGAGGCTTTTAAAAATCTGTGGGTAAATTATTTAAAACTGACTGAGCCAGCAAACCACCAGGAAAGAAAATACTTGGTAAATGATGTAGAAATCCTTTTGTAAAAATGTTAAAACTCATCAATACTGGAATGTCTTTGAAAGCCCCTTCCCTTTTCTTCTCCACCTCTCACCTCATCCATCAATCCTCCAAATGTCAGCTTGAAGCCTCTGGCCAAATCCTCTTCCAGGGACTCTACTTGTGCGAGTGGCACAGCAGGCATTAAAGATACCATTAAACAGGCATCTGCTCCTGGACACGTGAACCTTAATGGCCTGGCAGCATGTAATGCGCCAGACCCACTTAAGAGAAATAAAAAGAGAGAAGCAAGAAAACAGGAACAAATTTTGAAATGTGCCAGAATGAAATGTTAATGATATGCTCAACTTGTAGACCCATAGCGTGGAGCACAGAACTGGAATGCCATACGCCCCCATTCTGTGAGTGACATATGTTCGGTGTTATTTTTAAGGAACGGATCCTTACACTCTGTTTGCCTAAGTGTTATAATATCATCGATGTAATTTCTATCTCTGCAACCTTTGGTCACACAGAGAAAGCTTCTGGTTTTGTTCTTTTCAAATAAGAGCAGCCCTGCCTATCTTTTACCCACATCACCCACTCTGCAGGGTCATCCCGAAGAACTGAAATCCTTTCCCAGCGCCCTGACCTCGGTATCTCCATCTCTAAAAACACAGTTGAAATTACAGGAAAGTTGCATTATACCCACTGCCTCTATTTTTAAAAATATTTTTACAAAGTAGAAAATTGTTTCCACTCAGTAAAAATGATGGATTATTGTATAGTGTAAAAAAATTAATGAGCAGATGGAATACCAACCCATTCGTCATTAAAATATTGCACTGGGTTCATTCAGCAAATAGAAATGGAGAAGAGAGCAGATGGCCATTTATAGTTCTCTCGATTTCTTAAACTACTTCTTTATAGCCAGAACTGCTCCTATACTTTACTTGAAATGCACAGCTCTTACCATATGCACAGTAAGCAAGCATCCATGTGACCTCATAAACTTTTCATGTGACACCGCCATGATCTTAATGTTTTGGTTAAAGGAACGCTATACACTTACAGAATAAGTTATTCCTCTAGCCCCAATATTCTGGGGATAATTTGAATTTCCTAGACTCAGCAGATCCTGTCCTCATTATCTGGTCTGAAGTAGATTCAAGTAGGCACAGGGGTAAAATTTCAAAAAAGAGAATGATCTGTTTTGTTATAAACAGCGAAGTATGCCAAGGATGAGAAAGTTATTACAGAGTAGGTGGTGTTTCTTTTAAGGCAACACTTTCTTTCATCATATCCTAATTCTGTAAGTGACTGCCTCTTAAAAAAAATTCTATCTTTATGCAACACAAATGGAACTCTCCCCGAAGCAAACTGCATCAAACATGCTGAAACGCTGGCAGTATCTCTCACAGCGGAATGTACACATATCCTATGGCCCAGCAATTCCACTCCTAGGTGTATACCCAACGGAAATACATGTGCTTATCCACAGAAGACATGCCAATGAATATTTTAGGAGCACTATTTGTAAAAGCTCAAACCAGGAAACAACCCAGATAGAATCAATAAATACAATGGTATCATACAGGTCAGCGATTCTCACCCTTTTTCATCTCCTGGCACATACAAACTAATTACTAAAATTCCGTGGCACATCAAAAAAATTACCCATTATGGTTTTTTGTCAATGTGACAAAAAAAATAAGTATAATTTTGATTCATCAACACCAGAAGGCTATTGTTGAGTTGGCTGTTGTCATTTTTTTAATTTGACAACCTAAGGAGAAAGAAGTCAGTGCCCCTGACTCAATACTCGGGTAGTGCATGTTTTAGAAATTTTTGCGGCACCCTGGTCAAAAATCACTGATGTAGGCCATGAAAATCCATGAACTACTTACTGCTACAAAAACAACGTGAGTGGCCCTGGCGGGTGTAGCTCAGTGGACTGAGCACTGGCCTGTGAACCAAAGGGTAGCTGGTTCGATTCCTCATATGCCTGGGTTGCGGTCCAGGTCCCCATAGGGGGCATATGAGAGGCAACTACACACTGATGTTTCTCTTCCTCTCTTAAAACAATGAGTGAATGGCACAAACATAAAGTTGAGCAAAATAAAGCAAACACAAGAGCATATGCTGTATAATTCCATTTATATAAATATCAAAGGCTGACGAAATCTCTCTGCAATGACAAAAGTCAGCATAGTCTTTGTTTGGGGAGAGAAGTGGGGACAGTGACCAGACAGGAAGTGGGCCATGCTCTATTTCCTGATCTGGGTGGCTGTTACCTGGGTAGATTCCTATTGTAAAAATGTACTGAGTTACACGCTTATGATCTGTGAACTTCTTAGTAGGTATAATGGACTTTAATGTTTTCAAAACGTTTATTGAGAGGATAAACACTATGAAAGAAAGGAAAAGTCCTCTTCGAAGTACCAAGAATAGCAAAGAAATCATGCCATGATTATCAGCAAGAACTGTATTTCACCGCAGTTAACACAAGTGATTTAATACAACAAATATTATATATATATATATATTTAAGATTTTATTTATTTTTAGAGAGAGGGGAAGGGAAGGAGAAAGAGAGGGAGAGAAACATCAATGTGTGGTTGCCTCTCACACGGCCCCCACTGGGGACCTGGCCTGCAACCCAGGCATGTGCCCTGACTGGGAATTGAACCAGCGACACTTTGGTTCGCAGCCTGTGCTCAACCCACTGAGCTACACCAGCCAGGGCTATATATATACATACTTTTAATAAAATTCTCCAGCAACCATATTGAAAGAAAGGCTTCAATGACTTCCCACTGACACCTTTACCCTGTTCCAGAAGATGTGCGGTGTTTCACCCAAACATTGGGCCTTGTTCCTTCTGCTGAGTAACCTACCTTTCACTTGTGACATGCTTTTCCCTAATTTTCCTCCATGTAGATTGTGCCCAATGATGGTCTCCCTAGCTCTGCAGATGAGCCCTGGATGCTCAAGCCAGATTTCTCTGTGGGACAATGTTCTCACTGGGGCAGGATTAGTCTTTCTTGTATGGACTGGCCTATGTACTATAACATGGTTAGCTTCCCGGGACCTCACACAGAGATGCCTGTAGCCTGGAGGGCCTTTAATTCTTATTATATATGGACAGGAGTTCATAAGTAGGCTGACCTATAAGAGATCAGAGAGAAGAGACCAGGCATCACGTCTTGTTCATTGTTATTCCACTTAAGCCTATAGTGCCTGGGGAATGTTAGCTTTCTGATAAAGGTCATTTGAATAGATTTGGCATGTGTTCAATAAATGATTACTGAGCACCTTTATGTGCCAGCCATAGTTCTGGACAGTAAGGATACAGCAGTCAACAAAGCAGGCCACATCTCGCACACATTGTTTCTCTTCTAGTGAGAAAAGAGATGACAAGCAAGCAACAAATAAATGCCAATAGAAACACTGTAGATAGTAGTCAGTGCTATGACGTTAGGAAAATGGAATACGTGACAGAAATAGGGTAAAGGGGGCTGACTGCTTCAGTGGTTCTAAGTCACGGGTGATCTGCCCCTGGGGACATTTGATGAGACATTTTTCATTCTTAAAACTGAGGGCATCTAGTAGGTAGAGGCCAACAATGCTGCTAAACATCTTACAATGCACAGGACCACTCCACAAAGAATTATCTAATCCCAAATGATGAGAGAGGGCCAGGTGAGCAAAGTTTTAGAGAAAGGGCATTCTGAGCTTGTGGAAGAGCCAGTGCAAAAGCCTGAAGATGCAAATCAGTTTGGATGGGTTGATGAAAACAAAGAGATAGAGAAGCTGAACTTAGCCAGGGAGAGCAATAATACATTCAGGACGATCTGGGCCGGCAGTAGTACAATTGAGATAAGGCTGGCCAGGGGGCGTGGACTAGATCGCTTAGGTTCTTGCAAGTTGTGGTAAGGAGTTTGAATGTTACCCTAAGACAAAGGGAATTCCCTAAAAATTTTAAGCAAGATGACAATCAGATGTTAAGAAAGAAGTTAAGTCAGTGCTCCGTGGAGAATGGCTTGTAAAAGGGCAAAAATGGAAAGGAGGAAGCGGATAAGAACAATAGCAGTGGTCTGAGAGAAATAGGCTGACGGCCTGGGTGCTTCTGGGCCTACAGCGGCCGAGCAAAGCATAGGATGTCACATCAAATTTGGATTTTAGATAAACCACGAAGAATGTTTACATAACTATGTCCCATGCAATATTTGAGACATACTTATACAAAGAATTTTTTGTTGTTTATCTGAAATTCAAATTTCGCTAGGCATCCTGTATTTTTATTTGCAAAAGCTGGCAACCCTATGCATGCATGAATGGATGAATATCTGCATAGGTAAACACAGAATAATATATATTTGGAAAAGGAGCCAACCTGCTCTATTTCTCAAATGCAAAAATAAAAAAACCATTCTGTGTGAATGGTTTCTGTACGTGAAGAGGTATGTGTTCAAACAGATATTGTTTATATGGGAGATCAATTAAATACCTAATCAATTTTGCCATTTATATCTCCTGCTCATTAGTTTAAAACCTTCAGTAGCTCTGGGTGATCCCTTTTCAGTATCTCGTTAAAAATGAGAAAATATATAATAAATTCGTTCTCAATGTCTCCTAAGCTGTTTTCTCACCCACCAACCAGGAACCCCAAATTCAAAATCTTAGAATAGGCTTCTTGCATGACTTTCATTTTCATAGGTGAACTCATATAATTTCCAAGTTCTGTCCATCTTTTGCAATCTCTTAAATTAGACCCCTCTTTCCAGGTTCCATATATCCATTTTTGCCTAGATCTGGTTCCTGATTATTTTTTGCATGAGTACCAGGACCCTCTTGCTCACTAGCACCATCATGTCACTCTGAGGTTTAAATTTCCAACGTCCCTTATCATTGTGAAGATTGCACAGTAGTCATTCTCAGGCTGTAGCAGACCAGCAGATAGCTTTAATTTGGCTTCCACGGTATAGTTGTACTGCGTGTTTGATCCACTATTTAAAACTAAAAGTGCTTTCTTTAAAATCTGTGTGTCTGGCTGCCTTAGAAAGATTTGAAGATATGGCCACACCAGACCTGCATTTACTCATGGCTGCGACAGCAAGTTGAATAAAAACTTTGTACTCACCTGCTTAGGTGAGTTGGCTGGCATCTGACATGGTGACTGGCAGTGGGTCACCTCAAACGCCTCTCTGAAAGTGCTGCCAACCTCTAAAGGCTCTTTTCCTGTGCCCCACTTTGGTCCCATCTCTCAGGCCAACAGCCCCAATAACCTGGTTTGTCCCCTGCTCCTTCACCTCCAACAGCCAGGATGAGCCAGAATCCACACTTTCTGTTCTTCAATCCAGACTGTGTAACATTTTGATTTGCTATTTAAAATGGTTTCTGATTGAAAGGCAGATACTATATAATCTTCCTTACATGTGGAATCTAATGAACAAAATAAACTGATGAACAAAGAGGAAACAGAGGCATGGATACATGGAACGGACTGACAGCTGGACGGGAGGAAGGAGGGGTGGGTGGATGGAAGAAGGTGAAGGGCTCAGCCAACAAACATACATGCGTGTCCCCGGACACAGACGAGAGTGCGGTGATGGCCAGAGAGAAGTGGGCGGGGGGAGGCATGTGGTGTGGGCTAGGTGGAGCCAGGCAAAGGGGACGAATGGGGACAGCTGTCACATTGTCAACAATGAAAATAAAGAAAAAAAGCCTATTACACCACAAAGAATTGTTTCTGATCAATCTCAACATTGTTCATCACTTTGGTTTTCTTTCTGGAAGTTACCATGCATGTATCCTCCAGGTGCTTCTCAGGCGCTTGTCACACTCACCAGACGACTGTGTCAGCTCCCCCAGGAAGGGAGCCTTCCCTACTGCTTCTCCTAGCAGTTCTGGGCCTCCCAAGGGACCCAAAAAGTAGTTGTTGCATGAAATGAGTATGCTGCAACCTAATCAGCATGTAAAGGGAAAAGTGGGCCTGAATTTATTCCTTTTAGGAGTGGTATACTAGTAGCGTTTGAAACAGATAATTTTTCCGAAATCAATGATATTAAAAAATAGAATGTAAGAAATTGAAACTAAGCCTGCTCTTTTAAAGTTTCTGTTTAAAGTAATAGAATAAAGCCTCTCTATTAAACTATACTATTTCATTTTATTTCACAAATATATTTGATTTTATGACCAATAAAAACCAAAAATTTCACTCATTTTGCTCTTACTTCTTATGAGATTATTAAAACTCAGAGATCCAATTTTCCATCGTTTTAAGAAGGCTGATTATTTATTTAAGTAGTAAAGGCTTGAACTGAGGAAATAAAGCATTTTCTGGTTTTGTCTGTATCTATTATAAACATAAGGGAATAGATGAGAAGCCTGAATGCTAAGAAAAAAATTCTAACTACGTGAGCACATGTTAACTGTTCTGTAAACAGCAGTGAGTTTTAAATCATTTACTTTAGTCATATACCTTAAGAAAAAGAATAATATTTAAAGAGTAGGGTTGCCCAAAACCAATATTTTCTCAATCAAAAAACTCTATCCAGACAATAATTACCTGGAGAAATTTTTTAAAACATTCAAAGTCAAAAAATAATTAGTAAGATATCCACTCACAGTAGGGACTAGCGAACAATCTGCATTTCCCTAAATCAGCTCCTCTTGCTGTGGTGTCAGGAGCAGGAGGCGCGACAAGGTTTAAATGGGCTTTACTGCCGAGAGCTCACCCAGAAGGTACGGCCATTTCTCTCTCACACACACACACGTGCGCACACACACACACACACGCACACACTTCAAAGTAGTGAGCATAGCAGCCAACATGCTTGGCTTGGCTGCTTCCATTATAAAGTCAGTGAGTAAAGATGAAAATAAGTAACATTATAGATAAATCTTTTAGGAAAGGTTCCTATGTTAATATGCTATATGAAATATTGGATTGCATTCTTTATAAACTTACACGTAATATGGCCCAGAAGATACTTATTCATAATCAAATAAGAAAACAGTCAGATTGAATGTTTGGAGGCAGTAAAGAAGAATTTTGGAGAATAGTTTTTATATAAGGACACTAGTTTCCAGTTAGATTAAATCATAAAATGTCATTCAGTGAATAAAAGTCAAAGAAAATGTGAAACATCACTAAGCCGAGAAAATTAATGATCAACAAATATAAGATCGCAGCTCTTAACTTTCCAAGGAAGACTACATTGCTCGTGACCCAGCACAAAACTTAACTGATACCAGAACATTTGCACAGAATCATATCGCATCACACAGCACTTGAAAGGGGTTGGAATGTGTCTAAGACCCGTCACTCTAGAAATCCCACAGGAGAAACCCCATTCAGTGATGCCTAAGTTCACTCAACTTGTCAGGGACAGAGAAAGGACTAAAACATGGGCTTCCTGGTTCAGAAAAAAATATTTCTTGAATTAGCTGAGCTAATTATTTGCCCCAATAAAATCCTGCTTGTTGGATTTGTGGGTTTCTTGTTGAAATAAAAGGCCAAGCCAAATATTCTCTGTTCTAAGAACATTTGAGAGAGACTTAAAAGGCTCTTTGATCAGAAACGTGAAAACACTGTTCCCACCAAGAGTAGACTGGGAGATAGTGAGCAGCGGACGGGATTAAGAAAATGGTGCTAAGAGATGCTCACTTTCAACCCTATCAGTATCGGTGCCCAAAGTGAGGTCCTAAGAGGTAAGAGAACTTGCCTGAGTGATACAGCTAATCAGGGGCAGAAATGAAACTAGAACCCGGTATATGCATCTGGTCTTGGATTCTTTCCTCAGCACCTTGTCCTTGAGTTGCGTCTTCAGAGTGAGGTTCCAATGAAACAGGGAAAAGGAATTTTTCACTATATAAGATAATCATAATAAATACAAATGCAAACACCATACTACACAATTTGATGTAGATTTTTAAAAAAATTATTCAATGTAGTTGTACAATGAGTCTATCATTGCTTTTTGCAAGTGGAATGATAGACAGCCATTACCTTAGCATCCCACTCATATGTCTTTAACGTACTGGTTCATCGTGGGCAAACAGAGGCCCAGGAAGCACCAGTAACTGACAGACTTCGGAATGAAAAGTCGTGTCCAGCACTGGCTGAACGACGCACTGAAACGTTATTGACTCAGACCATTTGGGACTAATGGGGTATAAGGTGGGGACAAGCGGCTGGTAAATAACAATGTCTGCAATTAAATACTTTAGAAAAAATAGAAATTAATTATTTTAAAGTCAGTAGAAGTAACCACTTAAATGCTACCCAATATAAGTACTGTAGGACTTGCTTTTTTTTTCTGTAGGGCTTATTTTAAGAATTGAATAACTCATTTATAATTAGAAGACAAATTATTTATATGCAAATGGCATCAGAAATCTTTCAAAAATACTTTAACACATTAAAAATCTGCTCTTGAATGTTATTTATGCCAAACTTTACATGGGCAACTGCAGAGAGTAGAGAGGTAACAGTTAGTCTAGTTCTAGCTAAATTATCAAAAAGTCTCATTGTCATAATGCTCTTACTACTGTAAGAAGTCATAATGGTAGCAATAATACTTCACTTCATTTCCACTCCTCACAGGAGTCCATTCCTATTTTCTAATTGGCTCCTTTGCAGAGCTCTGTGTGCTGAGGGTACTGGGAGGTGAAGGGACTTGCCCAAGATCTAGCAGAATTATGTTCTGCAGCCTGGACTAGACCCCAGTCCTCTGAGCCCTGCCAAGCACGCTTTTGCTCTCCACGACGGGGCACAATGCTCTGGGTTAGGCCGGATGAGTACTAGTGCCAGTTTTTGCCCCAGGATATATAACTTATGGCTTTGTGCACACTACGCCCCTAAGAGAAAGAAAGGTCCACGCTACACATGTGTGCAATATGGGCCTACGCCCATGGATTTCAGGGATTCTGGATTTCCCTTCAGAGGATTCTTTTCAGTGTTTCATGGATCAGTACCTGGGTTCAATACCCCAAATCCTTGTTGCTATGTGGCTGGCACACATATTCAAACTGCCTTTGGTCTCTGCTTCCTACAACTCTTTTTCCTAAACAGACCATAATCTGCAGTAATTTTCTGATTAGCTACCACACCCATTAGATTGCACATTCCTCATAGCCAGGGGCATTGTGTCAGTCCTTATTAGATTTCAGCTATTCTTTGGTCGCCTGCCCCTTAGACTTTTACCCGTAAGATAAAACATGCTTCCAGTGTCTCGCACACTGTCGGACACAGAGTAGGTGGAGTATAAGGGCTTGTTGCCTGAACCGAAGTGGGAGTAGCTAATGGGTAGGCAGGAGCTAATGGGTAATTAGATTTGTGTGTGTTGAAAACTTCTAAACAATGTGTTGACCCAACTGCCTGACCTTTCATTTAGGCTGCAAACTTGAGTGCATAAATCTTTGTTCATCTTTTTAATATGTTATATGCTTAGATTTCAGCCTTGCATTAATCTGGGATATTAATTCCACCAGCACTTTTGATGGAAGCTATAATTTATATCACTGGAAAACCTTTCTGTGGCTATTATTCAAAAGTGTAAGAATACAAATGGCATTAAACATTAACTAGGCAAAGAGGTATGGGTACAGAAACCGCACTGTGTAAAAACTTAAGGTCGAAATTAAGGCTAAAGGATTTCATAATTAAAAAATGATGAAGCGAACAAGTGTCAGAGGTCATAAACTAATTAGAAAGGATGAAAACCAAACCAGAAACACATTTATTGTTTAAAAATATATTATCTTTGATTTTGAGTGTTTTGGGTTTCTTCCTTTGGGGTTGGTTTCTAGTTTCAGTCCCTTATGGTCAGAGAAAATGCTTGATATGATTTCAATTTTCTTGAATTTGTTGAGGCTTGCTTTGTGTCCTATCATGTGGTCTATCTTTGAAAAAGTTCCATGGACACTTGAAAAGAATGTGTATTTTGCTTCTTTGGGATGAAAAGCTCTGTATATATCAGTTAAGTCCATTTCCTCTAGGGTATTGTTAAGTGACACAATATCTTTGTTGATATTTTGTTTGGAAGACCTGTCCATTTTTGATAGTGGGGTGTTAAAGTCCCCTACTATAATTGTGTTGCTGTCAATATCTTTCTTGAAATCCTCCAAGATTTTCTTTATGTATTTGGGTGCTCCTATGTTGGGTGCATATATATTGACAATGTTTATGTCTTCTTGGTGGATTCTTCCTTTGAGTATTATGAAGTGACCTTCTGGGTCTCTCTTTATGGCCCTTCTTTGGAAGTCTATTTTGTCTGATATGAGTATTGCTACCCCTGCTTTTTTTTTCCTGTCCGTTTGCTTGGAAAATTTGTTTCCAGCCCTTCACTTTCAGTCTGTGTAAGTCTTTTGTCCTGAGATGGGTCTCTTGTAGGCAGCATATGTGTGGGTCATGTTTTCTTATCCATTCAGCTATTCTATGCCTTTTGATTGGAGCATTTAATCCATTTATGTTTAAGGTTATTATCGATAGGTAGTTATTCATTGCCATTTTTTCCTACCTGTGTTCCTCTGTTTTTGTCTTTTCCTTTCCCAATGTTCATAGCAGCACAATTTACAATAGCTAAGTACTGGAAGCGACCGAAGTGCCCATCAGCAAACGAGTGGATCCAAAAACTATGGTATATTTACACAATGGAATTCTACCCAGCAGAGAGAAAGAAGGAGCTTATACCCTTTGCAACAGCATGGATGAAACTGGAGAGCATTATGCTAAGTGAAATAAGCCAGGCCGTGAGGGACAAATACCATATGATCTCACCTTTAACTGGAACATAATCAATAGAAGAAAAAACCAAACAAAATATAACCAGAGACATTGAAGTTAAGAACAATCTAAGAATAGCCAGAGCGGGGGGGGGGGGGGGGCGCGGGGGGCGGGGACAGTGGGAAGAGGGGATTACAGGAACTACTATAGAGGACACATGGACAAAACCAAGGGGGAGGGTGGGGGAGGGAGGTGGGTTCACCTGGGGTGGGGTGGAGGGATGGGGAGAAAAGGCATACATCTGTAATTGAATAACAATAAAAATATATATATATATATTATCTTTAGGCCTTGGCTGGGTAGCTCAGTTGGTTAGAGTATTGTCCTGATATGCCAAGGTTGCAGGTTCAGTCCCCGGCCAGGGCACATATAAGTACCAATCGATGAATGCATAAACAAGCCCTCTCCCTTCCTCTCTCTCTCTACAATCAATAAAAATTATTTCAACTCCATAAAGCATCTATAATGATTAATTAGTTATCATAAAAACACTGGAAGTACTGACATTGTATAGTTTTATAAAGTGAAGGACAAAATAATAATGCTTCAATCTCAGACAATTCCTTCAAGTTAATGATCTTGTTGAAAAAGGACCCTGTGAAGTTTTAGATGGGCAGACATTAGTGACCGCCCAGAAACGGTATTGTTTGTGTTAATACGTCGGTCTCCTCTCTCCTTAAACACTCCCTTTTGCTGGCACCACCATGACACAGAGGTGGTATTAAGTGGTCGATCCAGCCCTAAGATGTAAACTCGTCATGCCACAAACTAGCTCAGCGGCCCTGAACAAGGTTTGCGTTCGTCTGGGCCTAAAATTCCCTGTTTAAGTAAAAAGGCTAGAATAACTTACTTTTATTTCCTTTTGATTTGAATATTCAACCACTTCTATTTCTAGGGTTTATTTGATTAGTTTGCCCTGCTCTTACTCCTCACTCAGAGGACACTGTTGGTGGTCTGATGAAAAAATTTGTGACTTTTAGCATATTTGATAGCTGCAAAGTCAATTTATTTAAAAACCGTATTCATTGGGATGCTTCTAGTCTTGAGTAAGTTTATGCAAAAGCATTATTTCATAGAATAGAATACCCAGAGCGTAGATGGGCTCAGGACTGGGTAAAAGGTACCGAGGACCCAGGTTCTTTCCATCTCTCTGCTCTGCCATTCTGGCTGTCAGTCTCCTGTTCTGACACCCAGCAAGATGGCTGTTCTAGGTCAAGGGTACAATGGAGAATATGAAGGAAGACCAGACTCGTTCAATCAAATCTCCTGGAAAGACATCATCATTTTCCTCCAAGTTAACAGCCAGCAGCTCAGCAAAACATCTCCTTTCTGTAATATTATCAAGGTAGTTTGGCAAGTAGCTATTGAATACCTGGTAGAAGTCCAATAGGAAGCTAGGAACTGTTAGTGATACAATGAAAAGAAGTACAAAGGAAAATCCATTCAGTCTTTCACAGCAGGGTCTTGACTAACTCAGAAAATGCAGTAAACCTGTTTCAGAATCTTGAAGCAGGCAGACATAGGCTTTCTATAAGGCTAACCCAGCCCCGGCTGAATCTCCAGGTATGGTTGGACAGTGTTACCTCATCTTTACTTCTAGAATAGAGCAAATTCCCTACTTCTTTTTTTAAAATTTTTATTGTTATTCAATTACAGTTGTATGCCTTTTCTCCCCATCCCTCCACCCCACCCCAGCCTACTTCTAAACTTCACACTTAAAGATGATTTTTTAAACACATTTATTGTCATAGGCTACATTGACCTTGTCCTTGAGGTGACTAAAGCTCACCCATGCAGACTGATGCATTTCAGGTTGCAGTGAATTGCAACCTATAATCACTTGAGATATATAGAAAATTTTCAACAAGATAAACATAGTAACACCAAACATAATCATAGCTGCTATAGATTAAAATATATGGCATATGGTTTCTATAATCCATTGCCAAATCCATTCAGATATGGCCTGTTTTTGAGATGGTAAATATTGTATTATACTCTAAAAATGAAGTATGCTATGAACTCATTGTAACAGCCAGGCGCTTGAATGTAAACATTCACAAAACCAAATTGTAGTATTTGTTTTAAAAAAACAAGGGAGTGTGAATACATCACAGCATATCTAACAAGGCCTGTGTCTTGCATTTCCAGGGATGTGGCAGTAACACGCAAGTACGTGCCTTCGGGGCACTTGAGTGACAGTGTCTCCGGGCTGCAGACCTGGTAGTGGAACTCCTCCTGGGTCACAGGGTATGCACATTTTTCATTTCCATGGATGCTGCCAAATTACCTCCCAGAACGGTTGTACTACATCCTGCCAGCTGTATATGAGGGGTTTTGTTTCATTACATTCGTGCAAACACACCATATGATAACACATTTTCAGTTTTACCAATCTGGTGGGCAAGAAATGGCATTTCATTTTTGTCTTTATTTGGACTTCCCAGATTCTCAATGACATTAAACTTAAATATTTTCTTGTACGTTCATTAACCGTGATAAGCCTTCCTGAAAAATGCCTATTTGTTCTGTTTGCTCATTTTTCTATCAGGATATTTTAGATGTTCTATTGACTTTATAAGTTTTTCATATGTATATCGGTTTTTGTGGGTTAATACCTCTTTTATTCCTTTACTCTCATTTTCTTTTTTCCAGTTTTATTGAGGTCCAATTAACAAATAAAATTTGTGTATATATTTAAGCTGTGCAACATGATTTTTAAAGGGGTACAATGTGATGATTTAATATATTTACACACTGTGAAATGACAGTCACAATCAAGTTAATTCACATATTCATCACCTCACATTGCTTTACATGGGCGTGCAGACATATCTTTGAGATACTGATTTCAGTTCCTCTGACTTATGCCTAAAAGTAGGATTGCTGAATCACATGGTAGTCTGATTTTTAATAATTTAAGGAACCTCCATACTGTTTTCCATAGCTGCTGTCCGATTTATATCCCTACCAATAGTGTACAAAGGTTGCTTTTTCTCCACATCACTTGTTATCACCTGTCTTTTTGATAATAGCCACCCTAACAAGTATGCAGTGATATCTTTTGTGATATTGTGGTTTTGATTTGTGTTCTACTGATGATCAGTGATGTTGAGCACCTTTTCATTTACCTGTTGGCCACTTGTATGTCTTTTCTGGAAAAATGTTCAGCTCCTTTGCCTCTTTTTTAGTTAGGTTCCTTGTTTTCTGGCCATTGAGCTGTAAAATGTCCTTATGTATTTTGGAAACTGACCCCTTACCAGATACATGGTTTGTAAATATTCTCTCTCACTCTCTAGTTTGCCCTTTCACTCTGTGGACCGTCTCCCGTGCTGTGCAGAAGCTTTCTAGTTTGATGAAGTCCTGCCTATTTATTTTGCTTTTGTTGCCTGTGCTTTTGTTGTCAGATCCAAAGCAAACAAATGAACAAACAACGCCAATGTCGAGAAGCCTTTCCCCTGTTTTCTTCTAGGAGTTTTATAGTTTCAGGTCCTAATCTAACTCTATAATCCATTTTGAGTTAATTTTTGTATACAGTTTAAGATAAGGGTTCAATTTCATTCTTTTGCATGTGGCTTTCTAGTTCTCCCAACTCCATTGTGAAGAGATGATTCTTTCTCCATTGTGTATCTTTCTTTCTATTGTGTATCTATTCTTTCTCTATTGTGCACCATTAACAAAAACCAGTCGACCATATATGGTTGAGTTTATTTCTGGGCCCTCTATTCTCTTTCATTGGTCTATATGTCTGTTTTTATATTGGGGCCCTAGCGTTTTAATTACTATAGCATTGTAACAAAGAAATAAAAGGCATACACATCAGAAATGAAGAAGTTAAATCGACACCATCAATCTTACACATACAAAACCCTAAAGAACCCACTAAAAAACCTGTTAGACCTAATAAACAAATTCCATAAAGTTGAGGATACAAAATCGATATACAAAAATCAACTATATTTCTATACACTAACAATGACCTATCTGAAAAAGAAATTAAGAAAACTGTTCTAATTACGATAGCAACAAAAAGAATTAAATATTTAGGAATAAATTTATCCAAGAAGGTGAAAGATCTATACACTGACAATCATGAGACATGGATGAAAGAAATTGAAGAAGACAAAACTAAATGAAAAGATGTCTCATGATCGTGGACTGCAAAACTTAGTGTTATTAAAATGTCCGTACTGCCAAAGCCATCTACAGCTTCCATACAATCACTATCAAAATTGCAATAGCTTTTTTCAAAGAAACAGAAAAACTAATCCTACATAACTAACCCTGAGTAAACAAAGCATCTTGAAAACAAAGAACAAGGCTGGAGGCATCACACTTCCTGATTTCCTTTATTCTCACTTTACAAGGGTTTGGAAAGGGAGAGAATATAAATGCATGTGGCCAATCGACCACGAGAGGTCCTGAGTTCTCCATGCTTACGGCCCTCTTCACCCATTGCACATTCTGGTTTAGGTACTGTGCAGGCAGCTGGAATGTCACCATGGCCTCTGACCTGTCCCTCTCACCACATCACCCACTAGAGCACTTCTAATTTCTTCTCTCACCCAAGAGTCAGGTAGAGAGAAAGCTTTTATTCTGGAAACGCACATGGAAATGGGTATTTTCCCATGGGCTTAGCAGGATATTTAGTGCCTGTGAGTACTTTAAATAATCTGGGTTTTTTGTTTTTTGTTTGTTCTATTCTTGATAAGTTTGAGCATTATCACAGAGGTTAATTGGGTACTTACGTAGGTTCCTGAGGAATAGCTTGCTTGTTTTAAAACTAGAGGTGGAGATGAGGGAAGATTCAGTATAACGAGAGAGCCTGTCATTTCTGTAAATTTAATTAAGAGCTCTTTTAGACTTGCCCAGATCATTTCACTGGGAAAGCCTCCCCACGTTAATCCGCATGACCTGGTGCTTTCTTCTGCTTTTGTTTTCATGTGCATGTGGATTTCCAAAAGCCACTGCAGGTCAAAGAGGGAATTTCTTCTGCTCTTGTGACTAAAGTATGCTTAAGCGGTGTACCATTACACAAGAGAAATTCATTACACAAGGTGCGAAGGCAAAGCACCCAATGATCTGTGAAGGAAACAGAACTTCATCTTTGGTATTTAAAAGTACTTTCCAAGACAGATTGTAGCAGTTCACCACAAAGGGAAAAAATAGTCTCCAGTAATTTCATAAGACAAAAGAGAAGCAAGTCTGCAGGATCTCCACTTAAAAACATAAGCTGCATGCAGTCTGAATTATTCCCAGAGTCCCTGAATAGGTAGAAGAAAAGTTCTACGAAATGCATTCGCCAGAAGTACTGTACTAAATTGCCCAATTACTCACGCTCTATAGAAACTTTCAAATTGCAGTTTACACCCTTGCTGAACTTGTTGGTTCATTTTCAACTGCAAGGAACAACCGAGTAGCCTCTTTTCCCAATTCTTGGGCCGTGAAAAACAAGCAAGGTCATAACTGGATAGGTATCACCATTTATACCTGAAGAGGCTACAGCCAATTGTACTACCATATTTTGCCATGAATAATGAATACTTTTCACCCAAATTTTTGAGTGAAGAAAAAGGATGTACGTTATACCTGGGTAGTACCTGAAAGACCTTGTATCTGTTCTTGTGTTTGGTTATGATTTGTTACATAAAATTTCTTGTACCATAATATGTTCAAAAATAAATGCTAAAATTTCTTTATAATACAAAAAATGTCTAAATATAAATGAATAAAAATTGAATTAAAAAATTAAAACGAAATTTTTTCTTCCTGAAAGTTTGGGCCAGAAAAGTGGGTGTGGGTTATACGTGGCAAAATATGGTATTTCCTGTAGTACCTGTAGGGCAGCAAACAGATGCAAGAGAAAAGTCAACACGTGTTTGCACACAGGCTGGTCATGCTGATAGGGGACTGACTCAGGCCTGGGGCCCCAGCAGTGGGTGGGGCCTGGTGGAGAGGTGCTGCTAGAGGGCAGTTCTCTTTGAAAAGCCCATGGACCCAAAAGGAGGCTGTGTCCTAAGGGAAGGTGCTGGATGTTGGCTTCAGGGATGCATCCCCAAAACATGGCCATTAGCAAGGCACTTAATCTTATTTTTTTAAGTGTGATTACATGTACTCCACAAGGACTCCATGAAGTTTAAGAGATACAATCCCTGAACATGGGCAGCACAACGTGTTGCACTCAATAGGTGCACAATTAAGTTTCTTGAAATCCCTCCTTTCATCCCACACGAGGGATCCCAATCTTTTAACTCAGTGTCGGTATCCCGCTGGGCCGCTACACTAAAGAGCAGGGCACACTTTCAAAACCTTTGAGCGGCTCCAACCAGGAGAGACCTGCTTCCGTGGGAGGACTGCAGGCGGTCCCGCCCTCACTGGAGTTTCGGCCAATAAGGTCTGTGGATTGCGACCAGCCCTCCCTTGCTGACATACTTCAGATTCTTCATAAATGCAACCAGAAGTGTTTTGTCCCATGGCTCTACATGCTCTTCAAGGACAAAAGTAAATATCTGAAGGTGGGATCGCTTTCTAAAAAAATTTTTTAGGCTAATGAGTGTTCATAAAGAAGTAGGAATCAAAATAATAACTTTCAAGCTAAACAAACACCATTGCTCTGGGGGTTGATTTCTTTTCAACCTTGAAAAGGTTTTTTTTCACTCCTTATAACATACGTAAGTGCAATAAATTCACCATTTCATCAGGAATGGGGTCTCAGCCAATGTGGCAGAAACAACTCGAGCCTTGCCCAAGCCGCCACCATACCTATGGCATGGGATCCTTTTCATTAAAATCTCTACGTAAGATGAATGGGAGTTTAATTTATTAAAAACGTTAAATCAGGATTGAGAGAAAATATTTTATTGCTTGAATTGCTAACTAGCTTCCCTTGCTGAAGCTCTTTTTCTGTTTCTTCTAGTTGGTTCCATAGCTTAGCCCAGCCCTATTGCCAGGGCAGATCCTGGTTCCTCGTTGCATACCCAGGCCTCAGACACCTGACCTGCGAGTTTCTGCCTGGATCCCTGATCTCAGCGTTTGCTGCTTTCTCTCTCTGCTTCCCTACGAACCATTGACAAGGTGCCTCTTGCAGCTTCCAGAGCTCAGAGATCCCTGAAGTTCTCCACCCCAACCAACACCTGCTAGGGGCTCCTGGCTCCTCGCCTCCCAGTGAAAGATGCCGATCCCAGGCCCTCCATCCTCCTCCTGCCGCATACACACAACGAACACAGCTGATTATCCTACTGAAACTAAAGGGCTACGTCGATTTTTTTTTTTCTGTTATGATCCTGAAAGTGGTTCAACTTGCTTGGTCATTGAAAAGTTTTGCTCTACATTTAAAAATTTTGAATTGTCCAGAATGAAATAATAAAGATCATTTAGGAAAGGGTGGTTAAGGAACATGTATAAAGGACCCATGGACAAAGCTAAATGGTTGAGGGTGGGAGGTGGGGGTGGGTGGGGCAGAGGAAAGTGGTGACAGGAAAATGGAGACAACTGTACGTGAACCATAAAAAAAGAAAAAGAAATTATATGGGAAATAAGACTAAAATGACTGATTTAACAAAGATATCTGATGCTCAGCATCTTATTTTTATTTCTCTTTAACGATTTTATTTTTAGAGAGAGGGGAAAGAAGAAAGAGAGGGAGAGAAACATCAATGTGTGGTTACCTCTCGTATGCCCCTGACTGGGGACCTGGCCCACAACCCAGGCATATGCCCTGACTAGGAATCAAACCAACAACCCTTTGGTTTGCAGGTTGGCACTCAATCCACTGAGCCACACCAGCCAGGACAGTATCTTATTTTTAAAAAGCTACCATTTATTGAGCTAAGGGCTTGCTGCTAAGGGTTAACTTAATACAAATAATCTCATTTAATTCTCACAAGGTAATATTCTCAGAGGTGATCAAGTAACATGTCCAACATATGGCCACTAAAAAGTGCAATGCATGTCTTCGAGCCCAAGCGAGGACACCCAGGAGCCCGCACTCACATCCCCACACCAACACTTCTACAAGAATAATGTATCTGTCCTTCATTTACTAGGTTAAATAAGTTTTAGGGTTATTGCTAACTATAAGCCTGTGGAGGGCCTGGGCTGAAATTCTCAGAGATCTCAACTCAGCAATGCGCACAAAGGAATCTTGAATACAAGCTTTTTGATTAGGATGATAATAATTAAAAATAAAATTGTGTGAATGATCATAGGGCATACTGATTAGACCAATTTAATAAAACTTCCATCACCACTCCACTGAAGATACATTTTAGCATCTTGATGATTTAATAGAGGATTGCTATATTGCAATTCCCAGCTGCATAAAACCTATTCTCCAGCATGATCATTATAATCTCGTGCTTTATTAAACATCTGAAAGAAATGGCATAATGGTCCTTCAAGGACAGCTCCATTAGGAAAAAAAATAGAATAAGCTAGAGCATAATGTGTTTAAAATGCTTTTTTAAAATAGTGTTGTCATTAACGTGATCAGCACCTGGGTTATTCTCAGTGAAACAGACTGAGGTCTGCTGATTAAAGAAACAGCTACACCCTCTTTTCCTGGCCCATTAAATGAGCCAAAGATACAATCTACACAAGTCTTCCTGTGGCCTACTTTTCATTAGGATGGAAATTTTCAAAAGCCAGTTAGATATCAGTGCAATAAACTAGGCTGGGAAACAGAGGAATGAAGTGATACATGGCTTTATTGACTAATATACTTTAATTGACTATATATATTCTCACTCACAAATTGGTCGAAATGGCCCCCTAATTCAGTTTGACACTAACGGAGCTGCTTTCTAAAGTTAGAACACAGCTTGTACAAAGTACAAGCCCACCAGACTAAATCTTTGCTTGGCCAAAATTACATCACACATTCAGAATGAATCTTGACCACCAGTCGATTAATATTCCCCAATCCACCTCTAACATTAGAGGTAGGACTCTCAATCGGAAAAATACCTGAAAATTCTATTAAGTCTGAAATATGAACAATAATATCAATCAAACGTACATTTCTCTAGTGACATGAAATTTATAAATAACCCCTGTATCCGTTTCCATTTAAAAAATCCTCACATCAACACTATTCTGATTCCCATTTTTAAAATGAGGACACTGGGGATCAGAAAGATTACACGACTTGCCTGAGGTGACCGAGCCTAAGTGGTTAGACGGGGATTCCCAGCCAGAGCTGCACACTGGCCCCGGGCCTCTCACACTCTGTTCTCTGTTTTAAGCTACAAGTTTCTCCCTACCTGGCGCTGGCCACAGTGCCCAGATCCTCCAGCACATTATTACATGCTTTGTAAATGAGTCTGGAAGTGGTTTGTGAAAAATGAACCCCTTGTGCTCAGCAGGCAGTGATAACCATTATCTACCTGCTGTGAGACTTAAGGCAAGTTAGTAAATCTCTTTGAAACTTAACTTTCTCTTCTTAATATCAAAATAGTAACCGACTTGCCTTTGAGAGAAATCAATGAAACAGCACGCCTGAGAAACTCTCGAGAACTTGGCAAGTGGTGAGTTCTCAAAACTGCCCTGTTTAATGTGCATCTCGGTTTGCGCACGGTCAGAGCAGACGTGACGATTACTGCTGCCACTGTAGTTTGGTTTTTTCTTTTCAAAGAAGGGATTGTTGGAGGTAACAGAAGTGGAACATGGACTTGATGGCATGCTCATTTAGAAAAGAAGAAATAAAAGAGCATTGGGAGGCGACAGAGGTAGGGCAAGAGCAGAAAGGTCAAGGCTGAAGGAAGTCAACAAAGAAGAATTGAAAGAAAAATGGTACCTACAACATATGTGTTTACCAACTTAGGGATGACAGTTGAATGGCCCAAAGCAGACAGAGCATTTATATACTTATTAAATCCTCCTGATAGCCCTATGAGGGAGCTAGTATTATTAGTGTTCCATTTTACAGAAGAGTAAATTGAGAGACAGACGGGTTAATTATCTACCACAAGGTCACACAGCCAGTAGGTGACAGAACTGAGAATCAGACCCTAGCTATAGGACTCAAGAGTCTATGGTCTTATTCCTGCACTCTTCTGCTCCTGGTCTGAGCTGGCAGTCAAAGGCAGCAGAGAGGGAGAGTGGGCACCGAAATATTCAATTACTCAACTAGGGGATATTTGCCTGGAAGACAAAAACCACCTGAGTGTGCTAAGGTTTACACATACCCAGCCCGGTGCAGCAGGTCACCAAAAGCTTGGGGTCATGAGACTACAATTCAGACACTGTTCTTTGTGCCCTGGCCAAGACCGTAGAGAGATCACCCAGGGTGCGTGCTCGCGGCTGAGAGACACCGACTTTTCCCAGAACACCAGCTCAAACGGTGGGCTTGGGGGGCTAGTGCTTCTGCTGAAAGCTCGGGGAGGTCTGTCCGGGAGAGCCGGCTGCAGGCGTTGCCAGGCTCCCGTCTCAGTGTGGCATCATGCAGGGTTTTTCTTAGGCTGTTCTTCGCCCTCCTTCCTCAGAAGCTCTGCCATTTCAATTTCAGCTTATCCTTTAGTAGCTGCATAGAAAGCCCTTTAGTCCTGGCTCTGCCGATGGAGCTGGTTCAGACTGGGTTGAACCACTGTTAGCTGCATGCCCTTTAACCTTCGTGACACTTCCCTGAGTACATCCATGTATAAAAATTGGAATAACAGTATCCACCTCCCAGGGAAGATGCCAAGGTGCCATGGGATTATACCTATGAAAATATCTGGCAGTCAGTCTATAAACATTTATTGAAGCAGGACGTCAGGAGCTAACATTACTCATGAACAGCTGGACTGCCTGTTTCTAGACACTTGCTGCTGGCGAATCTATCTCAACTTTAAAGATGACCTATAAATCACCTGAATTAAGTAGTTCAAAAAATTGGATGTGACATCAGATAGAGGACCATCTCTTTCCAGCATCCCCAACAATGGCACTTTGCTGTAGCCGCTGCTGCCGACAAAAACGAATGCAGCCAAAATATCCTGACCATTATTATATATCATTAATGTCACTTTTAGCATTGGAAAACTGCTTTTCTGTCATTTTTATGACTAATGACTCGCCTGCGCCTGGGACACAGTTACTATTGCTCGTTTTTCTCATAGAAGTGAATGGTTCGGAATACACAAAAGCATTGGTATCAGAATCACAATAAGGCCACCTTACCTGCATTGCCCAACCAAGCCTCAATAACCAGGATTAAAATAAGTCGGTATCTTCAAAACAAATAATTTTCTCAATTACCCCAAATGTATACCCAAGTAGGTGTTATTTTTAATAGCCAAGGGTAATTCCAATTGACAGATTTAGAGATAATGAGTTCTGAGCAAATCTGACAGTGAGTAGGGAAATTTCGATATCCATTTATAGGGATGGATACCAAGAACAGACGTAAAATCTAAATGAAATATTGCTTATGCTAGAAAGGATAAAAGCTTTAGGTTAAAGTTAAAAAAGAAATGGGGACCATAACTCAAATGACCTAGTTACATACCTCGTTAGTCCAAAAACTATCATTAAACCCAAAATCTCCTTCCCCCAAGTCCATCATTGTTGTTTTTAAAGCATTTTAAATATGGAGGCACGAAAACCTATGCAGTCTTAGTGCTTCATGAACAACCAGGCCACTGCTACCCTAACACCAGATAAAGCCTCGCTGTGCCTCTCTCTGCATTTAGGAGCAGCCCAGGAAGGGCACGTGGTCGGTAGTTGGGTGATCGAATACTCATTGTCCTTGGACTAAGAAGGGTCAACGTTGAAGGGGCCGCAGCACCGACCCCCTCGGCCTTCAGACCTCACGGAAATTTCCCCTTCTCCCTCAGTTCACGTGCAGAGGAGACGAAGCTGCCGTGACCGGTGGTGCTGCCTTAAGGTGGCTGAAATTCGGAGCAAGTAAATTATTTAAAGCCATTTTCTCTCTGATATACCTAGGCTTGGTTGTCTCAGCATGTATGGCCTGGCATTTATTGTCACGGACGTCTGTCTGGGAAGATTTTCAGACAAGCGTGTATGGCATCTTTGCTGTCGTTCACTGCGCTGTCGTCCACTCGGGACATTTTTTTTTTTAATTTTAACAACCATCTGTTTAAAATGACTTAATTGCTCTTGGTGTATTTTTGACTTGTACACAAATTACAGATCATAAATTTTCTAATAACGAATCATTCGTAGAGCTTTAGGCAGACCCTAACGTGAGACTCTCAACATAGAAGTGGTGTTTACATAGGTCCCCAAGTAATTCACCCACAGTGGAGGCCACGTTTGCTAACGCCAAGGTCACCAGTCGATGAGCTCTGACTACACAGAATACAAGGCATCTGCAGAGTTTCTGTGAGGTCTCGTGAACTCTGCAGTAAGGCTGCGATTTTCCTCTCATTATACATCTCTATTTTATCTCACTGTTTTCTTAAAAATAATCATCTTTGATTTGAACCTTAATGCATATAGTTTCTGAAAAGTTCTCATTTAGTCCATTATTATTCCTTTGTCAGGAACTACTTGACCACCGGCTCTGTTTCCACTGACGTTCAAGAGAACAGGAGAATGAGTGTGATACTATGTATTTACAAATATCCACACAGTATCTCACTTCATTCTACAGAATACATCTCACTTTTCAACATGCATGCTCCCTGAAATCCCACAGTGCTTTTTCCTGGCTTGGGGTGGGAAGTAGCTGGGGTGGGGGGCAGGGCTACGATGCTGCGCTACGTGCTGGGAGGAGGGCATGGGCAGCTAACAAAACGGGGGGGGGCGGGTCTCCTATGACTAGAAGCTGATGACAATGGGCTTTTCTGGGGAGTCCCTCCTTGACCCCAAGCCCACATATAAGAAGACTGGGCCCAGACTCTTCCCCAGAGAACTCAAATAAAAATATGTTAGTGCAGTGAGCACTGGTTTTATTATAGCAGACAGGGAACTTCTGTCAGCGACTCCTTTTTTAGCTATTTACATTCTGAAAATGAATATTAATGGATGCATGTACTTGTTTGGCTATTCTATTCTTATTCATCCTGCTTATTGACTTTATTGTTTATATATATATATTCCATCATAGTTAATTTACCCAAACATGTTTAAATCACATGCATATGGGTTTTTTTGTTTTGTTTTGTTTTTTAATGGAGAGTGAGATATAATACTTTCTCCATGAAACGCTGATCTCTTGGCTCGGTAACACACTTTCCTGGTCTTTGTCTACTTAGAATGGTCCTTCTCTGTTGCTTTCTATCGTTCCTCATTTTCCTTCTGTCCCTGAAACAAGTATGAACTCCAAGGTCCTGACCTCTCTTCTGTGTTGATCCCTAGTCTATCCCCTGAGCTGCGGCGGCACCACTTTCCAAGTACCGGCCCACGTTCACACCTATTTCCAGCGAACTGCCTCACCAGCCTCTTTGTATTTCAGTCTTTGTGTTCATTCCCTAGCCCAGTGGAGTGCACAGACACACGCACGCACACGCACACTCCAAGCCAACTCCTCCTTCTAACTTCCCCATGCTCCTTATTGTGCCGAGAGTCTTTGAGTCCATCAGATTCAAACCTGTAGCCATTTTTTATTCTTTCCATCCCTTCGCCAAAGCGTCACCATCACAGGCACCTCCTGTCACGACTGCACGTGATTTCTCACACGGCCTTCTCCTCTCCATCTCCATTTAATTCACTCTGCATAAAACTAAGCACCTCTTGATCACATCAATCTTACACACAAAATAATCTGATCAGACCCTGGAACGACCACATAAAGCTTCCACGGAATTTAGTGAAATGAATCGGACACTTAAGACTCTCCCAGGTGTAGCCCTCCCTGTGCGAGGCTACCTTCCGTTCGAACGCTTCACCTCCTCGCTCTCCCAAATATCAACAAGCCGAGAGCATGCCTTCCCATCTGCTCACCTGCTCTTTCCTCAGCCTTACCCGCTTCGTCTGTGTCTGCTGAAATTTTACCCTCCTCCAAGGCGCAGCTCAAACAAGAAATCTTCAGAAAGCCTTCAGTGCCTCCTGCAAAGCCCTTTCTCTGCTAACCAGCTGAGGCACTCAGGACAACTCATACCACATCTCTGACACACAGCCGAGACCTGTCCCATCTGCACTCTTGTCATACCTCAGCTCCACAGTGTCCACATCTTGAGATGGAAACTGTGCCTTCTTGACCACGGTAACTCTCAGGGCATCCAGAACATGGCCTTGTACATAGTAAGGACTCAGTAAGGGGATGTTAAATTTTGAACAATAGGCATTTGAATTCTCAGAAAGCGAGAAGAGGTGCCATAAACCAAGGATGAGAGAGACCCCGAAGAAGAAATGACAGGAGATAAGGAAATAACCTGTGTGTGTAGTTGTCACACGAACCCCTTCAAATACACCTGGAACTCAGTGAAGTGCAGTATTTTCGGTGACCCGATGTCCACACTCCAGGGAGGACCCGCTGACAGGGTCCTCCCCGGCCAGCCCCTAGCTCACTCACCTACAATTGGTCGGCTCGGTGCCCTGCTAGACCTCAAGGGCTTTTGCTTCAACTTCTGTCCTGAATCTTTATGTCGGCCTTGATAACTGGGCTGCTTCTTCTACCACCTAATACCCCAGTTCCGGTAGCTGGATTCCTCTGTTTGATGGCATTGCTATGTCGTACCTGTCCCCTGTCCCCTGAGTTTGGGATTCTAGTCTGTGTTTCCCAACACTGTCCTCACGCCGCCTCCAGCATAAACTTCTACACCTGAACCTCAGCCCAGGCCCCTCTACCTGCAGAAGTGGCTCTTGATACCAAGTGCCTGCCTCCCGTACAGCCCCTGCCAAGCCCCCACCGTGACTTGTCCTGAAGCCCTAGCGGTCCTTTCTGTGAAGTCTCCCTTGTGGGGGCTCTCGCTGGCCTGGATATCTGTTTGGGCAGCACCCCTAGATAAGCTCCCAAAGCAGGCAGCTGGCCGTACATCCACAGTGTGGCTAGAACCCAGGTGAGGGGGTCTGGATTAGGGCCTTGGACCCTTGCTCTCAGACCCTTCCTGCTTCAGTTGACCTGCCTGTGACCACAGATGTGACGAGGTGGCAGGAGGCCAGCTATAGAGAACCTAGACACCTACAGCAAAACACCATGCCCCTTCTAAACAGCTGGGATCAGCAGCGGCCTCTCTCTGGCTGGATCTGCTCTCAGGAGACCTTGTAAGGCTGTGGTCAGAAAAACACAAAGGAACGTACATCAGAAAAGTGGGACGTTTTTAAGAGGAAAGAGTTTAAAAATATCATCATCAGCTGCTATATTTCTGTAGTGGGTGCATAACGTGCGCCTAAGCAGTAAATACGTGCACCCTGAATTGCTCCAGAGCCACTGAAATAAACCAAATTTCACTTTTAATGCACGCAATAAACTGTTCCCCTAGGATTTCAGTTAAAATTGCTCTAACTTAAAAAAAAAAAAAAACAACTAACAACTGACTTGTTCTGTATTCCTATAGCTCAGAATAAATAGATCAACTAACTTTAAAGTTGGCAGGTTTACAGTTCTCACAGAGAAGAGAAATTAAAGCCAAACTGAAGATAAAATATAAGTATTTTTTATTTTTATGAAGTCTTAAAATTACAGAGCTGAACATACAAGGTCAATACAGCGCTGGCAGGGAGCTGAAGTTAGATATTTCTGACATTAGTTTTATTTGGCAAAGTGAGAAAGCGTGATCGAGGGGGTGGAGGTGGGAGCCGCGTGGCGGGGGCGACGGGCTGTGTCCCTGGACTCTGGGCAAAGGGCTCGCTGTGAGTAAACGTTTCCAGGCCGATCCTCAACCCAAGGTTCTGGTAGGTCTCTTCCCAAAGATGTGTCAAAACAGGAATCGTGAGATTTAATGTTTTCTTAAGCCCTTGCGAATCCTCATCATTTTGTAATTGTCTTGTATTTGCTTTCCTATATATTTGCATTTTCTGACTCCACAGCGGTAATGCTCTGCGCGCAGGATAAGATTTCTGCCTTCCTTGTTGACGGCCAGAATCCCAGGGTCCAGACTAATGAATCTTTCCAGGCAAATTTGCTGAATGAGTGAATGCATTTTTTATTCCTACTACAGACCCCCTCAAGGATGCTCATCGACCTTAGCGCCTATTCTGTGCTCAAAAAATTTTTTTGTGTTTGTTCACTAAATATATGAGGGCATCCACGCACTGTAATTTAAGGTGTCGCTTTCAAAGGCAACGTTTTATTTTATCACTTTGAAAGCCTGTCTGTAAAGCATGAGAAAAATATTAATCTTCCTTGTATTTGTCTCTCTGATCACTAGCAACTTATTAACATTTAATTGTCTTGAATTTGCATTCAGTTTCCAGGAAGCTTCAAAGAATTAGTACACTGAGTAAATCCTTGTAAGATAATAGTTTTTTTTTTTTATCTCAAAGGATAGTTAATTTAGCTTGTTTACATGACACACTTGCACAGAGTTAAAGGTTAAACTGTAACTTGAAAGTCTAAATATAAGTGACGGTTGATATTAATAATTTTATAATCACTGAAACTATGATTAGAATTGTCTAAACATCTTGTGCTAGTAAAAGTGTCATATGATCCGACTCATTCTTCTGGGAGATGACCTGACTTTTAAATTTTCATTACCCCTAAAATTATCAGCTTCGAAACAGCACTTATAAAAAGAAATTAGCATAAGCCTTTAAATGAGGTTTTCTTTCTGAGCAGCTACTTGCTCCTATAAAATACAAAGTCAACAATGAAATTACTTAAATTAATCATTCCTTCATTCACTCAAACACAATTATTGTGTGTCTGGTGTGTGTTGTTTACTATGTTAAGTTCTGGGGATGCAAAAGAAAATTCGTAAGATGCTGTCCCTGTTCTTGAGGAGTCTACTAGGGGAGTCAAGTTTTATTGATTGATTTAATCAGCACTGGTATTTACATATATTGGTATAGGCCCAGTCTAGGGTTCACCTGTGCCGCTCCCCACTGGATCTTTTCTGTCAGGAGCATTAATAAGCACGTAGTCATGGGTGATGCTGGTGCTAGTGATGTAGAAAGATAAACGTGGGAACGGAGAGTGACGCACATTGTGATAAATGAGATAATAAAGAAACGCACCCTATGCTTTATTGCCTAGAAGGGATGTCTATGTCCGCCTGCAGAAACCAGAGAAGGCCCCTCCGAGGAGGCCCTGCTGGGCCAGAGCATTATCACGCCGGCCATGAGAGGCTATTCCAGGCAGACGAGAGAACATGCTCTGAACCCACAAACCTTTTGGTACAGCTGGCAAGGAAATGTGAAGAGTGCTGTGAGATAATCAATATTTGTCTTAGATTTTCTAATAAACTGTTACCTTATGTTAGGCATAAGCAAGGCTTCTGCAAGTTATGTAAGTGGAAAATTATTGGGCTGGAGATGATTTTTTAAAAGATTTTACTTATTTACTTTTAGAAAGAGGGGAAGGGAGGCAGAAAGAGAGGGAGAGAAACATCAGTGTGAGAGATAACACTGATCACTTGCCTCTTGCACGCCCCCAACTGGGGACCTGGCCTGCAACCCAGGCATGTGCCCTGACTGGGAATCGAACCAGTGACCTTTTGGTTAGCAGGCCAGCACTCAATCCATTGAGCCACACCAGCACTCAATCCATTGAGCCACACCAGCCAGGGCTGAAGTTGGTTTTTTATAATTACTTACTCAAAGGACAGGGGACCTTTCACTATATAATTCACAAAGTTTAATTACAAGTTTTCTTTTCAAATATTAGTATTTTTGATTGCTTCCAGAAAAAAAGTTAAACAATTTCTCCATAAATCTGGAACCAAATCAGAGCCGCAGCTGTTGCTTGATATAATGAGGACTTAACATTCTGATCTTCTATACTCTGAGAAGGCCAGCCTCAAAGTCTTCAAACATCGTGCCGCCATTTTCCCCAGTCTGATAAACTATCTCAACTGTGGACAATAAACACAAACAGATTAATATATGCATCCAACCAACTGATAAACAGTGGCTCTTGGAGGCTGTAGAGGTTCTTTATTTGGGGTTACATCCAGAAACACGCTCTACTGAGTACCTCAGGGAAGAACAAGCAAAAAGACAAGGGACGCCCGCTCGTCCCTGAGAAATGAAGCAGAGAAAACAGCCCTCTTCCTGTGGACAGAATGGTGGGGCTGAGGGACGGTGGAGAGCAGGCACAGAGCAATTCACAGGAGGGCAGCCAGGATGCTAGCACACCTTAAACTCAGTAGAAGGAATGATGGAAGCTCTGGCATGTTCAGGTTGAAAACTGTGATGCTAGAGCAATAATGGTAACTGTCTTCAAATGTCGGAGGGAAAGTGTGATGGTTAATTTTATGTGTCAACTTGACTGGGCCATGGGGTGCCCACATAGTTGGTCCAACGCTATTCTCTAAGGGTGTTTTGGGATGAGCCTAACATTTAAATCAGTAGACTGAGTAAAGCAGGTTGCCCTGATCCAATCAGCTGAAGGTCTCCTGAGTAAGAGAAGAGCTCTGTTTGACGGCCTGCGGACAGAACCTCAGCTCTGCCTGGATCTGCAGCGGGTCCCAGCCTTCAGACTTGGACTGGGTTATCGGCTCTGCACATTTTGGATTGCCAGACTCCATAATCACGTGAGCCAATTCCTGGTAATAAATCTCTTTTGATGGTTCATAGATAGATAAATAATTTCCTATCAGTTCTGTTCCTCTGAAAAACCCTCACAGAGAAAGTAGTAAGAAAGGCGGCATACCGTGAGAAAATATGAGAAGTTGAGAAAGTATCAGACATTTTGGGGTAACAGTAGGTGGGCCATGAGTAGAGTCCCCATGGGGGCATTGTGGAGAAGGTGAGGGAACAGTTAAACTGGATCCATGGAGTTGAACACATAGGTGTCCACATCCCTGGAGCTCTTTGAGAAAGAAGGGGACGCAATTAGCGTAATGTTTTAGGAAAACGTGTCTGGAGGCAGTTGTATAACTTCTTGGAGGAGGAAGAGTCTAGAGGCCCCAGGTCCAGTCACACTGACACATGTGAACCCAATTCTGAATCAAAAGCATTGGGAAATATTTGGAGTTAAAAGTTAGACTGGCTGGGGTGGGGGCAGGGAGGGAAGCCACACTTGAAGTAAAACAAAATCATTGAAGAAAATGTAAAAAGACTGGATTTGTCCTCCTTTAAACATTACAATGTTGCAATTTTTGCACTTCTCTGCATTTCTCCTAAATAAAGCCCTACAGTGGAATTGTCAGGACGTTCTTGAGTGCTTCTGTGACAGCTTCATCTTTCTAGCAAATCTCTAGGATAAAAAAAAGATTCTCAGGCCTTAAAACACCCACAGCACTCTAAGTCTTTTAAAGCCAAAAGCAAACTACAGGCCAAGCAGCACTAAGACCTACATCTGGAACTTCCCCCATTGCATCAGGTAAACACAGTACCCCAGACACGCCGGCCAAACCCCAAACAACTCAGGTGACCAATGAAGACAAGGCAAAAACAACCAGGGTGGCAGACAAAACATTGAGACTGTATAAAGGGCAGAATTAATTTAAAAGCCTAAGTTGATTCTCTCTCCCTCTCTCTCTTTCTCTGTAGGGTAGGCCTTTCCCTTTTTGCCAATGAGGGAAGCACCAAGGTTAATCTTAAGGAAAACTACTCAATCATGTTTGAGTTTCAAAAGCAATAGAGAAAGTAATAAATATCGTATTAATGTAATACTTCTAATTTGACTCTAATAAAGACATTTACTGAGGGTCAAGCTGTGTTTCCAGTGCCTTTTCAGGAGTAAAGAAATACTGGACTTAGGGAGTGGTTAGGCACACCCCAAAAGGAGGAAAGAGATGCCACAATTGCGGATGGATTTGCTAGGAGCTGACTGCCATACCAAGTGGATGTCCTCTGTGGGGTTAATTTCTTCTAGGAAATATTTATGGTGTATTCACCAAGAGGAGCTCTCCTCGATATCTTCTCACTTCCACTCTGCTCCCAGGGCACTTGTAGTGGCCGCAAGCCTTCACCTAACTTGCTCCCATAAAAAAATCCAGTCTGGCCAGGACAACGGGAACACGAGACTTTACAAGGAAAACCCAGATCGCAGCTGGACCTTTTCACTCAGCCACGTCCTGTTTTCTCCCTGGCATGCGGGTTGGGACCCAGATCATACTCTCCTCCTACGGTTATTTGTGGAGAAAGACACAAGGGCCACGGAGCTAAAACAACTGTGGACATCACTGGCCCTCTGGGAATCTTCCTTACGTGGTCCCCGGCCAGTGCTGAAATATGTGTTCTAAGGTAAATGCCCACTGTGACTGGGGAGCGAATTTTAAATTGAATCGTCAATATGCAAATGGCAGATTCACCTGGGGCATCATAAGAATGAAATCTCTCCTCCACCCTGTCATGCGCTTTTACATTAAAGGGAAGAAGAGTAATTTTTAACACACCCCTACAATGGTTTTATGCAAATTCTTCAAGCGAGGCAAATTATTTTTGCGTTAAAATTTCTCAACCCCGTAAAAACAGGAGTGAATTTATGTGGCATTTTAAAATAATGTTAGGCACATTCTAAAGCAATTTCATCTCATTTATAAAGAGTGAACATAAAAACAGGACATAGTATAATTAATGGTGAAATAATTTATAGCAACCAACTCCTTCTCCATAAAATACTTAATGTATTTTTAGCAATCTGGTACAAATTCTCCCCCACCAGGCCCCAATCCTTGCCGATGCCACCAGAGAGAAAATGGTATCTGGTGAAATTCACAGTAAGGAGCTTAAATTCTCTAACACACATATACACACACGCTTCTCAAACGGGTTGCACGCTAGAATTTCTGGAGAGGCCTAAAAAATTGTGATATCTGGGTTTCCCCCTTCAGAAGGTCTGCTTTCATTGATTGGGGGTGGCAGCCTGGAGCACTGAGACTCTTTCAAAGATCTCAAGTATACCTTATTTTGCCATGTATAACACTCACGTTTTTGCCCAAATTTTTGAGGGAAAAATAAGGATGCACATTATATGTGGGTAGTACTAATTCCATATCTATATAACTGTTTTACTTTTATTTATGCTTATGCATTAAAAGTGTAACTCTAGAAAGCAATAATGATATCCGTATGCAAAATAATACCCTGGAATATGATCATTGGTTTTGTTTCTAAATATAAATGAATTAAAAAGTTAAAATGAAAGATACTTTTTCCTGAAAGTTTGGGCCAAAAACATGGGTGTGCATTATATACAGAAAAATACGGTATATACAGTCCAGATTGTGACCTACTACACCAAAGGTATTTTAAGATTGTTAGGCCAACATGGAATTTAAATCACCCTTGTTAAACAAATTGAAGAGTAAGCTCAGAGGCCATGCTGAGGGGCTATTCCATTTCCAATTCAACCTGCAGTTTATGATTGACAGCACATTCAACCAATTATTTCTTGTGCACCTACTATGTGCCAGGCAGTGTGATACACCCTGGAGACACAAGAATAAATGAGACAGATATGCCCTGCATTCACAGCATATAGAGTTCAGCAGATCTTTGTAGGCAGCTTCTTCTACTTCCTGTGTTCCAGCTCCTGTTCTAGCCGTTCTTCATATTTACTGATTGTATCAGGTGGTTCTTGAAGTAGGTATTGGGAATTTTCTACCCGGAACTTCTGTTTTTAAATTTCTCACCAATGAAAAGTAGTGAGTTCCTATATCTCTATAACAGCAATAAGAACACAGGTAATAAACTGATTTTGAAATGAATTAGCATTTCATAGAATCACCTGAAATATGCACAGCAACATCTGCTGATGATGGTCTGATCTGCTGTTGTGAAGTTTATGAGAGAAGTAAAAGATGAGCACAAACTACTGACCGCTCTTAAGATACTAGTAGGCCGATCTCCATCGGAAGTATTCACTCCCACCATGTTTCTCCTTCCCATGACTACTGAGGTGGGTTTGAATATAATGCGAGGTAAGCCCTACAATACTTCCTACATTTCTCAAAGCAGTAGTTTTGGCTGCAAAGGAAGTACTGGACAGTATTAAATAGGCCAGCATCATTTGTAGGATGCCATTTAATTTCTCTTCACTATGATCCGCTGAGAAGTCTGCTCACAATGGTTTGATGAGGTAAATTGAAATAATTGCTCCATTCTAACATGGGAGAATATGAGCCATGTTATCAAACTCACAATGCAAATAAGCAGTGGAAATCTGAGTCACTATAGATCCCCAATGAAAACACATTTTAGTCCTGCACGGAGCCCACCACAACTTTGTCACGGCTCGCACAGGCTGAATAAATAATACCAGCAAGACCCAGCGGCGTACAGAGATGTTCTCAGACATTTCTATTCTAAATTCACAAGCAAGCAGTGCATTTCCCATTTTTTTAATTAACGAAGATCTGTTTGATTCTCTCTAGAATACCAATGTTGAAAGAAGTTTCTTTATTGCTATAATTTCCAAATATGTCTCCTAGTACAAGCTTTATTTCAAAGGAATACATGTGTGGGTTTCTAACAAGGATCATTTTTAAATAGTACAGTGAGTAAGACTTCCTCGAGAGCCCACAGCATTCTGGGTAGATTGCTGGACCTTCCAGGCCAACAGGGGACCACTTGTCATGTTCCGTCAGACAACCACCAGGGAAGACCGCACCGAGGAAGCTAACACAGACATTATGCAGGCACAACAGGGGAAACAGATGCAGGACTCAACGCTAGAACACATTCACATGTTGGAATTGTCTATGTTGCGGGTTAAAGAGAAAGACTAACAAAGGATTGTCCTGATGATCACAATAATAACTGAAACAATATAAAGATCACTAACAGTTGACATTTTACGGATCCGTTCAAATCGTTACTTAATCATTTCCAGGGACAAAGCAGTCACCACTTTATTAGGTAGGTTGCTCTACTGTTAGACGGTTCTAGTAAAAAATCCCTGCCTGTCCACTGTAAGTTGTCTTGTACAACACAGTTTCTGTCTACTCGATCTTCCACATGCCGGCCATGTAAATATTGAAAGAAACTGATCATATCTATTATGGACATCCTCTTCCTGTGTTAAAATCCTCAGTTGCAAAACCAGTTCATGTTATTGTATCGTTTCAGATGCCTTTTGATTGGGTGCAACCTATTTTGAATGCTCTCTGGTTTATAATTTATATTCTCCCTGTCGGGGAGTTCATCTCCAAATTAGACACAACGTTCCAGATTTGAGCTGACCAGTGCAGATGTCTGTGAGAATACATCTTCCCTTCTTCCAAGCTCGTGACCTTTTGCTGCCACGCCACACTGTGGACACGGCGTAAGTTCATGGTCGACTGAAGCCCTCTGTGGTCTTTATTCACATCAACTGTTGTTAAGTCACATCGGATCTTTCCAACTCTGAACCAGTGCGGATAAGGTTTAGTGTTTAGTACTTCGTATTTATTCCTGTCATATGTTATATCTGTGGTTGAAATACATCATTCTATCCTATTAAGAAAAAATGTTGGTTCTGTCATCTATTCTCGAACTTGCCCTGTTCAACACTTTTTTAACTAACCCGTGTGAAGACATGTTTTAGAATGCATTTGCCATCCTTCATAGTTTGCATCTCACACAAAACTCAGAAGTATATTTTCCATGTGTAACTGAAGGTGGGTTTTAACATAATGCAAGGTAAGCCCTAAAATACTTCCTACACTTCTCAAAGCAGTAGTTTTGGCTGCAAAGGAAGTACTGGACAGTATTAAATGGGCCAGCATCATTTGTAGGATGCCACTTAATTTCTCTTCACTGTGATCCGCTGAGAAGTCTGCTCACAATGGTGTGATGAGGTCAGTGCACAATGCATCCGCACTGTCCTGAAATGGTACTTGGACAGAAGAAGAACAGATCCTGAAACCGATTCCCGTCCTACAAAGACTATAGGAGACGGAATGTCCTGGTCAAGGACATCACACTTCTCTTTCCCACCTGTGTGCTGCCCACGCGAGAACTGTCCTGCGGGCTGAGGGCCTCTTTGGATTCAGAGACTACTCGGTGGGTGATTACCAAGACGTGGAGAGAGCTATTGAGCCACACACTGGCAAGGAGTTCTTGAACCAACAAAATCTGGGAGAGTAGGACGGCTAACGTCTCCCAGGATCTTATACTCGATGGAATAAATCAGGCTTTGAGACGCATTGCTGCAAGAAGCTGGTTGTCTGGGGAAAGAATGGGGGAGAGAGAGGTTTCCTGTCTGTGAGTGGGAGTGGCGCTCCCTACAGGGAGCCAAATGATGGCTGTGTAAAGAGAGGGACATGAATATGTGAGCACTTTGAAAGCTACAGTGTAGGGGTTTTTTTTCATTGCATTAGCCACTATCTGACAGTTTATTTGATTTTCTTTAATTACCCTCTCCTACCATCAAAATGCAAATCCCCATTTGAGCAGGTGTAAACCAATGCAGGTCTGGCTGCCTGCTGCTTCAAAAGCCAATACTCATGAGGCAGGTGCTGATGTAAGGGAAAGTCATTTATTTCAGGTGCCAGGAACCTGAAAGATTTGGGACTCTTGTCTCAAAGCCCATCTCCTGGGAAGATGAGGGATTCACGTCTCAAAGCCCGTGTGCCCCTCTCAGAGGAGGCAGAGGTTCTACAAGGAGGGAGAGGGGACAGAACACAGAGATCAGGGAGGGGGTTGCAAAGTTCTCTACGTGCAGATGAGCACAGTCCATTCCAATAATGCAAGAAGCAGCCCGGTGTGCATCATCCTGGTTTAGTCGTCCTGGATTCACGTCATCCTGGCTCCGTGACTGTAGGTCAGCAAGCCTCTTGAGGCTGGGATGCCCGAGGGTCGGAGTCTGTACCTTTTGAAGTTAGTTTAGAATTCTTAGAGAAGCTTGCTGTTTATCTACAAGTCGGAGTCTGCATTTACAGAAACAATGTCGCAAGAATGGTGGGGTGGGTCAGAATTCCCCGTTACAAAGGGGCCGCCATGATCCATTTTCCTCATGTTTTCTAGCATCTAGAACAGCATATGGAAAGGCTCCAATGACCGCGTGTGGCTATAAGGACATGGCAAAAGGCACGCTGACACAGGGCAGAGCTTGAAGTCGCAGAGCAAGGACCCAGACTACATCCCTGAGAGAAAAATCCCTATTTAAGATTGAAACTCACTAGTCCTTTTCCAGTCATGTGAGCAGGAAAGAGATAGAGAAGTAGAGGTGAATGTAGTCACTTCCACATTTGCCACCCCACTGGCATCCATGAGAAGGAGGACACAGCATGTACAGTGGACCGAGGTCAGGCGTTGTCAGAAAAGTGACAGGAATGAAGTGAACGCTCCTAAGTGCATTAAGCATGTGAGACCAACCTTCGTTTTCCCAGGTATGCCAGACGAGGTTGACCCTTCAAAGAGAGGGAGCTGTTACTTCATTTAATTATGTATTTACAAAATCACGAATAAAAATACCAATCGGGACTATAGATTACCTTTAAGGTAACATGACTCTAACACTTTACCTATAGGCATTCTATCAATGAAGCTATTACCATGCCATCCAATTTCTCCCTGCTCACCACAAGTATATTCATATTGGTAGAAAAGATGCTGGTTATCTTAATGAAATGAGGATATCCTGCATCTATGGTGTATGGTTCTTCCCTTCGTCTGATAGTCCAACAATCCCATCCACAAATATGAGGAAGTAACTTTGTCGTGTCTTGTTCTTCATGAGCCAGGAACCATCTCTTTCATGTGTAATTGTTCAAACAGTTTCTTAAGTATTTGGTCCAGAGGATCTTGTGCCTGGCATCCTTGAATCAAAAAGCTTTCTGATATGCACCCATAATCCACAGGAGGTAATACATATTTTGATCTAATAATACCCGGGGAAAAAGTAAAAACAAAAAAAAACTATAGGGAAATGCACACTATGTCAAATTTTACCTCCACATTCTTAACTTTCAACTGACCTTCAAAGAGCAATTGCTAAATTATGAAACTGCCTTTAAATCAAATGATACAATGAGTTGTAATCTTACCAAGAAAATCATTTCATAAATAATTTAGCAGATGAAGACACTTTACATGTTAGGCCCCTGGGTGACTGTTTTGGGCATCACAATTACAAGCCACGGCATAATGGACAGATATTCCCATAGATTTCGTGTGCTCCCACAGTATCGGTCACCTGGGGGAGGCGCCTCCCCTCTGGCCCTGGGCAGATGTCACATCATCCCATTTTCATAGGCTTCTCCGTAAAGTTAACATTCTCATTACATTTTGCATTTTTTTTGCAGCACCTGTAATCATAGCTCCCAGGCACTATACATTGTTAATTTATTACAGTCATTTCAATTTTGCTAGTTAACTCTCAGGTCCCCTGATGTGTTAAGCCCTAAAATCAGCAAGAAGAACTAAAAACACTCAAGCCAGTGTACATTTTGGGGAATGAGGAGACCTGGGTTCTCATACCGATTTTTCTACTAATTGGATCTTTGACTAGAGAAAGTCATTTCTTATTTCCGGTCCTCAGAATGTTAGATTTGGACTAAATGGCCTCTAATATCCTCTTCAGTTCTAAGATTTTTCTGGTTTTACGTACCAGCGTTCTCAAAATGTGTCTGACACACGGTCAAGCATAGATATGGATTAATCTGTTCCTGAGGTCGCTCTTACTCTCTACTCCCTCAGTGTATCATCCATCCTGGTACTTGCCAGCTGACAGCTCCCTGTGGAGAACTCCATGTCAAATCTAATCCCATAAGGTCCTCAGAAGCAGAAATAAATAGGAATGCCTAGGGCTAATTTAGATGTCCCAAGCTAAGCAAAGAGAAATGGCTCCTTCATAAGATTTATTTTAGAACAAAAATGGTTTGCAGAGTGAAGTGAAGGGAATGGCATTAACTTACAAGAGCATGTTAGTTAGCAATTAATGGCATAGCTTAAAATGTCAATTTAAGAGATTATCCTCAGCAAGGAATCCATTAACCAAATTTAAACAATGCTGACAAGGTGCCTTTGGCTGAGGAGGAAGTGGAGATATTGGGTTAGATAGAGGGGCTCAGAAATCATCCCTAAATGTTTATTGCTCTTCATATACTTAAAATTTAGCAGAAAAAAATGAATCAAACATTTAAGTGAAGGGACAAGTTGGGAAAGAATTGTATGAATAATGATAGCACATGATAAATATTTGGAAAAATTGAGCAAGTTTTATACCCACGTGCTGTAAAGAACTTAGAGTGGGCATCGAGTAAAGGTACAGTTGTAAAAAGTGGCTCAGAAGAAATAAATGCATGCATTGGACATGCATTGGAAAGTATCGGGGAAGAAATGCAATCAGGTTGAACCGGTCAAAGAGCCCACTTGGTATTAAGATTCAGAGCGGCGCTCACCACTGAGCACGAACAAACCTGCTGGAAAACTTCAGAACTCTGCTTGGCCGTCTCAAAAATTAGTTTTAAATGTCATGTCACCATAAGGAATTCTTCATGGAAACTGGGTTTGAGCTGGCAGCCCCTGCCCACTTGTCGAGTTTGTCACTGACCTATACCCACCCCTCTGTTCTTGTCATCCTCCAGAAAGACCCTGAGCGTAAAGGGATACAGTCAGTTCTCATCTGGAGAAGGTCCAGGCCCTGGGCTACAGGAAAATACCCAGCACTTTCCTGGCGGAGGCCACAGGGAGAGGGCTTGAGTGAGTGGAAAGTGGGAAACACCAAATCAGAGCAGTAGTTAAGAATATCATCCAGGAAACTGAGAGAACGAGAGGATGTGGCACAATGCAAAAGGGAGCCAGGGTGGCTTTCTGAACCTAGGAGTGGTTACCTGAGGGAACTCAATACCTGTTATGAACCAGCCAATTATCCTTCAATTCTAGGAATACATTAAAAGAGAAGGAAAACAATGGAGAACCATGTGAAGGTAAATAGACTTTACCATGCACACTCATATTGGGTTGTGCAATCGTCTCTGTTGAGTTGGATTTTGTAGTCACTGTAGTTGTGATAGGTACAAATTTGATCTCAGATTAAAATGTGTAGAGAAAACTAGTAAAACAGTTAGTGCTAGGATGGAACATACACTGGCACAAACATTTTTGTCAACAATTTCCCCCTTTCCCAAACCAATCCATCAAAAAATATAAAGCGTCTACTTTATAACTTTATACTACTCTCTGTCTGTCTGTCTGTCTCTCTCTCTTTTTTTTAGATGGCTTGGGCAGCACATTCTCTTGAAAAACACTCTGCTGAGACATCTCGGGGCCACTCTTATGCCTGTGATGATATGCAGCTCACAGGGTACTGGAGCAGGTAAAAAGGTTGAGATTGTACAAAAGACACACAAAAAAGGGACCTCCCCAAGCAGAACTTGCAGACCAGTTGGAGATGCAGGAGCTCCTTTGATCTGAGTCTTAAATTTAAGTCTTAAACTTTCTATGTACGTTAAATTAAATATCAGTAAAATCAATTTCCACATACTCAAATATTTCACTGCAATATCTCATCACATTTTAAAACAAAAACTATTTTCCTCTCAAATTGTTAATACATCTATAATGCAAAAGATCTCCATAATTAATACATAAGGCAGGAGAGAGGTATGACCATGGTCATTTTTTTCTTCAAAGTGTGATTAGAATTACTTCATAAATTATTCACTTGTTCTGCTAGAATAATAAAACAGTATCTCTTTCTCCATAAATCACATTACTTATTTGGAGCATGTAGTAAAGTTCCTTTAAAATGTTGTTTCGTTAACACATAAGACAAGGCACCCCGAGCTATGACTAGCAGTTGGTTCACCCTATTTTGAACTATATACAGTGTGAGCATCACACTTGCATTAGCATCTGCTTCATCGGTACCTATTACACGTGGAGCATAACCTCCAGGTATGTCGGGCCTTTGGCAGAACTGCGAGGTTGAAGGATAGAGTCTCTTTACCTCACTCCCCCGACTTTTTCCGGTGCTGCTCTTTCCCCTTTGAAGGCACCACCACCCACGCACACACACACCAAGCTGAACCTGTATCTCACCATAAGCCCTTGTCATCAGAAGCAGACTCTCTCCCACTCTCATTTATAAAGCAGATTTCAAACATCCAATCTACCATCAAACATTTACCAGTCCTGGCATAGGTTTATTTATTACTGTCCTTGCTTTTGGATACATATGGCTGATCTAGGGTAAGGGGGGGGGTGGTAATTCTAGGATAATTCTGTTGCATTATCATTAACATTGAACTATGTGACTACTACCCTACTAGTCATTAGATAAGCCAAGGATTCAAGGGTGTATGAAACATGTCTCTGGTCCTGAGAGAAGCTTGTAATTGTATGTTCTATAGGGAAGTAAAATAAATCCATGTACGAGAATGAGTGGTTTGAATAAGGGAGCAGCCCGGAAAAATAAATGCCCCAAATGGGGTGAACATGGAAGTATTAATAGGTGTAACTGAGTATGGGGATCCCTTTCCAACCACGGTCCGTGCTAGAAAGTCTTTCTCAAGTTTTCCAGACAAGAGAGAAGTGCTTTAGGCTAACTACCAGAGTATGAGCTTCTCAATGGCATCTCCCTGTATACACGGAGCCAAGGGCCTGCTGAATGTTTTTTAAAATTATTTATTTATTTATATTTATTTTTTCCTTTTCATTGAATTTACAGAGGTGACACTGGATAAGAAACTTATACAGGTTTCAGGTGCACAACCCTATAGCACATCATCTGTACACTGTGTTGTGTGTTCACCACCCAAGTCAAGTCCCCACCCACCACCATTTCCCCTCGATGCCCTCTTCTACCTCCCCCCTCCCTTCCCCCAGCAATCGCCACACTGTTGTCCACATCCATGAACTTTATTCTTTTTTTCTTTTGTGTTCAATACCCCATCTGCCCTCCAGTCCCCACCCCCAAGACAGCTGTCAGCCTGCTCTCTATCTGTGAGTCTGTCATTATTTTGCTTGTTTGTTCATTTTGTTTATGAGGTTGCACATAGAAGTGAAATCACATGGTACTTGCCTTTCTCTGATTGGCTTATGTCATTTAGCATAATGCTCTCCGAGTACAATTATTCTGTCACAACGGGTAAGATTTCCCTCTTTTTTATGACCAAGTAGTATTCCATTGTGTATGTGTGGCACAGCTTTTTTTATCCCCTCATCTACTGATGGACAATTGGGCTGCTTCTAAATCTTGGCTATTGTAAATAATGCAGCAGTGAACATAGGGGTCCATATATTCTTTCAAATTAGTGTTTTGGATTTCTTCAGATAAATTCATGGGTCATTAAATGCTTAAGGAATAATTGTTTTAAACAAGAAGAGGCTAAAAAGGAGGAGCACCAAGTACAGGTAAATAGAAGATTCTCTCACCCAAAAGAAGGCTATTGGGATCTTTCTGAAACCACGCAACTTAGGTAACCTCCAATGGGGTGGCTGTTTCTAGCATAACCATCGCTAGAGAAAGTATTACTCATCACAGACTCTTTGGGGTCCCCTAGGACTCCATTCTGCCTGGCTGTTTCAGACTGTCCTGAAAAGAGATGGCAAGCACCACCCTGTCCTCACCTTGCTTGGCCAACAGAAGTCGGCATTCCAGGTGTCACTTTGCCTCTCCCGTCCCCAAGCACCAATGGAGAAGAGCCACAATCTCCAGCTGTCTAGAAAGAGAGGGACACCTTTGATTATGAATACCCTTCATATTTGACCATTCGGGGTCTGCACTGAGTTCTTCTCTGAGCATCCCTGTATGTGTTATGCATAAGGGAAGAGAGCATCTTGTTTTTACGTTGTGTGTAATGAATTATAAGTGTAACAGTAGGAGCTTCCCCAGTAATATTTGTAAATGCAGCCAGAGGCTATTAAGTGATTGGTGTATCACGTAAATATAATTAGTAAATAGCAAAATAACATGTTTGTAAACTGCCTTTGGAAACATGTGATTAGACCAAAGACAATGATTTCTGCCAATGCTTCTAAGTGTTTTCCAGAGATACCAGGAAAATGCTTCAACAATTTCATAACAACTTTAAATAATTTCTATATAAATCTGCTAAGAAGGTAGACAGCATATTTATTTAGCACAAACTCCTTTCGAATGTTTCATGTTGAAAATTTCAGTGCAGGGTTATGCTTAAGTTACATCGTAATTTTTTTCAGGGGAATTAAAATGCTCTTGATTATTGACTATAAGTTTTTAAATTGGCATTTGATGAGGTGAAGACGAGTTATAAATATACCTCCACATGCAGAGTGCTCTCAGGGTGTAGAGTTATTCTCAATTACCAACACTTAACAATTATTCCAGCAAGTCAATCAGTTTGGAGCAAGGTGAACTCAGCTTGCCCTTCTCTCATTGGCATTATGAAAGGGAGTTGGCTCCTTCCTCATAACATGCTACTCACTGTCCAGCTACAGAAACTGAAGAGTCACCTACACCCACTGATTCTTCCTCCAAGCAATGTAGGGAGATCTCACTTGTCTCTCACTCACCTTCCCTCTCTCTCACCTGATTGCTGCAAACCCTACCTCACTCACTTCTCACGTCCCAGCCTCTCATACCCAATCCACATTAGTGAGTCAGAAAACTCACTTTTATATGTAACTTCTTGCTAAAGAACCTACAATGGGTCTCTGTGCATACATAGTAAGCTACAAGTTTAAACCCTATATGGCTTTTAAGATTCTCCAGAATTAGTTCCACCCATACCTATATAACTTAATCTTGTATTACGCACCCCCCTCCCCTCAAATCAAACCTTCTGCTCAATTTAGGCTAGTCTCTTGAATATTCCTTGAGGCCCACTCCCAGGCACACCTCCAATGACCATGTCATTCCCGACTCTGCCACAATAGCTTGCCCACTAAGACCTAGATACTTTCCCACTGAGTCAAGTTTCTTCATACCAACTTAAGCAGGCCCACACATGAAATTCTATGCATTTCCCCGGTGTGTTGTTCCTGTATGTGTGTCTTGTGTCTTGCATTCCCAGGCCCTCAGAAATTCCTGCTTTCTTACACTTTTATTTCTCTGGCCTCCTCCACAATGCCAAGACGGTGCTGAGCTAAAAAGCATGCAAATAATGATAACCATGATGTGATGATGACCACGACTATGATGGTAACTATGGTATATCGATTCATTGCCTATGTGGCAAGTCTTATGCTATCCAATGTAAATAAACTATTGCATTTAAATCTCATAACCACCACATGGGATAGCTATGATTCAATGCACCCCTTAAAACATGAGAAAATGGAAGCATGTAAAGGTCAGTTTGCTTAGCTAGTCACTTAAACAAAACCGAACTTCAAAGAGATAGGTATAAACAACTGTTCTTGAGATATTTAATAATACAGCCAGAGTATACATCCAGATTACATTAAAAAAATATGTGGCTCTTCATCCTGTGATCAAAGCATTCAACCTCATTTCATGAAAATTCATGTACTCATTAATCAAGTCGACTTGATGTGTCATATCCTAATTTCTAAGTTCTGGGGATAAAAAATAATAATACAATATGGTCCCTGCCTTCAAACAGTTCACAGTCTTGGCACTTCACAAAATTACATCTATAATCTTATTTCCCATAAGTGGGAGCCTGGGAGAGAATAGCTAAGATGCCCGAGAAGGAGCATTTTAAAAGCGGTCCAGGAGTCACCTGAGGCCTGGATGACCAATGCCTCACGGGGGTAAAGAACAATGAGGAAAGGAAAAAGTATATAAGGAAAAGATGGATTAGGTATGGGATGGGGAGAGCTCTAACAGCACCTTCTGGAAAAGCAAAGACCCAGTAAAGATTTCTAGAAAAATAATCTCAGGACTCCCGGGGCAGCGTGCTGAAGCCCATATGTATCTGTCCACAGCAGAGGTGTGAATGTGTGCAAAGACCTCAAGGCCAGAGCAAATGAGTCTATGTGTCCCTCCAGTTGGGGGCCTTTGGGGATTACTTTAATACTGAGCACTTAGTCATCATGTTTGATGGCTTAGGTGGCCTCATTTATCAAGGATGTATAGTTAAATTTAATTTTCCTGCGAGTGGAGGACAGCCATGGCAGCCAGGCTCCTTGTTGCTGCTCTGTCCCCGTTGATGCCTTCTGAAGTGGAAATGATGGATGCCACATGTTCTGGCTGTGATTAAATTTGCTTTGACAAAGTAGCATGGAAATCTGATTTTCTATAGACTTCTGCATTTCACCTAGTGCTGAGTAAACAGATACAGGACATAATGCTCATATGGCTGTCAGGCCAACAGCTAATTCATTGTGCCCATCTAATCAGGCTGTCCATTAAATTATTATTTGTCAATAACACGCGGGATCATTTTTGAAACTGAGGAATGGGAAGCTTGTTTTTAAGCAAATAAACGTGGAAGGATCGACAACGTCTGGGGATTTTCCTAGGTAGGTCCAAATAACGCATCGGTCTCAGAGTGAGTCCTGACTTCCCTGAAGAATCAAAGCACCATTTAAGAAGTTTTTAGTTTCACTTCGCTTGGCTCCCATTTCAAATGCAAACAACATCATCCAATTACAACAGAGAATGAAGCTCCAAACACTGACACTTCAGCTCCCCAGTTTATCTTTAAGGGAGAATGAAGCAGAAAATCACCTTAAGTCTGCATCCCACATTAGAGCTTTTAGCCTCCTGCCTGGAAGTGCTGTGTGCACCCCACCTTCTGAAAAAGGCTTTCACTTTGGGGAGTTACTGAAGAGACCCCTGTAGTCTAGTCTGTGAGCAAGAGCGGCAGAGAGTGTGACTGTGAATGCTTATTCTCCATCCAGGCAGTGGTGGGTCCTTTAATACTAGGAAAGGTCCTCTCTGTTATGCTAAACCCCACCCCCCCCTCCCCCCCCCCGGACAGCCCTGCTTACACACTCAGAGCTCTGCACTCCCAGTACTTATGTAGATTCTGAAGTTCAGGCCAAGCATTTTCTCCCCCTTCCGTGGGCCCTTCTTGGCACATCTGGGCCTCTATCAACACTCTCCTTTTGAACTGACTCCTTGCCATAGTCTTGAAATATCTTTGCTATCAGAACCTCCAAATCCTCTACTGTCATTATTACTAAGGAGTTCAGAGTGTGCAACACACTTGCATATTCACACTAGCTGAAAGAACTTGAGCACATTTTTTAAGCTCTCTAAGCCTGTACTTCTCACTGGACAAATGGTAGGTATATCAACGTGCAGCTGCAAGAATGAAGTGCAAGAATTAATGAACATATAAAAGAAGCCATTTTTTTCCCTCATTAGTTATCCCTTGTGACCCATCAAATAGGAATTCCCCTCTCAGGAGTACTAGAGTACCAGCTATCAGTCTTTTTGTAAGTCATTCTTGCCTGTCCGCAGAAAAAGGATGGCTAAAAGTGGTCACCTGGCTGTTCTTTGGATCCAGCTGGAGTGGGTCCTACCACTGCTGAGGACAGTGTGGGGCCAGGGTGTCTGGAATGACCCATGGTTACTCGTCTGGCTCATGAGCTTTTGGAGGTAGGAATGTTTTATTCAGGAAAGAAGGAGGGATCACATTTGGAAGAATACAGGGGTATCCTTCCACCCAGCTTTACCTGTAATAAAACTGATATCTGACAGTTGTATTTATTTCTCAAAGGGGAAAGGACTCAGGAGGAGACAGCGTGAATTATTTACTAGATACATCACCCAAACTATGAGAACTGGTGCATAGCAGTATCCTTCCAGGGTGGTTGAAAAAGAAAGGGTTCTACGGAATGGAACCTCATGGGGTGATCGGATAGTAAATTCCTGAACTGGGCAGGAAATGGTGGGGAGTCAGGCCCCAGGCATACAACTTTTTTACAAAAACTCTTAGCTTTGCCTTAAGCAAGCCCTGCTCATTGTTTCTGTTCATCTAGGTTAACACACCTTTGAAATGCCCCCTTTCAGATCCCTCCTTCTAAAACCTGACCGCCTTTTCAGACCCCTCCTCCTAGCCTGCAAGGGAGCACATAATCTTTAACTATCCTATAATCGGATCCCCGCCTTGCTTTCTGCCACCTTCATGTAATCTTTCTTCCGTTCCCTCCTTAATCTTAAATGCATAAAAGTAACTGCAAACTGTTATCCTTGGAAGTATTTATCTCAGTCTGTTGATATCTTGCTTCCAGGTGTATCCTCTGTTTGGTTCAAATAAATTTTTATAAAAATTCTCTGCATCAACATCATTCCCAGTGGCTTTAATAATAAACAAGTAGTTTTATGAGATACAGAATGGCCGTGTTGTTTCTTATCTCATTTAGCCCAGGTAGGCAGGTAGGGCAAATGAAACCTACATTTCCCACAGGAAGAAAGGGAGTTTCTTAGGTGTGTCAGGGGTGGGTGGGCAAGGGGAGGGGGCTGGCGGGATCCCTCCAGCAGTCCCTTGGGTTCTGGAAGTCTGTTGGATTTCTCAGTGTAAGTTTTCTATTCAGCTTCAGAGACATCAGACCATTGTACTATTGGGTTGGCCAAAAAGTTTGTTTTTCCCATATACTGGCTCCAGTAGTGCTTAATTGTCTTTAATGTCGAAACTATTTTGTTAGATTGTATTGGGACAGCTGTCATATCAGCATGCATTTAAAAAAAAAACTTCTTAAAACTGATGAATTTTTGTGCAGCCATTTTAATATTGAAGATAGAAGAAACAACATTTTCAGCATATTATGCTTTACTATTTCAAGAAAGGTAAAAATGCTACTGAAATGCAAAAAAAGATTTGTGCAGTATATGGAGAAGGCGCTGTGACTGACTGAATGTGTCAAAAGTGGTTTGCAAAGTTTCTTGGTCCTGTTGACATTTTGGCCAAATAATTCTTTGCTCTGGGGCTGTCTTATGCATCAGAAGATGTTTAGCAGCAGCCCTGGCCTCTACCCACTAGAGGCCAATGGCGGGAGAATCCTGCCATACTCCAAATATCCAGATCAATAAAGTTATTGGTGAAAATGAAAATGTGTCTTTTATTTTATGGGAAAAACTAAACAGACTTTTTGGCCCACCCAACACTTTCCTTACTCCAAAGCATTTTGTTGCCAAGACCACTGCCCCCTCAGGAAAGCTGGCATTTCCATACTGTTTCCTGTAAAGATGGCCATGGTTTGGCCAATGACCCTGTCAGAGCTGGAAGGACAGTCCTTCGCTGCAATGGCACTAATGGGTCCCAGTCCACCATCAGCCTGGTGGACCGCTGACCTGCTCTGGGGGAGCAATACCCATAAGAAACAGTCCAAGGCTTAATGTCATTAGTGGAAATTGACATGCATGTGGCTGACACCCAGACAACAACGCTGAGATGCTCCCAGGATGCTGCTCTTCTCAAGTCTGAGCTCGCAATGATCCTGCAAGTGGCTGCTTGAGAAAGAATCCAACCTTCCCCGGTATTTCTGAAAGGCAAGGAGGAACACCTGTAAAACATGGTTTAACCCAAGGGAAATCCCGTTTTTCCAAATACCAATTTGCCACCAAGCCGGGAGAATTTGAATCTCTCAGAGCCCGGCTGTATAAACGAGGGGAGGTGGGAGAAAGGGGGTTTGCAAACTTTTAGTTTGTTGCAAATAAAAACTCGGCTTTTATCAGAAGAAAGACTAGAACAATGATGAGGGCTGAGAGATAGGGCTAGAAACAGATTGGATATAGTTTCTGATCGGGATTGAATGCTGCTCTGAAGAGGAGACATTGATAAGCAGGGAGGAAGGATCAATGAACCAGAAGCATAGGAATCATGGGAAACTTGTTAGAAATGCAGAATCATCACATCTACTTAATCGGACTCTGCATTTTAACATGACTCCAGGTAATTCTGGATTACACATTAAGATTTGAGAAGCCCTGGTTGGTTATGGTTTAAAAATAGGGATTGGAAGTATTGCAGCTGTGTTTCAAGCAGGCCTAGTGGGGGTGGGGGGCTGGGGATCAGGAATCAGGAATGTATTGAGGTAAATTATCAATAAGGAAAGACCACAGCCAGGACAGACCATTGTGGTTCTGTTGTAACAGTACAGATGATGATAAAGACCAAACTGTTGTTGGAAATAGAATGAAGGGAATAGATTTGAAAGACATACCGTAAATAAAAGAGTGGATTTGGAGACTGATTAGATAAAGAACATCTGTGTAAAGAAGAACTTAAGATGAAGGTCTAAGGCTTCCATTTTGGGTTATCTCTCAAAGAAGGGTTTGTTCACCTTGTATTCACACCTGGCGCAGAGAGGGAACACATGTCCTCTGCATTACATGACGGCACGCTCCAGCTAGGTCGGAGTGTATTTTGTATATAAATGAGCTCTTGTCACATCCTATGTCTAACTTCTACTGACAACTTATACTTAGAATACAATCCAAATCCTAACTCTGGATCAGCAGTTCTCAGATTGGCCTCAGGAGCTCAAGTCTTATCATTAGCAACAAATAAATCCCTAAAAATTATTGAGGACCACAAAGAGCTTTTTGTATTGGGTTCAATATCGTGATATCTACTGTAGTTTAAATTAAAACTGGGAAATATTAAAAATGTTAATTTACTAATTTTTTATAAGTAGTAATAATAAATCTATTGCAAGTTAACCTAAATGACACATATTTTAAAAAAATCTATACTAACTTCCCAAAAAATCAGTGATAAGAATGACATTGTTTCATATTTTGCAAATCATCTTTAATATCTGTCCAAATAGAAGACAGCTCGATTATCATATCGCTTCTGCATTTGATCCTTTTTAAAAAAAATTTTTTAAATTAATTTTTTTTCAATTACAGTTTGCAGACTCACAGACACAGAGAACAGACTCGTGGCTGCCAGAGGGGAGGAGGTTGGGCAACTGGGTTAAAAAGGTGAAGGGACAGAGAAGCACAGATTGACCGCATTTAATCTGTGTCAATATGCTCCTCTGGTTGAAGGCTATGAGACTATCTGGCTCTCCACAAATATGTAGCTGGAAAGACAGAAATATTTTAATGTCACTTTCAGATAATTGTGGATATTTTTCTTTAGTTTACATGTAAACCTGATGAGCGATAGTGTCCCCATAGTCAGCTACAGTGAGGAATCTGAAGCTTTATCAGTGAATGTTTTGTAAGGTATTATGGTAAAATACATTGGTCTGTTCTGCGTTTTAAATGAATCTTCTAATCAGGCATTATTTTTTTATTATGCATTGGTCATTAGAAGCTACCAATTCATGGAGTTATCCAGAACCTCCAAAGGTTGACATGTTTCATTACATAATATATAAAAAAAATCACATTTGTTAATATAATCCCCAATCTCATCTATAAAGTCTTTTAAGTATTGGGCACCTGTCATGGAGGCCAATTCAAGTGTTCCAGAAATTCTCATTTTCTCTTGAAAGCTCAAATTTTATCATCAGCAACAAAATGTCACTTGTTTCCCTTGAAATGATAGATGCACCTCTGAAGTGATAGGTTCATTTTTGGAAAAAAGATGTCTGCCAAATACCTAGGTCTGAAGAACCATAATTTGGAAGAGATTATTTCAAGTAAAAAAAAATGTTCCATTAAAACACTCAGCTCACTATCATTTGTACCAGTGCTTTTCTTTGGGACAACGATCGTATAGGAGTCTGCTCAGAATTACTGAACATGTACAGTGCCTCTCATTTCATTACAAAGAATGTTAAAAAAGATGTGGACTCACAGCTCAAGATTGAACGCAATTAGTAATTACGCTGCTTTAGCAAGGCCATTCTTAAGTGAACTGGCATGACGGGGACAGGTCCTGAATGGCAATGAAGAGACAGCTTAGTGCTCCTGCCTTGATAGGTACTTGGGCTATGGCACTGCTTTTCCATCAGGAGAGCAAATATTAACACAGTAAAATAGACTTGACCTTGCAGATGTCCATGAACGGCCTTGGGACCCCCAGGGGTCTATGAAGCACACTTTGTGAACAACCCTACCCACTTTTTCAAGGTCTCTCCTGTCACATGCTGCCCCCGCCACCAAGACTTCCGTGACACTTCTTAACACACAGGGCTCGTTCCTGTCTCTGGGCGGCATCCACACTTGAAGTTTCTCCTGCTGGCGATGCTCCAACCTTCGATGGTTACTCAGGATGGTTGCTCCTTGTCACTTAGCTTCTTTTCAAGGGATATCTTCTCCAAGGTGCTTTTCTTGATCTCTCCCAACAGAGACTCAGGACATTTTCTACACCCCGGCCCTGTTCTAGTCGGTCTTCTCACTCACCACTAACCAGAATTCCATTATGCGGAACTCCACTTGCTTGTTCACTGGCTGCCTCCCCCACTAACAGGTAAGCTCCATTCAAGCAAGGACTTCGTTTTATTCACCACTACAGCTCCAATGCCTGGAAAAGTGTTTGACATTTTGTATACTCAATAAAAACTTGCTTTATGAATAAATTAATTTACTTTTTAAATAGAATCCCTTAAATGCTGTTACTCTGTTACTTTTCAGTGAATAAGAGAGAGTCTTCTGAGTCAGTGCAGTTCAATAAAAATATAATGTGAGCCACAGATGTAATTTTAGGTTTCCTAGTAGCTACATTGAAAAGAGTAAAAAGAAACATGTGAAAATAATGTAAAAATCAATTTTATTTAACCCAATATATCCAAAATATCATGATCTCAACATGCAATCAGTATAAGTTATATTATTATATTTTCTTATTCTTTACGAAATTTTTGAAATTGGTGTGCGCTTTACATTTACAGAACATTTCCATTCACATTACTCCTATTTCAAGTGCTCAGCAGTCAGTAAGGACTAGTGGCCACTGTAATGGAGAGTGCAAGCTAAGGAAAGATGGAGGAATTCCTTTCTTTCAGTTGTAATGGAATAAAGAGAAATTTGTAAGCAGTAGTAAAATTCAACATTACCACCTGCTACGAAATAAAGGAAGACTTCAACTTAATACCATCAGTTTTGCAAAATGGTGGCAAAGGAGACAGAAATCGTTGCCATAGTTCCACATTTCTAACCATCCCCATCACAACCCTTAGAAATGGTACTAGACGGAGAGGGAGTTACCGACTGGCTGAGAATTTTCCCAATTTGGGGAGGACTAGAAGGCGGAGGTGAGCAGGCGGGCCAGCCCTTAAGTACGGCTGCTGGATCTCAGCAGACGTGGAGTCAATCCTCCACAGCATCACACTGATGGGGAATAATTCTCAGTCTCCTCACAGCGTGCAGGTGACCTTTCTAAAATGCGATTCTGATCATGGCACTCGCCTGTGTTTAATCCTTCACTCGGGCACCTCGTCCTCAGGAGAAATTCCGAGCTTGTCGGCACACCACACAGGCTCACGAGGGCTGAGCTCCCGTGTCCCTCCTGCTCTTCATCCACCTCCGTCTTCTTCCCCTCTGCATCCCACACTGGCACCACGATCAACAAGCTGCAGTTCTCTAAATCAGGAACCTCAGTACCTTTCGCTGAGCCACTCCCTCTGCACAGAATACGTTCTGTCCTCCCGTTTCCTGGCTAACTCCAAAAATCCATCCAGTTCAACTCAGCAGCTTACCAAAACCTTTCCCATTCCCCCAGTTTATGTAATGATGTGTTCCTGGGTTTGCATAGTGTCCTGGGAAACCTCCAGCTTAGTGAATAGACGTTATGATAATTGAGGCTGTACTTGTACATCTTGCAGACTGAAGTACAAAATCATTGAGCTCAGAAACAACATATTTCATTATTTTGTCACCAGAGCCTCACAAAATTCCTGGTTTATAGTTTACATAACACATAGTTGTAGAACAAGTGAATTAATGTTTAGACTTGTTGTCATTTACTGGTTCTTGTCACACTTACTACTAATAAGTGCATTACAAAGTTGATAATGAGACAAAAACACTCTAACTAGGCAGAATAATAATTCCAATTAAAGTTCTTTCAAAGTCACAGATTACATCTAAAATAATTGATAGCAAAACAGATGGTTAAGGGCCCCGACTTGAGTTCAGTGTGTGTGTGTGTGTGTGTGTGTGTGTGTGTGTGTACTATTGAAACATCAGGAATATGTTCAAAGCTCTTCATCAAAACATTTTCAGTAGCTGGTGTTGGCTCTGGAGGTAAGAGCCAACCGTCTTGGCGAAGCCCCAGAGCAACCACAAAGTACAGAGTCCGCTAGTAAACAGGAGGAATGGGGAGTGAAGTAGAAAATAAGATGCATAATTTAAAAAATACTCCAGTCCCTAATCGCCCATCTCCATCCCAGCAGGCTCCAACAATGAGCAGCTCAGAATTCACCTTGGGACAAACCAAAATAAAGACTTTTTTTTAACAGAAATTAAATAATTTGCCTGTGGAAAATTAGGGTGGATGGAGGGAGGGGTTGAGGGTCAACTTGCTAGCCTATTTCACACCAAAACGCTCCAAATTTAATTGGCTGAAAGAAACATAATTCAGGCAATGAAAGACAACTTTCAAAAAGTGAATTATCATCCTTGTAGATATTTAAGAAGATATTGTCACCATAGAATAAGAATAGAATACTATCTATAAGAATCATATGAAAAAAGTAAAAAAAATAATTATCTTTTAAAATTATAAGTATGCAATTGTCAAGACAAAAATTCAAATAAAGAATTAGAAATTATTTGTGGGAAGTTTTCTAGAATGGAGACGGAAACAAAGGAGATTGAGTTTAGGGGGTAGAAGGATCAAGTGAAAAAATAAAAGGACTTGTGGACATGGACAATGCTGTGGTGTTTGAGGGGGCACAAGGGGGCAAAATGGCAATAGAAAAATGTAATAAAAAAGTGAAAAAAATTTAAGAGAAGGAGATATTCAACTTAGGAAAATCAACATTGAACCAACGGGAGTTCCAAAAAGAGAGAACAAACAAAATGGAGGAAAGAATGTAGTCACATAAATAACAGAAGAAAAATATTGAGACCAGAATGGGAAAAAAAAAATCAGCACCTCAGCACCTCCTTCAGAACAATCAAGATTAGCAAAAAATTCTAGGCATGTCCAGAAGAAAATAAAACATGAATATGATCTACAAAGTAACGAGCAGTGGACTTTTCATCATCAACACAAGATGCTAAAAGGCAATAGAACGGTGCAAAGCACTGAGGGGACATTCCATTACCCTAGAGTGCTGTGCCTGCCTAAATCACAGCTTAAGAATAATAGGAGGATAAAATACGAACACGCTCCAGCATTCAAAGACTCAGGAAAGCTTCCTTCCAGGCACCCTTTTGTAGGAAGTTATGAGAACATGTGCTCCAAAAAAGGAGACCTGCTTTGTTCACCTTATTAAAAATTGCAATCCTCAATAAAAAGAAATGACCTATCAAGCCATGATAAAATGTGGATGAACCTTAAATCTCTAACCGAAAGAAGCGAGTCTAAAAAAACGACATGCTTTATGAGTCCAACAATATCACATTCTAAATAAGGCAAAACTGCAAAGACAGTGAAAAAGATGAATAGTCACCAGGGCCTGGGGACAAGGGAGGGAGGGAGAGACAGGTGGAGCACAGGGGATTTTTTAAGCAGTGAAACTGTTCCGTGGGATGCTGTAATGATGGATACAGGTCATTAAATGTTTATCAAAATCCACAAAATGTTGAACAGGAAGCATGAACCTTATCATAAACTACGGGCTTTAGTTAATAAGGTACAAGGCCTGTCCAGAAAAAGTCCAGCCATTGTTGATATACTGAGCAGTTTGCAGGACATCGACGTAACCTGGCAGCCAAGGAGAGCGGACTGGAATGTGCATGTGTGAACAATGGCGATTTGATTGTACTAGTCAGTGGGGGCGGTAGATGTCTGAGTGACCATGCGTGCTGTGTGGCCGTCGCATTCAAAATGAGCGAGTACAGCAATGAACCTGCATCAAATTTTGTGTGAAGCTCGAACATTCCTCCACAGAAACTATTCAGAGGATCCAGAAGGCCACAGCTATGGGCAGCTGGTGATTGGCAGCTTCATCATGACAATGCGCCTGCTCATACATCACATTTTGTGTCGAGTTTTTTTGGGAAACATCACATCACCCAGGTGACTCAGACCCCCTATAGCCCAGATTTGGCACCCTGCAACTTCTGCCTTTTCCCAAAACTAAAATCACCTTTGAAAGGGATGAGATTTCAGACCATTGATAAGATTCAGGAAAATATGATGGGGCAGCTGATGGTGATTGGGAGAACTGTGTCAGGTCCCAAGGTGTCTGCTTTGAGGAGGACTGAGGTGTCCTTGTCCTGTGTACAATGTTTCTTGTATCTTTACTTGTTTCTTGTTTCTTGTATTTATTGAATGTCTACATTCAATATCTTATATACAATAGAAACAATATATCTCTATTCTTGTAAATAAGATATTGAGTAGAGACATACATTTATTGAATGTATGAATACATTTATTCAACATACAAGATATTGAATAGAGACATTCAGTAAATGTCTCTATTTTTCATATCACAGGGCTGGATACCTTCTGGACAGACCTCATATAAATATTCATTCACCAATTGTAACAAATGTGTCACACTAATGCAAGATAAATAAGGGGGACTGGTGGTAGGGGAGGTGGTACATGGGAACCTTAGGTACTTTTTAATAAACCTGCTACTGCTCTAATGTTAATAATAAGGAAAAGAGTGCAGAGGAAAAAGCATGCCCACAAAATAATAAATAATTTAAAGTTAGTAAAAAATTGTCATAATAAAATAAAATAAAATGTGGCATGCTGTTTGAATGCTTAGCGTTCTTTTCAAATCAAGAATGCATTCGATCTTAAAACCTAAAATATTTTCTCCTAGGTAGTATAAGACTAGAGATACCAGCTTCCATATTTCTAAGAACCATTCACTGTTTGATTCGTCAATGCACCATATTTGCATAATCATAGCAATATAGATGTTCATAACCTTTTATAATTTTAGAACTAACTTATAAAGCAAATGTTTAAATTACAGTTTCAGGAGAGGGGTTACATTTTATAGACCTTGATTATAAGAACAATGGTAAAGCTAACAGAATATGGAATAAGAGGAAGAGGTGGAGCAAAGTCTACAGATGTTATTTCCTTCAGCTTTCTTGGGGAAGAATCATGAAATAGTGCCTGAAGTTGATGCAACAAGGAATGGAGGTTCAAATATATTATTAAAGTTAGCCAACAGAATTTCTAAATATAATAATAAAACAATCAGTTAAGGAAAGTAGAGAGAAGAAAGGCTAGAGGAAATCAAAGAATCTTTCATTTACAAATTGAGGGGTCAAAACATAACATCGGAATTTTCCTAATCAAGATCTAAGTATATATACTTATAACTTATATTGTATAGATAACTACCAGCAGAACCAGGAACTTCGCTTTCAGAACAACTTTATGGAGTAAGTGCTATTATTTTGCCTACTTTGTACGTAAGGAAGTTGAGGCACAGCAAGGTTACGTAGTTTGCTTGAAGTTTCACAGCTAATAACTTAACTAGGTGGGACATAAACTCATTTGGCCTGACTCCAAGGCTTGTGTTTCTATCCATTATACCAGACTGTCTCTTAAGCTGTAAATCGACAAATAAATGTCACCCCAAGTAAGTTTAAACCTCTCAAGGGCAGAATAATTTGTTACTCAAAAAAAAATAGAACTATTTGTTACTTATCATTATATATCCTTTGATGGCCAGCACCCTACCAACTACATCATCAGAATTCAATGACTGGTCAGACCGTGCCCAGAAATATTTATTAATTTGCTCTTCTGTCCCCCAAAGGGAGGCCTATCCAGGTAACAGTTCAGTTTAGACATAGTCATTGAAAGCGTAGAGACAAGACTTATCTCAAATTAGCCAATCTGTGTCCTCTACTTTAGGGAGGGTGTATAGGCCACTGAGTAAAATTATACTCCTTATCTAGAAGACAGACTAGCGGACACTACCGATTTCCTGCCAACCAACCAGGAAAACGTTGCAGTTTATGAGACAGAGACTGCCAGTCATTAACCAAGAGATTCAAATGCAACATTAACCATGTTTTAGACTCAGAAGATTCTCCGAGTTTTTCTCTGCCTAGGAATACATCTTCTGCAAGTCAGGGAGAATGAACTCCATTACCCTGTGCTAAGTAAATAGCCTTTAAACAAGTTTGTTGGTTTTTTTTTTAAATCACTTTAGAGAACTTACCAACAAAAAATGAAATAAAACAGAATGCACATATTTGGATCATAAACTATCTATTCTAAAGTCATTTTCAGCCAAAATGTGAAAATAAATGTTTTCCACAGGCTCCTATATAGAAAGGATAGGGAAAATGTTCCAGAACATAGATGCCCGTCCTTCTGAGAAACAAAGGAAATGAGTTTAGCACGAATGCTGCTTCATAAAACAACCGGAAAACTGTAAAATGACTTTGATTGAAGGGTAGGCACTACAAAATGTGGCCCAATAAATAAGTTCAAAACATCATTAGACATTTCCTCTTCATATGACAGTTGCTTTTAATGGGAGCACAATACAGATGAATAATTTCGTTATTGCTGCCTTCATTCAGCTATTCTAATTTCTACAACGTTAAGTATTTAAGTACTCATTTTACTTATACCAAGCAAGTAATACTAAACAATGTTTGCAGAATTTATTTTCACCACCCAAGGGGGAGGAAGAAGAGGTAGTAGTTATGTATGTATGATAATATTCTTGGGTGATATTTTTATAGATTCACAGTTGCCATATAACACACTAATATACCACATATATTAAATAAATAGCATTGCTTCTCTTAATATCATGCTCTAAGCAACTAAATTAAGTAGGACTATTCCAACTGCTTCTCATAAAGAAGAGACTAAGAATTCATTTGCAGGCTTGCCCACTACCTCATGTGAAACATATTTAATTAATATCTGACTGATCTCAGTTAGAAAGAAACTCAGAATGTTCCAGCTCTCATTGCTTTTCTTTTAATAAAAACCTGTTTAGAAGATGGTATCTTCATTGTGAAAACGGAAGTATTTCAAAAAAAATCCAAAATGATCAAAGAAAAGAGAGGCTTCTGTAAAGGTGCATGGGCCACTACAATTGTCCAAGCATCTATGTCAAGGAAAATTTACAATCTCAGTGAGATATATTTGATTATTATTCCCTTTTGGTCTCCATCTGCTACCCTGGCCTCCAAGGGAGGCACATATTAATATTTCCCTGCCCCACTGTGGAGGTGGCCATAAGACCTGGTCGGGACAATGGAATATAGGGGTAAGCGATGGTACGCCAGTCTGAGCAAGGCCTTGCCCCTCTGGTAGCTTCCAACCGCTGTCATACAGAGAGCACATCCCTGGTAACCCATTTGTCTCAGAAGACTGGTAAGTACGTGGCGCTGATCTGCATCTCACCATGACATCAAAGCGAGAGCTGCTAAACCCAGACCCGAGCACAGAAACTCAGACATCTCCCAGATCCACCTGGGAGGAGAAAAAAAATGCTTCCTGGTGCATGCCACTAGCTTTTGGAGTCATTTGTTACACTGCATTATGGTGGCAACAGCTAAAGTTCACACTTCATAATTCTGAAAACTATTTAGGCCGTTAATCCACCAAGACTAAATAAGTGTAAATATTTTTCGGTGTGTGTGCTGAGATTCTAATGCACATGATACTCTGAACCAGTAAGGGTTCTTTCATTTTTTCCCCTATGCATAGGGAAAAACTCTGAAAATATAAGTTAAATCTTTATTCAAAAAGTAATGCAAATTTAAGAATACTTATATTTCATAAAAATATAGCAGGGATGAAAAAGGCTTTGCTATTTAGTAGATATTTATTGAGCATCTATTAACTGCTCAGTAGATGTAGAAATATAGGGACAAAAAGCAGAGGTTAAGAAAAGAGGGTGGTGTCAGCCACTAAGTATGAGATAAATGTTAATGCTATTGCTGTCTTCCTCCTCATCATCTAGTCCAACAATACGGTATGTTATAATAACAATGCAATGCAATAACTACTAAATGGACCTCTGTACCCAGTTGAAATAGGAGTTTATAGCATAAACAGTCTCTAGCTGCTTTAGGACATCTGGAAAGTCTCTTAAAAGAGGTAGCACTTAAGGTGAAAGCAGGAAGATGCTTAAGACTTTGCAAATACAGGTACAGGGAAAAGGCATTCTAGCACACACAAAGACACAAAACATCATGTGTAGAATGAATAAAGCAGAGGCAACTCTACTAAACGCTAAGCAAGACCATCCCCTCAGACCTACCGTTAGCAAGGAACTCACAAGCTCGATGACCCAAATGCTGGTCCGATCCCTACAATTTGGACTAAGGGCAGTATACTGATTCAATAAACATAATTGTTTTCTTCAATTCTTATAAATGACTTGCAAGAAACTTCACCTATCTTATTTCTATTAGAGCTGCATGTTAGTGATTTATTTAAGTTTACTAACATTTGGTATTCATAAACCAACATTTTATTATTTCTCAGGTTAATGTAAACTCCAGGAAAGGAATTACAGCGAGGAGGAGGCCAGCTGCCACACCAACTGCAAATCATCTTCCTCTGAGGCAAAGGTGCACACAAAGATAGATTGAATTCATACCAATTTCAGGAAAAAAACGCTTTGTTTATAGTGTATAATGTGTGTTGCCTTGAGGTAGCTGAATTTCGATTGCTATTCTAGGTTTTTTATTATAAATTACTGTTAGTTTACCGTTGTCATTGTTAGCACTTTCTCCCAGAATTGCTTGCTACCAGACAACATCACTTGCATGGCCCATAGAATCTTAAATTTAACTGGTCAAAAGTCAAACTTTTTGATTAATATTGCCTCCTGAAAATAACTAAGTAAATAAAAAAGGTATTTCACTCAAGGTTACTATATTAGTCTGCTCAGGCTGCCATAACAAAATACCACAGATGGAGGGGCTTAAGTGACAGACATTTATTTCTCACAACTCTGGAGGCTGGAAGTCCAAAGTCAAGGTGCCGGCGGGGTTGATTTCGTTCTAAAGCTTGAGGCAATGACCAGTAAATGTTGTGTGTCCAAATGACCTCTGCTTTCTGCACATGTGAAGAGAGGTCTCTCTCTCCCTCTTCTTATAAGGTCTCCAATCCTACCAGATTAGGAGCCCACCCTTACAACCTAATTAAATCTTGATTACCTTCTAAAGGCCCTATCTTCAAATATAGTCACACTGAGGGTGAAAGTAGCAATACATGAACTGGAGGTCAGGGTGGGGACACAGTTCAGTCCACAGCAGTTACCTATGATAAATGACATCACCAGACACTCCAATGACCAGGTGAAGAAAAACCCTGAAGATCCTTTCAATGTTTTTATTTCTCACACTGACTCTATCACCAGATCCTGCTGGCTGTACCTTCAGTATAAAGCCCCATTCAGTCAATTCTCCCCTAATCCACACCCATCAACCTAGCTCAGGCAGTGTCATCTGACCTCAGGACTATAATGATTGCTTCCCATTTGCCCACCCACCACCTCCATTCCACCCCTGCCCTCCCCAAATCTATCCTCCACTAAGCGACCAAGGACATCCTTGGCAAAAACAAATTATATCATATTGCTATCCTTCTCAGATCCCCCACTGGCTTTCCACCCACTGAGAATGAAACCCAAATCCTCACCACATCCCACAAGGCTCGGGAGCAGACCCCCGACCACCCTTCCAACCGTATCACCTTCCACCGCCCCCTCAGTCGGCTCCCGAGAATCACCATTCCTGACTCCCCCACACACTTCGAGAATATTCCTCTCGGGACCTCCGCACTCACTCACCCCTCTACTTGGGAATCATTCCCCCAGATGGTCACTCGGCTCCGTTTCTCATTTCTTCTCACTCATTTCAGTTCTCTATTCAGAGATGTCCTCTTGAGAGACATTTCCCTCTTCACGCTATTTGAAATTCCTGCTTACTTTACTCTGTTAACACAGTACTTGACAGACTATATCCATGTGTTTATTTGTTATCTATCTACCCCCATTACAGTGAACGTTTTACAAGGCAGGGAGGTTCCCCTCCTCTCTCCCTCCTCCTCTTCCTCCTATTCCTCTTCTTTCCCATTTTTCTTCTTCCCTCTGTATATCCGCTGCCTAGAATAGTACCTAGACCATGCTATTAATTTATTTATTGGAAAAATGTATAATTTAGGTTTTAGCATTTCTTGGATACTCTTACAATATGTAGGGAAACATTATTTTAATTTTTAATTACTATAATTTTTTTAATAACTAGACTTTAAGATAGCTATGGGCTGTGATGTAAACCATCCAATTCCTCACTCCTAAAGATGCAAACCTGACACTCCATATTTGTTCATACTTTACACTGTACTGTTATTTTTCCACTGGAAAGTAGGACCAGAGAGCATGGACCACAGATAAAGTCTCTTATCCACTTACAAAGTCACTTTATCACTTGTAAAAGTGATAATGAATATTAGAATGTAGTCTGTGTGAAGTATGCAATTACTTTATGAACACATCTCTATAGTTTGAAGCCCAGATCAAGATGAAGGATCATCTGAGAGCAGACAAATACCTCTACAGACCTCCCACAGGACACAGATGTTCTCCAATTTACATACATAGGCTTGCAAGGGACACTCGCAGCTCCTTGGACTGGAGTACTGAGGTTTAAAGTCATGACCATACACATGAAAAGTGGGTGGTGATTGGGCAAATCACAGCTAGGTGCCATGGAAAGTCACGGACAGTTTGCTGAAGGAGAACTCCTGCCACAGACATGTTCCTATTGTTTATCATCCATCTTTGCTTCAGGGAGACCAGGGATATGAAGCAAAGGAAATGAAGCGGATAGACATGCAAGAGCCACATGGCAGCACCAAGATATTGTGACCAAAAGAGTTTGTTCGGTGCCATAGCAACCTTTTCCCAACCAGAGAATATTATCCCTAGTAAGACCAAGTGAGAGGAGACTTTACATTGTTTCATTGTCTACACGTGTTTTCCTTCAGCAATAGCTGTTACTGCATAAGACACCATATAAAAGGATCCAGGAGCATTATGATGCATAAAATCTGGGAGGGGCAGTAAAGGAACATAGCAAAGGCACCTGGAGAATAGACCTTAAAACAGGCAGCATCCAAGGAGGACACAGTGGCAGAGTTCAGAGAGTTCTCTGTTACCTCTAAGATACTATTGGCAATATATTGGCTCTAAAGAAAAGAGCTTAAGAAAGAGATGCAAGAGTTCAAAGAGTATTTAAAACAATTAAGGAAATAAAAAAGAAGCTGGAAGAGCTCAGAGAAGAAGCGAAAGGGAAAGAAACCTTAAAAATTATAAAAATTAGAATTAATAGACATTTTAAAAATGAGGATCATTGTGAAAATCATACAGAAAAAAATAGAAATTAGAAAATATATTTCTATGATTATGGCAGTGAGCATAGACATGAAAACAAGGAAAACTCCAAATGAGGAGTGTTGGTATTCAGAAAGAAGAGAACAGGAGGAAAAATAGGGGGGAAAGCTCAATGATATAATAGAAAAAAAAGTTCCTAAAATAGATGTGAATCTTTAGATCTTGTCCCAGAAAAAAAGTGCACAGAGAGATCAAGGCCGAAATGTACTGTGGGAAGTCACTGAACTTCAAGGTTAAGAAATGATATTATATAGATATCCAATAAAAGCAGGGTGGGGGAAAAGGCATTTAAAAGAGGGAAAATACAGTGTGATCTCAGATTTATCTGAAGCAATGCACACTGCTATGTGATAGGGCAGGAGCCCACAGAATTTCACGGGAAACTAAAGGCTTTGCAATAATTTTAGAATCATCCAATTGGAGGGAAAGAAAGATGTTCTCAAGCGTATGAGAACTAAGGGAAGACAATTACCATGCAGCTTTTCTTAAAACCACTGAGCAGTACCATCACTGCCTTTGAAGTGGAAGGTCGGCCCATACTATAGGAAACAAAGAAACAAGAAACGAGAGGTTAAATATCAGAAAGACGAGAGAATGAAAAAAAATTATCCTTATTATTTATGGATGATGGAATTGCCCACACAGAATAACCAACAGAATCAACAAGCTACTAAAATTAAGAAGAGGGTTCTGTGAGGTTGACAGATACAAGATCCACTCATAAAAACAGTAGCATATTTTTACAATATACACTACTAGAAAATACAGCTAAAATTTAAGATACCATTAACAATAACAATAAAATTATAAAGTATCTGGAAGTTTGAAAAGAATCCACAGGTCCCGTAAATAGAAAATTTTTTAAACCTATTAAAGAACTGAAAGATGGTACAACAGATACACGGTATACTCTTGTTGGAGAACACATAATATTAAGAAAAAAATAATCTTCCCCTAAACAATCTAAAGTTCAATGCAACTAAAATCAGAAGAATTCTAGCCGAATTTTGGGTGGATTTTAGTAAACTCAATCTAAAACTTATTTTAAAATTTCAATAAAAGTTTCAATGACAGCTGGTTCGAAACTGCAGAATAAAGCACAGAGACAGAGGACCCGCAGTAAGGATCAGTAAGGATATTGTTAAAAACAAAGTCAGTAGTAAGTACAGTACGGCACTGGGACAAGGAAAAGAAACTAATAATCATCTATCTTTTTTGTATGATAAAGCTGGTACCTTTAAATCAATTGATAACTATTAATCTGCAGAGTGAATAACGTTAGGAAAATAAACTCACTATATGCTGAAAAAACAAAACTGTATTCCTCTCTATTCGGTGTCTACAAAAAGTGGTTTCAAGCCAAAATGTAAGAATTAAAACAATGAAGTTAAAGTAAATAATGCAGAAAACTGTCATATCTAGGAATGCAGAAGGATGTCTTAAACAGGCCCTGACATAAAGTTACATTCATGGATTTGATGAAAGAAAAATAGGAATTTCTGTTCAACCAAGGACACCATATGCAAAGTTAACAACGACAACAAAATATCCTGAAAGATGCCCGCAGTCTAACACCAATAAGGAAATTACATCTACAATTCCCCCAAATCAAAATCCAACAAAGAAAAGCAATAAATCCCTGTATAGGCAACCCAGTGGAGGAAGAACCTCAAATGCTAGCAAGTTCAAATTCATTATTACTTAGCGAAATTCATATTCAAATAACATTGAGCTTTACTTTAAGCCCTCAGACTGACAAAAACTGGAGTGTCAGCAGTTGGAGGGATGTGGGAATCTGAGTCCCCGTGCAGGACCGATCAAGTTCACACAGCTGAAGTCATTCTGCAGCACCAGCTGGCTAGTTAGACAAATCAATCACATGTCCATCTCTGACTCAGCAACCCTAGGCATAAACTCCTCAGAAACTCTCACGCAGATGCGTCAGGGACCGTACACAAGTGTATCCATCTCTGCGTGGTTAGTAGGACATAACCCAGATTTCCGTGAATAGAGCCCTGAAAATATACAATGTGGAAAAGGTAAGGATAAGGCAACCATGCACTGGGTGGTCTGATTAATCCCAATGTGTGTTGGCTGTCCTGGTACAATTATTAATAGGGCCCTATTTAGCCTCAAAAATGTCTCACTTTGGACAATAAATTACATATACTACTATGCAGAGATAAAAGCACCTAACTAGAGCCCTGCCCTGGTGACTTGGAGCACTGTCCTGTACACCAAAAGGTTGGGGGTCCGATCCCTGGTCAGAGCATATAACTAGGTTTCGGGTTTGATCACTGGTGGGGGTGTGTATGGGAGGCACTAAGGCAACTGATCCCTAGGTCTTGGTCACATCGATGTTTCTCTCTCTCTCTCTCTCTCTCACTTCCTCTCTTTAAGATCAATAAACATATCCTCAGGTGAGGATTAAAAATTGCATTTTCCTAGATGATTCACACAGAAACATGGATCAAACCTAAAAATATCATGTAGGGGGAAGAAGCGACAAAATCATTTAGGTCAATGTCACCTACGCAAAATGCAAGACTACATGTTTTACAAGGAAGCAAACTACTATGCACCAAACACATGAGATGTTCCACAAACACATTAGAATGATTACAATACATGGGGCACTGTGAGGAGGATGAAATTAGGGAGTAAAAAGAATAAATAAAAATAACAATAAAACAATAATAATAATTTTTTTAAAAGAGAGATTCTCTCACGTTAACTAAGAAACAGAATTAACCCATTCTATAAAACTGAGGTCCAAAATGACAGAGGTGGAATGAATCAAAGTAAAACAAAAAAAAAAGGAAAACTGGCAGTAGAAAAGCTTGAATTGAGCATTCTATTAATTTAAATATCCATTACAATTAGGAAACTGTGGGGATTAATATCACCCATCAAAAGGTAAATGTTATAAACCTTATAAAGTAAAATTTAATTATGAAACTAATAAAAATAGTGGTTGGTGGGGTATAAAAGGATAAAAGTGTGATAATTTCCTTCTCTTGCATAGCAGGAAATGAATAAAGTCTAAATTTTAAATAAGTATGTATAATAAGCAATATAATTCCAACTTTAACAAAAATAGATTTACAAAATAAACTTTTTCATTAACTCATCCTTAACTGGATTCTCCCAAGTTCCTATATTTTTTGTGAAGGCCTTGTCTGAATTTCAATTCTTTTACATTATTCAGCTTCTTTTAACTTTACATAAAATTCAATTGAAAAGTTAATATTAAGGTAGTATATATGGTATAATACATTCTAAAGTTATCTTGATTTTATTTTTATCAATCTCTCTCCCTATCTGCCCAGGGCAACATCTAGAATAATAGTAATGATTATATCTGAATGTTTATGTTCATTTTCTTAGCCTTTTTTAATTGTTTAAAGTTTTAGATGCTTGTAACATTTTACAGAAATAATAAAACTATTACTAACAAAACGAGAGAAAAATAGGAAGGGGTGACAATGAGTGGACCCTTCGTCTTAGCTGTTCGTCTAGAAAGTAAGTAGAGATAGGGAAAGAGAATGGAATTCTGTATGTGAAGATTCCCCAGGACCACATATTAATTACCGGAAATTGAAAGAACACTCATTATTCTGAGTGAGATCCCAGTTGTAAAACTCTACCTCCTCTTCCAGAGGTCAGATCTATCCTGTTAACATTTCAGAAAGGCAGAGCCCAGCCAGGGTCTCGCCTTACTCTCCTCTTCATTGCCAGAAAGGCAACGTCACAAGGCAGGATGGGCAGAAACGATGTCAAATTTGTCATTGACAACCAACCACTCTCGATTCTGCTCAGGACACACCTCATTACATTTTACATTAAAAGGTGAGGCTACCCAAAATAGTGCCCATGACTGATGCACCAAATTGCCACACAGAATTCTTCAGCAGAGGCTGCAGTGTGGCGCTCCTTAATGTCCATGGTTATTTGAGTTAAATGAAGTCTGACACGGTCCCACATGGAAATAGTGAGGAGAAACATATTTTTTCAGTCTATTAAATTTAATTCATTGTGTGTGTTTTCCTTCCTTATCAGCAGTTTAAATTAATTTTCTCATTGTCAACAGGCTGGCAGTCTCCCCCATCTTCGAATCCAAGCACACAACATTTGCTAGGACTAGCCCTACCCGCAGGTGTGGAAAGCAACATGTTCATTCATTAGGTCTTAGCAAGGCTCTAACAATTATACAAAATAATTTATCCCTCGGCAATCAGGTACAGCTGTATCCGACTCCTCCTGTCAATTTCCATGTCGGCCGCAGAAATTGTGATGTTCTCAGGAGAGAAGTGATTGGTTTTCAGTTACACAGTTACAGCTGGAAGTCATCTGAAAGCCATCATGCCAGCATATGGATAACCTGAGTGGCAGCGTAATAATATTTGTACGTATCTTACAAGTGCTTACCCAGGACTATGACAATGTAATCAGTTTCACAGGGGACAGAAATAACAGGCCTCTCTCCATTCGCTGATTGTATTGAGCGCTGAAATAATGATCTCTGTCTACATGGACGAGCAGCATTCAGAGGGAAAATAAGCGATAACTGCAAAGAAAGGTTTCTTATCGTGTTTAAGAGATGAATTAATGGCCGCCAGCCTGGGGAGGCGGCCTTCGTGGGAAGTTTCCTCATTCATATAGAGCATGCAGTGTAAACACATTTGCCATTTTTAAATCAGGAACAGCTCCTGGAACCAGAAATTCTGGTTTTGTTTTTGTTTTTGTAAAATTAATATTCATTCCGACATCTCTCTCTGCTTCTTTTTTCCATCTGCAAAATGAGGAAGCTGCTACTTTCAGATTCTTACCCTTTCAGGGTATTTTGAGGACACAGAGGAATAATGTAAAAGTGCTTAGAGCTTTTGCGAGGAAAGTTCCCTGTTAAATCAAACTATTACTATTATTATCACTGCTAACTATGCAGTGGTTTCAAATCTGAAATCTAACAGCTTTTTCAGACATCTGTTATTCAAATGTTATTAAAAAAAAAAACATCATTAGTTAGCTCCCTATTAGAGGTGGGTAAACTGAGACCTAAAAGAATAAGAAACTTCCTCAAGGTCACACAAGGGCAGAGCAGGTAAAGAAAGAAATATCGATTCTGTGTGCCACACCCTACAGGCACAGCAGCAACATGAAACTCCGAGCCATTCACATCAGAAAGAGCCTGAACCAGCAGCTTCAAAGTTTAAAAAAAAAACAGCCAATTACAAGCCCTCGTCCAGTAAATATCTTAGCGAAGCCCTTTGCAGAAAGAATGTGCATGAGCCATTTTTTCCTGCCATTTCCTTAGTTATATTTCTTGTTATGACATATTTTTTTGAGTGTAAATGTGTGAGATATACTTCTCTGTGCTAATGAAAAGGTGTTTTAAAACAGACTCCCAAATTTCCTCATTAAATAACTAGAGGTCCAACCACGGGAAGTTGTCTTGATTCACAATGTATTTTCAGAAGAGACGAAAGCAAGTAACTATCTTCCTGCAAACGAATTTCCCTCGATCCACTGAAATCCACATGTCGTCAGAGTGCTTTGCTGATGTTAGTGCCCGCTGCGTGACAGCGAGGGCTGGAGGGGACTGCGTGGCCAAAAGGCACGTATCGGCAGCAGAGCCTCACGGCAAACTCGACAACACTCAGTTCTAGCCTGTGGAACACTCCTAAGTGAGTTATACTTAGAGAGTTCTTAGAACTCTCTGCCAATCACGGAGCTCCACCCAAAAGGCCTCACTCCTGGAGTGCGGGAACAGCAGTCCCCATCTGGGGCCTGCTTGCTGTTCTTATTAGTGCTTTTTTGTTTCCATGGAAGCCTGCTTCTTCATGCTTTCTTAGATGTTTTTGATAAACTTCAGCCGCAGCCTGCTGATCTTTTGGGGATCCTCCAATGTGATCACACAGGACATAAAGAGGCAGTTACAAAGGAATAAATTTGTTTCACGTTAAAGATATTTTCAGTTGCTCTGGAAGATCATTTAGAAAATTTGGAAACCTGTGCCATCAGGTAGGGCTGGCATTACGTACACCCCGAGGGGAGGCTGGCATCAAACGTTTGTACGCGAGTATACTGCACGGTACAGTGCCTGGGTCAGAGTTCGCTCATCTGGGCCAATAGTTTCCAAAATTAGCCGGCAGAGAAACTGGACTTTGTCATTTATTATTTTGCATTTTACATCTTGCAGTTTCACTTCGAAATTCTAGTGCTATTTTATTACTGTGGCATAAGAATTGTACAACAGAGTTTTATGCATCTCATACATTTTTGTAAGCTATCCGGTGACTACGGAACGTCTTCGATGTTGTGGTCTTACATCACAACATGCTCACAGGAAAGACATCAAAAGCAAACAACATAAAACAAGTCTCGTTACTAAGGGCAAAGGTCACACTTAATTAGGTCAGGTGCCTGGGGTCGAGGCTGATGCAGTGGAGAGCTAAGGTGCCGCCCTGTCAATCTGCACCATAGCCACTTTCCTCCTCGTTCTCTCTCTCTCTCAACATTACCTGTCTGGGCCTCCCTATTTCTAACTCTGTCTCTCTCTGTCACTTGATGTCTCCTTTTCCTGTCTACATCCGAGACCTGCTGAACTCTGGGGGCAACATTCATTGCTAAGCAATTGCTAACACATATTCAGAATCTGCTTCAAATATCTGCAGTTTCCAAGACTCCCCACCATTCATCAGCAACCACAGTCACCAGCCAGCAGAGAGGCGAAATACTGTAGCAGTTACAAGTGGGAGGGGGGCAACGTTTGAAGTCATGCTGCCTGGGTTCAAATCCCACCTCCAGCACTCATCAGCTACATCAACAGTCCCCAGCCTTTTTGGCACCAGGGCCCAGTTTCATGGAAAACAACTTTTCCATGGACCCATGGGTTGTGGGGCGGGGGGTGTGGCTTTATAGCCCGCCACCAGATGCAGCTTAATTGCCACTTGCCACTCACTGAGAGGATTTTGATGTGTGTGAGCAACTGATTTATTATGGCCTCTGTGCAGTCAAAGCTCCCTGCTAATGATAACCTGTACTTTCAGCCTCTCCCCAGTGCTGACATCGCTGCCTCAGCTCCACCTCAGATCATCAGGCAGTAGATTCTCAAACGGAGCTGCAACCTGGACCCCTCGCATGCGCAGTTCACAGTAGGGTCTGTGGTCCTATGAGAGTCTAGTGCTGCTGCCGATCTGACAGGGGATGGAAGCGCAGCCGGTAATGAGAGCGATGGGGAGCGGCTGTAAATGCAGATGAAGCTTCTTTCTCTAGGCTGCTGCACACCTCCTGTTGTGTGGCCCGATTCCTAACGGGCCACAAACTGGTGCCAGTCGTGGCCCCAGGGCTGGGGACCCCTGAGCTATGTGACTCTGGGGCAAGTTACTTAAGTTGGCCGTGTCTTAGCTCATCTTCTGAAAGGGGGGAATTATAGTAGCAGCTCCTTCATAAGGCTTTGGAATCATTAAATGTATTTATAGATATAAGGTATTTAGCACATGGCATGGCAAATAAGCACTCGATGAATGTAAGTTATTGTTATTATCCCAACTGCCCTGGCTCTACTACCCCACTCAAGGTGGTTTCTTCCCTGCTCTAAAGCACACCATGCTCACACAGGTGCTCCCCCAGCACCGATCCCCATCCTACCAGGCCGGGATGTCTTCCCCACGGTCCCAGTTACAAATGCCGCACTTCCTGGTAGGCTCACGTCTGCCAGGAGTTCGTCCTGGGATAGGTCAGGTCATACGATATCCCCCTACTTCTTCTGTGTACCACACACCCTCTTACAGTCTTTCTTTGTTAATTAGATCCTCTGCTATGTGGTCCTCTAATTGTTTTCCATGTATTTATATATGTTATCTTCACGGCTAAACACCAGCACAGGCCCCGCCCTCTGGTAGGACCCAACGAGCAGATGCTGACCAATGGGAGTTTCAAACAGGGGGTGATTCATTCTTTCGTGAACATCCTAAACAGGTGGAGAAGTTGCTGCACATGTAACAAAATAAAAACGAAGCTTTCCAAATTTTCTCTTTCTTTTCATTTCATTTGATCTTAGCATTTAGAAACCAAGCTAGGCCTGCAAGAAGGGTTTCCAATCTTCATACCAAATATACACAAAATGAAGCTCACTAAAGCCCATTTAAGATAAAAAGCTGTTTTGTGAACAATGTAAACAGTAGGTAGAGTTAGTCACGTGCTTTCGCGATTTAGGTCAGTTACGCTCCAATTGCAGTACACTGGCTGAATTAGGAATTCCAGCTCCAGGGAGGCGGTTCTCACTAGTCCCGCCGCTCTGCAGGGGAGGCTCTGGGATCCACGGCTCCGTCAACACCAGAGGCTTTGACAGTTAGCGTAATGCATGTCAGAGTGGCTTTTCCTCGGGGAAATCACGGTTTGTGCGCCCACACTAAGGATGTTAGAACTGGGTTCGCACTGATGTTCGACAAGATGGTTTGGCTAAAAGACTTGAGCAGGATCCCCATCCGCCAATAAACAAGGTGTAGGAACCACGAGGCCTGCACCATGCACCTCATCACCTGCACCATGAGGGCCAGGGCATGTTCCTGTTTCCAGCCATGGTACTTGAAGGCCTCGGGTGGAAAAAGCTACCTGCAGAAACTGCTGTGGAATCCTCCCTGGGGGATGCTGTATGTCTTCTGCCAGTGACTTTCTAGCAAGGTCATAGTTGCGGCCCCTAAAAGAATAGCGATCTGAGACTTCAAATTGACAGGGGCAAGCTGTCTATCTGCTTTCTCCCTGCTTGCTACTAAATAGGTTCTTTAAATAATAATTGTAGCCCTGGCTGGTGTGACTCAGTGGATTGAGTGCTGGCCTGCAAACCAAAGGGTCGCTGGTTCGATTCCCAGTCAGGGCACATGCCTGGGTTGCAGGCCAGGTCCCCAGTAGAGGGTGGCACACACTGATGTGTCTTTCCCTCTCTTTCTCCCTCCCTTCCTCTCTGTCTAAAATAAATAAATAAAATCTTTTTAAAAAGTTACCTTTGCAATAAATAAATAAATAAATAAATGTAAAAATGTTCATTGGTGAGAAAATGTCAGGAGGGATACAGTATTTTGAACCACTTCCCTCTACAGGTTGAAATTTTGTATCTGTTCCCAAGTAGAGTGTGCAAAACTGCTGAGCGAAGGAAAAGAACGTGATAAGAATGTACACACACGTGGACAAGGCAGGATATCCTGGCCCTTTACTAACCAGAAAGCTGTAGAAACAAAATCAATCAATCAATCACCTAGTATTCACTGAGTGCCTGCTAGGTGCCCAGAATTGTTAAGCTACAACACATGAGAAATCAGCATTTCAGCTATCACCTGAAATAAATCTCGAATCTGGTCAGGAGTCATAAGCTAACTGAACACCGCAGTCTACACAGTGAGGTTAGCATACCTGAGGGTTGACAGAACATTGTTATTTATTATTCCAGCTTTTCTTGAGAGGGAAAAGTTAGATATCTGTCATACAGAACCTTAACAAACAGTCACAATTTATGGGCCAAATATTTGTTTGCAGGTCTAAAGAAAGAAGAAAAATGTAGAACACATTTAAGTAAGAGTATAAGGAGCAACATGACTTATGTCTCATTTTCCTTGAAAGTTTGCTTCACCCAACACCACAATTTTATCCTAGGCACAAAAGTTTTGTGGTATGTGTGTGTCAAAGGCCAAGTTCCCAAATTGGATGAAGTCCTAATCCTTTGAATACATTCGACTGAAATCATTTGATGCTTTATAGGACTTTAGGTTCCTACATTCATCAGGATTTCTTAGCATATCAGAAGAACAATAGATAAACTAGAAAAACAATGGACCATGTACTGTATGATGTGTTATTCTTGTATGTATTGGGAAAAGGCGGCATGTCAGGTGGACAGAAAGACCCCGAGCTTTCCCGCAGAGCTGAGTTCATATTGGTTCATGGAGCACTCACTATGGGCCAGGCTTTGCTCAAAATGCTTGGAATATGTTAGTCCTTGCAACTGCCCAATGCAGAAGGTCATCGGTGTTAGCCCCCCTTATAGGTAAAGACACAGAGCACAGCAGTTACATAATGTGACCAAGGACAGCAGCTGATAAGAGGCAGTATGTGGAATTTGGACCCAGAGAGAATTTGGTTCCAGAATCCACTCTCTTAACCATAACACCCACTCAGAAGATGTAATGAAGGTTGACATAAAAAGGCATTATACAGTAGTAAGCACTCAATATATTTTACAATATTTCCCCTTATTCAGAAACCAATGTCATGCCTATGTGTATTCAAAGTACAGACACCCTTCTGTTTCACAAACAGACCACTAGGTTCCAAACAGCAGCAACATAGGCACAAGGCACTAATGACGTAATCAACCACGGGCATCCAAACTTGATGGATGTGGGTTTGGACCTCTCTCTCTTTCTCCTTCCCTTTTTCATCATCCCTGGGAAGACATTTTATAGTCAGAGAATATGTGGGCTCTGCTTTTTCTGTCTCTATCTCCTCTGACAATCCCCCCCCCAACTCAAACTTTCACTCTGCCAAAGAAAAATGGACATCACCTTGACATGTCCTAAGCTATAACACATTTCAGAGGTGGCGGAGCCTACAATTGGTGAAAGCATTTAAATATGGCCTCAAATTTTTCTTTTGCATGCCAACTACAGTTATGTCTTATGGCTCTAATACTATTCGACTGCTGTATTTTAATAGATTTCATATTGATCTAGAAGAATATCATTAAATCTATGAATAGGAACTTTCTACCAGGGGTATCCAACCTTTTGGCATCTCTGGGCCACACTGGAAGAAGAGTTATCTTGGGCCACACATTAAATACACAAACACTAATGAAAACTGATGAGAAAAAAAAAAAGGGTTTTAAGTAAATTTACGATTTTGTTTTGGGTCGCATTCATAGCCATTCTTGGCTGCATGTGGCCCACAGGCCGCAGATTGGAACACCCCTGCTAGACAGCACGCACCACTGAGCACTAGCCTATTAAATACGGGGGCTTCTCATGCCGTTCCAGGACGGCAGGCAACTTGTTGATGTGTTGTGAAGGCACTCACCCTGAGCAGTGGCTGTCACTAGGGGTCCCTGTCCTATAACTTGTGGTTGGTCAAAACAGTGTATCCAGCGGTCACCACCCTCTCTCATCTGGATGACCACAACAGCCTCTACCTGTGACCCCCTCAGTCTACCCTCCGCACAGCAGACACGGGGATACTTCTAAAACAGAATTCTGCTCACAGGAACACACCCAAGAACACGGAAAACATACATCCATACAAAACCCTGTGCACGAATGTTCACAGCAGCATTCTTCATGATCGCCAACAGGTGGACACAGCCCAAGTGTCCACCAAATGATGAGTGGACAAACTACGGTATCTCCATACAAAGACATGTTATTTGGCAATAAAACGGGATGAAGTACTGATATACATTACCACATAGATGAACCTTGAAAACCTACAATGTGGATGCTAAATGAAAGAAGCCAGTAACTAAGGACCACACATTGTATGATTTCATTTACCATATTTTGCCATGTATAAGGTGCACCCACATTTTGGCCCAAACTTTCAGGAAAAACATCTTCTATTACAATTTTTTATTTATATTTAGAAACAAAACCGTGTATCATATTCCAGGGTATTTATTTTGCATACAGATATCATTATTGCTTTCTAGAGTTCACTTTCAACACAGAAACATAAAAGAATTAAAAGCATTTATATAGATACTGAATTAGCACTATCCACGTATCATGCACATCCTTATTTTTCCCTCAAAAATTTAGGCAAAAAGTGCACATTATACACGGCAAAATACAGTACATGGAAGAGTCAACACAGGCAAATCTATAGAGACATTCAACATGAAAAGACATGACAAGGAGCAGAAAATGCGCAAACCAGTTAAGCCCCAGATGGATTTTCATTTTGTCTGGCATCTCATCTGGCTGGCTGGTAAAACTGGAGAGGGTGTGGGAGCAGGCACGTCTCCTTCTGCACAGCCTCTCCACGAGGCTCCTTTGTCAGAAATACTCTCCAGCAGTCAGATCTCTGACATGGCAGCTATCTTCCAAGAGCAAGAAGACCCGAATGTCACATCGGCCACATTTTATTGATCAAAGCCAGGGAGAAGGCCAGTCCATTTAAGGAGAAGAAATAAAGACTCCCCCTCTTGATGGGTAAAACAAAGAAGAAAGCGTTGATGGTTCCCATCTTTGGAAACAGGATCACAGAACTTTATAGAGTAATTTCTAGGAACATCATTCTCTCTCCACAGCCTTCACTCCATTCCCCGGAAAAATGCAATTTGTCCAAAGTCAAATATGAAATGAATAACAGGGATAAAATGTGGCCATTGAAATCAGGGGTAGAGCATTTAGGAATGGGATAGAAAGAATTTTAGGTGTAATCTGATTAGAGCATAGCCCTGTCCTTTACTGTGATGAGTGCTCTCATTGGCTCATTGCCCTTCCTCCTCACCCTCTTCCTCTACTGCGGTCCAAACAGCAAAGCAGTCCTGGGACCACCTCCCACTCGGGAGTCCCTCTGCCTCTGCCCATTGCCCCTGGATGTCCCAGTTAACTAAGAAGGCTCAGCCAAGGACATCTCGACTTGGAGCAGGGTGCTCACTCCTGCTGCGGGTCCAGGCCTCGTGCTGAAGAAGTGAGAGAAACCACTGCCCTGGTCATGAGGATAGCAAGCATTTGAGAATAAGCCTAAATCTTAATGAGTTAAAAAAGAAAGGTCACATGCTTTGCTATGTGTGTATATTTTCACAAATCCATTCTTAGAGGTATGCAAGAGGATGTATTCAAGAATACGAAAATTCAAGTCTTGGCCACACATTTGCACAATACCAATTTGTAGTCCTGTGAAGTCATATCAGTTACCCTACCCCTTCCTCTGGCCAGAATAATATTAGAGTCTTCACTAAAAGTGGCTCTTTAAGTAAAGTGGTGATATGTTCTTTTCATTAAGCTCTTAATAATCTCAGATTGAACGGGACTAAAGAAGTCACTAAGGAAAGCCATCAACAAAACAAAAACAATCCCTCCACTTATTCTGTGGCTATTTTCCTCATCAACTCTTTCCACCTAAGGTGGAAAACCACAGGCTCTCAGTGTTTAAGGTACTGTTAAAATTCTAAGGAGGAAACAGTAAAACAATAGTGTTGTCTCTTAAGAAAGGCTGTTAGAAAATGTTGGCAGTAGGGGAACAGCTAACTAACCAAAATCAATACAAAAATAAAAAACTAAAATAAAATAGGAGGAAAACTTCTTACAAGTGGCAACAGCCCTCATAACAAAAATTCTTATGATAAGCATCCCCTACATCAGCATTGAAAATGAGGGGCTTTCTCATTTCATCAACAAATTCTGCATCAATAAATGCTTGAATTTATTTAATAAGAACTGGGTATGACATGCGGAAAAAACAGTAAAATCTTCCTTCAAGTGATTGTGGAAAGACACAGCATAATATCAGTCAGGAGGAGGGAAAAAGATGTTAACACTGAATGAGAAGAAAAGCAGCCAGGCAGCTGTGCGGGGAGGTGGGGAAGAAGCAGGAATAAGGACATGAGGAATGGGAAGATTGACGTAAAGTAACCAGACACACCACTGCATGCAGCAAACTCGATTTGTCCTTAGGGCAAAAATATTCCCAATTATTCCTTACAATGCTCTATACCTTAAGTGTTAACAGAGGTCTCAAAGAAAGGACTCCCAGCAATACTAGTCATGCTGAAGCAGAGATTATTAGGACCAGAAACAACACAGAGGTCATCCCATTACCTCTATGTAAATACCCCGTACAAATGGGGTTCCGCCAGTGTATGCGCTAGGGTATGTGCTCAAAAGCATACTGTCTACTTTTCCTCATCCTCCCTGTGAATGTGTGTATGCGTTTTTGGTGATTCTGAAGCTTGATGCTGCAGAATTTCCAGGGGTGCTTGATAAAAATGCTAATTCCTACACCCTACCTATCTTTAGAGATTGTCATGTAGTAAATACATAGCAGTTCCAGGAATTTCTAATTGCAATAGGCTCCAGGTTATTCCGACACATTACAAATGGTGAGAATCATTGGCGCAGTGGAAAGGTTTGAACAGAGATTAAGGACAGTGTGTTTGAATCCTGGGTCTGAACGAAAAGTTTTTATGCAATGGCCATGAGATCTTAAGTCACACAGACATTTTGAAAAAAATTATAATAGTACTTACTCCTTATATTTGTCTAAAAATGTGACATGTTGCTATTCATACATTAATAAATCATATTTCTCATAACTTTCTACTGCTGCCTCTCTTTTTATCATTCTACCAATCTGATTTCCAGCACACCATCTGAAGTTAAAAATGCAAGGCAATTTAAAAAAAAAGGCAGAGAGAAAATTTATCCTTTTTTCAGAGCTGTTTGGCAAAGCAAAACCACATTTAATATTTTGGTACAGAGGAAACTTAATTCAGTTCATAAGTTGTAATATTAACTTTTTCCCATCATTATAAAGGTTAAGAGGGTGACATTAATTTTTATTTAAACTGATGAGTGCCAATATGACTCTGAAGAAAAGTCACCCCACACAGCCTGCGCCACATACTGCCAGAGAGAAAGATGGTAACACCGATCTTATTGTGAATAATAAATGCAATCATGAACAACTTTAAACCCTGTAAAACATTCTTAAAAACTAAATGACTACCACTACTTGGTATACAGGGTGGGGCAAAAGTAGTTTTGCAGTTGTTCATGTGGAAAGTAATGCCACAACTAATGAACAATAACAATCTATGCTTCATGTACTCACAACTGTAAACCTACTTTTGCCATACCCTTATATGAAACAAAGTGCTCTACTGAGATTTTTCTGATATAAAGATAGAGGTGCCAGAAAGTTACTTTGGAATCCTTGAGAGAAACATTGAGGAATATGAGTGCAGGAATACCCAGAGTCATCAAGGTAATCTCCCTCAGAATGGTGACCTGCCTGGGAAATCAGTAGAAATAGACCTTCAGTGTTTTAAGAACAGAAACAGAAAAGCGGCCCGATCTCCAGGTACAGATTTCCAGGGAATTAAGAAAACAGGAGATCTTGGGAAGCCCTGACCTTGGGAAGTCAAGTGAATGGCATCATCCTCAGAGCACAGCTCTGAGAAATTAAAGTTGTCTTCACTCACAAGTCAACATTGGTGGAGTGCCATTGGCCAGCGAGGAGAGGGGAATTAACAGCATCTGTCATAGCAGGGAGCATGATTTTGTCCACAGCCACCCAACTTGGCAGCTACAAGCAATGGCACTAGCAAACTGGAGAGGATTCAATCTCTCCTGTCTTATAATGGAAATTGAACTGAACGTTCAGCCCCCGTTTGGACTGGATAAGCCCTTAGGTTTCATGGAAATTTTTAAGAGAAAAAAGGATCCCCAAACGGGAAACTACTGTACTTCCTTTCAATATAGAAGAAGACTCAAATCAATTTTAATTTGTATCTTAAAGTCATGGAGGAGTTCAAACTCATTATATACCCACACATATGTATTAGGTTCTCAGGAAAGGCCATTAGTCAAAGAAAAATTAAATTTCCCTGTTAGGAATGGTGACGATACCTTGGGACTGATCATCTATCTGTAGACATGAGGACTAAAAATTCTGAAGGAAGATGAGAGATGCAGAATGTCCCCAAAGGCTAAGTGCTCAGCTTACTAAGGAGACATTGAAGGCTACGCACCCTAACACAAGACTAGGTCAGGGACAGGGAGAAAGATGCCTCTGGGACAGAGTAGAATCCCATAATAGCCCTAAGCCCAGGCTCTCAACAACTGTTCCTTAACAGAACAAGTTGTAAAATAAAGTAAGATGCTAGGCTCTCCAAAGTGGGCAGGAAGAACTACAATGCTGTCCAGTCACTATAGAAACAGTGCTGCTGCCCAGGGAATGTGAAGACGTAGCAGCAAGAGCAGCCAGAACAAACCAAGTCCCTGGAGAATGTGGACTAGCCAACGCCAAGGCCACCTCCGTGAAACAGGAGTTAAGATGCAGTGGCAGTGCTCGGCGGAGTAACGATAGCCAAAAACAAGCTGACCTACCACAATCCACAGGTAAAGAGAGGAAAAGAGAAAACAGGTTTCATCCTCAAGAACATAAAGGAATCTTTGCGAAGGATAAATGGGGGGACCCCTGGAGTCATTAAGGTAACTTCCCTCACTAGGGCAGCCAGAATTGGAGCCCCAATAGGAAACTTTGGGTTGAAACTAGGTCAGCCCCCCTCATTTCACACAAGCTTTTAATTGTTCTGTTGGGTATAGACTTAGAAAGTAAGAGTTTAATGATATCTCTGTCATACCTGGGAGGTATGATGCCTCCTGAGCTGCTGTAAAGATTAGCGTAAATGACCCAGCAAACAGTAGCCTTCATTCCCAAGGCCACACTTTCACAGTATTAGGCAGCCAGGCTGACACAGGTACATGTTTGCTAAATATGACTAATTTACTGACAACCAACGATCTGGCCTCTGAGGATCACATGCTAGCAACACGGGAAGCAGAAGAGCTACGCAAGAAGGTCCATTTGCGGTTGTCAGAGAGCAGTGAGATTTTCAGCTCTGGACAAAACATGTATAAGAGATTTTCAGTTCAGTTAAACTCAATTAATGTTTATGTGCCACATCCAGCTAACTAGGTTCTGAGTACTCCCAAAGAAGTAAGAGACAAGGAAAGAAAAAGTGAGAATATAACTTGGGTGACTATTGAGTGTTTTATCCAGTTACTGGCTAGAAGTTAGAATGAGGGATGGCTTGAAGAAGATGTAAGATGCATTGTTTGTTTATATTGACTACCTGGGTGAGGAGAAGAGTTGGGGTAGTGCCGTGGAAGGCTTTATTAATAAACATTAACTATGATTCATGTTGTTCTATGAATTAATTCTCTGGGTAGGAGACAATAAGCAAGTGACAAAAAAAAAGTTATCCAGGAGATCCCTGAGACACGCCTACCAGCAAGAGTGGCAGGAGCTGAGGGATCTGGAAAGGACAGCAAAATGAGCTAGGGCACGATGGCCAATCTCATTAAGGGTTTATTTGGCAAATAACCGAGCCTGGAAGAGGTCACGTGTACATGGGTTGGCTAGCAGGAAATACTGCTTGCAGCTAGGGCATAACTTACCGTGAGAACCGGTGGGGCACACATGCCTTTCCGTGTGCAAGCTAGAAATGTAGGCAGGTGCTGGCAGATGACCCATGAATGAAAAATGTCTCATTGAGGGGCAGCAACTGGGAACGCCCCCCTTCCACTGCCTTGCTTCGCTCTGTCTTATAACCATGTGCCATATACCAGGACTGTGCTAAGTATTCATGCGCATTAATAGTGTAATTATAAAGGTACTAATAACCCTGCAACAGGACAATCCCCTTTCTCCCTTTGAGAGTAAACCATCCCTCCACTCTCACCACTATTTTATCAGTGCTAGTCTGAAGTGTGTCCTCCCGCCACATTTCCAACCTGCCACAGAACACTGACGCATTGATCACGGGAAGAAATACCAGATGGCAGGCATAAACGGCTGTGGGGGCAACTTTCAGCAATAGTCATGACTATTCTTTTAGCTTTTCAAGATGGGTTTAGTTAGCAAAAAAAAAAAAAAATGGGTAATTCCCTCAAATAAATGGAATCTCTTTTGAACTTAACTAGCTCTCGAGTACAATATTTGGATTGACCTGGGTCTTCTCCAGAACTGGTCCAAGAAGGTAAATTATGTTAAGAACTTAAGTCCTATATTTCATTAATTATATTATATTATTATTATAGATCATATTATATCACACAATGGTAAGGACTCCGAACGGCTTACAAGCTGTCATGAGCCACGCGCTCACGTCCTAAATACACAGGAGCACTGAGGGTCCTTATGTGGTTCCACATAGATGGCTACTCCAGGCTGCCCAGCTGTCTTTCAGTACTGATGCTAGGACACCAAGCAGCGCAATATGCTCCAAGGTTTCAAGCAGCAGAGCATGACTGCGTTGATACAATAATAGAAACAGCATGAGGTTACCTACACGTTTGCCCATGACCCTGCCAATGGTGTAAGAAGACCTATATTGAATGGATTACCACTCTGTGGATATTCTGGGGAGATCTATTTATAGACCAGAGGATACTGATGGGCCAATAAAACATGTCTCTCAAGTGACATCATAACCCTGAACTGCAATTGTTTGGTCCTTGAAAAGACAGTCTGTCACCATGTCATTTAAATATCCTCAGCATTTCCAGCACTATAACACATGTATTAATATTTTAAGTGCATTCTTAGTCCGGTCAATGCAAAATAGTTGGCTCATAAATCTTTCAGCATTATAATATTGTTTAGAGTTGAGCCATTGTAATACTCTTAAAATTCTGCCCTGCACACTTATTTTTATTTATGACCCTTACAATACATAGAAAATATTTGTTTCCGGTGGACTCTTGGCAACAGTTGCACGTTCAGTCCACTCTCTGAGGTTTGGATCGGTGTGGCCGTGTTCCAGTCTCTTCTTCTGGAGTCCACCACGCACACACAGGCCAGATGCCCTTATTCCGTTGTATACTGTCAACATGTAACGGTTCTAGAATTAAGATTCTGAGTCTGAACTAATTATGGATGTTTTCCTACTGAATTAAGCTCAGCTGCTGCTGAATTCAAATGTTTTAAGGATCTAACTCCATAAGCTGGTACCATTAATTTTAATTATTGCCTTATAGAACTGAGAGACCTAATCCTCAGAAATTTAATATACAGGGGTGAGCAAAAGTAGGTTTACAGTGGTAATACAAATATATAATACAATAATTAATAAATAATAAGAATGAACTGTTTTGCATACACACAACTGTTCATCTACTTTGGCCCCCCCCACATGTGTCCCTATATGAGGCTATTTAATGCATCTCTGGGTGTCTTTTTGAACACACAAAGGAAGGTGCAGAGTTGAGTATGAGTGGAAGGGCTAAATGGAGCCAATTTGCTCTACATAAGAAAATAGAGTGCAATTTATTCTTGCATATAAGAAGGAAGGAGGAGCAAAAGTGAGAAGAGAGAAAAAATATTGGCTGAGTTACATGGAGGAGGGCATATTAATAATCCTATGTGATGGTATAATTCTACAATGTGGTGGTATAAATGTACACTTTCCCCCAAAATCGACAATGCTGCAAACACATAGGAAGAATAGGAGTGTATGTGTGTGTGTGTGTGCACCTGTGTGATTTAGACAAGTTAACACCAGCGCCTGGCACTTGGAAAACTGTTAAAAAATGTTAGCTCTCATCATGGTTCACATTAATATTATTTACCATTCATAAAGCTGCTTAATGATAGAGCCACAATATTACAGTACACAGAAGCGGTGCTATTAAAATGATGGGTTTCTTCTGCAGCCATACCACCCCGAACACGCCCAATCTCATCTGATAAAATGACGGGTTTCTTTTAGAACACAAAGAAAAAATATTGAAAAAAATTTTCACCAGGAAATGCAATGAGCTAGCTACTATAACTAAAAACAAAATTTAATTCTAAGTCTCGTAGTTGGTAATCAAAACTAGAAACACATTATTTTGATTTTTTACTAATTTGAGAAAAATATATGTTTGCATACACAGGAAAAAAAATCCTGGTACAAAAAAATCTCACAAGTTTATTGTGTATCTTGATGAATTAAGAGCCACCTAGTAACACGAAGAGCTATTTACTAACGGTAGTTTGTTCTGTAAGTAGTCATTTTGCTATAAAAAGCCCGGATAAAAGCTGAGATATAACATTAAATCATAACTCCGAAGGCAGTTCTTTGGGGACGAAAGCTAAATAGAGGCTAGAAATGCTATTTCCTTTTACTTCAGTGATATAAAGATGCATCTCAGAGAACCTAAAGCAATGGTTTGGTTAAGATGTCCATCGTTAGATCATTTATTATTTTTCGTGAATATTTCTGCGTGTTACATCCTTTGCTAATGTGCCTCCTCGGTATGTAAGGCACACGCACTCCCAAGACCACACATTCTGTCTTAGACATGGAGCACCACTACGCCTATGTTCTTGAAAATCTTCGTATCTGTTTTCTCCAAGAAGTAAAAATAAAATGCTTTATAAGGATTCCAAAATTTTGTTGTCAAAGATTAAACCTATCTACATGTACTAAAAGTCACATTGATATGGAAACATTAGAAGTAACCAATAATATGGTTGTAATTACATGTGTGCTCTATTTTGTTGAAAACACTTACCATGCAGATCGATGATAGTGATTATTCACATGATAAAAGATGATTTGATCAACAAAGGTTTCGTGGCCCATATTCGTACTTGCCAAGTGCATTTTCCTTACCTTTATAAATAGCAAACCACGTGATGGAGATGAAGATGGAGAAAACAAGAAGCTCAGCTTTGAAAACACAAGGCAGCATTGCCAATGGACATTCAGTCAGAAGTTACAATGGAAGTCAATGGGGAATGATGAACCAATATACAGTCTAATGCTCAGGAATCCATCTCTCTCACTAAAGCATCTTTATGGACAAACACCTACACACACTCTCAATAACATCATATACTGTATGTCATTAATAATTTAAAGATTTCATCATAGAAGCAAGCTAAGAGGCATTAGTTTCCAAGTTCAGGGACATATTCTCAGCATATTAAAGTACAGCAGTGGAACAGACAAATAACTTTTCCCACTAAATATCAGTAAAGCACAGAATATAAGCAGCAGAGTTGCCCTTCCTTACCTGTATGGACAGGAGAGAAGCAGCCGGGTTTACAGGGTCCACCCGCATCCAAAGAGAGGAAGCCGAAGGAGGAGGGAAAAAAAATAGATACAAAGGATCATTTTGGGTAAAACTCAAGTATGGGTGACAATAAAATGAAACTTTTACAAAGGAAACCATTGATTACCTATGCAGAAAGCATCTAAATTATATGGGCTTGTTCAGTTAAGTCATTTTTTCCTGACAACTAAACTTGAGTTCATTTGACTCTAATGCAGTTCATCTCCCACACTGGACACTCTCAGGTGGCACACAGCTGTTTCTACTCACAACGACACAGGTGCAAAACCAGTCTCACATGTGGAACATGATTCAGCAACATAGAAAACCTTAGCAGCCACATGGAACAGGCCTACGATATCGATGAACATACATTCAGCTGCAGAGAATCTGTAGTTATGTTCAAAATCACACGGAAACATGATTAGAAGCGAAATGTGAATAGTGTAGATGTGACCCTGCATCTAAGTATTCGCTCCACTTTTTTAAAATATTGATTTTATCTCTAAAAGATGCTGAAAGCCAATGCTAAGAGCCATGGTGGGTAGACACCAAACACAGTGCTTGCTCACGGCCCTTTGATACCTAATATTCTGCATGAATGTGATGATCCTGTCACATAAATAGGTGGAAATGGAGACCACCCAGTAGTTCTGAACTGAGACGACCAAAAGGCTGCCCGGACACCCACCACCAGGAAGGATTAGTTCCTGTTAAAATTCAACTTTTTTACTTCTCACATTTAGAAATGACATTGAAGCACAGAATCTTTTCTAAGATTAGTTAGCACTCACCGGTCAAGCCTCTAAGGCAACGGTTCACAACTCAAAACCAATGTCACCTGAACCCGTGCTCTAGGAAACTTCAAATACCCCCATGCAGTCTTGCCTTCCTAAGTCATAGAGCTCTGTTACAGTTTTCTGATGTTTTCATTTTCTTAACCGTTTCATTTCATTTTTGGGGGGAGAGCAAAAATACATCCACACAAAAGGACTCAGACTTCTCTTTAAGAACAAAGAAAATTCAATTCTGATGTGTTCGAGTCACTTCACAACAAACTGACCAAAACCGACGAGGGTCCAACCTTACTTACCACCTTATCCCTTATTCAATGTACATGGATCCCTTCCAGGTAACGCCTCAAGTCTTTCCCAGTCACCCCAAATCTTTATCCAACTGTTGCCAGATTTTGCATTCCCTAATCAGGAAATTCTGCCTCTTTGTAGAGTCTGACCCGATGGCATTTTTGCTGCTGAACACCAGCCATCCCAAGGTCCTAGCCTTACAGCTGGGGACATCATAGATCAGACAGAGGCTGATCTATTGAAATCCAGGCTCCCGGCCACGGACGTTCATCACCTTGTGCCTCTAATCCATCTACCCCAAGGTCCTTCCTGCACAGAGGATTAACCAGGAAGTGCGCACATTTCTCAAAGGAGTTTGAGAGCTATAAGGTATCTTAGACAGTATCAGCTGGGTCAGAACGACTCTGTATGTGTTCATAACACTAACGCTAATTCTGCCAAGTCTCTCCTTCATTTTACTAAAAAACATTTTTTACCTTTCCAGCACAATTGATATTCAATACTATATTAGTTTCAGGTGTACAGTATGGTGGTAATTAATCGTCCAGTGTTCCAGGTGCTCTGTCAAGCACTAACGTGTAAAAAAGATACGAGAAGAAAAATCTTCTCTCACGGACGCTCATATCTCGAGTGAGACATATTTATGAGACAATGGCCCACAGAGATACACAGGAATATCATGTGGTGAGTGATCGAACAGTGAGCCAAAGAACTATACACTCCAAATTTCTCAAGTTAAATGTATTTCCTAATTCTGAGAATATAGTTCATCCCTCCTTAACTACGAAGTTGAACATCTCTTTTAAAAATAAAAATCTGGTTGTGCCCCAATCCTTACTGAAAACGCTTCAGCCACTTGAACATGACCCAGCATGGATGGTCTACACAGACCTCCGTGGGCGCCCTGCGTGTACCCACCACTCCCTCCTCGCCCTGAGCCACTGCAGCCTTGTCCTCTGAGCTGCAAAGCGCTGCCCTCCTTTCAGCCCCTCAGAGATGCCAGATGCTTCCATCACTGGGCCTCTGCCCCTGCTGTTTACTTTTCGTGGAATACTCACCTTTACAGCTCCACCTCTCACCTGAGTAATTCCTACTCGCCCTTTCGGATCTCTGGGCTCACTTCTTCTATGAATGCTATACCCTCAAGAGCTGGCCAGTTCTGTGGTGAAATGCATTCATAAAACCATATTCCTGTCCTTCAGAATTTAGGTCTCGGTTTGCTTTTATACTTTCATTAGCATGATTATCTCATTAATGACTAAGTTCCATGAACTGGAGACTACATTTGCCTCTGCTTACTAATGTTATCTTCAGTGCCAAGTGACTGGCGTGTGGTAGGTGCTCAATAAACACCATTTATGATCACATACATCTATTATTGATAGAGTAGCAGCCTCTTCTGGTGTATGGCATGCTAAAAGGTAATGCTACAGAAAAAATAAACATTTGTTGGGGAACATCAAAGAAGTCAGAAAAAAGTAACTCGTATTTAAGGCACAGGCGTAAACATTGTTTTCTATTTAACAATTTTTCCTATGGTCTCCTTTGAATATAATTATATCAACAACCAAAAGGAGCATACCTATGCGGACTAATCTCGCTGTTAAGTTTTATGCTTTGCCATAGATTCCAGTTTTACCTACTTCCTTACATTTAATGATTGATGGAACTGGTTGTGAGGAAAGACCATTACTTGTGGGACTGAAGGAAAGTCATTTTGAAAGCTGCTCAGGATCTAGACAGATTAAGCTGCCTCAGCCCAGGAAATGACCTTAATCAAGTCATTAGATTGTTATGGGCTTCCAGCTGCACAGCCAGCCGAGGAGCCCAAATGAAAAGTTAGTCCCCCTAGGACAGACAGTGCTCTATCCAAGTGGAGTTTCGTGGAAAATAAAAAGAGGAATAATGTGAATCCTAAGTTATTGAAAAATATTGCCCTATGAGCATCACGTACACTGTTTGGTTTCAAGGAGCCAGATTTGAAAGCTAATGACCTCAGTATCCTAACCAGCCTCTCCGTCAGTCTCCACCGGGAGGGACTGTGAAGAAAGCAGATTGACAGACCAGACTAATGAGCCTGCATCTGCCCCCCGAGAAAGGACCCTGAAGATCAGTGGTGGAGGTAACTAGTAAATATCATCACTGGGGTGGGAACAAATAACTCTTGGGTTGTTATTCATCGGAATATTTATACAGCGGCCACACCGCAGGAGAGGCACTGTGAACAGCGTACTGGAAGACAGGAAGGGAGAAAGAGAACATTTTATTGAAACTTTCAGCAGTCGTAAGGGATTCTCCCCCATTTGTATTCTTACATTTTGGGACTTGATGAGCACAGAGGGTGGAGGTCTGAGAGCAAGGAAGTGAGTGGGACACAGAGAGAACAAAGAAAGGAAGAAAGACACCAAGGTGAGCGAGGTGAGAGCACAGCCAGAGAGGGAGAATTTGTTTAAATAACTAGTTTCCCTTCAGAGCTCGTCCCCTAGTGAGTTCCAGTTTCCTGGGCACTGGGCGCACACTACTGTGTCCGGCCCCTGTGACACAGACCAGACCAGGATTGCGCCCAACTGTTCTTTTCTACTCCATCTCCTGAGACTCAGAGAGGATGCAAGTTGCCCGAAGTCCCAGACCCAGCGGCGAGGCAGGGAGTGTCTGCACGGTGTTGCTGACAGCAGAGTGCATCCTGGGAGGGCAGACAAAGCAATTCCACGTTTGCGGGTTGGTAGAGAGTGAGCCTGTGTAACTACTGGTACTCTACCAAGCCTCTGGGGAAAGCAGAGCCGCTTCTGGCCAAGGAGAAACCCTTTGAGTTTTGTTTTTCTACTCCTAACTTATTCTATCAGCAATTACTGTAAGCCTGGTATGAGCCTACCCTAGAGAAAAGCGGGCTCTGAATCCTCTCTAAATAAACATACCCATACCGCTTCCTTCTCTGCTTAAAGGAAAGGCAAGAAGCACAGTTCTTGTTGTGATTATTTTCGGTAATCAACAAACACATTTTGTTCAAAACTCACTGTACATCACAAGCTTTTCTCCACAGCCCTGACAAAAACACCAGGTCGTGGGCTCTAGGATGTCAGAAAGTTCGTCTGACTTTGACTTGATTGGTATATGAGGCATAAGACAGAAATGTCCATGATGTATTTGGCAATTGATTCAGATCCTGAAACTTACTGTGCAGAGGAAAAAAAGAAATTCTCATTCTTTATTAAAACCCCAAGGCCCATGTTAAAAATAGAAAAAAGGGGTTTTAGATGGAGAAGGTATTTTTGCAAGTAATCAATTGCATTCATGGTGCAGAGTAAACCCAAACGAAAGGTGACCGATCACGTTGTTTCTCTTCAGCACGCTGCCACCTCCAAGTAAACACTTCCTAAGCCCCTGGGCACTGTGGACCCCAGAGTACACGCAGGCCATGCTAAGAAGAACCCCCAATCCGGGTCAGTCCACACAAGCACTGAGGGTTGCTGGTGAGTCACTTCCCAGAGCTGCGCGAAACTTCCCCATGAACGATTTTTATAAGGGAAGGCTTGTGCCAGGTTGGCATAAGGTGGGCGGGAGGCAGGGGAGGACACGGTGAGGTGCAAAGGGCCAGCTCCAGAAGTCTAATGGACCCAGCGACACGCAAAGAGACCCTCTAATGAACATCGGTATTGTCTTCAGGACAGGCAGCCCCGTTTGTAAAAGCCACCAAGCCGCCTGCATGCCCTCAGCCATATCATGAATCAGCGCCAACTTGAAAAGCGAATCCACTGCCACCACACCAACTCCCTTCTCTCTACCTGCATGCACGTACCTTCTTAAAGTGCAGAATTTCCTAGTCTTTGTGGTAGAGAATACTAGCACATTCTCGTCCTTGGACGGGCCCCTCTGACTAGTTCCAACCAACGAGAGAGAAGCGGAGTAAAGTGGGTCACTTCTGGGCGAAGGCAGTGAAAATTCTAGCACAACCCCAAGCCTCCTGTCCCGCCACCGTGGTGGTTGCCGAGGAGATCTCGCGTGGAGAGGGGGCTAACACAGGGTCGCAGTACCTGGATCGCTGCGCATGTCGAACACACCTGGAAGAGTTGCCGAAACCTACAATGGAGTTTGTGCAAGAGAGAAATAAGCTTCCATTACAGCACGGAGATTTGGGCGCTGTGTTTTTTAACAGTGTAACTTAGTTTAGCCCAACTAATTCGGCCCACTTGCCCGTGTTACTAGTAATCACCAAGGTCTCTTCATTTCATCTCATCAATGCTTCTCAAATCTGTCTCATTCTAACCATTCAATCCGGTTATCATTCCCTCCTTCCTAATAATGAAACAGGTCTCCCTGTCGCTGGTCTCGATCAGCTCTAATCTGTATTTCCTGTACAGCCAGAGTCATCTTTCTAAAGTGCAAACCAGAGACTCCTGTTCCTTGATCTAAAATTATTCAACGGTTCCCCGTTGCTCTGAGGAAAACACACAAACTCCTTCCCGTGACCTTCAAGGCCCTTCATAATTGGATGTCTGGTTACCTCTCTGTCCTCCCCTCTGGACATTGCATTCTCTGTACTTCAGTCCTATAGAAATCTCATCTCCCTGGCACCACCCAGGTGTGGATTCGAGGTGTTACTTCTCCCCAGAATGCTGTTATCCACCCCTGCGACCTTCTCTAAGCTGACTCCCTAGAAACATTTCCCAACTATGGGAGGCTGGATGGAGTGTCCACAGTCAACCCCAGCTCACCCCTGGTAATGGGCACTTCTTTGGGAAGTGTGATCACCTGTCTCCTTGACACTCCTCTGCTAGAGTGACAGCTCCTTGACACAGGGCCTGCTTTCTGGTCATCCTCCACCCTCAGGACCTAGCACACCACAGACCTGTAACAAAGATTTGTCAGATGAAAAATGAAGGAATAAATCAGTGTTTAAACCCAAGACATCTCTCTCCTCACTTCCCTTCTCAGTTATCTCAGGCATAGAACACAAGAAAAGAAAAAAAAATTAAAGTCTGATCAACCTGGCTTTAAATACCCCCCCCACTTGGCAACTGTGTGACCCCAGGCAAACAGCCTAATCTTTCTCAGCCCCCAAATCTCCATTTGTGAAATGGGAGTAATCACATCTCCATTATGGAGTAGTAAAAAATCGGAGCTGCGAATATAAAACAGCCACAGAGTGAGAGGCACAAAGCAAATGCTAAATATAAACGGTAGGTATGATATTATTCTTGTCGTTATTATTATTGATCATATAAAAACTAGTCTGATGGCACAATGGAAATGCACTTACTTGGAAGTGAGATCAGCTTGCATTTCAAGCAGGAACAAAGAGTAAACAATTAGACTGGAAATGAGTCTAGAGAAGTACACCGGGGATAATGGACTTCTAGTCGGCTCCCCTGCCAGCTTCGTCTGTCCTCCTCATCTTTTATATTTTTCTAAATACATTAATTTTTAAGCTACTCCCAATGTTCCTTTTTTTTTCTTTTTTGGTTCTTAAAACTCCTGCCCTATGCCCCGCATTCTCCACGCTCCCTTGTCTTGTCATCCTTAAAACTCCTCTCTGCGCATTTTCCTTTTCACATCCCTGCCCAAGGAGAAGGCTGCTAATGAACACTAGTAGGACTGAGCAATCTATCTTCACTTAAAATAGTAAGTCTTCATTCCGGGTCTGCAGAAGTGCATGTCTGTCACTCACTCATCACACATTGATTGAGTACCCACCGACCTAGGCCTGCGGCACTGAGCAAGGTGCTATTTTTTCTCTAAACAAACCTCAGTTAGTTATAAACTCTGCCCAAGCCTAATTAGAATAAAATTTCTTGGAGGAAAAGCTAGTCCTCCTTCATGCTCAGGCCTTCCTGGTGCCCAGGCAGAGAGAGGGGTTTTTATTTTGTTGTTATTGTTAATAAACCATGTAGCCAATCAGTAGTACAGTATTTATCGTTTGTAGTACCTAGGAGACTGGCTTTCTAGTGATGACAATGAGCCACTCCTTTTCCTGCGCCGTAAGGACGTGAATGCACAGCTGTCCATCCTGCTGCTCTAGAAACAGAAACTGTCCACATAAGTGTATTTGTCTCTTTAACCTAAAAATCTCACAGGTAGCCAGGGAGCGCCGAGCCCTGTCACATAATAAAGGACACGGTAATTTCTTAATTTTGTTGTTGTTGTTGTTGTTGTTTTGTTTTTGCCTGTTAGTTCAGTTAGTTCCATTTGTTAGTTCAGTTCCACATATGAGTGAGATCATATGGTATTTGTCTTTCTCTGACGGGCCTATTACACTTAGCATAATGTTCTCCAGGTCTGTCCATAGCACTGCGAAGGGTAAAATTTTCTTCTTTTTCTACAGCCAAGTAGAATTCTATTGTGTAAATGTCCCATAGCTGTTTTATCCACTCATGTACTGAGGGACACTTGGGCGGCTTCCATATCTCGGCGATTGTAAATAACGTTGCAATGAACACGGGGTGCGTATGTACTTTTGTATTAGTGTTTGGGGTCCCTTCGGATATATTCACAGAAGTGGGCTTGCTGGGACAAAAGGCAGATCTCCAGGACGATTTTTGGATGAATTTAAGCTCACTATTGTAAGTTCCATTTCAACTTCTGCATTCCTCGTTTTGGAATATGACTGCTAATGCCTTTGCACCTTACCAGGATTACCAGGAGACAAACTTACACTGATTTTGTCTGATTTTTTTTCCTGTGACTACTGTGGATGAGGAAAGTCCCTAAGTAACTAGCACATAGCAGTCCCCAAACAAATCCAGAAGAATGCAGGAGGGCGCTTTCTTTCATCTTTATAATACTGGCTGATGGGTAACACGGCCATTTTCTCAGGCTGCATTCTAGCCAAATAGCTTCTGCTGACGTGTGATGGTTAAGGAGCAGACACACGTTCCCAGGGAAATAAAAGAAAACTTGTAAAAACTAGCTTGAAGGACACATTACATTTGTTATCAAGAAACTAAATTATTATGTTTGTATTCGTGCCCAAGGCCTTAAGGAAAACGTGCGCTCATGGAACCTGTTTTAATAACTGCTATCAACCTCCTGCCATCCCTGTTTCCTGTGCCCAGAGCTACATAAGCCCAAACTGTGCAGTTAAAAGGTTTTGCTTCGACCAGGGAGCAGGCTTTGAAGCCACCTCCCACCTTCTTGGTCCGAAAGTAAAAACGGGGAAGACTGAAGAGTGACAACCACTCAGAGAACTGAACACATCCTAAAACCCCCAAACGCTCTGGAAACGCTGGTATTAGATATCAGAGGAGGGAGTTTTCAAATGAACAATGTAAATTAAAAGACATATTTAGGAACAAAACAATAGTCTCCAAGGCAAGAAGATAGAGCCCATTTTAGCCCTGAACCTTGATTTTTCTGTTTGGCGAAATTCTAACTATTGACTGTATCCCTATAAAGTAATACGTGCCAATAGCTAAATCAACTAACAGAATTTGGGGGGTTTGAGTTCTTATCCAAGAATTGCACTCAGCTCCTATTTGATCTGACACAATTTTAAAAAGATATTCTGTGCCTTAGTGTCTTATCTGAATTAACAATACGAAGAGCAATCCAACGGTTGTTTAAGAGAAATAACTAAAACAAGTTGTAGCTTCAGACAATAATTGTTGTAGGTTACTAACATTTTCTTCTCATCCCTTTCCCATTAACTTGAACAAAAGCCGCCGTGGAGCAAACACTGCAGAGAGGTCATGATTCTGGGTTTCTGATTTCCCTTCTTTATAACCAAATTATGCTTCCACTTAGTGTGGTGACCGAAAACATGCAAAGAACTCCAAGTAATTAGCCTATTACATTAAACTTATGTTACGGTAGACTGAATGCTCTTTTTTTTTTTCTTTGCATCCTCACAAAAACATCGAGGCAGTAACATTGTGTTAAGCCAAAGATAGCTCCTAAATCCTATAATTAGGCCCACACAGATTCGGAGCTACTGTTTTCCCAGAGGCCCATGCTCACTCTTCATCGATGGGACCTGTCTCCAGTCCTTTTATCTTTTAAGCATTTCTTATGCACTTGAACACAATCACTCCAGTCTCTAAGCTACCCTGTGCGTTCCTAGTGCTATTCCCCATTGCCCTCCCCATCTACCCTTTGATCAGACACTCTCTACATCAGGAGCAAGCTCCAGTCTCCCTGCCCCCCGTGCCCCTCTCCAAACCCAACACTGCCATCACTAACAACCTCCAGTGATTAAAGGAACTGGCACTCTCCACACGGTGCTTGATGCAGAGCAGTAACATTAAGATGTGTCCAACAGGGGAAAAAAGGGAAGGAAGGGGGTGCATAAAATGAAGAGGATTCATTGACCAGCAAAAATCAATGAAGCAAAAATGGACCATTTTCCTCTCATTGATTTTCACTGCTCATTGTATGTTGACAGCCATCGCTGTAGCTTTCCACTCTTTGTGTAGCTCCCAGGGAGGCCGTGTGACCACATGGGAATGCTCACAGCACTTGGCCAGGCACCCCCCTTCCGCGGGGTTATCATAGCATACCGGAAAGAAATTCACACAGACGACACAACTCCGGTTTCTCACTTAAGAGTGAAATGCAGCCAACACGTTCTTGAGCGAGGCCGTCCTCCCTGGATCCTGATGAAATCACACCGCAGCCCTCGCTCGGTGGCCTCTTGACTTTGCCTGGCCAAGTTCTCAGTGGCGCTGTCCTGGGGGAACCAAGAACTACCCTCGTCCAGACTCCACTTCTCAGTATTCTAGAGAAATCGCATTTTACAGAAAGTGCCATCCATCATCTGCAGAAGCCAGGAAGTTGAAGCCCCTGCCAAGAGCAGGGGCAGATATTCTGAGTAATTGGATGCTGCCTGGCAACCTAACTGCCGGCTGAGCGGCTGGAGACAAGAGGTGAGGTGACAAGAAACCTTCCTGGAAGAGGATGCCAGGCACTCTGGATTCCATCTCTGAGGAAATCAGGTGTGTGTCAAATGCCCTACCTATTTTTAACCAGTCCATGCATTCTGAAACAAGTCAGCATACACTTTTTTAAGACCTTATTTACCACAGTGCGTCATGCAGTCACTTAGCCTCCAGAGAAGCTCAGATAAAGATAAACTCCTTTTGATACATGCCCGGAATATGGAGGAACTCAGCGCTGGCTGCATTCATCGCCCTTTGTTTCTCCAATAAGAAACAAAGTAACAACTAAGTCCTCATTTCCTGATTAGCATTCCATCAGGGGTACTCAAGGCTCTGCATTTAACTACATCAGTCAATCACAGAGCAAGAGAACTCCTGTGTGATTAAACCTACCCTTGTTCAGACAGACATCATGCGGCAAGGTAGTAGCCACAAAATATTTACAGGGCAGTGGGAACGGCATAGACTTGACTTTGGGGAGGGACTTTGGGTTTGCACATGTGCGTCCAGGACTAAATATCCAGATGCTCTCAATGAAAGAATAATACCTATGAAATTGAGCTAACAAGGGTGTATATACGTTAAGATATACCATCTCTTCATTATAACAATAAAATAGACCTAACGTCAGCTTCCTGGATGAACCCAGGGAATGAGTTGTTCCACAAGTAACCAACCAGCACTTTTCTTTCCTCTCTTTCTCCCTTCCTTCCTTTCACCTCTCTGCCTTTTCGTTCCTCTTCTTTCCTCTCACAAACATTGATCGAATGCCTATAAGTGGCAGGCACTATGCCAGTTCCTTGAGACATAAGTTGGCTAAGGTGTTACCATAGCTCTTGAGGAGCATTTAGTTCTGTCTACAGGAGCTGATAAACCAATGAAATACATCAAAGACGGGTGTAACACAATGACAGAAAAAACAAGATGCTAAGAAGCACAGAGAAGGGGCATTATGAGATGAAATCCTAGAGGGCTTCTACGAGGAGGTATTTCCTTGAACTCAGTTTTAAATGTTAAATAGTAGTTAGCTATATAGAGAAAGCAATGATAGTCGAAAATAACAGCATGAAAGAAAGTCTGAAGTAATATGATGGGTTCAACAGTGATTGAATCTGGCTTGAGCCAAACTGTACATCTATGAGGACAAATGAGAGAGAAATGAGGCTCAAGAGATCATCAGCCAGAGGCAACTACAGACCTTAGCAACCTTATATACTGACTTAAGGAATTTGAACTTTACCTTAAAAATTAAAAATGCATTGACATTGTTTTAGCAATTTAATGTTTTGATAGTTGAACTTGCCCTGTCGCCAAATTTAAACAATGGCATAGGACAGAAGCATCCTATTATTTCTGCTCAGGATTCTGCTTGGGAGAAGAAAGTCACATACATGCCAGGTGGCCCAGGGCAGGGTGCAGGTGGCAGCTGACCTTGTCCTGCACTTCCCGGGAGGCCTCAGAGCCAATGCACCCAGTGGAGAGCTGCAGATCACGTTGAAGCACCACCCCACCACCTCCACAAATGACACACTCAACGGGCAGACTCAGCAGGCACCAGAGCCCTGCTGATATGTCCTGCTCCGTGGAGTCGGGTCCTGCACAGCCAATCCTCCACAGTGGTCACACTCAGTCCTTGCAGCCAGTCAACCTGGGGGTAAATCCCTCCCATTGAGGTGCCAACAGCACTCAAGGATCAACTGCAACAGGAGGGCGCACACAGCCCACACTGGTGGGCACACCTGGAGTGCCCAGTTCAGGTGAAGAGGGAGGCTGTGCCACTGGGCCCTACAGGACATGTGCTACTGAAGGCCACTCTGCTAAAGCTTGGACGACAGACCAGCTCTACCTAATACATAGTAACAAACACAGGGAAGTAGCCAAAATGAAGAGATAAAGAGACAAAGAAGAACCCAGCAATCCCACTTCTGGATATTTATAGAAAAAACAAAACAAAACAAAACAAAACCACTAACTCAAAAAAACCCCCAAACAACCCATATACATCTTTATGTTCATTACAGCATTATTTAAAATAGCCTGGATATAAAAGCAACCTAAGTGTCCATCAATAGATGAATATATAAAGAACAGGTGCATCTCCCATGGAATATGACTCAACCATAAGAAAGAATGACATCTTGCCATCTGCAATAACACGGATGGACCTAGAGGGTATTGTGCTGAGTGAAGTAAGTCAGACAGAGAGAGACAATGCCATATGATTTCACTTATATGTGGAATCTAAAAACCAGATAAATGGCAAGCAAAATAGAAACAGACTCATAGATACAGAGAACAGTTTTGATGGTTGACAGATGGGAAGGAAGCTGAAGGGATGGATGAAAATGGTGAGGGGATTAAGAAGTACAAATCGGTACTTACAGTACAGTCATGGGGATGTAAAGGTTAGCACAGAGAACATAGTCTCTAACACTGTAGTAACAATGTATGCTGTCAGACGGATACAAGATTTATCAGGGAGATCACTTAGTAAGTTATATAATGTCTAATCACTGGGTGTACGCCTGAAACTAATATAATGTTGAATGCCAATTGTAATTGAAAGATTAAAAAATGTTTTAAAAATAGTCACATTAAAGATCATTACTCACAGATCACCATAACAAATATAACAATAACGAAAAAGTGAAATACTGAGAGACGTGTCAACCAACATGTGATACAGACATGAAAAGAGCAAATGCTGTTGGAAAAACGTTGCCAATAGACTTTCTCAAACCAGGGTTGCCACAAACATTCAATCTGAAAAAAAAAAAAATACAGTATCTACGAAAAGCAATAAAGTGAAGCACAATGGAACAAGGTATGGAAATAAGAACAGTGTAGGAAAGTTGAAGCTATCCTGGATAAAAATCACTTTCTTGTCAGTGAGAAACGTAAGCACGTTGAGAATGTAGATTGCCTAAGAAAATGAGGGAAGACCGGGAGAGAGATGTTCCATCCATCACCGGATTTGTAAGTGGGCACTGAAATGGGTGTGTGTTAGCGTGGCTGCCCCTCTCATGATCCCCGTCCTCCATAAGCAGCCCCCAGCACCCTCATAAGCCATGCTCCTAACACTTGTCCCTGTTCCCCCGGCATAAAGGAGAGGGGGTATCAACTCAGAGGAGGGAAAGGGAAGCGAGTAAGCAGCGGAAGCTGGTCTGTAAACGGGGGTGGGGAAGGATGGGACCAAACAGAGAAAGAAGCAGACACTCATAGTGATGATTTGGCCTCAGAGGGCAAAGTGCACCCAGAATAAATCGCCTTGGTTCCTACAACTGTTTCTTCATGTTTTAGGTCCCCACAAGGCCTAGTGACATTTCCTGCTTTTTGACCCAAGATGTAACTCTGACTTATAATAATAAGTCCTCCACTTGCTTAGGCTCTAGAAGAGAGTTGTTACCTGAAACCAGAAGAAACTTGAGGAAAATAGGTATCTCTTATGTTCCCTGATGTGGACGCGCAGGTTTGGGAGCACTTCACCAGACTAGGAGGGGTCCAGAAGGTCTCCTGGCATGACCTGGCATCTAAGCTGAAGATCAGCTGAATAGTTTGCCAGACAGACTGCAAATTCCTTCTAAGTGTCCAGTAAGAATCTAAGGAATGGCTTCTCAGGGTGTAAAAAATAAAGATCACTGGCTAATATTGAGAAGTATTTTGTGGAACGATCAAGCCAGAACCAGACTGCAGGCAGTTGAAGAGAAGAGAGAGGCGGCAGAAACAAGGGAAGACAACATTTAAAAGGCGCTAAGAACCATGACGCTGGGAGGGGCAGGGCTTCAGGCGGAGGGGCACGAGGAGTGAAACGAGAAGCCGTTTGCTGCCTCTGGTGTCTAAGTGGGTAGGCCTCCACGTGCAGGACATGAGCAGTAGGTGTCTCTGGCTGGGATACTGAGAAGACGCTATCTCTTGTGGGAAACAATGAGAAGAAGGAAGAGTACAACATTAATGGCCAATAGCACGTCAAGGAGATAAAGACACTGTACTTGGAGTGGGCAACTTTAGTCAAACTAAAGTGTTCTTATTAAAAACTGCTTGGGGGGGGGAATTATTTTGGGGGGAAAATGCATTGCCATCCTCAAATGGAATGACTGGAAACTAATCACTCACTGTTCCTACCTTACTATCCCCAATGCCTCACCGACACGATCCTTCTATAATAGATTCGCATTTCCAAGTGCAGAATGAAAAAACGTGCCAGGTAGCAGCAACACAGAGACAGTCCTCTCAGGTATAACAGCGACGGGAAAAGTAAATACAGGGAGATTTTTTAACGCTACTGAATTTACCGAGGTGGTTTCCTTTTTGCATCTCTCATTTCCCAAGAACAGGGAATGTGTACCAAATAAAAGAACATTTACTTCACCGGCTCTGAAGTCTCTTCAATGTGTATGTAGCGTATCTGCTAGACCTCCCTCACTGGCACTGTGGTTTTAGACACAGGAAAGTGTTAGCATGAGCAGAACATGGACGTGTGTTGAACCAACCACGACTCCTAGGATCTTAAGTGGAATGCTTTTAAGCTGCTGCCACGACCCATCACCACCACCACTGACCACCCCCCGCAATCCTACCACCACCCCCATCACTACCACCCCACCAGTTCCATCACCACCAGCTGTCTCCTAGCACGGCTTCTGTCTGAACCATGAGTTGCTTTATGAATCGGTAATTTCAGATACGGCTCATTCAATTGCAACAAAGTTCTGTGCCACTTTTTCTCCTGAAACTCCTTTCTCTCTCTGTAAAATAAATATAATAAATACACAAACGCGAGCCAGTGGCTGGGGTAGAAATAGAGAATTAATACTCAGGGCGAGAGGTGGAGGAGCAGGCTACCAAGTTACCACACTGCAACAATAGCCTGCTGCAGGATTGCAGGACGGGGTTTTGATAGAAACTTACAAAAATAGCATGTGCAGCCGGGGCTTTATTTTTAATGTCCCAGCATTGATCAAAAAAAAAGGGGTGGGGGGTGGCCAGGGGATTCAACTAAGCCAATGATGGAGAAAACTAATTTCATGGTAAAATAATTCTAAAATGTATTTAAGGTGCACTGGCAAGGCCATTTTCAAAGAAATCTGCATTACAAAACATGCATGGGAATTGAAGACCCCATTCAGATCACCTCCAGCTGCTAAAGAAAAACTGTTATTCTTTAGCTCTTTCCCACTGTTTCGTGTAAACAATTTTATGAGGGAGAAAAACAGCTTCCTGGCCACATCTGCCCTTGTCAGAAGAAAGGCACAGCATGGTGTAAATATTTTGTTTTGTTTCTTCCATTAGCAAATCTTTCTTTCCTAGTAAAAGACATGAATAAACAAGAGGGAAACAGTGGTGCTGAAATTATGTACTAGCTTCCTTGAAGGAGATCAATATGGAAAAGTAATCGAAAACGGCTTTCTTAGGCCTTGCCGAAGAAAAGAGCTCTGTGAAGGCTTATCTTCCTGTGAACTGTTGTATTTTAAGTTTAATGCCAAAAGATCCAAGATAAATATTTTATTTCTTAAAACCGCCTGAAATGCGAAATTATGGCTTCCCTAGTCTCTGCAAACAGGACCCCATGGCGTAGGTACAGATTTTTCTTGTTGTTTTTGCTGATAACACCTTCTCTGGCATGTGTGTGTTGGGTGGACTGAAACTTACAGGAAACTATCATTCAAACTCAGCCTGATATTAAGTATCTCTTTTACTTTCGGTTTCCTCGTTTTCCTTGCAGAAAATGATGTGATAGATCACACAGTGTGTGTGTGTGTGTGTGTGTGTGTGTGTGTGTGTGTGTGTGTGTGTCCTGTTAAATGAAAATTCAAATGGCCACACAAAAACATTCCATTAAATGGTCACATAACCAAATAAATGTTCCATCTGTTCAATTTCTGTGTTCTTATTCACACTTATTTTATCTTAAAGGCATCCAATTTCTTAGTTTCCGAGCCTTCTCATATTTATGAGAAAAAGTGCCTTTGTAAGATGCCTAACACACGATGCCACAGATCATTCATGTATTTGCTTTGTCGTTTTCTTAAACATAAGGCTGGACGTTCTCATTTAGGATTGTGTGCAGACACTTAACACACAAACCGTTGCTGGTAAGTCCACACTACGGATGTCGACATAAAGAAACACAGACAGGAAAAACACCGTACACACCACCGCCGCAGGAAAGGGGTTTTAATGAAGTGTGTTCCGAACTCCTGAACTTCAGTTGGAACCTGGACACTGAGCGGGGTCGTTGTCCACCCACACTCAGCGCTGCCACCAACCTTGCTCTGTGCTTTACTTCCCAGTGACTTTGAACTCAAGTGGGTACAAACAGTGGGTTGAGAATCGGGTCACCTGTTTTTTAACTTCATTACACCCTTTAGTAGGCGTATGACTTTGGACACACGATCTCAATTGCCTCATTTGCAAAATAGTGCCAAATAGTACACATGGGATATAATTATTACGTAGACTAGGTGAGGTGCACAACAAAAGTTTTGGTGACTGTGCGGTAAGTAAACCTGAAATGTTCCCCCGTAGCTGATTTCCAGGACAACACGCACGTTATTAACCGCAGTCACCCTGCTGTTCATCAGATCTCTAGACTGAGTCATTCTTTGTAACAGAAACTTTGTATCTGCTGACAGACATTGCCCGACTTTCATACCTCCCAGCCCCAGCACCCACCACTGCAGTTTCTGCTTGTACGTATTTTACTGTATTTCACTTTGTTGGAGTCCACTTATCAGTGAGGTCGTGTAGTGTTTTTCTTTCTGTGTCTGGCTTGTTTCTTAGCATGATGTCCTCTGGATTCATCCACGTTGTCCCAAAAGTCTGGATCTTCTTTTTTAAAGCTGAATAATATTCCACTGTATAAACATACCACAGTGTCTTTAGCCATTCCTTTGCTGGTAGACACTTAGTTGTTTCCACACCTTGGTTATTGTGAATAAAGCTACAATGGCAACAATACCCCAGGCAACAAAAGCAAAAATAAGCATATTGCACTACATAAGTCTAAAAAGCTTCTGCACAGCAAAAGAACCAATCAAGAAAATAAAAAGGTAACCTATGGATTAGGATAAAATATTTGCAAACCTTATATCTGGTAACAGGTTAATCTAGAATATGTAAGGAACTCCTATAGCTTGATAGTAAAAGATGAACAACTCAATTTAAAAATGGGCAGGGGATCTGAATAGACATTTTTTCCAAAGAAGTCACACAAATGGCCAACACACATGTTGAAGGTATTCAATATCACTAATTATGAGGGAAATACAAGTCAAAACCACGATGTGGTCTCTCTCACCACATCCCTATTAGGATGGCTATTTTTAAAAAGATAACAGAGAAAGCCCCGGCTCTGGTGAAGAAGTGGAGAAGAGGGAACCCCTGTGCACTGTTGGTGGGAATGTCTGTTAGTACAGCCACTACGGAAAACAGTATGAATGTTCTCCAAAAAACTAAACATAGAATACCACATCACCCAGCTGTCCCACTTCTGTGCACATACCCAAAGGAAATGAAATCAGTACCTCGGAGAAATATCTGCATTCCCCTGTTCATTACAGCATTATTCACAATATTAATTATTATTAAAGGGCCCTCTGTCCCTTTAGACCATATTTTCCTTCAGGAAAAGGAGAAGGCTCTGTATACTGGTGTTGTATGATCAATACCTTGTACATAGTAGCTGTTCAATAAATTAAATCTGTCTAACTTCCGGTTTTTATCAGAGACTTGACTGAGGTAAAAAAAAGATGACCAGGACCAGGAGCACAATTATAACAGAAGTAAGGGAACTCCAGAAGGATCCCATTTTGCAGTGTGATCTTGCTTCTCTTTCTCTGTGAGATGAGAAGCCAAAGGGGACTAAGAGCAGATGGAGGCAGGGGACAGTGCTGACTACTAATTCCTGCAGTTTTTTCCCTCCGCATTACATTAAATAGTGATGCTTGAGTGATAGATACCTTTCCATTCAAAGGCAAATAGACCACAAAGAGAGCTGTAAAGTATAATCAGACTTTGAAACTTATCATAAACAACAAGGATGAGACGTGTGGAGGGGATAGGTCAAATTCAAGCATGCATAGTGATGCAGAAATAGAGGAGAAGTCGATAAATACAGCCATTAACACACGAGAAACGCCCCTGCAGACCACTGAATGTCTACCCAGACTGTGCCCCCTTCTCCACCCCAAGTGAGAAGCAGGGCATGATGCCACGTTAAAAGAGAAACAGCAAATCCCCCAGAGAATCTGTCTCGCTCTGAGCTCCGATAAGCCTGTCTCCCATTTGACTTGCACGTGGGAGTTGGAAAGAACGAACCGAAAACAAACTTGTACAAATCAAACAGCTGAAACCAAGTGCGCTAGTGTCAAGGAACACTGTGTGTATTTCTAACTTGTTTTCCTTAACACTTCCTGCTAAGGAGTATAGAAAATTCAAATTCTACTTGGTGGGGGGGGGCACCACCCCTTTCTGCTACAACCGGGAAGCTTTCATAAATCACACACGTGCCCCTCCCATCACAGGATTTTTTTCCAGTTTAAAAAATGGTAACAGACTGTGTGTCATTTCATTTGAGAGACTTAAGAAATGCAAAATTTAAAAAAAATTTAAATTATCTGTACGGCTAGGGCTCAGAGAGAGTATTATTAATATTTTGGTTTCTGGTTTCATTTTAAAATTTTTATTATTGTCAAATTGACCATAGTGTAGAGAGGCCGTAGGACCATTTGAAAGTGCAACAAGGTAAACACCTACGTGAGCACCGACCACATGCAAAAGCAGGAAATGGTGGCAGAGACCTTGGAAGCTGGCTGTGCTCAGACCCCAGTCCCAGTCACCACGCCTGCCTGAGCACGCCTCTGTCCTCTCTCTGAGCCCAGCGTCTGTTCTCTCACCTGCGGGTTGCTTCCTTCAATCATACAGCCAAAGGGGTTTTTTTTGTTTGTTTTTTAACTTGTAAATGAAACCGTGCACTATGTATTACTGGAGGCTTGCTTCTGTTCATTCATCATTATGTCTATTTAAGATTCATCCATGTTGAAGGCGTAAGTGGTGTTTCAGTTATTCCCAGGGCTGTGCAGATTCCCATAGGATGAGTAAGCCGCTGTGTATTTCTTGATTCGATTGCTGATGGCCATTTGGGTTGTTTCCTTATTTTGCTGCTAAGAGTATTTTTATGTGTATGTCCTGGTACAAGGAGGCAAATGTTCTCTCGGGTTTCCACACAGCGATGAAGCCGGTGGGTTCACAAGTTATGTGCAGGTTCAGACGTGCTTGAGTAGTTATACTGATTTCTACTCCCAACAGAGGTGGACGATAGTCCTTATCTACAACCTAATATTTAATGTTACTCAGCTTATCAACTGCTTCCAATCTGGTGGTTGTGTGTATTTTACTAGTGATAACTATTCAGTTGGAGCATCTTTTTCTATCAGTGTTGTCATTCAAGATTCTCTTCTCTCTCTCTCTCACTCTCGCTCTCGCTCTCTTTCTCTCTCTCTCTTTCTGTCTCTCTCACATCTCTCTCTCTCCCATCTCCCCCTCGTCTCCCTCTCTGGGTGTGCGTGTACACACACGAGTGCAAATTGTCTTGCCAATACCGCAGCAAAGATACCCTGCATGCTGCGGATAACTATGTGTTGTTTCAAATTAACCAAGGGAGATAGGAAGTTTCTCTGGTCATCAACGCCTTTAACATTTAAAATAAATGTGCAATAATTAGAAGTAATATCATGGTTAATGGCACCACTGTTGACATAACTGCCCGAGTGAGAACTAGAAATCATTCTGCTCCGTTCAATTTCCATTACTCCACCTCCCAGGAGGTGACTCTATTCAGGCTACTTCTTAGCTATATCGTTAGGTCTAGAAAACTGGTTTCTTTCCTTCCATGATGAAAGTATGTAACTACATAGTTATATCTTCTACTCTTCGCAGACATCTAGATCATTTCCCCTTTCCTTAACTTTAACGACTATGATGTTATGACCGTTTCTGTACAACAATGCGAGAATTTCTCTAGGATGTATATTGCAACAGTATTTAGAATTGTAGGAGTGGGTGAGTTCAAAGTTCCCAAGAAACGCCAGAGCGAATGAGGATTCCCTGCTGCTAACACTGCACCCTGTACTTTGCTAGCTTCAGTGGGCGGATAGAGGTTAAAGGTTTTTAATTGTCATTTCACAGCCTATCACATGTAAGTCAGTCTTTTAATTTCCTCTTCTTTTTTTTTTCTATTTTCTATTAGATTGTCTTTTCTTTTCTAACTGAATTGAGGAAGTTCTTTTATGTGTTCTGGGTACTAGTTATTTGCCAGTTGTATGTGTTGCAGTTTGAGGCTTATCTTTTCACCCTGTTTACAATGTCTTTTGCTGAACAATATCTTAATTTTAATACAGTCAATTCAAATCCTTAATAGTTTGAATTTTTGTGTCTTGCATTATGTATATCTTTGCTGAAAAAAACCTTTTTCTAGTTTGTGTTCATGGAGGGATGGGGAGAAAAGGCATACAACTGTAAATGAATAACAATAAAAATTTTTTAAAAAGAAAAAAAACCATAATCCTAGCCCTGGCAGGCTGGCTCAACTGGTTAGAGTGCCATCCCATAGACCCAAAGGTTGAGGGTTTGATCCCAGGCCAGGGTACACCCGGGAGGCAACTAACCGATGTTTCTTTCTCTCTCTCTCCCTTCCTCTCTTCCTAAAATCAATAAGCATGCCCAATACTATGCAGCAGAAAGAAAGAAGGAGCTCCTACCCTTTGCAACAGTGTGGGTGGAACTGGAGACCATTGTGCTAAGTGAAATAAGCCAGGCAGTAAAAGACAAATATCATATGATCTCACCTATAAGTGGAACCTAATCAAGAAAACAAGCAAGCAAGCAAAATATAACCAGAGACATTGAAATTAAGAACAATCTGACAGTAACCAGAGGGGAGGTGGGAGGGGATAACAGAGGAAAGGGTTTTCAGGAACTACTATAAAGGACACATGGACAAAACCAAGGGGGGATTGGGAATCAGGGGAGGGAGGTGGGAATGGCTGGGGTAGGGGGGAGTGGTGGGGGATAAATGCAGACAAGTGTACTTGAACAACAATAAAATAATTAAAATAAATGAAGGTTTTCTAAGACTAAAAACAAACAAGAAAACCATAATTCTCTATTTTCTTCTAAACTTTTTATAGTTTTCTCTTTCGAGTCTAAAATTTGAATCACTTTCATTCATTTACTTTTTATAAGGAGATAGGTTTAATTTTATCATATGATTAACTCATCATTTTCCCCTATGATCATTTACATTGACCGCCATTCTGCAATGATAGCTCCGTAAACAGTTTTCTCACACACCGAGTCTGTCGGGTGCTCTCCATTTTACTCTATGGGTCTGCGTAACAACTCTGAACACCATCTACACTGGAACATAAAATTAAATACACCTGATTACTTGAAAGAATTTGCATCACCTTGTTCTTCTTTATGGGTGTCTTGGGCATTTTTTACACCTTCTTTTTCAAATAAGTTCTTTAAAAGTTCATCTAGTTGTACACACACACACAAGCCTGTTGAGGGTTTTATTAAGTTGGTGTTGAATCTATAAATGAACTTGGGGAAAATTAACGTCTTCCTACCTAGTACTATCATAAAGCTCCCCATTTATTTAGATTGTCTTTAATGTTTAGAACATTGTTTCTAAATGTTAGGAACAAAATTTATACTCTTCTACTTTTGTTCCCCAGTTTTATTTTGCTAACCTCATGCATGGTTTAAATGGGAATACAGGTTTACAAAACTTTTATAGATTTATTTCTTATTACTTTCTGAGTTGTTATACTAACTTCTTGGTGTTCTCATACAGAAATGCAATTCACCTTTATATGAGTTATACCCAACAACTTGCCAAACTGTCTTATTCACTATAGTAATTTTTTGAGTATATTTTTGAGGTTTCTACATAGATTAGCTTTGAACAATAACAGTTTTGTTTCTCCCTTCCAATTCTTTTTTTTTTTTTTTTGGCTTATTACATTGGCTAAAACCTCCAATAGAATATTGAATAGAAGTGGAGACAGTGACATTCCTACCTTGCACTTGACCTTTTAAAAGAGTCCTTTCGATATTTCACCATTAGCTGGATGTAGGTTTTCTGTATAGATTCCTTTTGCCAGGTTAATAAAGTTTCATTATGTTATTGCTTTGCCCAAAATTATTTTTTTAAGTCATAGATACTGAAGTTTATCAAAAATTTTCCTGAAATCTATTATTTTAAAAATTCTAGAGTTTAAAAAATTACTTAATGTGCTTTGTGGGATATATTACATTAATCAATTTGCTAATATTAAATAAACATTATGTTCCTGAGATAACACTATACACTATCTTTCTTAGATGTGTCTGGATTAAATGTGCTAAATCTTTAATGAGATATTTGCATCTTTGTTCATGAGAAGATTAGCCTACAATTTTTCTTTCTTGTAATGTCTTTGCTTCTTTGCCCACTTTCTGTAGCAAGGTTATGCTTGCTTCATATAAGTTTGAGATCGTTCCCTCTCCTTTCTTCTCAGAGATCATTTACATACATTGGCGTTACCTGTTGTTCCCCGTCTACCTGACTGAGCCACTGGGCCAAGCTGTGAAAGTTCAAGGGCTCACAGATTTGGCCAAAGCCCTCCGAGTGGAACCAACTTCAGAGCTCATCCACCTTGCAAAATTCAAGCTGGAGCTTTAGTTTTGGCCTCTTCAGTCTTGTTCCTTTTGTGTTGGCTCAGCAATGTGTTTCAGAAGATTTAAAAAATATTTTTCACCAGCCTACGGCTATTTTATTCAGGTGGTCTTTCATTCTGTCCAAAATGATATACCGGTGGCAATCTTCTTCCAATATTTGATCTGTCATTCCTTCTGAGGCCATGTCTACTCAAGCCCACCTACCGTATGCCAGGTCTGATCCAGCATATAGCAGAGACTCAGGTACTATCTATTAAGTGAACAAATGAGCACTATGACTGTGTCCAACACATTTTGTCGTGGTCCTTATCACTCCATGATCATTTTTACTTATGTGCTTGTCACCACTGCTGAACTGTCAGCTTTTGAAGAATGTCAAACTGTTTATATCTGTTTTAATGTCTTCTCATCCCCAATGTCTAGCACATAAATATACTGGATAAATATACAGATAAATCAATCACAGCAGTTAATTTGAATATACGTAGGTTAAATTTTACCCAGATGCTTTTTAATCTGCTACCAAATAGGTAATTAATGCAATGCAAGGAATCAAGATGTAAATTATTGAATTCTGCAGCAAAGTAAATTTACTGTCATTTAATTGGGTGCATCTCCCATTTTGTAGAGTTGCTTATGTAAATCTCAGATAATTAAAAGCCTACAGTGAGTTGTTCAATAGTACTTACGATGCTGTTTTCGTATCTGCCCCAGGCAGCTGGTTTTTGGCAATAGACGTCCAGCTCACATGCGTTATTTGAACACAAGTTTGACTCCTTGACAAGATGCTCTGAACCTCACCATTGCAAAGGGTATTTCCATAGGCCTGTACTAAACAGGCCCCTGCCAGACCCTACTTCCTGAACTGAAAACTGCCTGCAAATAGAATTAGAGTCATAGGAGCTGTTTTAATTCTTAAAGCCACCGTTAGGTGAAGTACAGCCCCCCACCATTTACTATGAAGTAGAGAGACATCAACAATCAAACCCATGCACACATATTTCCCTGAAGAAAAACAAAGGCACCTGCAACACCTGCCAGCACCTAGGCTCACAGTGCGCATGGACAGACTGGGCCAATGGCTGGGTGACGCTGCTGCCTTCACTGTCTGAAAACAGCAAGATGTTTCCCAAACCTTAGAGCTCAGTGAAGATAAACCAGCAAAATACATATTCACAAGCCATCATGGAGTCTCACAGAAAACATACGAGCCCTGAGAAGGAAAGTGTTCCAGAATAAAGCTTAATTACCAATTAAAACAATTTTTCTATCTATGCAACCAGTAGCAATGTAAGTAACATGTAGAAGAATTCCAAACATATAAATTACTTTCACAGTTAAACTCCTTTAATCTGTTCAACTTCCTGGTAAATGTCTGAGAATCTCAAGCCAGACTACCTTGTCCACGGTCGTGTTTTCCTTCTGCTCCCACAGACTGATAATGTCACAGCGGCTGGGTTAAAACCACAGAAGACTGGGTCAATCCAGGCGAAAGCAACAGCCTTTTACAGAAGTGATATTTTGGCTATTGTGTCGTGTATAATATATTGACTCTATCTTGAGCTCCAAGTAAAAGAATCTAATAAAACTCCTGCCTTTATTAATTACAACATAGTGCATGCAGCTACTCAAACGTATTTAAAGCAAACCAATTTGCTCATTAATCATCATCACAGTTACAAAGAGACTCAAGCAAATAACCTTTCAAAATGTTTCTCAGGTCAAACTTCAAACCACTCCTGCAACTTTCAAACACTGAATTTAAAAGGGTGGTTTACAAATATATGCACAGGCTGTAACCAGTTAATTAAAGCAGATCTTAATTACACCATTATTCAATTTATCATTTTTTAAGTTACAAAAGCAAATGTGAGTGCTGATCAATCCCCGCAGCGTGGAGGGCATCCTTCCTGGGAAGGCAGGCGATACGGCCATTTTTGTGCCTACAGCTAGGAAAAGGAACTTACTAGGCAGTCTTCCCAAGAACTGTTGAAAACAAGAGGAAAAGCAAAATCACCCCATTACCCCCCAAAATAGGTAAGGATGAACATATTGCAACACAGCGGCCGTAGAAATCTGAGAGCCCGCCTTTATTCCAAAACTGCGTGCTTCATCTTGATTGCGGAGATATAAACTGACCTGCTTAAGTTGTATTTGCAGATTTTAGGCATTTCTCCTTCTTGCTTTGTACTCTACCCTGAAATCAGTGTGCCTTTCACAGTTTGCCAGGCTTTTCCAACACAGTGACCAGATGATCTTCCCCATCAGCAACTCAATGATGATCTTGACCTCCCTATCCTGAGGTCACTCATGTCTTTTGGGTTCTGAACAAGACAAAATGAACATAGCTTTCGTTCTTTGCTTGATGATGCCTCCAGGAATTTGTGTTTTCCTTCCTTTTTGATGATAAAATTAATAAAAAGCACATGAGTATGAATTGTAATCTCAGACAAACACCTATCACTATGTTGCAGTCTCTCCTGTCAACTGCAATTCCAAACTGTGAAGGCTTCCCCCTTTGCACGTGGCCTCTTTCCCACAAACCCCTCCACCTCCATCCGTGTCCACTGCCGCCGCCCTTCCCGGGTGGTTGTAGTCATGTCCCAGCTCCCTCAGAATATGTAGAGTAGGAAAGGGAAATATGATCTGGGAATTTCAAATCCCAAACTGCAATTCAAATATCTTTTTTTTTTTTTTTTTGTCTTGAGAACCTGACACATGTAACAGATTGAGCAAGCTGGTCTCTTGGAACCTACTCCAAATGCTAGAAAAGAAAGTCAGATCCGAGCCACGGCACCTTGGGTCTGAAACGCAGCTGCTTGCCAAGCCTTTGTCCCCTCTCGATCACTTCCCACTCCTTCGACTGAGTCAGAAATTTATCTTGGCACTCAGAGAAATTTAAAAAAAAAACAGCAGAAAACATCTTTAAAAAACTGCTTTGTGTATTTCGTTAGAAGATGGAAGCATCACAACTCAGATGTCATACAGACAATCTACACCATAAGTATGATTTCGTTACTACAAGTATGATTTTTTTACTACAAGTATGACTATATGAGTAGATGCATAAAATAGAGAGATAAAACTTTGTATTTCTAATATGCAGTGTCATCTTGATTCTAAATTATTGGCCAGTAACCCTTGAGCATAGTAAGGCTCAGTAAATGTTTTTGAATGAATAAAGGTAAAATCATAGTATGAGAATATGTAATACAAAACAGGAGTTGTGTTAACCTGGACAATGAGAAAAGAAAAAAACACTATTATGCTATTAGCCAAAATGACTCTCATTTTATCATTCTATTTCTCTGGTTCCTAAAACCATATACAGTACTGCAGGGGGGAAAAAGTTACCTATCAGAACATAGAATAGTGTGGAATATGGGGTATTGTCCACCAGCTAAGTCCCTCTTAGCAGTTTTATCGAGGAAAAAAACTGAAAATCAAAGAAACATTGGACATATTAAAAAAGAAGAACATAAAGAAAAACAAATTTTACCATGAAGATGAATACATGCAATTTCTATTGTTACTAAAATACTTGACGCCTTCTTACTCCAGAGTATCCAATGATGAGATTTCCAGGCCTAAATTAACAGAGTCACTTCTCCTTAATGCAGAAACAGACTGCTATTGATCAAATTCAGCAGAGGGCAAACGAAGCAGTTTTGTCTGCCCATCTGTATGTGTTTTGCCAGCTCGGAATATCTCTAAAGGAGGAACAGAAGTGCTTGGAATCAATGCTGTCTGATCCAATTTTTTTTCATGGGTATCAAAGAGAGTTTGGTAATTAAGAAGCAACTCCATTAAAATGTCTAGCACCTATATGATAATCAACAGGGACCCAAATGATTCTCTGTGCATGAAATACTATTTATGAGTTCACTTTGTACATCACAGTTATGTAACTGCCACATTGTCACCAAGCAAATAACCGTTTTCTCTACCACCTGCACTGCCAGAAGTTGTAAGCTGAGGGAAATCCACTTTATATTGCTTGAGGTTTGAGATTCTTTTCAAGAGGTCCAGCCTGGGATTATGAAGCTTGTGCTGTTAAGCATTTCTGCAATTTAAGGTAAGTGTTTCCCCTAAGTGTTTTAAAGATAAATGTCAACCTGGCCGTATTCAAATGACCGAAAGTTTCCAATAAAAGGATACATAAGTGTTTCACCATTGAAGAATACTTTACAGCAAGGACAAAATAAGGGGAGGGATTCCAACCAGAATGATTAAGCTAATCGTAATCAACCTTCATGTAGCAAATGAAATTTGAAGTTATATATCTCAGCATACTTGCCCATTACTTTCTACTTTATTAAAATATTGAAAATACAAGTTCTAGAGATTAAAAATTATCTTCATATACTACGGACTTTTATGGTAATAATTCATAAAGATTAACTGATTTCATAGATATGCAATCATTATAAATATGTACACTGTCTATATTTTCCAAAATAAGCTCTTAATTTGAGATTGTAAAAATGTTAAAATCGGGACTGTGCATAATACCCATGACCTATGCCAAAAATTAGATGTAAATAGAAGTGAGGTTTTATAATTTCATATAACTGAAGTTATTGGGAAAAGCAGGTGAGACCAAGAAAACCTTGGTTTAAATACCGCCGTTGCTGGGCAGCAGGGACGGGGAGATAGCTTTGGGAAAGTTCCTAATTATATAAGTCACTTTCTCAGGTGACTTTTGACTACATTAGACAGAAGTAACAGTCCTCTAGAAAGGTAAAATCTAAGACTATTAGAACTAACAAGAGACCTGTATAATAGATACATAACAATAGGCATTTACAGAATGTATAAACCAGATTAAATATTATACAACATCACTGAACATGCACTTGCTTATCACTTAGGAAAACGCATTTACACATCAATGATTTATGTAATTGGGGTAGAAGGCTGCTGGACCTTCAAGTCTGGGGATAGCGGGCAACTTGGCCTCGTCTGAAAACTGATGACAAATGGATAATGCATACTCTAATTAATCTACTGGTCGTTATTTTTACACTGCAGACGTGATTCACAGCAAACGGTCAAAATACTGATTATACAGCTAGCTCAATCTAGCCTTCTCCCGTTTCCTACAACAGTAATTATAACAGAAGGATCAAAACACTGCTTACGCAGTCACTGTACTCACGGCATCCTTACTGTATCACTCCCCTACACCCAGATAATTAGACAGGAAATAAATTTGTTCTTTCCAAAAGTTTACTCAGAAGAGCTCAGTTGTTGTAATTCCATTGAAGTCTCGAAGTCCAACTAAACATACACATGATAAAAAGCATTCAGAGAAACAGACTCACAAAAGATAACACAGCTTCATCACTTGCCAGGAACAATTCAGAGACTACATTTAACTCAGGAGGCCTAGGTTTAGCCATTACCTTTTAAAATTATTTTTCTACAGTAATTCCACCAGCCTGGTTACTTCTGTTTTCACAGAAGTACAGGCTGCCTGTTTCCACTATAAAAACCAGCATTAGAGAATTTTAAACTAACAAAATCCAGGAGATGTGTTGACATTGGGTAAATGTTCATGTTGGTTTACAATAAAGACAAAGTTGTAACGTGATCTAGCCACTAAAATGTTATTTCCAAACTATAGTGAAAGTACTAAAAATAGCCAGCTATTCACATTCAAGCCCTATGTACCTAATTTTTTTAAAGTTGTTTCATCTCTCAAGTGCTGGGGAAACAAATCTGCTGCCTACATAGTAGATATTCAATAAATGTTTGATAGACTGATCGATGATCAATCATTCCCTCGCATGCTGAAAACACGGCTTTATGGAGCTAATACTTTTTCTGGAGACCCTCTTACCCTGTTCAGGGTAACTACGCTACCCTGTTGCGTAGTTAGTTTTACTTCATTCTAACTTCATGCCAGATAAAAGAGTTTCGAAGCCAAGTGATCTTGGTGAAATCAGCGGTCAAACTGGCAGACAAAAATGTAGAGAAGAAGGTTGTGTCCTGACTCAGAAAGCAGAAAAACGACGCAACTACATCACGCATCCTCCCCGACACGATTAAGTCCTTCAACTTCAATTTATTTCAGCATATCGAAGACAAGGTATGCTCCTTTGCTAAGCTGGCAGCAAGACAGCCACCATATTTTTTAGGGTTCAATAATATCGTTCCTTGGAAATAACAGAAGTGGCAGAAATGAAACAAATTAGACGCAAACTAGATAATTAGCTACTCGATGCAAAGTCTTAAAATGCTAGCATTCTTGCTCTTCCTCACCATGGTACTGGAGACACGAGGATTTCACTGTCCTTGTGGACCAACTGGCTGCAGTTATCTTTTCTGATGCAAATGAGTCTTTCCATCTATTGTTTTTTCAAAAGCCCTAAATGTTTTAAGTTATAATCAGAAAGCCCTGCTGCTTTAGTAGAGATGCCCACTCACATGAAGAGCATCATACATAGGCAGATTGTAGTGTTACAATCAATGTAACTTAAAAATATTGATCCGACACTTATTAGGATTATGAATAATCACTGTGCTGTGGTCATTAGGGATACATGCTAAGTCATTCACATAAATGACTAAAATTAATGTTAGGTCTGCACAGCAGAATCACACGTTCACAGCACTACACTTTTTGTTACATCATCCCCCCAAATCAGTGTCTGCTATCATATCCAACGGTTCTCATACCCACATTGAAAAGGCAGAGGTCTCAAAGCCTAGTTCCTCATGGCCGGTGGACACTTCCACGCTGCTTCACCAAACACCCCACTATGCTTTCCTTCACGGCGCCAAGCTGAGGCACCTTCGGTCCCTAACACAAGCCCTAATCGCAAGACCCTTGATCCGTAGGCCCCATGACAGCACGTAGTGTAACACATTCAACCCCCGACAGCATCAGCTGGCCCAGGAGGTGGCGGAAACATGATGCCCAGAAAGCCAAGGGCGAGCTAGTTCAGGGTGGGGGCGAGCAGGGATAACAGGAAGGAAGAGAGTCCTTCCCTTTTTCTACAAAGTTCTCTCAAGATCTTACACAATTCCTTCCAAGCAGACCCAGGGAAAGATAGGGGGAAGAAAATTAAGGGGGAGAAACCCAAGAAGGAAAGCATGGTTACCCTTAGGTAACCACTCTTTTCTGTGTCAATGTTTTGATCAAGCTTGACTCAGCAAGAGCCAACAAGAGATGTCCAAGAATATTTAAATTTTCCTGACAGCTCAGAGGTGGGGGGAAGAAGCAGCTTTGGGTGCTGGAGGTGCTTTGATGCAATCCTAACTTCCGGCCACTGATTTCCAGGTATGTGATGGTGGGTTTTGCTCGTTCAAAAGAGCAAGGTAACCAGTGGTCAGTGAGATGACTTGGGTGTGCACTAAAAGTGTGCTAGAGTCAGTTGTCGTCTACCCGCACGTGCTACTAGAAGGACACTACAGAAACACTACTTGGGGAGAAGTGGACTGAGGCAGGCTTGTCATCTTCACTTGGCAATGTGGAGACGCAATTCTCCAAGGTGTTTCTACACATCTTATATCAGCTTTTCAAGGGTGCTTGTATAGCAAACAGCTCCAGGGCAAAGGCTGGTCAGGTCTACCCAAGGTCCATTAAAAAATATCGAGTTTCATATACTCAGTAGTCCTCAGCTATGCTAAAAACTCAGTCACGTCATGGACCTGTGCCACCTCCCATCGCCCCCATGAAACTTGGGACGGGGCAGTGGGTGCTGGATGGGGATGGGGGGAGAGTAGGGAAGAAAGGAGAACCAAAATGACTATAAAGTTCATGTCACTTGTTGTGCTGTGAGTAACAAAGTCTTTTGTCTCTGACCCAAGGGTCTCACATCTTTCGCCAGCACCCATAAAACTGTGGCTAGCTGACTTGTTAGCTTGTAAGTAGCGAAAATCTCATCCCTATAGGAGTAAAGCCTTACCCCTGGATGATAAGACTATCCTCCTAGACAGCAGGGTAGAGGGTTGTTAGGAATTCTCCAACCACCCTGGGGGAAAGAATGAGAATATGTTTTATCCCATTATAAGTAAATCTGGTGCCAAAAGGAGAATAAATAGCCAGGTAAAAAGACATTTCTCCAAGATGTTGAAGACATCCACATCATTCCAAGTAATCTAACAATTCTCTTTATTGTGCATTAGAAAAATGTATATTATTTTAAAACACAAGACCCCTTTTTTGATTCCTGGTAGAATTACAATAGTTGGTAATTCAAATAAAATTAAGACATTCAGAAAACTGAGACAATCTTCTTGAAAACTGTTTGTTAAAAGATTTTATTTATTTATTTTTAGAGATAGGGGAAGGGAGGGAAAAGAAGAGGGAGAGAAACATCAATGTGAGAGGGAAATATTGATCAGTTGCCTCTCGTAGGTGCTTCAACCCGGGATGGAACCTGCAACCCAGGCATGTGCCCTGACCAAGAATCGAACCAGCATCCTTTTGCTTTGTGGGACAATGGTAAACCAACTGAGCCACATGGGTCAGGGCTTAAAAATAATTTTTAAAAAGAAAACTGTAATAATGTTAAAAGTTAGATGTGTTATTATCCCATATTAATTTTCAGTCTGCCCACAAATTATTAACATTAGGCTCAATGATTTTCCTGCCATTGTTTTTTTTTTGCAAATCTTTGGAAGTGTGAAAGGGGGACTCCTATAATTCCCCGGAGTATAGAAAAATGTCTCCTTCAACACTTGGGTTTCTACTGCCTAGCTGTGTCATTTGTTTGGAGCACAAACTCAGTTGATATTGTTCCAAAAGGTAGTTATTTACCCTGAAGTTCTGAGCCTGTCAGAATTTCATAGGTTTACTATTATAATTCTGCTGCTGCTGATGGTTCTCCTTGGTTAATTAACGCTATGCAACATTTAATTTTTGCATTACATAAATACCAGTAAAGAGTGAAAAATAAAACTAGATGCAAATTTTATGCTCATTGCAATGCGCAAATTAGGCCATAGAAAAATCCCTGGCTGGATTCAGAGTTCTGTGCCAGCTAAAGTCTTGAGAAAAAAAATGTGAAATTATTTTTTACCAACTCAACAGAGGTAGAAACAATCACATGAAAACCACAGCAAACAAAAACAAGTCCATGAGGCTGCTACGCATAAAGCCTTGTACAAATGAAGCACTGTCAAAACATTTCAAAATGTCAGAAATTCACTTAGAAATTTACGTATCTTAAAAAACAAAGTCACACTGGTTTAAATTTGCTTTTCTGTAAATTTAGTTCCGACCTCTCATTATTGCAAAAATTTCCGTCTTCTCAATTTCTAGAACTGTGTCTATGTGAATTTGCAGACTGCGAGCAATCTGCCAGTGTCCTGTCCCAAGGGTGGCTTCCTTGATCAGAATGTTTGCAGAGGATGGCCTACGACAAAGCTGTACAACCCTGCACAAGACCGTGTCTCAGAACCCTTCTGAGACTTGCATGAATCCCAGATGCATTTGTGTTAGCGAATCACTTCTAATAAAGCTGAGCAGAGAATTCAAACTTCAATATTTAGCCAAAAATGGAAAGGCCAATGTCTAAATTAGACTAAGACCATTGCCTGAAAAGCAAAGATAAGGAATTTTTACATTTTCTAAATCTGACACAAACAGCCTGGCTGGATACTATGACTGTGTGCGTTGCCCTTTAGACTAGAGCAAAACTAAAACCCAAAGAGATACCAAACCATCCTTGCTTGTGTTGGAAATTCAAAATAAAAGCTAATTTGTGCTTTTTTTAAAGGATAAATTGTTATCTATGTCAACATCATCAAATGTATTTCTTTAGGTTGTTGGGGAAAGTGGGTAAGGTGACTACCTCTATCCCTTCTCATTTCCCTTTTCGCATTGGGTGGTTTTTAATGTTAAAGGAAATAATGTTCTATGAAACTCAAGAAAACAGCCAGAAATAAAATATCAGAGGTTTAGCTGCAGCCATAGGAACCTAAACCTGCTTCCATAATATTGGTTGGTCGTTTGTCATGGCAAACACTGGCTGTCGGGTCCAGGGAAGGCCTTTCCAGGGGGGGCTGGATGGCACCCTCTTTCTGCCTTCACGAGCTTCCCCAGCTTCAGGCGAGGGTTTCTCTACTGCCCTCAAGCTTGATACCCACCCAGACTCTTCTGCCAATAACATGATTTCGCCTCTTTAGTGGAAATGCCAAATGCCCTACGACAGGCTGCAACTGGACTCTCGGGCACTGCCTGTCCCTCGGCAGAGGAAGCAGGGCTGCAGCATAATTTCTCATTAATCACAGGCACCGTTTCTAAAGCCAAGGTAGCCAGAAACCTCTTGGGCAATTTGTATGCTCCCCACAATCATCTCAGCCTCTTACGGGGCTGGTAAATATTTGTACTGAAGAATGAAAGAGAGATGGCCAGTCTCCAGGGAGTGGAAAAAATATGCAGTGGCGTTCCAATCCAGCCAGGAATAAGGAAGCATAGAGGCAGGCAAGCGGGGTCTCTATTCAACACAAAATGTTTAAAGATATCTTTACCTAAAAATAAGCAGATCTTGTCATAATTCTATAAAAGCCAATTGTAGTGAGATATTTCACAAACATCAATGTTCTGTTGAGATGAATAGACAAGTTTTTAAATAAGTCTCAGAACAAATCATAAAAGTTCCTATGGCAAATACCAGTGGAAAAACAAGAAAATAACAATCCATCAAAAGGCTCATAAAAGTGATAAAAAGCCCATCGAACACACCCCAATAATGATTTTGTTTAAGCCAGCTCAAATTTATTAGAACCACCTCTCAGAGAGTGAGTTTCCAGATGCACTGAACTACCACTGAGCAAAGCATTTGTTTGAGGTCAGAGCGAGGCAAGCACCACATGGAAACACTGGCAGGGTCTGTGGGAGCAGAGAGCACAAACATGGGGAAAGGACAGGAATAAAAATTACTCGCTCACCTGCGGCTGCTCTGTGAGGTGTTTTTTTTAAATCCGGATCTGTACTTGAGCTATGGTTTTCATAAGTCCAGTTAGAGTTTTAACAAGCAATATAATGGCATAGGTAATACCTCTTCTATGTATAGAAATTCTAACTTTCAAATTCCATGAGCTCTTTTTATCTAAGAGAAGAAGAAAAGAAGCACCCTACGTTGTTCAACGACTCTGGACATTTCCTAAAGAACACGTTTATTGTCATAAATAGATAGCCTACATTCTCTCTAATAAGGAAGCTCTAGACTGGTATAGTCTTCTGAAGATTTAAAGATAGGTAGGTAGGTAGGTAAGTAGATAGACACAGAGAGAGAGAGAGAGAGAGAGAGAGAGAGAGAGAGAGAGAGAGAGAGAGAGAGATAGATAGAGATAGAGATAGAGATATATCTATAGATGGATATACACACATACACACACATGGGAATATGGTCTTCTGGAGATTTATTTTTTTACTTATTTATGATGTAACACGGGCCCACCCTACAAAGAGGTTTGTTTGGTAGTATTATTTGGTAACAGTGAAGCCCTTGTCCACCAGGTGGAGTTGAGGCAGGGAGATGGAACACTGAGTCACGAAAAGCACCCTTTCTCATAGGAATGCTGAAAGAACTAGAATCACAGCAGCTGGTCGAGGAGGCCTAATTTTCCTCTCTCCCAGCCTGGCAGGGGAGATGTGATAAGGGGCACTAACCGGGGTGGGAGAGGAGAGAGGATTTTTCACCAACAATACTTCATACTCAGTATGACCATCTCGAAGGTGGGGGTGGATAAAAAAAGACATAAAGTTATTTATGTTCAGCAATTATGCTCTTTCCATGTCGGCTAAGATGGGTCGCATGACATAAAGATGAACAAAACTAATATTCTCAGAGTCTAATGGAGCCAGGCAATTAAATTTAATTGTAATGCAACCTAAGTACTAGAGTAGAGCTAAGGAAATAGAGAAGAAGGGCAGTCTGTTGGGGAAGGCTTGGGGGTTGGGCTGGAAGTCTCCCTAGGGAGCCTTCTGGCATTGGGTTGAGTCTAGACAGTCAAGTGGATGGGGAGGGTAGAAGGCAGCACGAACATTGGATAGAGGGAAAAGATGGGGGGCGGGAGATGGAGGGAAAAGCTACAGGGGCATGATCCATTTGAAACACAAGTGGTTTAGGGTGAGGAAGAATTTTTTAGGTACTACGTGTTGCAGCAAACATTGGAAATATCCAGAAGAACGCTGTGTTGAGGAGCACAGTGAGAAATGAGGACGTCACGTGAGGTCAGAGGCAATCTGAGCCAAGCACAGAGTGCCATTCTGAGGGTGTTGGTCTTTAGTGTAGGTGACTGAAAAGAACCATTGAAGAATTTCCAGCAAGAAGAAAACCTAACTGTATTTGCATTGAAGAGAGTCATTTGGTGGCATAAATGGGGATTGTGACAATGGCTGACTATTTAAAGAATAGATACAATTAAGTGGGTCTATGTAAAAAAAAAAAAACCAAAAAACATACAATTTAAGACTGTAGAACATGTTTAATAGGCTGATTTTTAAAGGTAACCCAGAAGCACTGTATCAGAGACAAAATAAGTTATTTAATCTTCAAGATTTTAGGCCAGAACTAAAGATAAAAGGATGTGGGAAGAGTAAAAGCTCCTATTTCAACAGAGGCCTTTAATGTACCACAGAGAGATAGGTGGACAGTCTGCACAATGATACAACTCACCTGCATCTTCGGGAAGAAGAGCACCGACCCCTCAGGCTGTAACAAGATGCAAGTGAAGAAAACACTGCGGAGATAATAGTTCTCAAAGGCAGGACTGGTAGCTGAGAACTGAGCCAAAAGGGAAGAATTGGGCAGAAAGAAGGGTTGGAGGGAAGCACTGGCTTGGGACAGTAACAAATGGGAAGAACGCAGGAAAGCTGATGGCCCTGTTATGTCAGTGAACTTGGCCTTCAGAAACCCATCAGCTGGTACATTTGTTGAGTAGGATGCTCTCCTGGCTGTCCTTATCTGGGAACCAGGGGAGGCCCAGAATGCAGAATGGGGTGTGAACTACGAAGAGGGGAATGCAAGACTACCAGATCATTGCGAAGAGACCCAGTGAGGGTCACCTACAATCGTCCAGGCATTGAGGTCTAGAGTTAGGACATGGACAAGTTGGAGAGTCAGAGGTAGAAGAAAAGAGAACTTGGGGAATACCTAGAAAAAGAAGTGTACAAAATGAGAGGACTCCCAGGTGTCTGGTTGGATAATAAGATGGATTCCAGTCTCACTAACCAAACTGAGGCCTGCAGGAGAAGGACCACGTTTAACTACTTGCCTTTCTGAACCTCCATGTCCTTTCCACGTCTACAACGTGACCCCATGGGCCCTAACATCCACGCCAGCATTGGCCGTCCTGCAAATAAGAATTCATCAGGAACATCCCACTTTCCACTAATGAATTTCACCCGCACGGCTCTCCCGGACCCACCCACATGGGTACTCTTTTCCATACCCAGAGCTGGGTGGAAATGCAGGAAAAGAGAAACCAGAAACCCCTGGAAGAAGAATGACAAAGCCTAGTTCAAGGGTGTTAGGAGTACCAAGTATTGTTTCTTACGATGGAGGTCACACCACAGATCTTGTCAGTCATCCACTTCTCATTTTGAGAGGAGAAAAAATACTTCCACTCGTAACCGTGCATTACTATTCTCACACACAGAGAATTCTTTTATTATTAAACAGCAGCGATTGTAGAAACGCATACATATTTGAAGGTATTACCGTTGGGTAGGTCAACGTGCAGAGTAAGATACCGCTGATTAAATTTAATCCCCATGCCATGCTCTGAAAAGAAATCCTAAACATAAAAAAATAACTAAATCATTTTGGAACTCATTACTTTATAAAAAGTGTAGATATTATGACTGATAGCTGACTTGTATGAATCCATAAATAAGATATTTTTATTTAAAAAATTAATGTTATAATTTTTAAATTTTTATTTCTACTAAAACGATGTGAAGGAAAATACACAATGCAGGGCACTCTCACGAGGTTTATTTTGAGTGCCTACTAAGTGATCTTTTGATAACAATAGATGTAGTTGCTCTTATAGAAGGCGTTTTAGGTTTAGCAAAGTATAATCTACAAGGTTTCAAACTATTTTTTTAATATAAACATTAAACATAAATGAACAGAACTCTTGGGTTGTCATAGATGTTGGTTCCAACACTGATGGTAAGCATCCCTCTGACACACTTTGTGTCCCACAGATTGTTTTATTTCATAAAAAAAAATAATAGCTTCAGTGTTTTCTCCTTCAGTAAACACTGGGTGATATGTGGTTCAATGCTTTACAGCATAACATTATGCCAAAGGAAGGCCAATGTAATGGGGTTGACCTATTATTTTTACCTATTTCTTTCCAATTCTCACAGCCCATTGCAGCACCAAGCATCTCCAACACAGGGTAATTCCTTTCTGACTCTGCAGTTGACCCCTAAGCACGCGGGGCCCAGCCACTGGGTTTGATGTCCTCCCTTTCTTTAAACAACTTCTCCTGATATTTAGATTACGTCTTTATTTAGACAGGATAGTATGCTTTAAATCTTCTGATCTTGAAGGAATATGTTTTTGAGTTTCAAGTGCAGTTTGAAACAAAAAAAAAAAAATTAAAAATGCTGTTTCAGCAAATGTCATCCTTTCAGCTTATTTATAAGAAACTACCAGATGGTCTCACATCACTGTCCCAAGAGATGATACACACATAAATAGCATAGTAACAATATGTTTCATATGCCATATAATTATACACTTGATCACGTTCAAATCCTTTTATTGCCCATAAAATGGTGAACTCTACTACCTCTACTCCTATATAAGAAACCCCATCATTTAGGTATCATACTGAACCCCAAAAGTGCAGTATAAAGTAACACTATGTAAATACCCATTTGCGTTCTTTATATAAAAATTCAAATGCCATGATTTCATCTTAAGAAATTAAGATTAATTAATTAGTTATTAAGCTGTTCTTGATACTCCTTTTTCTTTTTCAGCTCCTAGAAACAACAGACTTCACTGCTTCAGTCTATTTTTTTTTTTAATTTTTATTGTTATACAATTACAGTTGTATGCCCTTCTCCCCATCCCTCCACCCCACCCCAGCCGAACCCACCTCCCTCCCCCACCTCCACCCTCCCCCTTGGTTTTGTCCATGTGTCCTTAATAGTAGTTCCTGTAATCCCCTCTTCCCACTGTCCCCCCCCCCCCCCCCCCAGGCCCTGGCTATTGTTAGATTGTTCTTAACTTCAATGTCTCCGGTTATATTTGTTTGCTTTAATGCTTCAGTCTATTTTAATTAAGTATATAATATTCATCAGTGAGAAATCATCACTGTAATAAAACTACCTTTGGCTTGTTCCCATATCTGGGCCCTTTCTAGAATAATGGGTGGGTGTTTTGAAATCTACATGCCATGTGACACCAGCTATTGCTCTGGTCACTCCCAAGAAGCCATAAAGCCTCTGTTAAATTATACAGCACTTCCCTTCACACACCCCAACCCCAAGTACCGACTGCCTTAGGTAATTTATTTTTAAATTTTGACCAAAGCACACATGCCTATGATTTAAAAAGCAAGTGGCCCAAAGGATCGCTAAAGAAAAGAAGACGCCCCCATCCTAAACTCAACGCTTTCTGTACCTCTCTCTCCTCAGCGGCTCCCTCCAGCTGTGAGCAGAAATCTGTGATACGGTAACAGTAACAGCGCAGGTCGTCCCCAGTGTGGTGAACATAAGCTTCCACGTGGGAGCCCCGAGAGCGTGTCGGGACCCTAGCACCCACCACGCAAGCGTGGTCTGTGATGACGAGGCAGCCACAGTGTCAGGACGGACGGTATCAGTGCCTACAACAGCTACATTCCGTCCTCTAGCTGGAATGAAGCTGGTTCCCACAGGCTGACTCCAGAAGCTGAACGCTGGTAAAGAGCACTTTTCTATGACTGCGGGTAAACTGTGTACTCCTGCACTGGAGCAGCGTATATTTACTGAGTATCCACTACGGGCGGATCTCCTCTGCAGGCCGGGAACAGAGTGGGGAACTAGACCGCCAATGCGCTTCCGTTCTAGTAAGGCGGAACAACAAACAAGTAAACAAATGAAGAACACATTTTGAAACAGAAATCGGTGTTATGGTTCCCCTGCCACGCCCTATTGACTTTCGAAGGAAAATTGTCAAAGAATTACTTCTTTTTTTTCTTTTGGCAAGCCCATGACTGCTCAAAATTAGCCAGCATTTTTTGGTTTACTTCCTATTTATATGATGCTTTCCTGTATGCTTTTTCTTACTTGGTTCTTATCAGAAATACACTTTTCTCACCTTGTCATTAATACCATTGAATTTAGTCATTCTTTCTGTTGACTGAAACCTTTCCATTTCCTTGAAGCCCAATAATCTCCTCCCATCCGGTCGGTCTCCTTGGGTGTGCAACAGAAATGTCATCTTCCTTTACTATTCCCTTGGATGCGTTCCTTTTTTGAAACACATAACTTTTTTTGAATTCTCACCCTCTTCGTGGTGCTGTGCATTGTAAAGTGACTTCCTAAGCGTGCATGTCTGAAAATGCCTTTGTCCTGGCCTCCTGATTGATAATTTATCAGGATATAGAATTCTTTGCTGAAAATCTTTTCTTTCAGATTTGAAAGTCAATGTTCCCTTGACGGCCAGGATCCAATGTGCTGAGGAACACTCCGAGAAAAATGGGACTTTTTTCTTTTAAGGTCCAAGTTTAATTCTATTAACCTTGATATCATAAAATTTTAAAATGACATTTTTACTCTCCTCAGCTCTCTTTTCAAGGTGAAAATTTGGGACAATTTTTAACTTTGAGAGATTTTCTTTTATTATGTAAGGTTTGTTCCCATGAAATTCTGCGCTCATTAATTCCTGGAATTCCTATTAGTCGAACACTGGAGAGACTGTTCATATTGCCTCCATGACCTTCTCTTTCTCTCATGTTTGCAGTCTCTTGTCTGTTCTATATTCTTGCAGATTTCCTAAATTATAATTTTCAAATCTTCTATTATATTTTGTATATCAGTAATATACACACAATATATATATACATATGTGTATATATATAAATTTTCAGGAGCTCTTTTTTATTCTGTGATTATCTACTTTTACAGAATTTTGTTCCTGTTTTATAGATGTAACACCTCAAATCTCTGAGGACACCAATTATAACTTTCTATTTTCCATGTGTTCTGAACTCTGAATCAAATGCTCCTTTAGGGTCAGGTTGTTTGTGTAGGTCTTTCTCTAGTTGTGAAGACTTTCTTTTGTAATCTTGTGCTTCTTTGCTGTTCATTGATAATAATAACGGGGCCTCTGTGTTCATCGTGGGTGTGCCTTGTCAACTGGAAAATTCTTCCTTAGAATGAGCAAGTGAGAAGCAGCCATTGCGTGAATGGCTCCCCGAAACCCACCATGTGCAAAGCTTCACTCTGTGGCACATTTCTACGAGTTTTCTTGGTTCTCCCCACCCCTCCCCCCAAAAGGTGTGTTCAGTTCTATTCTTTCTCTACCTGGTAATAAGTACTGGAGAAAAGGTGGTGTGTGTGTGCACGAGCAAGGGGGTTAATTAATCTACCCAATGGTCCCATTTTTAGCTGCCTTCCTCATTCCTGACCTCTTCTTCTTGTAGTTCCTCAGGCTACAGTTTTGCTGGAGTTCTTTAGGTCAAACTTTTGCAGCCGATGCTGCCGATGATCTAACCATCTTCCATTCTATATCACCTAGAAACGTGTGGCACTCCATCGGCCACTCGTGGCCTCCTGTGCCTTCTCTTCAGGTGTATGTGGTGACACCATTCTTCCTCCTTCAGGGTTATATTCATAAGGCCTCAGAAACAAGAGAAGGTAAAAGCATGTGCTCGGCCAGCCATCACAAATCAAGAGCCCTCTTCATTTCTACATAAAGGAAAGTGAACTTCACAGTTAGCCTCCAAGACAAAAAGAAGACACAGAGAGCCAACGTCAGCCTGAAGGATGCTTACAGGTATTAAGGGGGGCATGTCAACACACATGCATACCAATACATCAGCCTATCAGCAAACCAGCCCAGGGCTCTTTAAAATTGTCCCCGTTCACCATACCCAGAAGAGAGCTGTCTATTCGGTTTGTCCGGGTTTGTCTACCCATCTAAAGCCAGAGAGGAAGTTGACCATTAACTCCCTAAGATGACCCTGACTGCCTGGAATCCTCTTACTCTTAGAATCATCTAATTGGGTTATTATAACGGCAGATCTAACTCTGGACAACCACCCAAGTCTGCAACCACGAATGTAACTTAGGGCCAATAGTCACACAGCGCCCACTCTCAACCAGACAGCATTCCAAACCTTTACCCTCTTAACCAGTCCTCACACAGCCCGACGACTTTAGAACTATATTATTATTGGTGGAAGGTATTTTACATTTATTTTCATTTTTTATTTAACTTATTGTGGTGACATTGGTTAGTGGAATTATATAGGTTTCGGGTATGGTGAGGACTCTTAAAATTCCCAGTTTACAGTTTTCAGGAAACTGAAGCGCAGACAAGGTGAGTAACTTGCCCATAGCCACAGAGGTGTTAAGGTGAAATAGAAAGGAAATCAAGTTATTATAAAATGAATAAAGTATATTAAGACACAAGAATCAGCTTGAACTGAAAACAGACATCAGTCCCTGGACACAGCGGAGTATATATTAAATGAATGAACAAGTGGCAAGAAATATAGATTCAGAGCAGTGAAACTCTCAAAAGATGAATGTTGCTGACATTTATAAAGAGTAAAAAGTCATGACATCATAACAGAGGGCCCCCCAGTGAGTTCCGCGGTAAAAGTGTTACTCCTCCCTCAGACAGGTCAGAGCTTTCCAATAACATTTGTCTGTGCCGCTTACTGTCAAAGGAATTTATGGCGCATTTACACAAGCACGAAAGAAAAATTAGAAAAGAGACCAACCCTTATACTTTTGAACATGAGACATGTCCCCAGTAGAGTTACTGGGAAAACAAAAATGCTCCTTAAACAATTTAAGCACCTTTTTATCAGATGTATTAAACCATCCATAGCAGTTCTTCCCCTAGCACCTCATGGACTGGCTACAGCAAGAAAGACACCGAATAAGGGAAGGCAAAGGTTTAATCTGGCATAATGAATCTATCTTTGCATTCAAACATTTTCTTCATTTCTGCACATGGATGCCGATCGTTCCACTCAGCCCCATTTCTGGTTGGTGGTTTCCACCCCCCAACAGCGATGAGGAATCAGTCACCAAATCCTCTGAAGTGAATTCAGTGCTCGTGTTCAGAGGTAACCTAGCCCCTCCGGCAGGAGGATATGGCAAAGACGGTGGGAAAGTGTGGGAATGAGGAAGAAGGGATAGCTCTTTCCTAGGCAAAGAAGATAAACACAGAAGAGGTTAAACCATGCATTGGAACGGGTGATATTTGGCACCTAGTAAACAACCTCAGTGAATAACAAACAACGAGGGACTGAGGATGGAGAAGAGGAGATCAGTAGGGACTGGGTAATCAGGGTGGTCTCCAGGGAGGAGGGAAAATCAGTGTCATGCGGGGCACTGGGCCTGGTTTGGAGATGTGTGAAGAAGCAGCGGGGAGCATCTTGGGTTGGTAAACTCAGCATCCAAAGAGCAGGACTAAGAGTAGGTAACTATAGAGAGAAAGAGGGAGTGTCCCGCCCCACGGGATGGCTTAAGTTGTTCGAGGAATACTCGCAACGTGTTCGGTAACTACTGTGGCCTTTGAGACCTAAGGTCTGTACCCGCAATGAATTCGTGAGGATAACAAGAAGAGTTGAAAGAGAAAAACAGAAAACAAAAGGAGGCTCTTTTCCCTCCTTTTCATAGACTATATTTATTTATCAATAAGGATATTTGAGTGTTTGCTTTGGCCACTATATTTATTTATCAGTAAAGATACTTGAGTGTTTACTTTGGGTAGTATTAGTTTGTTCAGGTTGCCAAAGCAAAGTACCACAGACTATGTGGCTTAAATAACAGATGTCTCCTTTCTCACTGTTCTAGAGGTCGGAAGTCCAAGGTCAAGGTATCAGCAGTTTTGTTTTTCCTGAGGCCTCTCTCCTGGGCTTGCGCGTGGCTGCCACCTCATTGCATTCTCCCGTAGTATCTCCTCTGTGTGCACGCAATCCTGGGACGTCTTCATGTGTCCGAATTTCCTTTTTATATAAGGACACCAGTTACATTGAATGAATTACAGGATTCTTGTAAAAAGGCACCAGGCCTTTGTTTAGTCAAAATTTAGTCACAGGCATACTTGTCTAGCTTCGGAAAAATGCGGCAATATTTAGATGATACTCTGTATTGCATGAAGTGCCACCCATGGTCAGTCAAGGAACAAGGACCCTGTGGAGAACTTCGGGATAGACCTTTTCAAAAAAAAAAATCAGAACTGAGAATTTTATTGTCATCCAATTACTTTACCTGAAACAAAAATGTAGAACACAGAATCAGTAAAAATATGTGTGTGTCTTTTTAAGGAACAAACAAATAGTCTGTGGATTTCACTAGTTTGCAGTTGCATTTTTCTTGCTATTTATTCGTCAAATAGGCCTGCTTAGGATTTAAAGTCAGACGGGCAGAAAAATCGCCATGCACTATTCACTTGTGATTTTCAATATTTTAAAAAGAGCTTAAAGCCCTTTTATTTTATACCAATTGCCAGTAATTGTCTTTATAGTTTCATTGGTATTAATTTCATCCAGCTCATTTAGAATGTCAAGCCACATATGCAACATAGTAATAAAGTTATTATTACTGCACAGAGATACAATTATAAGTAATTTTGGTTCTCTCATTTTTGTCCTCACTTTCTTCTCGTGTTGGCCCATTCTCGTTTTATAAGAATTAAGATGAGTTTGCTGACCTTTTGCTAAAGCACATTTAGTCTGAAGAACCTGATGAGTTCCTCCTGATTGAAGCTGGTGAAACTTTTATTGTCTAGCTCCATTAGCTTTTCCAGAGCAAGTCTGATTGCAATGTTACTGCATTACAAACAAACTTCTGAATTCAGAGAATGCACATGCTAACAACAGTAAATAATTCAAATCCTGTGGAGCCCCTTTTAGCCAATGAACCATAATTCAATACAATGGGTTTTTCCCCTTTATTAACAATATACTAGAGAACGTATTTAAATGAAAAGAACAAAGGGATTAGGAAAATAAAATTTCTCATTATTTGTTAAAGATGTGATGATATACATCATTAAATATAATACAATAAGGTTTCTTAGTATTAGGTCAGTCATTTAAAATATGTAATAAATGTACTCTATCCCCACTAAAGCAATTTGCATATTCCTATAAGCCTCATTAGCCTTAATTTTGAAGGACTTTGTGAATCTATTAATTCTTACATGAGAGCAGACTAGCTGGGCCAAGGTGCAGGTAAGGTATCATTTTGGGCAAATATTTGAGTTCCAAATGTAAAGGAGGAAAGAGAAAAATAAACGGAAGGTCCCACATTCCAGCACACGTGCTGCCCCTTGCTGGCATACGCCCCAGAAACAGGACCTTCCATTTCTTTGCCTACACTCCCTTCTACGCGAAGACGGACTAAACCCTGGACTCTTAAGAGGAGGGAGGGAGAGGGGAACAACATTCATTTCAAAGTGGAGAGATGAAGTGGTTTGCGTGCGATGCACCTTTAGTGCTTTTGTTCTGGGAAAGATACAAGTGTAGACCACTGAGTTATGCAAATGAAAAACAAAGAACATGCTGTACAGTGGAAAGTTCGAGAAGATAGGGCTTGGAGGAACAAACTAAGTTGGCCTGGAAGAGATGATATGTCATAGGCAAGAGTTGCACTTCTGAACACAGCCTTCTAATTGGAGAAATTGCCACCATTGTTTGCTCCGGTGCCTGCTTATCCTCACTGTTTGCTCACACGTAAGCAGAGCCTGAGAACATTCAGCTGGTAGAACTTTGACTAGAAGCTGCACTAGTTTTGACAAAGCTCAAACTAGAAGCCTAACACACGGCATTATGTACAAATGAATTTCATAGACGGTGAGAAATGTCTAAATTCACAAAGCTGTCTTTTGCTTTTGTAATTTAGAGAGAGGAGATGTAAGGAGAGGTGTAGTAATGTGGGACTACGGCTTTCTGGAGCACGACCACCTTCGGGGAGGGGAAGGTCCCAACCCCATCTCTGTGAGTAGAAGATGGGCTTTGAAGGGCCGTCGTCTGTCAGTCTCCCTGGAGAGACAGACAGTGAGATTTGGAGAGTGGGACAAAACTGGGAAGAGGAGTCCTCCATCCTTTCTGTTGGCGTTCGTGTCTTAGACCTGGACCTCAAGGTTATCCCTCCGTAGTGGAGGACACAGGCCTGTGTGGCACGGAGACAGGCAGGGGCGGGCACGGAAGTGCCCTGGGGTCAAGCAGGCAGCATTCTGTAGCTGAACAGGGAAGCAGCTTCAGGTGGAATGGCCGAATGGGCCTGTAACCTTTGAGAGGAACCACGGCTAGCGGGCAGTGAGAAGCTCATCAGGATGGTGCCCTTCTCCTGAGCTGTCACTGAGCTTGTGCTGCATGGAATAAGCAGAAGCCCAAGGTGGTAAAGAGAGGGAAGGGCCCTGGGAGACTGGCAGAGAGGCCCTGGTGCAGCAGTAGGAGTCCGGGTGCCCACCTAAGCAGACACCTGAGTGGAAACTCTAGCCATGGCAACGGTGAGGACTGCCGCACCCAGAGAGCTGCGGCCAGCCCGCTGCAGTGAGCCAAGGGGCAGACAGCGTCTAGTCTGGCATTGAGGCTCTTGGAGACACCATGCTGGAGAAACATCAGGTAATCTGAAGAATCCAGAAGGGAGAGAGTTCACCTGCTACAGCTTTCCAGGCAAAGGGAATAGTCTGAATTTCCCCGTTCAGTGTGGCAGCAAGTGTGTTCCCCGCGCTGGTGAGGCCGACCTGAGAGCCGTCTGCACTCCACTTAAAATAAGTAACTCCTATGAAGCCAGGAATTAGGGGGATTCTAATTTCATAGACAGAAAATGTAAAGACTGTGCTTTCCTCAACCTAAAAAAAAAATCATACCCAAAATGCAAGCCCCAGTCGTCTCACATTTGCAGCTCTGCTAAAACGCCAGCTGTGATGTTGTCTCAGAAACCAAATACCCAGCAGGCACACGACTTCAAAACCATGGACGCACAGTGCTCCCCGTCAGCTCAGCTCTGAGTCTGCGAGTTTCCGTGCCTTTCTGTCAAGGGTTAGCTGTTAAGAGGTCTAAATCTACAATAGAAAACTATTTCTGTGAAATCCAGTAACACATAGTGATTAACCATAGCTGAATTTTATAATCTATGATTTGTCTAATACTTCATGCTTTTTCCCAAATGCAAGCCCCTGAATTATGCTGACAGCAAGAAGAGTTTGGCTAGTCCTTATGATTTTCCATTGAATCTATAGCATATTTGCTTTACCTGGATTCTTAGAGGGTTAGGAATTTAAGCCCCCAAACTACTTTGTGATAAAAAAATAATAAAGTCTTAGAGCTGAAAGGATGGGTAATAATAGCATTTCCCTGGACTTCAAATAACACCACACACGTAGCAGCTCAGGTTTAGCAGAGCACACTGAATACACTCTTTAGACACAGCTAAGAAATAAAATTACACAGGTAATGCAGCAACAATCAAAATAACAACTATTAAGCAACAAGACCTCTTCTCAATCTGCAAAATTTACATTAGTAGTCTGTTAAAATTATAGTAGCTCATTTAGTCCCCAAAAATAATGAGGCCAGTAGTGTTATAATAGGGGTCAAGTTCGGGTGGTATTTAAAACAGATGTATCTAGCTCAAAGACCAATGTTCTTTTTATAATTATCATGTTTCTTTCATCTGTAACATTTCTGGTATTGAACCGTTGTTTATAACCAAAAAAAAATTATTCTCTTATAATCTGAATCTTATTCGTTGCCATTTGAGCATATTTACTTAAAATCTGTTCTTGTGAAGTTTCGGAACAGCTGGTCACTGTCCTTGGTTGTAGAATTCCCTCACGTAGAGTACTTGGAGATAATTAAATCCCCCATCAGCAATTTCTTCTTATGGCTGAGTAAGCCTTTTCACTGATTCCTTAAAAAAGATCTCTGGACCTTTAAATACCTTGCAGCATCCCCATATCGTGTTGCTTTTACAGCTGGAATCCTGGCACACGATTTTCTTTTAGTTATTTATAACTCCGAGGACCAACCCTTCCCCCATCCTCATCATGCTCTTTAACCAACTGTCTTCTTTCTAATGCTTAAGCAGCTTGGTTCTCCCACTGAGCATTTTGATATCATTGAGTTTCCTTATGTTTGCTGTGACCGTTTCCTCCAGTTTTCCAAGAAGCCACTCCTCTTTCTAAGGGGACTGCAGAGCATTTACCATCCTGGTAATCCTTGGCCTCTTCTATTTCAGTGTATATCCCTACTGGAGAGGCACCTGTTATGGGCTAAATTCTGTGCCCATCCCCACCAAAAAATATTTGTAATATTGAAGTCCCAACCTCCCTGTTTCTAAGAATGGGACTATGTCTGAAATTAGTGTTTAAAGACAAGCAAAGTTAAATGGCACCTTTGGGGCAGGCGCTAATGCAGGGACTGTGCCCTTACAAGATGAGGGGAGCAGGTCACAGTCACACGTGCACAAATGTGAAGACCTGGGGAGTAGACTGCCACCTGCCAATCAAGGAGAGGGGCCTCTTAGGGTACCGACACCACCAACATCTGGGTCTCAGACTTTTAGCCTCTGGAACTGTGAGAAAATAAGGGTCTGCCGTGTAAGCCACCCAGTGTGTGGCGTTTGCTATGGCCCCTGTAGGAAACGCATACGGCTCCCTATACTATATATCTCATTTCACTAACTACAGTATTAACTATGTAAAGAACCCCACGCACACCAGTACCATGTGCCCTTAATAAAATGAAAAGGCACATCACCCTATAAATGCATCAACTCTATGCATCAGCAGGCGTGAGACGGTCCTTCACTGTGAAGCGTTCTGCAAAATAACTAACCAGTGCTCTTCACAGGGTCAGAGCCCTCCCTGAAAGGAAGGAAAGGCTGACCAATGCCACAGAATGGAGGGGCAACAGGACACCTAGTGCAATGTGGGATCCTGGGCTGGATGTTGGAACTGAGAAAGGACATTACTGGAAAACTGGCTCAATCACCATGAAGTCTTTTCTTTAGGTAATAGCACTGTACCAATAGCCCTGGGCCTCATACAGATATTATTGTGATGCAGAATGGTAGCACTAGGAAAACTAGTGCTACCATTGGCCAATGGGGCAAGGGGAACCCTCAGTCCTATCTGTCCAATATTCTTGCAATCCTAAAATTGTTTCAAAATAAAAAATAAAATAATACTTAAATGACAACAGATCATAATATAAATATATTTTAATTACATTAGAAATGCTTATTATAAAATAACACATGATATAAATAGAATAAGTGGACTAATAAATAACCACATATTCAATCACTGATGTATCCTCGGACATAAACTCTGTATTGAAGGAAGAAGGAGAGAAAGAATTACCCAATATTTGTTAAGATCTCCTAGATGACAGTCTCCTGTACTCAATCCTCATGACACACTGTCATCTGTCAAATGTTCCAACTGATGAAAGACAAGTTCAAAAATATTTAAGTAACTAATCCAGGTCACATCACCAGTGAGAGACCTGAACTTCAGACTTGAGTCCATTTAAATCCAAAACACCATGCTTTTTCTACTGGTAAACAATGTATGTGTCCCCACCAACTAGACATTCATCTAATTACACGTGTTCTAATGCCATGGCTCCCATCCTTGACTGCCCAATGGAATCAATCACCTGGGGAGTTTCAAAAACTCCCGAGGTTCAGGGCCTTTCCCAGGAAAATTCTGGTATAATTATTTTGGAGTTCACCCTGATCTCAGGATTTAAGAAATCTCCCCAGTTGATTCGACATGTGTGGAGAACAACAACTCCACTAGTTTTTCAATACTAAGGTCCTACAGAACAGAACTAAAACCTCCCAAAGACAGGGCTGTCACAACCATCATTTGTCCAGGAGAAAGCTCATCTAATCAAAATCAATTAAATTCGATTTGTGCAACATATTCTTCCTGGGAACAACAAAAGAAGAAATTCTTTCAAAGGCACACAGAGAACAGGCACCAGCTTTGGAAAGGCTGTCGTCAGCCAACTGCATACAGTGCCAAGAATTTAGAGGAAGTTGACTTAGGAAATAAATCTCAAAACTCTTCCAACAGAGAAGAAAGTAGCAATCTTTGGGCTACCAGGAGTCAAATGACTTACTGTCTTTGGTTTTAATTTCCTCTGGTCCTTTGAAAATGGCAAAGGGAAACGATCAAGCTATGTAAAACTCTAATTGAAAATAAACATTTTCCTACTTTTGAGTGGAATTAAAGCTGGCAGAAACTGAATCGCTGCAAGGTGAGGAATGAAACCGAAAGCATATCAAGAAGGTTGCAATGAGGGTATTTGAAAACCATTCTGTTTGCTGAATTGTCAGCCATGCAAGCACTTACGACAATTACAACCCTAGAAAACAAATAAAAAGTGTATAAGTAGGCACTTTGATACTTCTTCCTAATTATAGGGTTTACGAGCTGGATGCTAAAAACACAAATAGAGGCAACTCCAGCAATAGTAACCCTGAAATGAGGTTATGAAGCTTATTAGCTTTACATAATTACACAGCTGTGACAGGTTGAAGAGACCCCTGCCTGGAGCGCGGTTCCTCTCCTTGGCACTATTGGGTGAAGAGAAAGTGTGCCGCCTTTTATTTTAGCTTCAAACAAACAAACAAACAAAACAATGCAATTCAGGTTGAATCATATGGAACTGACAATATTCGACCTACAGAAATGGCGGTTCCATATTTCGAGTCACAAGATGAAGATCTCCCCTCATCTCCCTCGGGTGTCTCAGGGACACAGACTTATTTCAGAGTAAAACATCCACAGCACCAGCCACGGAGCTGTGAATAATAGAAGGTGCTTAGTAGAGGCATACGCAATAAATGAAATCCACTGACCTAAACCCAAAAGCTACATTTCCTAATATCTAACTGATTGGAAAGTTTTGGAAACCCCCATTTGGGATATATATTTCAAATAAAATTGCAGTCTGGTAATTGCCCCAGATACCAAGTTTTACCGGCGCGTCAACTGAATGTCTAGAGTTGAAAAACAATGATTTTTTTATTCTCCCTCCTAATTTGTTTGTACAGAGCTTTGGAAAGCCAGGGTGCTTAGAGATCTCTGACTGTATTTGCGGAAGGAAGGAAGGAATGAAGGAAGGAAGGGAGGAAAGAAGGAAGGAAGGGAGGGAGGGAGGGAGGAAGAAAGGGAAGGAGGGAAAGATGGCTTGTAATTATTATTTTACATATCCATGACTTACAAATAAGAATAATCGATTTTTCTGTTTTTTAGATATGAAAGAAAATCTAGGAAAACAAGAGCAATCCACAAGAAAGGCATGGAATAATGCTCAGTTATCTTTCATTTTATTAATAATGCAAACCTGTGTATCCTCTCCTATGTCACGCATTGTACCTTTGAAAAGCCAAGTATGCACTGGGCAGATTTTTCTCACGTATGCCAAAGAGAGATTTCCCTAGGAAGCTGCATTCAAAAGAAAAACTCCAAAGTTCTTTAAGGCTTCAGGCAGCAAACTGCAGGACATAATAAAAGCTCCCATTTATTTAGTTCTTGCCATGTTTGCCATCCTAGTGCTTTAAACCTATTAGCTATTTAATCCTCAGAACGATCCTAAGAGCTTGGCACAGTATTTACTCCGTTAGTGGAGAAGTGAGAGGCGTCAATAGGTTATTTGCCCAAAGTCACACACTTGGTAAAAGGCTGGTGGCCTCCCCCCAGAGCAGGTGCTCACACTCACAACTCACCTGCCTCACATGGTAGCTCATGCCAGCCAACCTGCTATAATGCATCCACAATAATACTCTAGAATTACCTAACACAACTGTGCGCTATTTTGGTATGTATAATAGGCTACTAGAATCTACCTTAAAGGTTGCTCGCTTGATAAAAAAAAAAAATTAAGAGGCATTAATTTTCCATACAGGCACACATTATAAATTTCTTTTATTAAGTTTATCACTTCAGGGTTTATTGCAAATGAACTGTGCAAAAAATTGCTTATCAAAAAAACCACACAAGAATGTGTTTATTACAAGTATACTGTGTTTGTAAATGAAATACTAGCAAATGACATTGAAGTTTATAATTCTTTTAGTTTATATGATTGTGTTTGGAAACTGATTTAAATCATTTACATGTATAATCATTAAACAAGAACTGGTTAAACCCAAGTTCTATCAAAATAAGATTGACAATGAATTGAGATGTCCTTATTTTCACTGGAACTATTCCACTGTTCTGGAATTCATTTATTGGGTAATGTCCACGGTGGGAAAAAATTATCTCTAATAAGTGTGGTCATTGTCATCAGATTTCCCGATACAGAACCAGCTGGAGAAGAACGATGCTTTACAGGAAACATGCCCTAGTAGCATGAATAGGAATGGTCCCACGGTAGTTCCGAATCCCATCTTCATGAAGTGGAAAATTGGGATAACAGGTTTAGCATATTCAATGCACATAAATAATTTGGATTACTGCAGCTGAGACCCAGTTGCCTGTTTGGGGAAGGGAGTTCGGATCCCCATAGGCCGTGTTATCATGTGGTCACCTGGAGCGCTGCGGCAGGCTCCTGATTGGTCTCCCTAAGTCCATGCTATTCCCCACCTGGAGTCTATTCTGAACACAGCAGCCAGCAAAACATAAGGCAGATTAGTTACTCTCCTGCAGTGGACAACACAGAAAGAATAAAATATGAAATCCTTACCAGTGCCAACAAGATCCAGGCCCCTTTCTGCTCCAACCACTCTAGTCCTGTTGCTAGTCCTCACACCGCCCCCACAGGCCCCTACCACAGAGCCTTCACACCTGCTGTTCCTTCCGCCTGAAATGTTCTTCCCAGAGAATTTCAAATATCACCTCCTCAGAGACCTTGCCTGTCCACCGTGCCTCAAAGTCACTGTCACCCTACCCCAGCATACACCCCAGGCAATTGACCCATTTTATTTCTCACTTATTTTTCACTGCCTGAGAGCATGTACCATTTGTTTGTTTGTTTCCTGTCTCCCCAATAGGAAAATAAATCCACTGAGGGGAAGGACACTTTGGGGGGAGGGAGAGGATCCAGAACAGTGCTAGGGATATATTAGGTATTCTCTAAAAATTTTGGAATGAATGAATGAACCTGAAAAACTGAGTGAAAGTTTATGAATGAATAGCCCTTTTTCACTTACAGTGACGCATCAGGATTAGAATAAAGAAGAAATCCTCATCCTTAAAGAAAAATGTCTGCAGTTTCTTGAGTTCTATCTGAAAAACCACTTTCCATAAACCCAAAAAACCTTGGGAAAAATATACGGGTTCTTGAAAAATAACAAAGGGAAATCTTTGTATGTTTTCTGTTACCCATGGAGGACTTTTGTTTCAATTCCACACTTACTTCATCCTAGTGCTCTTATTTACTGTTAAATGTGTATGTCCCCTTTAATGTCCACAGTAGAAGTGTATTACTTACAATGTTATATAATATTACATAAGCTAGGTGGTAGCGTTAGATGCTTAAGAAAGCAGGTAAAAAAGGAAACATGCTTTAAAAGTAAAAGATGAATGGAAGCATTTAGTTTGTATCATTACCTCTTCCTAGTTTGTTTTGAGTCCTTCCTATCATATGCTACACTGGCTTGCATTTCATTCCAGGAGTATAGGCACACCTCACTCAGAGAATAGAAGTGGGGGACGGCGTGTGCTTGCCTAGACGGGAGCGTTAAGGAAATGAGTGCTAATGCAAGTCCCACAACAGGAAATGTGCCCAGAGATGCACCCAACACAGGCAGTCGCTCCGTCACCTCCTCAAAATCTCCTGGAATCACCTTCCTCCATGGTTTCTCCCAGATATCACTTTTTTTTAAAGAGGGTATTTACTTATTTTTAGAGAGAGGGGAAGGGAGGGAGAAAGAAAGGGAAAGAAACATCGATGTGAGAGAGAAACATCGATTGGTTGCCTCTCATACGGCCCCTGACTAGAGACCCAAGCCGCTGAGCAACACCGGTCAGGGCCTGACCCCACCCTTACCTGTCAAACACACTGCCCACTCTGCAGTAATGCCTACGTGCCCTTCAAAGTGCAGGAGACTCCCACCAATCCCTGATTTCCTGATAAATGTTAACTTCCATATTCAACAACATCACTTAGAGGACTCTTAAGTCACCATAAAACCCACATCTTAACATCCAAAAGGATACTCTGGCTTTGCAAAAAAAAAGTCCACCGAAGTAGACGACACGTGACAAAGAACAGGATGCTGCAGACCACGCTACGTGTTACAGAACCCACTCAATCCAGGAGAGCGCCGTGGGCATATATTAACAGTGTGTTGTGATTTTGTTTTAATTACAAAAACACGTCAAAGATAAATAGTGCTAAAGTGAATCAGTGTTATGCAGGGAAGCATGAAACGTGCAATATATTCAGAAGGAGGTGATAATTATTTCACAAATGAGGAAACAATTTATGTAAAGTTATGAACAACTGAATTGTAGAGAAAATGAGCTAAGGCACGAGAGAGCGGGCATCCATCAATAAACAGGTACTTACATGTGTGCCAGAGGGGGGCGCTTAACCGATACCATAATCCATAAACTAAGCAGATAAAGACGAGAAGACATTGTTTTGACCCCGAAGAGCTTGTAATCCAGCGTGGAAAACAGATATGCAAACAAACAACATGTTGACTGTTTTACTAGAGCTGTTTGCAAAATACTAAGGGAATACGGAGGTAGAAGACATGCAATTCTCCGTGGTGAGTCAGGAAGACCTTTAGGGAAGATTATGAGGACAGAACCTGAAAAGATGAGTGTAGGCGATAGGGTGAATCAGGCCGGGAGGGCTTTCCAGGCTGAAGGAACAGCGTGTGGGGAGGTAAGAAGCGAAGTGGTACTTTCAGGTGAGTGACAGAGGATAGCAGTAGTCAGATTACACAAGGCTTTATCCACCTCCAGCTGTGGCGGAGCACACAGCAGCGCTTCCTGTTTCCCTTCCCTGAGAACCTGGGACAAATACCTTAAAGTTCTCTACAGAGGACAGAGGGAGTGGTCAATGAACAGATAACTTAATATTTTACAAATCTCTCTTCCTTTTATCTGTAGCAATAAAACGATCCTAATTTTAACTGACCTATACGAAGGGTGTTTTTGTGCAACACTCCATATAACTCAATGGTGATTAATATTAACATTTGTTACTAGCTTTCTTATACAACTCTGACTTCTACCCGTAAATAAGCTCCAGCAGAGTCTAGTATTGGTTGGGAACTTTTAATAAAATAATGTCACAGAGAATAAATTCCATGTGGGCCCATCGTCTTAAAGTGGAAGAAAAACAAAGTTTCAATTGCCTGAAAGGCAGTGAAAACAGAGCTTCGGCACTAACTGGGCAAACCTGAGCGCGTGGGGTTCACGCTTCCCATTTCACTCCCTTCAGGCAAAGTGGGAAGAACTGTACTACCCTCTCCCTGTGCAGAATTATTTCCCGAACCACATGAAAAGCATGCTTCTCGGTAAAAGGCACAGAACACCCACCTGCATGGCATCCCCAGTCGTGGTTCTGAGGCCTGCTCGGCGTCAGAGTGCGCAGAACGTAAGGTGGAGTAGAGCAAGCAAACGCGGCACTATTGTCACCAGACGGCCGTAAATCCGACACCAGTGCATATCTGATCATCAGTTATAAGCTGTGCTCAAATATTTAAAATGTGCATTTGTTGGTTCAATGATAGCTCTTCCCCAAATATTTACCAACAGGCAAAATAGATAAAATTTTCAAATAAAATTCCTTGTCCACTAGAGGCCAACCAAGTATACTATGAGAGCGCTTTCAGTAAATCTGTCATAAATCTGATAAAAAGGAAAAAAACCAGGATGGCATAAAGGCTAGGGAGTAAGGAAGAAGAAAATGTGCAAAGATCCCTGGGAAAAGAGATGTAACACGGGAACTGTTCCAAACACAAAAATTGAATTTCCCCCTCCTGCAAGATGTATCTGAAATGCAGGTCCTCCTCATTAATTCCCTGGCTTCTCCCCCAGCCCAGCCAGAATGCAGTTGGGGCGAGGGCGAAGCTGCAGGTCAGGGAGATGCCTGCTGTATGCTGTCTGCCGACGTTGGCTGGGCAGCTTGAAGAAAAGCCCCAGGAGAAGGGGGATGGAGAAGTCGTCCACACACAACTTGGAATTGTGAGGTTGTGCCCCAATGTGCAACACAAGATTTTCATGAGTGACGTAGTGACCCCTCTGTTAAGCGGTTGAATCATGTCGCCCAAAAGATGTGAAGTCCTAACCCCTGGTGCCCGTGAATGTGACCTCATGGGAAACAGAGTCTTTGCGGTGTAATTAAAGTCAGATGAGATCACGGGAGCGGGCCCAATTCGTCACGGCAGCGGTCATAAGAACACATAAGTGCCATGTGGGCAGAAACACGTGAGGCAAAGACGAGGGGATGCCAAGGGTGGTTGGCAAACACCGGAAGCTAAAAGAGGCAAGGAGGGATTCCCCTGCAGATTTCGGAGGAAGCATGGCCCTGCTGAAACCTTGACTTTGGACACCTAGACTCCAGATCTGAGAGGCAATAAACTTCTGTTGTTTTAAGCCATCTTGTTTGTGGTGCTGTGTTAGGATAGGCCTAGAAAACTAAAACACCTCTTATGTAGATTCGTCTACCTACCTATCTCTCTTTATCTACCTATTATCCTGAAAATATCATACCAAGCAGAGCTGGTGCTTTTTGGAAGTACTATACCACAGAATCCAACTATTTTCCATCTAGGCCCAATCCAATGCAAACTGGCCAAATTAACTGTTTTGTTTTTTTTTTTTTTTTTTAATTGGCTGTTCCATTTTTTCCCTATGCATTTATGCAGCTTCGGTATTAAGGTTTCCTCTTGCAACAGACACTTGAAGGATGGCTTCACATCAAAATAAAAAAGGAACTCATAATTAGTAATTTACATTTGTTGACTAATTACATTTTAACTAAAAAGCATTCACACTAAATTGTTGCAAATGAATATCTTTATGATCTTTTTCTTCCCTCTATAATTATGGGATGAAAGGCTTTTCTCCTCAATAAAGGAATTTCAGTCATCCACTTATTCAATTGACACTTGAAGAAGCCTGACTTAAAATACATAAAAAAGCCTCCAGACAATTAATCAATCAAGAAGGCATTGATGGGGCCCTCCCTGCGCTGGCGCTGGGCTGTAGGCTTCCAAAGATGCGGAATGGGTCAGGTCCCCACTGCCCTGAAAGAACTGCCGATCAGCTGGGTGGGGCGTGGTCTACAGGAAGGTGGGGCCAGCAGCGTGCAGTCTGAAGTGTGCTCTCTGTGACTCAGTGATCCCTGGCATCGCAGCAGAGAAACGGGAACCGGACACAAAAACAGAGAGTGCGGCCCCGCTGCGCCTGGTGGAGTTCAGACAGCTGTTTGCTCGTGTTTACACACACTTTGCATCTCTCTTCCAGCTCATTCTTCAGACCCCGAGGACACGGTCTGGACAGGCGGGCTGATGGGCTCACTGAGCCCTTCTCCTCGCTCGTAGTGCCTACCAGGGTATAGGCAGAGAGAGCATCTCTAGATTGCTGAGCCAGCCCTGGGGGAGAAGGGTTTAGCTTCCCTTCCTGCTCTAACCCTGAAACGGCACTCCCGGTTTGGGATTACAACTCATCCAGAGCTAATTCCACAGCTCAGAACTCTCTGAGAAAGACAGAAGATGCCACTTAACACTCATCTGTCTATACAGTCCATCCTCATTTTTGCAGATTCCGTATGTGCAAAATCAACCACTCACTACAACTTATTTGTAATGCCAAAATCAATACGCGTGACGCCTTCGTGATCATCGGCATCACATGCTCGCAGTGGCAAAAATTTTGAGTCCCCCGCCTGGCATGGCCCCCGCTGAGGCTGAACAAGGTAACACTCTGTGTTCTTCTTCTTCAACTGTCGTACTGCAAACAGGCATGTTTTTAGTGCCACGTTTTTTTTAAAAAAAAAAACTTTGTTGTGCTCTTCTTTGGTAAATGCTTCTGCAAACGGCCCCCAAGTGTGGAGCGGAAGGGCTGTGTGGTGCCCCTAAGCACGAGAAGGCTGTGATGTGCCTTACGCAGAAAACGTGTGGGTCCGACAGGCTTCCTCTCGGGCCTGAGTTACAGTGTTTCGTGGGAGGTCAGGGTTAATGAATCAACAATAGATATTAAATAAGGTGTCTTTAAACCAAAACAAACCAGCCTCTGTATCGATCAGTTGGTGAAAATGCTGTGACCAGAGAGGCCTGCAGGAATCGGAACCTGCATTTCCCCTAGGAGCAATTATTATTCACTAATTCAGTGCTCACAGCAACCTTATAAAACACAACTGCCACAAATCACAAGAACAGACTCTCTCTTGCCCCTTCCTTCTCTCTACCTGTACCTGTGTGTGTGTGTGTATAAACACATATATACACAAATATGTATACATGTGAAAAGACTACATGTACATGTATATGTGTGTATATTTATATTGCTATCCATACAGCATGCTATATGATGTTATATTATTTTAACTATGCTGAGCCCCAAATAGATGGTGGTCCACAGAAGAGATATGACTCCACCTCTCATGGACCTGAAAGTCTCGTAAGGGAGTAAACTATTCATCAGCAAGCCCCTTTGAGCTCCTAAATTGAAAGCCACAGTCTCTAATCAGCTTCATCAGTGGTAAAACTTAATGTGTTGATCTTCACTGTTTGATTCCTCTCTCTCTCCCAACTGGCTATGAAATAGGGCGAGGAAGGGAAGTGTTGCAGGAGAAATGTGAGCTCGATGGTGCAGGGATCTTTTTTAATTTTATTCTGAACCTCCAGCTCTGAACACAGGTATCTTACACATAATGAATAAACTTATTGACCCATTACACACACCAGCAGTTGGTACCTGTAAGAAAAGGGAGCAGAAGCAAAGTGCAAAATAAAACTACAAAACAGATACACTTCTCTGATAATAATTCTTCTAATTCCTGTCCCCTTGCTAAGAACTTCTGAATGTGTGCTGGCTGGCGGCAGAACAGTTACCCCACCTCTGCTGAGGAGCAGGCAGGAAGGCCCTCTAAGACTGGGAATTACCAAAATAGCTATTATGCAAAAAAAAAAAAACACCCCAAAAACCCAACCACTTGGCTAGCTGACTTTTCTTTGTGCCTACCAAATACCTTTATGCTCTCCGATCAACCAATTTGGCCTGTATAACCAACAATAAAAATACTTCACGCACTTCAGACATAATCAACACCATGAGTGGAAAACATCATCCATAAGGTATTTTTGTTTTTTAAATTCATAACCCTACAATTACTGACTACAAAATTTATATCATTCCAGCTATTAATCTTAATAGTGGGCTAACTGCGGTATTCCTCCAATCCAACTACACAAATGATTAAAATATTTAAATGGAAAAATACTTTTTTGCAACGGACTGCAAATACATATTAATGCACGCATCCCACGATATTGACGACACCAACTGGATGAAAAGCGGCAGTTTGGCCAAGTGCCATTTTGCCACTAACTAAAAAAGCTAAGGACCGCTCTGCAAATCTCCTAAATAAAAAAGCAATCTAGCTTCTGGCAAGGAGATCAGCAATGGCCATTTCATATAAATGAATCTGTCATGATTTCATTTGTGCACAAGCTCGATCATCCAAACTAGCAGAAACAGCAGGCCGTGGCGCGGCTTTTCTTTATCTGTTTTTGATAGACTGCTTCTCCCTTTCCTGCCCCAAATGATGACTGCCATTGATGAAAAACCGTACTGTGAAATTGCAAGAAAATTGTTCTCGATTTTAATAGTCAACTAACTTCCCAAAGAGAAATTGTACCTTTTATTTTGTTAGTGCTTTACAGATTCCTAACACAAGTTCAAGTACAAATGTGATCTTCCCTTTTATATCTTCATCAAAATAAGGTAAGTGGAGTGTGACAGGCTATAAAGCACATGCCTTGCTTGTTGGTATGCCCACCTGTTCCAGATCATTTGCAGGGCTGCCAGTAACAGAAGGAAGTGGCATAAATGAAACGGCTTTTTTTAAGTAAGATTCTCCTGCAAGATCCACAGAGAACATCAACCATTATTTGCTAAAGCCAATCAAAGGTCTTCTGTGCCAATATGTACATCTCGACAGCTATGCAAGCTGGTCTTATATCCCCCAACTCCGGCTATTCCAGTCATATGGTGCCTAAGCTGCTTCATTAGGTAGAATCAGCCAAGACAGAGTTCCTAAATGGTGTACCCTTCATTCCAAATAAAAGCACAGCATTTTATTTTTTCCTTTCCTTTAAAAGGCAATGAAAATTGCTGTTGCTTAGCAAGAGGATAGTGGAAGTGCATCCCTGGGCTATGAGAGGCTTAAGAGTTGTATTATCCTGTGTCCTTTTCATCAACGAGACTTGGGGTCTCATCACGGATTCCTGAGATTTCCTGGGAAGGGAGTAAGATGACTCTCCCTGCCTCCCTCTCCTCGCCAGCTCCCACCCCATCTGTACTGCACATCATGTTCCCAGACAACTTCCCTCAGGAACTGTAATATTCTGATTAATGATACACTGCGAGAAGATTCAAAATGGTTGAGTGGGTTGTCCTATTCCCTAAAGAACTATCACTGTAAGGTAATATCCTAGCCTGAATTTTTTCAGTTATGTGTAAAATGTCCTATTTTTAAAGCTGTGGGTTTTTTTGACTAGTTAATTATTATGACTGTGGAGGCTAAGTTAAAAAAAATAAAACGTGTTGACTCAAAAAATGTTTGTTTTAAGAAGCGGAGACTTTAATGTCTCACTTAAACATCACAGCATTCCAAGAAAGGCCCCATTACTTCTCGTAAAATACACTATTTTTTGAACACCTAAGAGTCATTTTTGTGTAAAATGACAACTGACCCATATTTATTTGGCAAGAAGTAGCACTGTGTTGAGAAAGAGAACTAGAACATGCATCAAGGAATTTGAGTTGAAGTTGAAATCACAAAACCAGCTAAAACTTGGATGTGAGTAAACATAACTCCTTGGACCCCATATTTTCCATACACAAAACAAAAGGTCACGGTAAATGATGACAAGATCACTTGGAAGTCTAAACTTTCATTATTCTAATCAACTAAGGATCAATATGAATAAAAATAATTTCTTAAATTTTTTTAATACCTAGTAAGCCACAATGAAATATACTCACTCATATTTTTCTCTCTGCAGGAGTGATCTATGTAAAATTTTTATTTTATTTTGTTTGATTAAAGTATAGTTGACACGATAGTACATTAGTTTTATGTATACAACACAGTAATTTGACATTTACCTGTATTTTGCTATGTATAACATGTATTTTTTTGCCCAAATTTTTTAGGGAAAAGTAAGGGTGCACATTATACATGAGTAGTACTAATTCTATATCTATGTGTTTTAATTCTTTTTTAAAAGATTTTATTCATTTATGTTTAGAGAGAGGAAGAGGGAAACATCATTGTGTGGTTGCCTCTAGTGTGCTGACTACTGGGGACCTGGCCCACAACCCAGGCCTGTGCCCTGACTGGGAATTGAACCAGTGAACCTTCAGTGGCCCACGCTCAATCCACTGAAGTACACCAGCCAGGGCTAAATGTTTTCATTTTTTAATTTATGCTTATGCATTAAAAATGTAACTCTAGAAAGCAATAACGATATCTGTATGCAAAATAATGCTCTGGAATACAATAATCAGTTTTGTTTCTAAATATAAATAAATAAATAACTGAATTAAAAAATTAAAATGAAAGATATTTTTTCCTGAACGTTTGGGCCAAAAATGTGGGTGCACAGCATACAAAGCAAAATCCTGTATATACCTTATGCAACGATCACCATAACAGTCTAGTAAACATCTGTCACCATATGTAGTTATTACGATATTATCGATTATCTTCCTATGCTATACTTTACATCCCTTTGACTTACTATATTTACAACTGGAAGTTTACACCTCTTGATATCCTTTTCACACATCCTCTCAACCCACTCCCCTCTGGCAACCATCCATCAGTGTGTTCTCTGTATCTATGAGTCTGTTTATGTTTTGTATTGTTCATCTGTTTTTCTTAAATTCCACATATAAGTGAAATCATATGATATTTATCTTTCACTGTATAGATGTTTCACTTAGGTCTAGGTCCATCTATGTTGTCACAAATGGCAAGATTCCATTCTTCTTCATGGCTGAATAGTATTCCACTGCGTATGTATATATCACATCTTCTTTTCCCATTCATTCATCGATGGACACCTACATGGCTTCCCTGTCTTGGCTATAGTAAATAATGCTTTAGTGAACATGGGGTGTATATGCCTTTTCAAATTATTGCTTTTGTTTTCTTAGGATAAAAATCCAGAAGAAGAACTGCTAAATCATACAGTAGTGCTATTTTCAATTTTTTGAGGACCCTCCATATTTTTCATAGTGGCTGCACCAACTGACCATCCCACCAACAGTGCACAAACATTCCCTTTGCTCTACATTCTCACCAACATTTCTTCTTTGTTGTCTTTTTGATAATGGACATCCTGTCCAGTGTATGGTGATATCTCATTGTGGTTTTGATTTGCCTTTCCCTAATGATTAGTGATAATGAGTATCTCTTCACGTATTTGTTTGCCATCTGTATGTCTTCTTTGTAGAAATGTCAATTCAGGTCCTTTGCCCATTTTTTATTTTGATTTTTTTTATATTGAGCTATATGAGTTTATTATATATTTTAGATATTAACTACTTATTGAATATATCATTTGCAAATATTTTCTCTCATTCAGTAGGTTGCCTTTTTGTCTTGTTGGTGATTTCCTTCACTGTGCAAAAATTATTTAGTTTGATACAATGCCATTTGTTTATTTTTTCTTTTGTTGCCCTTGCCTGAAGAGACATATCCAAAAAGATACTGCTATGACCAGTATTAAAGAGTTTACTGCCTTTGTTTTTCTCTCTGAGTTTTATGGTTTCAGGTCTTACATTCAAATCTTTCATTTGTTTTGAGTTTATTTTTTTATAAGGTGTAAAAAAGTAGTCTGGTTTCTCTTTTCTTTTTTCTTTCTTTTTTTTTTTTTTTTTGTATTTGTCTGTCCCATTTTCCCAGCACAATTTATTAAAGAGATTGTCTTTTCCCATCTGTATATTCTTGCCACCTTTGTGGTAGATTAACTGACCCTATACACATGGGCTTATTTATGGTCTCTGTTCTGTTTCATTGATATGTGTGTCTCTTTTTGTGCCAGCAGCATACTGTTTTGGTTATTATAGCTTTATAGTATAGTTTGAAATCAAGGAGTTTTATACCACCAACTTTGCTCTTCTTTCTCAAGATTGCTTTGGCTCTTAAGGGTCTTTTACGGCCCCATATAAATTTTAGGATTACTGGTTGTAGTTTTGAAAAATGTGATCGGTATTTTAATATAGATTGTACTGAATTTATAGATTGCTTTGAGTAGTGTAGACATCTTAACAATATCAGTTGCTCCAATTTAGGAGCACAGTATATCCTTCCATTTATTTGTGTTTTCTTCCAAGTCTTACATTTTCTTTGTAAAGCTCTTTTATCTCCTTGGTTAAACTTATTCCTAGGTATTTTCCTTTCTTGATGCAATTATAAATGGGATTATTACTTAATTTCTTTTTCTGATATTTCATTATTAGAGTATATAAACACAACAGATTTCTGTGTATTACTTTTATATTCTTTGACTTTACTGAATTTATTTATGAGTTCTAATAGGTTTTATTTTTTGGTGGAATCATTAGGGTTTTCTCTATTTAGTATTATGTCACTTACAAATAGTGACAGTTTTACTTCTTCCTTTCCAATTTGGGTGAATTTTATTTCTTTTTCTTGTCTCACTGCTGTGGCTAGGACTATATTGACTAAAAGTGATGAGAGTGGGCATCCTTTCTTATTTCTGATCTTAGGAAAAAGCTTTCATTTTTCTACCATTGAGTATATCTTTATTATATTGAGGCATGTTCTGTCTTCTATATGTACTTTGTTGAGAGTTTCTTTCATAAATGGATGATGAATTGTCCAATTTTTTTGGCTTCTATTGAGAAGATCATATGATTTTTGTTGTCTTTTTGATAACAGACATTCTGACCAGTGTGATATCTCGTTGTGGTTTTGGTCTGCTTTGTTTTGTTAATGTGGTGTATCACACTGATTGATTTGCCAATATTGAACCATCCTTACATTTCTGGAATAAATATCACCTGTTATTTTACTTTTTAATGACTTCCTAAAGTGCATTAAAATATCTTATTTCTTAAAGGTATGACTAAATGAGCCCTGTAGTCAAGAATTTTAGAACTCTAACACAATCGGCAAAACTCACCATATAGGTTTAAAGAGACACTGAAAGTCCCTTTCTTAGCTTTGACTTTGCCATCCTCTGAAAGAAATTTGGCTATAGCCCCGTTTAATTTATGTAATATTTGGTTGCTTGTGTTTAACATAATTGCAAATGTTGCATGCATTCATAATCAAAACCTAAGCTCTAATAGTCTATTTTTCATCTCCTCAAAAACTAGCCATAGGAAGAAAGAAATCCTACTAGGGATTTTGATTAAGTCAAATGCTAAGACAACAGTAATAATCAAAGTCATTCACAGGACAACTATATGAGGCATTATTGGGTGGTAAGATTCTAAACTGATGATGTTTGAAAATCTTAGGAGATGGTTTTAGGCCCCAAACACAAGTGTTAACAATTATCACATGATATATATATTCACACCTTCCATATCCACCAACTATTATATTATTTGCCCAACTGTCACTTATATAAGCAAACTGAAGAAGGATTTGAGAAGTACAACAAATCCAAACATGTACCAAGTACCTAGATGCTGTTAAAATGATTTAATTTCAGAAAAGGTTTCTTCTGAAAATAACTTTGCTGTAATATCCTCTATAAATTCTCAGACGCAAGACTCAATGGACAGTTTTAAAATTCTTAAGTGATTTTGCATAAAATAGCGCATTGGTTTTTCTATCTCTTTTACCCCCAATTTCTTCTCTCACCACAATTACTAAGACTACCCTTCACACCACAATGGTACTACCTTATTCTCTGCTCATTCTAAAAATAAAATTAGGTGCTTTAATCAATTGAATTTTACATTGTGTACCCTTTCACTTTATTTCCAGATTATTTTATTTTCAGAAGGGTTCAAGGTACTGTGATTCCTAAATTTAAGAAACACTGACTAATCAGTGAATAATATTCATAGAGAGATGAAACAATATTGAGTCTAAGGCTGGAATGCCATTTTTCAATTAAAAACAATGTCAGCTGATAATGAGAATTGAACCAGAAAGCATCATTTCAAAAAGGCCCTTCAAATTAGAGAAGACTCATATAATCTGCTCACGTGTCCATGCATCTACAGCACATCGACGGACGTGTTCTCTGTGCCCAAAACAAAGGCAGTACATTTTCACTCTCAGAAGGAGACAGAAGTAATGGGGAGAGACAGAGAGAGACAGAGAGAGGGAGATATTGGGGAAAACATGGGAAGAGAAAAGACTGCATGAGAGTTCTCTCTATATTTCATTCTTTTTGCTTTCTTTATTCAATTGTTCATTCAACAACTATTGATTAAACACTATGTCTAAGGCTTACATTTATATTTATTTACATGTATATATTACATATGTAAAGACATATTCCACAATAGAAATTTGTGGGTTTTAATGGAACTTATGTCCTATAAACACTGACCGTTTCAAACTGAGCTGGAGATACTTTATTGAATGCCTGTGGATTACTGGATGAAAGAAATCCAATTGCAACCATCCAGTACTTTCCTCACTCACTGTCCCCGTGGCTTTTCACACTCCCCTGTTGTGGAAATTCTCTTATTTATGACTTCTATAATAGATTCTCTTGATTCTCCTCTTAGCTCTCTAGACATCGCACCTGACCATTGATTTCTATTCGAGAATCGTCTTAATCCATCTTGTTCTCTAAATGTCAATGTTTTTCACAAGGACATCAGCCACCCTCTTTTCTTTACAAAAACTCTCCCCAGGAAATGCTGCTCTCATTTCTCATTCCCACCTTTGACTTGGGATTTTTATTTCCAATTTAAGAGTGTTTTCCTGGGCCCCAGAGACATTTCCGTCTGTTGCGGCCCCTCTCTCTTTAGAAATGACTCCTGCCTGCACCCTGTGCCCCACCTCTCCCTGTTTGCTAACCTGTTTCTCCCTCTACGTTTCCTTTCTATATCAAGGGCACCACCCACCCCCTGTGATGTAACCCTGAAACTTCAGGTCATCTTAATCTTTCCTACCACCCACCCGCCCCCTCCTGCGTTTTTCATCTAGTCTAAGTGTTCCTGTCATTTCTTACATTTCTAATTCGTCTGTCCTTCCTACCACCACTTTCTTTGCTCCCATCTTTATTTCTCACTTGAATTTCTGCAATGTCTAACTGTACTGCCTCTAATCAGATTTCCCACCAATTCATCTTCCAGGTTGGTATCGGAGAGGCCTTTCTACAACATAAATCTTAACGTGTCACACTCCTGTTCTGTACGACTTTAATTGGTTCTCATATCTTGCAGATGAAATCTCAGTGCAATACAGGAACCGGATTTTGTTCACTGTGTTTACTCATCTCCCGCTGTTCCCCCCACAATCTCTTTTGGCTTCAGCCCCACCAAAATTCTGACCCTTCCAGAACTTGCCATATTAGCTCCCCATCTGAGCATTTGCAAATATCTTTTTTGCATAGACTGTTCTTCTCCTCATTTCAGCCTATTTAAGTCCTAAAATATTTTCCATGAAAGCTCTGACTCCTGTGTCTGACTTAGAAGCATCCTTGCCTGCCAGCACCTGCTCCCTACCTGGCAGTGCAGCCCTGGGGAAGCAGCTTGCTCACTACTCAGGATAACTACATAATCACCTTCTCTGAATGTTGGGGGGATTTATATTCTATTCTTCTCCAAATAAAATCTGCTGCCTTTTAGTCAGTAAATTTTGAAACTGGTGAATATCTTCAACATGTAGTTCTAAAAAAAAAAACACAACTATTTTTTTCTTGTTCTAGAATAAGTTACTATGCATCTCAGTTTTACCCTTGAACTCTAGTTGTCCCTCACTTAGTTGCTTTTTTTTACCAAAACCCCACCAATGGCGGTTTGTGTATTCTCTGATAGTGAGGTGGAAGAACTTTAATCTGGATACTCAATATCCTCACTCCTAGCTATGAGCAGCATTAAATTGCAAATGGCGTTGCAAAGTATTTCTCATTACTTTATAAAAAAGAATTATTGTTTTATTCTCCTATCATTTCTTAATTACAGCAAATTTGGAGAATATGACCTTTATAATATAACTAAAATTTGACTGCCATGATGAGGATTTCAATGTATTTATTCCTAGACTTTCTATTTATCTTCATTCATTTTAACAAGGTGACATTATTCTCTATGCAGATATTATATATTGAACAGAATGTTACAAACCACTTCTTATATAATTAAATATTATGATAGAATATGACTAATCTTCCATTGGATAAAATAGAATAACCTGGCTAACAGTAATTATAATTATAAACTATAATTTCACACAATTGGAGGTATGTAACAAATACCCCAGCAATATATTAAAGCGCTTTTTCCTTAATTTCTCTTCAGGCCAAAAATTTTTCTTCTTTACATCATCAATTTGACAGACAACGTAAAATAGGAGGTACCTCATTATGGCTTTTTTACTTACGTTATACTTCAATTTTTAATTTTTATTTTATTAAATATTAGTAAGGTTGTACACATTGAAAAATTACTTATTAATCCTTCTGCCCATTTTTAATTGGGAAATTTGGATGTTTCATATTATATTATATCATATTTTCTTATGTTATAATGCCATGGATTTTAACCTACTGATAGATATTTTGTAAGTGTTTTTACAGTTTGCCCTTTGCTTTACAACTTTATGCATGGTATACTTCTGATTTCTAGAATCTAAAATATTTATGTAGATAAATCCATCATTATTTTCATTGTTTCCCTCACTGCTTGTTTACACAGAATGCCTTTCTACTGTGAGTATGAGAACTTATGGCGCTTTTATAATTTCTTATTTTTCATTTTTTACATCTAACTCTGCAACTCATTAGGAATTTACATTGAAATACTGTTTGTGGTAGGAATTGAACTTATTCACCACTAAAATTAACCTCATTTCTACTCATTAATTAAAGCTTTATTTCTGCACTTGTTTTTGAGACCATATCATCACAGACTATTTTCTTTTGTGCAATAGATCCTTTTAGGAGTTTTCTGTTTCCAGACTCATTTTCAGGTCTTACTGATTTCGTGCCCTTGAATAAGTCTGTTCACTTCTTGCTGTCGAATTCCATTATCTGCAAACAGAGTTAGACCTACTTGCAGATCATTTTAAAGATCAGTGATAATCCGTATGAAATGCTTATCACGCGCATGGGAAATGAGAAGCACTCAGTGAATAGAAGTTCCTATTTATTGTTTTTTTTATTGATCTGTATCTCATCTTATGCTAGTAGGACAATGACAAACACGTTCTCAAATTTACCATAAGCTCCAATGCATCAGCCATGGGAAAACTCTGACTTATTTACTTACCACATAAGCTTAATGATCAACGATCTCCACCCGAAAGTCACAAATGTAACAAATACCTGAGCACCCACCATGTGCAAAACCCTGAATCAGTCACTACAGGGATTACGGAGACAAATGAGAAATAAGAGTGCTACTCAGCATTTTCCTAACCCCAGCTCACTTCTGTTATACACAATGTAAATTTATGTATTAAATCAAATATTTATTAACACCTTCTATGATCAGACACAGTGCCAGCAGCTGAATGTAAGCATGGAGTATTCTGTCCCGGACTCCCCATGCAAACCTGATCCTGCCTATGTCAGATGTGAACAAATACCTACCATTTGTGGAATTCATTGAGATGATCTCTCTTCAATGTTCAACTCAAATACCTTCTCCTTCATGAAGTCTTCCATGATTTCCCCATTAGAGTTCATTACTGTTTACTCAGAATTATCTTGTGTTCTTCTTTATTTCTTTTATAGTAGCTCACGTGGCATATTCTTCTGACTTTCCAGAGCATTTGCAAAATATCTGATTAGGGCATTTTTGTCTCAATACTGTATATATTTGTGTGCCTCTGTGTTACTCAACTCTCTTTAGACTCAAGGTCAGAGCCATAACTTCTTCATCTTTCTGTCCCTAGAAACCCACTCCCCATTCACCAACAAGTATGTTCAGTTTCTTCCCTCACATAGGACGTGGTAGTTGGATAAACGAATCACATCACATCTCACGTTGCAGCTACGTGTGCACTTGTGCAATGTGCTGGGACTGCGGAGCTCCCTCCTGGACAAGGACAACTCCTTCTGCTGCTCTGCGTGTCCCACAGCAACTGGCACAGGGTCTTGATCACACTAGGTCATCAAAAATCTTATTTATTGATTTAATTAATTAACACTTTACTTGGGGATATGTTTAACAGAGTGAATCCAACCTAGCCAGCCAGTTGTTTCAAAATCAATTTTGTTTACAGAACCCCAAAGCACCGATTTATTCACTCAATAAGTAATTTTGGACGCATGCAAGATCCTGTGCCAGACATGGGATGTGAAAGACAAGCATTTATTTAGTTCCTCACATGTGCTCAATATTGGGCACGTCACATGTTCTTTCTCGTTTATCACAACTCTAAGAGATAAATAAGTATTGGCGTGATTCCCGTTTCATCAGTTAAAAAACAAAAACAATAACAAAGCTTAAGACACCTGCCTAAATAACAGAGCAAAGGTATGATCTCAATTCATCCAAGGCCAAGCTATACTGCCTATAGGTATACATAAAGATTTATCACTGAAGAGATAAATAGTTTAATTTATAAACTTCATAAAGAAGAAACTTTATAACTAGGCCTCTCCTTTTAAGCATAAAATTTCACAAAGAATATTTTAAGTTTCAATATTAACAAATTATTGCAGTAAGTTTCAATATTAACAAATATATCCATTTCAACATTCCTTGGATTTAAAGTGAAAAACTATGAATAATGTAACTTCTTATAACTCACTACACTGTAGACTGTTAATACAAATATCTAGAAGCTGAAATGGAGAGTAATTATTAGGATGCAGCTTCCATTAAACATAAGAAAACTATATTTCAAAGGTACAGTTATATACATACCTAATCTACAGAAAACATTTAATAAATGTTGACCTAATTAGTCGATATGATAAAAGAACACAGGAGACTTCTTATGACATCCGAGGAAAGAGTACAGACTGTATCAAATCAAAACCCTATTTGAGAGTAAGTTCAGACAACAAAATATTCTAAATACCAGATATGCACATTTACCTAACTCAGACATCTGCATTCCCCCCACCCCAAAGGCAGACAGACATGCTATGCTTAAGTAAAGTGTTAGTAGTGTTGCCCTTGTGCATTTTACAATTCTTTGACCTGAAAAGAACATTCCAAAGAGAACTGAGAATAAATATAGATCCAGTTCCTATCTTACTGTTAGATGTGTCTGCATCCAGCAGCTCCCTGCTTGCGCAATGCGAAGCTAAAACATTCTGTTAATTCCAAAGTTCCAATGCAAAATAGATTCGCACAGCACTTGAGTGTTCCAGCTTATAGCTAATGGATAGCACTGGTATTTTCACAGACACGAAAACAAACTGTTACAGGAGGCAGTTAGTTACAACAAAGGAAGGGAGCAAATGGAATCAGCCATTAAGCCTCATTAACTAGGAAGGGGCAGCTTCACACACACCCCAGGGGACAGCCATATGCTCTGCCAAAGGTATGTTAATCCCCAAGCAGGCAGAAAAAGACCAGTTTTCCAATATCCCCTGGGAAACACCAGCCCACTCACCTGGATTACAGGAGGGGGGGGTGGATAAATAGTAAAGGGGAAAGTCCTTCACTGGGCACGTGCGCATTAGAAGCTACGATGTCACAGGGCGGGTAAGTGCCCGTGCAGCAGGAGCCAAAATGACGACAATAACAGGGAGGAGTCTGGCCCAGGAAAATCTGGGGAAAGGTGGAAGAGGGCCACGGAACTTCGGAAGATCCAGGAAAGGGATTGGATGGAGGGAGGCACCGGCACAGACCTGGGAAGATCCAGGAAACAGATTGGACTGTTTGAAGGAAAACCTCCTCCCTCAACCCAAGGAAAGAGAGGAAAAGCTTAACAAAGACCCATCTCAGCGGCACCGCACTCTCTCTCCCTCGAGCAGCCACACAGGCCCAAGTGCAACGCTGATTGCGGCTGGATAGGAACAGACTAAGTCGACTGCCAAAGCCTCAGATGCCAGGCTCATGGCACCACAGCCCTGGGGCCTGGCCCTCCTCCTGAGCTTGGTGGGGACAAGTGTGGGCTTACAGCCAGACGCTGGACTTGGGCTGCAAGATGGAGCTGACCCACTTGGTTGCGGGTGGGACATTGGGCATGGTGTACTTGGGGGTACACCTTTGCTCATATAAACCTTTTGATTGTGCTTTAAATCCCCCCTATTCATGTATCTCTAATGCTTTTCCTGTGATATCATGGAGGAATCCTATTTTCTCCACCAACAAAACTATTATAATTTCATGAAGCTAAGTAAAAAAAATGTACGGGAATAGGCAATGGTGGTATTCACTAGTATTTGAGAAGTAAGAAATCAGGATCACTGAGCCTAAGAATTAATGGTACAAGGTCTTATATCCTTCAAAGTACTAGTTGAATGTTTTCTTTTTTAGTTTTTCATATTAAAGAGGTCTTAATTATCTATGTGTGATACCAGATTGTCTGAATAAAAATCTAAAACAGATTAGAAAAGGCTGAAATGGTAATTAAATTGGACTAATCCAAAATCAACACAATAGTTTAATACCATTAGTATTCCAGCTCCTTAAATGGCTGTGAAACCTAGCATAAAAGGATTACAGATTTCAAGGAAACTAAATTAATCACATAGCTGAAAAGTGAGCAGGAAAAAGAAATGTTCCCAGTCTTACTGAACAAAGGTGAGAATTGTATTTTCTATTGTTCTCAGTTTCCGAAGTTCAAAGGTTCCCTTGCTTGCTGGAAAAGTAAACTGGTCCAAAGCTGAGCCCTAAGAGCTTATGAATTTGAGTCACTTTAAGAATTAACTAAAGGCCATTCTAAAGGTACTTTAAAAAAAAAAATGGGAACAACCCTCTGAAGTCATACTGTTCTTCCTAACTTGTCTCTCTCTGGATGGTCAGGCCTTTCAACAAGAGTGGGGACAGTCATTCCAAAGATTCTGCCTTGCTAGGTTATATAGGCAATCTTTTTGCATTAAAAAGGCAATTTTCACCAGCAAAGGATGTAGAAAATGTAGCATCCCGGTGGATGTACTTAGTATCATAGAAAGGGGGTTGAAGCATTCTGTCCCTCCCAAAACATGTTATTATTGAGGAGTACTCAAGTCCGGTAGCAAGCTCCTCAATCTGGGTTTATTTCATCAGCAGAGAAACAAGGCATGGTGTCAGACCCAGAAGGCACAAAAAATGAAGAGAGATGGAGCCTTCCCTCCAGGCATTCCCATCAACCGTGGCCAAACATGCTAACAACATATCTCCACATACAGGAATATCTTTGCATCATTCATCCTCCCCCCAAAGAAAGCATTAGCCTGCATTAACATAACAAATACGAATCAAGTAAAAATTTACAGAGCTGTCAGTACGAACTACATTTTCAAAGGCTGGCTCAAATGATGGTGTATATGGATGTAAAATGTAGAAAGAGTCCTAAACTTGGAAAGAAGAAGAAAAATACATAAACAAAATTCAGCTACTCAGATATTTTCTTCCCTTGGGTCTCTCTGAATATGGTATCACATCTGATTACCCAAACTTCATTCCTCCGAGCATTCCACTACCCTCTCATTCACTGTGGCTCTTGGCTGCCTTGCTGCTGTTTTTTCAAGTTTCTGGCCTTTCATGAGTTTCTTGGTTTGTTGACCCGATTTGGCACTGGAGAACTCCCCAACTTTTCTGTCCAACCTTTTCTTCCTATATTGCTCTATAAAATGTCTTCTGTTCCTCTCACGCCACAATTCTCACTTATTCTCAATTTTTTCCCCAATCCTCCATCACGCTGACAGATGAGAGTCTGCAGCAAAGGGTTCAGAAATCTATCAGCCCACTCTTTAAAATGTTAAGTAATTTCTCTGACTGTCAAGGAAAGCAGAATATTGAGCTGGGTCTTTTCAGGACAGGCGCTGCCTCCTGAGAGCACATTAAGGCTCTTTTGGAAACTACCTTAAATTTTTTTAGGTCACACAGTATTAACACTAAATTGTATCCCGGGGGCATATATATAGCACAGAGCAGCTTCCAAAGGAATTCATCTTATTCCTAGGGAATAGTTCCCCCCCTCAAAAAAATAATGTTATTTAAAATGAAATAATTGGAGGATGACTTCACCAGTCCTTTATATGGAATTTGGAAGGAGAGCTGAGTGTTAAAAGGTTAGAAATGTTATCATTGCAACCCCTCTCCTATGAACAACAGATGCTCAAAGAAATCACTATTCTACAGAAACAGTTCATTTTAAAATAAATCAATTAGAAGACATTACGGAAGACAAATAAAAACATCGAGATATTTCTCATTTATATTCAAAGCTAAGGATTAGGAGAACAACCCAATTACTCATCCAATCTGCCCATTTAAGCACCTGTCAACTAAAGGGATTAATATGCCTTATGTTTATGGAATTAGGGCCAGCTCTGTCACAGTCTCTGCCTGGGAGCCATTAACGAACACATTTTCTAAGTATGTATTAACAATTCTTAGCTGTCACCGCTGGAATGACCCTGATAGAAGCTAATGAAAGCATTCAAATTTCACAGCTCCGTGATTGTGCTTAGAAGGTAATGCCCCCCCCGCCAAAGAGAATCACTCCCCCCACCTTAAAAAAAAACAGTTATTGCAAATATGCAATTCATACAAACTAATTATTCCTATATTCTCACAGGAATTTTTTTTCTCCTTGAAGAGACAAATTAAAACAAGTGTAGCAAGGAAATGATTAAGTCACAAAGTGTAAAAATGTAGAGAGCTCCATAATGGAGAGGCTGAGTTCGTAGAGGTGCCATATGTAGCATCTGCAAATGATTAGCACTCTCAGATGGTAGCAACACCTGCCTTGGCTCTGGTTTGGGTGCGAAACCATGGGACAAAGGTATTTGATACTTTACTGAGTCTATCCGAAGATAAGTAAGCCACTTGGGCAGCGATTTCCTTCCTTTGACAAGTGTTATAAATAAATACATAGTAAGTGTGCCATATGTTTACAAGTAATGTAATTCACATCACATAAGAATAATCAATAATAAAAACAAACCAGTTAAAAACTGACAAAATACTTGAATCGACACTTCACAAAGGAAGATGGATGAATGGCCAATAAGCATATGAGCAAAAGCTCCTCATCATTTGTCAACAAGTACATGCAAATGAAAACTAGAATGAGATTGTCTTCACTCCCACTGGCCCGGCTGAAATGGCAGACTGAGGTCCGTGAGGACACGGAGCAACTGGAAATCTCATTCACTGCCGTGAGAAAGAAAAATGGTAAAACCATCTAAGCAACTTACTTTCTTTCAAAGCAAGCATGCACCTAACCTATATCCGGTGATTCCACTCCTAGGTGTTACCAAAGAGGAAGAAACATGTATCCACAAAAAGATCTCTACAAAAAGAGGCATTGCAATTTCATTCATAAGAGCTCCCAAACTAGAAACAGCCCGCATGTTCATCGATAGTAGAAGAGGTCAGAAGCTGCATGTGCCCACTGCAACATCCCTCAGCAATGGAAAGGACTGAATTGCTGACACTCCCAGTGTCATGGGAAATGTCAAAAACATGCACAACAGTGGCAAGACACAAACAAATACCTATTCTATGATTCCATTCGTCTGGAGTTCTGTAACAGGCAAAACTAATCTTTGGTCATGGAAAGAAGAGTATTTTTTCCCTCTAGGAGACAGGGCACAAGGAACTTTCTGCAGGGATATAAATGTTCTGTATCTTAATTGCATTGTAAATACATGAGTGTATATGACTGGCAAAGGCATCCAACTGTGCACTTGTATTGTATTGTATGTAAAATGATGCCTCAAACCAATGCAGACCTAAGAATGACCAGTCACATCAACACTGACTCCTTCAAACCCGCCAATGATAATAACTAAAATTGACACAGTACGCATATAGGCCCGCTGTTCCAAGCAGTTTACATACATTATCTCACTTAAGCCACCTAACAATCTAACGAGGTGAACGCTCGCACGCCCATTGCACCGATGAGCATCTGAGCAGCTGAACAACTGATCCAGGGCCTTACAGCTTACACACCCATCTGTGTGTTACAGAGACAGGTAACAAGTGCAAAGAAATACATATTTATATCAACTTTAAAGAGTCCTAAGTAGTTCAGAGAGTTTGAGGTGATGAGCTCTTTATTACACAAGGTTCCATGGTAAATTAAAACTCATTAAAGGGTGTTTCTGATTCATGAATGGGTATGCTGTGATAATTATAACACTCAACAACAACAACAAAAAGTATGTAACTGAGAAAAGATAGTTTTTACCAAGATTCATTATGAGCATATTCAGGCACTTGCAGCCTGTAGAGGGAGGGCAGATGTGTGTAGCTCTGGGAGAGTTATCAATTTACTAAGGGACATCTAGTGAGGGGAGTTGGGGGCTGATACATTTTGAATGGTGACTTGGGTGGTGAGAAAACAAAGAATGTGTATTAAGTCTGTACTGACATCCAACCTGGAAGCTGAGAGGGTCAGACAGTTTCAAATGACCCCTGCAAGTTGGAGTTAAATATAGCATGATGTTTAACAGTAACAAAGATAGGTCTTTTCAATTAGGGAAAGAAAAACAAACATCGGGGACAAAAGAAAAGGAAATTCTTTTGTTAATAGATTCCTGGTAAAAGGAGGGGATGCAGCCTCTTCTTTACTCCCCCAGTTCCCAAACCATTGTAATTAGTTTGATGTCTTCCCTATACTTGCTTAAAATAACGAAACATTTAACAATCAACATATTTTTAATTAGAGACTCTCAGTTTCATATTCAAAGCATTTCATTACAGATAGTTGTGCTTGAGAAAAATTTTTTTTAGATTTTTAACTCTTTATACTTTTTTAAAACTGTCTTCATTATCTTCTAAATTAACACTCTGGGTCTGAAAACCAAGGGCTCTGTTACTCAGGAGGGGGAAAAGAAAAAGCAGAGAGAAAGAGAGAGAGAGAGAGAGAGAGAAAGAGAGAAAGAGAGAAAGAGAGAGAGAGAGAGAGAGAGAACATTGAGGTGAGAAACATCGACAGGTTGCCTCCCTTACTCACCCTGACTAGGGATCCTGGAGAGCAAACCTGCAACCTAGGTATGTGGTATGTGCCCTGACGGGGGATGGAACCGGCAACCCAGGTGTGTCCCCTGAGCAGGAATCGAAACTGCTACCTTTGGTATAGGCCCCAGCCAACTGACACCTCCCCCACCGCTCCACAGCCAGGGCAAACGCCCTGAAATCTTGATGGAATATAATGCAAGGCCACTTTATACAGACACACACACACAACATAGTTTCCTGCTCCCAAGTTTGTCAGAGGAGAATGATGCTCCTCTCCGAATTCTCAAACCACAAAGCCCTGCCCCACTGGGGGGATTTTCCTTCAGCCCTCCAGCCTCAGTGTCCCTTCTCTTGTCACTTTGTGACTTACTCCCTCTGGCCTTGTCTTCCCATCAGCATCCTCTTCCTGATATGCTCCTGTTACGGGGTCTCTAATTACAGACACTACCAACTCCCCACTTCCCTGTCAACTGTAATAGGTTCCTATTATCAGCCCTCTAATTATATCCATTACCCACTTCCTTCCACACTAACCAATTAATTAATTAATCAGTTAACACATATCAAATTAATACCTATCAAGGTACATTACTAGATGCTGTGGGGGATAAAAATTGGTAGAACACTCTTCTCTACACTTAAGAAATGTGCAGTCTATTTAGGGAGTAAGGGTATGAGTGTGTGACTGCTTGAGTGTGTTTGAGTGTGAATGTGTGAGTGTATGTGTGTGTCTGTGAGATTTTGGCACCACCAAATCAAAGGGAGCAGTTCCGACATGTCGAGATGAGCGGAAGTGCCCCCCACTGAAGAGATGGAGGACTTGAGTCTCCCCACCTGAAGGAAGAACAGAGTTCGAACTTGCAGTGAATTATGTGAGCAAAACCCAGAGGTGGAACCGGTAAGCTCGCTGCCCTTGAAAACCAAGCCTGCGTCTGGAGTGGAGGCTCATGGGGCTGAAGCAGTCAAGTGGGCCAGACCGCTGAGCAAAGACCATAAATAGCAAGCTGTGGAGTTTTCATTTATTCTGTGGACATAAGGAGACCACGGCTCAGCTACATCTAGCACCCCCGACAGTACACACACAGCAAGCTTGTTAAAGTCGGCTCTCCCATTTTGAAGTGAGAAGCCGATCTATCCATAGCCCTTGAGAAGAGGAATGGCGATACTGGTGACGCCAGCCAGGGGCATGGGTGACTCCTGAGCTACCTCCAGGCTGATCGAGTCATATTCTATAATGGGTACAAGTCTGACTCAGGCTAAACACAAAAATATTTCCTTTGTATCAGTACAGTGCAACTTTGGGCACATCCTCACTTCTACAAATCAACAGTGCAAGGAATATTTATATAAACTCAGGCCCTCTTTCAGTGCGATCTTACATAAATCTCAGCGGAAAGCTCACAATGCACAGAGGCAAAGGAATGTAGTGTGAAGGTGACTGCATTGTTCCGTCTGTAAAATAAAAGGGTTAGAGGAGATTAACTCCAACGGCTCTTTGAGTCTAAAGGGCTGGTTTTTTCTCTGTAATCTCACTCATGTTTTTAATTTGTTAATAATTAAAAATTATTAACAGTCTTTCAAACTTTAAGAATAGCTTTTATTTGTCATTACAAATTGAATTTAAGATATACTGTAATCCTAATATGGCAAAATGGGTCAAAGTTAGACAGGTATTCAGAAGCTGGAATAGATGTGTGTATTATTATCTACCACCACGTAACAAATTAGCACAAATATGGTAATAAATGTGGCTTAAAACAACACATTTATTATCCGTCGATTCCTGGGGGCCTGGAGGTCTGGGGACTGGGCACAGCACGCTGGGTCCTGTGCTCAGTGTCCCACAAACGGCGTCAGCCAGGCTGCATTCATTTCTGGAACTCGGAGTCCTCTTCCAGACTCACGTGGTTACCAACACCCAGTTCCTAAGGTACCGATCTACTCACCAGATGCCATCCGCAAGCCCCTCTCAGCACCCAGAGGCCGTCCGCACTTCCATGGTGCGTGGCCTTCTCCACGGCCTTTCAGGACATGTCAGCTCGCTTCTTCAGGGCTAGCCAGAGAATCCAGCACTCCCATCTGCTAAGACAAAGCCCACTGGAGGCACATCTTACCATCTTTGCCAAATTCTACTGGCTGGAAGCAACTTCTACCCACTGCTCAAGGATGGTGGATCAGACAAGGTCAGGATTCAGTGGGGGCGTCACCTTAGGGCAGGGGTGTCAAACTCATTTTCACCTGGGGCCACACCAGCCAGCCTCCAGGTTGCCTTCAAAGGGCCAAAACAGTTTAAGGACTATACAAATGTGACTACTCCTTAGCTGTTAAGGAGTTGCAATTACATTCAGCCCTTTGAGGGCAACCTGGAGGCTGATGGAGCCCCCAGTGAAAATGAGTTGGACACCCTGGCCTTAGGGCGTGTTTCCCAAATGTGAAATGCAAAGCAACTGTGCTACTCCACAAACCTAACTTCCTTCAGTCACAAGTTGTTTTACATTTCAAATGGATGGTTAGGAACTGGAAGGAGAAAGGAAGGATGCTATTGGAAACCTTTCTTATAATAGCAGCTATGGCAACGGCAAGAGTAGAAGGCCCAAGTTCAGCACTTCTCCTTCCTGAGCACTGTGCACGGTACCACACTTACAGTCACAATAGCTCTAGGAGGTTGGATATTGCTCTGATCTCACGGTAAGAAAAGGGAGGCAAAGGCAGGTTCAGCGGCTCACACAAGGTCACACCACTAGAAAGAAGGAGACCCTGCTTAAAACACCTGCATTCAGCTTCCTATACAAATGCAAGCGGCATGCCTCCTAGCTTAGTAACTCTAATAACTAAACCACACAGCAGAGAATGATGGGCTTGAGCATCAGGTGGCTCCTCCGCAAAACAGGGAAGAGAGTGTATCTGGTCTAGAAGTTTCCTAAGGTTGTTGTAAAGATAAAAGGATAATAAAATGCATAAAGCACTTTACCCAAAGCTGACACCTGGTAAGTGCCTAAAAAGTAGCATCCTTGCTGCTCTGTTTAAGCTCTCTGTGAACTCTAAAGTATTATACATATGAAAGTACAGACAAGGATGCTGGGTTTAATAATTTTTTATGTTTTATTTGTTTGTTTTTATTAGCAGGAAATGTTCAGTATTCTTTAGTAATCAGCCCACTACTTTTCTATGATTAAAAGGCCCTCGAGGAATAAAAAGGAATAAATACTCCATCTATCTTTCTGTAAGAGAAGCAATAAAACTCTCTTCTCTGCAAATAACTTGAAAGTAAAAGACTGTTTAACAATTTGTATTGCTGGGGAAAAGAAGTGGCCTGCTCATATGCTTGATAAAAATGTTCAATGTAGCCTTTGTGAAAATGTAAAGTATTGAGATAGACAAAAATGGGTTAGTCAGAAGAATGAGTGGATCAAAGGTAAAAAAGACAAGATATTCAGAAATATTTAATAATATGGTAATAACAGTACAGGACATTATAAAAGGTAAGTCATCCTTAATAAAGCTACAACATGCTTTAAAATTAGATACCTATACTAGAAATCGGGTAGTCTAAAAAGGCAGATATTTCTGAGACCAGCGATGACTGTATATCTCTCCTTGAATTCCTTGACTTTTCCTTTACCATACATTTGTTTTTTCATTTTTAATTGTTCCTAGTCAAGTCACTGTTGACGTACCATAGGGGAAACTCACAAAGGGGACACCCACTGCCCTTGCCCAAGGGACAGAGGCAGGAGGGGCAAAGGCAGTGCTGTGTTGGTAAATGTTTAACAATGGATCTCCGGTGGTGGACACATGCATCAATTTCCATGGTCAGTTTCAAGCTACCGATAGGATGTCACTGACCAGATGACAGGAAAAGGGTGGCTCTGGCACATGACATGTCCCCAGGGGAAAGACCAAAAGGCAGTCTTCAAGAAAACACTAAAATTCAGTTTAATAGAGTATAACCTATTCATCTATATGCTGAGGCCTTGGAATGTCCAAGCTGGGCTGAGCAGAATTAATTTGGGAAGATTTCAAAAGTAAGTATAGGATTTTTCAAAAGGAAGGACTGGAAAGAAAGTACTGTAATTATCCACTATATAGATTTGTTTTCTATAAATGTTCTTTCCTAATTAACCACGAGGTAAGTGTCATTCCCCCCATGCTACCCGTAAGAAATCAGAGGTTCAGAGAAATGTCCTTACAGCTAGCAAGTGGCAAATCCTTCCGTCCTTTCGTCCCTTCCATATCTCTTTCCTACATTTCCTCCTTTCTTTCTCCTTCCCTTCTTCCCCACCCCGCCCCATTCCTATCCCTTATGGCCCTCATTTACTAAATACTTACCTAGTGTTTATTATGCCCAAGGCAGTGTGCCTGAAGTCAAGTCTTAAAGTAAATAAGTAAACATTTTTAAAATGTTGTCACTGAGACAGGGAGAAGGCAGGGGTCAAGACAAAAAAAATATATAGTTTTAATGAGATAAATACAATAATAATGATGTAAACAGGAACACTGGGGTAGAACACATGAGGTGCAGATGACTACCCAAGTCCATGTTCAAAGTCTGGTCCCTGGACGCTTTTTGTTAATACATCACTATGGGTAGTTTGACCCGCTGGGAGGAGAGAATCACACGGGACACAAAAGAGAGAGACAGAAAACATATTCCTATTATAACAACAGACTTGGCCCTAGACCACCTGTTTAGGATTAAGACTAGAGTGCAGTTTGCTATTAAACATAAATCTGACTTAACTAGTTTGTTTTTTAATAGAAACATTTGCTCAACCTCACAGGGAAGCTGTAACACTAATCAACAGCCTCTTTGTTGTTCTCCAGAACTATGCACTATAAAACATTTTACACTAGTGTCATTACAAAAACATAATTTATCTTTTAACTCAGATGCTAAAAAAAAGGAATGAAATCTCTTCAACATGCTCTGGAGCAAACAAAGATCTTCTAAGTACTATACGAACGTTAGCCAAAAGCTTTCCTTTTGAGAAGCCCGCGAAACAGTACGTGAACACATGAAGACTTAATAAAAAGATCCTGGCGTGCATAGGGAAAGGCGGTGATATTTTAATGTTTTGGCCACCTTCACCATGTAATATGTCCTACAGTTAATAAAATAAAATTATAAAATATATCCGTTAGTTTTCACACAGCATATAAAACGGTTTCTTATATTTATATTACCACTTTCTCACCTTTGTGTATATCTTGTATTTAAAAGATCTAAACCTCACTTTGTGCAAAAATGAGTTGAATTTGCAGTATTCTAATACTATCCAGTATCACAGTACCGGAAAATGTACTATAAGGCAGGAAAAATTCAAGTAATAGGATAAAACCCCAAGTCCTCTATTACAAAGATTATTGGCCAAAGCTACATTCATGCCTTGCTTTATGTTCTTCACAATGAGAATTACACCATTTTATACAAACCACTTTCCTACCAGATTTGCAGCTGTCACCTCTACAGTTACCTTATCCAGCTTTCGGTGTAACTTTACAAAAATGACATCACAAGACTTAAAACTGTGACTACAGAAGACAGAAGAGCCCCTACCTTGTCAGGAGGCAAAATGAAAGCAGACAGGAGGAGTTAAAATAGCAAGAGAGTCTTTTTTAAATTTTTTTTAAATTTATTATTGTGCCATTATAGTTGTCCTGCCTTTTCCCCATTGCTCACCCCTACCCTGCCCCACCCCCACACTCCCGCAGTCAATCCTCCACATTGTCTGTGCCCATGAGTCCTCTATGTGTCTTCTTTGGCTTGCCCCTTCCCCTTCTTTCCCCTGTTATCTACCTCCTCCCTCCCCTCTGGTCACTGGCAGTTTGTTCTTTATTTCAATGTCTCTGGCTCTATTTTGCTCATTTGTTTATTCTGCTAATTAGGTTCCACTCACAGGTGAGATCATATGGTATTTGTCTTTCACCATCTGGCTTATTTCACTTAGCATAATGCTCTCCAGTTCCATCCATGCTGTCGTGAAGGGTAGGAGTTCCTTCTTTCTTTCTGCTGCATAGTATTCCATTGTGTAAATGTCTTAATCTCTTGCTAGAGCCTGAAAAAGGAGCTCTACCCATTTACCCCATCACGTGTTAGAGCCCTAAATACTGCTGAACTCCTGATTACCAGTTGTGGCCCTTCCATTCTGGACCAGCAGGAATACTGGTGATTCTATCCCTAACTACAGCACACCTCTCAGTCGGCACTAGGAATACCAGAAGAGCCATGAAGAAGTCCAAACAGTAGAGGAGCCACAGCTGCCATCAGACATCTGGTTTACCCTGTTTCCCCAGTGCAGACAGTAGAAAAGAGGAAGCTAAGATAGCACAGAGGTTACAATCTGCAAAGATAGGTTGAGATTTGGGGGAAAACGTATTTCAGTTTTTCTATATTTACCTAATCATTTAAAATTGATACCTTATAAAAAAATTCACAGGACCTATGACTAAGACCATTCCTTCCCCACAGTTGTGTTCTTCATTGAACAGTTTTCTTTTATCAAAAGCTGGAAATGATTATCAGCATCTGGGATGCCAATCTACTGGCCTTTCCACTAAGAGGAAATCTTGGTCTCTTTAAGCTCTGGCTGGCTCAGTTTCCTCACCCCGCCCCGAAAACTTTATTTTTAACTCAGAGGTTCATGACTAATATTTTATAAGGGATGACAGGAGATTTTATTCTTACCGTCTCTATATAACCTCATCTTCTTGTCACAGGTTCTGCAGGCTGAACTCTTTTTTCCAAAAAAGTAACTTTGCATATTCACTATCAAACTAAAAGTAGCCACACATTTTAAATTCTTAAGTGCTTGGCTTTTCCTTCTTTAAAAAGTGGAATTATCAAGAATTTTACTGGCAAGCAATCAACTTTTTTTAGCCAAAAATGTACTTGTCTATGAGCATTATTTCAAAAGTTATAGCATCAGTATGAAGGTAATAATTATTAAGAAAAAACTCAGCCTCTAAAATTAAAGGGAAGAGATTTAACTTATTTAAACCATTCACTTCTTACATGTTTATAAATTTTATATTAAATCTTCACATACTTAGTAGTTTCTTGGATGATTAGAACAGCCTCCTATCTGGGGTTTCCCTAGGTCAAACCCCTTAGCTACTCCCACCCCTTTACAATCAATTCTCCACACTGGCAGCTGAGCGACCCTTTACAACCCAAATATGCTTAAGTAACTTCCATGCTTAAACCTCTGAATGAGTTCCTTATATATTTTAGATATTAGCCCTCAATTGGAAGTACCATTTGCAAATATCTTCTCCCATTCAGGTTGGGGGAAGGTAAAGTGGGAAAGGGGTTCAAGTATATGGTAACATAAGGAAACTAGACTTCAGGTAGTGAACACACAATACAGTATATATATATAGTTGTCAAATTATAATCTTATACACAAAAACTTGCATAATATTAATAACCAATGTTACCCCCATAAATGTAATAAAAAATAAAAAATATATACCCCCCCTGAGTGTCCTTCTCCTGCTTGTAGGGTGATGAACAACACCATCAACATTGGTTTTGAATCAGGGTTTGCTGCCTCCTGTATCTCCAGCCTCTTTCTCTATCAATCTCCCCTGTACTTACTGCTCTTTGGCCATAGAAGATATTTTAATTTCCTGAAATGTGCCATGTTCCATTCTGCCACAGGACGTTTGTGCAGTCTACACACCCATTTGGTAGATTCAAAATTCTCTCCTACCCCCATTCCAACTTCATGCACCAACTTGGTTTCCACTGACTCTTCGGTTTTCAAATCACGTGTCACTTCTTCAGCATTCCATCACTTCCTTCAAACCCATCCTCTAGGTAGGGGGTCTTTGTTACAGGCTTTCATAGAATTGGATTCTTTTTCTTTGTGTCCTACTTGTTTCATTATCATGGCTAATTATTAAGCGTCCACCCTTGTTACAGATTAGTACAGCATCTTCATCCTCTCCTGGCTCATCATTGCATCTCCATCACTGACCACCATGCCTGGCAGAGAGGAGATGTTCAATAATAATTTATTGAATGGATTAATCCATCAGTCCTTTCTTGTGTGGTTAGACCCAGGTCAAAGTGTAAGATAATAGTAGAGCCACAGTGGAAATTTGTAAGGCAGGCAGCCTATTAAATATGTATTGAAGTAAAGTGTTTATACCACATACAACTGCTTAATAAAGTACTTTTTCTGTGTGGGTAGTACTTCTTCCTAAGTAGAAAGTGTGAATAAAATGTCAGAAAGTGAGTGATGAAGGGAGAGAAATGGACAAAGTTGGAAAAGCAATTGCTGCAACAGACAGTGGGTCTGATCAAGTCGAGCTGTTAGTATATTGGAATGTATCTTCACATTTGTGCAACGTAGTTCAAATTATAGATCCTTTCACTCTTCACAGTTGTGCAACATAGGTCAAATTATAGATCTTTGAACTCTTTCTTTCCTCTTTCCTCTCCACAATCAGGTGAGGTGGGCAGGGTAGGTATTATTAACATGTATTTTATGAATAATTAAATGATTTAAAAAATGATGTCCCCAAGAGAGAAAAAGCTAGGGCTTGAATCAGGTCTTCACTGCCCGATTCTCTTCTCTTCCCATACACTACACTAACTCACATGGGTGCCTTGTTACTGAATCTCAAAAAATGTAAAACAACTCTTATTTTCAAAAAGGAGTTTTACTTTATTTTCTCACTAAGATTGTGGGAATGAAATTCTGTCCTCTCATGAACCATTAAACTGAAGGGGGAAGAGAAGCTATAGATGCAAATCATTTATTCATCTGGCCTTCCACTTAATTTTTAGAATGAATTCTCATTATTCATAGTAGTTATGTTCTGTAAAGTCAGTGCAAACACTTGCATAGCAAGTATTGAATCACTGCTCCTAGGAGACATACAGGGTTAAGTTCCTATGAGTCTCTGGGCACAACATTTTCATCAACTAATCAATATATAACTTTGTTTTATGTGTGCTTCTGTTTAAAGACACTTCATACACATACACACACACACAATCTTGATTCATTTACATTGACTTCACAGCCAACAGCACTCTATAACTGATGGCTGAACAAAGTTTATTTAATGTGCATTTTCTCCATAAATCGCATCACAGCTTCCTTGGACTGAGAGATAGTAGACAGCCATTCAGCATGATGTTTGGGAGCCATTCGTTAAGTTTTTAAACTACAGTTGACATTCAATATTATTTTATATTACTTTAAGGTATACAGCGTAGTGGTTAGACAATCATACACTTTACAAGGTATTCCCCCCAATAAATCTAGTAGTCACTTAGTACCATACATAGTTATTTCAACATTATCGACTATATTTCCTTTGCTATACTTTACATCCCCTTGACTATTTTATAACTATCAATTTGTACTTCTTAATCCCTTCACCTTTTTCACCCAGACCACCCAATCTTCTCTCATCAGGCATCCCTCAGTTTCTTCTCTGTATCTGAGTCTGTTTCTGTTTGTTGGTTCATTTATTTTATTCATTAGATTCCACATAAAAGTGAAATCATTTGGTATCTGTCTTTCTCTGAGTGACTTATTTCACTTAGCACAATGTCCTCTAGGCCCATCCATGCTGTTATTGCAAATGGTAAGATTTTGTTCTTCTTTAAGGTTAAGTAATATTCCATCATACATATGTACTGCATCTTCTTTTTCCATTTGTCTATTGATGGGCACTTGGGTTGCTTTCATATTTTTGCTATGGTAAATAACACTACAATAAACACAGGGGTACAAATATCTCTTTGAATTAGTGTTTTGGATTTCTTCAGATACAAATCCAGCGGTAGAATTGCTGGATCATAAGGTGGTTCTATTTTTAGTGTTTTTGAGGAACCCCCATACTGTTTTCCATAGCAGCTGTGCCATTTTGCAATAGGGAGCTATTTTAAACAAGCAAATCACCAACAAAATGCACAAAACTGTGAAAATATGGCACTAAGTCGACTCCTAAAAGGACATTTGTTTGTAGCTCGGGAGCTGAAACGAGAAGAGAGTCTGTCGCCTTGTTTAACAAGAAGGAAATGTGCACTACAGGAAGGTCAAACTTTTTGCCACTGTGCACGTTGTGAATGACCATGAAAGCACCATGAGCACTTATTTAGAGGTTTCACATAAATTCCAGCAAGTAGGGGAACACAGAATCCACGAATAGTGAAGATCAACTGCATTTGAGCTCCTCAAAGTGCAAGGTGATGGGGATACGTGGGCAAAAAAAAATAGGTGTCTGAATTTATACTATTGAGAGTAAAGAGTAACAAACGATGTCATTCTTCAAGTGAGGACAGAGGAAGAAGTACATCTCGAAGATGAAAGCATTCGTTAGACTCCTTGTAGGAATGAGGAAGCAGGGGGATGGGTAATGGAGAGGAAGTCATAAGGATCCCATGAACAGAGATGCGGTGTGGCTGGGACTTGAGTATGGGGATCAGGTTAGGGGAAAAGATAGAAAATGGGGTCAAAGAAGCAAAGAATATTGTACGTAGGTGTGATGGAGCTAGAACTTGACCTTCTTAGTGAGGGGAACAAACAGATTTCAAGCCGTGCAGTAACTGAAACTTTAGAAAAATAACTTGGTGATATTAAGGAAGCTGACCAGCCTGAGATTATGGGCAGAGGTCAGTTAAGAGGCTGTTGTAAAAGTCAGCCTAGAGCGGATACAGCCTGACTCAGAGCAGCTGCAGGGGAAGGGTAGAGGGGGGGCCATGTTGGCATATAATACTTAAGAGGAGAGAACCAACAGGATTAGGCAACAGATCGAGAGGGTAGGTGAGAGAAAGGGAAGAGTCTGTTGAAGACTGGAAGGGTGATCTAAGCATATTGCCTGGTATCTTTAATGATCTACAAATTTTTATTTATTGATTATTTATTTTTGATAGTGATTTTTATTATATTTTCCCTTTACCATTTATTCTTCTTATAACCTCTTCCACCTCCACCCACTCCTCACACCCCCAACAATCACCACACTGTTGTCCATGTCCATGAGTCCTTTTTCTTTTTTGCTTGATCCCTCTATCCCCTCAATCCTCCCCAGAGCTGTCAGTCAGCCTGCTCTCTATCTATTATTCTGTCTCTATTTTGCTTGTTTGTTCAGTTTGTTCATTAGGTACGACATATGAGTGAAATCATATGGTACTTGTCTCTGACTGGCTTATTTCACTTAGCATAATGTCCTCCAGGTCCATCCATGCTGTAACAGTTTTAGCATATATGAGCACTTATATGCAGATTTTGAGCACATGGAGAAGATGATTCAATTCACGCTTACTGGATGGACTGAAATATCCTATGCGATATTTCACGTGATACTAAAAGTAGGATAATTTAAATAAAAATCCTTATTCTGTATCCCTACTAAAGACATTTTTAAGTTCCACTGAAATTAAAATGGCAAAGAAAAATAAATTGTTTCAGCCCTGAGGAGATCCTGTCATCAATGCTACAAAGAAGAGTAGAAAGCAAGAAATCTCAAGCCAAGTCCAAAGGGACAGTTTGGTATTGGTAGCCTCTTATTTGCCTCCTTCCTAAGTTGGTTCTCAGCAAGTAAAACTATTTAAAATGTCCTGTTTTCTCCTGATATGTGGAAAGAGTAATGGTGTAGAAGATAGAAAATCAGAGTTCATATTTTAATTCCGTCAGTGTTAAAATCTTGGCCAAGTCCCGATAGCTATCTAGTTCTGGTTTTCATCATCTATCAAATAAAGGGTTTCAGCTAGATGGTTTTTAAGATCCCTTCCATTTTTAATGATTTTTGATCCACTGTAATAATTGAAAACTTAAACATTACATACTGATATGATATTCTCATGGCCTCATACATAGTGTTTTTTGTAGAAGAACGGTGAGTTTAAGGGACCTGAATTCACTAATTACCTCACTAGGTAAATGCCTGAATAATTTTTTTTTTGTAATGCTAGGCTTCCATATCAATGTGTTCCATACAGAGAAAAAAAAATCCTATATATTTCCACTGGGGCAGGATTTTAAAATAATGAATAATTATTTATATCAATTTGGTATACAGGTTTATGTCTAACCTATACACTTATTGAATACTTAACAAAGCCCTAAGATTCCCACAAAGCTTTCCCAGCTATGTTGGGTTAAGGATGAGAGCAATGATGAAAAGTTTCAGGAACTTTCCAAAATGTCTAGGATGAATGACATTTTCTCCTTTCCCACTGTCAGAAATTTTAGCTATGATTACATTTTTCGTGAGCTCTAAGCCAATGGGCCATTCTAATTTAAAGGTTTGTTTACACAACCTGTTGTGTTAGCAGAGACTTTTGAAGTCATTTTTAGTTCATTATTCCTCATAACCACCATCTCATTTAATAAATAAATATTGTCCTATCATATGCATGAAGAATATATTTATTAGGCATAAATGTGAGGGCAATCCTTCAGAAACTATGCAACACACCATCCTCGTGAATATTGAACTCATTATAATCCACAGATTCACAGCTCCTAGGCCCATGTCCAACTTATAACTCAACTAACGCAACATGGCTATTTTGATTCATTCTGGATATATATAGAACTATTTCACACTTGCTCTGTGATTAAGCACCCTAAATGCAAATGTAACACACACTAATTTGGATGTGACCAAAAGTGCATAATTATGTATCTAGAGCTTTATTTTTTAGCAAAAAAAAAAGTACACAGAGGAAATGATGGCAGTCAAGACAGACCAGAGGGTAGTTGACAGTTTCAAGGCCATCAGAGTTGGCCAAATGGTTGTTTTATAACAGAATTATTGGTCAATGCACTGCTGGGGGCTCTGGGGCTCTGGGGCTCTGGGACGCAGAGGCTAAGGCTACAGCAGATGTCCAGCAATCTATAGACCTGGCACAATCACCTGCAAATGGCCCCTAATGCACGAAGCTAGAGAAAAGACAGGTTTGACGGACTTCCCTGCTCAAAGCCTCATGTGCAGCTCCTGTGCACTGGTGGACCCAAAATAAATGAATGGCTAAATAAACAAGCAAACGGTGGCACGTGAAAGCTCTACTTTTAGTAATTGATTGACTCTGCATGGAGCAGACAATATTTGGGGCCTTGGGGTAATGGGAATGCTCCAGTTGGCCCATAGCTATAAACATGTTTTCCCCCATATAGAACAATAATGTAAAATGCAAAATTTAAGAAACCTTGATAAAACACCAGCTTCCCCAGTGAATTCTGTTTAACATGGATTTTGGCTCTATTATAATTATCTGCCTTCCAAGTCATCTTTGTGATTTCCAAGAGAAAATGTTTTAACCAACACGCACAGACGGATGATAAATAGCACCATGAGATGAATGATTTCTGTACAGAAAAGCATGATGGTTTGGCCATCTCATCTTATATGTAGAAAAAGGGTTTCCATGATTAATTTTGCAAATGTGGATTATTTGCTTTGGAGTTCATCCATGGTCAATTTAAAAATCTGAATCACAATGCACTCCTGTTGTCTGTGCACAGTGTTCAAGTTCATACTCAGGAAACACAAACTGACCATGGACTTAGACAAACATAATAAGGATGATCTAAAAGGGTGATTTTTCAAAAGTCACATAATTCATTCCAAAGCTATACCTTAGTGTATTATCCATGTCACAGCTTTGTTCAATGCAGAAGACTGTCAACAATTACCTTTGTCAAAAAACAAGTCAAAAGGCTCTAAAATAAAAAAGGCATCACAAAAACTACTCACTCACTGCTTCTTAAGTGCTTGCCTTCAGTCTACCGCGGTGCTTAGTACTATAGCACAAGAGAAAAATGGCGAACATCATACATCTGCCTTAAGGGAACATACGGTCTTATTGGATAAGAAGACTCACATACCCTTAAAAAAAACTGTAGCATCTTACAAAGCTGAACATTAGTAATCAAAACAGGCTTACAGTTTATAGACCACAGTGCTACAGAAATTCAGGAAAGACAGATCACCGTAAGCAGAGTTAATCAGACAAGGTTCCTTGGGGGATGTGGATCATGGGGCTGCCCTAGAAGAAGAATCTTCTACTTCTTTCATGTACCCAGATCACCTGGCACAGAGCAGGGGTCACATGACAATTTTCTGAGTGTGACTGAAGGGAACATAAGGTTTGCAGTAACAAAATGGAAGTGAGAGAACATTTAAGCCAAGAGAACAACTTGAAAAAAGGAAAAAAAGTAATAAATCAATATCATCTATATAGTAATTTTGCTAAAATGCTTAACAGGAACATAACTGTGACGAAACCATCAGATAAATCCAAATAGAGGGACATTTTACAAAATGTTTGATGTGTACTTTTCAAAAGTATCAGTGTCACAGAAGACAAATACCATGCAGAAGTGTTCTAGGTCAAAGGATACAGAAGAGACATAACTACCTAATGCAGTGTGATTCCTCAGTTAGATCCTGGAGAGGGGAAAACAGCTGTACAGGCATTCTCCCCCACCCCACCCCCACGAATTAGAGACATGTAAATATACGCTGCATTTTAGGTAATAATATTGAGTCAGTGCTGAATTCATGGATATGGTAATATTTGGGTAGGAGAACACCCTTAGTTTGAAGACATGCAGCTGAAATATTTAGGGGTGATGCATCATGTCTGCAACTTAGTCTCCCATGGTTCAGAGGAAAATAAATCTATAAATAAACATGCACCCACGAAGGCTGAGATAAAGCAAATGTGGCTTTCGTGAGTCTCAGTGAAATAAAATAGATGTGGGAAGTTAAATAATGAGTCAGATGGGACTAGATTAGGTGGATGGATGAAACAGAGAAGCGATAAGACCGGGGCTAAGATCTGTGAATAGGGAAAGCGTGAACAACTGATGGAGATCTTTGAAATATAAAATGAGGAACTCGGCCTTGACGTGGAAAAATGATAGGGGCATAGAATACACAATAGTCTTTGGCTTTAAAGTAAAACCACGACTTTACACATTAGGCAAATAAACATGACAGCATTTGACAGACAGCACTAGACAAAGGAATGATTTGAAGGCCAATTAAAAGAGTATCTCATAATAACCAAAGAAACACAGGGAAAACTTGGGCTTCACAGAAGCAGAGAAATGAAAAGGCAAGCAGACACCCAAGAATCAGTAGGAAATACAGGTGTGGACGGATCATTCACAAGGTGATGAATTCGTCCTGGATTGTTTCCCTCGCCATCCTCCCCAAACCAAAGGCAGACCTCACTGGTACTCCTGATTGCACTACAGTTCAACCGCAGCACCACCCCACTCTGGCTGGGATCAGGAATCAAAGCCTCAGCCACAAGTTACGTGCAATAAAGAGCAAGTTTCAGGAGAACAAGGACCATGTCTGTCTGGCTCAACATCAATGCCCAGTATCCACACAAGAATCAACAGGAAAGGAACAAACGGGAGTCAAAGGAGAGCAGGAGGCAGGACATGCCTGTGGGATTGCCGGCATGGGGGTTTGCAGAAACGGACACACCCGGGAGGAGAGCTCGCTAGGGGAAGACATGGTCCTCCCTGTCATTTCAAGGGCGAGAGTGCGTCTGCAGCATGGAGAAGTCCCGAGTTGTATCAGGAACTGCCTGCAACCAAAGTTTGCTTCCCAGTTTGTTTTTGGTGTGTCTTTGTTTAAAATACAGTAGCTGTACCCACTTACATAATTAGCTGGCATGATTTCCTGTCAAATCAATGTTTTTTCCCACAAATCAATCATGTTGCCTTGTCCCTGAGGCCTTTGGTCAATTTGTGTCAATATAAAGCAATAATTCAGGGTTTTCTCCTATGAGGCTTTCTTTATCTTTTCTATATAATTTATTCCTGGTCATTTCTTTTCTTATTACCTAATTCATTTTTGTTTAAATTTCAATTCCTTTACAGCCAAATCATGTTAGAACTTTTGGTGTATTTAAAACCACTTTAAAAAGCCCTCTTAGATTCAACAAATCCAAAGCAAGTTCCCAATGTTTTCTCTTTTGATTATTCAAAAGGACTTAAACTCAATGAGAGTCTGAGCTTGAGAGTAAGTAGATGGAATCGCTTTGTCCCTCCCCCAGCAGCCACTGGTTTATAAAGGTTAGAGGTTGTTGGAAGGGGTTGTACACATTGGCATCTTGGGGTGTTCTGGGATGCAAGGTGTTGAGAACTGAAAGCCTCCTCTCTGATGTTCAGCATTACCAAACCCTGACAAGTTAGCCCTCACTCAGGCCAAGTTAGAGAAGCCTGAGATCAAGTTCACCCTAAGGCAGAGGAGCACCTCCAGCTAGGCTTAACACCAGGTTAGGGGAAGGACATCCCCACCAAGGGCCACAGCCATGGCAGCAGACAGGACAGCTGAGCACAAACAAAAGCTCTTGTTGGCAAAGGGAACAAGAGGGGCAACGCTCCCCCTAGCCTGGACTTACAAAAGGAAGAAGTAGCTTTTAGTTTTCAGTAGCCACGCCCTTCAGGTATAACATAGGAGTTCCTGAGGGGGAACAAAATTAAACCTACCACTAAGAAGGTGTGAGCTCAGAGTTATTATCATTCTAATTGAAATGCGTAGAACATTATTTGTAGTCACACGCTGAAAGACTAAGGACATCTCATTGTAATAACCAAATAAGGTTGTGTGAATAGATCCCACTGTGGCTCAGTCAGAGGTCCCTTTGAAAATACAACATCAGGTCTCAAGTAGCCTCCACCTTTCCTGGTTCTCTTGTCCCTCTGGTATCTCAAAGAGTTCTCAAGAGTTGTCTCCCATATGCTGCAAGAGCCCCTGGGAGCTGTCTCGGGGCTGCTTACCTACGGGAATGAGTTACCGTCTTCCCTGTGCTGGCTTCCTCACTTGCGTATCTCTTCTCAGGCCGCTCTGGGCTGTACTGTACCTTAGGAGGCCTGAGGCCCCACCAGGCGTGGCCCTCATCCAGTGATCTCCCTCCAACACCACTGTCCACTAACCTTCATCCCGACGGCAACTGACTGTTCTCAACCACTTTTTGTTCTCCCCTCTCAGCCACTTGGGAACTGCCCATCTTCCTCCAGGTTCTCCCAGAGATCACACCACAAGGCTGTGTGGCCCCCAAGATTTGGCCCTTTTAGGTTTTACAGCAATAGGTGCTCACCCTTTAGGTACCAACTATCAAGGGCCTGACAAAGAGTAGGGTCAGTCAATGACCACACACCTGTCATGGCCGGGGCTCCTCACTGAGCCTCAGCCTCTATTGACAAGTGTGGCTCAGTGTTTCAGAAACTTGTTCTCCCAGGAGAATTCTTATTCTCTTCCTTCTAGTTGGGTTCTCTTGACTCTCAGTGATGGACACTGAGTACTTTTTTTCTAGATTAGGCCCGTTAGCTACTTAAAATTAGTTGGTACAAATATATAAAATATATATCACTCTATGGGGGGGTATTGATTCCTCACATTTAACCTGTAGATTCTGAAATAACATACTATTTTATACACAGTCATACACACAAACACACACAGCAAAAAATTAATATATGAATACTTTTTTACTTTGGCCTGGCTGTTTATTCCCATTAATAAAATGTACCAAAAAGAAAAAAATCTAAATTAATCCTTGATTAAACAAGTGGAAGTAGAGAGAAGAAATGTCCTTAATTATATAGTTCTTCATAACTTCGACCTTATTTGTCAGATGCAAATATTGATCTGAGAAGTAAACCCGCATGATCCATCAGAAACACTAACTGATGTCTGTTATTTATAAGGTAAATTTGATTATATTCCACCTTTACTAGCAGTGTGCGGCCCTTGGGCTTTAATTACTAAAGTGATATGACTAAGTCTGACAGTTACATGGGTTAGATTACCACAAATCTTACTAAAACTCATTACTTTTCTACATTAACACATCGTCCTTCACTTTAAAGTAAAGAAAGAGAATTTCAGTAAGCATTTAAGAGAGACCTTGACTTACGCAATGAGTTTACCAAGGTATTTTTTTTTTCAGAACATTACAGTCAGAAAACAAGCAACACTTCCTAAATCATATTCAGTAATAGTTTATTTAGCAACACTGCATATTTGTGGAGTATCTAGTTAATGAGCCACATTCATTTAAAGTCATGCCTCTTTGGCAGTGGAAGAAACATAGCTGCGATGAGATGGAAGTGAATTTCTCGCTCACAGTGGGTGTGAGACCTAATATGAAGATTCAATAGTATGTGCTGCGTCTTTGGTAAAATTAGGAGGGCCTTGCTAGCCCCCCTGCAGGTTCCGTCCTCCCTTCTGCATCTGCAGAAAAGGTCTTCTAACCAAACAGCCCTGTTTAACAAAGAGACCAAGCCCAGTTCTTGCTTCTCCCTGAGCAGAGAGTTTCAGTTCCCTGCCAGCTTATCCACCCCCCACAATTATTCAAACAAGCCAATCACATCCTCCCACAGAGTGAGGAGATACCCCAACCCTCCTGCCTCCCATAGCCCCTGGCTGCTCATTCTGTCCCTGAGTTCTAGCCCTGAGTGACCCTGCACGGTGCACTGTCCTCCCTGTGTTGTAAGTATACAAAACTAAGAAATCACGCTTCATTTCATCTTTCCGGGGTCAGGTGTCCTGTGGTCAGACATCCCCATAACCCTGGGGAAAGGGGTCCTTTAACTCACCAACAGGGTGAATAGGAGGTGATCAAAACATGGAACAAGCAAAGGGGTCACTCCCAGACAAGTTCTCTGACTCCAGGACCATGGCTGTCCCTTTCCCCATGAGCTATCCGCACCACACAAGGACAGCACTTAAGGAGAAATTTCTATGTGCCACACTCTGGGGGAGCTCTTTTCATGGACACTTTCCTTTTAAGCCTCACAACTATCCTGTCAGGTAGCTATTATTATTTTTCCCATGTTACAAGGGATGAAATTGAAGCACGAAAAAGTTGAGTAATCAGCTAGTGAGTGACAGAACTGGGATCCCATAGCCTGCACCTTGAACCCTATGGTCTACAGAACTATGGGCCTCAGAATGAATGAGTACTCTGGTAAATGGACTTTTCATCAACAGTCACACCGAAGGAAAATAATTGGAAATACAAGTTTATGAATGTAAAGCTGGGGTTTCAAAGGTTACTCTGATTTCAGTTCCACCAACCACCACTCAGTAAACAGCAGTGTCTGTTGAGTGTGCAAACTGAAGACACACTTGCCTCAAGCATGCTTAAGAAAGAGCAGCACACGATCCAGATATCATTATCTTCTGCAGTCATAGTTAATATTCAGGTTTTGAAAATAGCTTAGTGTATTTAGGTCCTCTGCTTTTCTGAACAATACTCATTTTCAGGCAGATGTAATTGTGCACATGCCCAGCTCAAGCTACCTGTGCTCCAATTTCACAAACCGAGGTTCTATACTCACACCTGCCTGCTGAATAAACACCTGATTCATACTGAGCACACTTCACTGTGTCCATTTCTTTCTCCCCAAATTCGACAATGATCTGCTTGTGAGTAGTGACCAGGTCTTACTTATTCTTTTTTCTCTCACCAAACTCTAGCTTAGTTTCTCCATGTTTTTGAAAATGAATAAATAAATAAGTCTAAAACTAATAAAGTCAAGCAAGGAACCATTTCTTTATTAAAATGTCAGGGTGTTAGTAGTGACTTTATTTGGCTTAAAACTAGTTCTTCAATTAGAGGCTAGATTTCTTTTCCTGAAGATTTTGACAAATGCTTTAAACAGAATTTACAGTTTCAGACTGATAAAGTAGTCCTCTAAAAATAATTCTTTTACGAATGTGTCATCTTGAAAAAACTGTGATAATTTGGAACTAATATTTTTTATACAATTCATATGTCTTGTATGAACACACACATGCAAATTCAACCAATGAAACAGTGGATGCCCAACACTACGGCATCTTCTGTGAGGCAGCAAGCTCCTCACTGAAAATAGACTGCTTAATGGCCACACATTCGTGGCCACGGAAAAGAAAATTTCTGCCTAAGGAAAGGTTAAGCCCAATCTCCCTTGAGGCAGTTTTAATTGCAAGGCTATGGTTTTACAGAAATCACAAACATTAGTATTCTTATATAAACTTGATTTAGAATATTTTTCTTCTTTGCCCTTGATTCACTTCTCCGAACAAACAAAAACTTTTTTTTTGTACAAGGCTATGTGCAAAACCCTAGAAATCTTTCTTGCAAGAAACTGTTTGATATAGCACAGACTCATTCTAGGCATTATTTAACCTAGCTCTCAAACATTCAGTTTGTAAGAATCACCTGAGGAGGTTATTAAAGTGTGGACCCTAAATCCCACTACACCACACACCAGAGAGTGTAATTCAGTAGGTCTGGAATGCAGCTAAGAAACCTGTATTTTTATCAGGTGCAGCGTGATTGGGGGAAATGTATTGACTACACTTGGGAAAATATTGCTTCAGAAAATGTGAAGTCAGTTTGAATGGCAAACTTCAAAATACAATTTTTGCAAGGCCATTAGTGGCAGTGTGGGGAATGATGTCAGGAGAAAGTGGCTACAGTCAAGAAAACAGTTCAGATGAAGTTTATGCAGAGTTGAAGAAAAGCCCAGGATGGAAAGAGGATGGTAAGAAAAATATTTGAGAGGTTCAATCACTCAAACTAAATCAGCAAGACATGGGGATTCAGTAGTCAGCAAAGTGAGGTGGACAGAGTGGGAGCAAGAGACCAGGAATCGTGAAACACAACTTACCTTCCAGAATCCAAGCTTTGGAGAAAGGCTAGCTGTGTGTCACTAAATGAGACACTATTTGATTATCAGTCAAGTCTGGGACCCGTGTGAGCCAGCAGGGATACTACTGATGCATACAGTATTGGTGTAAAAATTAGAAAAAAGTCACCACTTTTTAAGTAGATGTACACCCCTGGGAACAGCTTGGCAACTGGAACACTCCTTTAGGCAAATTCAGAGGTGCTCCTGTCTGCTCACAGACATAGCCCTCTGCCAGAGCCCACAGCTGAGGGACCATACGAAGGCTGGATTTAAGCCACCCACCCACACCACAGCTTAAAGATCCTCATGCAAAGCATAATATGCAGTTGGTCCAGAGAGATACTAACAAGATTTGGGACTAACATGGCCTTGGAAGTGGAAGCTAAAGCAGGAGGGAAGTAAAGAAACAGGAAAGAGCAATACCCAGAAATCATGAGATGAATTGTTGGATGGTATGTCTACCACAGGCATGGTACGTTTTTCTAGGACTGTTTCCCTCCGAGCCTCCCTAAAACCTTATGGAAGCCCTCAGCACCACTCCTGAGACTGGGGCAAAGATTACTGAAATAAGGATCCATTTTGTGGGGACCTTTGTGGGGACCGCTTTGTGGGGACTATGAATTCCACACTCCCACAGGATTCATAGTAGCAACCACAGACAACTTAGGCTGCAGGATGGAGGACAACAGGAATGATGTCTCATTGCTGCGTGTTCAGCACCGTGGACAGCACCTGGCACACTGTTACCAGGATGCCTAGAGTCCATTCTTCAGAATACTCTTCACATCATTTGTGGAAACATGATTTGGGGGGTTCCGTGTTCCTGTTCTAACTTTTTCCAATACTGTAAAATGGCGTGAAGAAGACTAACTTTGTAGTGCTGACTCAGGCTATTAATCCCATGAAAACTCAGCATATAAAGTAAAATAGGCTTCCTTTGAAGATTTCCCCATTGTAAAGGAGGAAAAACTCTACCTGACATTTTATTGTATCGCTTTTTCTATTACCCCAAGTTTCATGTAATTTTATAATAGAACATTCCTCTGACTTTGACTACCTCTGGCCCTGTAACACATTGTTTCGTGTGCCTGTTCTGGATTTTCTCTTCCATTTCAATGGTGTCACTTTTCTTCGTCACTTAATTTCCTTATTCTTTTTATAACAATGTTAAATTGTTTTGACTGAAAGTGTGCCCCAAGTCGTCACTGCACAGATGTCAGCTTAAATGCTAAGTCGGTGTCTTCAAGTATCATTTGGTTCATTATTTTAAAGATTTTATATCCATAGTAGGTATTGTTGCATCTTTATTTAGAAAAAATATCTCTTTACTGCATTTCTTCTTTCCATCCCTCCTCCCTCCCTCCTTTCCTTCCTTCTTTCCTTTCCTTATTTATATAAGAATTCCTATCATTTGTCAGTGCTCCTAACTCTGTGCCTAGGAAATTTCATACAGCAAAAAGCACTTGCAAACTACCACCAATAATTACATAGGTGTTTAGTTTTGTATTTTAAAATTAAGCTACATTTTCTCAGAAAGAATGACCCCTTAACTTTCAAAAATCATATGTTCTAGAAGAGGGAATAAATAAGCACATATTGAATACATGCTATTTTTGAGGAACTGACAATTTTTGATGACATCTTCACAATAATTCTGTGGCATTGGTATTGTTCTCCCTGTTGTATAGATGAGGAGCTTCATAAAGGTTAAGGTACCTGCTTAAGATCACAGGTAATGGCATACTCAGTGCTGGTCAAAGGCAGATCAAGGGTTCAATGTCAGGATATCAGGCTCTGGCCATGGCACCAGGCTTGAACATTGTTGAAGAAATGTCATTTTTTTTCCAACAAAACACTGAGAACTTGACACACCTATGTCATGGGAATGTAACACTGAAAAAGGAATTTATCTTCAGAGTGCATCCCTTTGCAATCTGACTGCTTGACACCAAGGAGAACACAATGGCTCCCAAGCATATGTCTACTTACCAAAAGCCTCTGAGAGGAGTTTACAGTAAAAATTAGCATCTGTCATCAATTATCCAAAAGCAATTTTAGATACAATCCATAGAAAGCACAAATGGTACTTGTCATGTATTTGTACTTGGGTTCTATAAATGATAAAATACACGTCACTTAGTTAAGCCACGGAGGCTAGTTCATTTTTTTTCTAGCTTAGTATCTTGAATATTATTAGCCACCCTTTTTAACTCCATCTGCTCTTATGACTCGATTCACACCACCTACTTGGTAGAAGCCTAATTATATTAATCATTCGGGGTTCCATATGCTTCTAGGGGCATGGTTACCACATTGCCTGACTTGCAAAGCTCAGAAAACAGATTATTAAGGAAATAAAATACCAGGGACTCAAAACATTGAGGACAAAATACAGAAATAAATCCAGAGATAAATATTGGCTGAAATGATCATCGAAATATAGCCTTGAAAACATATGCACACAGAGAAGCTTTTATCTTCCTAGGGCCTCCAACACCACTCATTGGATGCTCGTGTCACGAACGGTAATATCCACAAAGAAAATCTTCACCAGTAACAGCCAAGCTGTTTAAGTCCACAAAATATATTTTCCACATCAAGTAAACACCAGCACTCAATTTTTATTCAAGGTCAAGTGTAGTCAGTGTATGACAATTTTCTAGAGTTTAGGTGGCAAAGGTTAATTGGCTTTTATCTCATGGTGGGAGATATTAATAAGTAATAAAAACATATAATTGAAGATCAAAATAAGCACCCTGCTATACCAACTGACTCAGGTCACAGGCTTGAAAGAGAATCTTGGACAGCTGATGATAATTTATTAAATCTGCTTTATTAAAAACAACTTGATCTACTCAAACAGATTATTTCATTTTTTTTGGACATCTATCTATATACTCTTCTAAGCACTATGATTCAGCCGGAATAACCCAAAGAAGATTTCAACCCTCAGAGAACTTATATGCTAGGATGCAGAGTGGAAGTGGACAGTAAAAAGGAAAGAAAGATCAAGGTCATTACAAGGAAACAAGATGATGGCAGATCATGATAAAGACTATAAAGAAAATTTCAAGCAAAGCAATGGGAAGCAACTCAAAGTCAAAGATGAATGATGAAGGGGCAGGTCTTTATGGAGTGGTCAGGTAATGGGGACTGAAAAGGTGGCATTTTTGCCAAGTCTTAAAGAATGAGAACAAAAAGGCAAGGGGAGAGTCAGAAGAATGGTGTGCCACCCAGAGGAAGGAGCAAATACAGAGACCCTGAAGCAAGAAAGAGCTTTCCCTGTTAAAGGACCGGAAAGGGTACCGGCTAGAGTGTTGTGAGCCAGGAGGAGGGTGGCTTGTGGTGAAGTGCAAGAGGTGGGTAGGGGTAGCTCCGCCTTGTGTGACAGGAAATACTTAGAAATGATAAAGATACATATAAGTGCCTTGTAACTTGGTTGATAGATAAAATTAATGCACTCTATCTGGGCCAGCTGGTGAGTTGGAAGGAAAAAATGATACAATTTTAGAATTGGAAGAAAATTTATAGATTCTCTCTTCCACCCCTTGTTTCACAATATTGACCATGAGGCAGTGGCAAAGTGATGGTGGCATCAGTGAGAAGGACCATCAGAACACCAGGTTCTGTGACCTCTAGTGACCGTTTCATGATACCCACAGGCTTAAGGTTTTTATCTCCGCAGACTCTAATGGCTTCATCCTAGTCTTTGTTCTACAGCAAATGTCCAGGGGCTGGAGAAAGCTACACAAGCCCATCTCAGAATGCAGAAATTAAAAAGAACAAGAGAGCACCTACAGGAGGACTGTATTGAAGGGCCTTGTGATTTCTTAGAAAAAACTATAACTTTGAATAGGATCTATAGAAAGAGACAGGGACAAAGATTCAGCAAGTGCCACATGAAGGAAAGACTTTATGAAATTACAAAGAATGTGAAATCCCACCAAGTAAAATAGCATTAAGTAACAGATGTCAATAGCTATAGTTGGCAAAGACATGAAGTTTGCCACAGATATAAAATAAATATAGAAAAAGCACATTAAACATAACCTTAAAAATTCAGTATTAAAAAGCTCCAGTTATTGATTGTCAATTAGAGCAGAGTTTCTTCCTAGTGTATTTTAAAGCCCTTTTCAGTATTTTTTAAAATAATATAAACAAAAATACCACTGAGAGCAAAACAGTAATGTCGCAATTCAAGGACACATGACAGGATACTTGCTGAGGAAAGGACTCATAAGGGTTAAGACAAGACATCTCCTTCTGGAAAGAACCTGGGCTGCGCTGGTCAAAACGTTTTCTTGCCTGGGGGCAAGAAAGTGGACCAAATAACTTTGTGATCAATGCTCCTTCTAACAAAACGAATTCATTTTGTTTTCCATGAATGCACAGCATGATTAACGGGGTCAAAGTTTTACAAGAGAGAAGGAAAGCAGATTTAAACCAACATCGTGGCAAAATAAAATAATTGCAACTTAGTAGTTGTGATAGTGAGACACAGCAGTGTTTTTAGTGTCAATATCAATGTGCCAGGCGATCCGTGATTGGTACGCCCCAGAGATTCCACCGGGAAAAAACCCAGCCACATATTTCAATCAAATTCACGAGAACAGACATGATTGAAATAAGCACAGGATGCTTGAGGAAGATTTTGCTTAACACTCACAGCGTTACATAAAAGAGTCCTCTTAGATCTCCTTAAATCACATATTTGTTAACAACAGGGACACAGATCCACATGGCCCTGTTTTCAAATTGGTGAGGACTGCACCATAATGAAACACAGGAAGTAGGAGGCTGACTCTTCGGAAAGCTTCACAGCAATGTTAGATTTACATATCATTTAAGCAACAATTGTTATTTATACACATTCTTTTAATACAAGGAACACAGAGCCAAAATCCTCTTAAAATGTGTTTTTTAAAAAATGTACATAGAGTGCTGTTCCATTTATATGTGCACTATGCATGGTCCCCAAATAATGGAATGCTTGAAGACCATGTCCTCTAGTTTCAGAAGGGTGGGTGTCTCACGGAGGGTGAATGGCCCTCAGACGATGAGTCCACATCCTAAACATCAGGTGCCCGTAAAATGTGATTTTCTCAGGAAAAAAAAAGACTCTGCAGACATCATCATTAAGAATCTAAAGATCAGATCATCTTGGATTATCCAAGTGGCCCCGAATCTGATGTCAAGTGTTCCTATCAGAGACACGCGGAGGAGAGCTACTGAAGAAGAAGAGAAGGCCGTGTTGAGACTGGAGTCAGAGACTGCGGTGATGCAGCCAAAAGCCAAACAACTCCTGGAGCCACCGGAGCGGGCAGAGGCGAGGACGCGTCTCCACTAGAACATCCAAGAGGGACAGAGCTCTCCTGGCACCTTGGTTCTGACCTGAGCTCCAGGGCTGTGAGAGGATAAGTTTGCCTGTTTCAAGCCACCAAGTTTGAGTTACTTTATTACAGCAACCCTATTAATATAGCCTTGGTAGTATCTTTCAGCTGTTTTTCTTCTTGACTATAAAAGCACTAAGGGAACATTACAGAAAGGTTTGACCAGAAGATCAAGACAAACCCTCTCGTGCTCCACAATCTAATATAATAGGTATTTTCCTTTCAGCAGAGTCCTATTGGCTGCTTGTCTATGTAATTACGTTACTGTACTCACACTGTTCACATGATGTTTCATTGTCCTCTTCTCACTGGACTTTGCATCATAAGCATTTGTGTTGTGTCTATATGGCCTTCCAATAGATTCAAATTTCTGCATAAATTCCACTGAACTGATATGTCACATGTCACTGAAATATTTTGCTTAAATTACTTAAATGTTTATAGATCTAGACTGACTCTTATATTATTAATAAGTGACTATCGACTCTGGTCAAACACAAGTCTTATACCATTTTTGCTGCCATATATGCAGAGAGATCAGCAGTCAATCAACCAAAAAGAATTTCTTGAGCAATTACTAAGTATCAGGCAATGTTCTAGGTCTTTGGAATGCTGTGGTAAAAATGAAGAAAGCGCATGGGCTTTTAGTTCATATAATAGTCAAAAGGTAAACTGATAAAATGTTTCAGAAAGGTGATACACTGATAAAACTGATCAACACAGAAGAAACAGAACCCTTGGCAAACTGGAAAAGGAAATGGACTTCCCTAATTTAACAGGAAGCAGCTCTCAAAGCCCCACATGCTTTGTGGTTGGAATGTTATTTAAGCAAGAAGCATTTCCTTTAAAACCAATGATAAGAAAACAATGATGGTATCACTGCTTCTGCTTAACATTATGCCAGAAGTCCTAAAAGCCCTAAAATACAAGGGTAAGAAAATACAGGATTTTTAAAAAAGAGATAAAGCTAGAATAATCTGCAAAAAATACATGACTACCTATATAGAACATCCCTCCCAAATACCTACAGACAAAGTTTTAGAATTAATAAATTTAGTAAGATGGCTGGATATAAGATACTAGGGGACCAAAAGATTCTATTTATTTACTTTTATAGAGAGGGGAAGGGAGGAAGAAAGAGAGAGAGAGGAACATCATGTGTGGTTGCCTCTCAAGTGCCTCCTACTGGGCACCTGGCCTGCGACCCAGGCATGGGCCCTGCCTGGGAATTGAAGCAGCAATCCTTTGCTTCACAGTCCCAGTCCATCACTCAACCCATTGAACCACACCAGCCAGGGCCCAAACAATTTCTTAAAGGAGGTACAGAAAGCATAGTTATAAAAGAAATATTGATGATTTTGATTATGTTGCACTCATTTCTCAAGACACCATAGAATGATATTTGTAACACACAAAGTGGATATTTCCACATTTATGGCTTATAGGAATTAATACTTAAAATGCATGAAGTATTACATGTTGATAAGGAAATTTAAAGAATCACTAGAAAAATGAGTAAAAACATTGAACTGGCACCTCATGCAAGTAAAATTTCAAATAGCAAATAAACACATTAAAAGATATTTATTAATCAGGGTAATGCCAGTTAAAACCATCATGAAACACCAGTTTAAACAGTAGATTGGCAAAAATTATAAAGGCTTACCATAGTATGTGTTCATGATATGGCGTAGAGTAACATGTAACCCAATATCCATTGCCAGGAGGATGACAAAATCAACCTGTGCTATGGTCACACAAATGGAATACTACATGGCAATGAAAAATGAATGAAATGTAGCTATGCACAGCAGGAATGACTCAGAAACGATTTCCAGTGGAAGAAAAAGCAAATTGCATAAGATAACATGGAGGATAATGCCCCAAATGCAGCAAAAGTAAACAAAATATTGTTTAGTGGTATACAGAGGTAGGCAAAAATAGGTTTACAGTTGTAATACCAATGAATACAATAATTAATAAGTAATAATATAAGTAAATTCTGTGTCTCACATACTCACAATTGTAAACCCTCTTTTGCCCAGTGGTATATGCATAGTATGTAACAATAAATATTTTAAGAACAGAAATGATGAAAACAAAATTATAACAGTGATCACGCTTGAGGGAATCAGGAGACATGAAAATTTAGAGGAACACACGAACAAAGTCAATCCTCATGGTAATACTCTCGGTCTTAAGTTGAAAAATTTGGTCATGGGTTTTCATATTATTGTTATGCTTTGTAACTTACATATGTGCTATATAAATTTCTCACGTGTTGCAAATATTACACAGAAAACCTTTAAAGAAAAACTAAGAATAAACAAAATAACTGACAAAATTTAATTGCTCTAAGGGGGAAAAAAGTTCCAAATAAACAATTGTAAAATATTGCTGCCATAAGAAAATGTAGTTGTCAACCCCCAGCGGTACATTAGGATCACTTGGGATGGTGGAGATTTTTCAAAAGAGCAGTATTTACACCCTACCTGAGACCAAGTAAATCAAAATTTATGGGGCTGGAAACCAGTCCACTCATTCGTTTTTCTTTTGGGTTTGCCTTCTCCATTTACCCAATGATTCTAGTGCCCAGCCAGGGTGACAAATCGCTGATCTAGACCAATCCTCCTATTTCCTCTTGATCAACTAAGGCCAGAGAGAAGCCTCACTATATTAGTGGAAACCCGAGGCTTCAAACCAACCCACTAACTCATCTATGTAATTATACTGCCAAAAAATTTCACCGAACTTCTACTAAAAACAAAGATTTTTTTGTTAAAGAGCTACAAAAAGTACAACATTTTTAAAAAGATCTCATTCTGAGAATAGTTACCAGTGCTCTGGCATCCTAGCTCTCCCTCCACATTTTCTCTAGGGAAGAATTATATAAAGCTTCATCTTTTTTTCACCTTTCTTTTTTGGGTGGGGGGACCCAGCCTGCTTTTTGTCCTTCACTCTACATTGTACTCACTCAAGTGCAGCGAAGCCCTAGAAATCACCCCGAAAGGTGTCTTAACAGCCTCACTCCTGCTCTCATCAGTCTTCTTGAGAGACTGCTGCCCAGATGACAGAGCCAAGTGAGGTGCTGACAAATGTACCCAGCTGGCTTCAAGGAGCACAGATAAAAATACAACTTTTCAGCATCTTCTTTCTCTAGGCTTTGCCTGGACAGGCTTCAGTTGCAGCTCGAACGATGGCTCAAAGGTGGGATGTCACGTTATACTCACACGGACCCATCAGACTGCTGTTAACAATACCTAAGGCAACTGGATATGTTAAAGTGTCTCCTTTCTGCTTCACTGTGCAGAAAAATGGGGAAGGAGAGGGGCATCTTTTGATGCAATAACCAAATATCCTTCCGCCCACTCTCCTGCAGGTGATTGGGGCAGGGGATCAACCAGCCATCCCTCCTTGATTTTGCTTGAAATACTTTCCCGCTGTTTTAATGTGCTGCGAGAGGGCTAGCTCCCCTCCCCACACACACTAAGGGAGGATTTGGTTTTTGTGCAAAAGAAACGGATAATTGTGCTGAAATGCACGAGGTCCACGTCATCTTCCACGCTTATGAATGGAATGCACGCACACCCCATTCCCACATCCCTCCCCCCACACACCAGCTCAAGGAGGCACCATTTTTCTCTTAGGAACTTAATCCTCCTAAGTCCAAACAGTATGTTGTGATGGAGTTCTATGTTTCTCCTAGATCCCGGTGATATTAAGATAAACGTTTCCTTGGGGGCAAAACGGGTTCTTTACATTTTATGCCAAGAAACTGGAATTAGGAAAGGTGTAAAGACTTTCATTGTTAGTCATAATAAACATCAGCACGTGTCAAGGGGTTTGATATGACCCGCTCTTGAACCTTTAGGCAGCCCTTCCAACATAATAACTTACAAGACTTTAGTCTCCTTTGCGTTCCCTTGTAAATCTGGAATGTTTGGTCTGAAGTCAAAAATGAAAGAGAAAGGAAAATGGATGGACTAACCCCCAACACAACTTCTAAATAACTGATAGTTAACTGAGAAGAGAAAATACATAAATATGACAAAAATAGAATTTTTACTCAGTTTTATTATGTGCCTGTTAAAATGAAGAATCATACTGTAGATTGTGAATTATACTGCGTAATTTAAAATAAAGGAGAAAATTATGGCTTTTTAAAAGCTCTGAACATCAGGCTTGCTGGCTCCAGTCGGAATTAATGCTTATGATATGAGAAGTCTCTTTTTCATGGAGCATGTCTACCAGCTGGGCTGGAAACATTTCTTCAAATATATTAAGGCCTAATATAATAGGTATTTATAGACAATATTCTTTGATGCAAGGAAGGCTTCTTTTTATTTCTGAGTTCTAAAAATATTGTTATTTATAAGCAGTGGTCTTCAATCCAAACAGGTTGGCCTTATGACCAGTGATCCCTTTATTTTGGAGTAGGTAATAGGTTCGGGCCTCCATATAGAAGGTGAATGTCACATGATAAAGGAGAGAAAAACTCAGAGTGTATGAATAAAGCGAAAAAGAAGTTCCTGGCAATGCTGGGCACTGTGGGATGAGCGGGGGTGGGGTGAAGTGAGGTGGGAGTGAAGGAACCATAGGAAATGCTGAGTAAAACCACAGAATTGAGTTACAGCACTTACTGGATCTCAAGACCGGCGCAGCCAGGTGAACGAGGTATTACCAGCTACACCTCCTCAGGAACTTCAAGGTAACTGAGATCTAGACCATTCTGAGTTGTTTGCATTACAACAATAATGGGTAACGTGCTTTTGTTCTTAGATTTTGCCAACAGCTTTACTGTAGCTCATTTATCCCCTTCATTTGCATCATTGTTAACATCTAAGAGGCCCAACCAGTCTTAAATAACAGGAAAAAGAGCCGGTAAGAACCGAAAAGCCGGAAATTAGGAGTTTATCTCAGAAAATAAGCATGATAAGGTTGTACCAGCCTCACAGTTAACAAGTGTGGATCAATATTTAATTAAACATATTGAGGACAATGAACAAAACATGCAAACATCATATCTACAAAAATAAATTTGAACCCTGTCATCCTGTATTTATTTTTCCATAAATATTGTTTTTATAATATCACTGTTGTCTGAGAATGTCATCTTAGAGTTATACAAAGTTTTACCATACAGAAGTAAGATATTTGTTTTACTTCAGCTTATCTTTTGCAAAAATATTTTTAAATACTGCTCTTAGTCTATGTTACAAGTACTATCTTTCTTTACGAAACAGGAAAATGCAAATTGTAATTATTCACAGAGCTACAACTTATCCTGTAAAGTCATGTTTTCTTTAAGTAATGGTTCTTGGACTATGCATGCCATAATCATCTGGGGTTCTGATGCCTGGGCTGCACCCCCAGAATTCTGACATAATGGTGCAGCGTACATCCTGAGCATGGGGAATTTTGAAATCTCCCTAGGTGATACTGATGTGCACTCAAGATTGACAACTACTACTCTTGACATTAAAAGAATTTCTGGACATGGGCCCTGGATTCTGTAGCCCCCAGATGATTCTTAAAAACAACAAATTATCTGAATATGAAAAAAATGTTTTTGATTGACGTATATCTGAAAAGGAGTCGAAGATGGTCAAGTGTGTAACAAAATTCAGTATCTTCCATTCCTTTAATTTCCTCCCTAGCATAGGAGCAAAACTAATTCAGTAGTAGCTATGATCATTTTAAGTATCTCTTAAAGGGCCTTAGTGTTTCCAGAGGATTTCTTTGTAATTTGCCTTTTTTAATATGATAACAACTTTGTGAGGTAGTGTTATGATTGTCATTTCCAAGTATTAATTTTAACAAATTTAGGTTCAGGGCTTTACTCACCCAGAGTGAATTAGCTAGTGACTTATGAAACTGGAGCACCAAAATCCCAATTTCTTCCTGAAATATCTGCTCTTTCCTCTATATGCATGACGACCAAATTTTTACAAAGAAAATCTTAATTCCTGGCCTGATAAAAGCGCTAAACTTGAAAATACACTTCATTCTCATGACCTCTCCTTAATCTTTCTATTTTAGACACTTATAAGTCATGGTGTTAGAAACAACAGCATTACATGCTGCGTGCTGCATGTCACAGTTGACAAAGTGCTGTCACAAATAAGACTCACGCAATATAAAAAGAATAGTATAACAAGTATGACTTTGAACTCCTTATTTATAGATCTTCTGCTTATACCCATTACTCCCCAGTGCCCAGCACAGATAAGAAAAGAAGGGACGATCCAATCAATACTCATTCAGTGAGGTTGGACCTAATCCTGGAGTCCTCCCTAACACCATTTGATACCAATGTGCCAGGCTGGCACGGACGATTTGAAAAGAACACTATGGGAATCCTCATGGCCACAAAACACTCCCTTTTAGATTAAACCACCCAGGGTCTACATGTTCAATTTCCCCTGTAGGACAAGAAGGCTATGTTCTGAAATGAGTGTGTTAAGGGGAAATATCTGAGAGTCAAGTAAGGGGGAGTCCACCTCCTAGCCCCCCCAAACTTCATCTAAAATATCTCAACCCACACTTCTGTCATTTGATACAATGACACCCTCATCCAAAAGACGGCCTGCAGGGGTGTCCAACCTGTGGCCCATGGGCCGCACGCAGCCCAGGAAGGCTGTGAATGTGGCCCAACACAAAATCGTCCATTTGCTTAAAACATTATGAGATTTTTTTGTGATTACATTCCACAAGTTATTTCATGTGTGGCCCAAGACAACTCTTCTTCCAGTGTGGCCCAGAGATGACAAAAGGTTGGACACCCCTGGTGGGACCTAGCAAAAGACAGTACCTAGTCCAAGCCAGCTGGATCAATTTGGAGGGAAAGGAGGATTCTGTCTCAAAAAATTTGCAGCATATCCCTTTACATAAGTACTTATAAAATCCTAAAGTATATCAGTCCTTGGAAATTCTGTATTAGACAACGCTGACCACCCAGAAGAGACATGATGAGTGAATTTTAAAATAAATTGAGATCATCTATTCCTTCCTCTTGAGTTTAACGCAATCCTGTGTTATAGCTAGGGTGAGCACAGCCGTTGACTTCAGATATTTTTCTTCCGATATTTTTCCTCCTACTCTTTCTTATTTTAATTAAATATATATAACATAAAATTTACATTTTAACCATTTTTTAAGTTCAGTGGCATTAAGAACATTCACGAAGTTGTATGACCAACACCCTGCCCATTTCCAGAACATATTCATCATCTCCAACAGAAGCTCTGTCTCCATTAAGAATAACCCCCAGCACTTTTTGTTGTGGCAAAGACAGCCTGCTATCTACCAAAATCCTTCCTTCCCTCCCGTGTTTTCCAGCACCCTTGTAGCTACAAGTGGCCACACAACCAATTAAGTCTAAGGGAATGAAGTATGCCACTTCAGGATCAAGTTCCTCTTTTTCAACTTTTAATTTTGAAATAACTATAGATTTATAGAAAGTTCCCAAAATGGTACAAGTGGCTCCATGCCCCCACCACCCAGCCTTTCTTCTGTACTATATTACATAAGCCTAATGCAATATTAAAACTTAGACATCTGTCCAGTCCATAGAATGTTTTCATAGTGAAAAGTGTATATGTGTGTGTACTTCTATGCAATTTTGTCACATGTAGAGCCTCATGTAACGCTAGTGGAACCACCCTAATCAAGTCACAGTACTGCTCTGTCACCCACGCTACACCTTTATAGTTATAACCCCCCTCTCTCATCCCCAGCCCCTGTCAACCACTAATCTGTTTTCACATCTACAATTTTATTCCTCCGAGAATGTCTTATAGTAGAATCGTACAATATGTAATCTTTCAGGGCCAGCTGTTTTCACACAGCGTAATGCCTTTGAGGTTTCTCAAACTTGTTCCATATAGCAATAGTTTAATGCTTTTTATTGCTGAGGAGTATCCCATAGTATGGATATACCTACCACAGTTTAACCATTAACTCATTGAAGGACATGAGGTTGTTTCCAAGCTTTGGCCACTATGAATGATAAAGCTGCTATGAACATTCATGTACAAGTTTGGGTTTTGTTTTGTTTTTCACTTGCTTCCAACTTTTCATGAAATCTTGGCAGTCAGGCCTTAAAGGTTATCAGTTTAGTCTCTTCCCAAAGCCATAAACTCTTCTACATCCCAAATAAGCCAGCAGCCCGTGATCCGTTTCTAGCACTTGCAGAAGTGGGTAACTCATCCTTGCGTTGTTTTCAGATACTTGGGACTGTTCAATGGGAAACGGCTAGTTAGATGTTACTTGAAAATGATGTGAATTAGCATCCAAACGCAGACATGGGAGGATGAAACCATCTTAGCTGTCCCCAATAACTTTTTAAAAGGAATCTTTAATAACTTCCTACATTCTTATTACACATTATTCAGAATAAGAGGAAATTTAAAAAGTCATTTAAAAAGAGCCCAAAGCATGCTTCTTATGGTAGGATCAGCATAGCCTCGTGATAAAGCAAGCCATCAGGAGGCGGGGCTGGAAGCAGCCGTCCACTGAGGAATCCCATCATTTAATTACTGTTGGCTGGGACTTCTTCGTGTGCAATATAAATAAGAGTGTGCCCCTTACTACTCACAGGTGCTCCACATCAAGTAATTATAGTAAAGCACTCTCTAAACTGGGATAATCAACTCCTTAGCTATTAATAGCCTACTTATTCATGTTATCACTATTATTTAACTAATATAGCATTCTTACCTACTGTTCCCAATAATAGTCTCTTGGTTAAAGCAATGCCCTTTTGCCTCCTTTTGCATTTTTTAAAATTATATAAAAACATCATTAATCAGGGACGTCTGTCTCCTGAGAATTTCTAAATAACCATGATGTTCCCCACCTTGCTTAACCTCTCTAAAGCTATTCATAACAATGGCTCCCCCCAACTTCAGCCTACCTTGGTTTCAATAGAATCCTAGCCTGAAAGGATACTAGCAACTCTCTTTCTTGTAGTGAGTAATTGACATTTTTTTCAGTCCCCTCCCCAGCTCCTCCTGCCTGTATGAATATCAGAGGTCTGCCTTGCTTCTCTGCTCCTTGTCCAAGGCTAGCTTGAAGGTCTAATCTTCTCCAATGCCCTAGAGCATAGGTGGCAGACATGGCCCTCCACCTTGTTTTATCCGGCCCGGCACCTTGTTTCTACCCAGCGGCAACGCCGAGCTCCTTGTCCCTAGAGTTAAGGAGTAGTTACATTTATACAGTCCTAAAATTATACTCAGCCCTTTGAAGGCAACCACGTGGCTGATGTGGCCCCTGGTGAAAATGAGTTTGACACCCCCGGCCTAGAGGGATTCAGCATTAGCCCCATTCGGCCTGTACCCCAACAAAGGAGCACTAAGAAGAGTTTTCTCCCTCTTCCCCATTTTTGTTAGTAGGCCTACAAAGCACCCAAAGGGTGCCCACCCTTTAGGCCCAGACATCATTGGTACCCAGGGTCTTTTGGTTCCCTCCCTCCAAAATGCAGTCTATTTTACTCTGAAACATCAGACCTCTTGGAATCTCAAAGTGGAATCTCCTTTGTCCTCCCCAGGAAGGTCCCTAATGGCTTCTCTTCTTGGCTTGTGCTAGCACCCAATCTTTCAACAAAAGATGTAGCTCTTACTCTCCCAGCATCTGCTTAGGAGCAACCCTGAGCTGGCCAAGCATGCTGTTGATTTTATCTGCATCCCATCTTTTTGAAGGGTGTCCTCACTTTTGATCTGGGTGACCTTGACTAAGTCACTTCCTAGACTTTCCCTTGAACCTGAAGTCCGGCCCAGTGGTGGGATGGAGTGGCTCTAGTATGCCACTGTTCCTCCAGCTCATACCCACTCCTGCTGCATGGCTAGCTCCTATTCTGCTGAGTCTTCCCTTGGCCCAGATTGGAGGAACTTTTCCAACCCCTGCTGGGGACTGACAATGTATACAAGTGTTTTGAAACTTATCTTTGGAAGTATAAACCCACTTTCTGATGCTCCGTGTTAATAGGTCAAATCTCCTGAAAATTGTCAGTGCTTTCAGCACATTCAGACCAACGGCATAAAGAATTCCAGAATTCATGTGTCAATGAGGAGACCTGTCAATTTCATTCGCTGAAGGCTTATTAAAGACAGATTGCTGGCCTGGCTGGTGTGGCTCAGTGGATTGAGCCCCAGACTGTAAAGCAAAGGGTCATCGGTTCAATTCCCAGTCAGGGCACATGCCTGGGTTGCAGGCCAGGTCCCCAGTGTAGGGGGGTGGGGCATGTGAGAGGCAACTACACATTGATGTTTCTCTTTCTCCCCCCTTCCCCTCTCTCTAGAAATAAATTAAATATTTAAATTTAAAAAAAGGCAAATTGATGGGCTCCAATCCCTGAGTGTCTGAGGGATTGTCATTTGCATTTCTAACAAGCTTCCCAGGGGATACTGAAGCTGCTGTGCTAAGAACCACATTTGGAGAACCAGTTAATGGTTAAAAGAAAAACTTCCATGAGGAACCAAGGTTTCCTAAAAACATATCGATTGATTAACTGGCCTATATAAGTAAATAGCTTTCCACATGCTTACACAGAAATCAATCCAAAAATGTTAAAAGCAAATGTATCTAAGATAAGCTATCCCACACTCTGACAGTTCGTTCGAGAGCACAAATAATCCCATCAAATGCACAAGTAATATTAGGAGGAAAAAAGTTGCCACGAGTAAAGCTGCCTCAAAAGTGCATTCATTCACATTAGTAAACTCCAAGGCCCATTCATCTTCCTAGTGAAGATGGACCCAACACCCTCCCCGCAAACATGGTAATTCCGCCCCAAAGGTGAAGATGAAGTCATCGCCAAGGACCTACTAAAGCATCTATCAGCAAGAGCACAGGCCACTAATCCATACTTCATATGTTTCATTTTGCAAAATTTCAAACCTAGAGAATATTATATTAAACGCCTATATACCCTTCCCCCGGATTCATCAGTTATTATTTTGCCACATTTGCTTTCTCTCTATATATATTTTTCCCTCTGATTGCATCTTCTAAGAAAATATTTGCCTACGTAATTACAAAACCGTCATTATACCTAAGAAGACTAACATAAATTCAATTTATGCTCCATCATACAGTCTATATTCAAACTGCTCCAACTGATCCCAGGACTCCAAAGTGTCTTTGGCAGTTTTGTCTCTCTCGGTTTTTTGAAAGCCAGCATCCAAATTTCACGCATACCATTTGGGTATTAGGTCTCTCTAAATCTTTTTAGTTCAGATATTCCCTCCGCTTTTTTGTGTGTTTCTTGGTATTAATCTTTTTTTTTTAAGTCCAGGCAGCTGGCTGTCACAATGTCCCACTTTCCGGATTTGTCTGAGTGCTTCCTCACTATTGGATTTGGCAAGAGACTTAACTAGGGGGTGGCACATCAGCAGGAGAGGTACACTACCAGATTGCTCCACTGCTGGTGGTGCTAAGTTGGATCGATCACATGGATAAGGCAACCTCCCCTACAGGTACATTTTTCACTTCCTTTTAGATAATCCACATAATAAGATTAATCTGCATAATTTAGATAATAAGTATCTCAAAGAGGAGATACTTTGAGACCACACACGTATCTTGTTTCCAACCGTTTTTCTACAAAAGGCTGAGTATCCACTGACCTGGTCCTTGAATGATCAACTATTGAATGGGGAGCTGCAGCCCTGGGATTTTCCGTCTTTCCTTCCACAATTACTAGTTAGCATTCTCCTGTAAGGAAAAGGTGGGAATCTCTCCACAAGGACATATATATCACTATAGACTCATGCTTTTACTTTTTATTTAATTTTTATAATCCATTATTATAACTATTCTTTTTTTGATACTCAAACTGTCCAGATTTGGCCAGTTATATCTACTTTATGCCAATTCTTAGAGGTGGACACATTCTCATTTTAATTCATTTTTGTTGTTGTTGTTGAGTTCCTTAAATTTTTCAATGGACTCTCATTTTAAATGGATTTTGGTATGTGCTAAGAGGAAGTAGGTAGGCTTGTAAATTATTGACTTGAAGATAGCTTGAATCAAAATAGTCTGGTAGTACACTTGAAAATATTGACTTATAATATGCTTGTATGTGTGATAGAAAGTTCTTTAATTCCATTTTAATGGGGTTTATTTCAGGGTACTTTATTTAAATAAACTAATACTACTAGTAGGAACTGGTAAAAAAAAATTAAAAATTAACCAGAGCCTCACAACCCCTACATTTTCTTTTCCATTTTAAGTCACTTCTATGCATTTTACATGATTGTAATAATAGATTATTTGTTTTCACCTAATAAATACACATAAACTTGAAGATATATGGACTTTCACATCATATACCATAAAGTCAAACTTTCTCACAGACTAAAGTTTTAATTATTACTTTTTCTTTTAAAAGTAATATAAACACAGACCAAAGACAGGAAGTCGTTAAGTACAGGATGGAATATAATAAAATTACATTTTCCTTCTACTTAAGACCCTGTCTCTCCTTCCTCAAAATCCTCTACATTTCAAAGGTGCTTGAGGAAGAAACTCCAGAAATTTCAAACTCATAAAAATATATGCAGGTGAATCCTTCGTTGTTGTTGTTGCTAAACAAATGGAATTTACAACAACCGGTGCTCTGCACTTGACCGGTCCCCCAAACTGAAGTTGAGAAAATTTTCATATCAGCTAACTCTCTCTAATGGATATATAACCACTTCCATGTTGATTGACAGTTTTCATTTCTTTATTTGCTTTTTTTTTTCTGTTTTCAAACAATGGTGTGGCAAACATAACTGCTCGTATCTCTGGGCACATGTGAGAGTAGGCATTTGGACTCAATATCGAGTACTGAAATTACTAGGTCAAAAGGTCAGAACACACTTTATTGTATGAGATATTGTCAGTAGCACACGAGAATTCCCTTCATACTCCTAGTGATACTATAAAGTACCAAAATTTTCATGTCTGCCATATGCCGATGTGAAGGTGAAAATTAAGTTTAACTTCTTTGATTTGAAACTGAGCATTTTTTTATGTTTATATACTCTATTTTTTTGTCAATATCATCTCTGTGATTTTTCATTGAATTATATGCCTTTCCTTTATGATTTTGTAAGAACTCTGCATAAATGAGGAAATTGGAGCTGTGTGAGTTGTGTCAGGGAGGCGATCTCATTTCCTTATTTCGTTATCTGTTGATTGCTTATGGTATAGTCTCTATATAGAGTTAGCTTGATCACTATATTGCTATCTGACCATTTCATCATTTTTCTAGTATGTACACACTGATCTGGGTTTTTCGGGAGTGAAATCATATCAGTTACAAATAATGATCATTTTGTCTCACATTTTCTCCTTAGCGCTGTTATTTACTTACAGTTATTATTCTGTAGCCATTATTCTATAACTGCATCGGCTGAAGGAATAGCTCTAAATATTTTACTAAATATTTTATGGCAGAAGATATGTGAACCATCGTACTTATCAGCTTGATTCTTCCATTGCTCTGAATATGCTTGTTAAAGACGCCCACCTTAACCCATGGGGCTGAAATGATTAACATTTTTATAATATCTAATGGTAATAGAAACATTAGAAATTAATTTTTTAATTATAGCAAACCAAACATCACTTCCAAGTTCTTAGTAATATGAATAAAAAATCTAAGTGACGACAGCCATTGCCATAGCTCAGCCTCTTTCATTTACTCTCCTCAGTCCTACTCGACCTTTAACCAAAAGACGAAATTATCCCTCTAACCCAAGGAAAGTAGAAATCAGAACTATGGAAATAAATAGAAATGTGCTTCTACGTGAAAAAGGTTAAAATTGAAAGGACGCAGCATCTTGACCTTGCTCAGGAAAATTAAATCTTCCCAAATAAAGTTTTCTTTCAATAAATTTCAAAAACAATGAAACTTCAGAAACACTTAAGGTAAAAAACAATTTCAGGATGACACAGGATAAGGAGAAAGCAGTGGGGAATATTTTTGAGGTCCAAGAAAATAAGAACGCCACAGGGTAACTGATAAATTGGCTTTTAATTGTGTTAGAAGCTGGTACAGCTCCTTTCTTCATTGTGCTGCACTAAGAGAATACACTAAGCAGGTGATAAAACACCCTCCAAAGATTTTCCATTTTATTTTTATATCTATGTGAATAAAAGGAAAGCCAAAATAACATTAAGGTAAGTAAAAGATTCATTATTACCTGGAGTTGAAGTGTCAATTTCCTCCTTGTCTGTGTCTAACAGATGAGCATCTAGCACTTTATATAGAAGGCAGAATGAACATATAAGTTTAGACTTGGAGATCCCAGATTTTACAGATTCTAATTCTAGAAACGTCTTGCATACAAATGACAATTCTGCCTGAGAAGACCCTCTTCTGCACTTTGCAGACAAATGTTATGCCAAGACTGTCCACAGTGACTTATCACAATGCCAGATTTATAAGCAGGTTTAATCAACACTAGCAGATTCATCTCATACCAAACACCACAGGATTTACAAGATTATAGACCGTGACGGTAACGTGTAAGCTGGCTTTTTCTGTGCTTCACTCGGAAGCACAGATGTGATCTGCTTATACCCCTTCAAGACTTAACATCTGTTGTGAGCACCATGAAAAACAATTGACTTGGGAAACTGGACTTATTTCGGTACTAATTTCAGTGGCCTGACTCAGTGAAGCTACAGGATGGATATGAATAATGCAAGAACAGGAGGACTCTTTAATCCAGGCTAGGAGATTTTGATTGTGAGGGGCTACAGATTTGAAGCCTACACTCAGGACACAGCAGACTATTCTTGTCGAATACCCACCTATCCCCTTCAGAAGCACAGTGTAAGATTTATTGCAGCGCCCTAGTCAACTACGAAGGAGACCGGGTTTTATCTTCACTTATTGTACCATCTGAACTGGGATTATATGATATCTATTGAACTACCGACATTGTTAATTTTCTATCCACCCTATCACAACTCCAGTCGACATGTACACCAACATTATTTGGTTCCCATAAGAACAGATTCTCCTTAGTCTTTGCTTGATGGACACATCAACGTCTTGGCATTAACAATTCAATCCTAATTTTTTTGTCAAATTTTCTCTCCCTCCTTTAACTTCTGCTGAACAGAAATGAACACAGTGGTTTAGTATTTTTGCCTTATGGTGCCATAAGGTCCAACAACACATATTTTAAAAATAAACTTGCTTGAAAGAAAGATGACTGGCAAGCGAAAACTTGCACCGAGCTACATCATCAGTACACTTTCAGAGCGGAGTCCATCGTGGCCATCACAGGGTTCAGAGATACCACCTGCGGTTACTTCCGTTCTCAGGAGGTGTTGTAGCATCCTATTTCCATTTCTGAAGGTGCCATGCAACTGTCTTCAGAGAGTTGTTTGGGAAGGAAAACGAGTAAACTTAAGCAAGAACAGTAAGTTTCTATAGCAAACAAAGAAAAAAGCACCACAGTAACTTCCTTGGAAGTGTAATATGGAACACGCAAACACACTTGACCCTTAACTAGCTCATTTCAAATTATGGAACAAGCTGAAAACCTGAGAATGGTGTGTTTTACTTTTAACTTTAACTTAGCAGACCAATCCCCACTAAAAACTCAGAAAATGTTAACTGGAAATTGAACTAATACTTTAAGATTATTGCAAATTCAGAAGAAAATTAAAATCAAACATTGGACTGGACATGAAATCAAAGCTTTCATTAAAGCTTACGAATTTCTGTTTATGGGAAGCATGACATTTAGGGCACAGTAGTTGGTCAAAGACAAAGTGTTCCAGGACGTAAACTGTCATGAAATTTTAATTGTATAAACCCTAGATTTGTTGACTCTCTTTGCCTGTTGGTGGTCTGTATTCCAACATTCCTGACTTTTAGTTATGACATACTCACGAAAAATCTAGCTGCCAAGTGTGACTGAAGACACTTTGATTAGTTATCAGGCTTTTCTTCACTTTTACCCTTCTTTGTGCAAAAAGCAATCTCCAAGAGTGTGGGTGGCCTGAAGAGTCTAGACAGGAAGAGACTAGCTCTTCCGGTAAGCATCCACCACTCTGAAGAGTGCCCTTCAGAAGCTGGGCTGCTCTACCTGTCCTGGATGCCAGCTCTCTGGGTGCCAGATATGTGCCTGCAGTCTGCGAAAAGATAAGTCAGAGACCCTCTGTGAGACAGTCTGTTACAACACAACACTCAGAGATTCTTCATCGAATCCACCAGTACGCAGGCTGTTTTCCGTAACCTTGACAAATAGTTCTTTGGCGGGGAGGGGGATGCTATGAAAGGCATATTGGCCAATTATGTCACAGAGCGCGGTTCCATCTGACATGGCCAGTCACTGATTAGTACAACACTGTTTCACACGCTGAAGTACTCTGAGGCACATTTCCTCAGACCCTCTAAATAGGACGACCCACGGCTCTCAGTGCTATGGGGCCAGCCAGTGTGTCCTGCTGCTGACTAACTGGACCTTCAATAACAGGTCTTCAACCTAACTAACGGATTTTGAATGTTACACCTCCTAGATGGATTTCTCTTTTCCAGAGTCCATATCCAAAGTCTTGAATTTTCCAGTAGAGTGGTTCTTGTAATACTGCAGAAAAGCAAGTGTCAGAGGATTTCCGTGACCTGTAGATTTTCTGGGACAAGAATCTCCTCCTACATTTTTGCTGACTTCATTGGTTAAAATTCTCTGATTGCATGTATTATTGACATTTAAATGTATTTATTTCCCCAACAAATACTTACTGAGTGCTTACTCTATACCGAAGAATGTTCTAGGTGCTAGAGATACAGAAGGAATAAGAGATTTATGCTCCTTGCCTTAATTGGCATAAAGCCTATTGGAATACCAATAATTAAACACTAGCTCTTCAGTATAAGCATCCTGGAATGGAAAACAGATAGTGGGGGTGTCCAGACTCATCATGGCAGAAGGGGAAAAGTAAAGAAGAGAGTCAGGAAAAATATCTGGAGAGAGTTTCGTTCAATTGGAATCTAAAAGATAACTGGGGGAAAAAGATACATAGCAAAGATACGCAGAGAATAGGAGCAGAATTTTTCCTAATCACAAAACACATGAAGTATGTTCTCTTCCATGGAATTTTAAGGCCAGAGACAATGTGGCATCTCAGCCCAGCATCTCTTCCTATTATATCATTAATTTCTGTTCCTGTTCACTGTGGTCCAGTAAGAAGAAAGGAATTGTTTATAGATTCCAAATATCAGTTAATCCTGCGGTATTAAAATTCTAAGATCCCCCCAGATCACTAAGTTGGAATATGTGCACAGGAATGCTTTCATCGGCCACTCGTTTCATTTATGAAATTCAATTTTCTGAACAATGACTAATGAAACGATGATAATTTCACCACACCTAATTCTTAGGTGGAAAAGAGGCAGCAAAAAGCATAATGAGGGATGAAAATGGTTGGGATGAATGGCCAACCATCACATGCTTTTGTTGGGCAAAGTCATCCTATGTTTCATGACAGAATGGAAGCTTGGGCACATGTGTCCATGGGAACGGTTATAAATCCAGAAGACAGCAGTTACCTATTACCGTGTAACAAATTGCCACAAAACTTAGCAGCTTAAATCAATGCATACTTATTATCTCATATGCTCTGTGGACCAGGGATCCAGGCACAACTTATAGGGGCCCCCTGCTTCCAGATCTCTCAGAGGCTATAATGAAAGTGTCAAACTTGGGGTCTCATTTGTAGCCTTGGCTTAAGAAGGATCCACTTCAAGTTTACGTAGCGGTTTGCAGGATCATGTTCCTTGCTGGTTATTGGCTGAAAGCCACCATCAGTTTCTTGACATGAAGAGCTCTCAACATGACAACTTGGCTTCATCAAAGCATAGAAGCAGAGAAGCCAAGAGAGTCCACTGTCAAGACAAAAGTCACAATCACTTGTAACCTAATCATGGACATAACAGTCCTTCCATGTTACCATATCCTATGGGATAGGAGAAAGTTAGTCCAGGGGAGAGGGGAATACATGCCATGAATGCCAGGGGGCTTAACTTACGGGGGGCCATCTAAGAGGTCGTCTGCCTTAAAGACTAATTGCTGGTTCCCTCTTAGTGTGTCACGGGTCAGCGTAAAATGTGCTCAAAGTTTTAGTGCATTTCCAACTCTCTGGCAAGACTGTACAAACATGGAATTACAGTACCTGTTTTTCTGGGATTTATATTTTTAAGGAATATTTAGTATGGTCACAAGCACAGCTGGTGGCAGCAGCGGATTTTATCACAGATAAGAAACCAAATACTGTATACCTCAGTGTCCCCACATAAGATACAAATGAACAATACAACATGGTAAACACTGTCCCCTAGGACACATGAGGGAAGCGGAAGGAAATGTCCATGGCAAAGGAGGGCGAGGCAGACATGGATTCTACTGCCCAAATAAAATTCTTGCACACCTAGTGGTTTTTAAAATCAATTAGCAACATCCTCCTACTGTTTCAATAAATAATACTGGGTACTAAACACACACACACACACACACACACACGCGTGTGAAAATTAATCTAGTCCCTCAGATAAATATGCTTTCGAAAAAAAAGCTGTCTAGCCTGATAACGACAAAGTTCTGAAAGAACAATATGAACAGGAATATTTCAGGTAAATTGCTAGAGGCTATATTTTGTTTTCTAAGTAATTGCATTTTTCAAGGATTGATGATAGCCGTATGAAAAAACAGGCACGATGAGCTCACTTGAAGGAAGATTTCTCTGAAGGGTGCCTGATTCAGTACAAATATACCTCCAAAACAAAAGACACAGCAAAATGTCTTTTAGCACCCCGTTCTCTAGTGTGTTTCTCAAATGCTGCCTTAATCTTACTGCAGGGTGAGGTTATTACTAACCCGAATGTTTCTTCAAGATGAAATCTGAAGATAATTATACTAGAAAATGTGACCATGTTCAATTACTTTTGTTCAAATCTGATCCTCGCCCAATTGAAAAAGAATTTCCTGTTTTGTCCTTATTATTTACATGTGGACAAGCAAATAATGAAAAGAGAAAGCTGAAAAACTAGGTCATCGGTACCCTCACCTATTCATGGGCAAAGCGGGCATTCATATAATATCTCCATCAGCAGGCTCATCACACTGATTCTGAGGATGGTGTTCCAGATTGTTCACAAGCAATGACCTTCATGAAACAGACACAACCGATGCGACAGTAACAGCAAAAGGAGGAAGTGAAACACAGAACCAACACTTCGTTGTGATAGAGGATGGGTCAGGGTCAGCGGGAGCTACTAACCACCACAGGAGAGAACACGAATTCAATAAACATAGACCAAAATGCAATATGATTATGCAGGTGGGCCCAATGTAATCACGAGAGGGGCTGGAGAGGAGCTCCAGAAAGGCCTGGAAGATAGAAGGGGCCCTCAAGCCAAGAAAGGAGGGCAGTTTCTAGAAGCTAGGAAAGGCAAGAAAATGGAGGCTCCCCTTGACCCTTAAAAAAATGTGCAGCCTTACCAACACCTTGGCTGTAGCCCGGCGAGACAAGTGTTGGGCTTCTGACCTGACTTACTTCTGTACTAATCTGTTACAGCAGCCACAGGAATGTAATGCAGGAAGGGTGAGGAGTAGCTAGTTAACACATCTTTCAGGCAGAAAAGGAACAGACTAATGAGTCTGTTTGTCACTGATGATGAAGAGTCAGAAACCCCTTCTATCATTATAGAATTCCCTTAGGATGGGAGAAAAGTTTCCATGACCCTTTGGCTCATTTGACAGGTATGACAAGTCCCTTGAAGAGAAAAGAGAAGCAGTACAACATTGAGGACACTGAATACAGATGTGGAGGCTGAAGACATGACATTTAGCCCTGAATTACTCAGGAATCCTTTCTGAAACATCCCAGTTATCTCTAAATTAGAGCTACAGATGGACGCATCTCTTCTTGAATTACATGAAGCCCTACAAGAGTACGAAGGACAGGAATGTGCCCAGATAAACGATCTGCTCTTGACACAGCATGGCTCCCCTCCAAACAGGCTGAGATTTTCAGCTGATGATTAGGCACTATATTAACCATTTGAAAATTCCAGCACCATGAGCAGAAGAAAATTAAATTAAGTCAGAATTAACATATTAGGTTTGCACTGAGTAGAGGCAGATTATTGCTTTGTCTGTCTTGTTAAGGAGAAGCTATTCTTCAAAACACAATTGATAGGAAGACATTAGCAAGTACACATGATAACTGAATCATTTAAGTTCAAACTAACGGGCAGCAGAATGATCTATTGGTTACAAGGGCAATGTTTCAGGGGGACCCCATGAATGTGTTTATTACTCAGTTCCACTCAACACTAGTGTTGGTCCAGGCCTATTGTTAGATGCTCAGACTTTAAAACTAATAAGAAACAGTCCTTAACCTTTGTGGAACTCATAGTCCAGAGGAAGGAGATGTGGGTGGTAAACAAGTAACTGGCATATAACAAATCACATGCAAAGAAATGCAAGTTGCCTTGGAGTCTCAGTAAGTCCAAATATGGAAAGCAACCATTTGTCCATAGATGCCCCAATCTGTGGATTACAAAATTTTTTAAAAAGGGGGGGAGGGAATAGCCAATAACATTGTGATAACTTGCACAGTGACAGATGGTTACGACACGCAGCGTGGCGATCCCATGGTAAGGTATAGAAATGTTGAATCGCTGTTTTGTCCGTGCGAAACTAATACAACATCGTATTGGATTCCAGTGATACTTAAATTTAAAATGTTTTTAATTTTAAATCAATACGTTCTTAATATTATTGAATCTGATGAAAATCATGGGCCTTTTTTGGGTGGAACACTAATGAGTCTGGCTGTCATTGATGCCGAAGAGTAAAAAACAAACAAACGAACAAATCCTTCTATCAGTATGTAATTCCCTTTGGATAAAAGGAAGTGCAGTAGGGGAGCGAGGACAGTAAATACATACACATGGATGCACTTAATTTCAGAATGTTTGTCTAAACTCCTGCTTTACAGTAACCTGTGTCAACTAAAATATGCAAATTATAAGTCACTTCTACATGTGGTAATTAAAATATATATACTAAATAATTACTTTTAGCAAAGTTTACATAGAAATTTTACACTAGTGGTACAGGAAATGAAAATGCATCCCACAAAGTACAGGAACTTTACTCTTAGTAAGCAAGACATATTCTTAAAGTTTAATTTTTTGTTTTAAAAAGTCCATAAGAATTATTATTCTTAAGTTGTAAGAATCCTAATTCTATAATATATTTACCTTGTTTTTTATAAAATAGTTTTAATACTTACCATTTAAGGAATACTTAACATAAACCGTCAAGTTAAAAAAAAAAAAATTCCAGTAAAGCTGATACCCAAATGGATATCAGCTTTACTGGGATTTTTATCAGCTATACACATATATGTATATATTTTATGTATATATATGTGTACATCCATCCACATATATATTTACTCCAGGTCTTTACACTTCCTGGCACATGACCGTAGAGCTCCAGGGTCAGAGTATCTCAGTTTGAAAAGCATCACAAAGAACTTGTCAGAACGACCTCTTCATGGAAGAGTTTGTACATAAAGTAACTTGCAAAGTATAATAAATTCATATATGGACTGCCTCAGGTTTACTGGCAACTATGTACACATGTGGGCATCTGTTTACAGGCTGCTTCACTTTAAGACACGTGGCACAGAGCTGCCCTCACTGAAGGAAAACTATTCCTACCTAATGAAATGAGGCCTTCCCAAGAGCAGCCAAAATCACTCCTCACGCTTAAAATAAAGTCATTTTAATGGGACTAAATTTTGACAATTACTTGATAATTTTAATCTGTACACTGAAAATGTAGTAATTTAAAAATTAACACCATTAATATTTTAAGCCACATTTTAAGCATAGTGTTTTTTTGAAAGCAATGCATCGGATTTTCTCTTCTCCATTAAAAAGAACATTTTATAGATTATTATATAGAAAATGAATGCCATTTCCCCCCAATACTATAGAAGTCTACTTGGGAATAAATGGCTGATTTTTCTACATATAACCAGAAAAGACTGAATTTCAAAGACTTTATTTATTTGTTAATTTAGTTATTATATCTGAGAATAAAGCATCCAACATATCTAAAAATAAGCTGGAAACTTAAGAAAATCTTAAGAATGAAAATAGTGGTAAGTATATAGTCGTTCAAACATATTTACTGAACATCCTTTACATAAGCACTGTGTTAGGCCACGAGAGTAGGTATAAGATGCATCGTGATGCGCAGACAGAGTACATACAGGGCTTGATATGAGAAGCAGACAGTTGGGTCGGCTTTAGCTCAAGTGGTTACTTTATCATAGTAGACATCAGAGAAACAGATGGAAAGGAAACGACACAGGGGAGAAGAGTTGGCACGCTCAGGAAACCTCAGACAGGTTTCGAAGCGTGCCCACCTAGTTCTGCACATCTCAGCACCTAATACGGCAGTGTGCCTTTCACCAGAATCTGGGCTGACACAGTCAACAGTGCATGCTCCCTCGATGCCGGGCACTCTGCCACCCGCTTCCCATCTCCTACCTCAGGTAATCTTCACATCAACATGGTACGTTGAGGATTATTATCATCCCCACTTTAGATTTGAAAAAAATGCACCTTAGAGAGACTAACTCAGGGTACACAATGTAAATTACAGAGCTTACATTTGCACCCAGCTCCATCTATCTCCAAATCCTCCGCCCTGAGTCAAACACCAACTGACCCCAACAAGTGTCTTTGGGACTGTGTTGTTTTTCTTTGCATACATTGAATTGGTTTCTGCAACCAGCTCCAAGTCCAGGACATCTGGGTGGGGTGCTGTCTACTTCTTAGGTCTGGAGAAGAGTTCTCTATGATTTGGCACCATGTGGCTAAAAGATAAATGATCTATTTCCAACATACCTAACATACAGTAGTCAATAAGGACTCATTACCAGCACTTTTTGCAATTAAAGAAAACTAATTCAGAAAAGGAAAGACTGAAACACACTGCCCAGAGGTCTGTAATGCATATAACACATCACACTTCACTGGACAGAAAGGGCCAAGACTCCTGTCCTGGATACAAGAGTCATCTCTTAATCAGCACACCAGCTGTCCACACCAGCCCTGCTCTTTGGAAAGACTCTGGATCCTCCAGAGTCTGTGCTTACACCCACAAGGAGCACCCTTCCTTTCAGCTGTCCTCCAGATCCTCACCGGACTGTCCAGAAACCCCTTCTCAAGATTTGAATAACACTAGTAATCCATTGTTCACACTGAGGAGGAGTGGCCAGGGAGGGGCTGAGGATTATTTTAGGAAATGAACAGTCATAGACTACAATCCTCTGGTTTGAGTTTCTTTGGCAACTCACTCCTTCAATAACTTAAAAAACTCCTGGTCAATCTGATTCCAGCTATTCTTCGCTTCTAGCAACTGCTGTTCGTCCTGCCAAAGGCTTTCTGGGGAAAGGCCTCTGTGTTGCGGCCGCTAGAGACCAAGGCTTTGGGCAAGAAAGCACCGCCCATAGTGCATTCTTGTCCCTCAGACCTTCTCACCTTGCAGGTCCAAACCCCCTAAGGAGAGGAATTTTGGAGATCCTGAAAGCTCAGGTTCTTTTTTTTCTTCTTTTTTTCTTTGCCCCACTTCCACTCCTGTTAAACATCCATCTTTGCTTGCTCTGGGAAGAGAATTTGACTCCTTAATCAACCGGCACAGATTTCAGGCCCTAGACAAAGACGGTATCTCTTTAAAAAACTAATTATTCTTGTGCCTCTTTTTTTTAAGAGATCACCTTCAGCTCAGTCTTTTCTCTTTCTTCTCGGATTATCACCAAAGGCTTCACATGAGAGCCAGCGTACTCCACATCCTGAATTTTCCCTACTATTTGTCTAGTACCCTACACTCGGTAGGCACAACATCAACAATCCAAGGTAGAGCACATGGCACTTCAACTGTTTTGCAAACACATAACCACAGTCACCAATGTTTGAACCCAGAAACAGAGGGCCACTCACCAGCCTTGATTAGCTAAGACCCCCAAAGAAAGGAGCCTTGTTTTAAAAGAGAATTTCAATGTAATGATGTTCCTTTGGAAATATGATAGATGGAACCCACGTGAGTACCACCACTCCCTCCTGAATCCCACTGTTGTAAGTAATACCTGAGGAAGCTGGCAGGAGTCAGCCACAAAGTATTTATGCCCCCAAATCCCAGGAATTATAGGCACCAGGCATCTCTGAATATAGGGAACCATATAGAGAGCCAACAGGCCACGTGACTGCCCCTCCCAGCAGAAAACTGGTGGGTTACACTGTGGGTAGTGAAAGAGAAGGACTCTGCGCTCAGGTAAGTACTTCCCCCTGACGACCAGGGACGTGTAAACATCTACAGAGAACTCAGAGCAGCCCCACAGCCCTCTTCCCTCACTAACTCCCAAATCACTGTAGGTGTATGTCTGCCTACCCTGTGAATGGGCAACTGAAGAGAAAAAGACCCACACATCCTGAAAGTTAAAACTACCCCCAAGACACGGCTCATCAGTCATATCAAAAGTTTCCAGTTAGCCTTTCAGGTCTCGTCCTTAGAGAGCAATTCCAGCCAAAGACCACCAGACATCTGAGATTGCCTCTGGGGAAACTGAGGTCCAAAGTACTCAGAAGAAAAGAGGAACCTAAAGGTTGTGAAGATAATGGAGAATAAAGCTTTGAAAATCTATGTAAATATCCTTAGAGAGGTTGAAAGGAGTACCACATCTATAAAATAAAAAAAGGAGGTCATAAAAATATCTGGGAACACGTGATCCAGTGGTGTGACATCCACAACTGAAAGGAATTCTTAAAAATTAAAATTGGATAGCACAATTTTAAAAAATTACTTGAAGGGTTAGAAGATAAAGTTGAGGAAATCTTCCAGAAAATAAATCCAGACGGTGGAAGGCAGGGGAGAAATTATAAGGAAATTGGGTAATCAACCCAGGAATTCCTACTTCCCAAAACAGTTTCTCCAGAGAGAAAGAAGAAAATGAAGAGGAGGAAAGCAACAACAACGAAGTTTATTTTTATTGTTCTAGATTCTAGAAGATGAATTCCCAAAATGAGAGAACCCATAAATGGCCAGCTTTTATGAAAGGATGAAAGCATACCTACCCCAAAGCATATAACGAATGTACATCATCCAGTGTAACATCAAAAGCGCACTCATGAAATGTCAGAACGCTGGGCACTACAATGCACCAAGTGGGGAGACACAGATGCATTCATAACATAGGATCAGAGATAAGGATATCCTCAGATATCCTCCATATCAACATTGGAAACCGGAAACAATAAAAACATGTTTTTCAAGCCACAATCAATGGTAAGCGTAGAAGAAAATCATATATCCCATGAACCCCTTCTCAGGATGAGACTAGAGGAGGCGTCCTACCAAAATGAAGAAGCAAACCTAGAAAACTCTAGAAAACAAAGGATTCCAGATAAGTGGTAGGTCATGTGGATTGCGGGCATAATGGGAAAGCAAAATCCAGAAGAAATTTTTTCAAGAGAAAAATAAAACTGATTATTTCATGTGTTTGGATATATTGAGAAGAGATTTGTACTTCTGTCAGAGTTGAGAATAAAATAGTGACTGGTCATAGAAAACTGATTAAATGAGAAATAAGACAATTATTAACTTCAAAAAGAACAAGAGGTTATGTAATTACACTATGCTTCTATACTTCTAAGTTGACTTGTAATAGTTTTTATAATATTACCATCCCAAAGATTGACTCAATATTATAATAATAAAATAACTTCTGTACATGTAAATTCAGGGTAGGAATATAAAGCTAAAATCTTATCTTCTTCTATCCTTTAATATCAGTATATTAATTTGTTAGGGGTATGTAAAATAAGTGTCCGTGTGTATATATATATATATATACACACACACACATATATATAAATAAAAGAAATATATTGGTTCCTGGCAGAGCTCCTAAAACCCTTGTAATTTCCTAAGCAATAAGAGCGCTATGAGTATCTTTTGTTCTAATATTCAGTTTCTGACCTCAGTTCCTGGCACAGGGCTCCTAAATCCCTTGGAGTTTTCTGGCTGATAGGACCGTCTTGTTCTAAGGAGCTTGAGGATGGGGAATGGCCACCAGAAAGATCAAGCCATGATTACAAGCTTGGAACGTCCCATGCCACGCCTCCTGTTTCAGCTAAGAGAGAGGGCCTGGAGCTCCAATTAATATGGGTCGTGCTTATGTGTGGAGAAGCTCCTGTGCCAGGGACCATGCCAGTGTCTCTCCCTACAGAGTGGGGTGTCTCCTTACCCTTGAATTATGTGGATATGCTCACCAACCCAGCTCTCTAAGCTACTTTTGTGATGGTGATGGAGACCGCGAGCCCTCTGCCTTGGATTTTCAGTTTACTGGGAAACTTACACTTACCAGCTTATTCTATAATAAAGGATATGCTAAAAAATACAGGCGAACAACCAGAGGAGGACATACACGGTGTCACAGAGGATGGGGTCACAAGTCTTGGGACTGTGGCAAGAGTGGGAGAGTCATGATGTCCATAAGACATCATGAGCCTGATGTGAAGAGATGATTCTACCACTCACACACAAACACACAGAGAGCATTTTTCTTTGTTTTCTGTATTTTTTTTTGGAAAAAAAAAAGAGTGAATAATGTAAGCCATTAACGTCCTATCAAAGAGGACCCTACCAGAGAGGCTGGGGGAAATAAATCTAAAGAGGAACATTACACAAATCCCCATCTGACTTATGAAACTATGCTCCACAGGCAGCGCTTTAGTCAACTGGGGCGGGTGTACCAGCCGAGCCTCCCCCTTCATAGTTGCCTTATTCCAGAAGTTAGAATCACCATGGAAACATTCACCCCAGCAATAGCTAAAAGAGAGCCAAAGTGGGCGGTACATAGAGTCCTATTTACGGTGGAACTGGAGAACCAAAGACAGGAGGGATTCAAAGGGAAGCTATGCCACTGGGACAAGCTACTGTCCTGCTCAGCTGGCAGAGCCAGCAGTAAGGTGTGTCAAATACATCCCGGGCTGAGAACTGACATCCGTTCAAACTGAATGACAGGTATGGCACTTACAGTAAATGCACCATCACTTGGGACAGCTCCTTGTTCAAGGACAGGCCTGGGTGACTTCAGAAACTTCCCAACTCTTTTTAACCTACCAGTGTCCCTGTAGTACCTTACTCACTCTGAATGTAGTTTTACTATACCTGATGGTTTGGTCCCAAGGATCTCCTACTTGCGGGGATAGCCCTCAATTAGCACACGATACCTCCTGCACAAGATACCCCCCAGATAGCAACAACCAATGCCCTCCCATGTCAACAAGACCTTCTGCTCCCACAGGACAACAAGATGCCCAACAGCCATATATTGACCAATTTACACGAGTTTTAGGTGATGTTGGATGGTGCTTTCTGAGGTCTTGGAGTTCCTTGCATACCTGTCCTCCCCTGCCGCTCATCAACAGAACTGAGAAGCATCAGTTAGGTATTTGAACAACTATAAAGAACATGTACCTACTGTAATATAGGTATTTAATTTTAAATGCTGTTTGATCCAGTTTTGAGGCCCTGCCTAGAGGCCAGTCAGCTTCCCTTCCTGCCCAGGGAATTAAGTCCACACCCCAACCCCTACCCTTACCATGCTCTCATATCCTGGGCGCCAGTGCACTGGCACTAATCACCCCAGGACCAGGTACCAGGCAACTAGTGAGGCTCCAACACCCTGGAGTCTGTAGAACTACTCAAATGATCAAGTCCATAGAGAACCCATAAAACCTAGCTAACCACACCCCATTAGCCATACATAAGCTGCCCCTGCAGCTCCAGCGGGCTGATACCCTGTCCCCAGGAACAGCCCCCTGGGCAGCCCCGCCTGGAAGTTTGCTCTTGTTGGAAGCTGTAAGTAACAGAGTTCTGCCGTCAGCTAGCTGAGCGTCAGTGTGCTGCCACCCGCCACCGAAAGAATCTTTAAACCTTCCAATGCACTTACCCCAAAATCTACTTCTTGTGGAAGTAGCTTATAATGATTCACTGCATCCTTCCACCCTGGCCAATTTCTCCCGCAAACCCCAGAACTCCTGTTACTCTGAAAGTCCGTCAGCGGCTGGGGGTGGGGCAGAGCTAAGGGCTCCCCCCAAAGCCTTCAGTACCCTCCAGCACTGCAGATCTCCAAACACAGAGGAGAGGCCTGGTCCTTCCCCGCGTCACCTTTCCTTTGCTTGTACCTGATCTTTACTGCAAGTCCTCCTTACACAGTAGACAGTTCTGTGGAGGTATCACTTTAGGTTAATGATCTGCCTGGAAAGGACACAAGTACCCTGTGGAAGCCACCTTGAACCCTCTGCCCTGAATTATACACAAGGAATCTGAGCTGAGAGCCTCCTGTGCTTTGGTTCTGAGCTCAGCCATCCTACATTCAGTTGTAGTCCTAAATAGTAGCCTATGACCCAAAATAAGTACCAGCAATGTGCCTGCAGTCTTAGTGCCTTTCCTCAAGTAGATGTTGTCAAATTAACGTTTGCCTCCGTGTTCCTGGCAGAACATGTAAATAGGCACCACATAAGTCAGTGCGTAGTTTACATGTTAAGCAATCCTCTGTGCAAAATGTGAAACGCCTTCGAATTTGTCTCATAGCAAGCTTAAGTCCCAGTGGTATTCTCCAAATTCTCATAAATCAAGCAGTTCTTTCTCAAATGAGGTGTCCAAAGAGGGCCTCTCATACTTGGGAGAAACTGACACAGTTGAAAGGAAGAGAGAACACCCACGGAAACCCAGAGAACACTTCAGACAGCGCCACCCAGAGGCGGACTTCCCGGGAGAGCACAGCACATGCCTGAACTTTGTCAGGCTCCACAAAGACGGTAAGGAGGCAAAATAAACAGATTGTTGGAGTTTTATAGATCATGAAATGAAATAAAAAAGGTGAAGAGACTTCCTCAAGGTCTTCAGTTGGTTGGTAGTAAAACTAGGGCTAGAACTAAGACCCAAAATTTACAAGGCCAACAAGAGCCACATTTGCTGAGACCGTCAGTGTCTTTATGTACGGTCCAAAGCAGGCATGTATCTTAAACTGTAACAAAATTTGAAACTATGATATAAAATTTGGGGAAAAGGAACCTGAAACACGAAAGAAAGTAACAGACATATCAAATATGTTTAAAGTTATGGATCTTCATAAATAGAGTAAATTGGGTGTATTCAATATTATTACTTGAATATAGTTTTGTCTTGTCTATGAATCATTTAGTATACAAGGTTCCCTCCAAGTTCATTATCGTTATGGAATTCGAAGTCCCTGATCTCTTCTTAGATCTCTTCTTTCTTACAATATCTTCAAACTAAATTGAGTAATTTAAAAATACAGCTTTGTGTATATATTACCATATCTTAAGATGTATAATGAATACAGGAAGGAAAAGATTTTAACATACAAACCCACTTCTTACTAACATTACAGTTTTTCAATTTAAATAAATTTCACAATGGCTTTGAAACTTTCTCATCCAATTTAAATGATCAAATTTAGCCCCTCAGAAAAATAACCCTCACTTCCAGACTCCATCCATAGTCTCAATAGTTAATATTAAATGTTTAAGACTATGTAAAAAGATTTCCTTCAGAAAATTCTGGAGTATCATTTATATAAACTGCCATTTGTAAAGTAGTATTTATCAAAAAATATTTCTTAATGTCTAGCGTTAAATAGTTAAACACAACCTGTCCTTTTATTCATAAAGTCAGCCTTCTAAATGATATATTTAAAAAAGCACTAAAAGCATAGTTCTTTCTATTCAATGTCTGAGAATATGACCATACTCACCATTATTTTACTAGTGAATAAGTGGTAGATGGAAATGTTCTCTATATAATTAAAATCTAAAGCTCTGGGATTTAAATAAATTATCAGTCCCAAAGTAATATGCCCAAGCTATACACAGTAATAAAATTTTAAAAATGTATTAGTTTCCTAGGGCTGCCGTAACAAAGCACCGCAAACAAGGTGGCTTAGAAACAGAAATGTATTGTCTCGCAGTTCCAGAGTCTAGAAAAGGAGCGGAAATGGCCTCAGCCGTTCCTTGGCTGGTAGATGTTCTCCCCCTATGTCTTCATGTTGTCTTCCATCTGTATGTTTCCCTGGGTCCAAATGTCCCCTTTCTGCAAGCACAGAATCCCTACTACATTAGGGCTCATCTTAATGACATCATTTTAACCTGTCTGAAGAAACCTTATTTCCAAAGAAGGTCACATTTATAGGTACTGCTGGTGAGGACTTCAACACCTCTTTTGCGGGGGGGGGGGGGGGGGGGGGGGGGACAACATTTCAAGCCATAACATGTACTAACTATGCATCGTGAAATCCCACAGCATCGGCAATCACTTCCCTTAGAATTCTTTAATTTAAGAAAATTAAGGAAAAGGCTATTTTCTGCCCCTTATCTTAAATATATTTATGAGGCCTTCAGCCCTACAGGTGAAGCTGTTAGCCACACAATAAAGCTTTTGATGATGTCTAAAGTAGGAGTTCCTGCAACTTCTATCAGCCTATTCATGCAAGACAGCTGGCTCCCTCAGTCTTCTCTTGGAGTCTAGCTTTTCTGCCCTCTGTGCTGGAAGCCTTTGTTGGCTAGCCTAGAGGCAAAGAGGATTGATAGAGCATCCTTCAGTTTCTCCGTGTGGCTCACTTAAAGGAGACTTGTCACCTCGCATCATTTGTGCAAAGAGCTAAGTTATAAAAGAAAAAGCAGCCTAATTTAAATCCCCACGGTATTCACATGGCAAATATTTATTGAGTTCTTTCTATGCTGGGCTTTGCTCTTGGCTTTGCATGAAATGCACAGAAATCCCTGCCCTGATGAAGCTTATACTCTACTGCAGGGGAGGGAATGAATAATAAGCAAAATAAGATGTAAAGGAGATAGCCTGTTAGGTGGTTATAAACGCTATTCAAAATAAGGAAGGAAAACAGAAAGTGCCAGAAGCAGCAGACAGCAACTTTAAACGGTTCTTCAGGGAAGCTGACACCGAGTCAGGACGGGAAGGAGGCATGGCAGCCACCCCGCTGGAGGAGGGCCTACAAAGAGCAAAGGCCCCGGGAAAGTCTGTGTGTCAGGAACCGCCAGAAGGCCAGACTGACTGAAGGGGCCACTGGCAGATTCAAAGTAGCCATTAAAGAACATCTTTTTCCTTAGTATTCTATTGCAATAAATAAGAAAAACGAAAAGAAGACAACCCTATATTTCCTTTTTTTAAGATGAATTTACTACACAGAGTCAAAAAAAAAAAAAAAGTCCGCTGATTATTCATCACAACCAGAAAGGGATGAAAAGGAGGAAGCCTGGAGAGAATACAGCTTGGACCAAGGAAATAATTCTTGCTGCATCCCTCAGCCCTCAGAAAGCATCAGCAATCTGCATTAGAATAGCTGAAGGTCTGAGGCAAACATTGGTTGGTCTCATCTGGACCAGCATCAGTACCCAGCTGACCTGCCATGATGGGCCTCGGAACAGAGGAAGCAGGCTCACCAAGGCGCCGAAGGGTTTAGACAACAGATGGGCCCAACATGCCGCTCTCTACAGGAAATCGGGAGGCCCGGCATCAGCGTTCCTCCCGGACTCTTGGATGTTTCCCCGAAACCCTCCAACCAGCTGCTGGGCTGGGCTGGGCTGGTGGCTACTGACAGCATGAAAAGCAGCTAAAATGCCACCCTGCACAAAAATGAATAAGACACATCTTAATGTCAGGAAAAATTAAAGTGGGAATCAACATTGTGGTGAATCTCAACCCCATCTCAGAGACAACAAAGCCCACTTTAAACCTCGTGTATCTCTTTGTCACCTTGCCGTACACATTTATGCCTCAGGGCAGACTCCTTCCATAACCACGGCGCTACACACAACTGTGAAGAGTGGGACTTATCAGAATCGAACACTTCTCTCACATCTCAATGAAAACGTAGGGGTAGAAGACAATATAACACGAGGCACTGTGAAGGTTTGAATTCCCTTCCTCCAATAGTTCCATCTGGGGTCAAGAAACACAGTGAAATGTCCTTGGAGCTGTAAATGAGAAGTAAACAATTTCCAAATCCTAAGGGAGAAAAATGTAAGACAAGCATGATGCAAAGCAAACAGTGAGTAAAAGATCCAAGTGTTCGCTCAGGCATGCGAACGGCTTTTTAAGGACAAAGGGAGAGTTCCACACGAAGCTGCATATTAATTCTCCAACACGCAACGCCGACACACTCCGTGACAGAGTTCTCTGATAGAGTTTCTTTTCAAGGGGCCATGTGAGAAGTGACCTGAAATGCCACTGCCACCGAAGCACTCACAGCAAACCCCATCCGAGGCCAAAACCACAGGCTCCTAGCTGATGTCCTGGGAGACAAAGGAAAGCAATCTCCGGGGCAGCAATCTTGCTTTCCCCGTGTTTCGAGAGTTCCCGTGTCGGTGAAGTTCCCACTGCTGGCTAAGAGCTAGGGAGAGACTGCTCTCAAGTGTTTTACACAACCAAGCCCTAAAATGCACAAGGCATAACAAGTTTATAATTCTTGGTTCTGGTGCTGACATTGTAACGTGGGGCCTAACGATAGACTCTTAGTCTGGTGTGGCTCAACAACAAAAACCCAATTAAAAGCTAAGGACAGGTGCAACTGGACCTGTTATAGCCAGCTGCTGGGAATGGGAAGTGGGGCAACGGCTTTGGGGAACAGTCCGGCAGTTTCTCAGAAGGTGAAAACAGAGTTACCATGTGACTCAGCAATCCCATTCCTGTGTACACGCCCAAGAGTGATAAACCACAGACCTAGGCAAACACTGGCACATTAATGTACATGGCAGCATTACTCTCAATTGCCAAAACATGGAAACAAACCAAATGTCCATCCATTGTTGAATGGATAAATAAGCTTTGGTATATCCATGCAGCGGAGTATTATTTGGCATTAAAATGAGGTATCACCCTGACTGGTGTGGCTCAGTTGGTTGAGCATCATCCGACAACACAGAAGGTCACCGATCTGATTCCAGGTCAGGGCACTTGCCTGGGTTGCAGGTTTGGTCCCCAGTTGGGGTGTGTATACAACCAATTGATGTTTCTCTCTTACACTGATGTTCCTCTCCCTTTCCTTCTCTCTCCCTGGACCCTCTCTACACATAAATAAAAACCTTTAATAAAGAAATTAATATACACACACAACATGGCTGAACCTTGAAAACACTGATAAATTTTAAAAGCCACAAAGTTACTATTTTTAATTTTGTTCATATAAAGTGTCCAGAATTGGCAAATCCGTATAGACACAAATTAGTGGTTGCCCGGTCAGTGCTGGGCAAGGGTGGAGGGACGTGGGAATTGACCTCCAGTTGGCACAGGGTTTCTTCTTGGCCTGATGAAAAGGTTCTACAATTCATTGTAGCGATGGCTGTACAACTCTGTGAATAGACTAAAACCCACTGAGTTGTGTACTTTAAATGGATGGAATGTGTGGTATAGGAATTCGATCTCAATTAAGCTATTACTTTAAAAAGCTAAGGACAGATGTTAAGCCATAATTAACATTTTTCTTTGTGAATATCTATATGCCAGAAGTTGTTTTTTCTTTGAATGGCATCATTAGAATTTGGACTTAACAGGTAACCCACATCTAAGGAGTGATTCTTTTTGATTTAAGAACGCCTGTCCATTTTTTTCATGTTGCTTTAATACAATATAGAAAGGTGGGGAAAGAGAAGGGGGGTCGGCCTGTTTGTTCCTATAAAGAGGAGAAATGTCCAGAAGCCAGAAAAGTAGCATCTGCTCCCGTTGGCTGTGTCTAAAATGAATCTCTCATTTAGCTCTCAGCTAAAATTATCATAATTGAAATAAAAGTAACAAACTGGATGTGACTTGCAATTTTCTCATCATTTAGGAGAGAAAAGGACAAGTGGTAACGTCAGAATAGTGGGCTTCTTCCCTGAAGGGAGGTCTTCCCTAAGGTCTTGTATGCACAAAGAATCCCTCTCCATTAATAGAACTACACTTCTTCCCAGGGCCTATACATCCCTGATAAATAAGTTGTATTTGGTGAAAATCCAAGGAGGCAATGGAGCTCAATCCCTTGGAAAAGCTTGGGACTAAGAGAAATTATGTGTTTTTTTTCTTTATTTGACTGTGCTTTTTAAGTTCTTTCTTAAAGAGAGACGGTCACATGTTAGCAATGATACTCAAAAACCCACACCCACTACACACACCCACAGGGTTGTGTGTGTCTGTACGTATACACGTGTGTATATAATCTTGTATCTATAGTGGCCCACAAGCACTGATTTAAGAAAACAAAGCAGCACTTATCACAAATATGAGCTCCGAATATGTGTTCAATACAGACTGTAAATATTAACACGATAATGATCATTTTAAATATACAACCAGAAGTGAGCACTCCGGGGTTCTGGAAGAAAGCCAAGTGCTGAAGTATGTCTGGCTGCCTGCACAATAGTGTCAACTCTTGTTTTACTTACAAAAGGAAAAAGGGAACATGGTCTTGTTATAAAGAAAACCCACTGACTTCATACACGACTTGAAAATAGTCACATTTTTCCTGGGCGTGTGTTCTACCTAGTCAAAGGACTAGCAAGCTTGCTATTGAAAATGCAGAGGAATACAAATATCCTCCGCTGAAAGGTACTGTGCCTGTGAAAATACATGTAATTGTATGATTAACACAAACAGTCCTTTATAAACAAAGTGGCATTTTCATTTGTTATAGGGGTTGACAGAAGAATCAAGTAAAGAGAAAAAAATGAATGCATACAAATAGGGAAATTACATTCTGTGTTACATAAAGCTTTAATTTCATCATATGCTTTGACATATTGTGTATAGAAAGATTTGTTGGATTTTACTTTTCATTTTTAATCTCTGAAAGAGGAGCCTATCTAAAACCCTAAATATAAATGGCGGTGGTTATTGTTCTGAATGTAAATAAAGTGTTTAAAACATATTTTTGCACTTCGAGCAATAGATCCCTACCTATCAGGTTAAATAATGTGTTCTGTTTATTCTCGTTTATGCTGCAACTATTAATAATAATTGACTATATTTAAACTTTTCTATTTCCACAGAAATGATAACGGTCTCTTTCTTTCCATTTCTTTGCAGTGGCTTCGATCATAACCAACCAATATCAGTTGTCAAGATCTTAAGAAATATGCCTGAACCTCCCAAGAATAATTAATCTAAGTCCTTTGTGCAGACGCTGGGTGTAGTATGATATGAGTCACTGATTTTCTCCTCTGCAGCTGATACACTCAGCAAGAAGAAAGACTTTTTGTTTAGTAGCAATTGTACTTTATTTTTTCCCAAGGTCAAATACGTTGAGATAAGATTTGTTCATCAAAAGACAGATCTAATGCCAGACTCTGGAAATTTAAGAGTTTCTGATACATTCTGCTTTGTTGATATTTATCTATTATTGGTGTATTTGTTTTGTTTTGATTTGGTTGTCTAATTTATGTATTTATTATACTTTGAAATATAGCATACACAGAAAAGGGCATATGAAAAATGTATAACTGTAATTATACAGTTTAAAGAAAAGTAATAAAACGAAATACTTGCATCTGACCCTCAGACCAATATGCAGGCCATATATCCCAAAATTATTTTTACTACTTTCATATGTAACTAAAAAGTTAGCATCTGGTTTTATCTAGTTTTATACTTTACTTAAACAGACCAATACTTAATTAGATTGTGTTCTGAGAATTGTTTCTTTCATTCCACAATATGTTTTTGGAATTCGTCCATACTGTTAAGTATAGTGATTTTTCATGATGTTGGTTTATTTTTCACACAAAATCCCTCCTCCAAAGACAAACACACTGATCTGCCTCCTCGGAACAGAATAAGCGTTGGGTGAAGGGGCATCGCAATATTGAGTTATACGACTTCAAAGACATGAAGAATACAGTTCTCCATCTCTTCCTTCCTCTTCCTCTGCAGCCTAGCTTCACATGCCCCTCCCCCCCGAAAAGCCACTCCTTATACAGCTCTTCCAGTTTTCTTATCCGGGAATGCTATGAACAAAAAATGTGCAGCCTAGGATTCAGAATAGAGGTGGAGCCAACTGAGAAAATGCTAAATGTTTGCTGTACCGGCCTTTCTCCTGCTGAATCGTGCCGCCAGAAATAGCTAGCAACAGCTGCATCTTGCCCCCTGGGTTCTTACTTCCTAGTGACCAGAGCGCTAAAGGAGGGCCTGCAAGAAAGCATGAAGCTCGCCTTGAGCTGCTAGGAGAAGGCATGTTCAAGTTAGGGCAGAAGTGAATGAAAGTACTATCCTCTAAAGAACTGCCCCAGAGATCTGGGTGTAGGAAAATACCCGAAAATGTGGATCTGCAGAAATGAATGAGGAATTTTTCTAATACTTAGCATTAGAGATAATGAAAATTTGGGGGGCATTAGGGGAAAAGTTGGGGGAAAGACAGAAGCCAGGAATTTGATATAATGCTAGAGCAACATTTGGGGTAAAGAGAAATTAAAGATAAAGGTAAATTATTCCTGATGATGGAATAGGTGAGTGATTTTTAAAGAACATATATGAAAAATAAAGTTAAATTTCCTTGCATTCTGGGATACAGATCTCTCCAACATCATAGTCAAGTGTAATAGAGATAATCATTACCTTAGGTGAGTGAGTTTCCTCGTGGAAATTAAGAGAATGAATTCCAGATCGGGGTTAATGTGGAGAGAACAAAACAGCCAGCGTGCTCTGTAAATATGACCCGTCAACAGCAGAACTGGTAAAAACAGGAGATTGGAGATAGAGATGAACTTGAGAATCACACCTCTACTCCAGTCCTAAAAAGGTCAAGAAGCTTGGGGAGGGTTTTGTCCCTATGCTCAGCATGCCATGCTGATTCAAGTCAATGTCATCTGCAATTAAAGCGACAAAGGAAACTGCAACCAACATCTGGGTGGAGGAGAACATCCATGCTTTAACCTCTTTTTTGTTTCTGAGACATCGTAAAATTAGAACAAGGCAAGATTATGAAACACGAAGTACTACTGCTGTGATATAAGGTAGGAAAGTAATGGAAGTTCAAAATTGGAATATATCCGTGAGGAGGAGAATATTTGAAACCATCACACGGGATGTAAAATTTTTATCAGACTTAGGAAGAATCTATGACATTTAGGAAGATGGGCAAAAAGAGGTAAGATATTGTTGAGGGAAAGTGGATAAGAATTGCGTGAGATAAGATATATAAATGAAAATTGACTATGACCGAATGAAATCAGTGCTCAATGGAGGTATAAGTAATATGGGAATCCAGAGGAATGGGGGATTAATTTTGTCTGACAGAAGAGCTCTCTAAAGAGGTAGCTTTAGTGCCTTTAAGAATGGTAAGAATTGAAATGGCAGACAATGGAGGAGAATTTCTGTTTCTCATAAAATACCAGATAAAATAAACTTTCTAATGTTGGATAAAATTCTTTTTAAAAAGAAAACCATTCTACTGCATGGCTGAGCTTGCAAGGCAGTAAGTAACAAAAATCCTAAGAAGATAATAGAAAGCAAGAACAAGAATCCGAGGTGTTAAGCAGCTCTTAATCCAGCCACAGCCCTACCCTACCCTAATTCCGTAATGAACCACAAGGAAAAGTGGAAAATATTACACGTCAAAACCTGAGAAGTCCAACTAAATTAGTACTTAGAAAAAAAATTCACAACCTGAAATGTCTGTATTAGAAAAAAAAAAGTTAGATATTATTGGGCTGAGCATCCAATTTAAGAAGTAGAAGCTTAACAGGAAAAAATCCAAAGAAGCTCAAAGGTGAGCCTGGGTCACATGGTGCAGCTCTGTAACAGTGCACTAAGCTCTGTTTCATTCTCCAGTGAAGACCGAGTCTGTGTGCCTTTCAGGAGGGCACAGGTATTATATCAGTTAGGGATCTTTGTAGATGACAAAAAAAAAACACCTCAAAGTAGATTACATGGAACAAACAAACAAACTAGGAACCTACTAGCTGATGAAAATAAGCTAACAGACTTGTTTAGGGCTCCGACAGTGTCCCCAGAAGCCACTCTGTCTCTCTATCTGAAAGCCCACCCTTTTCCACACTAGTTTTATTCTCAAGTTCTTTGTGGCCAGATGGTTGCCGGGAGCTACAGCCCCACATCTTGCCTGGATGTATACAGCCTCAGAAACACCTCCTTGCATCTCCTGTGTCATCTTGGAGTCAATTACTCTGGACAGGACATGGCACCGTGTCCTATTTGGACAGACCTGTATCGTGTGCACCTCCAATACATGGACCTTAAATAGATGACAGGTGCCAAAGACACAGTGTAGTTTCTCAAAGGAAAGCCCGTTTACTTTTAACAAAATGAGGGGTGGAGGCCTTCCAGCCACAAATGGACAACCACGTCGGTCTGCTTTGAACCTTCATTTTCCTGACACCTCTAGAGGCGCTATCAGAGAGTGGGACAAGTGCTGGCCTCTTCGCCTGGGCTCACTTCACCTCCGATCTTACCCTCTTAAGACTTCTGGGAAGTGTCCTCCCAAATGCCAAGGTTTAAATTTCATGTGTTTTCAGGACTTCAGAGAGAGCTGTGTTGCCATTCCACAGTTACAGAGGCTGTAGCAGTTGAGGCCAGAAATTAAAGAACACGTAGGATATCAATATTACCAAGTTTCTTTTTAAAAAATATTTTTTTAAATTTAATTTTAGAGAGAGAGAAAGAGAGGGAGATACACATCAATTGCCTCTCATACGTGCCCTGACCGGGGACTGAACCTGCAACTCGGGCCACCTTTTGCTTTGAGGGACAACACCCAACCAATTGAGCCACGAGGGTCAGGGCCCAAGGTTCTTTATTAAACCTCACAAATCTACTTTCCCTGGCAGTTCCCTAACAATGATTTGGCATTAAATACTTGGATTGCTTTCATAAATATGGTACATAAGGTGGTGGTAGTTTACAACTTAATTTTATATTTAAAAACTAGTTATCAGATTCACTCTTTGGGATGCTTTTTTGTTTTTTTATCCTCTTGGCTTCATCAGTTATCGGGACCTGAGGTAAAACATTTCTATATTTCTACTTATAAATCTGACTACATGATTTAGAGAGGGTTTTTCGTTTTTTGGTGGAGTGTAGTTATAGGGATCCCCTCAGTTCATACTGGGAAGGGTATGTGTAGCACAAAGAACATAATATTTGCTTGGGGCCCTCTAGCTTCCAACAAAACAAAAACATATTTATATGTGAACTGTAGCTATGTAACAGCAAGGGTAAGCCCCTAAGGGGAAAAGACAGGAAGAACTCAAAAAAGTGTCCCACACAACATTGAAGGATATAGAGAGAGAGTGTGTAGAATATGGGCATGTGGGTGTTTGTGTGTGCACACGCATGCGTGTGTGCGTGTGTCTGTAGGGTATGAGAGAGAGCCAGCCACAAAACTCCTTTCGTTGTCTTTGCTAATCGTACAGACGCTATGGGCACGTCCGACCTCTTTCACCACTGGCTGGTAGAGTTTCCTTGTTTTCTCCTGCTCATCTATACTCTGAACCCTTCCGAATTCTTATCTGCACCCAGAACGTGGAGACGTCACTTCAGCTTGCTGCAAGCCATCTGAGCAAGATGACCCACCTGACAACGTGCAAAGATCTTCCAAGAGAAAGACCTTCTGAGCACTAGTCACCTTGTGCGTGTGTGTGTGTGTGTGTGTGTGCTAAACACGGGGGGGGGGGGGAGCAAAAGTACACTTACCGCTGTGGGTACAGGAAAGAGTTTATGGTTATTTATTTATTACCATATTATTTTTCCATACGAACAACCATAAACCTACTTTTGCCCCACCCTGTGTGTATATGAGAAGAGGCTTACAAATAATGGACATTTATGCCTCATGATTCTGGAGGCTGTAAGTCCAAGGTCAGAGTGCCCACAGGGTCGGGTTCTGATGCAGGTGCCCCTTCATGTTGCAGATCGCTTATCCAATATGTCCTTGAATGGTAGGAGGGGCATATTGTTTAATACCAATTTAAAGAGCAGGCTCGAACATACAGACTTTAATAACCAAAAGAAAAAAATAAAGTTTTATAAGATCCACCGCCCAGGAACAATCACGGCAGGTAATTCAAGGATATCCTTCCTGTCTTTACTCTATACACTTAGAAATATTTTATTTATGTGAAGTGTAATTATATACAATATACCTGCTGTACATAAGTTTAGTAACCTACTTTCCCACTTAATATTTTTAGCTATTGATTTCCTCTAATATTTCTCTTGGGTAAAGTCTCTTGTTATACTTTAAAATAAGGGCATTAATGTGTTTTTAAAACACTGAATGCAGTGTTAAATAGGAACATATGTTCTTATTTCACTTTATCAAAATTTAATTTAAATGATAAATCACAGAGCCTGTGATAACTGACAAAAGCTGGACTTTGCACCAAAACAAGTACTCTTTAATTCAGTTTTTTAAGATCTTTCCTAAGTCACAGACCTCTTTGAGAATCCAATAAAAGCTTTGATCCTCTTTCCAGAAAAATGCACATGCATGCGACATTTTGCAAACTATTTCAAAAAGTCTGTATTTCTATGAAACCCACCTCTGGATCCCCAGTGGACTATAAAACTTGATTTAAGTACCCTGGTAAAAAATGTAAAAAGTCTTCTGCTGTTTTTACATTCGGAAGCAGGAATTCAATGAAATACTAATGAACAAGTTAGCACCAGTCTCTGCAATGTTACATTTTTGTCTCTATTGCAGTCTCAAAAGAAGCCCCCAGACATTCTGATCATCAGCGCTGTGGACCACAGAATGCGCTCTTTGGGTGGCATCCTCCAAGCAGACAATGTCTGCTGGGCACTGTCTCCGTGCCAGGCTCAGCACGGAACCAAGCGGTTGCTGAAATAAATGCCCCCTCCCTCAAAAAGGTATAAGTCAGTAAGAAAAACAAACCCTAAAAGCCAGAATGTGATAACCACTAAGTTACAAGTAGACCCAAGTCCTTCAGCATCCCAGTACATAGCTTAGAACAATATTAGAATGAAATTTGAGGAAAATGTTTGCAAAATGTGCCAAGTATATATTTTTTAATTAAAAAAATTTTATTGATACTAGAGAGAGGGAAGAAGGCAAGGAGAGAGGGAAGGAGAAAGAGAGAGAGAGACATTAATTTGTTATTCCTCTTATCTATGCATTCATTGGTTGATTCTTGTAATGTGCCATGAATGGGGATCGAATCTGCAACCTTGGCATATTGGGACAACTGAGTTACCCGTCTGGGGCAATAATATCTATTTTTAAAATGCTTCACCTATAAGGTACCTGACAAAAACATCCTTTCATATCTTGGTTTAATATTTTTTATTCTATGTATATACCATAAAGGTGCATTCATGCCAAGGTGTTGTTCCACTTACTTATACACTTACTGGTTAATTCTTGTAAGTACTCTGACCGGGGATCGAACCCACAACCTCAGTGTATCCAGACCACACTCTAACCACTTGAGCTACCTGGTGGGGGCAAGTGTATATTTCAGCAGAGAATTCACTTAGAAAATATTTTAAATTGGTTTTTCCACAGTTTGATGACTGTGTAAATATTTTGTACACATATAGGAGAAACATGCCAAATATAATTTCTCTTTCTTTCCCTCTAGACAAAGGTTAATTTTTCTAATCTTCCCAGGAAATCCCTTGATTTCCTATCAGTAAACTGTGTTCAGTCAACATGTGTATGCAATTTCTCTGTTGTAACAGACTATATCATGCAAGCTGCAAGACGGCAAATTGTCGTGGACAGAATCTTCCTTCTCAGAATAGCATGCATATTTATAAAGCTGTGAACTTGAAAAGAACAAGCTTATCTTAACCAAACATGGCTGTTGAGAGGGGTTCTTGCTGGATCCCAGACGTAAGAGTTTCCAGGGAGAAAGGAGTGAGATCAGAATGGACAGGGAAACATAAAATGAAAATGGCACTTCAGAAATTACCTTCCCAGAGTTGGTACATCTCGCACTGTCTTTTACGTAAGTCTGACCCCTGATGCAATGCCTACTAATTAATTACTAACTAGAAGAGGAAACAATGTTGGTTATTTTAATGAACTTTATACTAACTTTTAAACTATCTACAATTCAGGTGCCTTATTTTGGATGTTGGGTGGCCCATATATTCTGTTTTCCTAATTTCTCACATCTACGTCATTGTCTTGGTACCAGCAATAAATATTTTCTTTCTAATTATAATTATTTGACTAAGAAAAACTGAAATGAATCTCAATTGCTCATCTAGTAGGCTAATGAATACCAAATTCAAAGATCATTGCAAATGCTTTCAACATAGCAGTATATAAATAATCGATTGTGCTCCTTCTAATGTAACATCTAATGCCGTTGGTTAAGTAAGATGAAAATTATCTAAGGAATCCATCCTCTAAGTATAAGAATAACTGTTTTCTTAAAGATTAAAAAGTATAAAGTATGAGACTAACATTTTAATAAATGCTTTTTCTCATCTTACTGATCACCACATTAAAGTAGTAGTTCAATGTCATTACTTCTTAGTATTAATACCCTCAATTCCTTCATCTTATCTCTTTAAGATAAATTAGTTCTTCATTTCTCAACAACTGATGGAAGTGATGTAAATCCAAAAAGCAGCAATTATGCAAAAACTAAAGTCAAAACAGTTTCTCCTCCCCTCTCTAACAGCTTGTAAGCATAATTAATCAAATCAAGCTTCCCTCTCATCGTGAAGAGCTATAATTTCAAACAGAAAATTACAGCATTCTTTCCATAGTACATATAAAGTAAATTAAGAAAATATGTACATAAAGTAGGAGTCTGTGCTGGCTGACAAATTTTATTTTATTAAATCCCACTCTGTATCATAAATCAATATTCATATTATATATACTGCCCACTGAAAAGCTATCTTCTTAGCAATTTTGAGTAATTCAAAATACAATAAATTAAAATATTTCTTATGTCAATAAGTAAATAAATCAAAAGAACAAAATTAATGGATACCTCATCCTCAGGAGTAACCTCAAATATATCTAAAGTATTATATTAATAGTATGCCTTGGCAGTATTTTTAACAGATTCAACACATGTAAAAGCAAAAACTAGCATTAAAAATAACCGTCTATAGTGTTCCAAATTAGGATATCACCAACTTCTAGTGAGATATGCCTTTATTCAATTTTTCCAGGAAACAAGATTCAGTAATTACTCCCATTGTTTGCAGAAATATGTGGGTTTTGCTCTCTCAGTTTTGAAGATTCACTATGTCTATGCATCTAAATAATTGCCTAATATTATGAATGCAGAGAAAACACTGAAATAGCAATTTGCTACCCAAGATATGATATTAGAGAGAGCACTCTCTTTCACTGAAGCATATCTTAAAATCCCTCCTCTTTCTTAAAGCCTCTGTAGACTAATTGAATATAGGAGACTAACAAATTTCATGGCTTACTACCATCCTTTCCTACATAATTATTCCCCTGGGGGTTAAAAATGCTATTAAATCATCTATTTGACGGATGCATTTTTTTATTTTAACATTGATTGAATTGCCTGCATCTTCCTTGTATTTATTTGAATCAATGTTTCCTGTCTACTTTGCACCCAAACCCAGGACCAGCTCAAGATAAGACACTGCTTGGTATAAATGATGATGATGAAAATTATGTGTTAAAGTCAAGGTTTCTTATCATCTAGAATCCAGTTTTATTGGGAGGTAAATATATTTTCTCTTAAACGTGAAGAGCTTATTTATTTGGGTTAACCAGTTCCACACAGAAATCCTGAACACAAAAATAGCTATCGACTTGCACACTGAAGCAGGCAGGGCCTAGGTGCAGAGCTGGCACACCGCCTTTCTGAACGGGGAGACTGACTCCAAGACAGGAGTCCCGCACCAGCAGTCAGTGGGATTCAGGTGGTGCTCCTGGAGAGGAGAAACTGCTACCTAGCTCTTCTGCTCTTAGAGGGACAGTATGTAACCCACTTTCATGCAGATCATTAGAAGCAAAAGCAATTTGGACTCAATTTCGCAACGCAGTGATAATAAAGCATGAGCTAGATAACAATTCATAACAAAGCCAGTAATAAATCAATCTTGAATCGATTAGGTATGTGCAAGGTACAGTATGTATATTCTTATGGAATTATGCAGATGGCAGTACAAATCATGAAAATTTATTTTCATGTGTAACAATTACTAAGGATATTAGGCTACTACACTAATGATTTACATGGAATTGCTATTAGATTCTACAATTACTTATACATTATTTTATGTAAATATAATGATGTAAAAGAACATACATTATTTTCATTTTCATGTATATTAGAAATTCCATATGCAATATGTATATTTACATGATAAAAGCTATACAGATCCTAAAGCATAAATTATATAATTCCTGAAATATAGAGTTGTGTAAAAATTTGACAAGAATAATGCAAGTTAGAAAACTCTATAAATGATGTGTTTTGTGGTATTTGTATTTGAAAGTATAGTGTCTATAAAATATAAAAATTAAAATATTCATGAAGTACTTAAAATGTTTTCTAAGGAGATAAATATGGACTTTTCAGAAATATTCATAAATATATCAGGCAATATGAATGATAATATTTGACAACTAAATTTACCATTGTCAACACTGTTCCCATATTTTTTTCCAAATAAAGATGCCATTAGGTTTTTCAGCCATAGTTGGATCCAGATTCACAATGAGCATGATCTACAGATGGGAATCAATTTCAGAGTAATTATTATATGCCTCTAATCTCTTGATACATCAACAAACATAGAAGGAAGAAAACATGAAAAACTCAGAGCAGGAAAATCATTAGAAAAACATCCAGTAGCGACACTCACGTGGTTGAGCTTTGAAGCTCTCCAGCCCGTACAGTCTCTGCTCTGTCCTCTCCCCGAGGCCATCAGGGAGTTTACAGTGCACCCCAAAGACTTCCCCAGCTCCAAAATGCTCAACCTTACACACTCGCACCCTCATCATCCCCCTCGACTACGGCAGATCTGCATTATACGGTCACTTGATTAGACCAAGCCACTAATGTATAACAATTAAATGCTGCCTAGGTCTAATCATGTCCCTGGTGCAAGGAGAGGCATTTTAAACCAAATAAATGTCCAAATGGAGAATTAGAGAGAAAACATCTAGAAGCAGGGGAACTTCTAGAGCTCTCTGCTTTTTATTCTGGAGGAGAAGCAAATCCACCCTCAAAATAATCCACTGAGAAATGTAGTTCTGCAATGACTAAACAGTAATATGAGCATCAATCAAAATGGAATCTGCATTAGGTAGAAAACATGGGCCAAAGTTGAATATATTAAAAAGCTGCAAACTAAAGTTTTAAGAAAAGTCTTCCTCATCCTACTCATTAAAATCTCAAGTGAATATGATAAAATCTTTCAAAACAAAGTCAGACAAAAAATCATGGCCAAACTGTGCCAAGCTCTACCTCAGTTCTTCACAGATTTATCATATACTTCACCTTCAATTTTTTTCAAATTTCTACAGACACACCATATTCCCTCAGTTCTCAAATAGCTCCCCACAGCCACATATCCACAGCTCTGTGAATCTCCCCTTACCCAGAATCCATTTCTCTCTCCCTTTTTGTTTCTTCCTCTTCCCAGTGGCAGGGACTCTGCACCCATCCTTCACTGTGGCCACAGAATGCCTTATGCACTAAACACTTGCTATCGAAATGTAGGAAGCATTCCACCTGCAGTTGGAAAGTGGGCTAACCATTTTGCAAAAGAAGCCGCAATGGCCCCTTTTCCTTCCCATGAAACTGTATTGGAAATAACAGGTTCAGGCTATAAGGTCAGGACACAGGGAAGTGAGAGCCGGCCCAGATCTCTCAAGGCACCCTCTTGATCTGAACCTTGATGCCTCTCTGGTTCTTCAATAAAAGGAAGGACCTTGCACTTTTCTGGCCCTGTGAATTTAATATTCACAAAATTATTATAATAAAGTATAGACCTTCATAGAATTTTAAGCATCAAAATTTATCTGAAAAAATTCTCAACTATATTTTAACAGAATTAGTGTGTATTTTCAGTAATGGAAATTTCCAACTCAACCTTCTAGAAGCGAAGTCAGAAAAAAAGTTTTAAGTATCATCAACATACAACATACCAACTTCAGGGGCACAACATAGTGATTCAACATTTATATACAAGTAGTGACCACAACAATTCTAGTAATCCATCTGCTACCTTACAAAGTCATTATTAGGATATTACTGACTCTGTTCCCCACGCTACACATTACATCCCTGTGATTTATCCTATTACTGCAAGTTTGTACCCCTTAAACCGTTTTGCGCATCCCTCTACCTCCCTCCCCTCCAGCAACCATTAGTTTGTTCTCTGTGTCTGTGAGTCTATCCTCCGTTGTGTGTCTGTAAAGGGCCAGATCATGCATATATTAGACTTTGTGGCTCGTGTGGCCGCTATCAAAACTACCCACCTCCACCAGCGTAGCATGAAAACAGCCATAAGTGATCCGTAAATAGATGGGCATGGCTGCACCTCAACAAAACTTTATTTACAAAACTGTGTAGCAGGCCAGACTATCTCGGAGGGCATAGTGTGCAAGCCACTGTTTTAAAACGAGATTATAGAGTTACAGAAACTCAGAACAAGAGCTACCACTACAAACGATGTAGCTTAGCAACTTTTTCATAATCAAATTTATTCTATAGCAATGACTGTCCTCTGTAAAATATATAACATTTAATGAAAGAAAATTTCTAAATAAATAGAGAAGAAAGCAAAAGTCGCCTCTAATCTACACACTGAGACAGCCTCTGTCAACATACCGGTGTTTATCTTTTCAGTCATTACACATAAATCTCATGTGTATAAATTTCATGTGTTTTTTTTCATTTACACATGCACTTTCTTGCAAAGTAAATATCATACTGCATATGCAATTCTGTGGGCCATTTATCTATTTAATGACTTTTTACAAGCATTTGCTCACATCCTTAAATAATCTACATGAGTATAATTTTAAAAGGCTACATAATTTTATCATCAACTGCATAGGCCATAAATGATTTAATCAGTCCCTCAGTATTAGACATTTCTTTCCAGTCACTATGCTATTGTAAATAACTAGACGATGGAATCTCTTTGTGCACAAATCTCTGTGTGACGAATGCCTCCCTATGGTAGCAATCTGATTGCTTCCCTATGGTAAATTCCTGGAAAGTGGATGGTGAAGTCAACAAGTATGACAAACATGTTTTTTTAAACTTTATGGCTTTGGATACGTATTGCCAGATTGCCCTCCTGGGTGGACTTATCAGCATCTGCTTCCATCATCAGTAAAGCGCAGCACCCACAGCCACACAGCGCTACGGTGCTCTTTCCTTTTTATACACTGGCTCATCTGATTAGCTGAAAATGCCGTCATGTCATAATTTAACACTCATTTCTTCCATTAGTGAAAAGACAACCTTTTTCCCAACGTAGGACGATTATTTCTCATTTTGTGAATTTCAGCTCTCACGTGAAAGACAAGGAGGGTACTGACTGAGGTTCTGAGAAGGTGAGTACCGGCTCCTGGCCACACAGTGAAAGAGACAGCTCGATGACTAGAACTCTGGTTTGCGCTGATAGGCTGAAGCTCTTCCCATCGTAGAATGCTGCCCCCACATCACGTAATATAACCCGGACGCTTGGATCGGTCTCATAAGACTCCAGCCTCATTGCTAGCTCACCTTAATAGTTAGGGTTGAAGGTCAAGGTACCATAAACTTTGTTTTTCTTGTGTTCTTTTCTTTAGCCTGGGTGTTTCAGAGTAAGATCTAGTGTAAAGGCAAATTTTATAGTGAGTTGTTTCTGTCTTGTTTTGTTTGTGTATGGGGGAAGAATTAAAACCTAACACTGTGAATTAAAAATATAGTTCCAGTGTTGTGTGGACTGCTCTTAGGAATGACCACCTATTTGGTTTGGCCACACACTACCTGAGTTAACACCTGTTATTCACTGTAATATTCTTTCACTCTCAAAAGTCTTCCCATTAATTAGAGGTGCACTTGAAAATCTCTGCAAAGAAAAAAAAAAACACTGCACAGAAAAAAATAATTGTCTTTTTCTTCTAGAACACTAGACACTAGTGACTTCTTTCTGATGGTGCTTCTGGTATTTTTCAACATCTATGCAAAGTGTGGTCTAATAAATGTTCTAAAAAATATTTTTACTACTAATAAGAATCTTTCAAAGTAATTTAAATAATAAATTTTTATCAGTAATTAATTTTAGTTTTGCAGCCTAATAAAGCAAGCATGATTATTTTGTGAAAATTCTGAAGTATATATGTATTTTTATATAAAACCATAAAGTGACTTAATAAAAAGGCCCTAAATAAATAATCAATAAATATCCATTTTCCCTAAACATTTTTTTCATAAAAGAAAGACTAATCTCCTCTACTGATTTAAAAGTTCTGGAAATTTCATCTCTGTAGGTGAGACATTTTATCACAATTTGGAATATTTTAGTTGTCTGGGTTATGTCTCCACCACTTCCTACAAAATATCAGTGTCACGGTGAAATGTCACTTCGTTCTTCAGTGCAAACCTGAGTGGGCCACTCCGCCAAACACGTCATGGGCTCTTGGTAGCCTTCATATTAAAGTGCCTTTTCTAGCTGATGGCCCCAGTCCTTTCATGATATGAACTTGCCACCTCTACAGCCTAACCCTTTGACATTCTACGTAACACAAGCGTTGCATAGCTTTTTTATGCAAGTGCAGTTTTTCCTACTCTGTTCCATCATCCTGGAATGCCCTTCCCAATCAGTCCCATCTGGTGGCCATTTTCTCCAAGCACGGTGACTCTTACATATCCTTCTAGACTCGGCTCAGGTGGCACCATCCGCCAGAAGCCCTCTGTGAACTCGATCAGGTACCACTCCTTCAAGTTCCTTCTCTACAAAACCCTGGAGAATACCTAACATGCACCAACTCAGCTTCTGCCACGCACTAGGCATTATGCTCGATGCCAAGGAATACAGCAGTGAATAAGACAGGCACACCCCTGCCTATGTGGAGTCCTACATTCTAAATTTACGTTATGTCGCTGTATTTTCAGTGTTTGTTTTACTTGGCTACCTTAGCCAATGCATTGCAAATCCCGTGCAAACAAAGACAGCCTCATTTGTCTTTGTATTTCCCAGGGCCGGGATTAAGGCTTGGAATGTCGTGAAGAGTTTAACCTACCGCGAGAAACAGCCCGAGAAGTACGTGACATCTGGCCTTCTGGTTTCCCCAGGGTAAAAGATTCAGAAACCATTTCTCAAACAGGAGGATGAATCGAATATATTGAAACTTCTAGCTTACCTTAAAAAAATTAAGTATTTCAAAATATTGTTTTCTCTACCACTATGGAGCTTAGAGGTTGAAAAATATTTTGATTTTCCATTGTCTGCAATAGGTATTACTAATCTTCATTTTTCCCCCTGCAATATGAAATTTCTTCCACTTAATTCCAGGTGTTTGGTAGAAATGGAAGCTGCCACCACTATATACACACACACACACACACACACACACACACACTCAGCTTCACTTCTGCTGAGCTGGTAGTTCCTGCCCTAAAATAGGCAGAGGACACCAAGGTCTACCAGGATAACCTCATTTCTTATGACAGGACAACTAATATCTATAAAGTTGAAATGGAGTTCAGTAATAAAAAAAATTGCAATTTCTGTAGAACAATTTGGGTGCTGCTTTATCTTGATTTAGGCAGCAGACTATTAGAGACGGCTCTGGATTCACAGAATATGCACAAGAAGAGGGCAAAGCACTCAGCCTTAAAGGGCCCTCTGTGAAATGAACAAACACAAACCCACGTGCTGGACCCCAGAGCTACTGTGCTTTGTCAATGAGCCTGAGGAGAAAGCACTTTGTAACACTTACCTTTAGCGTCAGCCTTCTAATAACCTAGGACGGTAGGGCTTTCTGTCTCTCCTATTTTCTATTTTTCCACGTCCTCCTCCACACCCTATGTGTTTTACATGTGCACATACAAGCCCATGGTCACATGGGTGCAAACACACTTCTGTTTACCTCGTTGGAAATTTTCCATTTCCCCTCTGCTGAAGATCCTGGCACTTCAGCATTTAAGCATACCAGAGGAGAATCCATAATATAACTGCTATTTTAAAAGGTGTCTCTCTATGTTTAAATCTGACAAACTTGAGCATTTTACTAATCGTCCAAACATATCATATCTAACCAGCAAAAATTATGAAATTAATCACTGCCCCATTAAGGAAACAGCCAAAATAGCTGGTGTCTTTCAATTTTCATTGAAAATTGGGGTAACTTTGTAAATAATGTTTAATGAAGTGTTTAAGCTTGGAAATAAGTGATTCCATTCATGTATTCATTCCAAATACATTTTCTTGAGTGTGCACTGAATACAAGATTATGTGGTGGACATCGTGGGAAATACGAAAAGCTGAATCAGCAATAAATTGTTACCGAGAGTGCCTTCCCTCTGCCCAGGGGAGATTATGAATGCCGGTGGAAGTGAAGACAAAATGTTCCAGGAGCGCAGATGAGGCGTGAGCACTGCACACGGGGGCAATCAGAAATGCCTTCATCTGGAACATGGCCTTTGTCTGGATGCTCAAAAATCATACCGGATGAGCAAGAGGAACATGACATTTAGAAGAAAGAGCATCAGGCAAGGCAGGGAGTAAGCAAAGCAAGACTTAGATAATTAATTCCATTTGCACGGACCACTGAAGGATGGAAAACTGTGAGAACTAACTGGCAAAGCAGATTTGGGCCAAATCGTGGCACCCCATGAACACCAGGCAAAGAGCTTTGTCTATTTTCACCTACACACCCAAGGGGGAAGGATGGGAGTTTTTTGAGTAAGGATTCAGAGTTCAGCATTTGATCAGTTCATTCGACAGCAGAAGAGACATTTCCTCCTCTGAGTAGAAGAAACAGGAAACAGGTAAAATATAAAGAAATTTAGAGGCAGAAAAGTGGAAAGTCAGAAAACAACCTCGATTGTTACAGTCAAATAACATGGCCATTGTAGAGAGCAAGTAGATAGGGATGAGGTTAGGAACCTACGCAGAAAGGGAAATGTGCATTATAAAGACTTTTGAATTTATTGGGAATATGTTAGAGTAAGAGGAAAGGCTTAAAAAAGAGACTTGTAATCACAGTTGGGAAAAGACAGGAGACAGTCTATGATCAGCCATTGAAATTCTCTGACTTGAATGCAGCAAGCCTCGGAAATCCAACAGAAAGCGATGAAATGTGCATTTTAGGAACATGACCTGGTGGCAGCATTGAGGACAGACAGAAGAAAGGGTAAACCAGGGAGAACAAAATCAGTATGTAGACGGATGTGTAAACCGGGTGAGAGATGAGAATATTCAATTAATTGTATTAATAAACCAGAGCATAATCAATTTAGAATATGGACAAGGGTAGATCCAGAAAAATTAGTTCAAGTATTCTTTATAAAACATTTGGAACTACATAATCTGAAGAGATATTTCATATTATGAAAGAGATACAAATTGGAAAATAAGAAAACACCTGAACCCATTCACTCAAAGGAGGAAAAAAGAAGGGATTTCAGGGTAAAGCAAATAGGAACTCATCCATTTGAAGTAATTTTAACAGCTATCTAAATAGCAAATTATTTTATTAATTTACAGCCTGAAAAATGTTGGTATTTTCTAATTACTGGAAATTTTGTGCCAGCTTTTCTCTCCATCGTTCTTCAGCTCACGCAGACATGTAGACCACCATCAGCTTCTCAGGAGTCTCTGCCTAAGGGTTATCCAGGGGTGCAAAACAATTAGCTATTCTACAAACTCCACTCGTAAATCTCTAAGTCTAAACTCTCACCAAAGGGTTCAAACAGTCAGCAAGGGGACATGGTCAATCCTCTAGCAAATGGGCTGATCATTCCTCTAGGGAAAAGCTGATACTTTTGATTTTAATACTATCAATTTAAAAAGGTGTCCCAAGCCCATTGGAGAAATCTTATTCAGAATGTAGAGTATAAGGAGAACTCTGTAGCCTACGGGTTAGTCAGGTATTAAAAGTTCGGAGCAATTCCATCCAATGGGATTGTCTACCATGATGGAAATGAAATGTTCTCTGCTTGCACAATTCAGTACAGTAGCCACTGACCACCTACAGCTACTGAGCACTTGAAATGTGGTTACGGTGATGAAGAAACTGAATTCTGAATTTCATGTAATTTTTATTGAAATTTAAATGACTACATTGGACTAGGGCTCCTGTATGGAGGGGTCAGGTCTGGACCAGAGTAGAAGCATAGCCTTGGAAACCCAATCCCAAGGATTTGATAACAGCAGAAAATTCGACTAACATGTTTCCAGAGCGAGCCAAGTAGGGCCTTTCCTAGCAACTCGTTTATGGGAAATCAGAGCCCGTCCTATTTATGCAACTACGGTCATCTTTCAATGACAGTGGGTAATCACACCATGATGGTCCCCACTGCAAACTCAAGCCGGCAGCTAACGTCAGACAGCCTTGTTAGTGGACGCTAATGCTTCCGTTCTATACTTACTAGGCACCAAAGCCGTCCACAGAACAAAAAGTATGAACACAACGTTCAATAAAGCCTGGCAGGCTTTTAATAAGACACATGGGAAAATACTAATCCAGATTTCTGCAGCCAGTTACTTCATAAAAGGTTAATCAAAGTGCTGGGCAATGTGGGAACATCTGTATCAGGCTCAGCACTATTTTTTTAAAGAGAGCTCAACATCTGCACAGAGGCCTGGGATTGGTCCTTCGGGACAAGCCTGAGCCTTAAAATGGAAAGATTTGCAACTGCATCAACTGTTGTTATGTTAACATGGCCTCTCTTCCGCAACCACTTCTAAATCACACTGACACTTGGGGGGGGGGGGGGGCAGCACGGGGAGAAAACACTTCTATGTTTTGATACGGAACATTTTTCTTTGTAAAAATGAAAAAAACCTTAAGTGAGCATAAACTATGAAATACTAAAAATACATGAAGATACATCTCTGTTAAAAAGCTAAAAAAGATAAATCTTTGAGAAATCAAATGAATAAGGTTTAAATGTAAGTATTTCCATCCTGTAAGTACGAATGTAAGTATTTTATTTATTAAGTCACCTGCTTAAAAGGTACAAAATACCAGGCTATAGCCATCTGGTGAGACAACTGGAGAGTAAAGCCTGGCCATCGGTCACCCTCTGTGATGGCCACCACGACCCTGCTTTTAAGCACATTCCATTTATTTACCAAACAACTGATTGGAAATACCCAACACTTTAAAAAAGTTATTGGGGTGACATTGGTTAATAAAATTATGTAGGTTTCAGGTGTACAATTCTCCAATACATCATGTGCCTCAATAGACACTTCTCCATATGGCCAATAGACATATGAAAAGATGCTCAATGTCACAAATCACCAGAAGGATGCAAATTAAAACCACAATGAGATATCACCTCACACCCATCAGAATGGCTACCATCAATAAATCAACAAACAACAAGTGCCGACAAGGGTGTAGAGAAAAAGGAACCCTCGTGCACTGCTGGTAGGAATGCAGTCTGGTGCAGCCACTGTGGAAAACAGTACGGAGTTATCTAAAAAAAAATTAAATGGACTGCCCTTTGACCCAGCAATTCCACTTATGGGGATATGTCCAAAGAAACGCAAAACACTAATTCTAAAGAATACATGCACCATTATGCTCGTTGCAACATTATTTACAATAGCGAAGATTTGAAAGAAGCCTAAGATGAGTGGATAAAAAAGCTGTGGCACATGGAATCTAATGAACAAAATGAACTACAAACAGAATAGAAACAGACTCATGGAGACAGAGGACAGACTGACAGCTGCCGGAGGACAGGAGGTTGTGGGGCTGGGTGAGAAATGTGAAGTGATTAAGCAAAAACAAAAAGAAAAAGTCACAGACACAGACAACAGCATGGTGATTGCCAGAGGGGAAGGAGGTGGGGGAGGTAGAAGGGGGTAAAGGGGGGGATAAATGGTGATGGGAGGAGACTTGACTTGGGGTGAACACACACAATATAAAATCCAATTGTTTTGTTTCTTCCTGTGACTCCTTTAAAATAACTCTCATTCTATTCATACAACTAACAAAGGATAATTTAAATCACAGAGCACGGCAATCCTATTAAGGGCCAGGCAGAATCTCTATCACATGACTTTATTCTGTATGGTATTTATACAAATACACGTTTCTCATTCAGACAAAAAGTCCACTTTCATTACCAATATCTGCATTTTTATTACCTAAAACATACAGTCCACAACATCAAAGTATTTTTTAAAAATCTGAAAAAGTAAAGTTATCCTACAACTGGTCACAGAATAAAATAACTTTCATTAGGCTATTTTATATAAGTATATAAGCTTATAATTACATTTTCTGCACAAACTCTCTTTTGAATGCTATTGTATATCCACCGATTCCTTCACCTGTCTTTATTGTTCTCTTTAGGTTAACTCCACTGGGATGAGAAAATGCCTGGTTTTGGGGGGTTGGGGTTTTTTTTTGTCTTTTAATTGAAGGTATTGCATGTGAACCAAGAAATAATACTGGAGCCACACTGAATTATTATTTCTACCAGAAATCAGGAATATAATTAGGACATATTTCTGAAACATCAACAGGAGGGGTTCAAGATACCTATGTAGAAACGGTTCTGAAAAACTAAACTAAATGTTGTATTAGTAACAAATAATGATCATAATATCAGTTCCCTATACAGCCATTCACATTAGAAGGATACATATAAATAATATTCTATGTAGAATTCTCCCTGTATAGACCCCTGCCTACAGACAAGAAGGGATAAATGCCAAAACAGCATTACCAAATCAATCCAAGCTTGAAAACCCAAGAAAGGTAATGCCATTCCTACAGACATTAATACTCCCATTACTGGCTCCCTGAGCCACAATAGTTCTCGTATCTTGAGCTATAATTTAAAGATACTGCCACCATCATGCAATCTCAAGACTCTTAAAAATGCCAAGTTAAGAAAAGTGCATGAACAACTAATACCCTCTATCGCCCCTTTTTCCTTAATCTGGGGACTTTCTGTTGGAGAGGCTGTGGTATCAGTTCCCCATGAAAACCTTACATCTCACTGTCCCCCGTTCTGCATCAGGGACACAGTGGCTTCTGAACAATCTCCGGTTTATTTTCTTCGCAATATTCTCCAGAGGTGATACTAAAATTAACCTTCAGCTGTTGAGAGCTGGTTGTGACATAGGTATCTGAGAATCATGTCTCCATAGTACTGTTGAGGAAAAAATGTTTAATATTCATTAAATATTGCACTGATAACAACATAATATAATTCTCGATAAATATCTCCATATAGGTAAACATGTGAGAGGTGTCTGTGTACATAGGTATGTTTGTGTATTATTTGGTGTGAGCTTAGGTACATTATATTTGTACATACATGTAAAAGTGTCTTATGACAGTCACTTAGGCATCATCAGTTCACCTAAGATCACTCTACGAAAATAAGATGCGTTCTCTCTACCTAAAGGAGTCCCTGCAAAGTTAAGTTGCATATTCCTACATCTTCAGTGTTAAAATCTATCAGTGCTTTTTCTTGACTTTGCTCTGGGCTTTAAAAATAGGCGTAAAATCACAGAAAATCTCTAAGGGCACCAATATAGGAGCAGAGGACCATCAGTAGCCCTGACCTTCAGAAACTGTTATTAGATCTGATTTTTTCCTGAAGAAATATCAAATTTTTTTTATTTCAATATTTGCTTTAATCAATTAATTTTTATAGTTGTTTGACTACAGTTATCCCCATTTTCTCCCCACTCTCCCCTGCCCCACTCACCCCCACCTCCCACACTCAATCCTACCTGCCCCTGTTGTCTTTGTCCATGTATCCTTTACACAAGTTCCTTGACACCCCTTCCACTTCTTTCCCCCGTCATCCCTCTCCCCACTCCCCTTACTGTCTGTTCTTTATTTCAATGTCTCTGGTTATATTTTGCTTGTTTGTTTTGTTGATTAGATTCCACTTTTAGGTGATATCATATGGTATTTGTCTCTCACCTCCTAGTTTATTTCACTTAGCATAATGCTCTCCAGTCCCAGCCATACTGTCGAGAAGGGTAGAAAGTCCTTCTTTCTTCCTGCTGCATAGCATTCCATCATGTAAATGTACCACAGTTTTCTGATCCACTCATTTACTGATAGGTACTCAGGCTGCTTCCAGAATTTGGCTATTGTAAATTGCACTGCTATGAACATTGGGGTGCATAGGTTCTTTTGAATTGGTGTTTCAGGGTTCTTAGGCTATTTTAAAATACCAATGACATATTTCACAGATATAGAACAAATATTTCAAAAACTTATGTGGAACCATAAATGACCCCGAACAGCTACAACAATTTTGAGAAAGAAGAACAAAGTAGGAGGGATTACAACACGTGATATCAAACTATATTACAAGGCCACTGTAATCAAAACAGTCCAGTAGTGGAATAAGAACAGACACGTAGACCAATGGAACAGAATAGAGAACCCAGAAATAAACCCATGTCTCTATGGTCAATTAATACCCAAGAAAGGGGACAGAAGCATAAAATGGAGTAAAAATAGCCTCTTCAATAAGTGGTGTTGGGAGATCTGGGCAGCTACATGCAAAAAAAAAAGAAACTTGACCACCAACTTACACCATACACAAAAATAAACTAAAGATGGATAAAAGACTTAAATATAAGTTGCGACACCATAAAAGTCCTAGAGGAGAACATAGGCAAGAAAATCTCAGATATTCCACACAGCAGTATTTTCACTGATATGTCCCCTAGAGCAAAGGACATAAAGGAAAGAATAAACAAATGGGACTTCATCAAATAAAAAAGCTTCTGCATGGCTAAAGAAAACATCAGCAAAATGAAAAGGGAACCAACACAACATGTGGGAAAATATATTTGCCTATGATACCTCGGACAAGGGTTTGATCTCCAAAATATATAAAAAACTCCCATGACTCCACTCCAGGAAGACAAACAATCCAATTAAAAATTGGGTAAAGGACCTCAAAGATACTTCTCCAAGGAGGACATGCAGAGGGCCCAGAGACATATCAAAGGATACTCAGCATCACTAGCTACCAGGGAGATGCAAATTAAAACCACAATGAGATACCACTTCACAGCAGTCAGAATATCCACCATAAACAAATCAACAAACAATAAGTGCTGGGGAGGATGTGGAGAAAAGGGAGCCCTAGTGCACTGTCAGTAGGAATGCAGACTGGTGCAGCCACTGTGGGAAACAGTATGGAATTTCCGCAAAAAACTAAAAATGGAACTGCCTTTTGACCCATCAATTCCACTGCTGGGATTATACCCTAAGAATCCTGAAACACCAATTTAAACAACTTTTAGATAAAATTCTCAAATATATTGAATGGTCAAGCTCCTAATCAAACCTAATTGTTAACAATTTTACAAGTTGTTCTTGCTCTATTGCAAGGCATTATTGCTTTATAAATACATATTTTACTTTTTATTACTAATACAAATCTTGCTTGGGGGGAAGGGTGTCATACCTTCTCAATATCTCTACATTAGGTCTTTCTCAAAGAGAAACAATAGGATTCAGTATCACTGAAGGTCATCCATCATCCATTAATCGTACAATAAAGCTGTGGCTTGAAAATTAGGACATGATAATACAGAACATAACAGCAGCATTTCATTTTAGCATAAATTATTTCATCTAAGAAGCATTATGAGTTATTTAGAATTTTCATTTTAAATTTTGAAATCATTCGAAATGAAAGCAAAGAGAAAAACTGCTTTCCCTTTATAGTTAATAATTAGGAAGCAGATTAAAGTTATTCTAATAATCTTGCTGTTATTCACCACGTTGAATTCTGCATGAGAATGAATTTGCCTTGGGGACAATTACTTCATCTCTCTTGGTTCCAGTCCTACATTGTGCGGGCATATTGGCAAGCTTACCAAATACATGTCAATCCACTGACTAGTTCACTGAAGTACTGTACATAGAGTTTTGTCCTTTTAACGGAAATTTAAATAAAATTAAGAGTTTAAAATACATCCATTTCTTTCTATAGATTTTTAAATTTCCTGAATAATCAAAACCAGCCTGACTTGAATAAAGCACTTCGAATTTAAATGGCTATTTTTAGTAACAAACATTTGAACAGACAGAGTGCCCCCAAATTCATGACTCATTCAATTGCTTGGAAAGGATTAAAGATTCTAAATTACTATCCTTTACCAAAACTTACCTTGTTAAATAAAATAATAAGACTATCCTTTTTTAGGTAGAAATGCTAATGAATATCAAAAAAGTCAAAATTAACTGTCACGTGAAAGTAATGTAAAGAGGAATATTGATTGGTTGCCCCCCATACATGCCCTGCCTGGGGATCGAACCTACAATCTAGTTATGTGTCCTGATGGGGACTTGAACTCCCAACCTGTCAGTGTATGGGATGACACTCGAACCAACTGAGCCACACTGGCCAGGGCCAGGGAAAACATTGTGAGAACCTCTGCTGTCTAGCACTGGAAGCTTTAAAGTTTCTAACTGCTTAAACTTCGAAGGTTCAACTTCAACCTGTAAAAAATGGAGATAACCATTATTCCTCATAGGATTACTGTGAGAATTAAACAGAGTGTATGCAAAGGATTTGAACGGAGCCTAGCACCTAGTAAACATTAAAGAAATGTTATTTTCACTAAGAAAGTACAGAATTAAAGAATAAGAGGGAGAGAGAAGAAGTAAGAGCTAAGAAGAAGAAAAACTAACACAACACCCAATACCTTTGACTATTGCCATTTTATGTTGTCAATATCCAACATCTGAAATTCCGCCAAGAAGAATTAAATTATGAAGAGTATCCTGGCTGGTGTGGTTCAGTGGATTGAGCACCAGCCTGTGACCCAAAGGGTCACCGATTCGATTCCCAGTCAGGGCACATGCCTGGGTTGTGGGCCAAGTCCCCAGTGGGGGGGTGTGAGAGGCAACCACACCTTGATCTTCTCTCCCTCTCTCCTTCCCTTCCCCTCTCTCTAAAAATAAATAAATAAAATCTTTAGTAAAAAAGGAAGGAGTGGGAACACTCATGCTTATATGAAATGGGTATAAAAAATATTATGACTTTCACTCCCAAGTCTTAAATACTCTGAAAAAAAATAAAATAAAGTAAATCCCCAGTGTTACTTTAAATTTCATGTTAGGTATTAATCCATTTTGAAATTTTTGCCGAATTGCTTCCTATATCAGCACAGTTCGATGTTAATAATGACATATTCAGCTCTATGTGGGAAATACTCTTTAAAGATCTTAAAATATCTCTAAAGAGATAATAATCCTTAAGGGTCTTAAAAGAGCCAAATATTAAACTATTTAAAGGTATTATATAAGATTTTCCTGCATACTTTTATGGGTCAGACTACTTGAAATGAGGTGGCAGATTTACTTCATGGGTATTAAACATTGGGAAGTACACCTTAATAAAAAAGATTCATTTAGATTTTTAATTAGGAATTGGACAGGGACTTGTAGGATGGTATATAGAAGCTCATCTGATTTTATGAGAAAACGTTGGGAAGTAGGAAATACGAGTATGACTGTTGGAGTTCATTTCTACTAGGTTGTGCCTTAGCAGCAAGATCTCTTTGTGTTCCCAAGTCCCCCAGAGAGAGGCTCTGCCCTGCCGCTAAGACCATGGAGCTGGGGGGTTCAATTTCTCCCCCAAATCACCTCTTTCCCTGCTTTACATGGCTCAGCCTGGTGACTTCGCCCCACCATACACACACACACTCTCTCTCTCTCTCTTTCTCTCTCTCTCTCTCTCTCTCTCTCTCTCTTTCTCCTTAGGCCTAGTTAAGGGCAGGTGTTTAAATCACCCTGCAATCAAGAGTACTAAGCGGAAGCTGATACACCCAGTGTTGAAACTTCCCATCTTGCTCTCTACTCAGTTCCCCGGGCAATGGAAAGCGTATATATATATACGAGCATATCTCCCATTGGGAGAGCGAAGGGGCCTTCCCTGGGGATTATAAACCACCCAGCAAAAAAGAGTTAAGGATACTAAGTTAAAGTAGTGTTAGTAGCGTTTACTTAGTTATCAGTGTTAACCCTGGAGCATGTTCTACTGGACATCTTTACTGTTGTCTATCTATCATTATGCCTGTAGATGTATTCTACTCCTATGTGTTTTAAAAGGTATCATAGTCTACAGCGATTTGGAGACCTGCCTTTTTACTTCATGCGTTGTGAACATTTTCACCTGACATTCAGTGACGTATAATATCAGTTTAAATGACTACATCAACAAGCCCCACCCATCCTTCCCCCACACACTCTTAGAGATTTCAATCACCATAAAGAAAGATGATAATGAAGGAAAGAAATATGTCATTTCTAAATGACAGCAATTGAAGCGTTAAAGGATTAGCAGTTAAGCAGTTACAGAAGAAGAGAGAGAGGCTAAAATATAGGATAGATAAGGAGAGAACCAACTGCTTAAGCCACCCAGAAGGCGACTCACTCTGCTCCCCAGAATGCCGCTTACCAGCCCATAGCAGCTTCACGCTGTAGCAGGCCAACCGGCCGCTCCCTGGGAAGAGTGAAGCCAACTCCAAAGAAAACAGAACTGAGCTGCAGAGACAGAGAGGGTTAACAACTTGATTAAGCCCTGGATCTACCCATTCCTGAAGCTAGAGTAACAGAAGAATTTGCCAGGCACATGAGCATAGAAATTCTCCTTCTGGTTTACATTGATTTGAGTTTCTGTCACTTGCAATGAAAAGATGCCTTGTCCTGTAATTATATTTCAACTCTTCTCCAATCTAGAAAGACTCACAAATCCACAACACCCCTATCACTATTGAGAGCAATGGTAAATATTGTATCCAGTAATTCATGGCATTCCTCAGAATGCTACTTTCTCTAAGACAGACAACTGTTAGAACTCCAGGGCCCAATTCTCTCCATTCTCCAACGCTTCACTAAAGAACATGTAATATGTGTCATATTTTCCAGTCTCTCAAAGGCGAAATAGCTCTCCTTACAGTGGAAGCTGATCATAGTTTCAAAGTTGAACAATGTGAATTCACAAGTAGGGAAAATAGTACTAAGTAACAAATATTGGGTTGGCCAAAAAGTCCATTTAGTTTTTTTCATAAAATAAAAAACACATTATTTTTCATTTTAACCAGCGTTATTGATTTGGATATTTGGAGTATGTCGGCTCTCTCCCGCTATTAGCTTCTAGTGAGAAGAGGCCAGAGGTGCTGCTAAACATCTTCCAACGCGTAAGACAGCCCCACAGCAAAGAGTTGTTTGGCCAAAGTATCAACAGTACCAAGAAACTTGGCAAATCACTTTTGTCATGTTCGATCAGGCACAGCACTTCTCCATGAAATGTACAAATCTTTTTCTGTGTTTCAGTTGTATTTTTACCTTTCTTGAAATAATAAAGCATAATACACCAAAAATGTTGCATATTTTCTTCCATCTTCAATATTAAAATGGCTGCACAAAAATCCACCAATTGTGATAAGTTTTTTAACACACGATGATATGACAGCTGTCACAATACAATCTAACAAAATTGCCTCAAATGCAGTTAAAGATAACTAAGCAGTGCTAGAGCCAAAAAACACTAAATGAGCTTTTTGACCAGCCCAATACCTATTACTCTCTCTGAAAGTAAAATTGCTGCTAAATAGTATATCTTTACAAGAATCAGAAGTGTCAGCTGCTCCTTGAAATTTATGTGCTGGAGAACACAAGGATGATAAATTATCTACATATCAGGGCTGTAGATCTTTCAGCTGCATCCCATGGAAGATATGCTCCAAGTTCAGCCATGCAGCTTCCTGCTCTTTCCTCACAGGTGGACTGTCTTACGTTATTAGAACCTTACCAAAGCCAAAGGTTCATAAAGCAATAAAGTGCAAGACTAACAAATAAAAACATACATTGAGTCCCATAGCCCAAGATATCAAGATATACATAGCCAACATATATCAACATCACCTGAAAAACCCCAGTTTTCCAAAAAATGATGACCAGTATTGTCTCTAAAAGAATTGTAATAGAAAAACACCCAACGAAGCCTCTACAAGGGGAAACTTGATTTAATATTACCCAAGTGGTTTTTAGACAAGGACATTGCTCTTAGGTCAAAGGGAGCCAGTCCTGTAATTCTTTTCACAAACACCATCTTTCCATTAGGCTTTGGCAGAAGAAGTAAATGTAAAATGTATGTTTTCAGGAAGGCATGCCTGAACTTGGTAAACAAAGCATTGGGTTGGCCAAAAACTCCGTATGGTTTTCTCCATAAAAGACACATTTTTCATTTTTACCAATAACTTAATTGATTTGCATATTTTGAGTATGTCAGCTATCTCCTGCATGGTAGAATATTGATTATTCTCAATTAATGTCTCAATGTGATCACTATCAACTTCAACAGGTCTACCCAACCATGGAGCATCATCCAGAGAGAAATCTCCAGCACAAAACTTCACAAACCACTTTTGACATGTTCAGCCAGTCACAGAACCTTCTCCATACATTGCACAAATGCTTTTTTGCATTTCAGTTGTGTTCCTACCTTTCTTGAAATAATAAAGCATAATATGCTAAAAAGGTTGCTCATTTTCTTCCATCTTCAATGTTAAAATGGCTACACAAAAATTCACCAATTTTGATTTTTTTTCTTAAATGCGTGCTGATATGACAGCTGTCACAATACAATCTAACAACATTGTTTTGAATGAAGTTAAAGACAACTAAGGGCTACTAGAGCCATCTTAGAGAAAAAAAAAACAAATGAACTGTTTGGCCAGCCCAGTATTTATTTTAAAGTAAGGCACCATCTATTAATGGTGAATAATCTGTACCCCGCAACTTTACAAGTGAAAGTGTGACACAGCTCAGCAAGATGAGCAAGGCCTGGGAGGCTGGTAGACATGCAGAGCCACAGGTGCCACTGCGGACGCCCTGCATCAGAACCCAGACTTGAACAAGTCCCCAAGGTGACGTGTGTGCCTGACAAAGTTGAGAAAGCACTGCTCTTATCAGCTGCAAATCACAGAGATCTCCTAGAAACAAAATTTTGCCTGGAAAAAAAGCAAATCATAGAAAATCACATACATCAATAACCATCTTGAGATTACAAAGTAAGTCAAACTTGATCATGTAGCGTTTAGAGATTCAGACGTCTGTGATGACAGAATAAGTTGAACAGCAATGTAGGACACTGAGGTAGAAGAGGCTCGACAATGAAGAAGGAAAGGACAAGAGGCAACAGAGTCATTCTACCTCACAAGTAAAAGAATAGATTCACAGGCACCCCTGTTGTTATTAGGCTACATATATTTTGTATATATGAATGTTACATACACATTCTCAAAAGGGAGGGAACAAAACCTCAACTAGAATAAAAATAAGGTTTTGCAGTCATAAAATAACTGTGTGCACAGGCCAGGTGTATGAAGGACTCAACAGCTTTGTAGGGTATTACTAAGCAAGAAGAACAATGATTTAATCCAGATGAGTAGTAAGGAATGCTTTATTAGTTATGGTTTACAATCTTCCTCAAGAAAAAAAAAACCAACAACTTACCCTGCATCACTAACATCTTTCTGTAACATGAGAAGCAAATGGTGAGTCTGGGACCACAGGTTCTTGGAGCACAGTGGGGAAGAGAGATTTGAGAGATGCTGAGCCAGGCTATCCATCACAGACTTTTGGAACCAGGGACAGCTGAGGAGTGAACAGGCCTTTTCCAGCCAACAGTTATGCCCTCAGGTAGCCAGGCATATGTTGCTTATTTGCAATTTTGTGGTTAAACAATAACACATTTTACAAATTCATGCTCACAACAGCCCTTTGTGCAAATCTGAATCCTAACGCTCTATTTGCAAAGAAAGCAACCCAAGCGAGCAAATAAATATGCAGCCTCAGGTTTCCACCATCCTAACTAGAACACAGTCTCACAAACTTGCATCCAGGTTGGATGCCTTATGAGAATAGCACATCTTCAAGTCATAGGATCTCATGTTTTTCTTAAAAACTTTACATGAAAATTCACATATTCCTTAATATACATAGAGCACCCTAATCTTGGCAATGAGAGGGAGAGACGACACTAAACAGATATTACACTCATAGATGTAGGTTTAATTCCTGGCATCACATTGCATGGGAAGAACAGCCTTCGGTACATGGGTTCATTCCAGTAACCCTCACGCATTTCTCATTAGTTAACTGAGTATATCAAGCTTTTTCCCTGCCCCGGGGTTCAGCAGGCATGAATGCAGCTCCTGTCGAACCTTCACCTACTTCACTATTCCTTGACCTCTTGGATATTGCCCTTCATCTATCATTAGTTGTTAGTTTGTGCTTCTGCCAAAGCATATCCAACTGAACTTCTTCTGGCCACTTGACCTTGACTGGACTTCCTGACCATTGATTGACCTTCCCTGTCTCTGGTGGGATACTGACTCTAGAAGGGTCACCTCCTCCTTCTAAGCCTGTTCAGACCCTCCCATGCCTACGCATGATCAGCCAAGGGTGTGGCCCCAGGACATGCCTTATTCCCAGGCTCATTTTGAAGACCAAAGCAGACACTTAGTATGCATTTTGAAAAGTTTAAAATAGTTACTGAGAAGAATTAGGAGATTAAAGTGCTGGAGAGGTAAACCTATCACAAAATTCATAAAATTTATTAAAATGAATGATTTTCCCAACCATCACAGAATTTTAGAACTTTATATACCTATTAGCACAACTAGAGGGCCTAAGTCCAGCTCTATCACCAAGCGGACCCACTGGGAGATTCTTATTACAAATCTTCTCAAGCTTTCCTACAGTATGATTAGATCTTGAGAATAATGAACTGTTATACAAAATATGATGACCTGATGCTTTATGGGGAAAGTCCAAAAGAACTCGCAGCTCAAAGTAACCTTGAAGAAAACCCAGTATAACTTCCTGATTTTCTATTTCTGGAAATGTGCCGATAACTACTATGGTTATATTAACTACTACCAGAACTGGAACTAGAATCCGGGTCTTAGCCCAAAAATAATTCCAGTAATTTTATGATATCTATTAAATCCTTCACAGTGTAGGCAGTTTAAACACTTCAGACTGGAGATACGATGCTGTTTTTAAAGCCAACAGGACAAAAATATCACAACGACCCTCAGAACTTGGCTGTAGGGCTCCAGTGATGTCACTACTGGTCTTCCTCCTCACGATTCTCTAAGGCACTCCTACTCCAGGTTTCCTCACTTTCTTCTGCTGGTGCCAACAAAAAGAATACACGTTTGCTTTTATCCCTCATCGCTGAAAAGCTCTCAGATTTATGGCAAACTGGCTGGTTTCCTTCACAGAGCTCAAAGCAATAACTACCCTTAAGGATACAAATTCCTGTTGCTACACTGCAGTATATAAATAGAACTGGCCTTAAGAGAAACAGCACTATCAGAAACCAATTCCTGCCACTCAGCGCACCTCTCCGGATTACTTTGGTTTGAAGATTCTATTGCAAACATCATTTGTTGTCTAAGGATATGGTGTCTCTGGAAGGTCAGTCACACAGACTTCTTATTCTGTCTCAATACAGGGGTGGGCAAAAGTAGGTTCACGATAATAAATAATACAATAATTAATAAATAATAAAATGAGAATATACTGTGTTTAACGAACTCACAACTGTAAACTGACTTTTGCCCACCCCTGTAGTAGCTGCTACTTTTGAAAATGACTGTCGCATTGAAGTACCCAAGTGTATATTTTGCCTAGGCAACAAAGCCTCTTGGAAGACAGACTCTAGTGGACCTGTCCTCCAGATTACTCTCCAACCACAAATGCACCCAGCAGGTTTTTTGTGTTGTGTGCTACAAGACAGACAAAAGCATAATTCACTTTATACTGATTACAAAATGCATACTCTCCCACAACTCGGATTGCTCAAACAATTTAGTGAAAATTTCCTTTTTTATTTCCCTGTTGTTGAAGGGAAGACATCCTGCGTTTGTCATCTCTTCTCTCTCTACTCGGAGTCTCTACTGTTCAAAGTAATCAATCCATCGGTTTACAATAGAACGGCTGATAGATGGCAGTTACACATCACTTCCCTGATAGAAATAATAAACCTAGAATGGAGAAATGGTAGGCATTTTTTAAATGGACAGAAGAAAAGAAGGCTTTCATTGGCGATTTGTTGGCAAGTATATCATCAAAGACTGGAATACAGGGCCAAGAAGAAAGGGTTCATTTTTTGCAGGAAAAAAAAATGTTTCATCACAGCCATTAACCACCAGGTAAGAGACATGTCAAAAAGAAGATTTCAGTGGCACGTCACTTTTGCTGAGCCATCCAGGAGCTGGTCCTGTGCACAAACAAGCTTTGCGCTGACGGACAGTGAGAGCCTGCCAGTGTAATATGCTGCCAAGCTGCGTACTGTGGGCACTGGGGCAAGAACTGACCGACCCAGAAGCTCTGTCCACGTAGAACTGAAGCCACAAGAGCAAAAACTCGCAACATCTTAGGGAGTTATGATTCCCTGCCATTTTTTTATACAGGTTGACCAATTTCCAAAATGTATTGTATCTCCTATAACATTAAAATACGAATAACCTTTCCAAAGTCAAATGAAAGTAGCACACAAATATAGTCCTACGAGCTGACACGGAGAAGCTCCACGCAACTGCAGACGCAGGCGGGAACTGCCCACCACCGCCAAACGGTGCCCGACACAGAAGGAAAGAAACATGCGGACTGAACATCTGTTCATGCGATATTCAGAAGACAGAAGAGCAGGTCTGAGGTAAAGAAGGCCAGGCGGGAGGAAGGGGAGCAGAGCAGGGGGAAAGGAGACTGGCCACCGAGGGAAGCAGCCGAATTCACGGGCGCAGTGGCTGAGGCTGGGGCTGAGACTGGATGTGTCCTCCACAGAGTCGAGTCCTCAATTTGGCAATTACTTCCTGAGACACACCCTTTCTGGCCCTTCCAGACGAGATTAAATTCTCCTCGTAACGCTTTCAGGGTATTCTCATGACACCCTGAAACTTACCCTTGGTATCACTTCTGATTTGTACAGTTACTTGTTTTCACGTTTATATTTTCCTGCCCCTCCGTAATTACAAGTCCCATTGTGGTAGTGGCCATATCTGCCTTACTCACTGCAATATCCACAGTACCTACATCGTGCTATACGCTCAACAAATATTAGGGTAAATAAGTGGAATAGAACCCTTAGTGTAATTATTTGGACAGGCAGCAGAGCCTAATAGCTAAAGGCAAAAACTCTGAACCCTGACTGCCTGAATTTGACTTCTGTTTCTGCCATTCGCTCCGTGAACTCTGGCAAGTGTCGTAACCTCTCTGTGACTTTGTTCTCTCCGTGCGAAATGAGGGTAGTAGTGGGACTTCCCTCACAGCGTTGTGGGAATTAAAGACATCGAATTTGTAAAGTGGTGAGAACAGTAAATAGTCCTATCAATCACTATATTACTATTATACATGATTAGTGATTTTATTTGAATGTTAATAAAACTTATGTTGGCTTGTAAGCAATAAGAATTAAATTTTTAGGAGACTAAATGGTAATGGAAAAATATAATAAAGATTAATTTTTTTAAGTTAAATTTTTAAATATGTTAACTGTCAATCCAAATTTGGATTTCCCAAGTACAATAGACTACTACTCCCAACAAGGTAGTATGTTCCAGCCAATATAATTCTAAAGAACAAAAGCAAAATTCCTCCAGAGATTTCAAATAACTAGTTCATATGTATCTCAACGTTCCCAAACAACAACAACTAACATGTAGAAAAGAGAGAGGGAGAGGGATGTCAGCAAAAATGGCAAAGTCCTCTAAAAAAGTGGCACAAACTGTCAAAGACAACATTCTCTAACTTTGAAAATTAACTAAATGCTTGCAAGAACCCGGAGAGCCTTCCTTCAAGAGCGACGTGGCGTTTTAGCTTGCCATCCGCTGCCTCCGGCCCCCATCGGGGGTGACGACCGGCAGCCGGCAGCGGCAGCGGGCCGCCGAGCCCTCCCAAAGCCACGTCCCAGAGAACTGCCCTGACTGCCCGGCCAGCGCCTCCTTGGAAAACCCCATTTAAAGGTGGAGGGATGGGGAGAAAAGGCACACAACTGTAATTGAATAACAATAAAAAATTAAAATAAAAAAAACGAAAACGAACAAAAAAAAGGAAAAAAAAAGTCTGTCTTCTGTATTTGACCTGACTCAAAGCTTCCCCAGCAAAGAAACGAAATAAATGCCTCCAAATCCTTTTCTCTTAGAGGTGTTCGTCAACAGAAATTACAGAATATTGTCCACCTTTGTAACTAATTGTCTGTGGCAATGAACGTTTGGGACAAATAATAGGCTAAAAAGCCTAAAAGGAAAATCTGGGGAACAAGATGTCCACAGGGGCTTTGAGAAACTCCCAGGTATTCCTGGGAAACGAGAAGGCCGTGCTCGCGTGCAGAGCTGGGCAGACGTGTGTGCGTGTGAGTCCACAGACTGTTCCGTGTTGCACTTACTTCTCGGCTTCCACGGTGCCAAGCACAGTGCTGGAAATTCACTGGGTGCTGTGATGTTACTACTTGATGGTTAAAATAAAACAGGCAAAACACCTGAATAACCCAAAATTACATTAACATTTCAATAAGTACATTCGGAAAAGCATTGAAAATGTGATTGATGAAAAAATTGGGACGTCGTAGTTCCTCCCCAATCCTGCTAAAATAATTCAGAAGGCTTTGAATAAGGTTAGATAACCTATTACTTATATCATTGTAGCTATTTTATAAAAAAAAAACAAAGGTTAGAGTTATAGCTGATTCATTTTATTCACAGCTGGTTAATTATAAGACTTGATCAAAATTAAGCAGTTGATGTGAAACTTTAAAAGAAATTATTGATTCTTCTCTTGAGCAACAGCCAATTAAAACAGTATGGTGCAAGACGGCTCTCGTTCTTGGTATTCTAATTTTAGATTTTTTTTCTCTTCATTTTTTTTAAACAAAGAACATTATAAAAAGACTTCAAATTAGCTCTTGGCGTTTCCTATTCAATATCAACCACTTTCTGAGTGCCAATCATTTTGCTGAACTTTCTTTTTAAAAGAGTTTTGCCAGGGGCGCTGCAAGTGAAGGGCGATGATGAGGCAATCGCAGAAAAATCTTCCTCCCTGCACTGCCTTCTCTCCCCTGACAATAACCCCAAAGCACCTTCTTACGTGGGGAAAGGACATGTGGCTTCCAACACCAGAAACTGGTTTTATTGTCACACAAAGAAATACGAGAGCCCCCCCAAAAATGTGAATCTTGAATAAAAGCAGCTGAGGATATTAAGATTGTCACAGGCCTTGAATTCCACATATCCTACTGGCAGTTTCACTTTTGGGGAGAAATTGAAATATGGAGTTTATTATATCAATAGCAGGAATCCAAGATGGATGTCCTAAGATATGGTGACCATGTCTTTAAAAGAGCTTCTATACTAAGTGCGTATTCAATATTATTTAGGATAAAAATTAAAAGCACTGGCTGTCAGAATTAGTTCACGGACTGAAGGCTCTTGAATTCTCCATGTAACTCATTTAATTTTCCATTTTCAGAAACTGAGTACTTTTTTCCACAGCCCACCACAGTCCAAACTTTCACTGTATGTTTCAATTATTGTGAAAATAGTATTCTCGTATTAAAAGATTAATTCACCCATTAATCTGTTTTTATATTTGCCTTCTCTCCCAGCCTTTATTCATGTTTCTCCATAGCTGAAATGGTAGTAAAAATATAATTTTATGGTTTTTTCCTTCACTTAGAATTAAAATAGAATTTGTCTAATATTACCATTATAATTTTAATGAATGCCTATGTTCCATTTAATTAATACAGTATACTTAATCATCTCTATTCCAAGGACATTTGGGAAATCTGTCACCATTTTGAAGACTTCCATTTTTAAAAATTCTCACTGAGTAGTATAAGAGCGCCAATCTTTGCATGGGCATTAAAATATCTGTGAAACAAGAAGACAGTATTTACTGAGCACCTACTAGAGGCTCCATATTATAACGGGAGTGACAAGAAATGCCCAGAAAGATAACATGACCCCTTAAAGACAACACATGATCCATGATCCCAGCCAATTTATAACCCAGGAGAGAAGACAAAAGCAGAGGAGAAAACCCAACCAAGACTCCAGAGGAGAGCTAGTTCCTTTAAGCTGGTCAAAGAAGGCTTCACTGGGCAGGTTAAACTTGTGTGGGGCTGGAAATATGAAGAGAGAGCGTTTGGTTGGGGAGAGACATGCCAGAAAGACATTCCTGAAAGGGGTAAGGGTTATGTAAATATGTTAAAACGGGGGCTTTGGCAACAGCGGTGGAATGTGCCCCGTGCAAGACTGGACCTGGAAGTGGACACTTCGCCCTTTGCAGTAGGGAGGGTTAATAGGATTCAGGGACAGGGGACTGGGTAGGTGAGTAAACCCACTCCCTTCGAAGTGTTTGACCAACAGGTGTGGGTGTGGGAAGGGAAGCAGAGGAAAAACACAATCCTCTACACACTGAAGCATTACACCGCAGTACTCACAAATACTCCTTTTTCATTTTATTGGAAATACGCCTCAAATATGCTTTGCAGCACTAGAGCTAAAATATCATCTCATTATCAATTCCAAATCATAAAGTAATGCTCTCCAAACGGATGCCAGCTGGGAGTAAGGCATTCCTCAGTTTTTTCAGGTATCCTGCAGAACTCTCGCCCCAGGCTCAACTCAGGGATGGAGATAACTTATGTAATGAGAGGGCCCTAGTTGGCTGCCATGGACTCAGATTTTCACACGGGCCATCCATCTATGTGGATCGGGTAAAGACATGATATTTTTGGGAAAGCTCACACATAGATACCGGAGCTGCTGGTTCTGGAATAAACATGGGGCTACAGGAGACATTACCGGACAACTCAGAACTATCTGAGTAGGCTGAGGTTCCCAGTGTGGACTCTGGGTTCAGTGTCTACAGTCACGGCCCCGTTGCGGGGTTGACGATGTGGCCCAGCAGCTCTCTCCGTGTTAACGGGAGTGTTCGTACTGCCTCCCCCAGAGGTACCTGAAGTCATCCCAAGGGTCTCCGCTCACCTACCGTTAGTACCGGGGCCTTCTTCTCCAGCCACCCTGCAGCGCTCCGTACTGCACTCCCAGCTGCCTCTCCCTGATGTAAAGAGAACAGGGCTCCAGGCGCCCACTAGCCTCACATTCTCTCACACTCATCCTGCGGTCTCCAGCCCAGTGTTTCTCAAAATGCAACATGTAACGCAACACACACCCGGATCAGAGTCACTTACGGTATGACGTAGGTTGAACTGTGCCTCTCCCCAATTTAGGCATTGAAGTCCAAATTTCATATGTTGAAGTAACCTTGAAATGTGACACCATTTGTGCAGATAACCCAGCTAAGATGAGGTCATTAGGGTGGACCCTAATCCAATACAATGGTGTCCTTATAAAAAGAGGAAATTTGGAGACATGTACACTTTGGGAGAAAGCAATGTGAACGTGAGGACAGAGATTGGGGTCACATCTACAAGCCAGGGGACACTAGAGACTGCCAGCAGAGCCCCAGAAACTGGGGAGAGGCCTGGAGCAGGTTCTCCTTCCCGGCTCTCAGAAGGAACCAACCCCGTGATCAACCTTGACCTCAGATGCCTAGCCATCACCCTGTGAGACAATAATTTCTGTTGTTTCCATGCTCCCAGTCTGTGGCACCCTGTCAGGGCAGCCCCAGGAAACTAACCCACAGTGCTGGTTAAAGAGCAGGTTCCTGAGCCCCAGAGCAAACCTACAACCTGACATCAGATGTGAAACTCTAACACCAGCATAGAATTTTCTAGCAGAAATTAGCTGATCAAGATGATAGAGATTAATTTTCAACAGAGACCTAAGTGTGTACCTCCAAGGAAATGAAACAACTGACTTCTCTACAGCTACTCACACAAGGTACTTTCATATGCTTTGCTGTACTGAGTCCTCACCACAACAGTGATGGAGGTAAGGTGAATATTTATAATGGTCTCTAAGTATTTTCTAAGTATGGAAACTCAGGTTCAGAACCAATTCCAATTTGCTGGGTATCATTCAGCCAATGGGTACTGAGCTAAACCCCCCAGTGAGGTTTGGGGACATGCTCAATGTTTGCTGGGTGTTGAGGGCCAAAGCTAGTCAGTGGGAAAGACCGGGCCATGGGATCAGAGAGTGGTGCTATGGTGCCACATAACTGGCCTGTTAAGAGCAGGGGATAGGCAGGGTGTGTTCTGGTTCCAGCTCCGTGGAGCAGGAAATGGGACTGGAGGAGGGAACAGGACAGGAGTCCTGCCTCAGTGGGAACAGGGTGGGCTGCTTGGACAACTGGGGCAGCAATTCACTGCCGACCCCTAGTGAAACCACAGAAACAGGCAAAGCTCCCCTTGCCAGCACCTGAGGGCAGGTAGATGCTATGGAGGCATGATGGGAACAGTGGGCGGATCCAAAAAGAGCTAGGCAAACCAACTCCTCCCCGCACTCACAAGGCTATGTTGAGGATGTGCTTAACAGGCACAAAGAGACTTGCACACCCAATCTTATGTATGTGTGGGAATTAATTCAGAACCGCTATCAGCACTGAAAATAACAAAAAGAATGTTAGGGGCATTTATATTCCTTAACTTCGCAGCTACTGACATTTCAGAAAAGCCACGATGGCCACCTTGAGTCCCACATAAAAGTGAGGGAAAACAAAGGAATACAACTCCAGTAAACACAGATGATAACAACAATTTCAAAGCAGCATGCTTTTAGCCAAAATAATAGCTTATGGATGTGTGTTCTGTCCCTTTTAAACACTGAATTTTGGCTCTGAATACATAATCCATTCCTAGCAGCATGTAAATAACTGGAGAAAGTACAATATGATACTTTTACTTTAGACACGTTATTGTATTGATTAGAAATTTCAACAGAATTGGGGTACGGGGGAGAATGAGTTCATGGAAAATCTCTGAAAATGAGAATGAAAATTCACTGTCTGTTGCTGTACGACTCAAATTCCCTAAATAATTATTAGTAGGGCCCATTGCCATCTAGTTGTATAAACATAAATGAGCCCCAGATAACACCCAAAGCTCAGAGAGTAATGACAAAGGTGGAAGAGATGGTCTAGTCAGGCATGAAATTGATTTTATAATAACAAATATCTGTTGCCTTCTATGTGCTAAGTAAATAATTCTGAAGCAGGGGGTAAAGATAATAAAAACAAAATCATTAACTGCTTCCACTAAATCAAATTCAGAAAGGAACCCATTGTCGTGTTGACCCTGAAGTCTGTTTAATGGCTAATTAAAGCAATTATTTTCATCACGACATGGCCCTTAATCATAGGTACCTTCAGAGTTATAGGAGAGTTTGGTTGGTAACCTTGTTGGAACTAGGTTTGCTCCCATACCCCCCAAATCTGCATCAAAAATATGAAACAGGAGAGGAAGACATTAGGCCATGAACTTAGCACTGAGGTGTGTAATCTGACCTTTGAAGGTTCAACATCACAGAATCTAACTCTTCAGGTTTGGGGGGTTTTTATTTTTAAAAGGGTTGAGCCAGCTAATTGCAGAGAGTGGAAGTTTATGGTCAGCTTTAAAAAGTCACTTTGAATGTCATTATGTCATTTATGTTCCCACAGCTCAGTTCGGTTGATTAGAACATAATTCCAGGAAGAGCAGGATTTCCGGTCCAGTGCCCAGGTGGGTCAGTTGCCTTCACTAGGCCCCTTGGCTCCACAACTCATTTTTTTACCCAGATATTGTCAAACATGATATTTTTACACAAAAGGAAATCACACAAAAAAAAGAATATAGGAAACAACATTATACATTTTTCCAATTTCCAGTAATAACTCCAGAAAAAGCACTAAGCAGGTGCATAATAGTGTCTGCCCACATCCATGAACACACATGAAGCGAATGTAACATTTTTTGTCCTGCAAACACCTCATTCTCCTGTTCTTCTCCTTATCCCAACACAGCTCCCAGGGACCCTGCTGTAGACCTAAATGATGCAACCTCCAGGTCTCAGCTGGTTGATTAAGAGGTTGACACCTTTCTAAAACGCAGCCAAACAGATCCTTGCCTGGGATTCAGTCTGTCCTTCATGATGGAAGCAGTCAGACTTACAATTGAGAAGCTGCTGGCGGTTCTGCTTTGCCCCTCGGTGGAGGAAACTGGGCTTTAGAGTGAGGAGGCAGCAAGGGCTCCTCATGGAAAGAAACAGAGACAGAGGCCTGGAGGCGTTCGGTCTGATTCCTAGGCTCTGGATGTCCCTGAGGCTCAGCTCCAGCTTTACCCACCTATGGTTCTATTTTTAACCTTTCTTGAATCCCGAGTGCTGCTATATTCCTTTGTGTCTACCTCAACGACTAAGAGCTGAGATTCTGTCACTTGCAATTCAAGTAATACATACACACTCATTTAAACAAGAGAATGTCGTTTTCAGCTCTGGCCCTGAATCCGCCTGCGGTCCGGAGAGGAGGTTGTGCCTCCAAGTAGCAAGCCACCCCCGACCTCGGCGGTTTAAATAACAAAGGTTCGGTGCTGAGCGACTGTGTGCTCTCCAGTGGTCAGGACAGTTCTGATTTAGGCTCACTGCCTCAGCTTAGTTGTTAACAGAGCCTCCTCTAAGCCTCAGAAGTGGTCTGGTTTGAATGAAAAATGACATGGTCACACTCTATTTCTCACCTATGCTACCTGTCCATCACAGGAGGCCGAGGCTGATAGAATGGTCACCACCTGGAACACTGCCAGCCAAAACAGTACAGGAAAAAGAGTTCTAGTGTCTTAAACGAGCAATTCAATGCTCCAGACTAGAAGCATCATCTGGAAGCATTATGTCTCCTACCTAACAAATCCCCACCCCGAGCGTGGCACAACCCCACCTTCTGTATTGCGAGGGGGCCAGCAGGGCCATCCAGTCCGGAAAACCAAGAACTCAAAATTATTCCGTGAACAGTACTAATGATTTCCAAACTCCAACTCTCTCTTATTGTGTATCAGCTTTCCTATTTGTAAATCGACAATTCTTACTCCTTTTTTCTAATAGGATATTGTACGGGTTAGATTAGGTGATGATTCCTTTTCTAAGTCTGTCTTTCTGACAACCTGCATGATTTCACTTGATATTCGTCGGCTGCCTGATTATTATACATAGTGCTAACTCGTGAAAGATTCACAATGAATAAAACATGATCCCTTCCCCCCAAAACTTAAGGTGCTTTTTAGTATTCTTTAGAGTATCTTTTAGTTCAGTGTACCAGTAATTTACAAAATGATTCCTTTAAGAACTGCCAGAGTTAATATCCCCAAGGTATGGTCCATTCACCTGGAAAGACCTACTAACAAAAATTCCCATGCAAATTTAATGTTATTCTTCTAATTTGATTTTAACTGTCTAACACATATTCTTTTGCAATGAAAACTCTGATTTTACCTAAATAAGCATAATATGGAAAGTCCTAATACTGTACACAACACTTTCAGTATCCCTTACATAGAATTTACTTTTCCATTACAGCTCCTAGAACTGCCCCCATCCCGAATTTTTTATCTAATACTGGAGCACTCCAAACTTAACTTTCCCTGATGTGACTAAGCTGAAACTGCGTCACAAGGTACCTATTCCTGTCCCTCCAAATCCAAACAGGAATTGGGGAGGAGGAATTCATATGTTTTTGCCAGAGATGCAAAAACAGAAAATGTGGACCTAGCACCAGAACGGGAACATGCAGTGCACTTCTTGTAGAATATTTTATAAGGTGGTGAATGGGACACTATTAGTGATGTATATCAGCAACATTATGGGTGAAATGAGCTTTTATGGACCAGCCTACAGAGCTCCCCACTATTTATAGGCAGAAATATCTTCTAAATTCCAAGCACTTAAGCTATACATTAACTTTCCAAATACTAGGTCCAAAGTTGGTTTACCTGAATGCTGTAAGTACTAAGTCAGGATAACTGAGTGAAATGTCCTACTAAATAGTGTTTTAAATTCCGTTTCCCTTTATCATCGCTGTGTTATATACTACAGCACCTGGCCATCCATCATTCGACCAACATGCGTTAAGCACCTCCTATGTACAAGAAAATAGTCTAGGTGCTAGTGACATGTTAGTGAGCACGAGAGATGTGTTTGTTTAGCATCAGCTTGGTATCATCTCTGGTCCCTTATGCAGATGCTCTGCATAGCAGAGGAGGACCCTGTTCTTCAGAATGCCCTTCCCAGCATGGCACTAGGTCAGAGTCATCCAATGAGAAGTGCCCACAGGGATCTGGACCTCTCTGTTGACAGCTGCAGACCAACTCATGGACAAAAGCCTAGTTCTTGTGAATCCCTATGATCAGCAATGGCAGTTCCCATGGAGACTGGAACATTAGCTGTGACAACTTCTGGGTGGGCTCCTAGGAGGTAGCCGCACTCAACCACCTACATCCATGACCTTCCAAGGAGGTATAAGCCTCTAGTTCCTTAGAGGAAAGTCTCCCTATTTGGAATTCCTAAGTGGCTTCTGTTGTTCCAACACAAAGCAACTGGCAGATCAAAGCCAGCAGAGTCCCTGCCTCCACATGCAGCCATCGTAGTGGAGAAGACAGACGCTAAGTACCTGTTTACAAAAGTGATGGTGTCAATGCCAGTGGCATGCTGGAGCCAGCGCTGACCTGCTGTCAGAGCTGTTTGCTAAATCTCAGAATTTTCCAAGCTGGAAATTGCCTATATGTAATTTTTAATATTACATATAGTCAATATGAAAAATTAGCCCTGGCTGGTGTGGCTTAGTGGATTGAGTGCTGGCCTGCTAACCAAAGAGTCACCGGTTCAACTCCCAGGCAGGGCACATGCCTGGGTTGTAGGCCAGTTCCCCGGTCGGGGTGTGCAAGAGGCAACTACACACTGATGTTTCTCTCCCCCTCTTTCTCCCTCTATTCCTCTCTCTAAAAATAAATAAATAAAATTTTTAAAAATTAATTTATGTAAACCTTCAATTACTTATACTAAAACAATAGTAATAAATACTTTAAAGTCATTATTTCCTAATTAATTTACTACTTTCTATGCTTTTGAAGTTAAATACATATTTGCATCTTTATGGTGGACATTCTATACAGTGGTTTGCTGTGCTTCTCCGCTCAATTCTCCGTTCAATGGCGTCCCTTTGGTAGCTGTTATCACAGTGCTGGAAGTGGTCACCACTTTAAAATCAGCAAACACTACAAATCGGGGCATCGCCCACCCAATAGAGCTGGTCGTCAAATGTTCACCAAAGTTCTGGTAATTGTAATAATTACCAGAAACATAAGGAAATATTAGCATAGAACAGGGAGCCTCCACCCTAACCAGGGGTTTCAAGGAAACACCCCAAAGGAAGGGATACCTGAGTGGAGCTCCAGTAATCCGTTAGGGGGAGCGGTGGGGAACAGCATTCCAGGGGAAGGAAAAGCATGTGACTCTGTGAAGAGAGGAAGACCTTGGCCCTGGCAAAGGGCTGGAAATCTGACGGGCTAGAATGCAAAGAGAGGGGTAGGGCATTTAGCTCCATTCTGTTCACATGTCCTTCCTGTTCAGTCACGGTGTGGTTTTTGTACATCTCTCTTTTCTGTCACCTTACAGCATTCTTACTTGCACATTTCTCTTTCCTGTCACTCTTCTCTCTCAACAGATGATTCTGTCGGAGACAGAGCCCATGATGTCCTTGTCTCCCCTCGCCAGGTGCCCACCCCGCTCCTCACATAGCTTGAACATACTTCTCAATGAGCGATTGAATGAATCCTTACAACACGAAGCTCAGTAAACAGCAACAGTCAAATCTCCAGAAATGAGGATAACATTCGTAATTCAACTTTTCAATTAAACTAAACAAAAATAATAGATTTCAGGCACAAAGAGATGGTTTCGTGTGCATAAGCACTAACCATGAGTTAGAAGAATCAAACCTGAAGTAATAACTTGAACATATTCAATATTAAAATATATGTGGATTAATATGTGGATATAATTAATATAGAGGTGCTATAACAAAATACCTTAGATGGGGTGGTGGCAGGTGCTAAACAACAGGAATTTATTTCTCACAGGTCTGGAGGCTGGGAAGTCGAAGAACAGGACTGAAGGTCCCTGCAAGGTAGGGTTCCTTCTGAGGCTCTTCTCTCGGCTTGTAGGCAGCTGCCTCTTCACTTATGTTCACATAGCCTCTGCTCTGTGTGCGCACGAAGAGAGAGACTCTGGCATATTTTCCTCTTTTATAAGGACCCCAGGCCTGTCTGTTGAATCCACACCTCATCCTCAGGACCGTATTTAACCTTAATCCCTTTCTTAAAGTTCCTACCTATTTCCAATCCAGCCACAGGGAAGGTTAGGGCTTCAACATGTGAGTGCTGGCAAGGGCGGGGGGGGGGGGGGGGGCGGGGGGGGGATGCACAATTCAGCCCATGGCAATATGGTTTAATATAAAAACAGAAAACAGATGTTTGGTTCCAGAATACAAAGAAATCCTTTCTAAAATTACATCAATAATTACGACAGCCATTACTGGACATGGATATTAGACACTCTCTATTATACAAAACTGCAATATGCAAATTTGAAAGGATGGAATTTAGTTACACCACTTACATTATAGGTACTACATCTTGCCCATTATATATGACTTAACATGAGAATGTTAAAGTGATGCACCCTACACACACAGACACGTACCCATGGACAAGCATGGCTTGTACATGTGCACATGTGTGCACGCACACTTCAGAGACCATCCACGAACCCCATCGCCTCAAAGCTGGCATTCGAGTGGGCTGACCGCAGCCAGCGTCTGCGCCTCTCTGCAAGGCAGCAGCACCTCTGTCGGTACGAAAATATCAGAAGTGAACGTACACCGTGACCACGTGGGCTTTAGAGCCTGGGAACATTTCCGAGTGATTCTGTGACTATTGTACTACTACTTCAATGTTCAGTGCTATTGTAATTTATAATTGTTATCTCTCATAACAATATCCCAAAATGCACTGAATGGTGATGCTGTTAAATGTGCCCTCAAATGAAGACCCATGGAGTGAAATTAGATGTGACAAAAAGCTATGAAAAGGGTCAAGATTCTACAGTTTACTTATTCATGTGGTATTTTCATGTTATTTGATCTACGTACAAAGTATATTTAAAAGTAAAATCGCACCACAATGGTAGTAGATTTATGAAGTCGAGGAACGCATTCCCTGCATTTCAATGTATTACCATAGGAAAATTGGGTTGAATTATGGGAGTTTTGAAAAACGCAAGGTCTTTATGAACCTATTTCTCACAGAAACTGTGACTGCCTCACACATGCAACCGAGAAACATGGACGTCTTATTACACCACAGACGGGGTAGGGGGGTCCGTCTCTGTGATCATCTATTTACACAATCTATAACAGAAAAATTGTGTCCATCTCCTGGAAGTAGCACCAGCATAGAAGGGACAGAATCATTAACACAGGGAATATGAGGCCCAAGGAAGGCTGTCTAGCTCCAGCTGAGCTCTCCTCCTAAAGTCATTTGATATGGGAGACACACCTCCATCCGGAATCATTAATGTGCAGTTTTGCTGGGAAGCAAGAGGGTAAGAGAGATGATCTGATGTCCTTTGCAGTCTGATAAATGTAGGTAATTGTTGGCAGTTCAGAACTCAGCTATGTTAGATGTTTATCTTTTCCTGGAGCCTCGCTCCTCTGCTCTAACCAGCTACCCCAGGCACTCAGAGAATTATCTGGCAAGCCTTGTTGGGCTCTGGCTCCCTGCTCACAATCCCTTCCTCCCAGCAAGATTTATCAGCACGCAGCCAAGAGCAACCAGACTGTGTCCTGGGGTCAAGGGTGGGAGCCCAGCTGTACCTGGTTATCTATCTCAAAGCCTGATTTTTTTCTCTACTCATACCTCATCCCATTCCTTTGGGCTCTTTCACAGCCTACATACCAAGAATCCATCTCACAACCATTTCTTCCTATCAGGAAGGTTTTCATGTGTTAATTGCAAAAGTAACCCATTCCCCCAGCAGGGACAGTGTGCCCTGCTCTGCACACACTCACACACAGTTTGATATTTCAGTCTCACACAATTTCTCACCCTCACAGGAACCACCTTGCAAATGTTGTAACACAAAAAATCAGTCTCCTACTCTCAATTTTATACAACGGTTTATATCAGCTCGAAGAAAATTAAAAGGTGATACCTAATAGTTGAGTTCATTACAATACTGAAGGCAACCACGTGGTATTATTGCCCATGCGGGGCAGGGACTTGACAGACCCTGGTAGATTTTTAATAACATAAAAGGTATTCACGTAGTCAGAAGAACGGATGTTCTCCTTCCCCACTGAGAAGCAGCAGAGAGGAAAATACTTAAGTCAAACCAGAGGACGTTTACTTAGATTTAAAGATTTGGAAATTGTTATATAGGATTAGGTGAAGAAATCTAAAATAGTCTCTTCTGTTGATGGGTAAGAAGAGAGAATCCTCTCTCTCAGGAATGCTTAGAAAAGGTAAGTCCGGAGAGCCAGCGTGGCAATTCCTGGGCACATAGTTATTTTGTTCACTTCTGATTTATCAGACTCTGCCATGTATGTAGCATCTAGGCATTTACTGAGCGCTCATTCAGTATTTGTTGAATGAATGAATGAATACCTAATCAAAATCTAAAGTCAAATGTATTATTTATAGGGCATTCCTTTTAACCAATTATTATAACTATAGAAAGTGAGAGAGAGAGAGAGAGAGAGAGAAGAAAGAGGGAGAGATCTTAGCAATCTCACATGATATGCCCACAGTTAAATGGGGAGATAGTACCGGACTTGGTTCTCCCAGTCCTACATGCTCTCAGTTAAACAACCATGGAACTCTGCCTAAAGAAGAAGCATTAACAACTTATATTTTCCCCAGAACATCAGATGAATCAGCATACGAGCCCCGATGAGACCCAATAATTGGCAGTAGATTCAGACCAACCAAACTAAACACCTTGTGTCCGCTGCTAGCCAATAATTACAATGGTGGCCTTACATATGTGGTTATGATTTAAACACCTAGACTACTCTGTGAGGTCGAAGTTCTTATCTCCATCCTAAAGCTTCAGAGAAGTTAAGCAAACTGCCTAACATTCCTCTGTCAGTAGACACTTGAAGCTAGATATTTGGATTCTACTTCAGTTCTCCTTCTACTGTATCTTGAGAAACCATGGAATTCATTGAACAATTAAATGAGGCAAACATCCATCTCATCATCCAAATGAGGACACTTTTTGAGAATGAAAAACTGTGACAACAAGCATAAATTGGCTCTGTTCTGGGAAAAATTGGAGGAAGGGCCCCCCTGGTCCAGTCCCTTGTCCACTCGGCTCCACCTACCAGGTCACTGTAACCCTAAATGATGCCACCATAAAGCTGTACCGCTTCTTGGATCAGCCTTTGTGTAGTTCCACCACAAAATTCCTAAGGAGGAATTTTCACTTTGGCTTACTATAAAAAAAAAAAAAGCTGGAGTGTTTCAAGAGATTCTAAGTGAATCAGAGTCAATACTACTGCAGAATGTTAATTAAATTGGGATTAGTTACAGAAAGTCCATTTCTATTCAAAATTTTCAAAGAACTATTCAAAGTTCTTTTCAAAATTTCAAAAGAACTGAATCTTTTTCCTGTTTAGGGTGCTATCCATGGTGCTTTGCAAGGAAACTAAGAGAGGGGTGGAGGTAGGCTAGATATTGAGACCCCAATTTCCTACACAGGACCACAATGTCATTCTACATTTATGTAATGGCTTTAAGTTGGGAATGTGAAAAGAAAGGGTTATTAGCTGGGTAACTTCTCAGTAAATGGTAGAAAATGTCAATTCTTACTTATTATTGCTTAATTAGAACTTTTTACAAGATATTTTCAAATTTCAGCATTTTCAAATGTCAACTTGTAACAATTGCAAATAATATTTTTTTAAAGCTATGAAATTAAGCCTTATACCTTTGCCTTTCAGAAATAACCCGTGGCGACACTGAGTTGCTTTAAAGAACTTCAAACCCTCTCATCTCGCTGGAGCTCACTTGCCTGTACTATCCAATCAAGCTGAAAGGGGGCTTGAATTGGAGGGACACAGATTTGAGCTCAAACGTCTACTTTCTATTTTCAGCCACCCACCATCAGGCTCCACTTTATACACAGGCATCTTTAAGGAGAGACGGGATTGGTCATTATCGTTCTGCACCGCAAACAAAAGTCATCTAATTGGCGGCGATCCATGCACTATGGTAACTGCCCCTCCAGTGTGGACCAGCCAGGACCAGTCAAGACACTTGCATAGAAAGCGGAGGGTTTTCTGCAGCTAGGGAGAAGTTAGCAGCCTCGTACAGCCTTCACAGCACCTTTCAGAGGAAGTCTGTTACAAATGGGTGTGTGAACAAGGAGCACCTTTCTTTCCATACTCTTTATTACGGACACCTCACGTACTACCTCACTTCCACACCTCTTCCCATATCCACACAGTTCATCCGGGAACTACGGTGATATCTGAATGTGAAGGATAGATTCTTTACTAGGAGAAACTGCATTATCTGCGATTAAAACAAATAAAAATTACCATAGGCATACATTTGTGTTCCAGATATGATGCCCAGCTAACTATACCCCATCTGACCATCCAGAAAAAGCCACTAACAACCCGGCACTCTCATACAGCCCGGGGGTGGGGCATGGAAGAGCGTCTCTCACACAGGCTGGCTCCTGTCCCCAAGATTGGGGTCAGGAGTGGCTCTCACTCCTCAGAAGCCCTGGCTCCATCCTAAGCCCAGACATGTGGCTGCCCCCTCAGTGGATTCTTGATGTCAAAGAAGCTGTCCCTGCCCCCGCAACCCAGGAAGTATGTTAATCAGGACAACACTGTAAATCAGAATGAAACATCCAGACCTGGACCTGGGTCAGTGGCTGCTCAGTTCTTGCCCAAATCTGGGTTTTGTAAGCCAACTGTCTGTCTAGGCAATAACTGTCTGAATCTTGGCTCCTGCCATCTATGATCTACACCAATTCTTTTGTGTTTCATTAAATACTTAGAAACTGTACATCACAGGCATTAAAAATCCTCATTTTCTGAAAGTTTGTTTACAGTTTTTAAATAATTTTCCACCTCAAATATAGTCATGGTCTTATATCTTAAGGAGAAAGGGCTGCAAAGGTTTACTCAAGCACATCAACGTCTTCCATCAGGATCTAGCATTTTCTGATTACAATAACTCTTACAGGACCAATTTATTTTCCATTGATTATACTAACATGGGTGTTTATATCCATTTGCCACCCTCTGGGAAAGTCAAGTCAACTATAGGGTGCAGCCCATGAAACCCTTCCAGGTGACTGGTCCTCAATCTGGGGTCCTTGGACTCTCAAAGGGCCTAGGGACAGAACCCAGCGAGTTCCCTAATTGGAATAGAAAAAAATTCATCCTTATTTCCTCTGCCTCCAGGAGAAATTTACTATTTCCTTCAACCTTGAATGCTGGCAACACAGCATCACAGGATTAGTCAATTCTGTTACCAGGTTGCCCACAGAATTAACAGGTATTTTCATATCACATTAGGTTATAACAGCTGTCTTGCTGCAACAATTGTATTCATTTTTACTTTAACATCATGGTACTTGAAACATCTACCCCCCATACCACATTTTTGTTCAATTTTGAAAACAGTATTTTAACATAAATGATTTCTTTCAGCATCCTATGTATTATATTTTATGCACTTAAAAACATTATTCTGAGAAGTCATCCACAGGTTTCTACAGACCAACTAAGAGGTCCAAGGTGCAGAACAGGTTAAAAATCGCTGTTAGGCACTCATATTTAATAACACTAATAACTGCAGGGACAGCACAAAAAAATAACAAGCCTGCTCTACTCAAGTGCTTTAATAAACAATATTTTATATCCTGTGCCCTATTTCAAATTAACTGTGGATTTCAATTCTCATTAGTTCTAGTTCCTGAAGCGGTTGAGAAGAAGGCAGCCTCCCATTCCCCGGTAGATGCAAGGGTACAACTGGAAAGTGGTGAGCCAGGATTAGTCACCACTTTGGCGAACCCAGGATGGGTGGACGGGTGTACCACCGACCGCGCTGCTTACCAAGACAGTTCACAGAGAATCTTTCTCTTGTTAGTTTGTGATGCCTGATTGTTCATTTCATTAAGTAGGGTTAAGAACCAAATCACTTATTGTACAAAGGAACAATTACATTCTAGGTTTGATCGTACGTTCCTTGACTTTTCCCCAAGAAAGCACAGGCTGCCCTCTGACACCGAAGACAGAGGGCAGAAATATCCTGGTTTTGGACTTACCCAGACATGTAAGCACCTCTGTCTGACTGGTTGGTTAGCCAAACGTCCAGACCAGAACAAAAGACAGATGGACAGATGTGAAAACTCTGTCCTAGCAGGGTTTTTTAAACAGAATATGTTGGCTTTCTATTGATCTTATTCTTTTAAATATTTTTCCACCTACTTGTTTTTTGTCCCACCTACATTTCAGGAGAGCCAAATAGTTCGATGGCCCTTCTCAGTGTCCTGAGGATGCAGGTATCTAGTGGTGACATTGTTGACATTGTACACTTAAAGCATTTCTGAAAGACAGTTGTGATTCATCATTCTGATGACCTTCATTCTACTCAGTCAGATAAACCCCACCAGGGATAACTCTTCTCACGGTCATGGTCATGCACGTTTACGTTCGAAAGTGATTCTAGGGCTCCCGTCTACCCTTCTCAGCACAGGTGATCCTCCTCGGCTCCAGTGACCTGTGTACTTACTGTGAATCCCTAACACATTCACCAGACCAGCCAGAAGTGAAATGGTCTAGGATCACAAAGTACCTTTGTTTTTATATTTCAATGTCAAAAACAACACACAGCAGGGACCATCTTCCCTACAGATCCACAGCCTGTATATATTTCTATCTTCACACCTTCACACCACCCTCTAAGCTTTGAAGAGTAACATTTTTAAAGACCCTCAAGTTCAACTGTTTCAATCTCCGGACTTTGTAGATAACAAAGTTAGACCTAAACAGACTGAGTGATTCATGCAAAATTATTCAGCCGCCTGAGCTGAGGAAAACACATTTCCTGTGTTGTTTTTCATTTCACGATGGCATCCTCTCACCCTGAGCTCACAACCACTGTGTTTTCTTGTATCCATGAACACTTAATACTGAAGAAAGAAAACTATTATCAGGGATATTTGCTAACATTTTAAAAACAGCTGCGTACAATCTATTTTCTACTCACAGCTCCACATCCCCTTTTGCAATTGGCACTTTCCTACGTCTTATTCTGGCTCAACAATTTGAAGCCTAACATTACTTACAAATATATACCTTAAAAAGTCCTACTTTAAAATGTTTGTAATTAGCTTTCCAACAACTAAACAAAGAATCCCTGTTAATAGTTCATTAAAACTTATCTGTATTTACTAATGAATTTTTATGAAACTAAATATAAATTTTTCAGGCTAAGACTCAAAGACATTTAAAAGTAATGGATTTGTTAAATTGAATAATCTTTTTAAAAAGCACCCAAACATATGAATTCCTGTTCCTATAAATAAATCCCATTTGTTTTTTTAGTATAAAGCCTAGGGAGTCACCCATTGTAAAGTGGTTTAAAATAAAAGGTAAATAGACTAAACTATGAGAGAATTCACCCCCAATGGGGAAAAAATATTTTAAAAGCCATTCAAGGTAGGATCCTAGCAAAACAGCAACCAAATGATTTCAGCAAGGACATCAGAGAATATTCCCATATGATAGTAGGGATTGAGGGCTTTCCTTTGTTTTCAGTGGCAGTAACAACAGATACAGTAAATGAAAGGCTCAGATTCTTGATTCATTTTGTTTATCTACAGAACTCAGATGGAAACAACAGTCACCACCCAAGCGAGGACACCACCAAGAAAACAGTGTCGTACAGAGAACACTGTCCCCATCCCAATCATGGTCTAATACAGTCATCAGTTTAAACTTCAGATTGTAATACAAATTTTTGGGAACTGAGAAAAATGTTCTCTCTCTTTGCCTATGGCAACCCTCTGACAGGGAAACAAATTGATGGTTACTTTTTCCCCCAATTAAACAACTGCAGGTAGAAAAGGGAGAAGATAGATGGAAAACCCAAAATTAAATGATAACCTTAAATGTTTGTAAAGACACGAGCTAGAAAAACAATTAAGAGGTTGATAATGCTAGAGTAGTGGCTGGCAATGTTAAAACACTATCTTTATAGTTAGAAAATGATAAGGAAATACAAAATATCTTCCATGACTCTGAAAATATAGAAGAATCACTACCTGTACAAGGCAAACCACAACTAGATTTCACATCCAATCTGTCCCTACGTCTTATCATTCTCACAGCCTCAGATCTTCTGAATCTACCCCATTGCTCTTCCCAGAGCCTCTATGCATCCCCATGTCCTCCTCATTCTCACTTGGAAAACCGCAGTAGTCTCGTGGCAGCCTCCATGTGGCAGCCCGAGGGCCCTCTCTAAATCTGGTCCTGTCCGCGGATGGGTAGAATTCGCTGCAGGTTCTCCATCACCTTTAGGATAAAGTTCAGGTGCCTGCCTTGATTTGCCCCCCTGCCTAGCTTTTCACCCCAGATTCTACCAGGCCTTCACTTTCTCCAGACCCTGGAACACATGTACATGTTCACTCTGCTTTCCAGATAAGCAAAGAACTTGCAGTTCACAACTCAAGAGCTCCTCCCTCTGAGTTCTTGTAAGTGCAACTCTCTGTACACAGAGTACCCTCCCCGTTACTATATCTACTTGGTAGACAAAGCTCAAAAAGCTCTTTTGGGAGGCAGTCTCAGACTTCCCCAGTTAGAGGAGGCACTTCCTAATCTGTGTGCTCCTAGCACCTTATCCATACTCTACTACGTACCCATTATAATGTACATTCTCTCCATCAGTTCTGTAAGTCCATATGGGGAGGGGACCATGCCATATTCACCTCTATTTCTCAAAATAGTAACTGACAGAAGAATGGATATTGAATTAATGTATGATGAATGAATGAATTCAGTTGAACCATTATTCATTCAATATTGAATAAATACCTAGTATCTGCTATATGTCAGACACTGTGTTGGGTGCCAAGGATATACTACTAAAAAGGCATGGTCTCTACGATCAAGAAATACTCACGTGAATGTCGGCAAGAGGCAATTGCCTATACCAGGTGCCACTGAGCACAGCCGCTTTGGCATATATGACTTCATTTAATGCTTCCTCTGACTGTATGATGGGCTGTCCATCCAATTTCACAGACGGGCTCTGAGAGCTTACCAAATTATTGAGGTGCATAAACTTGTCCCAGAGGCAGAATTTGAATACAATTGCACATAATTCCAAAGCCTATAACCCTTCTGTAGCTTTGTATTTTTCTAATGTTTCAACTTGGTGTTCCTGTTGTTCATTTTTTTCACATCCCACCTGAGCACTGCAAACTAGACAATAAGACAGCCTCGCGCCGGCCTCGCCGCAGCAGAGACTCTCGGACCGTCCCAGCTGGGTTTCAGGAGCTGCTGGCCGTTGTCAGATGCGGTGCTGTCAGTTCTACGAATGATTTCATTTTCCTGTTTCGTTCTGAGAACTCAACAACAGACGTACTAAAGCCGCTATGGCCTCATCCAGACTTCAGGAAAGACCTCTCATTCCAAAACCTGTAAGTTCTGAGGCTGAACCACTGTGTTTAGCTGACACAGTGAATTGTCAAAATCAAATGAACCTTAATATTGTATGACAATGATTGCAATATCGGTGATAGTGATGACAATACTAACAATGGCGACAGTGATTGTGGCAGCATCTCTGCAAAATTGAATGGCACTCAAAAAATAAAAGAAAGGGAAAAGTGCTCTGGCCTCTTGAGCGCATTATCCCAAAAAAATACTGGCTCTTTTAACACAGATTTCCATCTTTAAGTCTCCTGAGGAATGTATTTCCTACTGTTCTTCTCTCCAAAGCCCCCGTGCTGTCTACAGTCCTGTTTTTTTTGTTCTTCCCTGTATTCCCATGTTCATGCCTGTGAGCATGTTAAGCTTAGTCATCACTGGCAGCTGATTATGCGTAGAAACTTTATGTATGTTTTTTACTTAACAAGCATTTATATAGTTCCTGCTAAGTATCATACAGTGTCATAGGTACTTTACAAGTATTAATTCATTTAATCCCCACAACCTTGCTATGAGGTAAGGTACTATTATTACCCTCATATTATTAATGAAGAAATTGAGGAGAAAAAGATGTAAGTAAATTGCCAAGGTCATAGCAAGGACTCAAACCCAGGCCATCTGGCAGCGAAAGGCCTTGCTCTAACCTCCAGGCCAGGCTGTTTCTCTGACAAACTTGATAATCCATACAGAAACCCTGAAAGGAGTATCGGCATGGGGCATTGGATAATCTTGGACTTTGAACCGTAGAACTTTATATTCCAGGGGCAAATGCAAGACGAATTAAATGCCTCCTATGAAAAGACAGCAGGTAGACAGTCAAAGCTTTTCTGGGGCCAGGAATGACTAAGAGAGGGAATCCTCTGATCTCCTGATAAAGCCATTTATCTCAAGGTACTGGTACCGTAGTTCGATTGAGGGCAGGCAAGGGGTGCTAAACACCTGCCTCCAGAGGCTCTCTAATGCTTCTGAGAAAGGCCGTCCTCAAGAGTAAGTCCACCGATTCAGAATGCGGTTATGACATTAAGTCAGCTTTGAGAAACACGAAGCCCTTTTGAGAAATGCTTCACCTTAAATTAAACCAGATCCCAAATGAAGAACATCAGCCATGAATAGGGTGACCATCTACGCCCGTCTGCCTGGGACAATTCCTGATTTCACCGTCTGGTCCAGGAGTAAATACTCATAGCGTGCTCTTTGCTCTCAGAAGCCTAGTGGTTTGGGTGATAAAGTATGTAGCAACCCTTACCATGGATAAACAAGGGTTGGTTGTAACTCTTAACACATCCAGGAAAGAATTATCTCTACAAATGAGCATGTACGGCTTATCTAAAAATCTCTCAATTTACCACCTCTGTTTCACGACGCTTCCTCTAAAATTCAATTCAATTACTAAATCACCTTAAACATCCTAAGCAGGGAAAAACTAACAAAGAAAAAATACTTTCTTAACTATGTAGCAACCAGTTCAAAGCACTATCAAGGCATGAAAAACGTGATCCCTGCCATCCAGGTGTGCACCCTCCACTGATTCAGAAAAACCACAGGCAGCCAGGCCCTGTGCTAAGCCCTGTAAACAACAGACTTAATCCTCACGACAACACTGTGAGATCAGAATCAGTGCCTTCTTTTTAGAAACAGAAAAACAGGCTCGGAGGTCACCATGGAGAGGGCAAATTTATAATTTGGACACTGTTGAAGGAGCCTGGAATTTTTAACTCCCATCCCTACTGCATGTTTGAGATGACAGAATGTTTTAATATACCCATGACAAGAGTCTTCAAGATTCATGCGGCCTTGACTTTCATTTCTTACCCAGTGAAATGTCAGTCCCTCTCTTGCACCAATTCTGCGTGTGTCTGTCTCCAATGCACCATCAGGCACAGGTATGGCCCGATGGCCCTGGCACTGTCTGTACAGCAGCCTGTGTATAAGTACTTGAATGTTCAGCTGTTTTTCCTCTCTGTTTTTATGTGACAGAGGAAAAATGAAAATGTTGATACTGGTACTAACACAATTTAGGAAATGCATGTTAGCACGAAGCATGCCACAAACAAAACATTAAAAGCTCATGGAATATAAGCTGGTCCATTGTGAGTTTATTTGTGAAGGAAATAGCAATTAGACAATGATATACATAAAATGAAGCCCTGGTTGGTGTGGCTCACTGGATGGAGCACCAGCCTGCAAACCAAAAGGTCACTGGTTCGATTCCCAGTCAGGGCACATGCCTGGGCTGCAAGTCAAATCCCCAGTTGGGGGTATGTGAGAGGCAACCAATTGATGTATCTCTCACACATCAATGTCTCTTCCTCTCTTTCTCCCCCTCTTCTTCTCTCTCTAAAAGTAAATAAATACATAAAAATATGAGCGAATGATAAAAATAAAATGATAGAACTAAGGTCAAACACTGTCTACAATTTGAGGTGCAGGGGTAGAGAAAATGGAGAGATTTGTAGATTTGTGCATTAAGAATCAACATCAGAAAAGTGATTCAGATGCGAAGAGAAACTCAGAAATCACTAAAGCTGTTGAATTGAATGAAGTTTTCTACAAATTTCTTATCAAGAGAAGACAAAGACTAGGTTCAACTATCTCAGAGAAAATTTCATATGTAAGTCCCCATTGAAGTCAGCATCAAAACTGCCTGCTGAATTTCCTGAAAAGTTACAACCACAAAGCCCACCACACTGTCAAAACACATTTCATCTATCTCCTGAAGTCATGCCAAGTCAGCTGAGACACCAAAAACCTTAGGCAGAAAATTATTTTAAAATAAATTCACATTGTATGTGTTTACTGCTTAATATTGTTTTTAGTGTATTAGACAAACATACCTACACTGTCAAATTTAGAAAGAAAAACCTAGGGTCCATAGTCCACACTGGATGTCATCATTAGGGATTTTGTAACATTTTCGCTCCTGTGGGGTGGTCTCTCCTCGACTCCTTACTATTAACCTACCAGTGTGAGTTATTTGTAAAGAACTTCCACCCTGGTTTTCAGAAAGATATTCTATAATAAAATAGGATAACATGAAAACTGTTGGCTCTCATAGTACATCTATGGCCAAGGAGGTCCCATAGCCCTAATTTCGACCATGGTTTCCCTTGGATAGAAATTGGCTTATCTCTGAGTCTTCGGTGCCTCCTCTTGCTCCAGCTAGGCACAAGATATTAAACGCTTGTTGAGCAAAATAAGCCAGGTGGTAAAAGACAAATACCATATGATCTCACCCTTAACAGGAACCTAATCAACAAAACAAAACAAACAAGCAAAATATAACCAAAGACACTGAAATTGAGAACAGGCTGACAGTGACCAGAGGGGAGAAGGAGGGAATTTCAGGGGAATAGGGTAAAGGGTTTGCAGGAACAATTATAAAGGACACATGGACAATTAACTGCGGGGGGGGGGGGGGGGGGGTGTGGAAAAGGAGGGAGGTGGGGAGGGCTGGAGTGTTGGGCTGGGGTGGGGGAAAACTGTACCTGAACAACAACAATCAATCAATAAAGAAACAAACAAATAAATACTTGTTGAATAAATTTTAAGGAATCTTAAAAACTTAAGAATATTTCCAAAAGTGAGAAAAATAGACTGTCTTTTCTAACTGGACTTCCACCGTTGACTTTGACTCGCTGTTTTCGCAACTGATGTTTAAACAGCTGAAACCCACTTAAAATTCTCACTGAATGTTGGCATTCTGTTCACTACTATGTAGGAAGCTGCAAGGTCAGGAAGCAAGGTAGTCAGCTTTTTTCCTTCAGGTGTTCAGCACATACAACCTTCTTTTTTCTGGAACAACTTGAAGTTCCTTCTTTTAAAGCACATTTTTTTCCCTTTGAGGCAGAAAGTCTTCTCTCTGTGGTTCCTCCAAGCTAGACAGTTTCTGAGCTTCTCTCTGGAGTCTGCAGATCCCTTTACGATTCTCCACATCTTCAGACCTTAGAAACTTGAAATGACATCACTTTCTTTGGCTGATTCCAACCGAGCGCTTCTGGCAGGAACTGTGAAGATTAACTAAAATTGACTTTATAAAGGGCCAGGCATTTTGGAAATAAGATCAGTAGGCACAAATCAAGAGGGCTGTCCTCTGTGTATTTGTTAAAAGGAAAAAGTATACTACAGAGCAATATGCCCTGTTGTGGAAAAATTATATTTAAAATCTGTATACATCCAGAAAAATGGAAGGATGCATTCCGAATAATGCAACTAAGGGCAAAAATTGCCCTTTTCATTTTCTATACTTAGGCAATCTTTGAAATTTTAACATTAAGCATACATTTCCTTTGTAATTAAAACAATAAAGAAGAAATGGTTAGGCCCTTTCCGTTTGCAATGCCGTTTTTACGCAAAGCACTGCCTTAGACACCAGAGATGTAAAGATAAATTAAATGTGGCCCCACCGTGACAGAGCTCCTGATCTCTGAGAAATGAGCACATTCACAATCAATAATAATATCATCATTTTGATCTAGAACCAATGAGTCTGTAAATATTAGCTATTTAATACCTAGAAAGAAAATAATTTATTCGCTGGTACCCCTGAATCCTGCAAAGGCATTTGGTGCGAAAAGAAAGATGAAGAGTTAGCTGGGTTTTGGTGGAAAGCATGCATGCTTTCTAGACAAGAGCTGGCTTCAAATCCTCACCTACATCTTTTTCTACCATCAGGCATCAAGTACAGAGCCTGATCTCTACAGCAGTCATTCTTAAACTCTGACATGCCTAAGTATCTCAGAAAGATGATTATAAAAATACAGATTGCTGGAGAATAGCTCTGGAGCATCTAATTCCTTGAGTTTGGGAGAGGACCCAGGAAATCATTTCAACAAATACCATGGGCGATTCTCTGAGCAACACGGGCAGGGAGCCTGAGTTTCGCCATCTGAAATATACATGTGGCCTTTCTTCTTTAGGTTCTGGTGCACATGAACCAAACCAAATAAAGATGGTCCTATTTTTCTAGAAGTTCTAGAAATCAGTAGAGATAAATTCAGATACCGATGAAATCAGCTGGAAGCCAGTCCTCTCTCAGGGGGAGCTCTTGTTGCTGTCCAATGACTACTCAGAGTTTCCAAGGCATGAACAAATCGGAGAGAGTATTAGTTTCCTAGAGCTGCTGTAACAAACCATAAACTTGGATGGCTTAAAACAACAGAAATTTATTCTCCCACATTTCTGGAGGCTAGAAGTTCGAAATCAAGGTGTTTGCTGGGCCCCACTTCTCTGAATGCTCTAGAGCAGCAGTCCCCAACTTTTTTGGCACCAGGGACCAGTTTCGTGGTAGACAATTTTTCCATGGACTCAGGGTGGGAGGGGCAGTGGATGGTTTCGGGATGATTCAAGCACATCACATTCAAGCTCACTCCTGCTGTGTGGCCCAGTTCCTAATAGGCCCGGACCAGTACTGGTCTGTGGCCTGGAGGTTGGGGAACCCTACATCTTTACATGACCTTCTCCTCTGGGTCATTTCTTCTGTGTCTTATAAGGACCCATGTCACTGGATTTAGGGCCCACTTGGGTAATGCAGGGTGATCTCATCTAAGACCCTTAATTTAATTATATCTTCAAAGAATGTTTTTCCAAATAAGGTCACATTTACAAGTTCCAGGTGTCAGAACACAGAAGTATCTTTTGGGAGGCCTTCATTCAACCCCCTGCAGGGGGTTGGCAGTTTTTCTCACTCTCTGGTTCTATACCCCAATGTCCGCTGCAGCTTTTCAGTTTCCAGATCACCTTTCATCCTGCACAAACTGGAGGACCCCAGACATGGCACACAGCCTCTGTCTCCACATTGTAAAACTATATATTCTGATAGTAGAATATTCATAGCATAAAATTTATTATCTTAACCATGTAAGTGTACATTTCAAAGCCATGAGGTATATTTACATTGTTCTGCAATCATCACCACTATCAATCTCCAGAACTTTCCCATCATCCCAAACTGAACCCCTGACACATCTGCACCCATAAACAATAACTCCACATTCACCCTCCCCCTGCTTCCTGGTGACCTCCACCATATTCTGTCTCTGTGAATTTGACTACTTTAGGTACTTTTATGAGTGGAACCATACAATATCTGTCCTTTTGTGTCTGGCTTCTTTCACTTGGCATGATGTCATCAAGAATCATCATGTTACAGCATATGCAAGAATTTCATTTATTTTTATGGTTGAATAATATTCCATGGTATAGATATACCACATTTGTTTATACATTTATGTGTTGATGGACAATTGGGCTGTTTCCACCTTTTGGCTACTGTGAATAATGCTGTTCTAATCTAACTGCCTGTAAATTAGAAAAACTCACCCATAGAAGGCTGTTGTGTATGTAGCAGATGGTACTAGAGAGTTGAAAACATTTATATTGCAAAGAATATAAACAACTTAAATTTAACTATCAAACTAAGCTCTTCCAATTCTGTTTCTACCTCTCTGTAAGTTTTCCACCCACTTTCTCCCTTCTTCTCTTTCCTGTCTCCTCCTACTCCTTTTCCCACCTTCACTTCAAACCTCAAATCTCTGTTCATCATGTGTTCAGGGTGATTCAGCTGTTTTTCACCTTGTCTTCCATCAGGCTTTTTTCTCAGGGTCTCAGTTTGCAACATCAATTAGCTTACGGGGCATCTTCCTCAGCAAAGTCCATTGCCTCCCAAGAGGGACTTACGGGTCCCACTGCTAAGAGAGCATCTTTCTTCTCTGCTATATTACATTTGAATTGGCATTGGCCATTAGAAAAGCAGCTACTTGAAAATGGGAGGCAGAAGAATGAAAAAGAGAACGGGGTTTGAGATGAAGAGTTGAGCAGAGAAATGAGAACAGAGTTGTCTCCAAGGGAGAGAGGAAACAGAAGACCCAAGAACAATGACCCTTTAGAACACAGGAGGAAGAAATGCAGTCAGCATTTGAGAAAATTGTCAAGAGATCCACAAAAGGTTATAAGCATAATGATTGATAAAATAGGTAGCAACATCAATTATACTAGATGGCAATTGTGAAGATTAGTCATATAAAAGATTTCAAGATAATTTTGCTAGTATAGGCTACTACAGAATTTACATGTGTGTGTGCTCAGAGCAGAAATATAGGCATGCCTCATCTAAATTCAACTCCTTTATGAAAACATGTTGCATAGCAGTTTTCAGGTGATGGGAAACTCTTATCCTATTATTTTAATTGGGAAAACTTATATGTTCCCAACCCATCCAAATACCCCTCCATTTTCTCCAAATATCAATAAAATACTCATAAGCATGTCATAGCCATCCAAATTCACCCAGGATTTCTGAACAATACAAATTAAATCATTTGAAAAACCAATTACCTAATTATTTAAGACACAAAAAAGCATTTGGAGGGTATGTTTATATGTAGTACACAAGGAACCCTTTCTTACAATATCAAATAAAATTATATTTTCCTTTTACATAAGCAAGGAATGTATACTGTAATGTAACTGAACAACAACATAACGTGTTAGAGATAGTAAAGACACTATCTGAATTAGACCCTGGTTGGAAGTACTCCCAGCTCCTGGTAGAAGGAAACTGAGACTCAGGAAAGGCCAAGGGCTCAGGAACAAAGGGAAGGAAGAGGATGAGGGACGATGCAAAACTTTAAACAACCCGAGCAAAGGACGTAAGACTGCAGCCCACTCACTCTACATCCTCCTGCCTGATCTCAACAACAACAAAAGGTTTTTATTGCACATACGTGCATATTGATTTCAGTGAGATGCCAATTCAGAGAGTGAGTTTAGGGTCAGTGTCCACAAATCCGTACAGCAAATGTTTAGGTAATGAACACTGACATACACCTGTCTACTTTAAAAGGAAAAGAAACTATAGAGAACTAGGTGATGATCTTACATACTCTCACATTATATTAATTCTGAATTAAATCCAAATTTTCAGTTCTCTCTCTGAGGGCTTAATTTTATAGAGTTACCATAGAGTGAGAATCTAGCTGGAAGGTAAATTGGAATCACAACTAACTCTATTATTATAACCTGAAGAGATTACATAAAATTAAACGTTCCCTCAGTCTCGCTGGGCTTGCTGAAATGCAAAGCTGCAATATGCAGTATGGACTTTAGATTCCCAGATTCCACAAAAGGAGCCACATCAAAAATAGCCTCTGTTACAACTGAATGGATGAAGACAATCGTGGATTATTATTCGGCCATAAAGAAGAAGGAAACCCTGCCAAATCCCGCCATTGTCAACAACATGAATGGCCCCTGAGAGCATTATACTAAGTAAAGTAAGCCTGACAGAGAAAGATAAGTACTGCATGACTTCACTACACACAAAAAAGCTCAATTCATAGAAACAGAGAGTGGACTGGCGATTACCAGGGTCAGGGACATGGGAGAAATGAGGAGACATTGATCAGAGTACACAAACTTTCAGTTCTACGAGGAGTAAGTGTGAGGGATGTAATGTATGGCATGGTGACTAGGGTTAACAAGACTGTATTATATGCTTGACAGTTTCTGAGAGTAAATCTTAAATGTTCTCACCATACACACACTCACACACACACATAATTATAGGAGGTGATGGATGTGTTAACTAACCCTGTTGTTGGTAATCATTGTATAGTACATCCATGAATCAAATCATCACACTGTACACCTTATACTTACACAGTGGTGTAGGTCAATTACATCTCTGTAAAGCTGGGCATAAAAAAGGCTCGGCTGTGCCATCATGTTATTTGATTTTGGCTCGAAGTAGTTCACTATGAAATAGGGAGGGAGGAAGAGAAGCAGGGAGGGGCTGCTCTGACACAAGTGTATCCCCTCCCCAAAATTCTGTTGAATAGATGCATTGCCACCAGAAGAAGAACCAGGGGACTGGAGAGAGATTCTGAGTGCAGTACAGGACAGAAAAGGTCTTCTGGAAAAATATTCTTAAAAGCTCAGATTTGAAATATTACCATAGGAAAAGAAGATGTCTGATTGGCTCCCAAAATGTATCTCTCCCAGCCAGGGACTAATGAAATAACAAAACAATACCTCTCAAAATCTGTCTAAATCTCTACCCATCTCCACACACACACGTACACAAAGCATGTGAATACATGCATAGTTGGCTCTAGCCTTTCCTTTTTCTTAATGCTACACAGTCCTCCAGGTTTGTTTTTAGCAGACACTAAGCAAAATCAATTACCATTCCCAAGAAATAGTCCCACTGAAAAATTAGTTTTGAGGCCCGTCACATCGTTCACACTATCTGGCCCATGAAGTTATAAATCCTCTCCCAACAGAAATCCATTCCATCGCGAGGAGAAGCTAAAGTTCTATGCAGTCCAATCTTCTCTGGGGATCTGAAGACAATTTCACACTTCTGTTTTTAAACATCTTGAAAAATCTTTACATTTGCTTGAAAGGGCAGATTGATGTTACACACACACACACACACTCTAAGGAAATAAACACAGTAAATTCAGAGAAGCTACCGGGGCAGCTTCTCTGGTAAATATATCAATCAAGTCTATATTTGTAAACCTTTTTTGAAATATCTGCCTTAAAATCATGCCATCTAAAAACCAGGGTAAAGAAATCGACTCCAATAAGCTGACTTGTCCCTGATTCCACAGGACTGCCTGCAGGCCAGAGGAAAAAGGTAGCTGCCTGACCATTTTTTAAAAAAATAATCACTGCAAATGTCCTTGATAATGTATTTCAGTGTTCTGGCCAATTAACATCAAAAAGTTCATCCTGACAGCTCACCTAATTTTCTTCAATTGCAAGATAACATCATTCCCCGTCAAGGAGGGAAGAAACTCGGCACAGAAGTCTGAGTCTGCGGACCCGGTTTCACGTCCTATATTTGCTGTGTGACTTCACCCGCGTTATGCACGGGTCTCTATTTCCTAACTGTCAAAAGAATGTACTGAACTAGATGGTCTCTACCGATATGGTTCTGTCCTGACAGAGAGAAACTAAATGAGTAGCACAAGCCAAACAAAACAGTCATCCACACGTGGGTGCGAGACACACATCACTAGGATTTTAGGTGGCCTTCTTTTACTCAGACTGAGCAATGCTAATCTGCTCTCACATTTCTAAAACTCTACTCAGTTTGTTCTTGTGGACAATCATATTTTTCACGTAGTAATTGATGCGATGGTTCCCTCTACATATTTCCTGGTAGCCGGGGACACTCCTCCATTCCTGCACTATTGCAATTTCGGAGACAGGTACACATTTGAACATTTCTGTTTTGGAGAAGAACCAAAGAGGCAAAATCTGGACTTATGCATCTAAAAAGCCAAAGACTTCCCAGGAACAAGAGACTTAATAGATTCTGTTCTCCAAGCCAACGATGAGACGACCCCCATTTGCACAGGGCCTGTAGGCCCCACAAATGAGAACAGGGAGTGCAGGATGGGTGAGGGAGAGGCTCTGAAGGAGAGCTAGACCCTGAAGCCCTGATAACCAAACAAGGCAGGTGTGCACCAAGCTGTAGGGACCAAGACAAGGGTCCAGGGAGAGGACCAGAGTGGACCTTCATGTCTTCGTATCTGCAAGATCCCTCAAAATTAGTTGGCGCCTATGAGAAAGCAGAAATCATGAACAGACTGAGGACACTCTGAATTGACGGCTATTACCTTGAATTGTCACAAGGCTTGAAATGGAAAAAAAATTAAGTTACATCTTTTGGAGTCCCTAAGGCGGTCTTAATGCCACCTACATTCTTCTCTGAGTAATTCAATCCTCTGAATCTTATAAAAGGAATAAGGTCCAAACTAGACATGATGACTGAGGAGCTGGCACTAAGAGGAGTCCAAGAATCACCTTGTTGTTTTCAGTGTCACATGGTGATTCGGAATCAGCCCTGGAAGCCGATCTCATTCATCTAAGTGGGCTATGAAGAAACATTTCACTGCTGCTCAGAGAGAGCAAAAATTAATGTTCAGCACATGCTGTGACTTCCTAGCACAGACAAGTGAATAACATTGAAAGTTAATAGTTACTAGCAGTAGCAAAAATTTTATTTTGAAACACAGGTACACCTGCCTCAGAGAGAAAAATGCAATATACCCAGATTTCCCTTGAGGGAAACTGACAACAGTTCATTATCTATGTGTGGAATGTATCATATTTGGCGGACTTCTATTACGGGCCACCCATAGGCTTCCCTCCCTAGCAGAATGCACATCAATAATTAGCACCAGAGGCTTCGAATTTCAATTCTATTTCTCCTGGTAAAGGTTTAAATCAGGTTTGTATAAACCTCTCCCCATCTGTGAATTACCTGAAACTAGATGAAGAACACAGTTGGGTTTTTCCCCTCTTGATTAATACTGAAATAGATGGACTACATAACAACTCAAACTGCTTTATATTGTGATAGGATTCAGCATTTCTGATGCTCCACAATGATATCTTCTATTCCCCGTGAAGCTGTTAGGAGAGCAATTGCATCAGTTAGAAATAAATTAGCACACCTTCCTGATGTTTTCACATCGTGGTCATAAATTATAGGAAAAAATAACGTTCCCTTTGCATGCAAAAGATCTCCACTCTGCAACTGCTGTGAGGATTTCTACCACAAAGCTGATTTTGATGTAACTTTACTTTAGCATAAAGCCATGAGAACAAAGAGGTCACTCTGTCACAGCCCTCTTGCCTGCTCAGCGCTCCAGAGAGGTTTTCTGACGTCATTGAGCCGAAGCCCCACAGTTTACACCACTAAACTCATACCACTGCATTCACAATGGTAGAGGCTTTAAAAAAATTCCTACCACTTGGAATAATACAGGGTTTTTTCATTGACCCTGCATGTCAGGGTGATGTAATTTCCTCAAAGGAATGGTTAAAATACTGTGCTAACATTCAGACCAACTTTTTAAAACAGCTTTATTATCCTCCTAATTTTAATTTGAACAAATTAAGATACTCAAGGGGCCTTTTTTCACTTTGTTTATCCTAAAGGCCACAGCTCTCGACATAAAGCCTTAGTAGAAGGAGATAATGGCATGTCCAGAATCTAGGCAAACCCCTCTTCTCCGACCCCCTAAAAAAAAAAAAAACTGAAATGTTTCTAAAGGACCCATTGTTAAGCTAAGCCAATTTATTTTCAACCTAGATTCTCAGATGAGTCCAATGTAAGTGTGATGGTATTAACCAAGTTGACAAGCACCCCAGGGAAAACTTAAACTCATAATTTTTTAAAAGAGTGTCTAATACCTTTCTTCTTTGATTTCTACATAAAGATGCTCACACTGAAAATAAAAGCTGTGTGACTGGGTGTAAGTGAAAAGACACCGCAGCCCCAGCCCCAGGAAGCTCACAATTTGAATGAGTGTCTAACTGCACAAGGAGCAGCTGTTAGCAGCCTTGTCAATTATTTAAAACCGACAGCTGTGCTGTTCCAAAAAGTGCGATCCCATTTCCAAAGGGGGCCGGTCAACAGACTAGTATCTTTAAGACGGTTTAACAAAAAGTTTCGTTATCAAAATAACTCAACAAATGTGGTAGACCGAAGTATCTTACTGATGGCTGACCATTCTGCTGGGCCCTTCGAAAGTACCAAAGAAGTTTAAAACATGATTCTTGCTCTTAAGGATGTCATAGTCTGCTAAGAAAACTAAGAACACTCAAGAAACAATAGGCAAATAAGAATGGAATTTTTAGCACTAATATTTGTCATCAGGATTTTTTGCTGTCCAATACCGTAGCGACTAGCTATATATGGCGGCCGTGAGCACTTAAATACGCCCTGTCCAAGTTGAGAGGTACTAGAAGTGTAAAATACACGCTGAATTTTGAAGACTTAGTACGAAAAAGAAAAGGATATAAAATATCTCAATAATTTTCATATTGATCACACATTAAAGTAACAATATTTTGGATATATTAGGTTAAATAAAACATTAAAATTAATTTCAACTTTCTTTTTATTTTTGCAATGTGGCTAGTTGATAAATAAAAATGACCTATCTGACTCCACACTTGTGGTTTGTACTTTTTTCTCATGCACGGGGCTGGTATAAACTATAAGTACAAACGGAGTATAGAAATTTCACCAAGGGGCTAGTCTTTAAATGATCTAAAGGTCTTTGACAGGGGAAATTAGGAGGAAGACAAGTCCCAGGCGGAAGCTGGAATATTAATATTAAAATTTTAGGGCAGAGGGGAGATTGGCTTGGAAATGCAATTGCAGGTTTGGATATTTGGGTTGACACCAAGTTTTGGTCAGGCAGAGGGGCACGCACACACCCTTTTCCTACCTTCTCATCTTACTTCTGGTGCACTTTGTAAGCGAACTCAATATATGATACACCGTAGAGATGGATACGGTAAGTGTATAAAGTCTTCAAAGGTGGGGAAGCAGGAAGTTAAGATTCTATCTGCCATTCCCAAAGGTAATCTTGGGTGAATGATTTATCATCTGTGCCTCCAACTGTCCCCACGGTCCCTTAATACTATGTAATTTCTAGTACTTCTCTTAATGTTTATGTTATCTATTGACTTTAAGAATTTTCTGCCATTGCGGTTTTAATTTGCACCTCTTCGATGGATAATGATGCTGAGCATCTTTTCGTATGTCTACAGGCCATCTGTATGTCTTCCCTTTAGAAGTGTCTATTCAGGTCCTTTGTCCATTTTTTTAGTTGGATTGTTTGTCTTCCTGATGTTGAATCCTATGAGTCCTTTATGGGTCTTGGAGATTAAACCCTTGTCCGAAGTATCATTGGTAAATATGTGCTTCCATATGGTTGATTCCCTTTTCGTTTTGATGATGGTTTCTTTAGCCATGCTGAAGCTTTTTAGTTTAATGTAGTCCCATTTGTTTATTTTTTTCCTTTATTTCCCTTGCCCTAGGAGATCAATCAGCAAAAACATTCCTATGTAGGACATCTGAAATTTTATTGCTTATGTATTCCTCTAGGACTTTTATGGTATCACAACTTATATTTAAGTCTTTTATTCATTTTGAGTTGATTCTGGTGTATGGTGTAAGTTGGTGGTCTTGTTTCATTTTTTTCACATGTAGTTGTCCAGTTCTCCCAACACCATTTATTGAAGAGGCTATTTTACTCCATTTTATGCTCCTGCCCCCTCTGTCAAATATTGAGACATGGGTTTATCTCTGGACTCTCTATTCTGTTCCATTGGTCTATGTATCTGTTCTTAAGCCAGTATCAGGCTGTTTTGATTACAGTGGCCTTGTAGTGTAACTTGGTATCTGGTATTGTGATCCCTCCAACTTTGTTCTTCTTTCTCAAGATTGCTGAGGCTATCTGGGTCTTTTTTGGTTCCATATAAATTTTTGAAATATTTTTTTTAGATCTGTGACATATGCCATTAGTATTTTAATAGGGGTTGCATTGAATCTATAGAGTGCTTTGGGTAGCATGGACATTTTAATGATGTTAATTCTTCCAACTCATGAACAGGGTATATGCTTCCATTTATTTGTATCCCCCTCGATTTCTTTCTTCAGTGTTCTATAGTTTTCAAAGTGCAGGTCTTTTACCTCCAGTTAAATTTATTCCTAGGTATTTTATTTTTTGTTGTTGATGTTGCCATAGTAAACAGGGTTTTCTTCTTAGTTTCTCTTTCTGATAGTTCATAAAACCACAATGAGATATCACCTCACACCGGTCAGAATGACCATCATTAATAAATCAACAAACAATAAGTGCTGGTGAGGATGTGGAGGAAAGGGAACCCTACTGTACTGTTGATGGGAATGCAGATTGGTGCAGCCACTGTGGAAAACAGTATGGAGTTTTCTCAAAAAACTAAAATGAAACTGCCTTTGGAACCAGTGATTCCATTGCTGGGAATATACCCTAAGATTCCAAAATACCAATTCAAAAGAACTTATGCACCCCAATGTTCATAGTAGTGCTATTTACAATAGCCAAGTGTTGGAAACAGCCTAAGTGTCCATCAGGAGATGAATGGATTAAAAAACTGTTGTACATTTACACAATGGAATTCTGTGCAGCAGAGAGAAAGAATCCTACCTTTTGTGACAACATGGATAGAATTGGAGAATATTATGCTCCTCACCTATAAGAGGAATCTACTGAACAAAATTAATTAACAAGCAAAACAGAACCAGACACATGGAAACATGGACAGCTGACAGCTGCCAGAGGGGAGGGGGGAGGGAGGGGATGGTGGGAAGAAGGGGAAGGGAGTAGTCAAAGAACGTGCATGAAGATCCATGGACATCAACAACAGGGTGGGGATTGATTGTGGAAGCAGGGGTGGGGGATAGCTGGTGGAGGAGGGCAAAGGGGGGAAATTGGGACAACTGTAATAGAATAAACAAGAACAAAAATTTTAAAAACATAAAAAAAAGAATTTTCTGCCAATAAAGATTTGGAGAATATCACATACATAACAAATTGACATCACTCTAGGATCATGGTCAGCCAACCCGGAGACTGGCTTCTCACCCATCAGCGGATGCTCTTGTGCTCCATAACAGCTAATTCATATATTATACTCTCACCCTGGCTGGTGTGGCTGAGTGGATTGAGTACCGGCCTGCGAACCAAAGGGTTACCAGTTTGATTCACAGTCAGGGCACATGCCTGGGTTGTGGGCCAGGTCCCCAGTTGGGGGCGTGTAAGAGGAAACCACACACTGATGTTTCTCTCCCTCTCTATCTCCCTCCCTTCCCCTCTGTCTGAAAAATAACTAAATAAAATCTTTAAAAATATATTATACTCTCGACATGCTCCCCAACCCTCCCTGCACTCTCATAAAAGGCCTAACCTCCAGTTCCAGGGAGACAGCCTCCACACTTACATCTAGCCAGCCTTTTCTTGCTTCCTTTCCTTATTACATAGGTGAAGGTGGAAGGATCCTTAAATAAAGATGCTTCAGGGAGCCTAACCTTCACCCTTTTCTCTATCCACCCTATTCCCCTCCCTAGACCAGTGGTCCTCCAACTTCTGTTCTCATACGCCCACTAAAATGATTTTGAAAATCCTCTCCCACATTTTTAAGTTGACATCCAAACATTACCCCGTAATTCCATATAGGATATCACTGGCAGATGATGGAATTGCATCCATCCTGTGAATTTTGTAAGAACATTTAAAAGCATATCTGTGACTTCATTCTTTTAAACATATCCAATGTTTAAACCACATGAAATCACCACAGTGATTTCATTTCCACCTTCATCCAGTTAAAACATATATAGATAAGCTCTCCTTTAACATTAAGAAATGTTGCAGCGTTCCTTTTCCTCTTAGAACTCGTAATTCTGTTCTGCTTCAACAAAATTTCAACCCAATGTAATATATTTTATGCTTGAAAGTCTTTTATTGATCACCTTATCATATCTATTACAAAAAATATGCTGATAAACATAATTTTTTAATCTCCTAGGACCATAAATTTCTAAGTGATAACATTTTTCTTCTGGATTGAGCTCTCATTAAACTACCATTATATAAAATTGATCAATATAATGTAACATATTTTATCCTTTGACAGATATTTATTAATTATATAAAACAGAATGTAGATGGAACTATTAATTAATTAAAATGATTTTTTCAATTATTTCATGAGTTCCTGGATAATATCATTCATTGCTAGAATGAGACAACGCTCTGCATCAAGTTTATTCCTGTTTTTCATTTTTTATGTGAGTGCCTAGAACATTTTTTACATAAGTAGACAGAAATGGAAGGAGTTTTATTATAGCAATGCCACTCAATTCTTTAAACTCCTTCTGAGTTATATGCCAAAAATCAAATAGTGATGTAGCATCCAAAATTATTTTAATGATCTATCTGCTGACAGTACCTTTTTGCATTCCTTCCATTTCATGAAAAAAAAAAAAAGAAACAAAGAAAAACATACCTGAGTACCTGAGTTACAAAGGAATTTATCACCCATGCGGGTCACTCACTGTCTCCAGATAAATACCACTGACTTTGGTGGGGCCCGCAGAGGCACTAGGGCATGTGAGAACCAGTGGCAGCTCTGCCCTTCTTGCATCAATGGTCAAAGAACTCTGTGAGAGGAGATGTGGGGAAGAAGAGCCTACTTGACCACAGAAGGATTCTCAAGAATATTGATGTCAGGAAGACAACATATAGAAGCTGAGGACCTGGCAATTGGATTCCCTTAAAATTGCTGTGTGCCCACATAAACCTCAGAGCTTTTGTGTACGCCCGTGAGTACAGGGACCTCCATTCAGAGACCACTGCCGTAGGCCTTCACTAACACCCGTGACTTCAGTCGCGGTCTGTGTCGGCGCCAACAATTCTGAAACACGTATCAGGTCAATCCACTCGCCTGAGATGCAGAACCATCCACCTACTGGCATGCAGGCCATTCTAACTCCTAAACATATCCTCATCCTATCGACTAGTCTCTCTCCCTGGCTGCCCTTGCCCAAGAAAGTCACCCTGCTTTCTAGCCTGGAATGCCATATGAACATCCTCACTCGCTCGTCTCCCTGCCTCCAGTCTCATTTCCTTCCCACCCATTCCCCGCACTGCAGCTAGAATGGTTAAAAGATAAAATAAGAAGGGATCATGTTCTGACCCCCCTTCAAATCCCTTTAGTGGCATCCCACCGTTAGGATGAAGCACAACCTCCTTCATTATGGCTCACAAGGCGATCCAAATCTGTTCTCCGGAACTCGGTTTTCATTCTTTTTCTGAACTCTCTAAGCTCCAGCCAGTCTGGACTTCTTTCCATTTTTCAAAGGCTCCAGGACCTAAATACACGCTGACCCCCCCCCTTTTTTTTTAACTCCTACTTAAATGAAAGGCTCAGTGTAACTGTTGTTTCCTCCAGGAATACTTCCCCCACCTCTATTTTAGGTAAGAACCTCACAGATGATGCACCTGTGGTCCTATTAATTCCTCTATCACAGCACGTATTGCATGTTGCTGGAGCAACCTGTCCAAGGCTTCACCTTGAGACCATCAACTTTACAGCAAGGCCCACATCTATGTTACGTACCTAATACTAAACCTGAAGTAGTTTCCATATCTAGTACTGAACTTACAATATTGTTAAGTGCTACAGGAATGAATAGCTGGTAAATTAAAAAAATGTTTTCTAATTAACTCATTACCATAATTTTATTATCCATATATTCATCATTCCCTGACCCCAAATTTGTTCAAAAGATGTCATTCTCCATTATCACTTGAAGGCAAGTTCAGAGTTCCTTTCCGATGACTCAGTAAAGCATCAAATATTCCCAAAGTGACTAAATGTAGAGATCTAAGAACCAACAGCCTGCTCGTCTATTGTGTTAATGGTGCTGTTAAGGGAAAAGCCAGCTCTCTTGAGAGGACATTGATTATTGCTTTTACTCCTACTCCATTTCGATAGAATCATGTCAGCCATCCACACGGACCCAGGTAGGCATTTCATTGATTCGAAGGCTTTCCTTCCCCAAATGCTCTGAAACAGCTTAAAATAGAAGTTATTAATTTCTGACAAATTTCCATATACTCTATTAGTGTCTGCCTTGCCTCATATATAAACTCTTCATGTGATAACATTCATTATTGTTATCTGCGTTCTTGCAGGAATTGACTGTTAAGCATTTCCCATTTCTTTTGTACAGTAAAAATTAGCAAAACCAAATGTATTACTGGCTTTAATAAAACAAATAAATGCATTGCAAAAAAGTAAAGTATTTGCTAAGAATACAGTTCCATTGTACTCTCTAACAGAGCGTGCCTCATTAAACCACCCCTCACAGTTGCCTTTATGGATAGCATCTTTCACATAAAGTAGTGCAACATGATAAGCCAACTGCTGTTAAATGATCAACTTCATTTATGTGGCCAGATGAAGGGATGCCTTTCATATCAACCCTCTAAGGCACAAGACAAGCAAGAAGGGAACTCTTTGATAACCAGTAAGCCTCAGTCATAAAAATAATTAACCATTTCCATGGTATTCCTTCCTGTACTTACTGACATATGTGTAGATACTGAGGGCCTGACATCCGCACGAGCCTTCTCATTTTCAATCTCTCTGTCGTTCCTGTTCTTTATTCTATCCTGAGTAGTTTTATGAACTCTATTTTTGAGCCAGTTTGCCTGAAGAGACTTTTTTAAAATATAAGATCTCCTCCAAAAGGTATAGAACACTGAGCTCCCAGTTTTCTTTCCTCAGATCTTACTGCCCTATTTCCCCATCCCTACAAAGAAAAAATCATTTTGTCATTTTTCAAGTTCTAATCTAAACCTTGCTGTTGTATTTTCCATTCCCCGCCCCCCCCCAAAAAAAAAACTGCCTCCAATTAATCCTGATCACTTAGCCTGGATTACCCGGGCATCACAGTGATGACTTCATAATCAGGATCATTTTTGTCTTTTCTCTTCCCATCCGCACCAAATAAAGTCAACACTTGTCGATGCTCATCTATTCATTCATTGTACACATGTCCACTGAAAGCGTACTACCTACTACGCACAGGTGCGGTACTAAGTAATGGGGTAAAACAGCGGTCACGGGACTTTCAACTCCGACCTTGGGGGCTTCCAACCAGGCAGAGGAGATACACAATAAACACATGAATATGCCCAATTTGTGATCATACGTGTTGTACAGGAAATGATACTGGTTCTGTGCTAGAGAATAATGATGGAGAGACCCACTTTACCAGGATGTTGAGGAAAGCCTCTTGGAATGAACTGCACTTAATCTGAGATGGAAATAAGGAGGTCTCAGTAGCAAAGGGCATTAAGATACAATATGAGGTTGGAATGGTAGACCAAAGAGCCTTGTAGGTCCCCGTGAGGAGTCACTAGTTCATCTAGAAGAAAAATGAGATTTAACTTTTAGAAAAAGGCACTTTTGGCTGAAGAATGGGTGAAAGGCAGCAAGATTGGGAGCAGAAGGAATTGGGAGGTTAGGCAGTAGTCCACGTAAGAGACTATGCCATGCAACTGAGGATGTTGCTAGAAATATAAGTAGAAGTTTTCGAGATATGCAGAAAGTGAAAGCGATAGATTTGTGACAAATTAGATGTGAGACGTAAAAAGGGTGGATTAAGGATGACTTCCGGTGTTTTTCTCAAACAACTGGGTAGACGGTGGTGGTCCTTACAGAGATGAAGAGACTAAAAGAGGAACAGACTTGGAGGAGATCAGGAATCCAAGGTTCCATTTTAGACAAGTTAAGCTTAACAAGCCTGTAAGACAATGAACGGGAGATGTCAAGATAGCAGCTGGAGACAATATCAAATTTTGAGATCATGTTTCAAGAAGGGACTGGCCAACTGAATCCAGTGCTGAGTGAAGTTAGAGCACAAAAAAGAGCAAAGATGTGGCCACTGAATTAGGTCATGTGAAGGTCATGCGTGACCTTGACCAGAGCATTGTCAGCTGAGTGTTGGGTTAAAAACAAGATTGGAGGTGAAGCATTAGACAGTATATGCAGACAGTTTTTTAAAGGGGGTGATTACAAAGAAGACCAAAATGGATCCGATGTTTGAGAGGACTATAGGACCAAAGATTTGGGGTTTGTTTTTACTCACTGATTTGGTAGTGAGGAAAGGATCAATGGTAGAGAGAGAAGGGATAAGTTAGCGAAGGAAGTCCTGTAGAAGGAAGAAAATTAGGGATAGAATCAGGTGAAAAGTAAAATAATTGGTGTTGATCAGAGGAGGGATATTTCCCCTCTTGTACTAAGAATGAAGAAAAATGAAAGTGGGTTTATGGGTTTGGTAATGAGAAGACAAGTAAGTGTCCTACTGATGGCTTCTATCTTCTCAGTGACACAAAAAACAAGGTCACCAGCAAGAGGAGAAGAGGTGTGAGAGATTTGAGGAGGGCAAATGATACAAAGTAGCCATTTCAGGAAATGGGGGGAAATGAGTTTACTAGAGAAATATAGCAGGATAGCAGTTCAGTGCTAACTGGCTATTTGATGTGTGTGATCATATGTTTAAATTAAACCAGAGATTCATCTCGTGTGTTCTTCTCTAGGAACATCCAGCTGCTTAGGTGCTGGCATGGAGATGGTAAATGGCAGATTCACAGTGAGAGTTTTTCTGGAAATAAATCACGAGGGAAGAAAGATAAAAGAGGTTGGGGGATTTTTCAAGAGAGTCATTATGGTAGCCAACCATGGAATCCAAGCTGGGTAAGGATAAAAGTGAAGAGAGTAGGGTGGTGAGGAATAGACAGTGAGTGGTATTGGAGACCAGGAGAAGAGATTGTATGGAAGTGGACCAAGTTAGGTGAGTGGATGGGTGTTACAGTCACTGAAAATAGAATAATGCCCGGGTTCAGGGAGGGGAATAAGACTACGAATCAGGAGCTAAAACCTCCAATGAATGAAGAAGGGTGAGGAGGAGATGAGGAGACGACAACACGGATTTGGTGGAGGACGGTGATATACCTACTTGGCATAAAACTCAAAAGATCAGGAGTTTTTAACATAGGGAAGGTGAAAGATCAGTCTGAAAACAGTAAGAGAGAAGAAAAAATATCAACCAATGCCTCTCCATAGATTTTTGAAGATTTCATTGAAAACTTGTTGATTGGCCTTTTGAATAGAAATAGAAATCAATTTGCCATGAAAGATGATCCCTCATCCATCTACTGGAATAGCACATGGCCTCCTCTTTGCTTATTTTGTGCTTAGCCCCAAAACAGCCCGTCTGCATGCGAGGTTCTCAGGCTATGAGTAAAAATACAGTTTCTGCTTGATGAGGCTTTAGAGAATCCCGCTGTCAAACATCAACTGACTGCCTACTCCACATAACACAAATCCTTGGTATCTGCTGGTTCAACCATAGGGCTTCCTGAAAGCCATATTTCCAGATAGTCCTCCAAGACCCATCTTCCTATTAGTAACCATTAATAATGACAAAATGTCCAGTATCCGTGCAACATTCAGACGTTCACATTTTTCCCATAGCGTACAAACTATTTGTGGAACTGCTTCTTTTCCACTTAATAATGTGTCGTAAAGATTTTCTAACAACAGCAAATGTTCTTCTATAACACGATCTTAATAAATGCAATGTATTACATTGGATAAATCCACTGAGATTTATTTAAGCAATATGTTATTGTTATATGTCTAGGTTGTTTCCAAATTGGGGATATTATAAATAATGCTGTAATGAATACCCATAGGCATAAATATTTGAAGACATCTATAATTATTACTATTGATAATAAATCTCTTAAAGTATTGAAGAGTATGATATGGTCACAGAAAATGGATGTTTTTAAGGTTTTTGAGACATATCATCCAATTCTCTTCAAAGCAAGTCTGTATAAGCAGTCTCAGACTTCCCTTGTACCTTGCCAAGCTTAGAAAAAAACCAACGTTTCCTTTATTTATTTCTTTTTAATAGATGAAACACAAGGACCTAAAAAGGGTGTTACTGATAAGTCATCACCTGTTTCAAGACCTGGGCATGTCGGTGTGCCAAGAGCTGTCAGTCCCAACAAGCAGGAGGTAGCCACACTCCCTGCACACACTTCCTTAAGGTGCTTTTTCCAACCTCTTTCTGCACCTGCATCCTCGATACTAATTATCGTCCCTGCTGTCATCGTGGCCATGTGGATCCTTCACACAAAATCCCCCAAAGCTCCCTGGATTAAATTTAAATTCCTTCACAATTCTTATTTCCTGTTCACAGGTTTGCTCGGACCCCATCCCTAACCTCCCAGAACAAAGTCATTACCAGCTTGCTTCCCAAACTCTCCAAATCCTTCACTCCTGTCAAATTTAATCTCAGAATTAAAGCTGCCAGGTAAACACAAACTGCTATCATTTCATCATTTCTATTGTGTTCATTATCTCTTTTGTTATTTGTCCAATTTCCTTCTGCTTCCCCTTTTCCTCCTAACTTGTTTTATTTTGATTTGTCGGGTGTCTTTTTCAGTCTTCACCACTGTCTCTCTTTCCATTTCAAATTTATTCTGCGGGAGCTTTTTAAACTATAGTTTCTTTCTTAGGCATTTCAAACCTCTCATAATAAAATGAATGCCCTGTATTTGTCAAGTTCAAAATTACATTTTCCACTAGATATTGCTTTCCATAGAACAGTAATAGTTACTACACAAAGCTAAAGGAATAAAAAGAACAAAGAACGAATATTGCAACACTGTTAACATCATACCCATTCTGGTAAACATGACAAGACTTTTGTGTGTGGTATGTGATACAGCTTCAAAAGAAAAGGGCCTTTTTCTGGATGAGAATTCTATTCTTGATAGCCTGATGGTGGTCCCAATTAGGACAGAAAGTTAGAACTTCATTCTGTTGTAATTGTCTGTTTTCCTATTTCTAAAAGAAATATTTCCACACCACAATTAGAGGAAAAAACATTATCTAAATAAAATCCAATGCCGAGACCACACACAGTAGGAAAGATACCAGGCCTCAGCACCCCAAAACGTCCATGCTGGGATCAGGTTTGCCGATTCCCTTTCAAACATTCTTTTACCCAACGCTCAGTCTGAATCCCAAGACGAGTCAAGGGCATCTCTGCCCTTTCTCTTTGTTATCATCTTTCAAGACAGCCTCAAGGCTCATCCTCTCTGGGTACCAGTCGCTTCTCCCACTTGCATCCTACTGCTTTGCCCTTTCTCCTGACTCCTTCTGGCTCCTCCCAGCTCCTCTGCCAGTCAGTCCCCCTCCAACCCTTTCCTCAGGGCTTTCTGAAACCACCTCCACTCTCGCCCGTACCCACCCACTGTGTATTGTCAAGCTCATCTCAGAATGCTCAGATCCTTCCCCGCCCTTGGCAGGTCCTGCTTTTCCAAGGACCTGTTTTCCCCTTTTTGCCCTCGTTGGAGGGGAAGGGTCATCCTCTCACACCCCATACATACACAAGCAATCTGTTGTAGCATTTTCTCTGCCATTTTCAACCCATAACTTTTTCACCTACCTGCCTTATCCCATTGTCAGTATCTTCTGCGTCTCATCATCATGGCCCCATGATCACTCTCACAAATGATGAAGACTTTGGAATTTGTGAGACAGCCCAGGTGTTGCCCCTCCCCTCGGTGAATCATTTCCTTGTGCTAGACCCCCAAGTAGAGTAAAACACCACTCCCTGTGCATTCTCCTTGCAAACAATATGCCCCTTTATTGTAGCACGTATCACTCTGTAGTACTAAGAGCCTAAATGGGGTCTCTCCTTGAGACAGCAAGCCCTAGAAGGCTGTCATTATGTTCTGTTCTATTCTTTCTATTCTCAGTTTGCAACTGTTATGGACCGAATTGTGCCCCCACCAAATTTCATATGTTGAAGCCCTAACCCTCGAATGGGTCTTTGGTTTCGGGGGTGGCTATTAGACTTAGATAATAACATCACGAGGGTGGAGCCTTCATGAGGGAATTAGTGAAATTTGAAGAAGAGACACTAGATCTCTCTCTCTCTGCCCCGCGCCCCCACCCCGGCCCACTCCCTGGCCATGTCAGGACACTAAGAAAGTGGCTGTTTGTAAGCCACAAAGAGGTCCTCACCAGAAACCAAATCTGCCAGTACCTTGATTTGGGGCTCTCCAGCCTCCAGGCCAGGCCTGCGAAAAACAAATATCTGTTGCTTAATCCTCTCTGTCTCTGGCATCTCATGATAGCCACTGAAGCCGACTGACACACTAGCCTGGTTTTAATCTCACAGAAGGTGGTATAATAAGTGAGTGTTGAATGCACAGTATGCACAGCAGTGAAGACTAGCACATGCCACTCAACCACCAAGTGACAAGCCTCAAAGGCAGAGGAAAAGAATCAGTGCTTCTCCTGGTTTTCTAGCGTAGAACATGGCACACACACCAAGTGAACGTATAACTCATCTTCATTCTGTGTGTATCTGTGGGTATAGGAAAGCGCAAAAGCAAACCCTGAAGTGGCTCGAATCTTGGTTCACTATCCCCTCGACAAACTCAGGCTAAATTCAGAAAGCATATTCTCCCAGATCTGGTCCGAGTTCCATGTCTCCCGGGACCTCTGCCTTCTCACAATTCCCTCCCAACTCACATCCACACTCCTCTGTGACAATAGCTTCTGCTTACCTCATCCCTCCCTCTCCCTGGCCCCCCTGCCTTCTCTGGGGCTGGCTGGAGCACTCGTATAGTTTGGGTTTTAGCCTTTAATTACATTCGGTTTTATAATATTGATATCCCTTTATGCAGTTGACTTTTTCTCCATCTAAATGACAAGTTCCTTGAAGGTGGGGGCCACCCCAGCACTAAGTACAGCACTAACGCGTGGCACAGAGTTTCATGAAATACATTAGAATGAGGTCAGCAAGCTGGCCCATGGGCTCAAGCACCCTGCTGTCTGGTTTAGTATGGCCCTGGAGCTGAGAATATTTTTTACATTTCTAATCAATTGGAAAAAAACATGAAAAGAAGAATAATATTCATGGCATGTTCAAATTATATGTAATTCATATTTCAATATCCATCAAATGATGTTAGAACCCAGCCATGTTTTTGCATGTACGTATCAGCTATGACTGCTTTCATGTCACAACAGCGACGAGAGAGACCCTATGGCGCACAAACCTTGAAACCTGTAATATTTGATCTTTGCGGGCAAAGTTGGCTGATCTCTGCACTAGAAAGTTGAAGCTATTGAATTAAAGTTATTGAATTGAAGCTACTGAGATTATTGATATATTCCCCCAAAATACCTCCCCCCCCCAAAAAAAAAAACTTTAACATGAGAGATAGAGGGAAAGAAATCCTAAGTCTTCTCTTGGTGTACCCGCATGCAGAACTGCCCACGGCACAGCTGATACTGCGAGCCGCAAAGCAGCGTGACTTCGGGGGAGAAGGTCATGTCCCTGTATCATCTTGCACTAAAGGTCCATCTCAGTGCAAGGCAGCGAGCACTGAAGGTACTCCGCACATCCAGACCAAAATTAATCTAAGAAGACGTAAAAAGAGCTTTGTTTCCGGTAGTTTAAAGCCGTGTTGTGCGGAAGGAATATGAATCATGGATTGGAGACAACGAGGCTTCTTGTCTAATTAATCATTTTTCTGCACTTGTCGCTCACTGCAGGATAGGGATCAGTACAAAAGATGACCCAAAAGCGCTGAAACATCCACAGCAGCCTTTGCCTCCTTCAAAACTGGGAGTAAATGGCAGTGCAAGCCGGTGCTGTCACGGCACAGAGAGACTTGGACCAAATGATGAGAAATGCAAAACTCGAGACTTCGCGGAAGTTAATAAAGTACTGCCTCTCCCCCACTGTAACATCTGTCCTTGTCTGGCCATGGCCAGATAGGTGCTAACACATTAACTCAATCAGCTTCCTACCTGAAATCTCAGCTTAATTAGGACCATTCATCAAAGTGACACGTGCTTTAGCGGCCAGATCAAATTGATTACTGTTGTTCTGCTGGACCTCTACCAATGCGGTTAGTTCCTATTTTTAGAGCAAAAGATGGATAAATATTTTTCCCAAAGATCATAGTAAATACAGTATGTTGACAGGAAAATATATCTGCTATGTGAAGAATATCCACACAAAAGACGAAATTAACATATTCTAACTTTTGCATGGAACCTGCAAAATCAATGTTTTAGGGCTTATTCTTTCAAAGACATTGGCTAAAACCAGTTCTAACTTGTGTCAACATAAAGCGACTGACCCTGACAACCATGATTTAACTGGCCAGAAATTTAAATATAATAAAAATACTTACACAGAACACTAGCTAAAGTCACCATGCAGCACCAAAAAGTTAGTGACTCTCTAAAGGTGAATTTAATGTGGATGATCTCAAGACGAGCTGGCTCCTATCAATAATGTCTATTTTTAATTGGTTTGAGAGAGAAAGAGGAAGGGAGAGAGGGAAGAGAAACATCAATTTGTTGTTCCACTTATTTATGCATTCATTGGTTGATTCTTGTAGGAGCCCTGCCTGGGGATCAAACACGCAACCTTGGAGTACTGGGACAATGGAGCTACCTGGCCAGGACAATAATATCTATTTTTAAAATACTTTGCCTGGCCCTCGCTGGTGTAGCTCAGTGGATTGAGCAAAGGCCTGCGAACCAAAGAGTTGCCAGTTTGATTCTAAGTCAGGGCACACGCCTGGGTTGCGGGCCAGGTCCCCAGTAGGGGGCGCATGAGAGGCAACCACACATTGATGTTTCTCTCCCTCTCTTTCTCCCTTCCTTCCCTTCTCTCTACAAAATAAATAAATAAAATCTTTAAAAATTAAAATAAAACAAAATGCTTTGCCTATAATGTACCTGACAAAATACCCTCTCCTACCCTCGTTTAATATTGCTATTCTATGTATATACCATAAAGGGACATTCACAGCACGGTGTGTAAGCTGGTCAAGGTCTCCAAGGACACAACTGTGCCCCTACGTTTCCTTAAACAGAAAAGTATTACACGGTACATGACAGAATTTGAAACTACAGGGTGTTGTCCCATTCAAATGATACGTTTTAGAAGGGAGTTCCTATTATTTGACAAAAATACAGACAACAACAAAAGATAACATAACGTTCTAATTTTTTCATCTAAGTCCTGAAGCTGCTCAAGGTACTTCTCCTTTGAAAGAGGCATAAATCCAGTTGTCCGTTCTTTTTAAACGCTCTGAATTCTTTAAGTTAGTCCATAAATTCATTCACCTACTTATTTATTTTTAAATTGTAGTTGACATACAACATTATATTGGTTTCAGCTGTACCACAGAGTGATTAGACATTTGTGTACCTTATGCAAGGATGAGCCGGCAAGTGCAGTAACCATCGATCACCATACATAGTAATTATGATAGTATTGACTGCATTCCCTGTGCTGTGCTTTACATCCCCATTACTTGTCTTATAAATGGAAGTTCATACTTCTTAGTCCCCTTCATTTTTTCCACCCACCCTCCCACCTCCCTCCCTTCCAGCAACCATCAGTTTGTTTCTATGTGTTTCTGAGTTCATATTTTATTGAATTTATTGCGGTAACATTGGTTAATAAAATTATATAGGTGTCAGGTATATAATTCTATAATAAATCACCTATGTATTGTATTGTGTGTTCACCACCCCAAGTCAAGTCTCCTTCCACCATTTATCCCCATTTTACCCCCTTCTTCCTCCCTCCACCCCCTTCTCCTCTGGCAATCACCATGCTGTTACCTGTGTCTATGAGTTTGCCCCTTCCAGAAAAAAAGAACGGACACATTCAACAATATAATCGCCTAAAGTAAGCCTATATATACAGTGAGAAAAAGAATGAAAAGCATGATGCTTATTTCCAGGAAAAATGTTCCACCTGCTTGGGGGTGAGGGGTGGGGGGCAGGGAATATGACTTTCAGAACACTGAGGTCTAGTTCTTAATTTGTGGACTTCAGCAATTATTCGATAAAGCATGAAGAGGTTTCCAAGAGGAATAGTCCCAGATAACTTGTTGTTTCCACCTCCTACTGGGTAACTTGCAGCAATGGCATCAGTATTTTCTACATACTCACATCCCCCAGATAATTTAATTAGGCCAAACTATATCTGATGCACAGTTACGTCTCAAATGGCCTTGCATATGGGTGTACCTGTCAGGTATGACCAATTAAGTCTACTGTCTACAAAGGATGTCTGTGATCAAAATTCACATTTTCAGCTCCCAAAATACTTATGATGCTTGGAGGAAATGTTTTATTCTTAGTGACTCCCTCAATTGCCAACTTACAAGCTGATATATTGCTGTGCATAAACCCATGCACGTTCGCCTTCGGAATAATTCAATTACCCTTTGGAAAAATTAAACGCACTCCCAGTAACAATGCAAACATGCTCCACTTAAACAAACATAAAAGTCTGCCCAAATTATTTAAGAATTGCCTAAAAGAAATCTAAGTAATGCAAGACAGAGAAGACATTCATTTTTTTAGAGAGTGTAAGATTCTTCTCAGAAGAACGCTACAGCAAGATGACTGGAAACAGTGAGCTGACCCTGTGACCCTGGGCCAAGCACTAGCTCTCTCTAACCCCCCCATGTCCCTGAATCCTAAAACAAAGATAATTTATGTTCTGCCTAGAACATAGAACCGTGGCAATACATAAAAATGCAAGGGTGTTTTGTTAATTTCTACTCGGTATCAAACAGCTGATGTCAAAGTTCTCCTGTTAGCCTTTGTTGCAAGCTTCAAGATCTCCCTCTTCCCTATCCAAACCAGCAAGGAGTGTTCAGAGGGCTCTAGACTCCCATTTGCAATCATTAGCAGTAAGAAGCACAGGAGAACGGAAAGTGCCGTGGAGGCTGATATTCTGACATAGAAATTGGAACATCTTGAAAACCCGCAGGTAGCACGTGAAGGGAGTTATATGTGTACCATAGGGATGGGCAGCTTGCTGCACCTGGGCTGAGCCATGTCCTTATACATTCCGTTCATTTATACTCTACAAAAAAAGAAGAGGAGAAAGAGGAACGAAAGTGATTGGGATATTTTGCTTGAAAATAAATAAAGAGCTAGCTTCCATCTGAAAGTCACTGCCATGGTTTAGAGCTGGAGATACTAGAGTTCCTCGACTAGATATATAAGGATAGCTTTTTTCTTTCTTTTTACCTTTCTATGATAGTGACTTTCAGGGTCAGTTACATAGTTATTGCCCAAAATTAGAGTGTATATGTTATTGCAACATTGAAGCAATTTCCTTCCTTCTCCTACCACCCCTCCCCAAGTTAGATACAAATAAAGAAATAACCTAAAAAGTGAGAACCATAAAGGGTTTTTTCCTGCATTCACTCCACAAAGAATAGCCCAGGGATTATTTTTGTATGACCACGAAGTATAGGTTTCCTGTTCTGAAAGTGATTGCTCTGGTCCCATCCACGAATGTCAGTACTCGAGATGGGATCGGACCCACACCAGTGCGTCAGAAAGACAGTCTGCACACCTTACCTGCCAACACCAGTGAGGAAATTCGCTGAATGGGCCAGTGGTGGTATTGTAAAGGGCTTTGGAACAGATTGCAACAAGAAAGCCTGTGTGTTGTCACCTCGGCAACAGGTCATTGGCTAATCAGCCACTATCACATTTCCTACAGCAACATAAGGGTGATTCATCACCCCATCCATCTCTGCCTCCCCCCTCCAACTTCACTCACAATTTTCCCCACTCTCAGCCTGATGGGATTACACAACTGACACACTAACACTAAAAATTCCAACCAAAAAATTACTGTTTTGATTTAACAAAATAAAATATTCCAGAACAAGCATGGCTTACTTATGAGGTTACTTAACATACCAATGCATCCTACAAATCATACATGACATGGTTACACGCTATTCTAAACTAAAACACAGAGCACCTTCAATTTTGCGGTTTCAAGGTGTAACAGACACCTTTCACAAAATTCACATCCATCAACCCCACTGAAATTCACATACACAATCCACAAAAAGGGTCATTCCCCCCCAACACACGCACAAGACGAGTCCTGCCATTAAACAGTGGGAGCTAAAGCACGCTTCCACATAAATGAGAAACTAATTTCTGAAAGGGACGGGGTGGAATTCAAGAAATTAATGGCATAGAGGTCCCAAGTTTAAACTACTTAATCATTCATCTAAAAATTTGCTAGCACACACAATAATTCTCTGTAAATAAATGCACTTTAATTATTCCGTTACTGATTCAGCCACCGGGGCAATTACTAGTTGTTAGACCTGCATAATACGCTGCTGTTTAAACGGGAACTGCTCTAGAAGGGAAACCCTCCAGGAATCAGGTAAACGAACGTGTCTGCCCGTCTACCTGGTATGAGTTCAGTGGGCAATTTCCACTCAAGTAAGTTAGAGACTGGTGTGAGCCTTCGCTGATCTCGTTAACTCCTCGCTTGCATATTAACTTTGCTCTAGCTATTTCGCCTCTGGTTTTCTCTGAGCAGTACTACATCCTTTAATTTCCTGTGTTCACACTCTTCGGCCCAGGGAAAATGAAGCTGATGTAATTTCCTAAGAAACGCTGCTCATCACCTTTCCACGCAGACATCGGTAACATCTTCTAAAGCCTGGAAATTATTAAAGTCCATTCAAAGGCCTTTCCTCCCTTGCCTCACGTGGTATATGCCTTGTTAGAAAAGAAATCAATGTATTCCCTGTTACATCATCAAGTGGCTTGGGGGTAAATCATACTTACTTCAGCATCTCAGGACTGTCTTATGAAGTTTTAAATGAACAACTGAGACTGATGTCTTGGAGTTGCCCACAGAAAAATAGCCTTGATTTTACCCAATCGCACTCTCAATTTCCCCATCTGTATTTCAGAATTTGCGTAATTTTAAAGTCAACACGTGACAGTTTGTTGTTTGACCACCTCGAATCAAGTGTAAAATGTAACATAATTTATCATTCTAATAGAAAATGTAATGTTATAACTAAAGTAGGTGGACATCCTTCTATTTCCTGGGGAGACTACAACCATTATTCCAGTAATCCACGCCAAAGAGACAAAAATCTAACGTAAGAGACTGTCTTATTCATCTCTGGACTTCAGCACCCCAGCACCTGTAATCTGCCAGGTTGTTTGCACCTTGCAACCTGCCCACAGACAGCCCAACTGCCTGGAGTTGCAGACGGCCAAGTGTCTACAGTCCCTTTCCCTCTGGGCTGTGAGCTTTGTGGAAGCACCTCCGACCTTGCCGGACCCCAGAGGCCACCAGTTTACCCCTGCCACGCCTTGCCGTCTGCACCGGGTTTTTCCTCTTCTGTTTGCCGCCTGCTGCGTGAACTTTATTTAAGGCATTCACCTGAGTCCACTCCCTCAAGTCCCCCCACCATTCACACGTAGAATTTGTGTGACAAATTCACGGGATAAGCATTTTTGGAAGGTACCGTGAGCATTGTTCTTGGTGCCTGGAACACTATGGTGTTTTAGACAACCATGATCCTAGTGTGAGTTCTACAGATGAGAACCAGCCATAAGCAATGAAACAAATGAGTAAGTGACAACTTCAGGGAGTGTGGATCACTGAGAAGTGAGTAATTGTCATATTTGCCCCACAAGATAGATGACAATTTGATTATTATTTCCCCAAAAGACTTTCCCAGACTCTAGCTGCTTTCCAGTCTATCAAAAGGGAAGGGTGTCATACACAGTTCCCATCAACAAAGAAGCACCTATTTTCCCCTGCAATCGATCAGTCAATCAATCAATCAATAAGTTTTCTGTTGTGTTTTCTGGTGAAGGGAGGGCAGGAGGAGTATCTTAGACACAAGGAAGGTACATTCTCTTCTTCACCATCTATTTCTGTCCGCTCATATCAGCCTAATGCATGATGAAGTTTAAGATGTTCAAATGTTAAAATACTTTAAATTAGGCACATCAGTCAGGATCACAGCAAGGAGTAGAAGGGACGCTCGGATCACTGAGACCAAGTGACATCAGAGATGAGGAAAGGGAGTTCTCACAAAGATGAACCAGGATGCAGGGTGGACAGAGAAAGTGCAAGGACCATGTGGCACCCAGAGACCAGTAACCACAGGGCTGTCACCACTACTGGACCTGAAGGGAAAGAGATGCTGTGGTTACAGGGACCTGCAACAAGTGAGGGAGTGTGCAGAGGCCTGCCTGACAGGCACTGTGAACTTGGGTCAAGGGGCACAGCCAGCCCATGACAACCTTGACTTCACTTTTCTCCTTCCTCCATCTCCTACTGACACTCCCCATGGCCAAACTCAATGGTGGGCCCAAGGCAAGGAGTGCTTGGATGTGGTCTGTACAAATCAGTTTGCTAGGGGTTGTGAACGGAACATTAAAGGGCTAACTGCCCACGGGATGGTAATTTGGACATGGGGCCTTGGAGAGGGTCACATAAGGCCATGAAGGCGGTCCCCCCACTCATAAGAGGAAACACTAAAGAGCTGCTCTCTCTCCACACCCGCTCACCAGGGAAAGGTGATTTGAACCCACAGCGAGAAGGCTGCCCTCTACAAGCCAGGAAAAGAGCCCTCACCAGACACCAAACTCTGCTAGACAGTGATCTTGAACTTTCCTACCTGCTGAACAGTGAGAAAATAAATCTGCTATTTATGCCACCCAGTGCATTTTTGTAATCGCAGGCCGAGCAGACTAATACAAAAGCACACAGAGGAAGTGGAAAAGGGCAGAAAAGGGACCTAAAAGAGGCCAGCAGACAACACTCAGTATGTTCAGTTGTGTTTTATCAATTAAAAGTTATTAACAGTATGGCTCAAAGTATAAAATGGTTGATATTTCAAGTACCAATTCAGCCAGAAAATGTGTTATTACTAAGTACATTGTATAATGACTTTCTTTTAGCCAACTAAGGATAGAAGTTCTCCTCAATTTTTTTTTTCCAGCTTGCAAAAACCATTGACAGCCAAGTAAAAACGTTGAAAGGAGCTGGCAAAACAAATGTTCATTTGTGCTCCAGTATTATTATGGTTTTAAGAATACTTTTTGACACTTAATTTCTTAATGAGATTAATGTTTCATAGTGGATGGCCACGATTTCAGCGTCTACACACTGATCCCAAACAGGACGCTTCAACCCCGAGGCACAGAAATGGAAAACTCGTGACACCGTCTGACCACATTAATTTCAATGATTATAGGATTAAGTTCACAAAGCCAGTGAAACAGCTTAAAATTTTACATCAGATGGCTTAGCTGCCTAGTATGTAAATTTATAGAAACCCTGGGGCAAACCAAATGTCACAGATTTATTAGGGCATATAAAACTATTATCAGGAAAATAAGTTAAAATAAAGTTTCTTTACGGTTTTTTTGAGTGTCCATATGGAGCATATCATCACAAACAACCCAGCCAGCTCTAATAAGCTGATAGTTTCGACAAAAGGAAAATCATCACCATTTCTAATTAAGGCTCTTTCGGTGGCAGGAGAGAGAAAGGTGACCTTATTTGTCTGTAAGATACTGCCCTGCCTCAAACTCTTAAAAAATGTGTCTGTCCTTACAACTTAAAAGCCCAGAAAACAAATCAGAAAATTTAAAGTGTTCATGATGCTTTAAAATTGTCTTCTTAAAAAGGTCTTTCAAAAATATTTTCCCTCCAGATGATCTTTAGCAAAAATCTTTAAAATGTCTCTAATATCATGGTGATTATCTGCAGGGAAAGGATGACAAATACAACTTATTAAGCAGCTACTATATGCCAAATTCTATGTTGGCTGCTTCGCATATATTATCTCCTCTTAACAAAGACTCTGAGAGATGAGACATTACTTACACCCTCTCACAAAGGCATCTGTAATCTTCTTTGTCCATCTCCAATTCCCGCATTTAACAATGTCACCTACCTCAATGAAAGCTTCAGTCTGTCTCCACCATCCATGCTTTTAGCAACATACCATGTTGAAAAAATAGAGTTCAAAATACAGTCATAAGAAATAATCACCCCAAAATACTCATCTTGGAAAAAGCAACCTATCTCAGCTACAACAATGTGTTCATGTTATTTAGATGGTGTTCCATGGTTACAATACCTTTAAAGGTGTTTAAAACTATATTGGAAGAAAAAAATGGACAAGAAAGTAGGGGGGAAATGCCAAGAATTTAACAGGGTAATTTTCTAAGGTGGCAACTTTAGGCAGAAAGTGAAAGAAAACAAGACCATTGGGGAAGCCAAGTGAGCTGTTGGAGTTTGTGTCATTCTGGAAACATATACTGACATATAAAGTTCTTAATTTAGGCCAACTATTCAAAGGGAAGATGTGCAGGAACCTTCAGAAGTCCCAGCTGGTCGCCAGGGAACCTTCATGTGAAGAGATGCAGCTGTGTAAGGGGACAGCAGAAGGAGCCATCGGTGCCTTCCTGGGAAAAAGAAAACAGCACACCAGACTCAGCCATGACCAACAGCTCTAGGTTCTCAACTAGAAGCATCCACTGGGAAGTACCGAGGGCTAGGGACTGGAGGGAGAACAAATGTGGTGACAAAGGAGCAGGCAAAGCTGTGCTGAAGGGAGAATAGTGCTCGTGCAGGCTTGGTTCAGCACCAGGGAAGTCCACCTGTCGAGCAGTGGACAGCAGCAAAGGAGACCAGGTTGCACGGACAAAATGACTCAGAAGCTCCTTAAACCACAGCCCTCTAACACCCTTCCGAATTCAATGGCAGGCTGCATTTCTTCCTCACCGTCTCCACACCCAGCCAGTTCCTGACTCAGGCTTTTAAACATATCCTTGATGCTCGTCTTCTCCCCACAGGATGATAAGTGACTTGGTGTCTGACATTTGGCACCTGGCCTGTGCTCAGAGGTCCTAGAAATAGCCCGATTAGGAGAGAGACAGAAAAGCATTGTACACAGTCATCTTCTGCCACATGGCATCCCTTGGCCCCTCCTCATCTTCCCACCTCTCTGCACTCTGCTCTCCGCCCTGCAGGCGCACCTGGATGGGCTACAGCAAGGGGCCCCTCCCCCTGGCTTCCACATTGGTCTGGCAGGTGGGGAGTCCTAACTGGACACTAGAGGGAGGGAAGAGAGTGGGGTCTGGGTATTTATTCTCCTTGCTCCATCCCTGCAGAGTCCCCTGTAGCTTCTGTGTCCTTTCCCTGACAGTCAATGGTCCCCTCCAGGCCTGCTCTACACTTCCCTCTCAGTTCTGGTTTTGGGAACCTCCCCCTGTCGCCTGTCCTGGCCCCTTATCTCTGTGCAGACAGAGACAGGGAAGAATGTGGCTGCTGCCTGTTCTGAGTCCTTAAATTATCTTGTACTTTCTCACCTGTACCTTTATAATGAGTCATTTCATAAATACAGTCACCTTGAATTATTTTAATGTGAGAGCACCATTATCTTCATATCTTTCATATTGGGATCTTGACTATTATCGATTTACTCATTCTTTCGGCAAATATTTATTAAACTACTATGTACCAGGCATTCTATGCTCTGGAAATATAGCAGTAAATAAGATGTATATATGCAATGAATATATACACACGTATACATACACATATATAGTCATACACAAGCATGCATACATGTTGCTTCTTTTCAGTATAACATATTTGTTAACAGTAGACTCTAGAGTTAAACTCCATGGTTCAAATTCTTGCCCTGCTTTTAACTAGCTGCAAGATTCTGTTAGAATGTGCCTGACTGCACTCTGCCCAGTTTACCCCTTTATCAAATAAAAATCTGATAGAGAATAGGATCTACTTCCTTCGCTTATTGTGCAGATTGAGTGACATAATGCAAATGATATCCTTAGTCATAAGCACCTAGTAAGACATGAGTAAACGTAAAGCATTTTTATTGTCTCCTGGAGCTTCTATCCCAATGGAGGGGGGCAGGTGAGTGAAAATGAGCGTGGTTAAACCATCAAAAGGCAATGGTGGTCTTCAGTGCAGTATTTCAGCTTCCTCACCCATTAAAAGAGGAAAATAAACCCTATCTTGCAGTGTAGGGAAGAACTAAGTTAGGTTGTATATGTCAAACAGCTAGTACAATATGACACTCAAATATTGCTCATTGTCTTCTATCTCTTCATCCCTCCATTTGGAACCCTTCCTTCCTAGAGCAGCTTTCCAAATCAGCTCCTCCGGCCCTGCCCCCAGGAAAGCCGTCGGCTTCAGCCTCGCTCCCTGAGACCGAAGAAATGCACCGAGGCAGGGGAGGGTGAGCCACCGGAGACAAAGATGAGGATGGTTCCAGAAGCACATTCTGGAGGCACGGGGGAAGAATTAGAGAGAAGACAGGGTGGAGACACAGGGGACTCTGTAAGCAGAGGGACCCAGGGGAGTCGGGAAGGCAGGGGAGACAAGGCAAGCGGTGACAGGAAATTGGACTGTTTGTGCTTCTTGTGTTTTCTTTTCCTTCCCCCGTGATTTTCCTTTTATTTTTAGTAAAATTCCTTTTGAAAATTGTAACCTCTCTTCATGTGCGAGGAGAAAATAGGAATTGGCAGACCGCTCATGCTTCTGCTAGGACAATATACGGTAACAGAGGTCACCTCTGCGGAAGGAAGGAGGGGACTCAGATGGAGGCAGCTTCAAGTCTCCCTGACAGGAGTCGTTTGACAGACTGTGTCCCCCGTCATCACCTCTCTCACCCTTTCCCACCCCAAGGTGACAGATCATTTTTTTTACAAAGGAAAGGTAAATATGGTAACACGTTAGCTTGTGTTAATAGTCTCTATCCTTCTTTGTATGCATGAAGTATTGTAAAAACAAATATAAAACTCTGCCTGTGGAAAAGAATCAGCATTTTCAACACATGGAAAGCACAGTAATACTTCTCTGATTATTACTTGTCAATGAGAAAAAAGAAAAGGAAAGGAACGGTGATGACCAATATTGAGACTCAGTGAATTATGTATGGTGCTCCCCTTCAGTGGAATATTATGGAGCGTTTAAAAGTACTACTTACAGTGAAGGTTATAAGAAAAAGTAGAGCAAAAGATTTACATGCAATACAAACAAAACTATGCTAGAATATCAGCATTAATTGACCAATAATTACACAATCCTATAATAGTTGACATACGTGTATAGTAGTAGGGTTTATTTTACATTGTTTGTGTGTGGTAACTCACACAAGTCTCAGAGCACAGGCAGGATTAAAAACTATTATTACCCCATTTTATAAATGAGGAAATTGAGAAGTTAAAAAACATGTCAAAGGTTATAGCTAGCAAGTGGCAGCAACGAGATCCGAGCCGGGCAGTTAGCTCTAGAAGCGTGCACTTAAATACTATGCTACACTACTTCCCATAAAAAGGCTAATAATACCAACAGCTACCAATTATTAAGGGCAATGACCACCTAGGTTAATACTCACAACAACCTTTCGAGTAGCTATTATTAATCCCATTAAAAAGATGGAAGCCTCAGCAGAGAGAGGTCAAAATAATTTACCCAAAAACACAAAGCTAGAAACTCAGCAATCTAATCTCACTCCATATAGGGCATGTCCTAATCATGGTACTCTGCGTTAATTCTTCTTTGCACTATTTTGTTCTTCTGCAACGAGGGTATATTAGTTAGATTTTTAAAAAGGACAAAGAAAAAAGCACAAAAGAAAAGCTACTTATAACAGCAAAAAATAAATTTTAACTACACATTTATAGGACATCTTAGATAAAAAACAAAATTTAAGCTATTTTATAGCTTCCCTTTAAGTCTTTTTAAATATTCATTTGTCACATTATTGTAAAAGAGCACAGGCAATTTTACATCACCAAGAAGTAAATTTAACTGGTAACCCTTGGAAAAGGCATTTCTTCACGAGACTGGTGACCGGTTGGATAAATTCCCTGCCGTGGGCAGTTCACGTCTGGGATTCGGTTTAATGGAATGACCAATGATTTTTCTCTCGGAGCTATCCAACTTGTGTCTCATTACCCATTAACAACCCAGAGTTACTAATCACTGGGTGAGCCGAAAGCCATACACAGGCACGGGGCGCATCACAAAAACAGAGGCCTGCTTCCTCGGAGAAGGTTACTTGCATGCAGCATCGCGCATTGGACCAAACAAGTCCATGATATTTTCAAGCTGCTGTTGTAATGCAGACATGTAGAAAGAGAGGGAAAGGGCCTGAAAGCAAGCTGCTTTTACCACCATCCTTAGCCCATCCTGAAGCCTTGCTCCATGTCGGAACACCCCCCCACCCACACCAGTAAAATGGGGCTCGTGGTGGGAGAGGAGAGGGGTGGGGATCAGAAAGTCATCCAACAAACTACACGTAGGCTGGAGCCAAACAGCCTCCAGTGCTCCGCTCCCATCTATGCGGCACGTCTCTCTTTTCCTCACAACTCAGTTGTATTGCAATGGTCTGAACCTCCAATTCTGCCTTTTGCTCTTAAAGTTATAATGGTCATCTTCATTTACTTTCAAATAATAAACCTGTGTTTGATTTCCTTTTTAATATTTTAGAGTTAGAGGTAGATATCGGTACCGTTCATTTGTCTCCTAACTGTGCTACCTCCAGAGATATTCAGGCCACAACAAGACTTCCTGCCCACCGCTCTGGGCTCAGTTACTCTCGGCTGCCACCCTGAGCCCTCAATAATGCATACCCGCAGTGTTTAATAAACTATGAAATAGCAGTTTGGAGGGGATAGGTGGCCCAACCTTTGAGGCTAATCGAGTTAACACAGACTTTATAAGCAATAAAAGGTCTTTTTTTCATTGTAAGGTGACTGTAAATTTTACTCACCAGAACTCTAGGTCTGTGGGAAACAGAACACTTTGGCAGAACTACTCCGCAAGAAAGAAGAAGTCACAGAGGAGGAGGGATTGTGCTTCCTGAGGGCTAATGGAGTATGGGAGCAACTGTACCTCCGTAATTCCTCCTTACCAGAGCCCCACCCCACCCCACCCCCAAATGAAATCGAGCCAAAGTTACTAGCTCACACACACGCTGAGTGTGAGTAGATTTCTTGTAGAAGTGCTCAGTGGGTAGAATTCTGGATTCTAACCTGACTGGTGGAGACTTAAAAACTGATAACACATGGTTTATAAGATTATAAATGTAGAACATAATCCTCAAAAGACAAACTATGGAAATGAGAGAGCAGAGAGTAAAACTCTAGGAGAGATTCTTAATGACCTTGAGCTAGGGAATAATATCTTCAACAAGAAACTAAAAAAAAAATTGATAAAATAGATTCATCAAATGTAAAAATTACAGTTCAACCAAACAGTTCACCATTGTTTTCTAAGGGAATAGAGAAGCAACAGATGAGGGAAAGATCTTTGCCATACATGTAACAAAGAATTAAAGCCCAAATATATAAAGAATGTTTACAAATCAATGAGAAAGATCACCACTATTATACACTGAATGTTCGCCCCCCACCCCCCAAATTCATGTTGAAATCTTCCTCTCAACGTGTTAACAACCAGAGGTGGAGCCTTTAGGTCAGGAGTGTGAAGCCCTCACGAAAGCAATTGGTGCCCTTGAGAAGGGAGCCCAGAAAGCCCTCTCATTGTCCCTCCCTCATGTGAGAACACTAAGATTTGGCAACTGCAACCTGGAAGGGGACCCTCATTAGAACTCAACTGTGCTGGCACCCTGACCTCAGACTTCCGACCTCCAGAACTGTGAGAAATAAATTGCCTCTGTTTCTAAGCCACTCAAGTCCATGGTATGTTTGTTACAGCATCCTAAAGAAGACAACCACCAAAAAAGGCAAAGGCTATTTAAAAATAATTCATTGAAGAGAAACCTTAAGTGTCCTATAGTCACATGAAAAGATGATTTACCTTATTGTTAGGGAAGAGCAGATTAGAAGAGACAGTGAGATACTACTTATATATGCACCACACTGACAACAACAATGGAAAGGAAAAAGCCGGATGATACCAGAGCTGATGAGGATATGGAACAACTAGAACTCGTATGCACTGCTGACTCAAGCATAAGTTGAAGAGCAATTTGGCGATACCTAGTGAAGCTAAAGGTACGTATGCCCTGTGACCCAGCAATTCCACCCCCAGGTGGATGCCCCAGGGAAAATCTCAGTCATGTGTACATGGAAGTGCAGACCATATCAACTGTCTATATTGGGAAAATTAAAATGCCCATCAACAAGATGACGGATATATAAAGTCTGGTAAATTAATACAATTCAAAAGTACAGTGCAGTAAAAACAACTCTATCTATATGTGTTAATGAGATCCATCTCTAAAACACAATGTGAAGCTGAAGGGCAGACTCTGAGAGCATAGCAGGTGTTGTGATGGCCTTTTTCATCAAGTTTTATAAACATGCAAAGCCATCATCTCATTTTTGTTCAGAAACACACACGCGCACATAGTAAAAAGCATAAAAATATGCAGGAAAGGATCACAGACACAATAGTGATGGCATCTAGGGGAAAGTCATCAGACCTGGGAGGGCCCACAGGGATCTGCCGTGGCATTTGTCAGGTTTTATTCCTTAAACTCACAGGCACGACATATTTCACAATCAAAACAGAGAGTAAAAGAACTCCACTCGCCAAGGCAGGTGTAATGGGTGAAATAAGGACCTAGAGGTCTATGGCACGTACATTCTGTAACATTCCTCCGGTATCAGAATATCCAAACTTCACACTTGGAATCCATTTGCAAAAGTTAATGCATTTTGCTTAGCTCTGAAAATGACTAAATGCATATAACTTAAACGCATATGTGTTCCATCTACCTACAAAAGTGATTCCAGGAACTTTCCTAAGTTTCTCTTCTTTTGAGGGAGACAGACGCCTGCTGCAATTCACTATTCCCTGGCCTCAAAATGCCTGCCCTGAGGCAGGACTCGGTCACAGACCACAGAGTAGGCGACATTAATCCACTTCCCAAGGTCTTCACCTCAACTGGCACGTCACAGGCAGGAAAAGGAGACCCCTTCCCCCACAGCAAGATCATGCAGAATCTTTGGGTTTGGGCAGAACAAACAGTCAAGAATATGTCCCCAGAAAATTCAAAGGAAACAGCAAAGAAACACAGGGATGACAAAAGAGTAATATGTGTGCAACCACAGCAATGTGTCCCAACGCTGAATCCTGCCCTTTTTATAACTATTGGATGGGAAACAGATGAGAAGTACAGGTACAAGGGGGCTAAATTTTAAGGAAAATTTGTGGCTGTCTTATAAAAACCCCAATGGGCCAAATTAGATTTTTTTCCTTTGAAAAGTCAATATGTGGATTTGTGAAGCCTAGGATAAGCCAGTACAAAATACCATGAGAAATCCCTTAACCTGACTCACAGTTTATACATTAAGTCAAACCAAAAATAAGTTATCAGCTGGTCGATCAGTATAGAAAAATCAGTATTTTCCTATCATACCATCTGCTTTAGCAGTGCAAGTTAATAAATTTAGCTGGTGAAATTTTCTTCTCTCTTCAGATTCTGGAGACAGAAAATACATTTTCAATAGTTAACCTAGTCACTTATTATATAGAGCAATGGAAAATGGAATACTATTATTGGAACATGTGAGTTGGCATGTCTAGTAATAGAATTCTTCACCACTGAGTAGCAAACCCATGTTACAGCGATGATTTGGGGTACTTTCCCCCCTGCTCCATTCTCCTGCTTTCCAACAATTTGCCCTTTCTGCACCCTCGAAAGGGTATCAGTCAATCAAGAAAATAAAATAACTTAAACTCTAGACCTGTTTTCAAACCTAAATGTATTTTTTCTCTGAAAATATAAAATCAACTACATTTATATAACTTGAACATAAAGGAACTAGATCTACAAACAGATAAAGAGAATCTATTTTTCTAATTTTCCTAAATTTTGTAGGAGAACATTGCTATTGAAAGAGACAGAAACACACTGAGATACATCATATCCTGATATTACATATCTTTTGAAGAAAATAAGTTAAATATGACTTCAACTTTTCAAGCATAGACAAATAGCATGAATGGACCTGAAGAGCATTATGCTAAGTGAAATAAGCCAGTCAGAGAAAGACAAGTACCATACGATCTCACTCATGTGTGGAACCTAATGAACAAAAAAATCAAACTAGAAACAGACTCATAGATTCAGAGAACAGACTGAACAGCTGTCGGGGGTGTAGGTGTTGTGGGGCTGGGTAAAAAAAGGTGAAGGGATTAAGAAGAAAACTCATAGATATAGACAACAGCATGGTGATTACCAAGGGGAAGGGGTGCAGGGAGTGGTAGAAAAGGGGAAAGGGAATAAATGGTGATGGAAGGAGATTTGACTTGGGGTGGTGAACGCAATACAGTATACAGATGATGTACTGTAGAATTGTGCACCTAAAAACCTACATAATTTTATTAACCATGTCACCCCAATAAATTCAATAAAAACAAAATAAAAATACACCAATAATGCACAACAGAAGCAAGCTTTCAGAGGCATTTTCAAAACAGTGAAATATGTATTGGATGCCTACTATAGGTGTAGCATATAGACTGACTTTATGTTTTCTTATATGTGCTGCATTAGACCTGATGACAGTATTTCAATTATATTCCTCTATTCTAGTATTTCAAAAAGTCTACAAAGAGCTTTCTTTTCATTTTTACTCTAGATGTATTTTCCTGTTAACATGCCTGGCAGCAATTGACCGGTCAGATAAAAGCTCCTTTTGATGTAAATGTTTAAATCAGTAGGGTATTTCCAAATTGGTAGAATCGTCCTAATCAGGAAATAGTTGGATTTGAGAAATTAACAGAACTTTCTTGCTCTTCATATATGTCAAGAAAACTATTCACTCTGTAACTTCCTTTCTAGTTGCCTTTTATCTTGTCCTCTGGGGTTGTTGAGAGTTAACATCTATAAAAGGTTTTGTGTTTTCTTGACAAAAAGAGGGTAAGTGAAGGAAAAGCAGCAGTATATCTCTTCAATGTGTAGACATTTAGGTGAGTTCCATGCAACCTGAATGTAAAATTTTAAGTATCCCAGAACCACACTATAAAGACAGCCAACTGTGGTACCATACTTCCACAAGAAAATAGCATTCTCTTTATTACCTTTCTTTCTTTCCTACAGGAGAAGAAAATAAAGAGTTTTAAAGTAAGACACTATCTAATAAAATAGTAGAAAACAATATATTTAAAGGGACTGGACATTCTCATCATATAAAAAACATCTAGATGATTCATAAGTCTGTTCTCTGAAAATTCGAGCAGCTAATTCAGTCCTGTAAAGCCAAAACCCGGGATTCCACAATCCTGTTGTACATATATTTATGTAAATATAAAAGAGTAGGCTGAGGATCACGGCCATGGTGAAATCACGGGTTGGGGGTGGGGGGCACTGGTAACCCAATTCCGGAGGGACTGTGAACCAGTGTTTGCAGTGGGGTGAGCAGATGAGGCAGGACTGGCTGAGGACTGAGAGTGGTCAGGCTTCCAGAAGCCATGGGGTCAGAAGTTTATCGTACCTGCCAAACAATAACCACAAAAATAATAAAGATAAAAATAATAACAACAATAATGATGATAATGGTATAAACAGGCCATTGAGTCGGTGTCAAAGAAAAAACATAGGAAGACAATAGTTGAGCTCCTTGACTTTTCCTAAGGTTGTGGGGATGTTAGCAGGGGACTGTGGAATTACCCAGGGACCCAAGACCGTACTTCTGGACGTACTAGAGATGGCCAAATTGACTCCACTGTGGCCAGCAGTGAAGTGCACTCCTCAGGAAGCCTACATGGAAATTTCTCTTCTCTTCCTAGTAATCACAAATTGGGTAAAGGATGTATCCCAACCAAAGCAGAAATCCCTGAGGCCTTTTATTCATTCATTCAACAAAAATTGACTGAGCACCCAGTGTATTCCACAGCACTGAACAGAACCAACAAGGACTGTTCTTACAGGGGTACAATCTACTGAGGAGAGACACACGATTCGCAAATACTAGACCTGATGTGTTCAGACAGTGATAATTCAACAAAGGAAATTAAGAAGAACAATGGGATCAAGTCTGGCAGGAGGTGATGCCACTGTTACTGTATATACGGTGTTCACAACTACCTCTCTCAATTAGAGCCACTACCCGAATACTGAGGACAGCAGCCCCTGGGGGCAGAGTATACCCAGGAGTAGTAAACAGCAAGGACAATATCCCGAGGCTGGGTCAGGATGGGAGCATTTGAGGATATAAGAGCCTAGGTTGGTGGGTGGGTGGGTGGGTGGCATGGGAAGAGGTCAGGGAGGCAGCAGAGGCCACACAACCACATTATAGACAAATGTTACTTATTTGCTGCAAATTCTCCCACAAAGAAATCAGCTACTTTTGCTACATCAGACCCACTATTCCTAACGCCATCTATTCGTTCTCATGGCTGCTTGTGCAGAACAGATGATGGGCTTGGGGAATAGTCTAGGGATAAACAATAACCAAATAACTTTTTTCTCCCAGGCAACCAACCAGCAAACGGTTGGAAAGCCCCAAACACATATCACACAATGGTGCCCTCACACAGCACTCATTCAGTGGCCCCAGGCCTTGCCTGCAAAATCCTGCATGGTAGGGAGGCGAGAACACTGGCCCACAAGCCAGAGGCCCGGTCCCAGGATGATCCGCCCCATTGCTAACCCGTGATTTCTATAAGCTGCTTAACGTCTCAATTTCCCAATCCCCCCACCTGTAAAATCTAGGGATTGTATATAGATGATGTCTTTCCGTCTATATTAGTCTATTGACTTCAACATTACATCTCTGTTGCTATAGTCAAATCCATACCCAAAACTTATTTCTCCATAGACGAAAAGTCTATGATAGTACAGTTGACCCTTGAGAAATGGAGGCTTAGGGGCACTGCCCACCCAGGGAGTCAAAAATCCATGTATAACTTTGGACTTCTCCAAAACTTAACTACTGATAGCCTACTCTTAACAGGAAGGCATACCAATAATATAAGCAGTCAATCAACACATATATGTTCCATGTATTATTTGCTGTATTCTTATAATAGTAAGCTAAGAAAAAAGAATGTTTTAAGAAAACCATAAAGAAGAGTAAATACATTTACAGTACTGTACATATTTACTGAAAAAAAAAATCCATGTGTAAGTGGACTCACAGAGTCCAAACCTGTGCCGTTCGGGAGTGAACTGTATTAAACCCCATGGCAAATTAACCTATCGGAAATGATGTGTTATGCAGTTCTGAAGAAGGCATAAACTCATGAGACTAATAAGGGGCTGAGTGAAGCGATAATTTAAAAAATAGTACTTTCACTTCCCCAAGAGGGTTCCTGTTAATTTTCCTACATAGTCCATAGTTCCAAGGAAATGCTTGTCTGCCTTATTATCTGTGGCATTAGCAATTATTGCCAAACTAACAGACGTAAACAAAGAACAATAAGAATTCTCAGTTCAGCTGATGATATCAAAGTACGTTATTTACATAATCACAAAGAAAAGAATTGACTCCACTTAACACTATCATCGTGTGCAAAACATCAAATGGGAACTACACACTATCCTTCTACAGCGGTTCCTCCCAAACTCAATCATGTTAAATGAAAGAAAATACCAACCCACAGGCCTCGACAATAATCAGCCTAGTCATCAAAAGGAGAGAAAAGATTTTATTCTAAAACACTCGATACTACTTAGTCTCTGAAGAATCAGTTGCGTACTTTCAGAAATTAGGCAGGGTATTAAAATGGTAAATTCCTAGCAATCCCATTTCTAATCATTCATCTTACAGAAGTAATTGCTTACACACATGCATACCTAGAGACAACAGTGTTGAGTGTAGCATTGCTAGCAATAGCAAAAATCTGGACATAGCCCAGAAGTCCACCAATAACAAAATGATTCAATAAAGTGTGACATATACATATAACAAAACCTTTGAAGCTACGAAAAGAACGATTTTTCAAATGGGAAAATGTCTGTGATGTAGTGAATGAAAAATGCAAGTTGAAGATCAGTATATTCAGCATGACTGAGTGTTGGAAGGAAATAATAAAGGATATGTGGAGGAGAGTGTTTTAATATTTTATTACTTTAGAATTATTAAAGTAATATATATTTTTGAAATATTCAAAACATAAGGCAACAGATGAAACTATAGCAGTGGTGTGGTATGTGTCATCCATTCTTCATTTTTAATGATTCGCCAATATATGCACATTTTTAACCAAAATTAAATCTCATAGCACATACTAATCTGAAACTTGCTTTTAAGCCTTAATACCACACTTTTTAAATAATCACTTAACAGATTATAGTAAGAACATACCCAAATTTCTTCAACTGGTATTCAACTGGCCTCCTTTTGATGGATATGGATATCTTATTTTTTTCTTTAAAACCATATGTGATGTTTTAAGATATGGGTATGAATATCGACACTGTACAGATAGTAATCTTTGAGGTGTGAGATTACAGGGACGCATAGAGGCTCTGGTTTATTTCATGTCTTTACAGAGTACCAATGAAAGAGTGGTATTTCATATTTTATATATATTTTTTCAAGTACTTTACTTATGAACCCTATTCTGAACGCAGGAAAGTATGAAAGACTAAATATGTTGCCCATGTTTCTCTCTAGGCTTCATCCAAGACACCTGCCATCCAGTATATGGCTTTCAGCATCCAGCATCCAGTATCCAGTATATGGCTTCCAGCAACCCTCCATGTCAACAAGTTCACTCACAAGACAGTAGTCCCAGTTAGAAGGGGGTGAGATGCTCTAATTTGGAAACATAGTAAGCAGATGGTAGAAATAAGTTAATTTTAAAACAGACTAAATTGAGTCTAAGATGGGTTAACAGAATGGGGTTTATAATAAAAGGGAGGATCAAGCCCAAAATGCCTGTATAAAAAGAAATGTGGTGGCCACTCTAAGAGACAGTGAAATGAATGAATGATAAATGAATGAATGAATTGTGTGAATGCAGTGGATGAACGTGAGAAGGGCTTTTATCATTGACCAGTCTCTTGAATCTTCTCCATGATATACCGCAAATTTGCTTCCTAAATTCATCTTGAAGCTTACCACTTGCTGCAAAAGATCTCTGGAAAGTCAGAGACACAGTAAGAAAGAGTAGAACTGAGATTTACCAGAAACTGTTGCAGGCTCTCTGTTCTAAGTAATTCTCACAACAGGCAAGTCAATTCTAAATCCCCAGTAAATCAAGATGGGACTCTCTGACCTTTGAGATTGGTTCCTAAAATTCTGAGAGATGAAAATTCCCTGAGATGGTAGCGACGATGGAAAGAAAGTAACACAGATCAGAGTTGCCTTAGGTGAAGCCTGAAAGGAGCAGCTGCAGCTGGATGGGAGTGGCTGTTCCCTTCAGTGTCTTGGGGTTTTATGGCAGGGGTGCTGATGAGGGAAGTGCCAGAGGAGCATGGGACGGAGGGGATGCCATGCAATATCCCGACAGACGAGACGGGCAGTGGTGTTGGCAGGGGACAGCTGGAGTAGGAGGGAGTACGGACTGAAGCATTTGATGAAATCAGCGCAGTTGCTTAAAGAGGAAGTGAACTGTAGAGGGGACAGGGGCGAGAAAGTATTAAAACCTCCGGTCAAGAGGTTCAAATGAACGTGAGGAGCACCTGAGTAGGGAAAACACACATGACCTTCACCTCCTGTAATCATTTCATGGGGCATCACGAAACTAAAAACAAAAAACAAACACAACAGTCCTCTGGTATGATTCATTATAATATGCTTCATTAGTGCCAGATTGATTCATTTAAAAAAAAAACATTAAAAGGAGAATTTAGGGGATGAGACAGTCTTTCATAGTCACTGCATGTGTCAGGGTGCTCGGCAATGTGCACGCACTTGCCTCAGTTTGTTTGAAAACAGATCTAAATTGAGATGTTTGGCTCTTCAAAGTCATCATAATTTTAATTTTTACTAAATATTTCATTTTATTTCACAATATGCAAATTCTCAATTTCAAGGTCACAATTCCTTTGATACAGCATCCAGTATTTGGCATATATATGTGCGTGTATACATATATATAAATAATTTTTGTGCATTTACAACACTGAAAAAGTTCAGCGAATGTATAGATGAAAATCTATTTTACACTGAAACCTGAAATGAAACTGCTATTCTTAGTACCCAATACATATTACATACGCACCCTCATCAACTTCATGAAAAAGCATCCATAGAGTTTCCACATGGTGCTTGCTAAATGCCATAAAAGCAAGTGAATCAGAGAGTCCTCGGCTCATTATTTACTATCTTCCCATTCATATCTGAAGCTTACACTCTAAGAATAGTGCTAATGCCAACATATTATATGGTTCACAGAGCCATGTACCTTGAGCATTGGAAGGGATCCTTTGCAACGGGAATTAAAAGTTAATGTAGCGTCATTCATGCAATGGCACCAAAACACAACCTCCATAAAAATGATGGATTTTTCACTTTCTGTATCAATTTCTAAACTTTTCTGTTCTGTTAAATTTCTTATGGATTTCACAAGTAAAGACCAATATGAGCCCCAAAAACCCAGGGTGGGAGATGACATTACTCCAGCCAGCCTCATCTAGGATGGCTTCCTTCATGCAAGGGATTTAAAAATTTGAAATGGAAACTAATTGGAAAGCAAACCCGCTCTCCTATGAATTTCTGATGATGCCATTTAGCAGGCCAAGCTTCATTTTAGGCAAGGAATTGTGCCCTTATACCAGATCCCAAGTAAGCTCCATCTATTTCGCTACCATCCTCAGAAATTCTGAGGCACGCCAGAGCTCAGGGTGAAACAGGTGCATCTGTATACAGCCGTCTGAGGAATGCACATCCAGGTCCATGCACAGCTGGGATGTGCTAATAGATGCTTGGCAGGCTTTCATTCATCAACTATGTCTCTAATCTCTGAGATAACCAGGCAGAATACTATGGCCATCTGCCATGAATTCACAGCCATAAGTTTTTTGGCCTGGGCTTTGTCCTGACAGGCTCATGTGTCATGCTAGAACATATACCAGAAGGGAAAGATGAGATCGGGCTAGGGATGAATGAAAGTTACCATCCAAGGCAAAGTTGGGTCACATTTTGAACTTGTGAAGAATTCCAAATAAGAGGCATCCTGGACAGGACATACGGTGTACTCTGCCATCATCCATTCAATAATCACAGCCAGGCACTGTTCTAGGTACTTGAGATACAGCAGTGAGCAAAATAAAGATCTTCACCCTCATGTAGCTTGGGGAAGACATACAAAAGCAAGAGATATAATTAATAAAAAATAACCCAGTTATAAAACAATAAGTAGTAGGGAAAAATGAAATAGCAGTATAAGGAGGATTGGGCATGCTGGGGTTCGGGGAAAGGATGGGAAAAACGGCAAGCTGTAACTTTAGGTAGGACAGTCCAGGTAGCCCTTACTGGACGTCTGTATTTGAGCATCGACTTAGAGAGGACTTAAGAGAATTAGCCACGTAAATATCCAGGTGGAGGGAGCTGCAGTGCAAATTCCTTAGGCAGGAGCATGTCGGGCCCGTTGAAAGAGGCCTGGGTGGCTGAGATCAAGCAGGTAGTGGGAGGCTGGTAGGTAATGAGGTCCCAAAGGTAACTGGAGTCCAACCACGTGGGCTTCGAGAACCACGATATGGTTGTTAGATTTCACCGTGAGGAAATGGGCAGCCGTTACAGAGCTGACTCTATACAGAGTTCCAATGGTTAAGTCCGCATGGTGGCTGCACCCCAAAATACGAAAGACATTTTTGGGACAGTGAGGAATAAAGCCGAAATATCTTTGCATATTCCAGTACTAATTTGTTATCTTAAGGGAAGTGAATGTCTTAAGTGAGAGTATAGAACCAACCACGGTCTATAGTTCCTGAAGATGTTCTGTTTGCAGACTTGAAACTCATGAAGGTAATCCATTATCCGTGTCATTTTTCCACTCCTATAAGGGCATAGAAGTCTGTATTCCGAGATAATGTAATTTTAATCTTATTCTCAGTCGGCCTGCTAGCAAGCTATTCAGATAATCACATGAAAACAGCATCTGCATGACCTTGGACTCTAACACTGGCTAAAAGGCATTCCTAGGCTTGTCTTACCGAACATGACTGAGATTATCAATGGGCCATGTCCTGGCAGGCCTACCCCCTACATTTCAGGTCTAATCTTAAAATAAAGCATATTGTAGTTTACAACAGCCTCACCCTGGTCTTAGGACGATGTACAGTACAGCTTTTAAAATTTTTAAATTAAAAATGAAATGATAATACACAGAAGTGATACAGAAAATTAGAACCCCCCAAAAATCAATATATGTTTAATGGTTCTCATTTCTTTATAGTTAATACTGAGTTATTAAAATAAATTAATGTTGACTAGGTACTTGGCTACGTAACAGCATACTAATTCCCATCCAGTGAGCATATATTTAATTTTAAAGATAACACTTGAGATCCCAAAGAAAACACGTAATTATCGAGAGATCCTGTGTGGTTGTTCCTTTTTTAAGTAAAGCAATGTGTGACCTACATAAAAAACCTCCCCTTCACTTTAATTGTTCAAAAATACTTCAGCCATGTCCACAGAGAATGCAATATCATGTTGGCAAAGTCCTATTTTAACTCAATAAAGCAAATAATTTATGTATTGTTGGTGTCTAGATGTACTTTACCCCTAACAGCCAAAGAAAGTTTCTAATCATCCACTTATAAAATATGTTTAGATCACCTGTCCTATCATGTCAATAAGCCAGCCCTCCGTGAACCATACAGACCCATGTGGAGATCATATTAAGAAAGAGGAAGACAGCCAGCAGCACGAGACCCAGGACGGTGCAGAAACACCGCTCAGGATGTTGCATTTCAGAGCAAGCAAGGCACTTTCTAGCCCTGAGAAGCAAGGGCTGTGAGAGGTATGGCAGCTAACCACTGAGAGGGCTGCAGGAGAGGCCACATCCTTGGGAATAAGCCGAGTTTCAACCGAGTCAAGGAGATGAGAAAATAGTTGGAGATGTAGAAGGAACAGGGAGTGAGAAGAGTGGAGGGTGGGTTCAGGAAGACAACAGTTTGGGCGTGTGGAGTGATCAGAGAGGTTCGGGTTTGTAGCAGTGATCAAAGGAAAACAGGAATGTGAAGCATGAGTAAGTTCAGCCCCCTGGTGCTTGGGAGTAAAGCGCAGCCAGGCTTGAGAGGGCTCCACGTGGCCCACACTGGGTGCTCCGCAGCTATGGTATGCAGCTGGGCTTTCCCAGTGTCCATTGCAGTGGTGGCTGGTAGCAGTGAGCAAATATAAGCCACGGGGCCCTTCACCCAGACGGTAAGTTGTTTGCCCATAGAGTTGGTGCTTTCCAAAGCTGGGCCCGTGGCTCTCACTCTCAATGGCCCCGTGATTGACAGGGGCCAGACAATGAATGAATGAGCTGCTAACCTAGAGGTGATCCCTATGTCCTGTACTGAGTGGTGGCTGATACAGGAAGCCTGCTTGCCTATCGCCTTTATGCCTTGGATTTCTGAGTGCCCTGAGTTCCTCCGTTGGCCCTTCCTGTTTGTACTGTCCTTTTTGTCTTTTCTCTCCTATTTTATATTTTTATAGTTTTCTTCTAGATGCAGTTTTGATTAATGTAGAGTTAACACGGACCTAACTGTGTTTCCTGTATATATATGGTGACAAAAGAAAAAAGACGGAAGTTTCTTTCCTACATAAAAGTAGTCCCGGGAGGCAGTTCAGATCTGGTATGGCAGATTCATGATGTCATCGGGGACCCAGTTCCCCAGCACGTAGCTTCCACCCTCAAGATCAGCAGTTCTGAGCTTCCACCCAGGAGCGGGGAAGTCAAACGGAGGAAGGCGCGCTCCTGAGTCAGAGCCCTTTAAACAACATTCTCAAAAGCTTCACACAACACTTCACTCACGACTCCCCAAAGGGAATTGTTACACGGCGACACCTAGCTGCAAACGAGGCTGAGAAAAGCCACCTGTCTCAGATGGTAATGTGGGTAGCTAAATCTTGAGGTCCTATAACAAAGAAAGGAGGAGAAATGATTACTTGGCAGAAGCCAGCTGTGTCAGCCACATCTGTGGAGCTGGGCTTTCCTCATCACCCTCTTGAGAAAAGTCCTCGGACATTTCCGATGCCCACCCAGGACAGCTCTCTGCCCGTGAGCACTACCATGCAGTAGGGTGGGCGTGTCGTCCTACTGTTCCGAACTGCACAACTACCAAGTCACCGACCAACACCAACGTGGTCCTCAAATGATTCATCAGTCCCGCAGCCATGGGACATTGCCTGTTGTCTCTATGCTGCTTGCATCATACCAGGGGATCACAACTGCCTACCGCAGGAGGCTGTCGTGGGGCTTTCAGTCAACACAGCAAACCTCCCCTTCCCATTTGCTTGACCTCCCAGACAGTAGACAGCCGAGGCGACATTCCGCAGGGAGACATTTGAGGAGATGCCAATCAAATATCCAACTGACAATATACGTGGGTCACAATCAGAATCAACGAGGCCAAAGGGACAGACCAGGTAAGAAACCAACGTGACAAGGACGCAGAGACCTGACCAGAGGAGCGAGATTTGAATAGGAGGGTGGGAGGCAGGCATTCTGTGAGGGGGGCCCTAGCAGGTCTGTGGGCCACCGAGGTGGCTGCCTCAGCCTTTGTAGGGAGTGCGCGGAGGAAGCGTTCACATGCTGACCCAGCGTGACACTTCGAACTACACTGCTCTTCACTTGCACGCACACCTGTGCTCTCGGGGACGTACTGGAAGGGTGCAGAAGTACGCCTTACACTTCAGGAAAAGGCGCACAAGTAAAAGCAGGTCTGAAGGAGAAAGAAATCATTTGGTTCCTCAGATGGATGAACTCAAGCCTACTCTTAAGAGCAAAAAAAATTTTTTTGCTGTAAACTAACACGTATCAAGAACATATTTTACTATGTGCCATGCACTGCTCAAGAGGGCCTGACTGTTTCATTTCATTTAATCTCATGACAACTCTATGTGAGCGATACAAGAGTAAATAATATCTCTGGTTGGCAAACATGGAAACTGGAGTACAGAGGGGTTAAATTTAAGGTGTCTGTGTACTTGGAAGGATTGGGGTGGGAGTGAGCGACAATTCATGGCCATGGACAATTCCGGCGCTGCCTCTACAACAAATGCCTGATAATGCTGACCACCGCGGCCAGGAGTTCGCCTCCGACCTTCTAACCCTAAAACACAAGTACAGAGTGATGGTCCAGGGCCGCACTGTACATCAAGCAACAGAGCCATGCACACAAGTGAGGTGCTGCCGTTACTCAGGACGAAGTGGTAGCCCCTCCCTGACAGAATTTATGCGCTCACTTGAAGCGATGCAGGGCCGTGAGGATGGATTAAGCATGCCACTGGGACTGCACGGACGCACAGGGACACCGAGATGCTCGGGAGAGGATAAACTGTTTCTGCAAAGAGTTTTGGGGTTTTTTTTTAAACCTTCGAAGCTATACAGTAGTTCCTTTTATCAAGCAAAAGCTCAAAGATGGCATTAAAGATTTTCTCTGTTCTTCATTGCTATTTTCAGGAAGCGGAGAAGTCTGCAAAAAAATGTGTTCCATCTTTCAATTTGACATCTTCAAATAATATAATTTCCTACGTGGGTCTGTTAATGTTATTTTGGTTTCCCTTTTTAGTTTTGACATTTCCAAAAGCAAATCCTTGAAACTAGCAGATGAATCTTGAACTAGCAACAGTGAAGGCATCATTTTTTCCCCAAACATATTGCTCTCTTGAAGAAAGTAATCGTATTATATCTGAAATCAATAAAATTACATTTTAAAATAACCATTACAAGTAATATTCACATGAATCCTATGAATAGCACATGACCTCTAGATTGAATCAATAACAAAATGTTAATTAAAGTTTGGAAATGGGATCAATTTATCTAATAGAAATGATAACTTATAAGAAAGGCTAAAGGGAATAAAAAGAAATGAGGAATATAAGATGAATTTTCTGGGTAAAAAGTTGTCTAGAATATAGGGACCTCCATATTTTCCTGAGTTTATAATTGACACAACCCATCAAAGGAAGTATTTTAAAAGTTCAGAGACCAGGATTAAATATCTTCAAATATGTTCTGTCTCATTTACACCTCACTTTTTGGTTTAGTTCCATGGCAGTCAGGCCTAGGCAGACACAATATATTTCCTGGGAGCGTATTTTTGTGTCTCCTTTACTTTGTAATATTGTAGAGAATGAGATGAACATGCCAGGGAAACAGTGGCAAGATGTGAAATGGTGGCAAGTAAGGAGGACCGTTTGGGGACGACTGGGGGAAACTCACCTCATAGGGTTATTGTGCAGATTCATGGAGAATTGTATAGAACCCTGAGCACAGTGCCTACCACATTGCTATTATTACTGAAAAACAACAAAATTATTCCTAAAATGCACATTTGGAAGCTTCATGGGCTCCTCAAGGAGATCCACTTAATGAAGTAGCAGATTACCAAGTGTATTAAGTAGCTCTGTGTCCTGGAAGAGTTTATTCAATTTCCAAAATAATAAGATGGCTACAAAGGGGCTTAGTAGAATCCCATAAGAAACTTCACTACCTCTTTTTCTAAATTCCCTGTACACTTTCACAATGCACACTCAAATATTAACGAAGCAACTACCAACTCCAAGGTACAAGCTAGGTCATTATTGTTTTTAGTCTCTCTGAAGACACTTAAATGCCCTAACTCTTCCAGAAGACCTCAGGAAACTCTTTTACTCAACCTTGCCACGTACGTATTGCCCCATTTTTCACTTTTTCCCAGTCTTATATTCATTCTAACTGAATACATTTCTATAGCAATTTACTCTGCTAACTGTACTGTTTGGTCGACATTATAACCCTTGATGAAAATATTCAGATTTCTATTTTAGTACTAATGATAACAATAGGAATATGTGTCAGGCACTTTTCTAAGCTATTTCATTATCTCGTTTAATCCTCACAGCAATGCTAAGTGAAATAAGCCAAACAGAAAAGATAAATATTACGTGGTATCATTTGTATATGGAATCTTTTTAAAAAGCCAAATGTGTAGAAACGTGGTTGCATGAGGCTGGGGTGGGAGGAATCAGGAGGGGCAGGGGAAAGGGTACACATTTTCAGCTATAAGATGAAAATGTGAAAGTCCTACCAGCAAGTAGAAAATGTCACAGCAAGAACTGAATGCAGGTCTCTGACTCCTGAGCAGGCGCTGGGTAAGGTACTGGACCAAAGTCACACAGTGAGTAGTAAGATTCCAACTCTGCCGTTCTGCCCGAAGGCTCAATATTCTCTGCTGCACTAACCACCTTTGCTCCCTGTCTTGAATGGGTGCTCCTTTTTTTCTATCTGTGAGCTCCCTTTTTCTTTCTATGTGCCTAACCTTACTTGTTTCAACAAACAACTCATATCCCCGGCTTGATATAGCTCAGCTAGGTTTTGTAGAGCATCTTTGATTTACAAACCACTGTCTGACTCACAGAGGCAGCAATACTCTTTCTTCACATCTTTGGCCACTTGAATTATACATATATATTAACTCACTCAATCAACATCTGCTAGTGTTAGGCACTGTGCTAAGCCCTTGGGATACAAAAGTAAGACAGACAGAGCTTATGCTCCGATAGGGAAGACAGATGAGTAAAATACGGAGTGATGCGAAAATGGGAAGGAACAAGCCAAGAGGAAATAAGTGTGTGTGAGAGGTAAGTAACCCCAGCAGAGTTGTCAGGGAAGATTCTACTAGGACTGGAGGGTGAACTGAAGTCATTCGGGTGTAGGAATAGGGAGGGAAGAGGGTGCAGAGGGACTGCATGTGCCTAGTCCTGGAGGTGAGCGGACTGTGATGCCGCAGGGAAGGACAAGTATGTGGCACACTGGGAATTAATGCACGCGCAGGGTGGGGTCGGGGTGGAGCATAAGGCACTTGGAAGCACCGAGGATCTTTGACCATGAGACTGACTTGACCAAAGTCGCATTTTAGAAAGATTACTCTGGCAGTGAGGTGGAAACCAGGCTGGAAGTGGACAAGTCTAGGAGCAGAAAGGCCAGCCAGAAACCACCTGAATGGTGATGGCATGGGCTTGGGGAGGTGGCAGGGAGGTGAGTGAATAAAGCAGCTCTTGCAAAACAGAAAGAGAAAGTCATAGAGAATGACTGGACAGAGGCATGAAGAAGGAAGAGGAATCAAGGATAATGCCCAGGCTTCTAGCTTAATGGTAGGGCCTCATGAATCACTTCTCACCACACCTGGACCACATTTACTACAGCCTTCAAATTCCATCATGTCTAGGTCCTGGCCACCTCTGCAACCCCACCTAGCTTGGTATCACTTGCGAGACTGGCCTTCTGTATGCTCCTGCATACCTCAAGCTTGTTCCCTCCTACAGGTCTTCCCACTGGCTGTTCTCGGTACCTAAGCTGACTTTTCCAGTATCTTCACATCCCTGGTCCCTCCTTGTCATTCAGGTCCCTAATGAAATGCCACCTCCTCCATAGATCTTACTTGACCACCCTGTCTATTATTTTATTTTACTTTTCACTATCTGTACTTCGTGTCTTACTTATTACCTGCTTACTGCTGTTTCTCCACTTCAAAGTGTACACTGTATAAAAGCAAGAAGCTTGTTTTGTTCATTGCTGAATCTCCAACACCTCAAGCAGCACCTGGCATATGGTAAGTACTCACTAAGTATTTGTTGAATAAATGAATGAATAAATTAAAAAGTCCATGTATAAGTGGGGAGCTCACAGGGAGAGTAGGCTTGAGAGACGTGAAGACTTCAATTTGACATGAGGTACTAGAGGGATATAGACCAATAAAATACAGGTATTCAACTGGAAGGTTCATAGCAGTTCCGAACAGACTCTGTGCCTGAGGATAACTTCAGTCACCACCATACATATGGTAACCGAAGCCATGGGACTGGAGGAGGAGACTCAGGCAAAGAACAAGAAAGAAGGCAGGGGAGCCAGCACCTAGAACAGCATTTGGCACACAGTAAATACTTAGTAAGTACGTACTGAACAAATTAACAAACCAATAAGGGGATGTATTATAGTTAGTTGCACACACATACGACCCTGCCTTTCACTTATATAGTGAAAACTATGTAAATTTCACTTGAACATCAAGTTTGGACCATTTACCTTTTGAACAATTACAGTGTACTACGTGGTTCCATAGAGGCCAGGTGAAGGAATTCACAATATGCTATGAGTCTATAGCACCTCACTTATTCCCTAACCTGTAGGTGGGTCCAGAAGATCTGAGTCAATATGGGGTGAGCTGCAGCATTACTCACAGATATTCACTCTCTCATCCTGCCACTGTCCCACCTCCATCCTGTGGGATCATCCATGCTTCTGCCAATGGCCTGTGAGCAGACATGCCCTATGTCACATCATGACGTGGCTTTCAACCCAATTGTGTAGCTGATTCGGCCTCCAGGGTTCACACTCACTACCAGGAGAGGTCCCAGACAGGAGCTGCTCCTTTCAGCCTGTGATCCAAAATGATAGCGCACACGGAACAGGCCCACAGTCCCCGGCAGCCTGGACGAGCCCATCCACAGACACATGTAACATGAGCAAGAAGCCAATTTTGGCTGCTGCCAGCCACTGAGACTCGAGAATTACCACTGCGGCAAAGTCTGACTGATTCTTGAACCCGCACAAGACGATGAAAGCCTCTGGGATGTGGGTAAGGGAGCGCGGGCCTCAAAGGCAAGGGTCTCAGAGACAAAGTCGTCATCGAACACTCTTGCGGGAAATCACCCAACAACCCTGCCTACAAGACGATGTGATTTTCACCTTACCTAGGAAAATGTGTCACACGAAAAATTAATGGATAAATACTCCAGGAACTCATGTTCATTATTAAGTGGGGTTTTATTTGAAATTGCTAGTACCGACTCTATTATGACCCCTCGGTCTATTTCTCTATCTCGTACACAGCCCCCACTCACCACCTGCGTTTTGAATATTTTCATCTTCAAGCCCACAGTTCTTAAGCTCCTCTGAAAAGGAAACGCAATAGAAGTATAAACATACAGGAGTATTAACATTAAAATAATGATAATTAAATGATCAATTCTCATTTCTTTTACAGCCCTATAATTCCTACAGATTTAATCAAGCCATGAAATTTTATTTATAGGAAATTCTAGACGAAGAAAAATGAACTGAAATACATTTTTCATTCTTGCTTAATTAAAATGGCTCCCTTGAATAAAATGATATAAATACCCATATTAAGAAGCTTATTGTTGCTGGCTATAGCTACATAATTTTAATGATGTGACAATATGGATCTTAATATTTGTATCAAAAGTTAAATAAAATATGAAATAGTATATTGGGAGAAAGTTTTTAAATTAGCATACAAGTAATCTAGACTCCTATACCCATATCTTTTAATGAACCCTTATAATTATGGACAATAAATATCCTAAATGCAGGCATCTGATAACAATAACAATTACTTATACATAACTGTAATGATAAAGCAAATATACAAAGAAAATGGGTTAACAATTACTTTGCAATGATTCATTGTATATAGTGGAAGAAATATACCATTTGGAGGAGTAACATGCCAGATACTATACAAGGCACCTTATATATACTCCCTTTCATTAATAATATGTAAGTAAGAAACATGTGTATTATCTGTGATTACTGATGAGGAAATGAAAAAGATTTAGACACTTGACCAAGGTTTTACTTTAATTTTCTAGAAATTTTGCTCCGATTTTTAAACAAGAACAGTGCTATATATAAATAATAATGAATACTGATGTTCCACTTCATCCAAACATTACTGTGAGCGTTGCCCTCGCTGACTACAGCCCAACATACGACACTGTGTCGAATTCTCCACAGTGCAGTCAGTGGGACAGAGTGTGTGGTGGGCGTCACTGGCGATACGATTTAGGTGACCACCCAGGGAGGAGGGCCAGCGCTGCATCCATGACCCGGTGCTATGGAGGGAAAGGGACACGACGGAAAACAGGCACACACCTGCTGCTTCTACCGCACACGCTGTAAGTAATTGTGTGTGTGACCAGCAGCACTCTGTAAGTGAAACGATTTGAATCTAAAGGGCGAAAAGTTGGCGGCGGCCAGAAGAGGATACCAACCTGGGTTTAGAAGAATGTCAATTCATATACAGGTGTTCCTTATCAATGGAGGGAAAGAAATTGTCACTGAATTCTGCTACCCGGGGAGCAAGCTCTTTGACAGCACTTTGACAGATAAAGAAGTAGCCAGCCGAATCAGTAAAGTCAGCATGGCCTTCAGTGGGCTGGTGGATGGAGCAGAACACCAACACGGCATTGATCTACCAATCAAGAAGGGTAGCTCCCAGGGCCACACCCACATCGCAGCATGGCGGTAGAGATCTGCCAAAAATAAAGTCTTGCAAACTGGTCATAGGAATCACACAGGCATCCTTCAATAAGGAGGGTCATGTAGCCAGCAATTGAGTGCCGGGACTTATTATGTGACCCCAATGTGAGGCAAGGGGCACTACGGTCACATCACATAAAACTCGGGCTTAACAGCCAGACAGACCTGGGCCCTGAGCTGCCTATGCCACTTACTAACTGGGCAATCCCGGAGACAGTAACAGTCTGAGGATAAATGAGGGAAATGCTTCACTTTTCTGACAAAGAGGAAATGAGATCGCGAAGGTAAAATGTCTAGCACATGGCAGATGCTCAGTAAAGACAGTCATTTGTGTTATTAACCATTCGATTGCCTCAGAAGTGCGGTTCTCAGCAGTACTGAATATTGAATCTTAACCAGATACAGAATAAAAATGTGATGCTGAAGCAGGGTGCAGCCAAGAGGAGGGCCCCAGGAAGGGATTTGTAATGGGGTCCAGAGCTCAGGGTGTCCAAGAAATATTAGAAAAATATATGTAGGATGTCCTCACCCCCACGAGCCTGAGCCAGGGGGGATGGGACACATGGAACAGGGCCATTCAGAGCTGTTTTGGGTAGCAAGAGCTTTGCAGCTAACCCCTGGCATGGTCATTTAACATATCTATAACCTTTAACTGGTTTCATGGATATGTTAAATAGCTGTGGCCCTGCTTTGAGCCAGGGAGATGGGAGTGACTTCCACCCAAGGTGGGACTGGGAAGCAACTCCCCCTGGTTACAGGGCCTGCGTGAGAGCTTGGAGATGATTGGCTCCATGCCATGGGGCCACACCTGCCCAGACTTACTATGGCAGCTCAGAAAAGCTGGAAGAATACGGGGATGCTGGCAGGTGTAACTGACTGTAGGAGGAGTCGGAAATGAGGCTGCAAAGGAAGATGGGTGCTGGGATTTAAACCTAGGCCCGGCAGCCATAGAAAGGGAAGACCATGTGGTTCTGAAGTAAATAGGGGGCCACACGGTTCTGGAGTGAATAGGAGAGAACCACGAGGTTCTGAGGGGAAAGGAAGAGGACCACATGGTTCTGAAGGAGAGTAGAGAGGACCATGTGGTTTTGGAGTGCTTCTTTTTGCCACGCGGCTTAGGCAGCAGGAGAGACTTTGCTGGGAAGAAAAGGGGAGAAAGGACTCTTGCTGGTGGGCTGTGAGAAGGTGCCTCATGGCTTTGGATTAACTGGAGATTGCAGCAGCCACCCAGCTGATGGTGCCGGGAGCCTGAATCACGGACTTCTACTTCCTTTCCTGAGACACGGTACCCTGCACTGGGCACAGGGAGAGGGAAGGACTGTGCATCTGTGGGTATTCTAAAGGACTTTAGTATCATATTGAAGACATTAAGCCATTACTCTTAAGACTGTGTAACTTTTAAATAAACAATTCCTTTCCTTTTCACCAGTCTCTGGCATTGAGAGACGTCTTTCCTCTGGCGGCGGGCATTGCGAACCTAGCAGGTGGGCGTGGGGGGGAGGAACCTCCAGAGACAGAAAGGGGGAATCCTTTCTGTAATAATTTATTGTGAACCCCCCCCCCTTGCTCTGTAACAGTTTTTGGCAAACACGAAGGGATAATAATTGCCCGTGGCAGACCGACCCCCTCAGGTGTGGGAGAGTGAGACTGGGGAGTTTTCCCAGTCTCTGGGAGTTTCTCTGCACTCCTGAGGGCATCGGCCGCCTAATCACGCCCGGAAAGGTGAAAAGGAAACGAAACGGAGCAGGGAAGTGACTTGTTTCTGAACACTGCTTTGGAATAATGGAGTTGTGGATAATGGTTTGGTTGGTGTGCTGCTCCCAGTTAGTGTGCTGCTTCCAGGTTGCCCCTGGCTGCTCACTCACAGGTTTGGTGAGCCCAGGTGGCACTAAGGGAACTTGTACCCAGGTGTGGGGAGGAAGCAAGCCCCTATGCTCTGTAAGCCAAGCCTGCATGAGTGTTGGGAATTGGATACCAAGTCATGTGGGTGCATCACCATTTTGGGTAAAATGGAGGATGAGCCACGTGAGTGCCCCACCGTGGAGGACGAGTCAACCTTGTGCATCTCCATCTTGGATGATGAGTCACCTGAGAGTTCTGCCACCTTGGAACTGGACAAGGTGGTGGGCTAAGGGTTGTCTTCAGATTATGGGCTGTGTATTGCTGCTGTGTGGGCACTGCACCAGTCAGGTTCTCTGTGCAACTGGCTCTGATAGGAGTAGCTCTGGTTCTGAAGGTCATGGACTGGGGTCCAAGGGTGACCATCTGATTTATAGGGTGTTTGCAAGGTCTAATCTTCAGAAAGCTGCAGGATGTCCCTGCAAATCTAGGGACTTTTAGTGGAAGGTGCCTGCAGTGCTAGGGACTTCTGGCTGCCGGATACTGAGTTTAACTACTGAGTTTAAGTATAGTCCTTCCCAGTGTGGGAAAGGAGCAGGGATTAAAAGGGAATAGTGGTTAAATCTGGATGGGCAAAAATATGTAGAAAGGTTGTGACAGTTTTAAACCTGGAGGAAAGGAAACCTCAACTACTTGTTTTTTGGTTTCATGGGAATGTGGTTTCATTTTGCTTCTGTTTCTGATCAGAAATCCTCTGTACCTGAAGACCTAGTTAACGTCACCTGAAGACCTAGTTAGGGTCACTTGAAGACCTGGTTAAGGTCACCTGAAGACCTGTTTAGGGTCACCTGAAGACCTAATTAGGGTCACCTGAAGACCTGGTTAAGGTCACCTGAAGACCTAGTTAAGGTCATCTGTAACCAGTTGGGGAGAATGCCCTTGCCACTCGGGACCCAGGAAGGGTCATTTGGGCCTGATAAGTGTTTCAGTCTGAGGCAAAGAAGCATGTCTCTGCCAAGAGACCAGACCTGAAGGGCATGTCTGTGCCATTGTTTCTGTTTCTGATCAGAAACCCCCTGTACCTGAAAACCTGTTTAGGGTCACCTGAAGACCTAGTTAAGGTCGCCTGTAACCGGTTGGGGAGCATGCCTTTGCCACTGAGGACCCAGGAAGGGTCATTCAGGCCTGGTAAGTGTTTCAGCCTGAGGCAAAGGAGCATGTCTCTGCCAAGAGACCAGACCTGAAGGGCATGTCTGTGCCATTGGTTGTGTTTCTGATGATAAACCCTCTGTACCTGAAGACCTGGTAAGGTCACCTGAAGACCCATATAGGGTCACCTGAAGACCTAGTTAGGGTCATCTGTAACCGGTTGGGGAGAATGCCCTTGCCACTCGGGACCCAGGAAGGGTCATTTGGGTCTGATGAGTGTTTCAGCCTGAGGCAAAGGAGCATGTCTCTGCCAAGAGACCGGAACTGAAAGGCATGTCTGTGCCACTGGTTGTGTTTCTGATGAGAAACCCCCTGTATCTGAAGACCTGTTAGGGTCACCTGAAGACCTGGTTGAGGTCACCTGAAGACCTAGTTAAGGTCATCTGTAACCGGTTGGGGAGAATGCCTTTGCCACTCGGGACCCAGGAAGGGTCATTCAGGCCTAATGTGTGTTTCAGCCTGAGGCAAAGGAGCAAGTCTCTGCCAAGAGACCGGAACTGAAGGGCATGAAAGTTTTGGAAAGAAATTATGTGGGGTTAGTAATGGAAGGTATAAGGCACAGAAATGCAATCTTGGTGGATATCAGAAGGAAAAGGATTTTCCTTCGCACTTGGTATTTTTCTCCCTACCTGATCCCTCCAGAACTTGGCATTCTGAAGGAGTGAGTGATGACATAAGGTTTCTCTGCATAAATCCACTAAGACCAGTCATTAATGGTGGTTTGTTAACCGGTACTTTGACTGGAATGTCACGCCTGAAGGAGGCATGTCTGGGTTCTGGTCGTCACCAGGAAGCCCTGAGGAACTGGGATTGACTTGTGAAGCTAGCAAAAGCCCACGAGAAGAAGCCTGGTACCTTGGTTGGTTGTGCGGTTCGTAGCAGTCTTTCCAGGGAAGGAACGAAGGTTGCTTTCCTGAAAGATGCTAAAAAGGAACCTGTAGGCACAACAGAAGCCTCAAGGATTTGAGGGAAACGACTGGTACAGGCAAAGCCAGGTGGCGGATGTGTGGCTCTGCTTCTGTGCCCCGAGGGGCAGACTAAAAGTCAGTCTAAAGGTTCCCTGTGTGAGTTCCAGCAAAGCGAACTTAAAGATCATAGGTGATCCAGGCTGCTCTTGGTGTGTTTATGCAAACAAACAGGCAAAATTAAAAGTTGGACTCAAAGTAGTCACTTTAATAACAACGAGGGTGATCTTAAGGAGAAAAATAATGGTCTAAGGAAAATCACAATGCTCAGTATTGGATATCGGAATGGTGCAGCTGACTATCTTGGAAGTTTGTTTTCATTTGAAAGTTGAAACTGGGTTTGTAACATCACCAAAGATGTTCAATTTACAGGCACGAAGGACCTGTCAAATTGCCATTGTTAGATGTCATTGCAGCAAGGGCCTTGCAACTGAATGCCTTCCCAAAAGACAGTCTCGCAGGCACAGAGACTGGTTTGGGGATTGTTGAGTGAATTAACCTGTGTGTTCCTCCTTCTGTTTTCATAGGGCGTATGCCTATGACCTCATTACCTGAGAGAATGGTTGCAATATAGGTCTCACTTAAGGAGCCCACCTTCATCATCACCCCCTGAGACTCAACGGTTTGCTTAAACTAAGAGGTTCGGTTGGTGAAGGGTTCAGGCTGTCTGTGGGCTTCACTTCAGAGCTGATTTTCCCTTTTCTGTCCAAATAGCCCGGACAGAAAGGGCCCAGAAATCTGAAAGGAGGGAAATCCTGATATATTCCCCTCAGCCGAGCGAAGTGTAGTGAGCCACAGGGTTTTGGATAGGTGTAGCATGCTTGTACACCTTCCTCCAGATAAGCCATTCTTTACCTAGGTGCCTGCCTTTGTAATTCAGTGATTATGATTTAATTGTGCCTTCCAACTCTCTTGCCAAATCTGTCACCTCCAGAATACGACGAGGATGCCAACTGTCCAGTAATGCCAGCCTTTGGACACCGAGCCTACAACTTCGCAGTGACAGCCAACTGACTTGGATTCTGTGAGGTCCTTCCCCTTACAGGAAGGACTCCCTCCATGCTGCACCCCCCTTTCAGGGTACCACTGACCCAAGGTTAGGTAGGACGACATCCATGTCCAGCCGGAAGCAGACGAGACCTTCGTCCATTGTCCTTTATATGATTATAAAGTGGTTGTAAATCTGAAAGGAGGGATTGAAGCAGGGTGCAGCCAAGAGGAGGGCCCCAGGAAGGGATTTGTAACGGGGTCCAGAGCTCAGGGTGTCCAGGAAATATTAGAAAAATGTATGTAGGATGTCCTCACCCCCACGAGCCTGAGCCAGGGGGGATGGGACACATGGAACAGGGCCATTCAGAGCTGTTTTGGGTAGCAAGAGCTTTGCAGCTAACCCCTGGCATGGTCATTTAACATATCTATAACCTTTAACTGGTTTCATGGATATGTTAAATAGCTGTGGCCATGCTTTGAGCCAGGGAGATGGGAGTGACTTCCACCCAAGGTGGGACTGGGAAGCAACTCCCCCTGGTTACAGGGCCTGTGGGAGAGCTTGGAGATGATTGGCTCCATGCCATGGGGCCACACCTGCCCAGACTTACTATGGCAGCTCAGAAAAGCTGGAAGAATACGGGGATGCTGGCAGGTGTAACTGACTGTAGGAGGAGGCGGAAATGGGGCTGCAAAGGAAGATGGGCGCTGGGATTTAAACTTAGGCCCGGCAGCCATAGAAAGGGAAGACCATGTGGTTCTGAAGTAAATAGGGGGCCACACGGTTCTGGAGTGAATAGGAGAGAACCACAAGGTTCTGAGGGGAAAGGAAGAGGACCACGCGGTTCTGAAATGGGGAAAAGGACCACACACTTCTGAAGGAGAGTAGAGAGGACCATGTGGTTTTGGAGTGCTTCTTTTTGCCACGCGGCTTAGGCAGCAGGAGAGACTTTGCTGGGAAGAAAAGGGGAGAAAGGACTCTTGCTGGTGGGCTGTGAGAAGGTGCCTCATGGCTTTGGATTAATTGGAGATTGCAGCAGCCACACAGCTGGTGGTGCCGGGAGCCTGAATCATGGACTTCTACTTCCTTTCCTGAGACACGGTACCCTGCACTGGGCACAGGGAGAGGGAAGGACTGTACGTCTGTGGGTATTCTAAAGGACTTTAGTATCTTATTGAAGACATTAAGCCATTACTCTAAGTCTGTGTAACTTTTAAATAAACAATTCCTTTCCTTTTCACCAGTCTCTGGCATTGAGAGACGTCTTTCCTCTGGCAGCGGGCATTGCGAACCTAGCAGGTGGGCGTGGGGGGGAGGAACCTCCAGAGACAGAAAGGGGGAATCCTTTCTGTAATAATTTATTGTGGACCAGACCCCCCTTGCTCTGTAACAATGCCACAAAAGTTGATAAGAGCAGATGGCAGTTCAGTCTAGAGCCATTGTGGCCGGCACCAAACTCAGGCAGGTACGAAAGACAGCAGAAAAGTGTCCTAAAGGCGAACTGAAGCACAACCTCTAAGAGGGAGCTTTTCCCTGCAAAATGCTGACAGGCAGCACCTACCGCTGCCACCGAGCTAGAGAATGTGTTAGGATGGCTCCCTTGTAGCAACAGTCTCGGACAGATGGTGAGAAGAAAGGCTGGACCCCAGTAAATCAGATCTGATCACAGCTAAGACAGCCCTGTGCCACAAATCAGGGAACTGTTCTCAGAGCAAATAACACTGAAGAAACTGTTCATCACAGCGGTCTCTTCTATCACACCTGCCTTTCAGGGATAGCATCATCACAGGCGGCATCACCTTTGAACCCGAAGGACAATAAAATAAAACATGCTCCATCGGTCCACTGTGAATAAAGGAGAAAAACATACACTGAGAGTTATGAGTATTCACACATTGACCTGAAAAAAGGAAGAGACGAATACCAGGGCCTGATTAAAGATATATATTTAAAGGAGCATGCAGGGGGAAACAATGTGGCTTCCCTCAGACAAATGTTTTACACATTTGTCCACAGAGTCAAAAACAATACAAAATAATGACCCTGATGGACACAATTTACTTGGATTTTCAAATATCTTTAGATAATATTTTAACACCTAGGGACTTTTCTACCCACACACAAAGGTCTTGGTGGGAAGGCGTCCCAACATCACTTAGAATCACACCGAACTTCCAAGATCCGTCCACATAACTATGGGGTGTGTAACAATGTAAAGTCAAAGTTCCAACGTGGGTGTGTGTGCCACAAGGCTCAGCAGAAAAAAGGTCACCAGAGACAGGTTGAAGCAGCCTTCAGGCATCGTCTTCCACCACAAGTGCAATCTCTTTCCGACCTCCTGCCTCTCGAAGGAGGAGAGCTGACTGGGCCAAGCCTAAGGAAATGGGGACGGCTCCACCTTCCTCAGCTGTGGCCTGCAGAGGATGGAGCACGCAGTCTTTGTCCTCTGAGCCATCTTAGTTTTCTTCTTTCTTTTCCACTCTGCTCACCACACCCACTGAAGGTGAGACGTCTAGAAAAATACGCAGACTACTTTGCTCATTGACAGGAGGAAAATATTACAAATACACACATATATAGGCATATGTATGTATAAGCACATATATACACACGTATCCATATGTATATATGTACACATACGTGTGTGCCTATACTTATATGCAATTACACATGTGTACATATACTATATATTGCTAAACTTATACATGTAAATGTGCATGTACATATATGTGCATATACACATATATACATGCATACAGTGTATGACTTCATTTAGATCTATTCCACTTTTGTGGGCATCCCTTCCTCATTTGGGATGAGTGAATGGACTCTCACTATATATATATATATATATATACATACATATATATATATATATATTTCCAATCGCAAACATCACATGTAAATACCTCACATGACCACATGTACGTTCAGCAAGAGCAATCATAAAGAGACATGGAGTAATCACAAATGTCTTTATCTTCTCCGTCTCTAAATCCAAAACTGTTTGAACGCCTGCTACTAAAGTATTAGGTGGAATAAATATTTATGTGTTTTTGTGTATTGCCTAGATGCTTAATCAATTTGTAGGCATGTGCAGCAAACTTATACAGGTAAAACTCACCATGATTTAAAATTGTAACAATGAGAATGTATATTGTCATCGCATTTTAGAACGTTCGAACCAGCCCCTGTCCCTCAGCTGTGGTACGGTGAGTAGGCAGCAGTTGTGCCCAAGACAGAACAACAGACATGGAACCAAAGGGCTCCATTTTGGTGGTTGTTTTTCATTGCTGTTTTTGAGTCCCAGCTTCACCACTCACTAGCTCTGGAATATCAGAAAGGACGTTCCTCTTGCTATGACACACAGATAATCACACCTACTTCGCCAGGTTGCTATGAGGCATAATAAAAACACTTTGCAAATGTTAAAGCACTCTACAAATAAGAACTAGGAAAACATAATCTTTATTACTACTTTACAGTGGATGGTACCGGTGTCATTATCCCAGCTTCAGAGTAAACAAACTCAGGGAGGTCACGTGACAAACAGCGTTCTGCTGCCTCCAAGCTGCTGCCTCGCTGGCTGAACCCAGCTCGCCCCTCTGAAAAGTACAGCCCCCCAGTTTTATGATTAGTTATTAAGATCGTATATTTTAAAGTACCTCTGAAGCAAAGGACAAACACGACTTTTTCAAATTCGTGTTTTTATGATAGGATGAGCTACGTAATATATCTAACACACTTGAAGAAATTATTTTTAAAGCATTAAAGTGTGAAAGCTAGGGTGGAAGGCAAGTAATGCATGACCTGTGAGGACAGGTGAGAGCGGCTGTCTGTGAGTTGTGACCTTTGCAGAAGGCAGCGGGATGAAGGTAATGAAGGAAGAACATTTTGTGCAGAGGGAGCACCCAAGAAAGTTGGGGAAAGAGTTAGCTGGAGACCAGTTAGGAGTTGTCACGTAAGCCCAGGGGAGAGAGGACAGAAGTGTAGTCCACAGCCATTATGGCTGGCACCAAAAGCGATGGATGGAGTAGAGATATACTTCAGGAGTAAAATAAACTAGACTTGGGGATGGGAACTTACAAATATTGCATTTGAGCACCTGTGTGAATGTTTTGTAAGTAATAATTAGAAAAAGTGAGACGATCTAGTGAGGAGACTATCAGATATAACAGTATGATAGAAGGTTTTTAAAATGAATTCTCTATCGTGATAAAATACACATAACAGATTTCTCCATCTTAACCATTTTTAAGCGTACAGGCTCGGTGGCATTAAATACACTCACATTGTTGTGTAACTGTCACCACCACCCATCTCCAGAACTCTTCACATCTTGCAAAACTGAAACTCTGCATTCATTAAACCATAACTTCCCGCCCCCACCTCTTCACAGACCCCAGAAAATACCACTCCACTTCCTGTCTCCATGAACTTGACCAGTACACTAGGTACCTCATATAAGCAGAATCATACAGCATTTGTGCCTTGCAACTGGCTTATCTCACTCAGTGTAATGTGCTCGAGGTTCATCCATGCTGTCGCCTGTGTCAGAACTTCCTCTAGAAGAAGAAAATTGTATGATGTGGCCGTGGAAAGAGTGACAGAGTCTGCAGCACACTCTCTCTGGGCCCCAAACTGAAAGGAGCAGGGGACAGCTGGGCTCAGCTCAGCACGCCCCTGGGGTTTTAATTGATGGGCTGGTGTGTATAACCATTGGGACTGAGGGGGAGAACTGAAAAACACCTCCCATTACTCACAGCCATTTATTCCAAGACACACTGAGTAAAATGACGATGACCCAAAGATTTTCCCCCCTGAAGCATCTAAGTTTCTCCAGGTCCCTGGCATTGGGGTGAGACCCTGTGGAAATCAAAATATTTCACTTGAGTCTCTCCCCAAACATGAAGCTGCACCCAGACAATAGCACAAGTGAAGTAATATCAACTGCTATACAAGCCCCCCCCAAGGGCTTTAACATAGCATTCTGTAATTTCCAAGTTTACAATTCCAATTCTGTCAGTTTCCCAGAAAACGGAGGTTACCAAAATGATTGTTATTATCCCCAATATTTGGTAACAGAAAAACAGCAGGGCCGTGTCCCGTATTCGTCCCCACTGCCATCTAGAATCCACTCGCAAACAATTTCTATCACTGCCTAATTCACCCAGGAAGAGCCTACCAACAACAGCCCCCCTCCCCACATACCTACACAAAATGGAAATCTTTAATCTTCCAAATACTGGATGAAGGAAAAATTGCAGAAGACTTTGAAAGGAAGCTAATAATTTAAGTTTGAATGACTGGCTGGCTATTTTTCTGCTATTTTATTTTCTTTGATTCCTAATCTCACGAAGGACTATAGTTCAGATGAGAGGCTTCGAAGATCGGAAGCGAAGACGAGGTCATTACTTTGCCACTCAAGCACTAGTGGGAGGAATTTGGGTGAAGACTCTGCTTGCTCATTCACCACAGCTACATGACATTTGAAGCGATGCCTGCTGCAGACTGCAAAGAACCCTAAGCCTCTATTCACAACAGGTGCTGGACAAGCAGAAAAGGCAAAGTAACGGTATCAAGTTCTTTCCACCCCACAGCAGCTATAACAGCCAGTGTAGTATAATTAACCTAAAATAAAATCAATACACCCCTTCATTAGCATTCTACCTCACAAACTTCGGAATATTGCCCATGAATATGTAACTGCAGTTTCCCTCACGAAGGTCTACTTGGAAACCTCTGTCAAACTGAAATTGAGCTCCCTGTTCCCATCAGCGAGCGGACTTATTCTAGGAGTAAAGGATTCGTGTCTTAAATCACGACGACATTGGCTGTGTGGCCCAGTGGAGTTTTTGCCACTGCTGAAATCACCGCGCCCCAGAAGTCAGACAGAATAGCAGGGTTTGACCTCATTTTAGCACAAGTGAAGGGCTGACACTCCAGCAAAGCCTCAGAAACTCACATTAATTGAAGGAATCATATCATGGCTCCTGTGTGGTTTCAAGGCAGAGGGGGCCAGCAAGAGATTCTGCAAAGTGGATTGTCTGCCGTGCTGCTCGCAAAGGCCTGTGAGGGGCTGGGGGGATGGCTAGGCAACCTGGGAGCTGCTGGCTACTGAGCTCAAACAAGGCAGAAAAAAAAGCCCTTCTTTCCAGAGGGAAATATTTGCAGGGAAGTTTTCCCAGTCATTGCTCACTATGATAATTACATTTGACATTTTAGTAGCATGACGCAATAGCTAAAACATATAAATGTAAATGACTTGCAGAAATATAAATGGGCACACATTCAAAGACCAACTGCCCCTCTTCTGAGGAAATGTGCCTCCAAAGTTTCCCACAGTGGTGAGTTATAAAAAAAAAAAAAAGTTCTGTAATATATCACAGATTTTGAAGAGGAAGGTTTTTTCAAATTTTATAGAAAATAAAATATCTAAATTCAATTATGATGAATAACTTATATAATAAGATAACAACATATTTCTCTACTACGTGCAGAATAAAATTTAACACTGAAATCCAATTAGCCACTACCATTCACTAAGTAATGGGGAGGTGATAATAAAATATTAATATTATTAACTTAAGCAGAAATTCTTTTAACTAAGTATGTCAACATCATGGTAAATGAACTCTTCAGAGGACCATACAGGAAAAAAAGAAGGGCGTGGGGAGAGAAGGAAAGAAGGAAGGAAGGAAAGAAGGAAATATTATATGATACTTTGATACAAGTTGTTATGATGTTTGAACTCAAACATCAGAGTCATCACATGATAAATAAAAACAAACTATTTAATATCTTTAAGCCTCGGGATCTTACTCTGCAGCAAAATCGGGATAGAAAAGGTACCTCCCTCATAGAACTGTTTTGAGAACTAAAAATGTTACCACATGTAAAAGATTAGGGTCAGTACCAGGTACAGGCACCTCTTCAATCATTCTGGTTGTTTACACATCAAATGCTTGTCACAAGGCAATTAACCTTCAAGATTCTCTTGATATCATTAAGAAGAGTTGAAACTTTTCATCAATACTTATTAACATCCTTTTTTTTTAGTACAATGTTCCATTACATCATACATCGGATACCGTGCTTACGTATTTCTGTCTTTCTAGAAGAAACGCCTAACATTTTATGAATACAAGCTACGCTTTCATTTTCAAAGGCAACAGAAGCCATTGTAATTGAGGCGGAAGTATTCTGACAATAAGGCTCAACTGCAAAGAAGCAAGGCCGAGCTAACCCTCACTCTCCTCTTGGAGGAAGCTGACAGCTACGGAGGGAGCCATCAGGCCGCCTGCCGAGGAAGCCACGGTGTGGCACGAGGCCTCGGTCCCCTGCTCTGGAGCTCCTCACTAACACACAAACAGGGTTCTGTCTGCTGGCTTGTTTGAGTGTGTGTGCACATGTGTGTGTAGTGGCATCCTGGAAACAGGAAACATAAAATGTATTAAATACGGGTTTGGAAGGTGGGAGAAAACAATACCTAATAAATGAATTCTATTCCTAACCTAATGGAAGGGACGGACACTTAACTATAGTCTAAGACAGACTGTGCTGAGTACTTCCAGTGACGCCCAGTAAAGGGTGACAATATTGAGAAAGACTGACTTAGTATAATTCCCCTGCACACTGGCCCGAGAAGGGACCATGGCTCATCTCTGCAAGATGCTTCCCTCCACGAAGGCAGAGCCTCTGTTCTCTCATTCACCACCTAGCACCTCCCCAGCACCTAACGCAGAGCCGGGGAGATGCAGGTGCTGATAAATGTGTCATGGGTGAATGATGGGACAAATAATGATTTCAAGATACTGAGCCCGAGGAGTGAAGAGAGCATATCCAGGAACTTCGACGGCAAATACAAAGACAGTGCTAGTTTGCAGCAGGGAGAATGGGGAAGATAAAGAGCTTGGTTACTGATGCAGGGACGTTTTTGCAGACCACAGAGTTAACAGTGACCTTCAACAGCACAGTCTTCTTAGAGCGGTGAAAGTTTAAACGGCATTCAGACCATCACAAGCGCAGTCTGGATTTCTCCTTTAGAAGTTACTTTGCCAGGGCACACACACACTTGACAGAAAGCCCTCACTTTTCTATTGGAGATTTTTAGCCTAATGAACCATCTTATCGTTTTACCTCAGGTCAGTTTGTCATTTTCTGATCTGGAAATTTCTCTGTTCACACCTGTGTCCTTTTTTTTTTTAACTTATTAACTTTATTAATCCACTAACTTCATCTGCTGAAAGATCCATACTACTTCCTTTGTTTAGCCAGTCTCTCCATTTCTTACTATTTGGCTTAAAGCCAACATAATGCAGCTTTTAAAATACTCCTTTATATAATACCTGGCCACCAACTTTTAGAAACATAAATGAAAGGTCCAGCTGTCATTTTAACTTCATCCGACAGGTACCTCATGATGCGGCGATGGGGTCCTTTCTCCAAAGAGAATTCTAACTGCCCACTTCTCTGCTCCTACCTGCAGGATTCTTGGGCTGCATCAGAGCAGGGACAGAGCCATTTCCTGATGGGAATGACGCTTGGACACACGGAGATTCTCTCCCAACAAGGAGAGCTGGAGGGGGATGCCTGCCCCAGGGGGCTGTGTGACCACAGCGGGCTCAGTTACTGAAAGGCTTATTTTCAGAACCCTCCGCACCCTCAGACACACTGCCGGCCAGGACACTTGCGGCCAAAGGAAACCTGAGTTCTGTGCAGGGAAGGGTGTAATTCACCAGGGCAGGCTGCACTTCCAGAGCAGGCGCGGGTGTCCCCAAAGGGAAGCCCTCCCTCTTTTGGCGTGAACTAGTAGGGCGTACCCCCTACACCCACAGGAGGGGTCTGCAGAGGGAAAGTCCTGCCCCGTCTACGTGGAGCATGGGTCAGCCCCCCTTACAAGCAAGAGGTTTTAAGAAAACAAATACAACAAACATGCTGGCTACCTGTTTTTAACCCAAACTGGTTTTTCCTTCTTTACTCTTTTATGCTTTCTTTTCATGCTTGAGCAGAGTTTGATCTTTATTTCTTTTCATTTTTCAATTTTTATTTTCCCAAACAAATCTTTGTATTTCATTTGTCCAGGCATTTCCCAGAGAACTTGTCTCCAGGCATGATTCCTTTTTTTGTGTTTTATTGAATTTATTGGGGTGACATTGGTTAATAAAACCACACAGGTTTCAAGTATGTAACTCAGTAACACATTATCTGCACACTGTATTGTGTGCTCACCATCCAAAGTCAAGTCTCTTCCATCCACATTTATCCCCCATTTGCCCTCTCCCACTGCCCCCCACCCCCCTTTCCCTCTGGCTGTCACCATACTGGTGTCTGTGTCTCTTTGCCATATATATATATATATATATACCTATCTATATAGAGATAGTTACATGTTTTTTAGTAATCCCTCCACCTTTCTCCACCTCGAAACTCCCTCCCCTCTGACAGCTGTCAGTCTGTCCTATGTATCTATGCTTCTGTTTTGTTTGTTAAATTATTTTGTTCATGAGATTCCACAAATAAGTAAGATCATATGTTGTTTGCCTTTCTCTGACTGACTTATTTCATTTAGCATAATAGTCTCCAGGTCCATCCATGCTGTTGCAAAAGGTAAGATGTCCTTCTTTTTTCATGGCTGAGTAGTACTCTATGATGCAAATGTACCACAGCTTTTTTATCCACTCACTTACTGATGGGCACTTGGGCTATTCCCAGATCTTAGTCTTTTATACTTTTAATTATGAAAAATCCAAACATACAAAGGTAGATAATGTAGTACAATGCACCCCCATGTGCCCAACACCCAGCTTCAGAGGTAATTTGTGATGAATCTTGTTCTCTATATGCCTCAACCTGCCTTCCCTATCTATATATTGTTTAGAAATTCCCAGGCATTACAATACTCTCCCAGGAAACACTTAGGTATGCATCTCCGAAAGACAAGGATTCCCCTTTCAGTAAGTACAGCTTCCCCAAATCAGCAATTCCATGATATCACCACCCACGGCTCATATACTTGATTGTCCTACAAAAGATCTTTTTAAAATTACAATTTGCCTATTTGGATCAGTATCCAAACAAGGAACATACGTTATGATTGGTTGATAAGTCTCTTGGTTTCTTATAGCCCACAGATTTCCCTCCTGTCCTTTTTTTCTTTCCTACAGGTTTCACATGGTGAAGAAATCGTGTTATTTGATCTGGAGAGTCTCTCAAAGCCTGGATTTTGCTGACTGCCTCTCCACGACATCACTGAACATACTCCTCCATTATCCGCATTTCTTGTTCATTGACAGGTTTAGTGGAAGCTTGATCTAACACTAGTTGAAAAAAATTTTTTTCTGGTGAGAACTTCTATCAGGAGGTACATAATGTCCAGTTTTCCGTCTCCTTGTAAAGTTAGCGCTCATAAGTAGTCACTGCCGAAATCCAATTGTGCGTTAGGGTTGCATAGAGATGATATTCTCGCTCTGTCACGTCTTCTTCATTAGTCTGGAATCCTTCTGTAAGTCTGAGCTTCCTGTCACTACATATTTGATATCCTGGGATGCTGTTTACATAAGAAATGCAGGATGAATGCGAAATTCTTTTCCTTCACTTACCATTTTCCACAAAAATCGAGTTCTGTGTCGTACAAGAATGATCCCTGAATGTGAGGGAGGGGGCGTTGGTGAAAAGAGCTGTCGGATGACCGACCCGTGATTCAGACGCATGGGATGTGCTCACGCTCAGTGCAGTCATTCTTTCTCACGTGGGAACTGTCCCGGTTTCGTCCAGCGGGAGCCTATGCAGGTTGGCTCCAAACCCTTCTGCCATGACCCCAACAGTCCTTAACAGCTTCCTTGCTTTCTAAAAGACAAGGTACAAGGAGGACCCCCCAAAATGGAATTTATTAAAAATTGTGTATTTATTCTTACGTGTTTAAACTTCAGTCACCTTCAAAGTCCTCTCCATTTGATGCAATACACTCCTCTCCAGGATGTGTTTTCTATGGCTCAGAACAGTTTTTAAACTTGTTGATTTTGATGTCTTTTATTATTATTTTATTATTATTATTATTACCCTACCAACCACACTCAAGCAGGCCTTCCTTCTGCCAGCCCCTGTATATAATGTTACAGATATATAAACGGAGAAATCTGGAAACGATTCCCTCTGGGGAGTACTGAAGTTGGGAGGCCATTTACTTTTCATTTAATACCAATCTGCATGATTACAATTTTTCATATTTTAATTAACAATAAAATATGAGAATGAATGAATGTATGTGCACTATATGCTTTTGTGTACAACACATTTCCCAGAGAGCACTGAGGGACGGAAGACTGTTCTTATCTGACGACAGGCTGCGGAGGGTAGAGCTAACGGGCAGTCCTGTGCTCTGACGGCACAGCACAATGTGACAGGCAGGGCTGCCTACAGCTGCCACACTCCCCTCGGAGCTCCCTCCGCGTCCCGCTCCTGCTCTCTTTTCCAGTGACCTGGTCATAATAATAAAAATTAAAAATACATTACTATTCCTCATATGTTATCTTTATTAAGTGATCCTTTTTCTGTCCTTAAAGTTTGAGTGGACTATTCTACTTTTCTTTCACGGAAAGTGAAATGAAGTTGTTTAATTGGGAATCCTGTTCCCCATTGATTTTTCTCTTCTCCAGTAGCTGCCAGTCAAAATGAAAATGATCTTTTTGCTTGGACTAAATAAACATTACTGTCCTCCAGACCCCATTTTTTTCCAACCGGAGAATTTACCTTTTCAAAGAAGCCAAGACTTTTTTGTCCTCAGAGAAATCATTTCGCTCTATCACTCCAGGCAATGTTTCAGTATTCAGTGATTCCGCCCTGATGTTAATAGGTTTTATCTCCTTGATAAGTATGCAAATAAGATAGTTCTGTAGCTCTCAAGTTCTTTGTAGCAGGAAGTTCCTGTTAGAAAATTTCAGCCACTCAGACATATTAACTCACACACTTTGACAAATGTGTTAATAATGGTATCCTTGAATTAATTAGGACCCTTGATCACATTGCATGTTCCTTGATAAGAGTTCTTTGAATCCCAGCTGTCTTTAAAACTCAGTTTCTCCCTCTGTATAATGGGGATAATACCACCAATTCCACAGAGCACATCCTTGACCAACCTATCTAAAATGACAGCTCCATCAAGCTCTTTCCCCTTTATCTGAGTTATTTTTCTTAACATAGCACTTATCTCTATCTGCTATTACTATTCCTATCTGTTCTTCTTTGTTTATTACCTACTTCCCAAACAAGACCACAAATTTCTTGAGGACAGAGCCCCACCTGCTTTGTTCACACCTATATCTGCAGCCCTTAAAACAATGCTTCGTGCCTATCAGTAAATCCTTCTCGAAGGAATGGCTGAATGAAGAGTGCTGGTGAATGATTACAATGAGATAATGTATGTAAAATGCTTAACACTATTAGAACGTAAGTATTGCCTAAGTTGTCTTAAAAAAAGCAGAACCAGTAAGTGTGTTGGGTTTTTGCCTAGGGGCAACAAGAAAAAAAATTACTGAGAAACTAAGGGCTCCATGAACAAGTAAAGTTTGGAGGCCCCTGCAGTGTGAGTTACAGACAAATCACATTATCACATGGAGACCAGAAAACAAAATTCGTATTTGCCAAGAAGTTCTAACCTATGATGAGATTGGCTGGTGGCCCACTGAGAGAAGACTATTGTCAACGAAAAGATATTCAAACAACCAGAGAGGCCTAAAGAAGCTTCTTGGACGCTGAATCAAAGGGTGGGCAAGCGGAACCTTTGGAGGGTATTCCACCCCGTAAGAACAACCCCGGATTGCAGGCCATGCTCCCCTATGAACGTAGGAAGAAAGAAAAGACCCTTTGGGCAAACCGTGCCAACTCTAAACTCTAAGCTCTAAACTCACGTGGGACAGAAGAGGGAGGAAGTGAGCAGGGACCAGTGGCAGAAGGGGAAGGAGAAGGCTGATAATGTATTTGTGGCACTTAGGGATTTCATGCTTTTTGGTACTTTGCCCTCAATCACCTTCTGTAAGGTTTCACATTAATAAAATAATAGTGGCTTCTGAATTCAAACTTGAGCATTTCCTGTCATAGCCGATCCTGAACCATGTGTGTGATTCAGTGGTCATAACCAAAAGTCTAAGTTTACATTTCTTCATTAAACGATATTCATCTAAACTAAATGTAGATATATTTAAATGTAGATATATATGTATTCTTACAGTCTGGCTCGACAATAAATCTTTCCCAACCTTTTTAAAAAAATAATTTCATTGGCCTATGTGTGCGTGTGTGAGTGTGTGCGTGTGTGAGTGTGTGTGATTGAATGCAGTTCCTCCCAGCAAATGTTACCCCTTCCTGTCCTACCCCTAGGCCTTACTTACTTGCTACCAATTGCCCGATTAGTCATTTTGGGGGTTTCCTTTTTTCAGGCTTCTGGAATACAAAAGCATTGCTACCACTTCCCATGCCTACCAGATACGCAGTCAAATGGGGTCACGATTTCTTCATCCCCCTCCTCCCCCAAAGCACTGGTTTCCCCGCCAGTGCCAGTGAGGCATGTATCAGTCTGTGTCTTAAGTTTTTTCTTACTCATTGGCTTTTCTCCAGTCATTCACTTAAAAAAAAAAAAAAAAAAAAGACCCACTCTCCCACCATTTCTAAACTTCAGGAGATCTGCACACTTAACACAAGCCCTTGGCTTCATCTTTGCTGCAGCAGGAACAGCTCACCACCAGGGCCCCATGAAATGACCTATTTTTAGGCGAGAGGAAGAAAATGTAAGTAGGCTGAAGTGCGCTGATATCAAGTTGCTATCTATTCTCCATTTAAAGTTTCCTCTTCCCTGGGAGGCAGCAGCCAGGTTCAAATCCTAGCATCGCCATTTATTAACCGTGTCACCTTCAGAAGGACCCTGACACTTCCTGATTCCCCGTGTCCTCCTCTGCCCGAGGGCAACAATAACACCTTCTTCACCTGATGGCGAAGACTGAGTATAAGTGAGTGACGGGTGGAACACAGCACACAGCATCATTTCTCTTCTGGTACTGTTTATTCTTGATACTGATAATTATCTGCCCATCAATTAAACCCTTAAGTTTATCAGTATGGATTATCTGATGGTCCTGAAACAGTAACAGTGGAAAGATACAGATCACGGTGGTTGTATTTTTGTCATAAGCAAGGTCTAATTCTTCCTCAGAGCCACGCCCTCCCCCCCCCTTTAACAACTCCACAGTCCATACATCTAACTAGGAAGGCTACGGAAAACCAGCTAAAGGAAAGCGGGCTTGTTTAGACAGATACCCTAGCTCCTGAGCCCGGCCCTTCACACGCTTTGTTCCCACACATTTTGAAAGCTCGCCGTGAGACCAGCGATCATGTGAGGTATTAAAGACACTCCCCGTGCAGCCTGGAGCTGGCATGGATGATGCACTTGGTCAAGGTTCCTTTTCACTTCATGATTGCACAACTCTACCAAGAGAACTTCTCAAAGTCCCACAGTACCGAACAATTTTCCCACAGCAGTGTTACTTAAATAAGGGGTTTGATTTGCCTGGAAAAGCTGAGACCGTTGTCATTATAAACCCGAATGAGAGAAAAACACTGCCCTGGAAATCAGAAACTCAGAATGGAAACCCCATGTCTCGGATCAGCCGTCACCTGATCTGAAAAATGTGGGCTGAGCTCAGCACACTCTTCTGTTTCATTTCAGCTTTGAAATTCCCATCACAGGGCCACGTACAACAGCAGGCCATAAATGAACACGTGAGAAGCGCTGCCTCTTCAGAAGCGGCTTTGCCACTTTCAGCCCTGCTTACCCCTGAGAAAGAGCTGGGGGTGCAGAACAATAATTAAAGAAAAAAATAACAGAGGTGGATTGCAATCAAAAGGTGCTCCCTGCTCTCTCTCTATTCTTTAAGCAACTGGTCAAAATGTGCCTTTGTGCACCAGAAACATTCAGAAAAGGACCTGTGAATGTCTAGAAGATAGTGATTCTCCAAATTAATGATGCTATTTTTGGAGGGGGGGTTGCTCAGAAATTCTCCTGACTGCTGGCAGCCATAGTCACCTTTCCTTCTAGACAGCGCACACATTTCCTTCTCATACACCCTAGAGAGTGGTTAATTAGCATCATCATGGGCCCAAAATAAATAGGAGACTACTCCTCACTGTTTAAAGGCCCAGATTATTTTAATATTCCGAGAGTAACCAAGGCAACCAGAGTTTAAGAAACACAGTATTACTGCCAATAAAACTTCCTAATTTGTTTGATTTTTTTAGGACAGTTATTCTTTGAAACTCAAAAAAAATAGTGTTAAGTTTTAATGACACTTGGAAAAATTTTCAGGATTAACTTCCAGCTTTATAATCTAAGCCCACACCAATAAAATTTCAATCATCATCCAGCATTTAACACACGCACGCACGCGCACACACAGTATATTTATATGCACATATCAGAAATGTCACATCTTTAGCATGCATTTATAAGTAGGCCCAAAGAGAATTTTTCATAGAAATGTTAATAATTTCCATAAAATTCCTCACATACTGCACGTAACATTTAACAGTTTAATTAATTACCTACTCAGGGGACACTTGGGTACTTGCACGACCCAGCATGATGAACACAGCGTTAGTGTGAGGACGCAGTAGAAACTGTCTAATATACCCCTTCCCCAACACGTTTCCTATTTTCACAGCACTGCGGCTCAGCCGCCTGAGAGAGATGCTCCAATCTGTTCTGCACAGGATCTGGCCTCGTCCTGCCCTGTGTGATTTAGGGAAGTCTCTCGGGAGACCCTCTGGCTATGAGGAAAGAAAGCGAGAGCACATGGCACTCTACAGCCGCCAAAAGCTGATTCGAAATTAGACGTGGGTCCTTCCTCCTGAACAAATACTAGAATTACGATTGTTATGGAGAAATAACTCTAGCAGAGGGGAAAGAAGAAGTTAAAGATGGCCCTTTCCTAATAATCCATTTATTTATGCCCACTATGTGCCAGCGCTGTGCACACTACAGACTTTATCTGATACCTTCTCCAAAGGCCCCTGTGAAATATGCATGAAAACTCCATTTACCTGATGGGAAACCTGAAGCTCAGAGGTAAGGCGCAGGGAGTTTTTGCAACTACAAAGTCATGTCACTTCAAAGACCACCCCCACTCCTCTCTTTCAATGGCACTGAGTTGGGACATCTATAATATGTTAATAGAGATTTTCATATTCCTACTTGATAGAGGCAAGAGGTTTGGAGAACCCCACCCGTCCACTTACCACATCTCAGTACAAGGAACTTTGAAGAGAGACATTCCTCCACGTGAGACTGCCCCAGGGAGCCTAGGGGTTAGAGTAAAGATCGGGTGGGCAGAGCAGTCTGGCGGTGCGTTGGCCATCAACGGGGCCACAGAAGAGACAGAAAACAAGTGAGCGGACAGTTGCTACAACTTCCTTCACAACTACTCCATCCTTCAGGTGGTGGTCATCAGTGGTTGCTCATTTCTCCTGGGTTGTGTTTGACTTCGCTTTGTGTTGCTTTGTCTATTCAGCCGTCCCTTTGGGTGGGCGGGTTAACAGGTTAATTCCTCTTGTGTTCAGTCTTGGTGGAACTCATTACCCTACTTGCCATTACCAAGGCCAAAGTTAGAGCTCACCCTGCCCCCTTCACTCTACAAGGTCAGGGCATGTATATGTGAGAGCGCTCACACCTCTCCATTACCCAGGGTGTGTGGCCTTGACCCCGCCCGTCAGATATTCCTGCCCAGACTTTGACTCTGGAGCCAAACTGAAGGAGCGGTCAGCCTTTACTCCCAGCAGCCGCAGTAGTGTCTGGTGGCGACCACATTTCTGCCCAGCAGTCGCCCAGTTCTGACTGTGCTGTCCCTGCCAAAACATGGGGGGCTGCTTTCTCAAGACCTGCTAGGAATGTTTTTATAAATCTGACTCTTCAGCTCCCATCAGGTCTGTGCATCTTCCCAATTAAAGGGGCCAGCATTGATTTCTGTTACTTGCAATCAGGCAAATACACACACACACACACACACACACACACACACCCCCTCACATGGTTGTAGACTGCATCGTCGTTCTTAAATATCGACCGAGATGGTCTTAACATTCCTCTCCACTTGACTAGACTGTAGAGAGCCTTCTTCCTGACACTAGGCCCCTGGCCCCCCATTTCTAGAAGTATTTACTTTAGAAAACTTGTGCATTCCTTCTCTGCCCCTTTTTAAAGGGGACGTAGAGTGGAGATGGAGACCTTTTTCAAAGCCTCATAACTGTGCTTTAACCCTGGAATGTTTTTCTCAAGGACCTGGGAATCACCACTTTGACATGCGATACTCAAGGAAGATGGGCCCCTACCTCCCAGACTCTGTGAAAGGGTAGAGATAGAAACCTAAGGGAGATAGGATCCCTTGCTCCAACTTGTAAAACTACCTCCTGTCATAAAGATATGGAAGTTTACTTTCCCTTTTGGTAAAGCCGATTAGCAAACATCCATGGCCAATGATCCCCACACCCAGGTCCCAGCTCTTAAAAACCCTCCCACCCTTTATTTGGAGCTGAGTGCAGACTGGGGTCAGGTCTCCTTCTTCTATTGTGATAGCCTTGAATAAAACCTTCCTCTTCTGTTTAACTCTGGGCAGTGTAAATTTTGTTTGGACAATATCCACAGCCCCTACTAGAGAGAAGACCATATTTCTCACTGCTAATGATGCTTGCTCTAGTCAGTAAAAAGGGAGCTGAAGGGACACACCACTTCCAGGCAGTAGCTCTGGGACCTCGCCTAGAGTTTGGCCCATCTCCTCTTTCCCAGATAGAGGCTAATCTATCTAAGTTCTCAAGACAACAGACGCACAATCACAGCCGACCTATATATGTGCACATAGCGCATGATCAAGAGATAACATCTTAGCACTGGTAAGCCAGTAAGATGTTGGTATCTTTTGTTACTATAGCACAACTAGCCATCTTAACTAGTCACATGACTTTTCTGGCATTTGCCATCGCAAAAGGGGAAGTTCTAGAATGAACCAATTGTCTCCTGGAAGCTGGCCCTCTGACATTGCCTTCCATAAACTATCCTTGAGCTTCACAAGTTCTGCTGGACAAAATACCCCAGAGGGGATACAGGGTAAACCAGGGGCTTTTAAAAGCAACCTGTGTACTGCACCAAAAGCATTATGCTTGTATGAACGAGGTGCCAGCTGAGGTCTCTGAACAATTGCAGATTATGTTTCAAGGAGGCCTTTTCTCAGTGTATCCAAAATTCTCTGTCATTCAAAGCTCCCCGTGAAATAATTTTGAAAAAATTATGCACTCCCTTTACATATTTTTAAATTGTCACACATTTTTCATCATAAGTTTTTGTTAATAAAAGACAGTACATGTTAAACATTTTGTGAGACAAAATAAGAGGAGGAATGATTTTAACTGAAATCAATGTTTATGACATGCTTTGATAAAATAGGTTTTAACTATCATATTGAAAACTACACTGAACCTCAAAGCCACCACGTGAAGTATGTATTTGTAGTTTTATCCATTGTATCTTTAAAACTTTATTAGTCCTGGAAAACACGGATGTTATTTTTAAAAGAATCAGCACCACTAACCTGCTTTGCAAGGCCCAGCTACATCCTTATCAGAAATATACCTAAGCTACAGAAAGGCAAGAAACCCACCAGGCTTAAGTTTCCTTGATTAATCACTAAAGAGGCCTTCCTCCGAAACTACCATTTCTCATCATCCCCTCCTTTGGTGCCCCAGAGGTCTCTAATGCTGGGCAAATATACTCTATTAATATTTCACATGGATGAAGGAGGGGATTACAGGAACTACTAGAAAAGACACATGGACAAAATCAAGGGGGAGGGTAGAGGTGGAGGTGGGTTCGGCTGGGGTGGGGTGGAGGGATGGGGAGAAAAGGCATACAACTGTAATTGAATAACAATAGAAATTTTTTTAAAAAAAGAAAGTAGGCCTTTATACTGTAAAGTGGGGAAAGAAAGATACGAATGCAGGCACTTTCCCAGGTGACTTTAGAGAAGAGTAAATGAGGAAGTTGAGAATTTTGAAAGCAGCATGTTACTGCAAATTCTTCAAACCATCCATGCATGGGTACCCTCGGACCGTGGGCAAGCCCCTGGTCGAAGGATACGTTTTATATGCACATAAAACACAGTTGGTGTGTTTGCGGCTAAGAAGCAGACGGGCAGGCTAATTCTCATTGGTGCTTTTTGGATGCGCAGGACAAGTTCCAGCAGAAACCTAATCCCACTCGCAGGGACTCTTGCCGGAGGGGAGGGGAGGGGAGGGCCCCACTGCAGTCTCTCCACAGCAGCTACAGCAAAAGGCCAGTGATCGCCCCTGGGGTACCACCGAAGACTGGGGATTGTGCTCCCCAGGACTCAAGTCCTGAATCTCAGGGCACCTGCATGGCCATTAAATGTTTTCCCAGTTTTACACATATTTAAGAACTTATGAGAGATATAGGTAAACTCTTCTTTAAAAAAAAATAAATAAATAAAAGCCCTGCTGGTAACTACACTTTTGAATAAAGAACTGCCAACGAGGGCAGATTCAGAACTTCTGCTGAGGGGAATTTACCACAATAGAATGATCTATGCATACAGTGTCATGCAGTAGTAGCTTAGCGATGACATATTCCCAAGCCAGAAGGAAGAAAGGTTTTTTATTAAGTTATGGACACATTAAATATCGTTACAAATATCATCATAAATTAATCTTATAATTTCAATGACAGTTTCTGAAAAGAACATACCACTTGGGCTGACACCAAGAAAAATACTGTATGTTGACCTGGTTTAAAAAAAAAAAAGACCCTGTCTCAGAAAGACTTAAAGACCAACATTGGTTGAAGTGGCACTGAAACAAATATTGTTTATATGCCCACTGCCAAAGCAGCATGTTACTCCAAACACAAAAAAATAAGTCTATAAAAATCAATAACTCTCCTGCATGAATAACTCTCCTCCATTCTCAGGAACTGGTGACTGTGATGATTCCAAGCCTGTTAGAAGTTTGTGATTTACTATTGAGTTGTTTCCAGGCTACGTGGCCTATCAGCCATGTTTCCATTGTAATAATTTTAAGATTTATTTCCAAGGTCTCTAAGTGACCTTTCCGTAAATGTTTATTCTTATTATGTAAATACTTGTTTTTGTTTTAGTTTTTGTTTTTAAAACTTATTTTTCAACTATTGTTGACATACAATATTGTATTAGTTTCAGGTGTACAATGTAGCGATTAGACACTTGTATACTTTATGACGTGATCACACTAATAAGTCTAGTGCCCCCCCTGACATAGTTATACCATAATACAGACTATATTCCCTGTGCTATAACCAGCACCTGTGTGACTATTTTCATCACTGACTGTTTGTACTCCTTAACTCCTTCACCTTTTTCACCCATCACCCCAACCCCCTCCCATCTGGCCATCATCAATTTGTTCTCTGTATGTATTTCTTTCCGTTTTTTATTTGTTTTTCACATGCTACATATATGTGAAATCATATTGTATTTATCTTTCTCTAACATATGTCTCTTAGCATAGTATCTTCTACATCCACCCATGTTGTCACAAGCGGCAAGACTTCATTCTTTTTTATGGCTGAGTCGTATTCCATGGCTTGTCTGCACCAGGTCTTCTGTATCCACTCATCTATTAATGGGCACTTAGGCTGAGTCCATATCTTGGCTACTGTAAACAATGCTGCAATATACATGGGGGTGCATGTATCTTTTTGAATTAGCATTTTGTTTTATAAATGGAAAGACATTTTTCAACCTGAAGATACTGAATGTTTTCATGTTGAACTCTTTTTCGGAGCATCCTATTATCTCTTAATCTTTGTGTGTAATAAGTAGTCTGGTGATGTGATCTCTTTCAGGATGGCGACCTTCTTGAAGTCTTTGTAACTCTTGACCGACTTCTTTTATGTGCGAGAACTTTCCTTTGTGTTCTCATGTGTTTCTGCAGAATCCCCATCAGCTAACTTCTTTTAGCAGAGAGATACAGCATCCAGCAGAAGACATACCTGCTTGAGTGTGGTTGGCAGGGTAATAATGTGGATGTAACAATGTATAGTTTAACTGGAACATCTCACCTAATATGTCACATGGTGTGCTTGAGTGTGATATGGTTATGTTACAGAATTGCATGCTTACAATTTTTCAATAAAAGAGTGTGTAATAAAAAGGAGCATTATTTTATGCCGGACCCTGTGTATTTGTTGGCTCTGTCCTCTCCCCTTTTACAAATTTATCTGAGTTTTGTGTAGAAGGAAAGACTTCGGTATATGCTCTCTTCATCACTCTCGAACTAAAGGTCTTCTGTCACCTGTCCGGGGGGGGGTTGGCAATAGCCTCCGCGTCTCACCCCCCAGCCTCTCCAGTCACACTGTGATGAGTGCTGTCCTGAAAGACAAGAACCTGACCATTGAATTCGGGGTTATTCTTTTTCCTCCACTCATAAGAGAAAAAGAGAACTCATTGCAGGGATCTTAGCAGACACTACAAAGGGTAAAACCCTTAAATTTTAGCCCTATCTCCTTTTCCAACGTCCTTCTCCACTGCACCTCTTCACAAACACTCCCCGCTAGCCATCCCAAGTATTCAGAGAATCTCTGCAGTCTCATGCTTCCCTGACTTGGCTGAAGTTCACATCACTTTCACGTCCCACTGTCTTGTCGAGATCCAGATAAAATCCAAACATCGCTTCTATGAAGCCTTCCATATGTTATGGGCGCTTCATGACCTGGGCGTCCATAAGATATCGTCCATATCCCTATTAGTGTACTTATCTAATTCTTCCTTAATGCATTAGAGTCCCCAACGAGGCCATAACATCTTGAGGGCAAAGGTTATTTATTTTATTTATTATTTCTTTCCATATTTCAAGCAGCACCTAGTACAATGCTCAGCATGTAACAGATACTCAACAATGTTTTTAAAATGAAAGACGACCCTGTTCCAATGACTAGAAATGCTATTTGGCAAATGTACATTCATAAAATTAAACTCAGGGAGTGGAGCAATTAAGTATAGACTTTCAAACTAGGATGCAGTATCAAAGTTTAGGTTATAGGAAAAAGAAATTTCCTCTTTTTAAAATTCTGAACCCATACCAACCTCAAATACCACCTTCCTTTCTAAAAAGCCCCAAGTGATAGCAGCCCAGGCCTGTGGGTCATACTCCATGTCTGAATCCCTTCCGTGGCATTTGCACCCGACAATGCTGCCGTCTGTGTACCTGTCCATGCTGCCACAGATACAGCCCCTGAGAGCAGAAACCAGACACGGAGACTACAGAAAAGGGATGGAGGACGGGAAGGGGCTGGGACTGGGACAACTGTAACAGAATAAACAAGAATAAAAAAAAGAAAATAATAGGTAAAAAAGTAAAAGGATGTTGACTATATAAATGCTTCAATACCACTTTTTTCCCCTTAGTCGCCCTCAGAATAGCCCCAAGCTCTAAGGAAGCCTGTTATAATTCTTACTTTCCAACAGGTAAACTGGAGTAAGTGAAAGTTAAATGAACTCACGGTCACAGGGAGGAGTAACTTGGTAGCAAAATTAGTGCTTCCTGAAATGAGTCACCACCTTTCCAGACACTGCCCCAGAACAGGAAGCATCCTGAACAGAAGAACGGGAGAACTCGGGTCTCTTTACTAAGGGAAGTAGTCCTCCCAATAACGTAGTGAATAAAACCGACCCTTGAGTAACCCACAGGGCTCTGTGTCACCATTGCACTCAGTTCTAAGAGCTTCCAGAACACAACTAATATTATAAACCAAGTTGCTGTCCACACACTGAGTAGCACAGCATAATCATTTCTAGGTGCCCAGGGCAACCATATGGATGTAACTTGTTCAGAAGGACCTTAAGAAGCTGTAAACATTACCAGAGTTAGTGTATGTTAATTTCTACCATATTCAGCATTTTCATTACACGTAACATCCTCCACTGCAAACAAGATGCTTCTACTAAAACCTCATACAGCTATTTAAGAAGTTGTTATTATTAGTGTTTATTATGTGCCAAGCGTGTTGCTAAGAGCTACATGAATTATTTCATTTATTTCTCATATAACCATGGTCGATTAGGTACCATTACTGCATTTTAAAAGTAAGAATTAAGCCCCAAGATATAAAGTAACATGCCCAAGGTCAGGAAGCTAGTAAGAGATGAAGGTGGGAACGGTCCCTAATGCTTTCAAGTTCCCCAGTCTTGGCTCCGACCCTCTATGCGCACTGCCCTGCATTAGTGTCAACTAAAAGGACATATCTGGTCAAATATCCTCATGAGTTTGACATTATTATCATGCTAAACTGTATGAAATTGCCTTTGTAGACCAAAAATGGTCAAATGGCTCAACCTAATAAAATGAACTTAAGATTCTACTATCTGTGGTTTTTGGCTCCTTGCCCATGTATTGTTTTCTTTTTTATTTTGTGCAGTGAATGTATTTAATGACTCCTGAAATTACTGTTATTACAAATTACAGTATAACCGATAAACATAAGCTCCAGTCAGTCCCTTAAGTAATTCCCCAATGCTGATCACAGATTGATAATAGGAGAAACACGTTGGAAAGATGTGGCCAGGAATCGTCCCCCTAAGAAAGCCAATTCCAAATCAACACATGCTAGCGCTATGGAAAAAAACCAGTTTCTGCCAACCTGCAATGGGTTATTAACATGGTGTCTCCATTTCCTTTAAAATGCAAACAAAATAGACTGAATAATTGCAAGAAGAGAGAATAAAATCAAATAAATTCTGTCAAATGCTCCCTTTGGTAAGAGAGTTTAAAAACTAGGGCATTCATGCAATCCACTCTCCCCCTCTCCACATTCATTGATCCCTGTGTCTTTCCATCCGGTCTCAGAGGAAGAAGTGTCCTCCTCCTTCAATAACTATTCCTCCATCCGTACTCTTCATCCCAGCCTCTGTCACCGCCTCTGGAAAGTCCCTCCATAAATTTTCTCCTCTCTGAACCCTCAACTGCATCCTCCCTGCTCGTGGCTCTAGCTCTCGGATCAAACTCAAATAGGCTCAGGTCTCCTGGATCCACACACACACACACACACACACACACACACACACACACACACACACACACACAAGCCCTTCCCTCAGCCTTCCCTTTCCCTTCTTTCTCTTCTCCTCCCTGCCTTTTAAAAGGCTTAACAAAGTGGTATGTTCTGCCTCTACATCCTCGCCTCCCACTCACTCATCAGCCCAAAGCAACCTGGCTTTTGCTCTCACGTCTCTGGAATCTTTCTCAGGAATGTCACAAGTGACCCCTAATTACTGGTCTCATCTGACTTGATGTTTCCCTAGTTCCTGTTAATGTGGTATGCTCCCTCCTCAAGCGATCTCTCTAAGATTCACTAACATTCAGCTTTCAATAGTCAACTTCCTACCCTTGACCACTCCCCTCCCAGCCTTCCTCCTTTCTCCATCCGATGTGCAGGGTTTCCTCCCCGCTGCTTCCTTCCTTCCAAGAGTTCAAACTTTTCTTCATTTGTCTCTTGCCCTACTCTACCCCTCTCTCGCCGATATACCACAAGATACTCCACTTTAAAATACTCAAAGCCACGTTAGCTTTTCTCTCCTCAAACCCACTCCTTTTCTCCCTAAAAATCCATTCCACCTCCCAAGCGGAAACCACCCAGTCATTCTGAAGTCCTTTCCCAAACTTCCTCTACAGCCTCATCTCTTACCACACACAGCCAAGCAATCATGGGGCACACCGGAGTCTTCATCCTGAACGGCCCACAGAATGTATACCTTTACGCAAATTATCTTCTTCACCTGGTATAGCCCTTAACATTCAGATTTCCGCTCAAGTGCCACATAGGATGTGAAGCTTTCTCTACTCTTGCTAAGAATATTCATTTCTTCCTCGGTGTTCCCAAAGCACTTTGTATATAACAGTAGTTTACATCACCTACAATGTCAGTACCGTGATAACTGTGAGTATTCCTGTACTTCTGCATTGCTCCTTCGCAGAAGGGACTGTGTTATGTCCCCTTCTCTTTGCCATGTGACACTGAGCCAGTGCCTAGCTCCTAGGACGTCTTCGAAGACGTCTGTTTCATGGAGCTAAGCCATCTGCGCGGCTCGGTTTATAGAAACGCCTCATTAGGAAAGGGCCTATATTGAATGATTTTTTGAGTCCCTTTGAACACAAATAATTCACAATGTAAGACACCCAAAATTTCAAGAGGTAATTAATATACATTTTTTTTCTTCCTGAAATAAATGTTAATACAAAATGACCCTTTCCAGTTCGTGTCTACAGAAAATTACCTCCACTGAACGAACAGAACAGCTTCTCTTGAGAACATCAGCCCACTGCTCTCCACTGCCTTCTTAACTCCTACTTTAAAAGTCCAAAATGACAAATTATCTCACAGGTCCCTGCTGAGATACTTCACCACTTTCTGGAATGTCCATGGTGATGCCTATTCCTACTCAGTTTTGCCTCCTTTTAAACCAATAGAAGTATCTCCTCCTGCCAGCTTACATTTCATTTTATAAAATTCTGTGTCTCCTCTCTTATTTTTCAGGAGAAATCTTCTTTGATAAACTTCCTCTGATTTCTAAACCCCGAGTAATGAAAATCTCGATAATTTCATTACCCCATAGAACAGGAGGAAAAGGAACTAAGTTCCAAGTAAGATAGCAATAAAAATGAATCCTGGAAAACTCATAGCTGAAGACTTCTCCAACGATAACATTTTGTAAATGTTATCGAATACTTAAGAAGCAAGAGAGTGGGTTAGCTATTAAAGACATTATTACCCAATTTTAATCCTCATCAAAACCTTGCAAGGTAAATGTCATTATCGCTGCTTAACAGATCAATAACCCTAGATTCAGAGAGGTTCAGTCATCGCTCAAGGTTACCCAGATAATAAATGGTAGCTCCTTGCCATATGCCGGAGTGACCTGAAGTCATTTTCCCAGGAAAAAATGACCTACCTAAAGGTCACACTGCCTCCGCTCACTGACACGCCGTTTCTTGTCAGGCACCATTACTCCCCAACAGCACGTCAGTCTGACACCCTGCCTGCATTTACCCTGCGCACTGTGCTAAGAGCCTTCGTGTGTTTTTTTTTTCATTTAAGTACTGAATGAGTTATGAACGGGGCAGTATTATTTATTTCCTTACAGATAAGGAAACGAAGCTCAGGACCTGAAGTTCAGGAACAAACCCAAAGTCTCCCAACTAGTGGAGCTGATTAATAGCATTCTGAATATGGAGTCTGTTGTCTCCTTTGATATCAACGTGGCAACGCTGCCCTAGATCAGCGGGGTCTTGCCTGAGAATATCACCAGGAACTTGGCATTACCATTTTGAAATTTGGTTTACACAAGTCATTTTCAATTCTACGGGTCTTCTGGGTCTTCTGACACATTTCCTCCTATCACACGACCTAACCAGAGAGCCGTGGGCTTTAACTGTCTGGATTTCTCTCAGCCATACCTGCCCTCACTGATCCACTTTTGGGTTTGCAGCTGTTGTCTGCACTGAGGGTCACTGGAAGAAACAGTAGGGTCCAGTGGTAAAGCGCCTGTGCTACGAAACCAGGCCGTTGGGTTCCAATCCCAGGTCGGCCATTTACTCCGATCAACGCCAGTCACTTAGCCTCCCCGTGTCTCAGTTTACTCATCTGTAAAATGGGGATGATAGCCCTGCCTACCTCAAAGGGCTATTGCAATTATTTGGTGAGTTAATACCCCCAGGGCACTTAGAACAGCACGGACTACATACAAAAGCTCAACAAATATTAACTAGATAGATTACAGATTGTTAGATGACTCCGTGTGATAAGAAGAAGGAAACAGAAGGAAAATATTGGAACATAGTTTCACAGATGCTGAAGAGGAGGCATGTTTAAAGGAGGGAGAAATCACATGCCTGATCCCTTCAAAGGTCACTAGATTAGTTTGCTCAAGGCTGCTATAACAAAATACTGCAGACTAGGTCACTTAAACAACAGAAAGTATTTTCCCTCAGTTCTAGGGGTTGGAAGTCCAAGACAAAGGTACCAGTTGGTGTCTGGGGAGAGCTTTCCTTTTGAGTTGCAGGAAGCCACCTTCACTGTGTGTGCACCCAGGAAGAGAGGGTGGGGCTCTCCTGTCTCCCCTTAGGAGGACACTAATCCCATCAGAGCCGGGCCCCATCCCCAGGACCTCACTTAACCGTATTACTTCTCCATAACAGAGGCCCCATCTCCATAACAGACGCTGGGAGTTGAGCTTCAACTTATGGATTTGGGGGGAACACAAATACTCACTCCATGATAGTCTGAAAAAGCCGCATTTCGGTTTGGCCTAACGGAGGTGCGGTGAGCTTTAAAAAAGTTTTCGTGACTGTATGCCTGAGTCACCAAACAAGGCAGCATGTTCATGATTCCTTTCTATTTATCAAGGAAACACGTTTAGAAGATTAAATGCAATCCTAATTTTCATACAGTTTGACAGAAAAATAGTATAGTAAGTTACAGACCAAGATAAATGAACTGTACTTAATGTTGCTGACCATAGAGAATAGAAGTACTTGGTGTATACACGTAATCTTTTTCTGTTATCAGTTTTTCATTATTACAAGTGACTGCCGTTCCTAGCCTTTAAGTTTTTTTCAAGCTTTTTTAAAAGGAAAACTTGCCAGAATAGCATGGACATGAATTTTCATTGTATAAATTATCACAATCAAAATCTATATTAACCTCTAACATCTTCTTCCTCCCCTAGTGCTGAATCTAGGGCTAATTAATACCTATTTAAGCATTCAGCTTTCACCCTGGAGGCCAAGATAAACTTGTCCAGAAGGCAAGAATATATTTGCCCAAGAGTAAATCTCACTGAGGTGAGAATGTCCTTTTTCAAATTCTGTAAAACATTTTATATGAAATATAACTATAGCAAAGAAAATTTGGAGAATGTAGACAGGGGGAAAAACTTATGATACCATCTCTCTTAGGTAATTACTACTATTATTTGGGTTTTCCTTCAAGTATTTTTCCCATGCATATTTTTATAAAACTTTAATTATGGTATATGAATAATGTCTGTTATTTTTCTCAATTAACACCGCCATAAGCACTTTAAAACTTTATATATGTGCACATATGTCCACATATGTATTGACTGCACAATATAAAGCTGAAAGATTAATTTAACTATTTCTTCCATGGTGGTGGACATTAATGTTGCTTCTCGTCTTCCTAATTTTAGATAACATTGTGATGAACATTTTTCTGCACATACCTTTTTCTATCTTTGAATTCTTTTCTTAGATTTAATTTCCAAATTAAATATTTACATGACAGGTATAATTATTTATAGGACTCTGGATACATATTCTCAAACTGCCTTTAAAAGGATTGCACCATCAATATCACTGCCATCAATAATGTTGGTGAGTAATCAGTGGCAGCAGACCCTGAGTCTCTCAGCAAAAAGTTTTCCTAGGCAAGAAATAAAAGAGATACTTGGCTGTACTAATTTTCACTTCCTTTATTACAGAGGACATTTTTCTTCTCACGGTTATTTTCTAGTTTTACCTTACCTTTGTGAGCCATCTATTCATTATCTTTATCAGGGCATCTATTAGAACCTTCATCTTTGTTCATTGATTTGTATGAGGCCATCTTTGTACTCATAAAATTATTTAGTACTAAAAGTAAGATCCTTGACATTTTACTGATGTTACACTATGGTGAATAGTTATATCAGTCACTAATAAATGAAAATTAAAATATCTTGGGAACACTTCAATTTCTGACAGTGTTTGACGGACAATTTGGAGGCTTTAAAAGTCTTTAGTTTCATTGAAACTTACTTGTCATAATTACACTTATCTTTTGAAATTAAAATAAAGGGTTTTTTCCCCCAAACATGGCACATCATCCAATTAACGCCAAATTGTCTATTCCCCATCCTTCCACTAACCTTTTAATGCATTATTGTAACAAGTCAATGATTGCAAATAAAACTGATGATTCTGCCATCCTGAAACTGAGGCTTACACCAACTCTCAAATTTTCTGACATTATTTAATATTAGCATTATTATTAATCGCCTCTGTTCACTAAGAAATCACTAAGTGCCAGGTAGTATGCTAAGTGTTTCAGATACATTAGATCTCATTTTGTTCTCAAAACAACCCTTCAAAGTGGTATGAGCCACTGCAATTTACAAGTGAGAAATCACGGGTGCAGAACGACTAACCACCTGGCCAAGGGCAGCCAGCTAGCAGGTGATGGACAGGAATGCCAGCCCAAGGGCTGGTCCCTCACAAGTAAGCATCTGGCCTTATATTCATGCAGCCCTTGCCGTAGCAACATTATGCACTAACTAATATTGAGGAAAAGAAACTTACAAAAGGATGTTTTATCACAGGCATTTAGTATATTTATTCTGGTTAGAAACTCCTCAAAGGACACCTCCATTTAACAAAGGTAGCACCACTAATTACATTCTTTAGCGTTTAGCCGATGTAACGTACTAAAATTTAAAACAGAACTTACATACTGGTAGTTTTAATAGCACAAATAACATTTATGTAAATATAACATTCCGAAATTAAAGACTTGCTTGCTCTTGATACATTTCGCATGCAGAACATTGGGTTGAGTCAGACAAACTCTACGTCCTGAAAACTGAACCGACTGCTTCATCTTCTGTCTGCAGAGGAAGTACACCCCACCTGCCACGTAGCAGGGGAAAGCATGGGTACAAGGACCCCAGCGCGGCCGGCAGGGAGAGGCGAAGAGGGGTTTTTCCTGACAGGTTTCAGAGGAAGCACATTCCCACAGACAGGTTCTTCCGGGGCTGCTGGTCTCCAGAACGGAGAGAAGATACGCATCGAATACATCTGTGTTTTAAACCAACTACTTCATGGTACAGTGTTACAGCAGCCCTAGGAAACTAAGACAGTTTTTTCATTATATTTACTGAATTATTTTTCTTATTAATGGACATCCTTAGTGTCTACAAGGCTTCTACTTAGAAATAGGTTTAAGCCATTAAACTTCATGCCAAGGAGATGGTGATAGATTTGCCATCCACATTTCCACATGTCCTTACTCAAGTCTCCCTTTTAAAAAATTATATATATATGTATATATATATATATACATACACACACACACACACATACACCTATATATCCACCCATCCACATTCTGTTTGGTACATTTAGATCTTTTATTTAGATTCTGTATCATAAACTTCTAAAAGAGAATTCAGAAGAGAGCCAGAGTGCCTGAGAGGGTGCTTCATGGGCATGTCTCCCAGAGCCACACGAAGTCAGAAAGCTGGAGTGTCCTCCCAAGTCACAGGGAGGGCCACCCGGACAGAAATCCAGTCTCACATTCAATGTGCTGCATTTATGACACAGGGACTATCTTTAAAACTGGTAAGAACCTTCCTTTTAAGCTTCTAGATAAAGTGTAGAGCTTCACCACAAATCTATTTGTTTTACTAACTCATTGGGAAAAAAAAAACAATACATTCCATCAAAACTCCACCACGAACAGTTTCACTGCTAGTCAAATGAGTTGTCTTCAGACAACTACTCATCTTCGGGTACCATATTTTATCCTCCATGGGACTGACTGAGTCAGTCTCAGACATCTTAAGCGAAAATATATATTCAATGACATGTACAGGCATTATTCAGCTACCAATGAATAATCTTTGCAGCTCTTCATGGAAGTTTGCCAGGTTCTTCAAATCCCTATAATTGTAAAATATAAAGTTGTACATTGTATTCTGTTGTGAACATAATAAAAAGCTGTCTCCTCAGGGGAAGTTTAGATAATTTTTTTAGTATCATGCATTCTATTTTCTTTAATTGATTCAAAAAAGATGTTTATTTTTCAAAAATAAGACTAGGGTACCGGCATAGGTTCCTCTCTTGGTCCCCTCCCCTCTGATGCGCTGGAAGCTTAGGGACACACAGATGGCTTGTGTCCCCTGAAAGACACCAATCATTCTTACCGTGATTACAAATCACCTTAAACGGAGGTGAGCTTGTTTTTCCCCATAGTCTCCTGATGCAAGACAATGGGGAGTCACACTGGAGTCACACTATTGTGATTGTAAAAAAAAAAAAAAAACTATAAAAAGTAAAGGCACTTTTTAAAATGCTCATGAACTACTTTCATAATAAAAATGAACTTTTCATTTTGTGCCCTTGGACATAAAGCATAATGAAGCAGGCGCTAACAGTTCAAGGTGATCTCAGTATCACTGAGAATGGTTTTCCACTGTAACAAAAAGGTGTTATTTTTAGCACATCGGAGCCAGAATCATCAATAATTGGCATTCTAATTTGAACGTCATCAGGATCTGATTGTTTAAGTGATCTTTGATCAATTCCCTGCCAAGACTAGTTTGTTTCCCTGCCCTCCAAGCACCTGGTTTCCTATTCCATTTCCCAAAGTAGACACTATATTTATGATGAACGCTAAAGTTTCTTTAAAAACAGCTGAATTCTGCTTTTGGTCTCAGTGCCGATTTTGTGCATCGAATAAAGAGGCTGTGTCATCTCAGTCTTCCTTTCACTTCACCTGTGTCTGAAGGGTATTTTGTCATCTTTGGTGCATCTCAGCTTCTAGCCATCCTATGTTTCCTGGCTTTATCCTCACATGCATCGGTGACATGCCTTATTTCCGGTTTATACTCCTCTCTAGGACTTACTCTTTGGGGCATTTCAAATCTGCAGTTCAGGGTAGCTTTCACCTTTTCTCTTCTTCCTCTTGCCACCATTCCCAGGGTTGCTTTTAAGAAATAGTCTTGATAGGGGATGGCTGGGGTGGGGGAAATGAAGACAATTGTACTTGAACAACAATAAAAAATAATTTTTTTAATAAAAAAGAAAAAATCTCGTTTGCAGGAATCCTTCCACTTATGTGTTCTTTTTTACAATTTATTTAAGCTTACTAAAGTTGACTTGCCTGAAATCTATTTTCTCTATATTGCTGTTTTCACTTTCTTGAAGTTGACACAGAGACTACCAATCTCAAGGTGCACTGTCTTAATTTATTTAAATGTTCGGTAAAGAAAGAGCAGGTCAAAAGCCAAGAGGAGCTAAAGACCAGCACAACCTCGCCTTTCTCTTTCTCTCTCTCTCGGGAGGCCCTAATCAGAGGTGTTTCTACCTGACGGCGTTCCAGATACACTCTCCAGTCTACTCTGTTAACTGTCCTATAATTTGCTCATTAAATAAATAGTGTTGTCCAATATGCACTTAGGATGATGGTTAGGGGCCTGCTGTCTCATTAATGAAGCTTGAACACAGCTGAAACCAGTGACAGTTAATGAACTGGTCAAAGGTCAGGTCAGCTACCGATAATTCTGTGTCATCTGCCAAACATGGCACAATGGGAAAAACACATGGCCTTCATTTATTAATGAAAATGGATCTCTTATGAATGACACTCCCTACAGTAATTAATAATTAAGTTAGTCCTTTATCACGTGCTCTGTTGAACACTATCAAGAATGGCAAAACACATTTGCCCCTTGTTCAATTAAAATATGTGAAAGTAAGTACAGAAATTTGAGAAAACAAAAGTTTGACTTTTAAATGGTCCCTCATAGATGCAAAGAGCAGACTGATGGTCTCCAGTGGGATGGGGTGCGGTGGGGTGGGGGGGTGGAGTGCAAAGGTGAAGGGATAAAGAAGTACAAATTGCCAGTTATCAAAACAGTCACAGAGCAGGGGGGAGGGGGATATAAAGGGGTTAAAACTAATGGGAAAAATAAAATAAATTTTTAAAAAATAGTCACAGAGATTTAAAGTACAGCATAGGGAACACGGTCAATAATATTTTAATAACTATGAAGGTATCAGATCGGTACTGATAGATTTATTGGGGCAAGCACTTGGCAAGGTATACATAAAAATGTCTAATTACTATATTGTACACCTGAAACTAATACAATGTTGTACATACACTGTAATTGAAAAATTAATTAATTTCTTTATTTATTAAAAGGTCCCTTAACCATACTTAGTTGATTTGTCATCTTCTCTTGGCTTCTCAACTTTTTATCTGGAAAATACAGTGAACTTTTTTTTTTTTTGCTGTTGATAGCTGTTCCACAACCTTTTTAGCAGCTTAATTCTTCCAGTCAAAGCCACTTCCCTCCTGTCTCCTGGTTCACCTCCATTCAACACCTCAATCCTAGCCAACGCAAATGTTTCCTTAGGAAAGGCACTAAGCTCTGTGTCCTCTGAATTTTTTAAAATAACTTTAAATAAACTACAACATACTTGAAAAGCAGTATTTCTAAGATATCTCTGCACAAGGTGACTGCTGCTGGCTATGAATTAGTTTATAAAATTGCTTTTCTCCCCAGCTGGCATAAGACCCCCGGCAAGCACTGCCGGGCAAGGGCGAGAAGAATGATACATAAACGCCATGACATGATTTATAACTGTATCTTACAGAAATCCAAAACTATAGTAGGGAGCATCTCTCAGAAGTTTCTGTCTGATTTCCTCGAACGTTGAAGTTTTCGAATCAATTTAAATTTCTACTTTTTAGAAAGAATTTTATTTACAGGCAATTTCAGGATCACATCTAATCCAAACAGGACATAAATTGAGATCCTTTTACACATAACCTGGGGTCTCTAGAGTTCTCACCTTGAAATTTCTCTCCTGCTTTTGTCTCCTAATTCTAGTGAAAAACTTCTGTGCATTAACTAAAAGCTAAGAGTGATTTTCTATGGTTAGGATCATCAACTTCATAGAATTATATGAAAAATGGATCATCCATTTATGTATAAAAACCCTGGCCACTGGTAGTTCTGTATTGCTATGAACTTCCTGGCCACTGGTAGTTCTGATAACTATTTTTCATAGTATACTTAGTAATCTTAATATAATCAAATAATAGGTCTCTAATATTGAATATTAGAATATACCGAAAGACGCAGGTAAAAGTGAATATGCTATATACTAAATTTTAACATAAATTATTATTAACTCTCATAACAACTGTGTATGACAAACATTTTATCCTCCATGAACTGATAAAGAAATAAAACTTAATAAATTAAACTATCTTGCCCAAGTCATAGTGTTAGTAATGGCCAAGCTTGGATATGCATCACACTCTATCTGATTTCAAAGTTCTTCACTAAATCAAACTCTTCATTTTCAATTAAGTTTAGGATCCTAAGTTAATGAAAGACACATGTACCATAAATTAAAACCAACAGTACATTGAAAACCTGATTTTAGCTAACAGATTTGGTCCAAACATTATCCCAACATTAGCAAGAAAAATACTGACTCATCGAATTTCCGTTTCTTCAGGCGTTGCCTCTACCAGCCAACCCCGTTAGGATGCTGGTAAGCACTAGTGTGAGCAGAAGGTAGACAGAAGAGAAGGATGAGAGACACAGCATGTGAATAACCCACAAAGTGGGCTCCCATCTCCCAAGCAATCAGGGGTAAACTGAATTAAATGGTTTGTTTCCAGTGAGTCTAGAAAGGGAAACAATTCATTTTCAATTACAAACAGAAATCTCTGGGGGGGGGGGGGTTCCAGAAAACTATATTCATTTGAAAAATAAAAAATAATCTCAAATACTTACATCATACTAAGTATTTTTTAGGCATCTCTTAAACTTAAATAATTTAGAGATTCAATTCCAACCACTTGCAGTAAACCACTTACAAGTAGTTAAGGTTATTCTTGAGACTACCCTGTTATATATACATATGGAATCGTTTACCTAGATATGAAGTGGTTGAGGAACACATGTATCACTGTTTCTACTCCAAGATTTTGTTTGGATCTGTGAAAAGTTTTGGGGAGCTGATTACCTTATTGCATAGTGATATTAGTTCCGTTATGCAACAAGAGTAAGGCATTCAATCGCTATCAATAGAATCTGAGCTCATCCACTGAGACATTTCGAAGGACGTGAAAACCATTTGCAGACTACATTATGTTATGATAGTGGATGATTATAAAAGATGTCAAGTTCTGCTTAAGGAGTTTTATGTGAAATAGCATTTACATTACAGGAAGATTTGGGGGAGGTAAAAGATGTAAGTCATCAGAATTTCATTTATTTCTAAATACAATTAAGCTCTCAGAAAGCATCAGCACTTTAACTTTGAAATATCTTTTCTGTAAAGACATTTCTGAAATATCCTGTTATTGTGTCTTCATTTTGTAATGCATCCCTGAGAACGAGTTCACTTTAATTAAGTGGGAGGATTTATGAAGAAAAACAGACCATAAGCACAAAGGAAGGATAAAATATTTAATTGCATCAATTGTACTTTCATAATATGCCATTGTTTCTGACATATGTTTGCCACATTTATAAACTTCCAGAACAACAGTATGATAACATGTGGCCATGGGTATCAGAATTGCCCATAGCTGAAATTGACACATCTCTGCTACAGGTAAATATACACACACACACACACACACACACACACTTACAATATTTACAAAGTGCAATATATACTCTTCTGATTGTGCAAACTACCACCTGTGTGTGGGGGAATATTGTATTGTGTGTAATCTCATCAGTTTACATTTTGGTTCAGTCCTGAAATAACTGCCTTAGGAGTTACTGGCTTGACCCCAGATTCTTATCACTCAGTCCCATTTTACACCTGCACTAATTCTGGAATTTGGATGCAAAATAATGTATTCTTCCTTCTTTGGAAAAAGTGTTTTCCAGAATGACCTATCCAAAAGTGGGAAATAACACTACTAAAAACAAGAGGAGAAATGGGTGATTACTTTCATATATTTTTGGGAGAATACAATCTGTTTAAAATGACTTAAACACTAATCTCCATGCAAATTGACAACTATATTGATCTATGATGTGGCTTTCATGCCCTCCCAGCATACCAATGGGTGAAAATACTCATTTCTTCAGGTTCAAAAGAGACACCTGGTTTAAGCCCCAAGTACCACACCCCCAAAAATGCTCTAAAGTTTATGTGCCTGTTGAACACCTCTTGCTCATTTCTGCATTTTTTATAGCACTGAGCAGAGTCCTGCCAAAACACAGTAGGCAATCACTATTTTGTTAAGGTGACAAGTAAAGATGAACATGAACGTTAATTCTTGTTTACCTTACACATGCTCTAAGTCCTGTGCAAAACTCAAGAAACAACCTTACTCTTTACTATGAACATTATCTATTTAAAAATGATAATTTGCTTATATCTAACAAATTATTTGAATTTATATGTGCATTTTTGGCTGAATCTTTCAGTATTTCAGGAAAAAAAGTTTTTGCTCCCCACTGACAATAGCGAACACCAGCTCATCCTTCATTCATTAAGCGCCATTTTTTCCCCCTCGCATCTGTCAAGCTATAGGATTCATTGTAACAGGGACGTAGGGTTACTGGCTTTAGCTCTTCTTGTTCTAATCCTTTCTTCACGTGTTTGTCTTTTTGATGTGTGACCTTCATTACCATGAGGAGCACTTAATGCTTTCTGCTCGGTTCCAGGAGGATAAGCAGTCATGATACTGCAGGAATTATTCTACATACCAGAGTTATTAACATGATCACTCAGAGAAATTAGATTAGTATCCAAGGCACTCTACTTCCAGGAAAAGGAAAATGCTCCTCACTCAGAATTTTTCCTTTAGCATAGAGAGCGCATCCTTAACAATTTACAGTTAAAAATCCCCAAGGGAAAGTTTCCTGAGCAAAGTAGAAGTTCATTCTAAAGAGTTTGCTGTTGATGTAGATCATATAGTTCACAGATGTCTTATATTTCTTCTTTAGGACTGTGACGTCATGTATTCTGATTACACTAAATTAAAAAAGTAAAAATTTGTAAATGAAGTAAAATCACCCATAATGCCACATATCCAGGAATAACCATATCATTTTAACGTTTCATTCATTTTTTTGTTCTATTCATGTTAAAGGTATTTTGTGAGTATAAATTTAAGATTATTCTGTATTTATAATTTCATGCCATTTTCTCACCTAACATTATACCATAGGCACCTCCTCTGGAATTAAATATTCCTCAAAAGCATTATTTTGATTTTAACAGAATATAAATGTACCATAACTTACTTTAACATCCCTTTACTAAAACTCTACAAAATATGAACTATGGTGACAGAAACCTTATCAGTGGCTGCAGACGGTGGAGGAAAATAGTGCAGGAGAGAAAGATTTTAAAGGGGCAGCAGAAACATTTGAAGAGGACAGATATGTTCATTATCTTGGTTGTAGTGATGGTTTCATGGTAAGAAAATATGTCAGAATTTATCAAATTTTATACACTTTAAATATTTGTAATTATTATGTCAACCTTGCCTCAATAAAGCTGACAAAATAACTATTAAAAATTCTGCCCTGGCTGGTGTGGCTCAGTGGATTGAGCAAAGGCCTGTGAACCAAAGGGTCGCTGGTTCAATTCCCAGTCAGGGCACATGCCTGGGTTGCAGGCCAGGTGTCCAGTAGGGAGCACATAAGAGGTGACCACACATTGATGTTTCCCTCTCTTTCTCTCTCCCTTCCTCTCTCTAAAAATAAATATTTTTTATAAATAAATAAATTATACTGTTGCACAGTGGTTTAGTTTCAATGTTTAGCTATTATAAATAAAGTGGCACCAAATATAATCCACTACTTCATTTCAAAGAAAATAAAACTTTGTACTTTTAAAGCTTATTCACAGATTTGATGAAGAGGCATTTTAATTCTTCTACAATTCCCAACAGATTTTATTAAAATTTCCTAAAACTTGTTTTACTAAAATACTTACCTCTACACAAGTTTAGGACTACAAAGTATTCCAGGCAAAATTAGGTAACCTGTTCATTTGTTATTATTAGTGCTCACACTCACTGGAGACTTTCCATGAGCTAAATGCTGTATTAGCACTTTATATTATACAGAAATTATCTTCTTACTTGTTTCTTCCAGTAAAAAATAGGCAAAATGAAGTAAAAGCACGACAACACTAAGTAATGAGGCTTAGAGGAAGCTTACGTCCAGAGTTCAAAATCTCCAGCTATGTTCAGCGTTGTTCCTGTAAGTTCCGAGAAACAAAGTCTCCAGAAGGGCAAATGGATAACTATGTATTCAAACAATGGAATGCAATACCATGCATGATAAACCTGCAAAGCATTAAGGTTAATGAAGAAAGCCAGGCACAAATGGATAAATGTATGATTCCATTTATATGAAGCCCAAGAATAGGCAAAAGGAATCCATAGCTACAGAAGTCAAGGAGTGGTTAATCTATGGGAAGGTTGGGGGGATGGGGAAGAAATCAATTAAAAGGGGGTATGAAGGAACTTTCAGGAAATGGCTACATGGGTATATATGTCAAAATTCATCAACTAAACATTTAAGACTGCACATTTTATTACACATTCACTTATCTTTAAATAAAACTGGGATAAAGTAATTCCCTGGAAAGCTGAGGATTAGCCCTAAAATGATGCCAATCCAATTCTTGTTTTTTGCCTGGCATGACCCTAACCTACACTCAGTGAGTCCTACTGGATCCCAAAACAACCACCACCACCTAGACAGCACGGAACCAGTGAGAATGCTGAGGGGGAAAGATGTCCTTTTCACTCTGAAAACAATTAAAGTGATATAAGGAAAGTCACGTCACATTCAAATACCATATTTTGAAATAAGCTCATCGGATCATTAAAAATCCACTATAAGGCCAGAGGTAAAAATAAACATAAGACTAAGAAACATAGAACCTTCTAATCTCTCTCTAAAATTAGCCTATCTTTTTGGATGGTGGGGCTCAGTGGACTGAGTGCCGGCCTTCAAACCAAAGGGTCACTGGTTCGAGTCCCAGTCAGGGCAAATGCCTGGGTTGCGGGCCAGGTCCCCAGTAGGGGGTACATGAGAGGCAGCCACACATTGATGTTTCTCTCCCTCTCTTTCTCCCTCCCTTCTCCTCTCTCTGAAAATAAACAAATAAAATTTTTAAAATATATAAATAAATAAAATTAGCCCATCGTGGACCACGCTGAAGCAACACGTTGTGTGTCTGAGCAGTTTTCACATGCGAATTGTTTTTCTTCCCTTAACACAGCCAGCGCGGGCTCCCTGTAAATTCCGCCCCTTGTATCTGGTTCTGCCCTAGTTAGCAGCCCCCTCTCCCGTGGCAGCCCCAGGGATATCTGCCAACAGCAAGCAAATCTCCTTCAAATCCCTATTATAATTAGACAAAACAATTCCCTCAACTGTTCCTCCTGCAACGTGATTCTTAAGTTGGCTCACTTTTCTAGTGTTACAGTCTACTTTTATTGATCCATACTTTCCATTCATCCACACTTCCATTCGATGTTTAAAAAAAAGAAAAGAAAACGAAGCCCATCCGTGAGAACCATAGCTCATGTGGACCCCATAAAGTGGGAACAAAAGAAGGATTCTCACATTCTGGGGTACACTTCCAGTATTCTCCCATAGACCTGGTAGGTCAAAGGTAACATCCAAAGCAGACTGAGACAGAAGCGGTTTCAGAAGCGTGGCTGTTGTCAAGCCTCCTTCCAGAATGGTCTGCTGGGAGTTTCCGTGGCAATGCCAGGCCTCCCCCACTGATCTCTTGTGTGAGTGACATGGTGCGCAAATGAGCAATTTGCTGGTCCCAATGTCTGCATCAGACAGCAAGGACGTGGCAGTCTCCAGCTCCTGGTAAACAATTGGCTGATAGGAGATGCGAGGAGAGAAAAACGTACTGATTCTGGTATAAAGCAGGTCTCTTCTACAAAGAGCCGTGGATAAGAAATGTATCATCTGCAACTCTGTAGGTATCCATGATACTATTTTTCCTGGAGAATCAACACCGAAGGGAAATAAAGAGATGCTCTGTTCTAGAAACCCACAGGAGCAACGGCTGGGGACACTCAGGGGAAAAACATCCAAACTCTGTGATTCCTGGGAATTTCCTTGCAGTTTTCATCCTCAGCTAAAGGCTGATGTGTAAGTAACTTTAAAAAAATAATAATAACAAAAGAAATTAAAGAAATAAAATGTAAATGGGAAACAAAAAATAGACAAATAATATTAAAGGGTTTTGAAGGTCACAATGCAAAGAACTACTAAAATTAAAACCTATAGAATGGCTCGATCAAAACCTCAGAAATAAAAAAATTATCGCATTGCTAAAATATAAATGGATAAAAAAACACTAATCAGACAAAAGAAAAAAATGATCCAAGATAGACAATTAAAGATAAATGAAGGTAAAACTGTGCACCAAAAAAAAAGAGGGTAAAATATAAGACAAGTGAAAAAGAGTAATTACCAGATAGAGTGTTAAAAGAATGAGAAAAAGAAATTCAAACATTAAAAATACAGAAAGCGGTACAACCCCTGGAAGAACACACAGGGGGGAAGCTCCTTGGTATTAGGCTGAAAATGATTTCAAGGATCTGACGCCAAAACCGCAGGCAACCACAGCAAAAAACAAGTGGATTACATCAAACTAAAAAGCTTCTGCACAGAAAAGGAAACAACCCAGCAAGGTGAAAAGCAACCTATGAAATGAGAACATATTTGCAAACCAAATGTCTGATAAGGGGGTAATATCCAAAATATGTATTAAGGAACTCCTATAATGCAGTAGTAAAAAAAAAAAAAAAAACCGATAACCTGATTTTAAAATGGCCTCAGAATAGATATTTCTCCAAAGATGATATACAGGTACAGATGGCCGACAGGTACAGGAAAAAAGTGCTCAAAGTCACTAGTCACCCGAGAAACAGCAAATCAAAACCATGATGGGGTATCACTTTGTAACTGTCAGGATGGTGGCTTGCGCACGGTGGGAACACAACACTGCGTAGCCAATATGGAAAACAGTATGAAGGTTTCTCAAAACACTAAAAATAGAACATATGGTCCAGCAATCCAAGTTCTGGGCATTTGTCCAAAAGAACTGAAATCAGAGAGATTACCTCTCCTATGCTCGCTGCAGCACATCGTGTGGGAACAACTTCAAGGTCCATCTGCAGACAGGTGAATCAGTAAAGAAAGCAGTGTGTCTGAGAGTGTACCATTAGAAAATATCGTACCTTTCACCTTAAAAAAAAGAAGGGAATCCTGCAATATGCAACAGTACGGATAAACCTTAAGGACATTATGCTAACTGAAACAAGACATTCACAGAGAGACAAATATTACCTGATTCCACTTCTGCGAGGTATCTAAAATAGTCAAACTCATAAAATCAAGCGTGGAATGTTGTTTTCAGGAACTGGAGGAGGGGAAAACAGGGAATCACTAATCAACAGGCACAGTTTCAGTCAAACAAAATAAACAAGCTCTAGTACCCTATTGGACACAACATTTTAAGAGGGTAAATCTCATAAGTGTTCTTGCTACAATAAAATAATAAAAGATTAATATGATAAAGGAATAGAAAATAGCCCTGACAGGTGTGGCTCAGTTGGTTGGGCATCGTCTCGCAAAGGTTGCCAGTTTGATTCCCGGTCAGGGCACATGCCTGGGTTGCGGGTTCAGTCCCCAGTCAGGGTGCGTACAAGAGGCAATCAATCGATATTTCTCTCTCCCAGCAGTGTTTCTCTCCCACCCTTCCTCCCTCTCTAAAAATAATAATAATAATAATAATAATAATACTAAAAAATAACAAAAGTAAATGGCAAAAAGATAATTTAAAAGAGGAAACACCCTAAGCATTAAGTGAACTAAAACGATATAAAGGAGAATAAATTGAAACAGTTTAAATATATAGAATATGTCCTTTATATAGTAAAGACACACGTTTCTCTTACATGCTGTTAAGACCTCATTTTGAGTTCAATACAAAGGCAGCAGATGCTTGCAGATCTGACCTTCCAAGACTTGCAGTTCCTGGCAAAGGATATCAAGATGGTTCTGACGGCAAGCTGCGGGCAGTGAGCTGATTAATCCTAGAAGGATCAGCAACAGCACAATATCACCGCAGGTGCTCACCCAAGCCCTGATATCAACTGGCCCTCAAATACCTTGCTTAGGGTTAGGAAGAGGGAAAGGAGGAAATGACCTTAAAAATGCACTAGCTGACATGGATGGAAGGGCATAGGAGGGTGTGTGTGTGGCGAGGGGCGGGTAAATTGGATAAGACTTGGACTTTCTAGTAACTACAAAGAGTGAGGTACCAGAGAGGAGGAAGGTGAAACTCTGAGAGCAGCCATAATTGGAAGAGGAAGTTCCAGACTAGATAGCATAGGATAAAGAGCTCAGAGAAGGCTGCAGAGAAATTCATTAAATGTAAATCCTTTTATAAGCAGTTTTCTAATGCAATACTACAGAGCTCACTGAAAAGCCCCAGGCTTAACCAATAGGGCCAACAATGAATGCAGATTTGGGGATAGAGTTGCTTCTGGCATTTCTTCAAGACAAAGGAATCAGGGAGAGACAAGTTCACAATGAGTGATTAGTTATTTTTCCCCATAGTGCTCACTGCATGTTTTGTAGACCCTAAAACCTTCCCCAAGTAGGGGGTCACCCCTCCCCCATTACAGCATATATAATTAATCATTTTCCCAGAAATTGTAGTTTGCCTATAGGACAATATAACTAGTTTTAATGGTGGCAAATCCTAACCCATGCTAAGGGTCTAATTCACCTTCAGCCAAGGTTCCTTCTGGGTTAATTCAAAGTAGTAACCAAAGGTATCCCTACTACTACCTTTTAAAAGGCCCAGGGTTCTAGGCCATCTGAAAAGGAAAGCAGGATGGAGAAAGGGACAGCAGCCAGCTCCCTCCGTACACATGCACGCCCTTTCAACCAAAGCAAAGTGGTCCTGCAGCCATCACCTTTAAAACTTTAAAAAAAAAAAAAAAAAGAGAAAATTCCCTGCCAAATAAAGTTTAGAAACTCCTAAGATAAGCTATCCTTTGTACCAAAAAGTTACCATTCTTCTCCCCAAAACCACATACTTTTCATTTTGGTGGAAATATGTTTAAAGCTCTCGATTATCCCATCTCAAACTACAGAGCTAGATTAGTCAATCTAACATTCTAGGCAGGAACTGCTGCTATAGACAGACTGTGTTTGTTACGGCTGTCATAACAAAGTAGCACAGACTAGGGGGCTTGCACAACAGCAGTCTATTGTCTCTCAGTTCTGGGGACTAGGAGGCTGAGAGCCAGGAAGTGGCTGAGCTGTTTCCTTCTGAGGCCTCTCTCCTTGGTTTGCAAATGGCCCTCTTCACGCTCACCTGGTGCACTTCCTGTACTTGAGTCCATCTCCAAATACCCCCTTTGTGTAAGGACACCAGTCCTGATGAATCCAGAGCCACCATGAAACGAGCTCAAGGACCCTCTCTTCAAATAAGGTCACACTGAGTCCTAACTGGGGGTTAGGTTAGGACCGCAACACATGGGCACAATTCGACCCATAACACATGGTATGGTGCACATGCCCCTTATGGCTACTTGAGATAATCATTCAGATGAATTTCTTAAAGATCGGACTAAATGCTCAAATTAACTTAGATTCTTAGTTCTCGGTCATGCCGGGTTCCACACAGACTTGTTAGTATCTGTATCTTTGTTAAGATACAGATCCCAGGGATTTGAAATGACTTTATAGTAACATCACCACAAGAATCTGAATATACAATGTTTCAACAAATGAAACTCCAAATTACGTAAAGCCAATTATGCTGCAGTTTCCACCCTCTGTAATGGAGTTATTACATTATCTGGACGCCTCCTCGCCTACCATGGTATCCTCCTTGAGAATTTAGAAACACTTTTCCTGCAGCAACTGAACCGTCAGGGCCTGAATAAACCACTCACAATATTGCCTATAACACCACCAAAATTGTCATTTTTAAGAAACAGCTTTGAAGGAAACATTTCAGAAAGTGAGACAGGGAAATTTCTATTTCCAGAATTATTCTGAGGAAGAGCACCGAAAAAAAATACTTTGATAAATCTCTTAGGATGAAGGGAAAGATCAATCTCAAGCACACTCAAATGAAAAAGTGACTGTTATTGCCTGGCCAGCTGGCTCAGTTGGTTGGAGAGCTGTCCGCTACACCAAAGGAAAAAAAAAAAAGGTTACAGGTTCATTCCCTGGTCAGAGCACAAACCTACGCTGAGGGTTTACAGGAGGTAGTCTCTCTCTCTCTCTCTCTCTGTCTCTCTCTCTCTCTCTCTGTCTCTCTCTCTCTTTCTCACCCTCCCTCCCTCCTTCTTTCCTTCCCTCCCTCTCTCTCTAAAATCAATAAAAACATATCCTTCGGTGAGGATTAAAAAACATGACTGTTATTAAGCTCTCTGCATCAAACAAGGAGGGAAATGTGTATAGCTCTTAACTGAGAGGCAATGGGAATGAAGAGAGGGCCAAGAAGCAGGGAGAGGGGAGAACCTGGGGACATGAGGGTCTGCATAGTAGCAAATGGAATCCCCACATGAACCCCCAAATCGCCTGTAAACTAACAAATGGAAAAGAGGGATGCAGGACCTTGAAAGGAGCTGAGCTTTGCACCCACGAGTGCAGAACCACTCACCACTCACCACTCACCGGAAGGAGTAGGGGAAGAAGGGAGCTCCTCACTGACTCGGAGCTATAGGGATTAACTCCTCCCATGTAGTCATCTCAGGTCGCACTTCAAGGCTAACCAGCCTGGGTGCACCGGTACAGCACTGTGCAAGGTCGACGGCTGTCCGAAAGAGAACATCTCTGAGACAACCCAGAAATCCCTACCTTGCTATATTCTGGGCCACCACATTGCCTCTGCCTCATGAGAGAGAACCTAATACTTAATCAACTCTACTAATTATAAGCACATTCAAAGCTGTTTTTAGAAGAGAGTTCTGATCCTGCCTGTGGGTCCTCCTACAGCCTGAAAGCTCACATGTTAAGTAGAGAATACAGATAGGCTTTTAAATTTCCATAATAAAATGTTGGCTTTCCTAATACAGCACAATGCCTGACATACAGGAAGCACTCAATAAATGAGCATCCGAAGCAATTCAGGAACCTGTTAATAATACAAACTGCCAGGCCCCGCCACAAACATACCCACTCACAAACTCAGGGGTAGGCTTAGGTAAGTATATTTACGTGTTTCTGTTGCAGTAGGTGTCAAATTGTACTTCGAAACTTCCGAGACTATGTTACCTCTCACTTCCTCATGCTTCCCTATGCCCTTACTCAAAAGCTGTCCAAGGAGAGCTTGGCTTCCCAAACAATCATTGAGCACACGGCAGGGGCGCGGGGATGAAGCCGTAAAGATGTGTGGGGTCTTCCAAGGACAGTGTCTAGAGTAAGAGCAGAACTAAGGACATGAATCTAAATAACACCACCATTTGAAAGGTGTCTGCAGGAAGAAGAGAACTTAAGGAAGAGAAAAAAGGGGACTAGTCAGAGAGATAAAAGGAGAATCAGGAAAGCATAACAGGTAGCTTCAACTAGGAATTAATTAATCATGCCCTGGCATGTAGTCCGTGACTCAGAGGCTCAGGAGCAGAAATCCAAGCTAATCCCAAACACCACCCCAGAGAATCAGCCATCCTCATTGACATTAGATGCTTAGAGGCTTTACAGGTCAAAGTTGCTTACTTACACATTCCGTTACTGAAAGGAATAAAACAATATCTACTTTATTTTGGGGGGGGGTAATTTATTTTTTATTTTATTTTTTCTATTACAGGGGACATTTATCCCCTATACCTTCTTCTACCTCCATCCACCCCCACAAAATCACCACACCATTATCCAATGCCCATGAATTCTTTCTCTTTTCTTTATTTTTTTGCTCAATCCCTCCACCCCCAACTCCCCCCCAGAGCTATCAACCTGCTCTCTGACTGTGAGTCTGCCCCTATTTTGCTTGTTACTTCCATTTGTTCATTAGGTTCCACATATGAGTGAAATCATATGGTATTTGTCTTTCTCTGACTGGCTTATTTCATTTAGCATAATGCTCTCCAGGTCCATCTATACTGTCACAAAGGGTAAGATTTCCTTCTTTTTTATGGCTGAGTAGTATTCCATTGTGTAAGTGTACCACAACTTTTTTATCCACTCATCCGCTGATGGACACCTGGGCTGCTTCCACATCTTGGCTATTGTAAATATGGCTGCAGTGAACATAGGGGTCCATATATTCTTTCAAATTAGTGTTCCGAATGTCTTCGGATAAATTCCCAAAAGTGCAATTGCTGGGTCAAAAGGCAGTTCCATTCTTAATATTTTGAGGTATCTCCATACTGCTTTCCACAGTGGCTGCACCAGTCTGCATTCCCACCAATAGTGCACGAGGGTTCCCTTTCTCTACATCCTTGCCAGCACTTGGTGTTTGTTGTTTTATTGATGACGGCCATTCTTATTTCAGTTTCATGTCTACTCAATTAAGCAAGGAATGAGCAGTGCCAAAGCAAGGAAGCAGGTGGGGCCCGTCTGCCAAAGAAGCTTGGCTGAATAATTTTGCCCACAGGGACCTTTAACGCTTGGAATTGTTTCTCCCTTTCAAGTCCCCAGTCGTCGCTTTGTCTGAAAGGATGGTCCTCTAAGTCCTCTTGAGGTGGTTAATAACTGCCCACCTAAAATCACTGTTTCTGGCAATTCAGTGGCATAATGGGCTAGAAAATGCCATCGTGAGAATAATAAACCCCACTTCTAAAAACTGTTAAGGAAAGCTCCTGGACATTTTACCTTTTTTTTTTTTTTTACTATCTGGGATGATTCAGTCCCTATGTGACAAATATGAGAGCTTAAATCCATGATCTTCATGCTTAACCACACACTACCGGCCAAACCTCCTAATCAGCCCATGCTTACAACTGATCTCTCAGAAAGCTCTGCATCTTTAATTTTTTGAAATAAACAGGTGGTCCTTTTCTATAATGTTTCCAAGAGGGAGGCACAATAGAGGATTCTTATCTGCACTACTTTGAATTCTCAGCAAACTAGCTTTTCTGGAATAACCTTCAAAGAACCTTTTCATCATATAAATCTCTTATCTGCATCCTTCACTCATGAAAATTAAGAGATAGTTGGGCATAAAGCCATCATAGCCATAACAGCTTGGCCCTTTTCACAAGACATATCACACCAAAACTCCTTTGACCATAAACCCTAGTTAATTATTCCAGATGCCTTTCAGAGAAGAGAATCTACACATACTATAGTCATACTCAATGCCAGATTTCCTCAGTGATCTTCCTCAATAAGGGAAACGAGTTGAGAAATTTCTTTAGCAGTTTTATAGCTCTTGGTAAAGGGGACAGAGAGTTTTCTTGAGTTGACAGGAAGCGGTTCAAAATAAACTCACCAATGAAGAGCTTGAGCATTGGCTCCAATTCTCCTTTCCCCAAACATGTTCTGATACTTCCACCAAAACAGTCACCCATTCACAAGCCGACTGTGCAATCTGAACACTTTTTACTCGCCAGCTGGTAGTAGGCAAGGAAATCTATTGCACTTGAATAATATGTGTTTGCTCTATTATTTAAGAATACTCAATTTTTCTAGAAGAGACAAGCAAAACAAATAGAATGCGTGGAACTCAAGAAATGTTATGCATAGATAATAAGTAAGCTAATAGCTTAAGAGAAGAGGCAAAATTCATGCATCAAGTACAGATAATGAATAACTTGTGAGACACAGGCATAATATGTTAAATACAGATAGGAAGTTAGTAACTAACCTGTAAGCATGTTGCAGAGGGAGGGGGTGGGTGGAGGTGGAAGAGGGTATGAAGGAGGGGATAAATGGTAGTGGAAAAAAATACAATAAACAAAGATTGAATGAACAGAACACATGATAGAACAGGCAAGAGTATTACTTTTTGACTGGAAGGTTCAGAAAAACCAAGTCTTAAAGTAAAATCACACCACTGTGAGCTGAAAGCTATGTACTTGCCCTTGTGTCTCTCTGATAGAGCACGTGTGCCCCCACACGCCTTCCATCTAACCCCAATTTTCTTCCTTGTAACCACACCACAGGTCTGGAGGCGAATACAGTGCAAACAGAAAAGGGAGAGAGAGAGAGAGAGACAAGACTTACGAACATTGTATAACCCAGAATTCAGGCTGTGGGTCTCCTTTTGCATACTGTCCTAAGTGCAGTAACTTACCCCATTTTTCCCCCAATTCTCATTATGTATTTTTCATTGATTTAATAAACCATGTGATTGAAGTGTCTTAATTTTATCCATGAGTCCTCCTGATTAGTGGTCTCTGGTAGAGGACTGGGAGGATGCTAATGCATTAGTGTCGTTTCCCATTCAACAATGGGGGTGGGGAAATATGTTAGGTGAAGCACAAAATACACAGGGTCTGTCCAGAAAGTATGCAGCTATCTAATAATGAAAGACAGAGACATTTATTGAAGAAGATACAAGATACAAGAAACACTGTGCATAAGACAATGACACCTCAGTCCCCTTCACCTTGGGACCTCACAGAGTTCTCCCAATCGCCATCAGCTGCCCCATCATATTTTCCTGAATCTCATCACCAGTCTGAAATCTCTTCCCCTTCAGAGGTGATTTTAGTTTTGGGAAAAGCCAGAAGTTGCAGGGTACCAAATCTGGGCTGTAGAGGGACTGAGTCACCTGGGTGATTTGATGTTTCTCAAAAAAACTCTGTAGGAGATGTGATGCATGAGTGGGCACGTTGTTGTGATGAAGCTGCCAATCACCAGTTGCCCATAGATGTGGCCTTCTGAATCATCCAAATAGTTTCCGTGGAGAAATGTTCAAGCTTAACACAAAATTTGATGCAGATTGTTGCTCTACTTGCTCAATCCTTTTGAATGCGAGGGCCACACAGTACACATGTGGTCACTCAATGGTGTCTACCACCCTCACTGACTAGGACAGTGAAGTCGTCATTGTTCACACATGTGCATTCCAGTCCACTCTCCTTGGCCACCAGGTTACATCCATGTCACACAAACCATTCTCGTTATATTAACAATGGCTGGGCTTTTTCTGGACAGACCTCATTTGTATATAACGTACTTAGAGGTTTGCAAAAGTACAAGATTATGTTTAGAGAAAAATTATATACTATAATAATAGACTTAGAAGAACATCTCCTTCAATATTGTCTTGTGAGAACTGAAGATAACAGTCGAAGACTGAGTTGGAAAGATGCAAATGCATACAGCCACGTCACTGGGCTTCTGAGATGAAATGCAAATGCACACAGGGCAGTGTACAGGCTCCTGAGATCGAATCCTGGCTTCACCATTTCCTATCTTTTTGACCTTGGGCAAATTTCCTCTTCGTGCCTCAATTTCCCTATCTGCAAAATAGGGATAATACTAGTAATAAAATAAATAATAGTAACCCTGCCTGAAAGGATTATTTTGATAATTAAAGGAATTACCAGCATGTAAGTTTCTTACAATATTCAGATCATAGAAAATAGTTTACCTTTTTTCATTATTGAAAGAGTGAAAGTTATAATAAGACCAAAGGGAGCAAAGCCTTGGGGGCCACGTTTCCACACAGACATTGCTCCTCCTGGCCATGTCAATGAGGCTCTCATCTCATGCTAATGCAGTTATAATGGGTAAAAATCACAGCATATAAAGCAACAGTAATCAATATGAAGTCACACGTAATCTTGTGAATTCCTCTTCAAGGGTGGGATGGATTTTAGGAGGGCCTGCACACCGGACATAGAGTAACTTCACTTGGGGAAGGGCCTGGGAGGTAATGGAAGGTGGTCCAGGGAGTCCAGCCGCTGGGACACTGGGGGGCCCAAGGCCGGCTGTTCCTCCAAAGAGCATGACTGCGGCCAATAAGAAAAACAAAAACAAGTGTTCGTGAATCTGCAATGTCCTACCCATAGCCACTGTCAGCAGGAAGAGATCTTGGACCAGAGGAGAACTGAGCCCACTCTTTAAACGGCCATCATAAACCGGTCTGGGCTATTAGAAATCGTGGCTGTCACTGCCTGGTTTTTTTTTTCTCCAAGAAAAAAGATAGTCAGGAGGTGTCAACGTTCCTTATAAGTTCATGAAAGCATAAAAATATGCCTTTTCTACAGACATCTCCATTTCATACCTCCCAGGGTGGCCCTCACCTCAAATACTCCTAGCCTTGCTCTGCATTTGCTCTGCTCCTTAATGAGCCTCTAATAAACTGCACCAAAAAGCCCACAGACCTCACCTGCTCAGATATATCTCAATTCAGCTACATTAAACATGTCTGAGTTCCAAGTGTTACTAAATCAGTAACTCTCAATGGCATACTTTAAAAATCCCCAAGTGAAATGAAGGCATTTTTAAAACCTTAGGGTGACTGGGAATGTACTTACAAATAACTTAAAATATTCTTTGGATAGGTGTGCAAATGAATTTAAATCCTCTGTGAGCAGTTTTAGCCGTGTCTATTTTAGGAGGTATGAGAATTGGCAAATGAAATTCTTGGTGCCCAACTTTTATTAGTCAGTTTTGCTATCCAGCCCAGGCCAGGTAATTTCATTATAGGCCAATGAATCTCCATTAGCTTCAGAACCTCTTATATTCATCCCAAACCTTGCCAGGTTTCCAGAGGAGACGGACCTGCTATGTCTTCATGCACAACTCTCTAATGCTTTTGTAATACACGTCCTTGAGATATGTCAGCCTCCCATATTTTACACATTCTAACTCATTTGCTCCTGTTAGGCCTCTTGTGTGCCAGAGCTGGTACTGGTTCTGCCAGGCATAGAAATTTAAATTGAAAAAGTAAATGCTTATAATTTCATATTTTTCATGAGGGAGCATAGTTACCTAAATCACAGAAAGATAATACCAAGTAAAATATGCTTTTTAAAAAAAGATTTTATTTATTTATTTATTTATTTATTTATTTATTATTTTTAGAGAGAAGGGAAGGGAGGAGGGAAAGAGGGGAAGAGAAATAGCAATATGAGAGAGAAACATCAATCAGTTGCCTCCTGCACACCCCCCAGCTGGGGACCAAACCCACAACTCAGTCATGTGCCCTGACCGGGATTCGAACTGGCAACCTTTTAACTTTGCAGAATGATGCCCAACCAACTGAGCCACACAGGTCAGGGCTCAAATATACTTTTCTTCCAAAAAAAAAAAAAATTAACATTTATAGATTTTTGTCTCCTTATAAAAATTCAGGAAAATATAATTAAGAAAATAATAATTATTCAAAATGCTGCCAACCAGAAAAAAAAGCTTTAACAATATGATGTATAGGAAATAGACTGAAGAAATATACATATGTTCATTTATGTGGTTTTTTAGATAATAGGAGTCATAGCATACAGGATATTTTTAAAACTGCTTTTTAGTAATTGACATATTGTGAGTATGTTTTCATATCTTTAAGATTCAAGAATACGCTTTAAATGACTACAAAAACCACATTGTCCTTGGGTTCATTTCCTAGGGCTGCCATAACAAAGTACCAAAAACTGGGGTAGCTAAAAACAGCTGAAATCTATTCTCACAGTTCTGGAAGCTAGGAATCTGAAATCTAAAATAGCAGTTATTTCATGCTATTTTACTATTTATAAAGAGATTCATTTTTGCCCTGGCCAATGTGGCTCAGTTCGTTGGAGTGTCATCCCATAAACTGAAAGGTCACAGGTTCGATCCCCAGTCAGGGCACATGCCTGGGTTGTGGGTTCACTCCCCGGTCGGTCAGGGTTGTATACAAGAGGCAACTGATTGATATTTCTTCTCACATCGACGTTTCTCCCCCCCCCCATCTCTCTCCCTCCCTTCCTCTCCCTCTAAATCAATAAGATGTCCTCCAGGGAGTATAAAAAAGAGAGATTATTTTTTCTTATATTTAACAGGTGTATGAAGCCCTAGAGACTATGGATTTATTTTATAATTGTGCTGAACTCTTATTACTATAATAATTTTAGCTGATTTCTGGGGGTTGCCTATATACAGAATCACACATGCATTTAGTATCATAAGTTATTCATGTAGTCCTTCCATTTTCCCACACACGGTCCTGCAGCAAGCGCCTCTAATATCATTAATTAGGAAGTGATGACAGAAGGCATTTCAACATTTCTCCTAAATTCTTATTTCTTCTTTTCCAGTTTAGAAGTAGCCTCTGCTTCCTTCCTGTGGGTTTTCATCATCACTTTTTCTTCTGGTATCTGTATTCCTTTGCTAGGACTTCCATAACAAAGTCCCACAGACTAGGTGAATTAAACAACAGAAATGCATTCCTCCTTCGTAATTCGGGAGGCTAGAAGTCTGAGCCCAAGGTGTTGACAAGGTTGGTATCATTCTTAGGCCTTTCTCTTTAGCTTGTAATCGGTCATCTTCTCCCAATGTCTTCATATGGCCCTCCCTCTGGGTGTGTCTGTGTCCCAATCTCCTGCCCTTATAAGGACAGCCGTCACAGGGGATTATGGTCCACCCCAATGACATCATTTAAACTTAATTTCCTTTTTAAAGGCCCTGTGTCCAAATACAGTCACATTCTGAGGTGCTCCGACAGAGGAATTTGTGGGGGACACAATTCAGGCCATAACACTGTCCCTGTTCTTCACAAATAGATAGATGTACCTCTATCTATTTTCGAGATTCCTGCAGTCCACTGCATTTTTTTTTAATTCAGTCGCCTAGTGTTGCAGTGTACAAATAACGGGCATCTTTAGTCCAGGGCTCCAAGCCTATCCTTTGTAGCCTGTCTTGTTTTTTGGTATTTCTGCAGCGTTTCCATGTGCTGCAGTCATTCATCATCACTGCATATTTTTATAGATATTATGTCTTTTCTATCTTCTCAAGTGGATATCATCAGTCAACCTTATCTCTTTGTGATTCTTGGTGTCTGTTTTCTGTCTCCACCAGTGCAAATGCCTGGTCCTGCAAACGCGTCCTTCCTCTTTGGTGTTAAAATACTTTCACAGGGAGATCTGTTTTTTTTTTTTAAGTTTTCATTTATTGTTTTCAAAGGTTATTTTCCCTTTGTGATACTTACTATAATTTTTGTAATTCTTCTGCTATTATTTTCATATTTTTAAACCACAGGGGGCAGCTTACAGTGTTAATTCTTTTAGCATTTTCTAGGAAGTCCTTGTCTTATGAAATATTCAGGCCAAAACAGTCTCTTTCATGCTACAGAAATCAGGACTCTTGTAACTCCATTCAGAATAACTCTCGAAGCACTTACGGAGGTAAGAGGCAAGGAGAAAGAAGGGGAGGGAATGAAATTACGAATACCTACTACATCGTAGAAACTTCATTTCACAATCTCGTTTAATACTCCATCCTAAATGTTGGATTAAAGTATTTATCTCATTTTACAGATGAGTAAACTGAGGCTCAGAAAATTTAGTGACTTTCTCAAGTTCATATATGGAGTCAACGATAAAGCTCAAGGTCAAAATTAATTTGTAGACTCCAAAATCTATGCTTTTCCCATGACTTCATGTAAACTCTCATTGATCCTTAAATACATGTTTGTGGAACTTCCAGTTCCCCCGAGCCGCCCTGCATAAATGAAATGATGAGAACACAAGTCAGATATCAAGCAACTCTGCCACTGGCACCTCTCTCGCCTTCCCCTTTAATCAACAGTGTAAAACAGTGGTGTGCAGACGGCCACTGGAAAATTTATTACAATTTAGCATTTGCTATGATGAGCAAACCAGCAGATATTTGAAAGTTCAGTTCAATAACCATAGACCGAGCACTTCCTACATGCTAGAAACCCTCGCAACTGCTTAGAGTACATGGATAAATAAGACACGCATCATTCACTGAAAAACTTAGGGTTTGGGAATTAAGTGGGGACGGGAAACAGCTACACATTAAACATGTTCCGGGGAGTTTTCCACATTGTCGCTGTCCCCTTCTCCAAGCACCTGCCCCAGACTACGCCGCTACTAATCAGGAGACAGACGTTTGCATGTTGTCACGCTTCCACCACCTTCACACGCCAGTGGGGACAGGTGTGGTGCGCCAGCAAGATTTCTCAGCCAAAAATGGATAATTAGGTCCATAAAGAACAAGTCAGGCAGTGACCGGGTAGGAGAGGCCAGTGAAGGAAGAGAATGCATGGTCTGTCTACGACGGACAACCTGGGTTCATGCATTGCTGCGGCCCAGCTCCTGAAGTGGACGGGGTTCTTAGGACTCTTCCCTTAGGACCCTTAGGACACCTGCTGTTCTAGTGTCTGACTTCCAGATGTCACTGTGTCCAGCCTGCATCTTAAATAAACACCACTTTTAATGAGAGGCGGTTAGATTGATGCCTGCCACTGAGAAGTAGGTGAGTTCCAACTAAGCAAAAATGTGACTATAATATGATAAATGCTGTAACACATACCAACAGGGTTCCATGTCTTTGCCAAGAAACAGCTCCTAAGCCAGCATAAACAGACGACACCTGTCCTGAGTCTTGAAAAACTAGTAAGCTGAACAAAGGCACTGAAGTGGAGAGGGAGATAAGTCTCAAGGTCCTCTCAAGGTCGAGGGGGAACAATTCCTACAGTTACCTAAATTTTGGCCCACTATTAAGCCAGATCAGCAAAAAGCCACATATCAGGGCAATTCAGTCAAAAACCATTTATTGATTGCCTGCCATGAATTAGAATGTCAGAGAAACGAGTAAAATCAGACTCTTCGTGGTCAGGGTCCAGTACCAATGGCTTTGGTCTCTACACAAAGACTTGTGAGACATTAATGTCTATTTACTCTGTCTTGGGTAATGTTTTGTGTGGAGAACAATGTTTGTTTCTTGGTGGGGGGGGCATTTACTTCCTTTTATATCTTATTAAATTCAACTGACAACTCATACTGACATGATGCTTTACGCACTTTTTAAAGCATTTTACAAATAGTAACTCCTGTAACCCTCACAGCTGTATAATGCAGGCACTATTATTATGCCCATTTCACAATGAAGCACAAATATGGTGAGTAACTCCCCATAGTTACTAAGTAGAAGAACTGGCATACATACCCAACGATTTGAGAACCCACATTTTTAACTACTACTCCATGCTGCTTTTAATAATAATGAAGAAAACAAAAAGTTAAAATGACCCACACTTTCGCTTTTTTCATTTTACTATGTATTCTTATAGAACTTGGCAATATGGACACAAAGCTGATCACTGGGTAGATACTAGGTTGTGTCTAATTGAACAGAGCCTCAAAAACTCCTAACATGCTGCTCTCCATGACGACCATTTTAATGGGGAAACAGTACCCCATCAATTTGTTGTACCATAGCTTAACCATTCACTCCCCCACCATCCAAACTCCTGGGTGTTCCCTGGTTTTCCATTTCTTTGCCATTAAAATAATAGTGGAACATCTCAGAACATACGGTTTTTTGTCTTCTCTTGAATCATTTCCTTAGGATAAATTCCCAAGAGTGAGGCTCCTGGGACAAGTGTCCGTGGGCAGTTTTTTAATTCCTGGCATACAGTCTGCTTCCCGAAAATCAGCGGTGGGAGGTTGCAAACTCACAAATGAAGCCGTTTCGCCACGATTTCATGAGGACCAGGTATTATGCCTGTATTTTGTAATGTTTACTAATTTAGTAGGTGTGTGTTGCCTGTTATTTTTTAATTTATATTTTAGCTGCATTGCTTACAGATGTGGTTAATATTTCCCTAGCTGTTTACTTATTAACTGAGGTTCCTAATGAAAAAAAATTGTCTGTGCTAAGTTTTGCCCAATTATCCACTGAGAATGTAATAGTTTTTCTACCATTTTGCCTTTAAGAAAGTCATTAATCCTTCCCTGTCATACTCTGTATGCTCTTCCTCCATCTGTGTACTGGGGTCCTGGGAAGCAAGGTTCTAGGACACGGCTCGGCAACACCTGGGCTCAGAGTTGGCTTTCTCCCCACAGGTGAAGCTAAGGCCTTGAGAAGGCTGAGCTTGGCTCAAGAAACAGGAGGGCCTGATAGCTGCAGATGCCTCTTTCAATTTTAAGGGAACGCATTTTGTGTAATTTACCCCTGGATATTGATTTAAGCTCTGAGAACAAAAGAGCTGAGGAGCAGCAAGACTTGAGCTTCTCAGACCTAGGGGGACCCCACCCTGTGGGGCAGTACCACCAGCCATGGCCCCAACACACCCACCTTCCTAGAAGCTCCACACACAGAAGAGAGTTGTTGGAATCCGCTGCGTCTGCTCCTGCTCTGTGACCTCATCCCAACAAACCCTGTGTCCTCAGCTAAATCAATCAGGAATTAATCTAGCATGTGGCGGTGGTATTCCTGCCAACCCAGACCCACCGACACTCTGCCCTGCTCCCTCCTTCCCATTCTAATACATCAGATATGTTTGCACTGCACACAGTTCACATTTTTAATACAGATAAAACTTCCAGGCTTTCCCTCGTGCTTTCTCTGATCCCTTCGTATTTGGGAAAGGATCACTCTTTCCAAGGAACTCAAATATGCCCAGTTTGATAGCATCCCCAAGCTTATAAATGACTTTTTATACCAAACTATTGAATTTACGTGGAACGCAGTTTGTCGTACGAGACATGGGTCTAAAAGAGTTTGCTGTGTTTCTAAATGCTGTTGGGAAGCTGGTTATTAAATTAACATTCCTTCCCCTTTTCTGTCATAGCTACGACATCACACATTCAATTCATAGACATAACTGTACCCGTTTCTGGGGCTTTCTATCCTATTTTGTATACTTCTAGCTATGCATCCATCGGTGCAGTTTTAATGATCATTTCTAACACGGTTTCTGTCTGGAACTAACTCCATCTCATCATTTGTCTTCTTTCATAATATTTCTCGTATCCTGTGATTGTTTTTCCAGAATGTTTTGGAATGATTTAGTCAAGTAAAAGACTAGTAGACTTTTTTATTCTCGAATTTAAAAAATAACTTGATAAAAATTTACCATCTTCACAATATTCATTCTTCCATTCAGAAAACATTTCTCTATTTATTCATTATATTGGTATATATATTGATATATATATTGATACATACTGATGTGTGTGTATCTCCAATGAAAGTCTGCAGTTTTGTGTAAACAGGACACGGGGATCCCTAAAGAAGCTAATTCCTAAGTATTTTACATTTTGTCACTATAGAGAATGAAACGCTTTTCATTACATTCTTTAGACACTTCATGCTGATATGCCAATATCTCTTTTATAGAGTGGAGAGAAATAACAGCCTTTTGAAGAATTTTTCTGTATCTTCTGCAAAACTAGTGTGAGAACATTGTTCACGATGTCAACCCCTGTCCCTGAAAGCAATAAATTCCTTCCAGAGGTCAGAAAAAGCTGTTTTGTTTTGTTCCTGAGACAAATTTAACCCAATGACAAAGCTCTCTAAGTATTTTATTTTTCATCTTAGCAGTCAAGATACTGAAAGCTCAAATTCATGTTCAACTGCACAAGTGAACTGAACTTAGATGCTCAGCACACTCATTTTTCTGTTCCTTTTAATCTGTTTTGGTTTTACTCATATTTCTAATTGTCCTATTTTAACTCTGTAATCCTCCTTAAATTGTCTTTGGAGGTAGGCAGTTAGCCTAGGAAGGTTATGTACCTTAATATGCACATTCACAAGTAATTAAGCTGCATGATAATTGAATTGCATTGTTCATCTGTTCCTAATTATATATGCTAAAAATGGTGCAATCAACCTTTTCCCTCCAGGACACACTGTAAATCTCCCCCCTTGGTGTCCCACTGAAGACAGCATTTACAGAATGTGAGGAGTGATCCCCCAGGTCACCTCAAGTCCTCTTTCAAAATAAAGAAAAAGGTAATCATTTTTCACAAACTTCAGGACCGGCAATATTTTTAGTGATCAATCATTTACGGTATAACTGAATCACTGGTCAATGTATAGCAAACAGCATGTCTTCAGCACACATCCAAGACATACACGGGTGAGCAAGGACTTGGAAGAAGTTCCTTGACAAGGTTAAGTCCTGAGCAGTTCCTGAATCATAGCTTCTGAAGTCCTTATCATAATACCCTGTGGGCAAAACTACCAGCCCTTTATTCTGAGTTCTGGTGACCCTTTATAATTACTCCCTCTCCGCCCTGGAGGCGTCTGCTGCCCCTGCAGGCCTTGCCGCACCCCTTTGCTCTCACTGCACGTTCCTGGACTGGCCGGGAGGGTGCATCCCTCCTGACATTCCAATGGTCCGTTTCTTGGTCTCTTTGCTGTAAGTTCTGCCTCATCTCTGCACCACCAGTGCCTAGCACAGTACCTAGCACTTCCAATCTACTCACAATGTATCTTGGTTGTGAAAATTGTTGTCTCCCATCAAGAAATCGACCTTTTTTTTTTAATCATCAGGGCGGGCCTGAGTCACCTCCACATGCCCAAACTTGTTGTATTATCAAACATTAAGTGCAAAGACATTTACACAAACATTAAGTGTATCAAACATTACACTGGTTGCTGTGCACATCCACCATTTGTACGTTCCTATTCTAGCTTGTCAGGCCATTTTCGGACCTTCATTCCTAGGCCCTTCCAAGGCTTCTCGTGACCATGACAATGCTCTCCAGAACAGAACAAGAGGATATCGGATTGTGAATAAATGCAAGTAGCTCTCTCAATGTGGAGAGAGTCAAGCTTTAGACAAAACACAAGCCAATCGACCAATGAACGAGGCCCCTTGCACATATTAGCAATACATAAACTTTTGGAAACCATACTAATTATCCACTAATGCATCCTTCTCCGAGCCCAGCTCATCAAAACCACAAGTGGTCTGAAACAGTCTAATCCTCTCTATGAGTGTGAGTTATCTCCTCAAGAAACCTTTATTTCCCAGAAACCTATCTGCTCACATCTTGACATATGATCTGCTGAGTTTGCTTCCAGATTCTAGGGCCCAACTCACAGCCAATGATCAGATTTTATTTCCTGGGAGGATATCTCTCTCTGCTGAAAAACCTTGTGTTATCCGTCAACATAGGGACACAGCTGTCCCCCACAAGAGAAGCTTTCAGAGAACAGAATCATGGTCCCTTTGTTACCAAGACTTAAGGGTGTCCAACCCACGGCCCATGGGCCACATGCGGCCCAGGAAGGCTGTGAATGCAGCCCAACACAAAATCTTAAATTTACTTAAAACGTTTTTTTGGCTCATCAGTTTTCATTACTGTTCGTGTATTTAATGTGTGGCCCAAGACGACTCTTCTTCCAGTGTGGCCCAGAGACACCAAAAGACTGGACACTCCTGGAATGCTTTCAGACGGGAACTATCTATGTATTATTCACATTTCTGCCTTCAAAGACAGAATGTGAACAAAATGTTTCTTGATAACTGTCATTGAATGATACATAATGGCTAGTGGAAATCACTAGCAACCTTCCGTGGCATGCTGCACTCTGACCTCCTCACACAGGAGTTCCTACGCCCGAACAGGACATTGAAAGACAGGGATAAGACAGGAATCTTTGCCCTTTTCCTCGGAGGCATGTTTGGGTTCGTGCATCTCCCCTTAACTTCCTATTGCTACTTCTTTCTTATTTTTCTTTTTGGCTCTGTTTGTCTCCCCTTTGTCCCTTTCCTTCGTGGTTCATCACAGTTCTGAAAAACTCAACAAACAGCTTAGAAGCCTGAATTGAGAAATTACATTCCCACAGTCTTCTGGAGTACAGGTTATTCTTCATAACCCAAGGTCCTATCACCATGTATCTGCTTGACCTCCGGCACCAGGCTCCTTACTCTCCTTTCCAAGTCCACTTTTACCATCATTCTTGACTTCAAGATTTACATGGGTAATCCATCCAACATGTAGTCCCCACCATTCTTTGATATTCTTAGCTGCAGTCACCACTTCTTCCGCCACTTCAGGCACCCATTCACAACGATCATGTAAGTTTCGGTACCCACTCCAGCATCCCGATTTCAAACACTCTGTTCTCTGAGCATATCATGTCCTACAGTCTAGCACACTTACAACAGCATCTCCTGCAATTCCCCAACCTCAGCAAGACCTCCACGTTCAACCATAACACATACCCTTGACCCCGCCACTTTTCTTATCTGACACCACCCTTGCATCTCGCTTAGCTCCTAACCAGTCTAAATTACATGCCCTGGCACTATAAATGCTCCCTTGCAAACAGCCATAACCCCCTTGCTCCTCCCTTACAAAAACTCCAATCCTAGGAGAATCCAAAGGTGCACTTACTCCATGCCTGCATCAGAGCAGCTTATGTTGCTGAGGAAAATGACAGAGCCACGCTAACTGGACTGGTTTCAAACTTACGATCGAAGGTCTCAAAACGGAACTCAATACGGCCAGACAGCTTATTTGCCTCGGAAATTTGTTTTCCCAACCTCTGAGATAATTATTCACACCTTCTCCACTCGCTTCAAATTTCCAACATTCCTTCCCCTCCTCGCCACACTCAGCTAGTGACCTTGCTTCGTACTTCATAAAGAAGATGCAGTCAAATTAGAGCGACCTCATCTTTCAACAATCAATTCTCCAACCTTCCTGTTTCTGTGTTCGAATATTCTGCCTTCATTTCTGTCAAAGAGGAAAGAAGATAGATGAAATCCTGTGTTCTGTGTTCAGATCATCTCTCATCTTCATAAACACATCACTCCTACAATCACCTCTGTTTGCTTTATCGTTCCTGTTAGCATTCGGATGTAGCTCAGGCTCACAAGGCTCCAGTCTCGAAGGACTAGATGGAGGCTGAAGGATCCCCTGCCAAGCTCACTCGCATTGCTGTTGGCAGGAAGTTTCAAGTTCCTTGTTATGTGGGCCTCTCCATAAGGCTGCTCAGAACACAGCTTCACCCAGAGGAAGGGATCCAGGAGAGAGAAAAGACAACACCAACACAGAAGCCACAAACCTTTTACAACCTAACCTCAGAAGTGGCAGTTCATCCTTTTGATCGAATTCTATTCATTAGAATCAAGTTGCTGAAGTCAATACTAGGGGTGGGGAGAGGAATGAAGCGTCCCCTCTTGAAAAGAAGAGCATCAAAGAATTTATGGACATATTTATAAAGCCATCACTGTTTAAGTTATTCTACATTTGATACTGAATCAAAAATAATTTCCTCAGTCCAGCATAGATACATATATACACACATACATACATATGAATATACATACATATATATGTGTATATATATGTTCAGGGCCCTCTATAAACTTATGTACGCCCATCCCAATATCACCCTATGTCTTTGGCCAGTCCATAGCCTTTATTATGTGCCTTCTTCATTCTTGCAAATATTCACACTCTGCCTTTCTTTTAGCATACCTTCTTCAGAAATTTTACATATAGTTCTGATCACAATACCATGGACTGACTTAACTGTTGTGATGTAAATATTTCCAAGGCATTTTGCCTATGATTTACACAACTATGATTTCACTCCTGAGAGCCAAGACAAGTAAGTCTTCTCCTCAGTCTGTATCCTCCCCAATGCCTGGCGTTGGGCCGCATACAATCATGAATGAATCAATCAATCTAGCCAGTTAGCTAGCAACACAAAGAAATGACTTCCAAATAAAATTAGGTATTTTTATTGTGAACCGGTCAATGTTTTCACAACATTATTTAAATTATAACAAATTGGCTGTCTCAGGTTTTGCTTGCTGTTGCAATTCTAACCCTTCCCGTGTCTCCCTCCTGTTCCTGCATCCACGTCCTTCTCTAGCTTGGAACCAGCTGACTTGGAGACTTAGCCCCACTCCAGTCTCTGGAACCAACCCACAATCCTGACAATGGATGCGAGAGCACTGGTCCTGAACTGAGTCTGTACTGAACCTGACCTTGTACCTGTACTCTAAACACTGGTTTCTGTACTGTTTCAGAACCCACGTTCTGCCACTTTTATGCTCTGACTAGATTCTTAGTCCTATGTTTGACTTCCATTCTCGGTAACAGCTTTAAAGATACCCACGATTTGTTTTAACCATGGGTGTTAAGTCCAGGAGACATGTGAATGACTGTCACAAAGGAAGAAGATTTATTCTCACAGATACCTAGACATAGGATCTGTGCTGCATGGGGAAGCACGGGGCTCATTCAGGAAGCAGAGGATGCCAGTGGGAAATGCGGGCAAGAACCTTTACTGTGGTTTCCAAGGGAAGGAACAAGTGACTCAGGGTGAGTGGTTTTAGGATTGGCCAGTGTGAATAATCACAGTGGGCTCTGGCCTGTCCTAAATTGCCTGGGACCTGGCCGTGGGGTGATTAGGGCACAAGCAATAGAGGCCTGGTGTAAGAGCGTGAGAAAGGAAGTGGCTGCAGTACGGGCTCTGGATAGGTTGGTTTTCATATGAAAAGCATGTTCATTCATTCATTCTCTCTAAAAATTAGCAGAGCCCAGGAGGGCCAATCCCTCCAGGGTCAGCAAGGCCCCAGAGGTCAAAGCACGAAATACAAACACTAGAAAACAAGGTTATTAAAGTAACCCACATAGGTCTGACCTTGGTTCTGTCTGGCTCCTTCCTGCCTGTGCTCTTACTACCAGCTCAAATAGCTTTCAAATACAACATCAGCATAGCCTGGGAATTAAGAGATATGGTTCTGAAATCAGATACACCTGGGTGGAAATACCTAAATGCTCCGCCAAAGAATAGTTCTGCAACCATGAGTAAGTCACTTAACATCCCTGAACTTTACTGAACTTCATTCATTCTCTCTTCCGTATAATGGAGATGAAAATGGCACCTACCTAATGCAGGTACTTAGACACATAAGGCACTTTGCCAAGAGCAGAGTAAACAATCAAAATATATGAGCGGCAATGACTATTTCTTCTCCCTCTGATTTCATTGAAACTGTGATTGACAGATAATACACATTCAAGAAATGTATGTTGAAGTTGACTGAACCAACAAATGAATTTAAAAAATAAATAATCCCAGTTCTTTGACCAATCATAGAAATGCAAGACTTTTAGCAGATATAAATTAGAATCACTGACAGGCTAGAACTTGGAAGTTGAGGCCTGGATTTAAAATCTAGCTTTAAAGAGGCCTCTCTAAAACAGGATGGAGATACTATTGGTAGCCTTTCCAACATACATCCCCCCTTTCCTTTGCTGGGAGAACTTCTAGTTTGTTCTGCTGTCTCCTTGGAACTCAAGAAAAGGTAATCCTATCCCCACCCTGAAGAACAAATCCTGGAGGTCCCATTCCCATTGCCAGTGAACGCATTCTTCTAAATGGATAAATTAACTTGTAAGATCTTCATCACTAATACCAGATTGTTCACTGTTCCCATATTGGGAAACTGAACCTTAAAGAGTTCGTGCCACTTGTGCAAGGTCACACAGGAATGAGTGGCAGAGTCAGGGTTTAAGTCCACAGCTGGGCTTCAGAACTATCCTCTTTGCCTCTCTGCCTCGCTGGATCTGGACAGCACTACAGAGACAGCATCGGCCAATTCTCACTGGGCTAGTTATAGATTTAAAATGTCTTATTATTAAGCCAATTGCATTTGATTTTTTGTTAAATGGAGCTCATGGCATCCTACTTGGATTCTTTGTTGGTAAAATGGGGATACTTCTACATTGCCTCACAGGGTTGCTGTGAAGATAAAGAGTTCAATAAATGATAAACATCCCCCCCTCTTCTGGATCACCTCCTCCTGCCACTCGTCATACCTGTCACTGTTTTCCATCAACTTATGGAATGAACTTCATCCACCCCAGCCCGGGACACAGAGGTCTGCACATGCAAATGTGCAGTGACCGGCCACGTCTCACATAAGAAAACCAGCTCATTAGTAAGCAAATTATTCTCTGGTAGATCTTTATTGAGATGCAGCTCTAGATGCTGGAAGATATTTTTTTCTAAACTAACTTCTTGATTTTTTTTGTAATTAACTGCAACATCAAGTATGTAGTGAATAGCTCAGTGGAGTATCACATCCTAAATCAGGTCAAATAAAGAAGAGTTACGTTCTCAGCTTACTTTCAGGACACATTAACGGAGAGCTATAATATATAGCTGTCATATAAAAATAATGATAACATTCTAAATACAAAACTAAAAATATCAACTTCAGGATAACTTTCTCAAAAAGGTAAAGGAGTGGGAAAACAAACTTTTGTACCTTGATCTATGCCAGACCCCCAGGGGGAAAAGAAAAGGTGTTTTCACAGTCTAAGAAAAAGACATGCATTTTGATAAGGCTTTTATGACATATTACATCCTGGTTTTAAAAGAAACTGCTCATTACCCTAACAAGTTGTTGAGCGGAATGTGTATTTTGCCTATTTTCAACTGCATCTTTGTCATTCCCGAATTTTGAAACTCTCTATAGAATTTATATATTCATTACATTTCCAAAATCCAACTTTCCTTCCACTTCCACTTTATGCCAAAAGGCTGCTCACAGTCAATGTAAATTTATATTTGTGTAGCACTTGATGCTCTCTGGGTGCCCTCACAGCCACTTCCTTAAACCGCACCAACGCGAAAAGAGGAGAGAGGACAAATATTCTTATCCAAATTGCCCAATAAACCAGTATATTTATCTGTGGTTACTTTCTTTCACAGGCAGTAGTCCAGACACTAAAAATGCAGAAGGAAACACACCAGCCACCGTCTTCAGGAAACTTACATCTTGGCAAGAAGTCCACAGCATAAATAAGCAAGCAAGTCAATGAGGAAGCCTGGATTCGAACCCTTGTTTGACCACAAATTTAGAGCTCTTTTCAGGACACTGTTTTGCCTCTCTGGTCCAAATTAGCTGATGCAAAAGTGCTCGCTGCCATGAATTTTGGCAGTGTGACATCTTGGGCTCAGATCTCTTTGGGTTTCCCAAAGGTCTCCGCACTTTCCCCGCTCCTCTGAAGTAGTTCAGTGGACAACTGCCAAAACAGCATTTAATAACAACATATTCGGAGCACTGTCACAGAGAGGTAGGGGTGACCGTCCCCGAGCCCCCCAATAAAAAAGAATCAGGGATTTCAACATCAACTTGAAACAGGAAACATACACAGAGCTATCTGGAAAAATACATACACATACAATTTAAAAATACAAATTGATATCTCCGAGAACCTACTCATTTAGTTGTCAGCGGCTGTCTGGCTGCACAAAGTCTCAATAAAACAGCATTTCAATGACTCCCCTCTGCCTGCTTCCCATCCCACAGCACTCGCTGGGAGGTCCACTGGTTCCACACCTCATTGGTAATTCATGACTTATTTGGGAAAGTGCAGGGACAGCACTACAGCAGACCTAACACAATGAATATCTTATTAGGAAGAAATTAACAAATGAATTGCTGCCAATCAATAGGTGTTGAAAAGAAAATTACAATGATAGCAAAGCCTACATAATTTATACACAATATTGATTTTTTCATTACATTAATTATTCTTTATAGCAGAGATAAGGAACTTGGAGAGTAAAACTTTCAGAGCAAAGAAATTTATCTTTGGTGGTGGTGTAGGTTTACGTCTGAATTTAAAAGGCAAAGAATGGGGCCAAGGTAGTTGACAAACATTTTTAGATTAAAAATGCATCAGAAACAGAGGCAGGGATATATGGAACAGGCTGACAGCTGTTGGAGGGGGTGGGGGGAGGGGGTCGATGAAAGAAGGGGAAGGGATTAGCTAAAGAACATATACGCAGGACCCATGGCAGGGGCAGTGTGGGGATTGCCTGGGGGAGGGAGGCTGAGTAGAGGTGGGCAAAGGCGGAAAATGTAGGGACCACTGTAATAATGTAAACAATAAAATTTTTAAAAATGCATCAGAAAAGAAATTTGACATATCCAGTATACCTAAATTCCTTCATGTTGTCCAATGTTTTATATATACATTTGATATTTATCAATAGAACCATTGCTAGAAATGTTTATTCATAGGAACATTAGAAATAAAACTATCTGCTAATCCACTTGCTTCACTGCATTTACAGAAGGCACAATGACAAGCTCGAAGAGTGAGGTGGGAAAGAAAACCTCCTCTGACACCTGTCCCAGGTCCCTTAAGAGAACTGGACCTAAATCCAGTTGAATGGAATACAGGTTCCCGAGAGCTAATAATTTTCACAACTAGCCGAAAACAATTCCTGGGGCAATGTTATCATGGCTAGTAACTTTCATAGAGGCAAGGGCCTGAAGGCGGTCCTCAGGTTTACAGACCATTGCCGACTCTAGCCACGTCACAACGCGGTGTCCTAGAAAACAAAAGAGAGGACTGTGTGCAAGGGGGAGAGGGGGAGCTGTTAAAAAGAGGAAGGAAGTTGGGGTGTTCTTCATGGGGAATGTTGTTCCCAGCAACTCGAGTCCCATCCGATGGCTGGGAGAAATGAACTCGACACATACGCTCCAATCCCAATAGATGTCCTGGGTACCGATGATGCCCTGAATATCGTTTTACCCTCTACAAATACCCATGCTGAGTTGTGTTTTGCTCACGGCATTCTGACTCTTGGAATTAAACCAGTGAATTGAGAGTCCTGGGTCAAATGCCTTGTGTCACATTTATCAGATAACAACTTTACTGAACTACTTTTCAGTATCTAATGTTAGGAGATTCCAAGTTCACGACGCTTTGCCCAGAGTTGCAAGCGTGCATCCTGTCGGGCCTCTCACGGCTTTCCCAAAATAAATACAGAAATGGTGTTTCAAAAGTCATTGAAAACTAAAGACATTAGAATCATTCCAAGTGTAATACAATTCCTTTTCTTCCTCACCTTTTACCTTCAGAGACTTAAAGCCACATAAATGTTCTTAATGCTCTTGGAAGAAAATAAAGCAACAGAAAGCACCTCGGCTCATAAATAAGCTTTTTTGAAAACTACAGCCAGTTTTGCAAACTATTTTGTCATCCCTTAACTATATAACTTCAAATTCATAAAATACTACACACAGATGTAATATAAAATGTGTGTTGTGTGCTATGCATCATAATACAGCTCTAACTACCCACATTTGTCACTATTACCAGCTGACTCTGGGGTACTAATGTGACAAAACACCCAAATTTACTATTACTTTTATGACTCAGCAAAAAGTCACCTGCCTGTGGTGACTGCTCCTTAGCTGAGCGTCCTTTGCTACGTTCACCATTCTTTAGTTGGACACTAACAGTCCACACGAAAAGCCTGTGGCGCAGGTGCTCAAAGAAAGGTGGTTTGTTCTTGGTGTCGTTTAGAGAATGAAACAGAACATCCATGAAGTGAATGAGAAGAAATTCCAAACTATTTTAAGGCACTGTACTCGTTATTCTCCATGCCCATCCCTTCTACCCTCGCAACCCCAAATCCATTCTCCGTGTTTCTCTGCCTTGCTGAAGGCATGAACTGTAGCAACTAGCTCTCCTGCTCTCTAGCTTCCAGGTGGATCCAGCCAGTGGAAGACAATGGAAGGAGATGGAAAGATGAGAGGAGAAAGTGGTCAAGCTAGTCCCTCCCCCACCCCTTCCTCTGTGCCTCGGCTCCATACCTCTGGCAGTAGCTGCCTTCTACAAACAGCTCCTATGGGGAAGCCCTTCCTACCATCCAGACGGTAGCTCCTATCAAGCTCCAGCAGACAATGGATACTGACATCATGGTTCTCATCCCCTGCCACGGACGCCCAGGGCGGTTCCAGTTTCCCCTAGTTCCTAGTTGCAAGGCACCTCAGTTCCAAGGCACCTTTACCCTATCCATACCTCTGTGACCGGTCCCTTTGCAATACCTTTTTCTGACACAGAAAAAGAACATCAGCAGCATTTAAATACACCAGCACTCCAAGTCACACAGCCTCCTAGATAGCTGATTACTTCCCATAAATGTACTAATGAGACAAACCATGCATACAAGATAAATTTCTGACCTCTGCTTTCATTATTACCTTCTTTCTGATTCAGTTCTTTCAGAATTTCATTCTTCACCTTGACTACTTTTGTCCTTCTTCTCTCCCTCTGTAGCATCCTTCTCGTTTACACTCAGCATTCACTGTCTGTGCTCTCTTCCTTGGCCTGTCACCTTGTTCTTTACTGGATTATACTGATCTCACCTTGGAATTTCCCGGCACAGGGTAAGGTACTGCATATCCATCCTTAAAGTCATGTCTATTCTTCTTTCTAGGTCTATGATTTCACTTGTGAAGTAAGCCTGTAAAATTCTACAGATTCCTAATTAAAGCCTGCAAAATGTAGATGCTATCATCCAGGTTTACAGGGATCCATCCATAACATGGAATTTGCTGGAAGAAATACTCAGTAAAACCTAACACGTAAACACAGAGGGCATCAAGGTGCTCAGCATTTACACCCTCTGATGTTTATAAAGAAACTGGAGGCCAGGAGCAATGATGAACATATGGTGTTAAATGCAAGGTTCTGACAACAAATGACACGATACTTAGCAATAAAAACAAGCTACGATATTAATAATAGCAATGAACTACAAATATTTATGTCCCCACAGGCAACTAATTCAATTTCACTGCAGGATTGCTTCATTTATGAATTTAATTATATGTATTTAAACATTTTTGTTGCTGTTTCATTAATTTCCCATAAAAAAATAAAACGATATGCTGAAGAAAAGAACCACAAGTTTCCCTTCAACAATATTCACCAAGTGCCCATTGAGTGTCCGTGGTATTTTAAGAATGTGCACTCATCATGCACGGCTTTAACAGCCCGCAGATTCATTTTTGCATTATTCAGAATGAAAAGCGCCAGATTCAAAAAGGAGAGTATATAGGTTTACCGATCATTTTGTTTTTACACAAAACAGCATGAATGTGCACAGGTCCAATGAGAAAAGACTAGCTACCTCGTCTCCGAGTCAGGCTGTGTGGCATTGACCATGAGGCAGTACCATTCCTCCCATCCCTTCCTTCCAGAGAAGGAAGCAGAAGTACAACGAAGCAGGTCACTGACGTACTTATTCAGGGTTAAAGGACAGCACGTGGTTGAGCCAGATTAATCTCTACCTCGTTTGACTTCACAGCCCAAATGCTCTTGGACAGCACCCTAATCAAATCCACAAAGTGAGCATCAGCACAATTTTCAGCAAATTTCAGTGAGTGATAACTTTGTCATTGATTTCTTTCAGTTTCTCTTAAGAACTTTTTTTTCCTAACTCGGGGTCTCCTCCCATTGCTCTCCAGGATCCCAGTCTCGAGCCACAGCCACCCCCACCATCCGCGTTTGACTAGTCACCATAATCCAGAATTTACCCTGTTTATCCTTTTTCATCCTCCCATCCTACATCAAAGTGCCCATGCCAGGCATTTAGGCTCTCTTTCCCAAAGTGAAAATGAATGATGACATTAGCCTTCTAATTTCCGATTGTGACATAATGTCTAATAGGAGAAACCTGCTCAAACGGTCCAATAAATAAGCCCTGGCCTCTATACTTTCACTCTTCTTCTAAAGGATAAGGGGAATTGATATCTCGTTATTTACGGAAAGCAGCTATGAACCATTATATTAGAATTAAGAATTTGCACCTGAAATAACAGAGTCATGATACAAAATGTTTGACAATTCCATCTTTTAAAAAACCACTATCTTGTCAAGTTTTGCTGATACTTTTACAAGGTTGTCTAGAACATAAGAATACTGAGCATCTTCTACAGGTCCCTCTCTGTGCTGGGACCATGTGTTTCACTGAGCAACCACATTTGCTACAGGAAGAGGTACATAAATAACATTGTCTAAGTGAAATGTTTAGTAGACTTCCCAACATAGTTAAATTATTGGCTATAATTAAAATAGAGTTACATCAGTCTGTTAAAATCAACAGAAAATATATACATGATATCGATAATTTAACGACCTCAAAAACAAGATGCATGATTACTACAAAACACTAATTTGGGTTCCCCATGTAATTGTTTTCATACTAAACCTATTTCTTGGCCCAATAATTAATTTATTTCATGACTCTTAAGATCACATTAGGATTTGCCAGTCTCAATTAAACCTGTTTAATTCATTATCAAGCATAAATAACTTTCAAATGCCATAAGCCTCTGATTGTCCTCAGTCAAAATGATATGATAATATTTAGCTTTGAGGAATAATAATTTAAGAGTCTAAGATTAAGCAAATCCACATTGTTAGGGACTAAATTTACCTAGCTGCCAATTAGTATGTGAACGTTTATTATTTCCCTAAAAACAACCCCTGCAAAAATCTCAAGATAATCAGGAAGGAAAAGGCAGAAAAATAAATCATCTATCAGCATTTCCTCCAGCCTTATCTTCACAACTGAGGATACTGAAAGGGTTTAACTCAACCTCCTCCTGACGGATCGCAAATACTGGTGGTTTGAACCAGAAGCAATACATGTAACGAACATGTAAGTGAATATGGCAAATAGACAGCACAGTGTCCTATCTCTTAGATCTCCCTGCACACAAACCTGGTAGTGGAAATTAACCTTCCCCACCCTTCAACATTTCTAATTAGAAGAGACCTCAAAAAGCTCCTGCTTCAGAAAGCCGTATGGGCCATCATATTCCAGACCGTCTTTGAAACAGAGCTCTGAGCCTCTCTATATATCCTAGCCTGCTGTCCAAAGAAAAATAATAACTAGATGGTGTTTCAAAGTGGTGATAGGTGTTTGGGGCAAGTTGTCTTACGTTTTCTCATTTCACCTTTTTATACTTCCTATTAGGAAGCAGACATTCAAGTACACAGGGCCGATTTATTGCTCTTGGCCCTGAATGTATAAAACAGTTTGTACCATCAAGGCTGTGCTTGACCGAAAGTTTCCTTGGTAGAAATACTTATAAATAATTAAGAACTGTGTGGTTCATTCATAACCCTTTTTCTTTGGGGGGGTTGTTTTGTTTTCTCAGCATGGGGCAGGAGAGGAAAAGGATATTATTCTGCACTCAGCTTAGATTAGAATGCAGACCTTAAAAGAAAAGGCCATACAGCCTTGGGCTCGTCCCCTGGAAGGATCCCCTTTTGCATCACATTAGTCGGTCATGTCTAGAGTTTTTGCTGCTGTGGAGCATGCCCCTTCGCAAAAGAGTATATTCTTATTTAGACACAGATTGTGTGAAGTTCTTTCTTACTCAGGGTCAAAATCCTTATCCCATCACTTCTCACCTACCCTAGTTCTGTCCTTTGGAGAAACACAGAACAACTCTCCTCCATCTGCCACATCTTTCTCCTTCGAGCATTTGAAGACAACTTTTATGTCTGTCTTTGTTTTTCCCATCTCCTTATTAAATATCACCAGTGCCTTCAATTAGTCCTCATACGACATGGTTCCCAGATACTGCAAAGAAGCTGGAGCTCTAGTTGGACTTAAATTTTTCCCTAAACAGAACGCAAAGAGGAGCCCTGAAGGCTCATTCAGTTCTCAGGTATGCACACCTACAATAGACACAATTGGAAGGGCTCTCTAGAAGTCTAGCACCCAGCGGTCCGCCCAGGAGCCCTGTCTGTGCTAGCTGCCCTTCTTGGGATCCCCCATGGGGTGCATCTGTGATACATGGCCGGTCAGAGGACCCCCACTCCCTGGCCACACAGACTGGCTGAAAGAATAGTCACAAGTGCCAACCTGGCGTCGTGCCCCAAGATTCCAGGCGGGAATTCAGCGAAGACTGGCTTTCCTCTCAGCTTGTGGAGGCACTAGATAAAAACAGCCATTTACCCATGTCACAGAATTAGCCAATTTGACAGAATGAGTTCAACATGCAAAAGAGTGTGGGGGGAAAAGACCCCAAATCTCCTATTCCAGTCATTCTTGAAACCAACTCTACCCCTGCCTTTCCTGTGGTCTGATAGAGCCATTAATTGCCCTCTGACTAAACTGAGTGTGAGTTAGGTTTGCACCATTAGCGGCGCAGAGGGTCCCGTCTAATACAATATTCTTAAGGTCCCCATTCCTCTAACAGGACCAACAGAATGCAGGTCATAAAAGGGAAAAGCGGCCATCCTACCTGCAAGAGGCTTAGATGGAATCTCTTCCCAGCATTAGTTAAGAATGAGAGTGACACTCAGTACCAAAGAAGATTAAGGTCTGTTTCCCCTAAGAACCTAAGCTTATAGGGCTGACACTGTTTGTCCAAAACTGTATTTCTAAAACTATCAGAGTGCCTGGCACATAGTCGGCATGTAAGGCACTTTCCACTATACCTTTCATAGTAAATAGGAGGCAGAACATTGAGTATAACTTACTGAAATGAAGACATAATTGTGCTGGAACAAACATATTATTTAACCCCCCTAAGATTAGATTACCCACTTGCTGTATAGCCACAAAATGTTATGATTCTGTCCATACTCGGCAATGGCAAAGAAGAGTCGTCTTCTAACCACTGAGGTATGCTTAGGGGGATCACACACCATAACAAAGAAATACGTAACTGGAGAACAAAGCAAAAGACAAGTAACGGGAGGCAATCATCAGTGATACGGTAAAAGCAGTCTTAGGATGGGCCATCTTCCTATTAGCTTTCTATCTTATTCTACCCAATTTCTGTGGCCCAAAATGCCCTCTGTGCTGGATCCAAACTGCCAGCTACCAAGCCTTTCTGCTTCCTGGGTCTTCCAATCCATAGGGTGGCTGCTTCGACTCCACCATGCCTCTCCTTTCAGAGTTGGCATCCCACTTCTCACCCCATCTCACTGTTCCAGCAGTGTTTCTCGTCACCAACAGAAGATACACCAACTATATGGCGCACCTCCCACCCTTGTTTCTCATCCTGTCCCCTGCAATGCCTGATGTCCAAACGTTCATAATTTTGTATAACATTTGTTTTAAACTTAGGATTCTGTCTCAACATAAACAATCACAAAATGTCATCTCTATAAATTACTGTGAAGATTTGCACTAAGTGACTCTAAGGAACTGACCTCAGATCCTTCTACGAAAGAAGGCCTTGCTTAGGGAAAATACCATTAGAGTTAACAACGAATGTATTACTATATACCTGCATGTTAAGTATTAAGTACTTTATATCAGCAGCATATTATACCATGAATAGGTACTACGCCGCACATTTCGCATGCATTGTCTCACTTAGTTTCATAATACCCCTGTGAAAGAAGTACCAATAAGTTCCTATGCTTTAAAGATAAAGAATCTAGGGCTCAGAAAGAGTAACTTGCTCCTGGTTATACAGCCAGTAAGCCCAAGAACCATATCCATCTACCCCAACCCAGGCCACGACTCACCAGGGCACTGATCCCTGTGAGAAATGGGGAAGAGAGGCTTGGGGGTTGGGGGCGGTGGGGGGAATACCAAAAGCAAAGAGACCAGAGAACCAACATCAACATGATGTGCTTCTTTATCTTGCTTTGAGGCAGCCCTATTTGAAGAAGAACCTTGTTCCCATTATGTAGCAATAGATTACCTGCCATTTTGCATTGTGGAAATGGACCCTGCATTATCTGGGCTAATCTAGTTGACTGCAGAACGCCCGCATGCAGACACTCCAATGACAGACAACTAATTCAGTCTTCTGGGTGAGGAAGATGCCACTGAACATCTCTTCAAGGTTTTCTCCACACCTTTTGATGCAGGGCACCTCACACAAGCCACAGCCATTCCTTCCTACAACATCTAGAGAAGAAAAGTCATTGAAAATACCAGGAAGGGGAGAAAGGGGTGAGAAAGAGAGATTATAAAAAGTGCTGAACCCCCCCCAAAAAAAATACTTCCACAAAAATTAAGAATAAAGTAAGTGAGCACAGAGTGATTATCTGATAAGTCGTGAATCAGGAAGAAATGAATGTTTATGACCCACTGCCAAACAAAGAACAGCATTTAACTGTGCAATAGAAACCATATGTTCCAATAGCCATCGTGGAATGTTCCTACACCACAGAGCAGGGACATCTTGAGTATTTCCCTGAGAAGGGAAATGTTACTGCTGTAATTGACGCTGGGTCTGTAGCGGCAGCAGCATTTCATCATGAAGCAAAAATCTCATTATTTTTAGATTCCATAATCTCTAATACCTACTGAAGAGTCATTAGCTGTTCCTAAGTGATAATCAAAAACTCTGGTTTTGGTGAAATGGAAGCTGGGAATCAGACTAACGAACTCTTTGGGGTTATTCAGGAGTTAATATATAAAGGTCTAACTCCAGAAAGTACAATTTTGGGTAAAATGTAAAGACATTCCTTACCTCTCACTGAAACAACACTCTTGTTTGTTAAGAAGTATGGCAGTAATAATTAATCAAAACACTGTTTTAAGCTAAAATAGGGAGGCAGAATCTAAAATATTACACAATAAGAAAAACTTAAAAGTAAAGGGGCCTTAAAATATACTAAGGAAGTTTAATGTCTTCATTCCAAGTCTAACCATTTTTTTTTTATTCTAACCAATTTCCATTAAACAGGGAAAGGAGCAGGGAGGAGAGAAAGCATTTGAAAAACTGCCAGAGTAAAAAATCCCATAATGAAATTTTGCTCATTCTTGGAGAAATGAAGTAGAATTAGATGCTTCAGTGGTGGTGAATTCCAGAGTCTGGGTAGCTGCCAGTAAATGAAGCTTTTCCATAACGTCAAATGCAAAAGCTATCTGATATCAACACATTGAGCTTGAGTTTTTAAATTCCTATCTCCATACACCAAATTGTTTGAAACCTTTGAGATAAAAACTTCAATAAACTAGTGGTCCAAGCTTTTAATATTTTAGTCCCTTGAGCAAGCATGTCAGATTAATCTTCAAATTGCAATGGGCAGAAAGAACATTCAACCAAATTCTTAAGCCTATGCCTCTCTCAAAGGATGTTAATAATGTAAGCAGTTTTACCGGCTATTAAGATGTCAAACTTTCCTAATTCTCAGCAGTATTACTATTTAAAAGCGGGGAGAGGGGGGAAGGCCATTCTATGTTGAAAGGAAGAGATGTTACCTACTTGTCATATCTTTGTATCCACTTACCATCTAGCACATTGCCAGGCACACAATAGGCATTTAACAAACACTTTAGTTACCAGTTGAAGGATTGATTGGCCCGGGGGGGGGGGGGGGGGGGGGGAGGAGAAATCTGCTGAGAACAGCAGGTGTCAACCCCCTGGCATTGCTCAGCAGCAAAAACCATCTCCAGCATTAGGGTTATCAAGGTAGCGCAGGAATTTGAACGTGTACCTTCCAAGGGCCATCGAGAGGACTGTTTCCTGAGCTGGTGACCGCCACCCAAAGGCCACTTACAGAGGAATTAGACTCCTCTCCAGCCTCGCCGTGCCTGGGAAACTCCTGCCCTGGCTTTCTACGCCTGGACTCCTCTGCCTTTCCCTTGGTTTGGGTTTCCACTCACAGAACTGAAGTCCAAGATTCTATCTACCTCGCTCATCGCACTCAGGCCCCCTTGCCCTTCCAGGCTTTTCCAAGCCTCTGTTCTGAGGCACACCACACCGTGCTAGGCACAAGCAAGGACACACGGGGCGGCTCTAGACACCTTTGAAGGTGAGAGGGGGTGGCTGGAAGCGATGAGGGAGGGGTAGAAGGGAGTTCAAGACCAGGGCAAGGCCCGGAGGTTCCTATCCCCGCTCCCAAAGCCTCTGCCCCAACCGCTGGAAGACGCAGGGGAACTACCAAGCCCGCCCAGGCAGAGCTGAACAGCTAGGGGTCCGGACTGGGGGGGGGGGGGGGGGCGGGGAGGTGGCAGGAAGCCAGAGGGGGCAGGGGACGGTACCTGGTGTGGCTGTGGTTGCGGGGAAAGTCTCTTTTCTCCATGATGGCCGGCACGCAGTTGGTGAGCTCCGTCCAGTCGGCGTGCAGCCCGCAGCTCCAGCCGGTGGAGAAGCGCGAGAAGAGCCACGTCTCCTTCTTGCCGGGCCGGTGGCAGGTGCACTTCTTCTGGCCCGCTCGGCAGCTACAGGGCTGCTCCAGGCGGATGTTCTTCACCAGATGCCGGCCAAACGTGGTCCCCCCGGTCTTCTGGATGTGCAAGAACACGATCACGTCGCGCCCTTTGATGTTGAAATCCACGAAGCGGGTCAGGTCCTTCAGGGTGAAGTTGAAACGCGGCACGAACCGGGGCAGGGAGCCGTTGTCCGGGGCCTCGGGGTCCGGCTCCTCTTCCTCCTCCGTCTCCCCCTCCTCCTCCGGGTCCCCGGGCTCCTCGTCCTCGTCTTCCGGCGCCTCAGCCCCCCGAGACCCCTCGGGCGGTCCCCCGGGCGGCGGGGGCAGCTGGGGCCGCCGCTCCCGGTCTTCGAGCGGCGCCTGTGCCCGGCGGGCGGGAGCGGGGGCGGCGGGCTGGCCGGCCTCCCCCGCGCGGGGCGGCTCCCCGAAGTTGGCGCAGGAGCTGGTGCAGGAGGGGGACACGTACTGGTACATGATGACCACGAAGAGGAGAGTGAGCACCGGCGTCAGCAGCCACTTGTTGAACCTTTCATCCATGGTCCCGCTCTCAGGCCGGCAGGCGAAGCGGCGGCGGCGGCAGCGGCGCAGACGGGCGCCCGCTCGGAAGTTTCGGGAACTCAGGGGCGCGGCTCCGAGCCCGCCGATCCTCCATGCCCCTGACGCCCAGACGTGCGGCTGGCTGGCGGCCCCGCGGCACTCCGGCACTGGAGACTGGCAGGGCCGGGCCTTGGGAGCGGGCGGGCAGGCGGGCGCCGGCGCGTGGGGTCGAGGCTGCGGCGTGGGGCGCCCTGCGCTCCCGGGAGCTCCCGGCTCTGGCCGCCTCCTGCTCCCGCCGGGGCGCCCGGCGCGCTCTCAGGCCACGAGGGGCATCCCGCCGCCCGCGCTCAGGCGCTGGGTGGAGCGGCTCCGGTCCTGGACCTGCCCCGGGCAGCCGGGCAGCTGCGGCCGCGGGCGCGGGGGCTGCATGAGGCTGGCCAGGGCGCTGGCCAAGGGCGAAGGCACGGCCCGGCCCCGCCGCCCCAGTCGGCGGCGGGCACCGCGCTCCGCACGCGTGCCGACCGCCTTTCCAGCGAGACGGACGGCGCCCGCCGCAAGTTTGCAGAGGATCCCCCGCAGCGGCTGCGGGCGCGGCGCCCGTGCGGAGCGGCCTCTCCCGGCGAGTCGCACCGCCGCTCCGGGTCGGTCCGCCCAGGCGCGGGCACGCAGACACACTCGCACACACTGGCTGGCACCGCCACAACCCGCCAGCCGCTGTGACAGAGCCGTGCTCCCCGCAGCGAAAACCTGCGCTAGGTACGGAGCATGCGCCGCAGCCGCCCCGGCCCCGGGGGAGTTTCCAGGGGAGGAGCCCGCCGCTCCGCCGGGCGCGGGGCGGCAGCTGGCGCTGGGAATCCCTGCTGCCGCGAGCGAGAGCCGGGAGGACGGCGCAGGCGGAGCGCGCAGGGGCCGGGTGAGCAGCCCGAAGCAGAGCGGAGCGCTCGGCGGCAGCTGTCTCGGTCTCCAAGTGGAGAGAAGCCTGCCGGCCCGGGCGCGGAGACAGCACCTGCACGCCGCTGGGCGGATTCGCCCAACAGCGCTCCGCCAGGGGAGACTGGCCCCAGGCTGCTTTGAATTTCTACCCAAGACCTTCTCCCGGGTGCTCAAGTTTTCTTCCAGTCCTTCCTGGACCACAGACGTGGTGTGTCCAACTCTACAACTTTATTCCCCCAGCACCCACTCACGGTGAGACGCCGTTACTCATTAGGCGCCCACGGTGTACCAATCAGGCTCTCTGTTCACCGCGCACTTCGTTTCTCCCGGCAGCAGGCAGTTCCCCATCCCCCGCCCCCCAGCCACGCGGTTCTGCGAGCGTCAGGGGAGGTTAAGGGTCACCATCTGAAATTCATCTCACTAGTCCACAGTGTGCTCCTAAAGGTGCAAGACTCACCCCTCCTCCCCAACCTGGATGATAAGGCTTATCTAGCCGTACTTCTTAAGCTAAATAAGCTCTTGTTGGCGTGCAGCTGTTTTTCAAAAGTTTTTTTTTTTCAACATCTAAATTTTGCATTTGCCCGAGGACCAAGTCCTTATGTAATAACGATTTCTGTTTTTCAGATAATGGGTGGGCGTACCATCAAATCGGGGTCAGTTCTGGTCTTCTTGGACCCCAGGGGAGAAGAGCGGCAGTGTACCAAAGGTCAAGACAACGCGGTGTGACCCCCTGGGCCACACCATCATGTCCCTGCTGGCCATCATGTCCCTGCCAGTGCCAGGCAGCCACCCCCTGCGTTCCATGCCTTCCTGTCAGCCACTCGCCCAGCGGAGCTCCCTGCATTTGTCAGACTGTCCCCGTGGCAAGCACGGTGAAGGAAGATCCAGATCTCTTTGGGGATACTCAGGCTTGCCCATAGGAAGCTGTTTTTCTTTTTCCACGCAGGTGGGAGTCATATCAGCAAAGCTTCCCTCCTCTGCTCCCTCTCCTCTTTTCAACCCTATAAACAACCTCAAACGGTGCCCTTCCTGATACTTGAAGACCCATATCAGTAAGAAAGGTGCTAGGTAAAATGAATCAGCTTCTTTTCATCTTAACTTGGTTCTTTTTTCTGTCAAAGTTTAAAATCCTATTAATGGCATCACACGACTCTCCTAAGCAAGACATTGAAACAGAACCAAAAGCCCAAGAATTATTTTCTGAATGTGTCTAGTTCATGGTGTTCTTATTTTAAAATACACACATTTGCTTGAGCAAAGAAAAAAATTGGCCATATTTTTATATTACTTGATTGGAGAAGTTTCTCGTTTTCTTTAAAATCCCTGGAAATCACGTGGATAACTATAACCTTGCTAGCTGCACAAATGTATATAGCCTGAGTGCCAGTGGCAATTTGTCCAGTGGAAAGCACTTCCCTGGCCATTATCTCATCTGCTCCTCAGAACAACACTCCAAGGAGATAAGAGGAGCATAATGTCCCATTTCAGAGATGAGGAAACTGAACCAAGGAAAGGGAGGTGAGAGCAGAGCCAGGATTAGAAACCCCTAATATCCCTGAAATTCATTCAAATGGCCATTGAAGAAATCCAATGAGCGTCAGCAACAGAGCCCATGATTTCCTCTCTCCCCTCCCGAGACCCTGTGAGTCAAGAGGCAGGGAGAGACAATGGAATTGCAACAGAGCAATAAAATTGCTTTCCTTTTCCCTCCGGCTTTAAGGCAAAGCTGAGCAATCTCTGCAGCCTGCAATATTTTGGACCTAGTCAGTGAGTTTCTGGATTAAAGGGAAAGACGACAACAATTTAACATGATTATGTTATTGTTAGAAGAAATTATTTAGGAGGATTTTAGAAGAGAACATTATCGCAAACAATATAACAGTGACGTTGCTAACAAAATATGTTTCCACAAATAAGTGCACCTATCACTCTCTTCAAAGAACATTATCCCAGGAGATCTCTTTGTGCTTTCAGAAAAACACCTAATGAAGTGCCACCATTTCCTTGAGGTAACCACAGGGAAAACAAGGTGTAGAATCAAGGAGTGACACAGTTAATTAAGGCAGGACCCAACTATTCATTTTTAACAATAGGTAACTTTGGTGATGTAAACAGTGTCCCAGGAGTCGTCTCCTTATTACAGTGGTGGAACTTGGTGTGAAGCTAATCAAAGCTTTTAAATTATGCAATAAACCCAGCCTCCTTATCTACGAGGGCAGACCTCCCATTCAGGTGAAAATAAATAGAAATTTTCTAAAATTGAATGCTCTCCAGGTGAAAAGGGAAACATGTTTGCATTCAGCCTACTCTAGTTACTCCACGATGACACCAGCTGGCGGTTGTTCCTGGCTAACAGATTGCAGCTACTACGTTTCCTACACAAATTATTAAAATAATAAAAGTAATGTTTTCCAAGAGCTTTCTTCCACTTCCTTTGCCAGTCTCGCAATGAGCTTAACACTATCTGTGAAGCAATTTGTTCACCTAATTTTATGCCTTAATAAGCTTTACTACAATTATTTTCTTGCCTGATTCTTTCTCTGACTCAACTTCAGCACTCCTCTTCCCTGCTCTTCTCAAATATGCTCAAACCCGTTAACAACATTGCACTCCCTGAGGATTCAAACTTTTGATTAGAACAGTCCCCATTTAATCAAGTTCAATTGGGAGATAAAATTGCATCTCAACTTCTCCATTTTCCCTTTGGTGCCAGAAACTGCCTCTGAGCATGTTGAGCAAACCCTGGAGAGATTAACAATCCAAACGATCGCAGAGAATAGTTTTGAATTCCCTACATTTGCACACAGGAGTATATAGATATGAATGCCCTTCAACACAGATGAAAAACAAAATAGATTATGTAAGTGATTGGCAGCAAGAATCTCTCCTTGAAGAATACAGATGGCTCTTATACAGGGAAATGACTTTTTTCATTTTTGTAAACAAACCAAAAAAAAAAAAACCCACGGTAAGCAGTTTTGCCCATAACCAACAAAGCAATGGCTTTCTTCTTCCTGAGGAAGTTAAGCACAAGAGTTTGTATAGGCAGGGGAAGCCGCAGAAAGAAGAGTGATATGTGCTGAATGTGTTCCAGCTCACTAGGCGATTGTAACTTTGGGGGAGCCATAACCCTACGCACTGCTTTCCTTGCAGTTCCAATATATGAAGAGTTTATTCTTTGCTTTATTGTATAACACTCTTCATTCACCTTAGATAGCCGCCTATGCATGATGAGTGGGAGCTATGCTACCTGTACGCAGAATGGATTCATTAATATAGTGTAAAGAGATACAAGAATCTTTTCATAGTACATATTCACTTATCTCTTCAACAAGAGCTTGTCAAGCGCTTATTGCATGCCAGGTGCATTACTGAGTGCTTTGTTTACAACATTAAATAAGACCAATTAGGCCCTTGCCCTCCCGTGTCTTGCATTCCCACAGTGGGAAACCACATGATGAATCAGTAAACAGTATTCATTCATTTAATCCAAAGATACATGTACGGAGCCCCTATTATGTTATGAGGTACTTTTAGGTACTTGGAATACGTCAGTGAACTATAAAGACAATATTTTTCCCCTCAGACTTTAAATGCCAGCACTGTGAAGCTGGTGGGCCTGGTGGGCCCATGGTAAGAATTCTACTCTGGGAGAAATGGGTCATCACTAGAGGATTTGAAGAGTTTTAAAAGGATAGTTTTGACTGCTTTGTTGAGAAGGCACTGTAAGGAGGCAACCACAGGAGCAGGAAAGCCAGGTAAGTGGTCATTCTGTAACCAAGTGAGAGATAACAGTGGCGCAGACCAAGACGGGGTGGTGGCAGAGGAGGCAGTGGAAAGAGGTCAGGCACCTGCCTTTTGCGAAGGAGCCATCTGAATGTTTCCTGGTGGGTTGAATGTGGGGAATAAGAGAAGGAGGAGCCAAAGATGATGTCAAGGTGTGAGGCCTATACAACCGGAAATACGGAGTTACCGTCAACGGGGATGTCAACGGAGACCACCCCGAGTGAGATCAGGGTAAATAAAGAGGGTCATGTGAGAAAGAGTCAAGGACAGGGATGGTGAGAAGGAGGCAGTCAGAAAGGACTGGTTGTGGGGTTGGAAGGAACCGGCCACACCACACATCCTGGAGAAGAGCTCTCCGAGCAGCAGAGCAAGTGCTGAGGCCTGCAGCGGAACGGCCTTGGCCGGCTCAAGGTGGAGGGAGGGTGCAAGAGAGGGTGATGGGGGCCAGATCTTTCAGAGCCACGAGAATGGGGCACAATAGCCACTGGGAGTTCTAAGCAAGGGAAAGATATATCTAATGGATATGGAAAACTCACTCAGCTCGTGAGGAATAGATTAGGATTAGGAAGAGAGAAAGCAGAGAAACCAACCAGGAGGCTAGTGCAGTTTTCCAGGCCAGGCATAACGGATGCTTGCAAGGAAAGCATTTATAGCCTTGAGTCCACAACTGCGATATGGACCAATATGACGTCCTTCATTTTCCAATAACAGAATGAAACTTTGCCTCTGAGATTCCATTTCCTGAGAATAAAAGTGAAAAGTACCCAACTTAGTCACTTCTCAGTTGTCCTCTGTCTCTTTGGGGTAGATGCTCAAGTCTGTGCCTCCCCCCTCCCTTTTCTCTTTGTCTTTCTCCAGGGTGATCTTAAGCTAAGGCGGTTTATGTAGCATCTTTGCATTGGCTGAAGGAGATGTGGTCTGTGGGAGTTTCCACTTCTCTGCACAGAGCTTCCACCCCGTCCCCAGCCCCGCCCTGGACTATGTGGTTAGGCTCTGCTGGACTCAGGTGTAGGCTTTGATTTCCGCCAGGTCTTCTCAGGCCCAGTTAGCGCCTCATCCACTTTGTCCACGTGATCTGCCTCTTAGTCAGCTGGTCTCTGCCCTTGTGGTCTGCCAACCCCTTCAGCTCTTCTGAGGCCTTTCCTGAGAGGCAGGTTTGCAACTAAGTCAGTGGCTCAACCCCATCAGACCCCGTACTGGTTTTTGTTGACTATATTTTGAAATATTTTTGAAATAACTCCTTTAATAATCCCAAGTTAAATGGGATAGAAAATAGAACCTACCTACACACATTATTTTGAAAAAATTAACATAACACCCTAATTGTGATGTAAAGAAGATACAAAAAGAAAGCAATTAGTAAGAGTACTGTGGATCTCAACATGGGCATGCTCATACCTGACTACAGTAGTAGACAACACAAAGTAGTGACATCCCTGTCTCTTAAGTATCATTTGAATATAATAGAAGTTCCGAAGCCAACCCTTTCAAGACGAAATTGAAAGGGCAGAGGTGTTAGTGGAATCTAGAATTAAAAATAATGGTAGGAGCACTGGCCAGGTGGCTCAGTTGGTTGGAACATTGTCCCTTACACCAAAAAAAATGTTGTGGGTTTAATACTTGGTCAGGGTACATATGGGAAGTGAACAATTGATGTTTCTCTGTCACTTGTCTCTCTTTCTCTCCCTCTCTCTCCCCCTTCCTCTCTCTCTAAAACCAATAAACATATCCTCAGGTGAGGACTAAAAAATAATAACAATGGAAGGATCAGTAAAAATAGACCTGACTCACAAATATACATATGATAAGAAGAAAAAAAAAAGAGGGGAATGTTCTGAAATGAAGCAGAGATGACAAATACAGATTTTTGGAGGGAAGAAAACAGGAAACATGATTTTCATAAATGAGCCAGGTTTTCTTTTTAAATGTCAGGTCAAAATACTTCTCTATCATGTATCTCAGAAAACTTTCTATCTTGAAATCCTACTACACATCGAGGCTACTCCCATTTATGAAAGTAGTAGAATATTTGAAAGTCACAAGGAGGCAAGACAATTCGACCATTGCAGTCATCAAATCAACGTCAGTCAAGACTCCTCATGTTTGTGAGGAGCCCAAACACCCACTAGGCATTGACATCACCCCATTTGAGAATCTAGCAACTCCCTTCCCCCCGCCCTGTCAGTTTGGGGGAGGAAAAAGGCCAAATCAGTACACATTTTTTTCTTAGTCAGATTTGGGTTCTTGCTAGGTAAAGCCATGTTTTAGAATTATTATTTTTTAAATGATACCTATTTTTGTCTTTAAAGAGGCTGGTTTTGTATTTGAAACCAACACTTGCAGACAGTAGTTGTCCAAGGTCATACAGCAGCTAGTAGGTGACAGTATTTGGAGTTGAACCAGGAGGTCTGATTCACGGATGGAGAAAAGTGGCTGATTCAAGATAGATGTTAGAAGCCAAATCAATAGGACTGACTGAAAGGTTGGATGGGGAGGAGTAAACAAGAGATGAATCAACGATGATTTTGAGGTTTATCATGTGAGCCCCTGGAGGGCCGACAGTTCCATTTACTGAACAAGGGTGACATGAGAGACAAACCAGCTGGGAGGCTGGGAACGCAGAAGGACTGAGTTCTGAGTTCTGCTTTGAATAAGTGAAATGTGAACGACTAATGAGACAGCTAAATAGAGACACCAAATCTGTAGCTGAATATAGGATCTGGAGCTCAGCTATGGACAGGAGATGAAATTGTGCTGGCTTTAATATATAGGTAACACATAGCAGTGAGCACTGTATAAATATTCTGTTGAAAAAAATCTGTGAGACACTAAGTAAACCATTACTAGAGTGCAAGAGAGAAATGAGACAAACAAAAGGACTGGCAGTAGAACCAGAGAGCAGAAATTTGAGATACAGGCCAGAGGTAGAATCGATAGCTTCTAGTGACTGACTACAAAGGGGCAAGAGAGGAGGACATTGCAGATGACCCAGAGCATCCTAGATGGAGAGCAGCCTGCATGGCAATGGCATTGATATGAGAAGAGAAACAGAAAAAGGACTGGAGCAGAAATCAATGCGGATAATTATTAGTCTCTCGGCAAATTAAAATGTTTGCATTTTTCAAATGGGTTTGAGCTTCGGAACATTTAGATTTCATTCGAAGGAAGCAGGCTTTAAAAATGTACTTCCATTTTTCTGCAGCAAGACAGATAGCCTTAGTTTAATTATTAGCTTTGAAAACCAAAGGCTCGGTAGAAGTCTATAATAGTCTATATTTTATAAAGACTATTTTCTCTTTTTTAATGTTTCCTATGATTAATAGTGTTGCAATGCTCCTCTTTCTCTCTCTCCATCTCCCTCTCTCTATATATGTATACATACACATATATATTTATATATATATAAATCACTATCTCTCTAGATGATAGATAGGTGGATAGATAGATATCTTGTGGGTGGCAAAAAATGGGGGTCTCTGTGGAAAGTAACCTCATGGGGTGATCTGATTACAAATTCCTAACTGGGCAGGTCATGGTAGTCCTGCCCCAGGCCTATAACATCTTTACTAAAAGGTTTATCTTTGCCTTAAGCAAGGGCTGTCCAATGTTTCCGTGCATCCAGGTCAGCACACCTTTGAAATGCCTCCTTTCAGAACCCCCAAGAGAGCACATAATCTTAACTATCCGGTGATCCCATCCCTGAGTTGCTTTCTGCCACCTTCACGTAATCTTCCTGCTGTTCCCTCCTTAATTTCAAATGCATGAAAGAAGCTGCAAAACTGTTATTCTTTGGAGCATTTGAGATCTTGCTCCCTGCCGTATGTCATCAGTTTGGCTCAAATAAACTCTTATAAAAAGTCTCGACAAGTTTGGACATTTCTTACTTCCACAATCTCTATCTCTATGTATCCTGGGAAATCAAATTATCTACTGCAGGCTCCAAGAGATAGTGCAGGTGGTAATTCTGTGCTCTATTAGGGTGGCATTTGCCAACAGCGCAGAAACACAGATGATCTGAATGTTCTCTGAGAGCAGACTTTAAGTAGGACTCTTTTTAATACACTTAGCACAGTGCTTTACACTTCATAGACATCTGAATAAATGTTCTTGGAGCAAGTTAAAAAATAACTACGCTTCCCTTGTAGACTGCCAGATGGGTGTTCACAGACTCACTTGCTAACAGGCACCGGGCCTCACACCCCGGGCACTTCCTGCTCACACCTCAGCTAAGGTGAAGTGAGCAGTGACTTCTCTGACAAATCATTCAATTTTGTTGCTAGGACCTGTAACATTCGTTTCAGTCTGACCTTTTGCTACCCTTTCAACTGCAGTTCCTGGGATCTGATGAATTGTACTATACAAAAGCAAAATTCTCCAGAAAGTATCCAGCCACGTACTATGAAAAATAGCGACCTTTATTGAAGAAGATACAAGATACAAGAAACATTGTACATAGGACAATGATGTCCTGGTCCCCTTCAAAGCAGGCACCTTGGGACCTCACACAGTTCTCCCAATTGCCATCAGCTGCCCCGTTGTATTTTCCTGAATCTCATCAGTGTTCTGAAATCTCTTCCCTTTCAAAGGTAATTTAGCTTTGGAAAAAGCCAGAAGTCGCAGGGTGTCAAATCTGGGCTATAGGGGGGCTGAGCCACCTGACTGATCAGAAGTTTCTCAAAAAAAAACTGTGCATGAGACGTGATGCATGTGAGGGTGCATTGTCAGGATGAAGCTGCCAATCACCAGATGCCGCTGCCTGCGGCCTTCTGAATCATCCAAAGAGTTTCCCCAGAGGAATGTTTGAGCTTAATGCAAAATTTGATGCAGATTCATTGCTCTACTTGCTCAGTCATTTTGAATTCGACAACTACACAGTACATGTGCTCAATCAAAGGCATCTACCACCCCCACTGACTAATACAGTGAAGTCATCATTGTTCACACATGTGCATTCCAGTCCATTCTCCTTGGCTGCCAGGTTACACCGATGTCACCCAAACCATTCTTGTTATATTAACAGTGGCTCTCTCTATATATATTTATCAAAAAGACTGGTCACCTTGTCATGGAAGCATATTAGCTATTGGGCAAAATTATGCTTGTTACCTTCTAATTGTTATTACATAGAATCTTATTATTTCAAAGTTTTTGTAACTATTTCTATTTTTCCCTGAAATCAGGCAGTAAATACTTATGCACTCAGAGCATTTTCTTAAAGCTTTGAGTTCTGCTCATTATTGTCCTATTTTTCTTTTTTTTTAAATTTTTATTGTTATTCAATTACAGTTGTATGCCTTTTCTCCCCATCCCTCCACCCCACCCCAGCTGAACTCCCTCCCCCACCTCCACCCTCCCCCTTGGTTTTGTCCATGTGTCCTTTATAGTAGTTCCTGTAATCCCCTCTTCCCACTGCCCCCCCACCCGGCTATTGTTAGATTGTTCTTAACTTCAATGTCTCTGGTTATATTTTGTTTGCTTTTTTCTTCTATTGATTATGTTCCAGTTAAAGGTGAGATCCTATTTTTCTATTTTATCAAGAATGTACATTCTAAACGTTAAAAAAAAATTTAATGTAGCTATAAACTTGCTTACCCAAACCCACGTCAAAGGCCTGTTTATAACCTCAGACATGCATACTCATTTTTATTCAATTAATTAAAGTATTCATTTTTAAAATCATGCTGTAACATAAATTATTTTCACCCTATTAATTCTTCACTGTGCTCCAGACACCCAGATTCAATATACATTTTTGCACAAAAAATTTACTGAAACTGTTGCTCTTTCATTTTGAGTGTAGCTGTCTGCTGATCACTCTTTCCCGTAAATGGCTCTCACCTATGTGATGCTATTCTTCCCAACTATAGTCAGTTACATGTTGTTCTTGTGATTTTATAAGGTAAAGATACATCGTTTAAGTGTCTAACTCCAAGGTGCTGTCCTAACATAGCAAATGCAAAAATACCTCCTTCCCCTGAAAACAAGGAAACAAACATCTGTCTTTCTGAGCCTCCTTGTGAGAAGTTCTCTTTGTTAAAAGCACAAAATGGCAGGGCAAGACAAAAACGATGACATCCTGCCCTTGATAGCTTCTCATCCACGTCAGGCACACCACCCGAGGGAGAGAGGACTGGGGAGGTTTGTCTGCTTGCAGAGAGTTCAAGCCAACACGAGGTCTTTGACAGGAGCTCTTCCTGGGTGTTTTTTACCAGCTCCAGTTCAACAGCTTATCTCTACATGCTATCTGTCTGGACTCAACTGTCAGCTCCATTTTCTCCACTCCACGTCCGTGGCCAAGACCCACACCGCCCCACCACAGACACACTCTCCACTCCCGGCAACCATTTCCATCAGGGACACTCTTCCACACCCTCTCCACCTGACGATCCAGCTTGCCCTTCCACACTCGGCCGAAACATCTCTTCCAGAAAGTGATATTAGTACTCTGGCATCTTTCTGTTGCAGGTAGAGTTAAATATCCCCTCTTCTGTTCCACCTCACTACAGGTAGGTAGCTCTGCTACTACATGGTGGATTTAAATTATGTTTACATACTGACTCATCAGTGAGACTGTGAGCTCCTTGTAGGCGGGCACTATTGGTTATTGGTATCTGTACTTATGTAGCCTGAGGTGGGCAGAATTCCAAGGGGCTCCTGGTGACCCTCACCCATCTACGACCCCATCCGGCTGGGTGGGGGCAGAAGATGTGATTGTGTTGTGTTACATGGCAAAGGGAGGTAACCCGGATTAGACCTGAGTCCTTTAAAAGCAGAACGCTTCCTCCAGCTGATTGCAAGGAAAGAGGTCAGAGAGGTTCATTCCTGTAGATCTGGAAGAAGCGGCAATAATCCTGCCGTGAACTGCCCGTGGGGACCGACCACATGGCAGCAAACAGGCAGCCTCGAGGAGCTGAGAGGTGTCCCTGATCTACAGCCAACAAGACCTCAATCACACAGCCTTGAGGAGCCAAATTCTGCCCAAACCTGAACGAGCTTGGTTCCTCAGTACCCCCTAACAAGCAGTGAGCCCAGCTGATGCCTTGATTTTAGCATTGTAAACCCCTGAGCAGATAACCCAGCTGTGAAATGTCTTGACTGGTAGCCTACAGAGCCATGACCTACAAACTGTGTTGTTTCAGGCTGCGGTGTTTATGTTGTAATAGAAAAATAGCACAGTGGCCCAGTGCCTGGTATAGAATAAAGTATTGCTGGTTAATTGTTTGGGTAGATGCTTTGAATTAATGAATGAGGTTATGGAAGAAAGGAAGGAAGGAAGGAAGGAAGGAAGGAAGGAAGGAAGGAAGGAAGGAAGGAGGGAAGGAAGGGAAAGGGAAAGGAAGGGGAGGGAAATGAAAGACAGAGAGGAGGAAGAAATAAATATACTGTTTAGAAAAAGAATTTGTATTGTGGTCCATTCAAGCACAAACGAATTTTTAGAGAGTGAATAGACAATTTCTTAGAGTGGTTGATGGGCCTTCCTGAGGTGAGCACAGGTGGCAGACATAGTTTGTCAGTTTAGATTAATTTTCTCTGTTCATGTGTCCTAACTTCCACCCCATCCCCATTCCTAGCCTAGTCCTGCCATTTTGTCGTCCCTATTCTGACCCCAACTTGTCTGACGAAGGAAAAACACAGCCCCAAAAGCTGTCAGCTGGAAGCTGGCCTTGAGGCTCACAGCTAGGCCATGGGGTTTCCCTGTGAATATAAACAGCCTCCCATCACTTCAGCATCAGGGGAGGACTCTCCCTGACTATGAGACGAAAACAAGCCTCCCTAACAAAAGTGTCTGACCAAAGAGCCAAACAAAGACACTGAGCTACCACAAAATGACCAAACCTCTCCTTTTGCTAGAAAATATGAATAACAACTGCTACTTTTCCAAGGGCATCTCTAGCTCTGCTCCATTTCTCCTCCCCCGAAATAAAAAGTATTAAAGTACCCATTCATCTAACTGTTCTGCTTTTTGAAAGATCCCAATGATGTTGGCTTCTTTGAATCCTTCTCCAAATCGTTTAACACACACCTAAGTCCTACAATAAGCCCCTCCTGACTCCCTGTTCTCACGACAGTCCGTGCTTCTCCATGGTGTTTTGTCCTCTCAGCTGCTGTGAGCAATAAACTCACCTTTGTTTCACTACACATGTGTTCCTGGTGGTCTCTAGCCTGTGAGCCTATGTAGGGGGCGAGGATATGTCTCTAAGAACTTCTTGGATGCAGTGCCTTGGATGCTTAATGATTCCTTATTAGGGCATGTCAAGGTCAAAATAGCTGGACCTAAAAGTTTGCCTCACTCAAGTACTGGCTTCTTCAAAGCCAAGGGCGCTTGAGACTTACCTATAGATGCAAGCTCTCAAGAACTGCTCTCCCCTGGCCAACAGTGACCAGAGGTGGAAGGCAAGTACCCAGCACAGTGGTAACTGGACATCAAATTAGGCTGATCTGGTCATGAATCACTGTCCAAATCCAGGTCCCTTGTCATTCTCCCTCCCTGAGCTCTCAAAACTCTCAACCCCCCAAAGCCCCCATACAGAAACCGTGCATGACTCTGCCGTGGTCCCTGCTCTCAAATGGTAGGAGGGGCAGAAATTCCCTGAATAAACTTCTGAGTACATAAAGTATGTAGGTTTGGATTGAGACCAAGGGCAGTAGCATAATTGCTGTATTTTTATTTGGGGGAGAAACCTAAATTGTAGCTATGGGCTCCACTAAGAATAAAAACACAATAGAATCAGATGGATAAAAATGTGATAAACAGGACTCAAGAAATGTAGGAGATTGAGGCTTAGCTTTGATGGACAATCAAAGGCCTGTTCCAGGCCTGTTCCAGGCAAACAAGGAAAAAAGCTGGTGGGGGAGGGTGCATTTTTGATTTTTGATTGCCCTAAACTAGAGATTTTCAACCTTGGATAAACAATAGAATCGTGTTGGGAGCTCTAAAAAAAAAAAAAATCCTGATATCCAGGCTGCATCCCAAACCAATTAAGTCAGAATCTGGGCATGTAGAATTTTTTAAACTCCCCATGTGACTCCAAAGTCAAACCAAGGTGGAGGACCACACTTGAAACAAAAGACTTGAAAATTTTTCCCATTTGGCCCTTCTCCAGGCCGGCCCTTCTTGCGTACAAAGGGCCCAGGCTTCTCCAGGTGGGCACTAACTGCCACGCTGACTGTTGGATCCTTAAGTTAGCATCATGGTGTTGATCTCGTACGTGGTGGAAAACGGCACTGTGTTCTGGAAATCCAAAGGCTCGGCAGGAAGGGATGGTTCCCTCCCTGAGAGCGTGGGGTCGATGGGCGTGTGCCTCCCCGCCACCCTGCCTGACCGAGGGCTGGTCAGAGGGCCACTGGCCAGAAGGAATGTGTATTGTTTGGGGAATGGATTGTAGCTCCCTCCTTATCTCCTTTTGGGAGTGGCTTCTTGTCCTGTGACTGCTTCTTAACTTTTTTTTTCTGCATGGACACATTGAGGTAGTGTGGCTTAGAGTCGAGCATAGGACACGTGCCTCTGCCTGCCTGGGACCCCTTTCGACGAGCCTCAGGTTGGAGGAAGTGCGATCTCTCCCCGCCCCGCTGCCATGGGTGCACTCCTCTGTAATGTGAGCCCTAAATGTCATGTCCACATGGCTAGTCCTGCAGGTGGTTTTCTTGGAACATCACACTTAAGCAGCTCCCCGGTTTGGAGCTCCTGCGTTTCAGAGTGGGATGTGGCTTTTGGCATACCCTGCTTTTTTTTTTCATCAAGGTGAGGAACTAGGGCTGGAGAGCTCGATGCCCCCCTGGATTGGGAGCTACTCTGAGGCAGAGTCTCTGCCTTCCTCTTCTTGGATTAGCTCTAGTACCTAGTTCAGTGGCTGCCACTCAGAAGGTACTTCTGAGTAACTGAATAAATAAATGATTTTTAAGTGACTTATTTTTCTGTGCCACACACGTCATTGCAGCTATAGACTCTGGGTGCTGCACAATTGCCACAGGTGATCTGAGGTCTGTGGCTACTCCTTTTCACTCTGCTGTTAGAGCTCCCCAAATCTCCGTCCTAGGCCCTTCTCTCTTCTCACCCTAAACCCCCTCCACCAACAGCATCACCTGGGCCCCAAGCATTACTATGCCCCCAATTCACCAGAGACTCCTAGACCTCTGTCTGTCTCCAATGCTTTCCTCATCTGAGCCTTCAAGTAACCGACTGCCTTCCCGATGTCTCTACTGGCTTGTTTTGCTGCTCTCTCCAACTCAGCATGTCCATAACCAAATTCATGATCTTTCCTTTGTGTGCGCCCCACATCCATGGCAAATCGCTGTGAGCCAGAAACCTGAGTGTCATCCCTGGCACCGTTTTCTTTCTCACCCCTACCATTCAGCCCATTTTCAAGTCATATAGCTTTTACCTTCTAAATACTTCTCAAAACATTTTTCTTCCCCAAAGCAATGATAGACTAAGGTGCCATTATCACTGCTTTGGTTCACAATTCATCCTAACTGGTCTCTCTCTTTCTGCATCTTTCAATTTATCCTATACCTTGAAGTCATGATATTCTTTTCATATATAGAATCATATCATTTCCCAGTATATAAGACTTCACTGGCTTCTGTGTTTCTAAGATAATGACCTCAACCCTGCACACCGCCCTCAAGGCCCTTCTCACGCCCACCTCACTCTCCTCATTCTCTGGGCTGTAGTTACACAGTCTTCTTCTATCTTCTAGAATGTACCATGCACATTGCATCCTGCCTGAGGACCTTTGCATACACTGCTTCTCTCCACAAATCAGGAAGTTAATTTCTTCTCATCCTTCAGATCTCAGTTCCAATGTCACTTCTTCGGAGAAGTTCTGATCCATGCCACCAAAATATCTAATCCTTCTCTTATATAGCTCCTCCCTTCTAGGACCATGTACCTTCATTCGTAGCATTTGAGCTGTTTTCAATGCACAGTCATTCGTATGTCACTTGATTAATTTCCCTTTTCTTTACTAGGCATATTTCACAAAGGGCAGTAATGATGCTTTTACTCATCATTCTAACTCCATTGGCCAGGAAAGTGCCTGGCACATGGTGGACGCTCAGTACATATTTCCTTCGTGAATAAATCTAGACTTTCTGAATACCCTTGCCCTGCTCATCTACAAAGACAACTTTCCCTCTGTCTTGATAATTAGGAAGACTGACATTCCCATTTTTGAAAAAAGACAGCTTGATCTGTATTGGGACAAAGAAGTTAATAAAGTCTTTCTGCATCTTAAGGATGCCTCTGTGTCATGTCCTAAAATCTCCTTTTCCTTTTTGATAGCTTCTTGTGTCTTAGATGTGTTAGTTTCTCTTATAAACTCTCCAAAATCCCTTACCCATTCTTCCAGAATTGGCCTGATACAAACGTCACTGGAGAACCAGACATTAATTTAGTACTATATCTCCAATAACCTCTAGGGGGCACCAAAAATAATAGCTATTTCAGCCAAGACCTCTGAAGAAATTTGCTCAGTATTCACAAAAATAGCAACAAGGAAACAAGCTTGTGTAACACCATATGCTACAGAGCTACATTTATAGATACCTCTTTGCTGTGTTCTGAGATAAGGCGTGAGTCTACTCTCCCTGTTGGCTCAGGCTAAAGGCCTCTCCTCCACTCCTTGAGGCTTCCCCAATTCTCTCCCTGCACCATCCACTACATTACCGTAGAGCAGTGATTTTCAACCTGTTTGCCGCAAGAATGTTTAAAACATGTACTACGTGACTATTTAGTCAGGGACACCGACCTCTTTTCCCTTAGATTGTCAAATGAAAAATGACAGCAGCCAACACAACAACAGCCGTCCTATGTGAATAAATCAAAATTATACCTTTTTTTTTGGTCAGAAATATATTTTTGGTGTGCTGCAGAATTTTTGTAATTAGCTTATGTGTGCCGTGAGATGAAAAAGGTTGAAAATTGCTGCTCTGCGGGACAGTGAGTGAGCTTCCCACGTGCTTTGGGGTCAAACTTAAAACGGCTGACTGCAAACAGCACCTTTCTTGGTAAGACTTGGAGGTTAGCTCTGAAATTTCATGCAAACACTTTGTGTTATTCCATGAAAATTTCCAGTATGCTTTCATTTTAAAATGTTTTGCCCATAACACTTGGATTAAAAAAAGGTTGTTCCCCAACGCTATGTCGATCCCGCAGTTTTGTCCAGCCCTCAGCACAACTCTCTGCAATGCTGCTGTATATGCACCAGTTTTACAACAGGGCTGTGAAGGTACCGTGTGTGTTCATTCTTCAATATTAATTGTACCATATGTGCAAACGTGTATATGATATGTAGGTACACTTTTAAAAATCTACCACCCAAATTAAGAAATAAAATATTACCTGTATTCTTGAAGCCCCCTGTTATTTGCTCCTAAAAAAAATCCCTTCTTTCATCTCTTCAAAGAGGTATAAAGTTCACTTTTTAAAAAATATTTTATTTATTTGTCTCAATAAATAAAATCAGAGGGGAAGGGAGAGGGGAAGGGAGGGAGGGAGAAAGGGAGAAAAACATTAATGTGTGGTTGTCTCTAGTGCGCCCCCTACTGGGGACCTGGCCCACCACCCAGGCATGTGCCCTGACTGGGGATTGAAGGAGTGACCCTCTGGTTTGGAGGCCAGCACTCAATTCACTGAGCCACACCAGCCAGGGCTAAAGCTCACTTATTAAATGTTCCATTAACATTCCCTATTTTCTTTGTTTAGACATGCATATATCTCTCAACAACAGATTGCTGTTTTAAGTGGGGTTTTGTGTTTGGGGTGGGTTTTTTTGCTTTTTGTTTTTGACTTTATGTAAGGGGACACATCCTGTACATTTTCTTTTGTGGCTTGCTTTTTCGCTAATCAATGTGTTTTTGAGACTAATCTATGTTGATGTATACAGCTATTACTTATTCATTTTCTCTGGGATCCCATTATTTCTTCCAAGCAGTGCCTCCAATCAAAATCTCTTCTTACGTCTTGCCAGAGGGCGCAGGGAGGATGTGAAAACTGGGAAATGTGTACAGCCATAAGTATCCATTGTTTCCACAAGGGAAACATGGAAACCACCCCTGATGATTACCTCAGATTACTTGTTTTTCTGATTCTGTAGTAATTTGCATTTTACCACTCTCTTAATTTAAGACAAAGATAGATAGCGCTGTGGTCCCCCCTTCCATTCATGTGAAAATCCTTAGAATGACAGCTTTTCTCTTTCACTTCCACACAATTTTATTGTGTAAATGCATTTCCCAAATGGATGAGCCGCTATTACCATTTAGATATTGAAATACAATAGTATCCTCTAAATGATTTCCTGATTATGTTTTCACCTTGCTTGTTTTAGAACTCTGTTGCCTGCTGTGATTTAGTATCAATGTTACCTTTCAACGCTGGGCTATGGGAAGGAAATTTTACCCGCAAAGGAGCTTAAAAAAAAATAACCCATGAGTTATAACAGAAGATGCAGGTAAAAAAAAAAACCTCTGGTGAGCCAGATGCATGTTCCAGAGACGTTTACTAAGCATCTGCTAAGCGCACTGACCCAGGCTCCAGGTGGGACACGGGGATGTACAGCGCAGGACCCCTTCACAGGAAGGCCTCATACTCAGCAGTGAGGCTGCTCCTGTGGCTGCCACACAAACCAGCGGGCAACAGGGAACCTCAAGGCACGGCACACAAAATACAGGGATAGAATGAAGAGGAAAATCATTTCCAGCTGGGGAACCAGAGCCGGCTTGGGAAAGATGGCATTTAAATGTTGAAAGACCAGTTAGACTGGGATGGTGGAGTGGAACGGAAGTGATAGAGGACATTAAGACGGAGGGAGTGCACGCTCCCAAGTGCGGAGGTGAGAAGGCAAAAAGTGCAGGAAGCACTGAGTAGTTCCATTTGGCTGTAAAAGATCATTTAGAGGGCGGTAAAGGAGGTGATTCCTATTTTTTAAATATTTTTTCACATTATTTCTTCTATGGGTCTTAGAGGGTCTCTCCTAACACCCAGCCACTTGTGTGGACGTAACAAATCTGCACATGTATACACACACATGTGCATGTGCACACCCAACAAATACACATGCAATCTGACCTTTTCAATAGTTGGGTTGTAAGTAAATATGGGGATTACATCCTGCATCTCATAGCAACAAATCTTTCTTACATATTTCCGTCTCTGCATGTACCAAACTGAAGTCCCATGTACCACTGAGCTCCACACTCCTGCAGACCTCCCCACCTCAGCCCACCTTCTTCCCGTAACTAGGTGTTGCTTCTGAATGTTTCCTTTCCATTTCCTCATGCAGCGCCATCTGGGTTTCAGCTTCTCCAGTTTTTCTTCTCACCAGCAGCAAAAAGGCCTAGTAGCTTCAGGAAAAAAAGAACAAAGGAAGATAAGGAGAAGAAGAGAGGGGATGTGGAGATGGAGAAGGAAAAGAGAAGGAAGGAAGGAAGGAAGGAAGGGAGGAAGGGAGGAAAGGAAAAGAGAGAGAAAGAAAAGTAAACAATTTCTTCCCTAGAAAGATGGTAGGGCAAGCATCTAAAAACTTACACTTCAAATATTCTCTGAACAACCACAAAACTTGATTTAATCTCTAGAATTCAGACAAATGTCGATGAAATGGATTCCCCTATCAAACAGCAGATTGCCATTTTGACTTCAGCACTTGGTACCATATCTTCATTTTTTAAAAATCTTCCACTAATTATCTCTACCATCGTTCTATTTTGTTTAAGCTTGATTCCTACCCCTTCGTTTTGCTGTCCATTATTTTCTACCACACACATCGCTTCTTGCTGATTTTCCCCATGGGTGACATAGTCGGGCAGACCATGGTTTGAATATTCACGGCTAAGTTGTGCAACGAAAACATAGAACACGTAAAACAGCTGTCAACAATGCTACAAAATTCTGTTTCTTGGATTACGACCATAGGATGCACCTGCAGGTAAATGTTATCACATCCTTTTTTCCTTGGCGCACACCTATTAAGCAAAGAGATATTGTAGTCATCGATTCCCATAAACTGTGTTAATAACCAACAGCATCAGGTGCGCGCAAGTAGAAGGTGGTTAAGCACAACCTGCTACTGCCAAAAACAGTCCCCGGGAGCCTCTCCCACCTAATCGTTTACTGGTACAAATACACAAGACAAAAGTCAGTGCAGAACTAATGTAAAACCCAGGGGGGCAGACAGCAATAGGAAACTCAACGGCTTAAGCTTTCTGGATCTCTGGAGAACATCACTTCCAAACAGTTACAGTACATTTTGTTAGCATCACCTTCTCAGCCAAAACGCAGAATAGTTTTTGATCAATGAGCAAAAGAGAAAGCAGAAATGGTGAAATTAAGATAGTAAAGTTTGCATTATATTTGTTGATTAAGGAGTGGTCTATTCCTTTTTCTAAGATTAGCTTACCAAGAATTTACATATTCATTTGAAAATGCGGATTTTCCCCAGTTCAAAGATGGTGTTTTACATAATAGGAAATTTTAAGACAGCTTCAATGGAAGCCTTATTATTGGCTATCATCATTGTTTTGAAATATGTATCGTCCAGCTGCTAGGCCTAAAAATGCATTTATTGGCAGAAGTCGATTTATTAAGAATATCAAAGACATCTAGGAAACATGGAAATCACTCATTAGCAGGCTTCTATAGCTTTTGTGACTCTGTGTGTGTATAATCCTAAGTAAAAGGGCCTTAGCTATGGCAGGATCTGAAGAAAACGGGAGGTTTATGAAAATTTTTAAGCAAAACTCACTTTGCCCATGAACAAATATTCTCTTAATATGAGAGCCTGGGTGTCAGAGTAGAAAAGCACCTGGCTGGGAGGCAGCAGCACCAGCTCTGTCACTGGCTGAGGGATGTTGACTGAGCCAATAAACATCTCTCCACAGGGTGGAGAGCACCCTCCCGATGTCACAGCGGGGGGCCAAAGGGTTACCAGAGCTCACCTTCGAACAATGTCTGCTCCCCTCTTCCCTCTCGTGCCTACCCTTGACCAGTTAGCATGTCCCAAACATCTGCATTTTCTTAGTAAAGAAGAAAAACACTCCTCTCTGGAGTGGGACTAATCTCGGCATAATGTTGGAAGATGCTCACAGAAGCACAAGAGCTTTTCATGTGAGAATTTGTGTTTACTTGCTCGCTTGTTTGTTGGGTTGGTTGGAATAGGGACAAAGGAGGAGGTTTATAGATGGGTGGGATTTTTATTCCACCAGAAGAAAGCCAGAGCGTCTTTTATCTCCCCTCCTCATCAAACGTCAGAAGCAAACTTAGCTCCAATATGCGATTGTATTTAATCACTCGGAGAATGACTTAAAGTGTGTGGCAACCCTGGGTTCCTACCTTTGTTCTGAGTCCTCCATTGAAGGCACAGATGGACGCCAGCGGGTCGTTGTCTAGAAAGGGCAGATTCTCCGGAGGAAGATGACTGTGTCTTTGAGGTAAACACTATAGAACTGAATTCTGTGGGTTCTTTTAGGCACAGTGTTAAAAAGCAAATAATGTTTGATCCTTCTCCCCTTACATTTTTTATCATTCCATTTCCCCCATAGATATCATGAATATTTCCCAAGTGTTAGGTTCACTAAGACCTTTCCCATTTTTGAGTCATTCTTTAAATATCGTAAAGATGAGATTATCCTAAATTCTTGTCCCATCCCCTAGTGGGACATTTCAGGAAACGTGCATATTAAACTAATGAAGCTTCAGTAGGGACGAGTCCTTCGTTGGCCCAACAGATCACATTTAGCAGAGAACAGGAAACCTTTGGCACAAATCTTGTTCCAACTTCAGGCTTAAATGTGTATACATATAATCCCCAATCCATCCTTTTGCATTTCAAACAATTAACTTTTTCTTTACTTTTCTTGGTCTGACTCATAATATAGGAAGTCTTTTATTTATTTTTTATTACATTTAATTCCAGTAAAGTGGCCATAACATAAAATTAATGCAACCTTAAACATGTCGCTTAACCTCTCCCACATCTCTGATTTTCTCATTATTTGTATTCCAAACTCCACCAGTTATGCCCTAAATCTTTACATGGAGGTATGGACAAATCAGAAATTCAGCTGATCTTACAATTCGACTTCCCCCTTTGCCTCCCTCCAGCCAGCCCCCCGGCCACTCCCTCAGGCAACACCCCCACCATTGTCTATGTCCATAGGTCATGCATGTATGTTCTTTGGATACTCTATTCCCTATGCTGTATTTCACAGCCCCGTGGCTATTCTGCGACCACCCATTTGCACTTCTCAATCCCTTCACCCTTTCACCCATTGCCCCGCCCCTTCCCATCTGGCAACCTTCAAAATGTTCTCTGTGTCTATGACTCTGTTTGTGTTCTACTTCTTTGTTTGTTTGTTTGTTTTCTAGATTCAGCTGTTGATAGATATGTATTTATTGCCATGTTATTGTTCACATTTTTCTTCTTCTTCTCCTTCTTAAAGAAGACCCTTTAACCTTTCATATAATCCTGGTTTGGTGATGATGACCTCCTTTAGCTTTTTCTTGTCTGGAAAGGTCTTCGTCCTTCAATTCTAAACGATAGCTTTGCTGGGTAGAATAATCTTGGTTGTAGATCAACCTATCTGTTTGAGTGACGCAATTCAACTCCTAACAAACACTGAGCTAGAAGGTTGTTCAGGACCCAAGCTGGTCACTCGTACCCCTTGCTGCCACCTCAGGGAGTGAGGTTTTATGAGTTCTGGCATCACTATTCTTTGATCTTAGGCTTTAGCTTCTTTATTTTCATCTTTTTAAAAATTCAGTTGTATCTACCCATTACTCAGCTTCTCTGACTCTCATATAAATGAAAATGAATGAAAAAATACGTTTATTCTAATAAGTTACCCTTTCTTTTTGGTTGTGCAAAGCACTCCGTCCTAGTCACTACTCAGGTCTCTGACAAATCTATACATTAGCTATCCAAGATACAAAGAGAGCCTTTAGTTGTACAATAAAATTATTAAACTTAGAAATGTCCGCCCGATACTTTACAAGTGTAAAATATGAAACATAAAGAATCCACACATACTCCATAAATCCACCTTGCCAGAGAGATGTATTAGATATAAATTTAACATACAATGAAGTGATTTATAACTATCTGTATGTTAATGTTGCTTAGGGAATCATAATTTTTAATTACTTGAATTTTACACATTTAAATTTGCATATATATTATTACATTAGTTCCCCTTTAAAGACTATATATGTACTATGTGTGTGTGAAACATGGTAATGTGTGTGTGTGTGCAATTATAATTGAACTCTAGGGACCCCCATAATGATTCAATAACAGAGAGAAAAAAATCAAAGCCACAAGCAATAAATCATTTAAATTATATGTGTAATAGCTTGTGGCTGCAGGGTTTTTAATACATATTCATTCATGTGTGCCTTTTCTACTTTGCATTGATTTAAAAGCTGTTTCTTCAATGTTTTATAATTATGACCTCATGTAAATCAACTCAGTTGAAAATTTCACAGATTCAGATTAATGGGGAAAGATATAAGATGTTCATTTAAATTATTGAAAAGTAGGTTTTACACGTGCACCCTAGTTATGCTCCCTACAAGCAATTGCATGGACTCGATGATCAAATGACTGTAACTTAAATGCTCTGTTTAAAATCATGAAGATGATAAGTTCTTACACAGACTCAGTGTTTTTGAGGAGTATTTAATTCAAGAGCAACGTTTTAGTGTACCAATTTGAAATGCTACAATCGGAGTGTGATTTATTGTTTTTCCCAAAGCATGACTCAAATATTTTCATTGTCTGATCATGTTTTGGTTTTCGTTATTTGTATATTTTTAGTTTTTGTTTTATACATTTGAAAAATATGGTAGATGATTTTAATAGGGGTATAAGCCTCAGTCCTCATTTGGTTAAAAGCTGGATACATACTAGAACTTGGGCAGCGTGTTGTTCCCAAGCTCTCTGGAAAGTTGGCACCCAGAGATTGCTGGGGTGCACTGAAGAGCAACAAATGAGAAATAATGTTACTGCTGGGTTTTGCTCAAGTCTTGTTTTTGCTTGAGACTCCATTTATACATGGCATGAGAGAGCCATCTACAGAAAGTTAAGAAAAGAACTATCTTCAACAATAAGAACAGAAAGTCCAAGGATGTCTGTTAAGGGACATTATTCTTCAGTAATACGTTAAGCATTCTCTTCTCACGCATTGTTACACAGGATTGGAGTCTGGAATGGACTCGGACAACGTCAGGCAGCTCTTGGAGGGACTTAAAGCCACATTGTCATAGTAACACAGGCCAACATTCACACTCATCTAAGGTCCAAATGTATCTGATGTCAGCTCACAGAGACCAGGTAGTTACCAAGTGTCTGGGAGAGTGAAATCGGGAAGCTGGCCATATATGCGACACAGGAAGCCCTGGGCCACCTGGGTTCTTTAAAGCGAGGGGATTTTGCATTTGTTGGTTGGTTGGTTGGTTTGGTTTGGCTTGGCTATTTGTTTGTTTGCATGGTTGGTTGGTTGATTGGTTGGTTGGTTAATTTATCATTGAATCCTCATGGGTTAGCACAGGGCATGTAGCCCAGGTTCAATAAATGTTGATTGAATGGACCCTTGTAGCACATAGTAGAGGTGGTTCCCTATTATGCCTAAATCCAGAGTGACCCGAGACCTGGACAATTTGTCAGGGCAGGCATGGCAGCAATGCCAAATAAACTAAAAGCTATATGCAATAATGCTTGCTACAGAACTACAACTTTGAGTGCCACAGTTCCTCTTCCAACCCGACTGTTGTCCCTATGTCTGTTCAGTGAGAGTTAGAAGGGCAGAAATAATCAGAATGATGCAATTTAATATAAACGAGAGTGAACACTTACTAAGGGTTGTGTGCTTGAGGTAGATAGTTGAAACATCTTGCCTGTTCTACAGATTTTTCATTCAAAAAATATTTCTTGATGTAGATAGTGCATTTTTCAATGTTCTTTCCCTGGCTTTGATCCTAGTGCAGTGGTTATGTAAGCTGTTAACGTTTGGAGACAAGGGGCGAAGGGTGAATACAACTCTATTGTTTTGCAACCCGTTTGTAGCCCTGAAAAATGTTCAAAGTAAGAAATTGTATTAAAAGTATTATCTGAACTCTGTGTGAGGGTCAGCCAGTGTGCGAGGCCCTGAATGCACAGAAGTGGAGAGGACAAAGTACGTGTTCACAGAATTTAGAAACACAGCCAAGCGAACTTACTCCAGAGCCCGAGTACATAGTCATTACGCTACTAATGCACTCCTAATATCGTGTAAAGAGCATCGAGTACATCTGCGCAGGGAAATGAGGTTGTGCAAACAGAATTGGGAAATAGCTGGTATGGATAGGGGCTCATTGATAAATATCAGGAGACAGAAATGGCACCACAATAATTTTGTTTGGATCAAATATCATTGTAAGACTTCTCTTAGCTTACATCATATTTTTAACTTTTTAGTTTGAAAATTTTTAATCATGCAAAAGCACTTGCAATATTAGTACAATGAAATCCTATAAATCTTGCATGTAGTTTCAACAATTTTACCGTGTTGCCAAATATGCCTTTTTTGTTGAATCCTTTGAAAAGGCGAAATAGTCATTTTAAACTTCATGTATCTCCTAAGGATACCTGTTCTCCTGTAGAATCATAGCTCCCTCGTCATGTAGAAGAAAATGAACAATTCTACCATAAAACTTAATATCCAGTTTATATTCAAATTGCTTCCCAGTTTCCCCCCAAATGTTAACAGCTACATGCTTTTTGAAAGAGGGATTTAATCAAGGCTCGCACATTGCATTTTGTTGTGTTTCTTGAATCTCTTTTAATGTAAGACGGCCTGCATCATTCTCTCTATCAGACATTAACCTACAGAACTTTGGGCCAGTTTTATTGCAGAATGCCCTCCCATCCTGCATGTGTTTGTTTCTTATAATATTGTTCAACTTCTTCCCCTCTTTCCTGTATTTCTGATACACTGGAAGTTAAGTGGAAAGGTTTGAATAGACTCAGGTTTAGCATTTGGGCCAAAAGTCCTTCAAAAGTGATGTTGTGTGCCTCTGATCACGGCTCAGAAGAAGGCACACGACATCACTCCGTTAAGGCAGTGTTCCCAGGTCGCTCTGTTGTAAACACGCACATTTCCCTTTGTAAGTAACAGGTGAGCTCGGGGGTGATGTTTCACACTATTCAAATGCAGCATTTTCCCAAAGCATTTTACCCATTGGTTTTAGCACCTACTCATGATTCATGTCTCAGTCAAACATTACATTGGGGGTTTCAAATGACGGTTTGCTGATGTTTTATCGTTCCTTTTACATTGATTGGCTTTTCTTCTCCCATCATCTCCACTCCCATCCTTTCTCGCATCTTTCTTTCTTGAGTATCACTATAGATCTGATGATTTTTTTTTTATTCAACATACTATAATTGATTACTGACATCTTTTATTTCAATTATCTTACATTTGGCTGGTAGGATCCTCTTCAAGCTTTCTGTCTATTTGAATTCCCCCTCATCCCTCCTCAACTCCTATATCACACCATTTTATCTGGGAAGTATTTTTTACTGGAAGTATTAAGTGTCCTCTTCCCCTATTCTGTTCCATGTTGCTTATATCTTCAGTATCATAATTAACATGTTTGCATGATAATTATTTATAGGTTTCTTTCTCCCCTAATTTACATGGACCTGAGAGAAGAATCCTATTTATACCTGGTATCCCCAGTACTCAGCATAGTGCCTGGTGAATATATATTATGATTGGTGAAATGAATCAATTATTTCTCTTGTCCAGTTTATTATTCCTCTTTGAGTTCTACTCTTCTATTTTCTTTCACTTCAGTTTTGTCAAGGTTTACTTGACCTATAAAATTATGTTTATTTAAAGTTGTATGTCATGGTAATTTACACATACATTATAAAAAGATTCCCCCATCTCCTAATTTAATTATCACATCTATTACCTCACATACTTATCTTTTGTTTGTTTGCTTCTTTATGGTGAGAACATTTAAGTTGTACTCACTCAGCAAAATTATACAATATAGAAGTATTAAGTATAGTCACCATGTAATAGATTAGATCCTTAGACTTAACTCAATCTTATAGCCGAATGTGTGTACCCTTCTATCAACTTTTTCCTATTTCCTTAACCCCCAGCTCCTGGCGGCCACTTTTCTATTTCTTTGAGTTTGACCTTGGCTGGCTTTCTTTTTCTTTTGTTATTTTCCTTCCTTCCTTCCTTCCTTCCTTCCTTCCTTCCTTCCTTCCTTCCTTCCTTCCTCCCAGATTCCACATATACATGATTCCATGCAGTATTTGTCTTTGCCTTAAAGTCCTTCCCATGTTTTTGCAAATGGAAGGATTCCTTCTTTCTCATAACTGAATAATATTTCTGTGTGTGTCTGTGTATCATCCATCTTCTCTATCCATTCATCTGCTGGTGGACACTTAGCTTGTCCTTCTACCTTATCTTGGTACCAGACTGATGAGAGCTTCAAGGGGCAGAACTCTCTTTCAAGAGGAAGAAGAATCTCTTCAGGAGTTTTAAAGATATGATACTTTCCTAAAACATCCAGCGATGTCCTTACGGAGCTTTTCTGTGTAGTCCAAGAACTTCAAACTCAAGCACTGCACTATTCTCTTACTGGTGCTCCCGTGGCTCCCGGGCGAATTAGCAGGGTCAGAAAATGGAGGTAATAACAATGTCCTATTCCTACTTTTCCGTGACATAGCAGAGAACTTATCTTCATAACAAGGCTTTTTACTCTGGATGATAGAAGAATCCTCAGTTCCAACCAATTACTGAGCCAACTAAAGGCCTTTTTTTCAGTGCTACAATTGATAGTAACCAATTTGGAAGAATACATGAACGTTCCTGTCCTACAGAATTGAATTGCCTCACCGTTAGAATTTAGGTAAATGATTTCTAATGAACACTGGCTGACATGGCCTTTGAAAGTGGCTCAACGCCGTTGTTATCACTGACAAAATGCTGATGTCTTCTCCACCCCCACAAAACCACAAACAGTGTTTCCCTTCCAGCGATCAATCATGGACTGTTATCGCTATCAGCGCCTTTTTAAACTTAGTCAACGAAAAATAATAGTTAATAGTAGTCTGCAGCACTCTTAATTTTCCAGAGTGCATTTAAATACCTTATTTTATTTTAATCTTCTTCTTAAAAAGAAATCCATTTTTGATCCCAGATCCATATATCCAACTAACCATAACTTAATCTCCATTTGGATTCCTCCCAAGTTCATCAAACTCAGTATTCTCCTGGCTCAATGAATGTCAACACTATTTACCGACATGCCCAAGCCAGAGTCCTGAGGCCCATCACTCAAATCAGTATTTCTTTAATGTGTCCTTCCCCCATACATTCAATCAACAAAGATTTTGCATGTGCCTACTTCCTAATATCTTAACTCATCCCCATGTTCCTGCCACATTGGACCTCAGACTAAATATGTCCAACTCTGAATCAATCTCTTCTCTCCTAAAACCTTCTGCATCTTCTCTCTGAACAGACCCATGTCTCTGAAGCTGTCAAATCTAAAACACTGTACGTCCACCGGCATCCCTCACATTCCATACAGAGCAGACATACAAGTGTGTTTCTTCTCTAACCTCACTTTACTGCCTTGTTGGGTCCTCCTCCTCTATTACCTGAACTACTTCAATCATCTTTTTCCTGGTCTCTGGCTCAAGTTTATTCTTCATATTGTTGCAGAATAATCTATCACATGTGTCTGATGATACACTCACAGCTTTACATCACTCTCCAAAGCAGCATAGAATTATTGTTCAAAACCAAATGAAACTCGTTTAGTGCATAAGAATTCAGGTTAGGGTCGCTGTGGGGAGAAAGCTGTGGGTAACGGTTGTTAGGGGACAGGAACAGCACGGCCGGTGTGCCCTATTTTTTGATGCTGGTGAAGGATACATAAGTGTGATTGATGCAGGAACATTTGCTGAGCTGTCACAGGTGCGATGCAGGTGCTTGGTATACATATCTGTCTCTCTTCAGTTAAAAAGTTACTAATCACATAAACACATAATTGATTAGCCAGGTATTTTCATACCAGGATTGAACAATAGCTTCAGTTATTTTAGAAACCTCTTTATCACGTTCAGTGTTGTTCTCAGTCATACTCAGAACCAAAAGTGTTCTGGCCCCAATCTTTAATCATCCGTGACCAGCAGAAAGAAAGTCACGTCTTCCTCTTGTTTATGACGGATAGTCGGGATCTATGGATTTGTTCCCTGTCCACAGTGATAACGCACCACCTCACCGTGACACATTCTCCCTTCCAATGGGCAACGGGTCACCCACCCTAGGGGATGGTTCTGCCAGCTCTCTTTTGTCACCACACTTGTTTAATGCCTTTGTGAGGCAGTTTAGTGAGACAGAGAGACATTTGGGTGTCGCTAGCATCGATATGCTGATGCAGGAACACCAATATGCTGATACAGCCTCAACTCTATGCCAGCTGGTACTCCTATTCAACTCTTCCAGCCTGGCTGAGTGAGAGATAAAAATGAGAGCCAAGTGCTTAAATATACATCCAGACAAAACAGCAGAGAGGCCAGTAGGCGAAGAGACATCTTCTGAGTCGATGGCAGAAATTATTCTGACATTTTGAATTATAGAATCTCAGAACACAAATTTTAGGCACAGATATGACTTAAAGTTCTCAGTAGGAGTTAATAAAAATCCACTCTAATGTTCCTATCAGTTTGGGAAATGTATGAACACAAAACTCTGCTATATGAACATTGAAGTTATAGCAGTGAGAAAGTTAAAGATAATCTCATGCAGTACCTACTAATGATAAACTATGTAGTGCAGTATAATATGAAATATTTACAATATATTATACATATAGAACACAATATTGTAATTAATTATATATTTGCATTTGTAGTGCCTACCAGGTACTAGGTAAGCACAAGCTATTTTATATACATTATTTTATTTAATGTAGCTTCACATACAGTTTTTATGATGCATTACAATGAAATAAAAAATAGTGAGACGTTCACTTAAGTCCATGCCACTGTTCTTAGAGTTTTTATCTTCTCTACTGCTTTTGGAGTATCTATAAAGTACCCACATTGGCAGTTTAATATTCATTATTATAATCACATGTTCAAATATTAACATAATGCACTGAAATACCTAAATCCAGCCCCCCAAGAGCCAACTGTGGGGAAATTTTGCCAAAAATGATTGACTTTCTCCAGCCAAGTGTAATGCACCCTGGCGCCCAGCCCACTTCTAAGCTGTTTCTGAGAAGTGCATTCATATGCACCCACCTCTCTACAGAAGGTTCAGCCCCAGGTGTTCTGGATGCCGAATGATTCAAAATAAAACATCTCTGGAGCATGAGGCCGAAGCGCTAGTCTAGTGGGTGGTTATACAGTTTGGGAAGAGGAAGCAGGGTATCTGAACTAGAGGTATTACTGTGAAGAAAAATGCCTGAAATGCAGGGTAAAAAGGACAGAAGCCAAGGATGGATGAAGCAGGGACCTTGTCCAGCAGAATGCCCTGCGCCTTCTCAGGGTGTGCTCCAGGTCCCTCTGTCTTCCAATGCGGCTGCACCTGGGACAAGTGAATGACCTTTGACTTTTTTAACATTTTTTATTGATTGATTTTAGAGAGAAACATCGATTTGTTGTTCTACTTAGTGATGCATTCATTGGTTGACTTGCTGTATGTGCCCTGATCGGGGAGCAAACCCACAACCTCAGCGTATCCGGACACTTCTGTAACCAACTGAGCTACCCGGCCAGAGCAAGTGAATGACCTGTGAACAGACCAAACAGTTCTTTCAAAAAATACCCTGGCAACTCTAGCTTAGGTTCAGAGATGTGTTCATACTATTAAAATGAATAGTATCAGGTTGACAATGGAAAGGGAGATAAAAAGAGGGAAGAGAAAAAACAAACAGACACTGGGCCCCAAGTGGAATGGAGACGAAAATGAAAATAAATAAAAAGGTTTACCAAGTCCACTAACATGGTAAAACCTCTTACTTTCTCTCCATCTCTCCGCCCCCTTCAATATCTCTCTCTATCTGAAACAATACACAAAAAAACTCATTTTCTATTTGATGTGTTACTTAAACTGCCTCATGTTTCTCTCTTCTTCTCCAGAGTTCCTCCTTCCTAATTTTAGAGCTGCAATATACACTCGGAAGCAGATGAGAAGGTCAGTGGGAAGAAGGAATTACTCTGGTCTTCCTTTAGCTAGGCAAGACTGATCAAATTTGGGGTTTTGAAATGAAACAAATTGTCATTTGATTATATTAAGATCAGTTGCTGGGTCAGGAGAATTTTTAAACCAAAATTACACAAACGATGTAAATTTTCTTGGCTCGTGAGACTTGACACAACTAATTTTAGACAGTGATTTTTAGCACTTGCAGCTGCAAACATAACGGAATCAAGATAATAATCAACAGTAAATTTTAATATTTTGTTACTTTTCAAATATAATAGTTTTAAATAAAGGCTTTAAAAAAAAACCTTACCGCCCTTTGACCTTCAAAAGCGTCTTTAACCAATTAAACACACATTACAGCACTTTTATTAGGGTAGAAGTCTTCTTATGGCAGACAGTCCATTTCCTGATATTGCCTTACAAATTTTCCTCTAGCTGCTAGATCTCGCTCCCTCTGATTTCCAAGCCAATTCATTGCCTCAAAATGCAACACTGAGAGTAGAAAGGATACAAGGGTACAGGGAACACAAACAGTTGTCCCCACAAACCGCATCACTCACGAATTCCTTACTAACAGGCCTCCGTTTTGCTGGGAAAAACAGCGAGAATGTGCCCAGCTATAAAATCACATCGCCCGGGCTCTCATCATGCAAGGGGTGGCCAGGTGGCAGAGAATTAATTAATGAGAGGCAAAGGAAGTGGCTAGGACTTCCAGGAAAGCTTACTAAATATAGCCAACTCGATTTGCACCCCATGCAATAGCGTCTTAGTATAGTGTTCTTTGGTGGCTTGCTTTTTCACTGGCATTGTGATTTTGAGATTCATCCATGTTCATCTAATTGCTATGACTCATTTCTTGTCACCGCCGATTAGTATTTCATTTTATGAATAAACCACAATTTATTTTGTCACTCTATTTCAGTGGACGTTTGAGCTGTGCCCAGTGTTTTGTTATCACCAACGATAATTCTGTAAGCTTTCTTGTATAGGTTTCCTGCAAAATTTCTCTAGAACCAGAGGTTAGCATACTTTGGCCCATGACCCAAATATAGAGAGTTAATGACTTAAAAATGGGTTTTATATCCTTTTAATTTTAAAAAGAGCAAAAGGAGAATGACATTTTACAACACATGAAAACAGGAAATTCAGTGTCTATAAATAAAGTTTTGGCAGATAAACCCATGTCCGTTTGCTTACATATTGTCTGTGGCCTCATGGATGCTAACGATGGCACAGCTGCCATCGATGTCATCTGCACTTCCTTCAAAGTGTAGTCACACCACCTGTTCTGTGAGGCTTTTCTGGAGATGGCCTCCTCCTTCAATTCCTGCCTGTTTATTGTAAAGTGCCAGTCCTTCGAATCTTGTCCATAAAACTCGTGTTAATTTACGCTGTATGTATTCTGCTACCTTCCCAACCACAGGGAACAGTTACTTGGGTTTGAGACCATGTCTCGTGACACAAATGTAAACAGTCTACAAATGCTTATTTTTATTGCTGATAATCATGACATTACTTTTCAGATGCTTCCCTGGGGACAAAAAGAATTTGTGCAGCTTCACAAAGTGTTAGATTTAAACTCAGGAAATAATTTTAACGAGAGAATTCAAGAAAGCTGCTTGTTCATTTGTTTATTTGTTCAGTGAGATTTCATAAAAATGTGTCATCTTCTTCTGGACTTCCATGGAATTTTATTAACTTGTGTCTGTTACAATTTATTGGTATGTGCTCTTCTTTCCTTACTGCACTCTAAACCCTTTGAAGACATTACCCATTTTATTCACTCAGAACTTCCTCAGGATATGCTACAGACAGCTTCCCACAGATGACATGCAACATATTTCTAATGACGCGAAACCTCTACTAGAAGATGCAAACGGGGCATGTTTACTTGTCTCCCACCAACATGTTGCAAGCTTATGTGTTTTGTTAAAGAAACAAAACAAATGCGTGATTATACAATACTGACCACATATGTAAGTATAGCAGATTGTTGCTAAATAGCAGATTTTAAGTCCTTATATCATTCTAAATGATGATTTAAAATTATATATGTCACACACAATTTAATAAAGAGAGCCAAAGAGCAAAAGGCAAAGAGACAAAGGGCAAAGAGAGACCCAAGAAAGAGACAGGCCACGGCTTAATAAATAAACTCAAACGTTTTATCAAATTTACCTGGAGTGAGACATTTGTGAGGCATTAGAAATCTATTTTAAATAAAGTACACAAACTTATTAAAATCAAACTTACTGACCCTAAAGCAAATGAAACTAATCCATTGTTCATTTGGTCATAATTTTAGAATAATTTCGCTTAGGGATTTTTTACATAAGTCTGTAAATTCTACTCAACCGAAATGAAGAAGTGTATTTAAGATATTCGAAGTTAAGAGTTGGAATAGGATCTTTCTTGTTGCAAGGAACACCTTGAAGCCCTGCAGAGTGATAGTTTTAAAAAGTCATTTCAGCTGCGAGACTTTATTTAGGTGGAGAAAATTAAACTTTTATTATATTACATGATAATTTGGCAGTAACTTTATCCTCACATAGCGCCACTGTTTTCATTAAATATAGTGCATGCTGAATCTAAAAAATTTCAAGATGATTTATTCTATTAAATACAATATTCTTATTATAAAGCACTTATTAATCACTTCTTCCACACACAATGAAAGCTGCTATCATCATCAATTTTTATTCATACTACCCCAATATGAATAACTTGGAATAACATTTTGCTAAAAAGCACTACAATACCATTGTGTCCTTGAATTACATTCACTTCATAGCCAATCTGTGCTCAAGGGTTGTTGATAATGAATGTTAGAATGCTTTGCTGCTCCACTAACTTAGATGACCTTTGCCGAGTTACTCAATTTTTGCGTTTTAATTTTTCTGTCAGTATGTAAAAATGACGTATAAAAGAGACCTTAATGTTGGTTCACAACCTCTGAAGTTCCTCTGGTGAAATCTGAAACTGGACCTATACACGGAGGGCAAAGAGAGACCCAAGAAAGAGGCAGGCCACTCCCGATTGGTAGGCGGCAGGTCTAATAAGCAAGAGAACGCATTAGGAGGCTTGCTTTGGGCAGCTAGCTGTAAGATAAGTAAATCTTCGCACCCACCACCAGCATCTTACGAGTTTATACACAGAGGCTTTAATGGGGTTCAGTCACATGTACAGTCCAGATGGTCTCAATAACATCACTCTCTCCTAGTGTGGAAAATATGAGTGGAATGTGCAGTAAATCCCAAGGACAGGAGTGGGGGAAGGAGCCTCTGATTGCCCAGGTCCTGCTCTCAGGTCAACCTGCCGTCACATCCTATCTCAATGACCTCTCTTAAACCTTAAATATCATCTAGTCCAACTCTTCCTTTTGTTCTGCAGATAAGGAAACAAGCCCAGAGATGACCAGCCTTAGAAATATTTCAAACCCGCATAGATTTCAAGGAAAACACTATGTAAGCTGAAATGTCTAAGAGTTATGTAAATAAATGACATGGAATTAATTTAATTCTCTTTAAGAGAGAAATGGAGCATTCCTCATTATTCTGAACTCCAGTATCCCGTAATATGTATTATCATATGTTTTAATAATACCATTTAATAGTGTTTTTGTGTGACTTTTGATAGGGAAATCATTTCTTAAAGATTTGCAACCCATCAGGTAAATGCTGATATTTAAGATACTCACTGTTAGTATTGTATTTCCTTTATCCCTCCGATTTCAGTCAAAAATTCAGCCAAAAAATAAGCGGTAATGAGGAATTAATTAAAGCAAATACTTGTGAAAAATTCATAATATATTTTTCTGTTACGCTCTGTGGATGGAAAAGAAGCTCCTTACTTGTCTTCCTGAGCTTTCTGCCTACCTATCCATAAAACAAGGAATCTTCAATATTTATTGAGCCCCAATAGCATATACTGTGCTAGGTTCTGCAAGGGATGCTAAAAATGAATAAGGTGTGAGCCCTCGGGAATATACTTTCTCTAGTAGGAGAAATAAGAAAGTACTGTATTCAACTTCTAGAGTGAGAATTATAAGTGGTACATGACAATTCAAATAAAGAGCTTACGAGAAATCAAAGGCGGGATAGATCATACAGAGTAGGCGGAGAAGCCAGAAAATGAAGCCTAAACTTACGAAGATCCAAAGCAAGGTCTTCTAAGGAAAGGTATAACTGAGGACATGAGAGGAAATATAAATGAAGTGCAAACATTTTGGCAACTTCAAGATTCAGATTCCCTATACGGCAAAGGAAGTAATGGGAGAGGAAAAAAATGATCAATACAATCCCTAAAGTATTTTTCCTAGCTGCTCCTTCTTTTTACGATGTATTTTAATATTTATAATAAATTTACTCTCTTCTGAATAGGAAGAAAAAAAAATCATTCCTGACTGGGAGCCAGAATCTTGAGCCTTCACCTCTACCTAGTTTTAAAAAAAGAAACCTAAATTCTTTGCTTGTTGAATCATATGTACTGGGAGACCAGTTACCTCTGTCCCAAGGTTTTTTGTCTTTCAGCCTGATGTAGGAAAATGCACGGGCTTTGAGGCCAGCCAGTCCTTGGTTGAAATCAAGACTCAATCACAGTAGCAAGTTATCAGTTTTCTATGTATTTCACCTGTAGTCCTCTGAACCAGCCCTTCTCGTTCTTCTCAAACTGTAATGTGCACAAACATCACCTGGCCGTCCTGTTAATCTGGGGATTCAGATTCAGTAGGTCTGGCCTGGGACCTGAGATTCTGGATTTCTAATGAGGTTTACAGGTGATGTTAACGCGGACCACTTCTGAGTACAAAGGCTAGAAGCATGACCCCCATTATCAATTATCAGCATCACATGGGAGTTTATCAGACGTGAAATGCAAATTATTGGACTCAACCCCACACCCACTGAATCAGAAACGTGGGGTGAGGCCCAGCACCCTGTGTTTCAACAAGCCTCCCAAGTAATGTCACTGGTTTTCCAACACGATTACAACACTCCAATCACGGGAGAGGGGGAACTGGGAGTGTTAAATGCTATTGATGCCCAAATCTCAGTCCCAGAGATTCTCCTGTAACAGGTGTGGTCTTGGCGTCCGGCTTTCTTAAAGCTCTACCAGATGACTCTAATATGGAATAAAATTTGAGAAACCCGTGAGGTCCGTGCTTGAACGTCAATAAGCCTTATTTTCCGCAGGTGTAAATGTGGATAATATCCATGCTGATTCCTGCCTTCGTTTCCAGATTTTGGTCCCTCCAGCCAGCCTTAGTCGGGCACCATCCCATTCGATGTCGGGGAGCCCAACCCGCCCGGTGTCCCACAGCTTCTCCTCCGTCGCCGGAGCATCAGCCCCGTGGCTCTCCATTCCGGCGCCGCCCGCATCTACGCGGCTCGGGTCTCGCCGGAGTCGGCCAGCGGTGGACACTCCGCCGGCGCCAGAGGTGGACGCGCATGCGCCGGGCACCCGCGAGGCCCGGACCGGAGTAACGGACTCGAGCTCCCCCCACCGGAAGTGGGCGACGGCGCGTCGGGAGGAGCCGGCTGTGGCGTGGCGGGTGCGGGCTTAAGGCTCCGGCTCCGTGCGGCTCGCGCTTCCCTGTCCGCGTCATGGCCACGGCCGCCAGCGTGGTGCGGCTGCTCCTGGGCAACACGGTGCTGTGGCTGTCGCTGCTGAGCTCCGGGACGGCCTCCGCGTCCAAGGCGGTGACGGCTCATTTGGTCGCGAAGTGGCCCGAGACCCCGCTGCTGCTGGAAGCCAGGTGGGTGCGGGCTGGACCCTCTGCCGAGTCCGGGGCGGAGGGCAGGCCGGCGGGGCGGAGGGCGCGCTGAGACCTTGGTGGCCCCTGGGGGCCGTCCTTGCACCGCGCTGCTGCTCCCGGTGCCCTCGTGCTGGAGCCTCGGAGCATCACTCCCGCCCTGCTCCCCCGTGCAATTGACTTGTAATTCCTTTTTCCGCCGTGGTTAGTACTTTGCCCCGTCTGCGGTTTTTAAAACTTCTGGACCTTTGTTGAATGCGTTTGGATTTTATTAGCATTTACGAAGGAAAAAAAAAGGAAGAATGGGTGGTGGGCGGAGGGTGGCGTTTAGTGCAAGCACTTCAGTTAATGTAGGCAGTTCTTTTTAGGGAAACCGTTCTCCTAGCATCTAGGTAGGCTGCCTTTGGCCAACACCGCTTCCCACGTTATGAGTTCTTTACGAATCCCCTCCATTGGAATGAGTTTATAAGGTATCATTTACTGAACAGAAACAAAAGTAGTAGCTAATTAAATTTTGCTTAGTAGTCCAGTAAACAGAATTTGAAAGTTCTTCCGCCATCAAGAAGTTTTAATGCCAATTGCTTTTTATCATTTCATCCAAGCAACAGCTTGTCCTGAAAGAGACTATCACCCCATATTACACGGCATTTGTGAGGTACTAAAATAGTTCTTTTTAACTCAGGTGTAATTGACATACAACTTTGTTACTTGCAGGTGTACGACATGATGATTTGTTATTTGTAAGTCTTGTGAGCACCACAATAAGTCTAGTTAACTAACACGTGTTACCATCCGAGTTATTGGGTTTGCCAATAAGTCCGTTATGTTTTTTCCGTAAAATAAGACACATTTTTCATTTTCACCAAAAACTATTGATTTGGATATTTTGAATATGTCAGCTGTCTCCTGCTCTTGGCCTCTAGTGGGGTAGAGGCCAGGGGTGCTGCTAAACATCTTCCGATGCATAAGAGAGCCCCACAGCAAAGAATTATTTGGCCAAAATGTCAGGAATACTAAGAAACTTCACCAACCACTTTTGATACGTTCAATCACAGCACCTTCTCCATATACTGCACAAATCTTTTTTTGCATTTCAGTTGTGTTTTTAAGCTTTTTTGAAATAATAAAGCATAATATGTCAGAAATGTGTTTTCTTCCATCTTCAGTATTACCATGGTTACCCAAAAATTCACCAATTTTGATAAGTTTTTTAAATGCACGCTGATACAACAGCTGACGCAATTCAATTGAACAAAATTGTTTCAAATGAAGTTATAGACATCTAAGCGCTGCTAGAGCCATTGTGCGGAAAAAACTAAATGAACTTTCTGGCCAACCAATTGCAGTTTCCATTTTTTAAGGAAGCTCCATACTCTTCTTTCCATGGTGGTTGCACCAATTTACATTCCCCCCACCCTTGTGCCAGGCCTTTCCCTCCACATCCTCACCAGCATTTATGTCTTGTCTTCTTGACGATCACCGTCGTACAACAGGTGTGAGGTGATGTCGCATTGTGGTTTTGATACGGATTTTCCTGATGCTTAGTTAGTGAAGTTGAGTACCTTTCCATGGCCCTGTTGGCCATCTGAATGTCCTCTTTGGAAGAATGTGTATCAGATCCTCTGTTTTTGAATTGAATTGCTTGTTTTGTTTTGTTTTTTGAAGTTTGAGTTGTATGACTCCTTTATATGTTTTAGCTATTAGTGTCTTATAAGATACATGATTTATAAGTAGTTCCTCCCAGTCAATGGGTTGCTGTTTCATTTTGTTGATGGTTTCCTTTGCTGTGCAGCGTTTTTTTAATTTGATGTGGTCCCACTGGTTTATTTTTGCTTTTGTTGCCTTTTCTTTTAGTGTCAAAGCCAAAAAAAAATCATCACCAAGACCGGTGTTAAGGAGCTTACCGTTAATCTCTGCTACTAAAATGTGAACTTAAGGGGACAAGAGTATTTCTTCTTATTCATGTTTATTTTGCCAAAGCACCATGCGTGAAAGAGGGTGCCCAGTAAATACAGCAGGACCCGAATGTCATTATTTTGTTCAACACTGTTTTGTCATAAAGTTGATGAGAAAAATAACTTCATTCCTGGCTGGGGCCACTGTCTGCATGAAGCTTGCACATTCTCCAGGGACTCTGGTTTCCTTCCCTCTGCGTCCCGAAGGTGTGCGTGTTAGTTGAATTGGTGTTTGTCCATTGTCCCCGTCTGAGGGAGTGTGGGTGGGTGTGGATGTGCCCTGTGACCAAAGGGCCTCCTGCCAGCTGCCAGGCTCGGCTCTGGCCACCTGGGACCTGAACTGGAAGAAACAGATTGGAAAATACCTTATTTTTTACCCATCTTTCTTAAACGTATGTATAGCTCACATTTATTTCAATGTTTAATATTAGAAGTGTTTGGGGTCTTTATTTAGAAGTTTGGTGATGTGTTTGTGACCAGAAAATGTCATTGGAACTTGACTCTCATTTATAGCAGTTAAATTGTTTCGGTTATATGCCATTTCACTAAGAGTTGCAGTTTCCGAGAGCCTTTAGACATCATTAAGTGTGGGCTCACTGTATTAGTTCATTGGATGTGACAAGAGTACTTCTTACACATATTGTTTTCCTCAGTGTTCAGTAAACAGAAGTGGGTGCTCAGTAAAGCTGATTCGGTGGAAGAGACCATAGGTGAGGTAGTGTGTACTTCGAACCGACATCAGAACGACCTCTGCAACATACCTGGCCTGCGGAAACCGGCCTCTGCGTAGATAATTCAGACAGGATGCTCGGTGTTACCACATGCACCTGCTTGTTCTGTTATATATACTTTCTCATATTTTTAATTCATAAATATTTGACTGCCTGTTTTGAACATGGCCCTATGACGGGGGCTGTGTCAGAAATAAGGATGAGTGAGGTATGTCGCCTGCCTAAGGAAATTTATAATTTGGTAGGGATGATTATAGGCTGAAGAGGCTAAATTTTTACAGTGTGTGTACCATAACTTACATGTCTAAACTGCATTTATTCCATTGGTGTTATTCCTGGTGAAATTTTTTTGGGAATTCTACTTATAATCACTGTAAATAGATTCTTAATACAAGGGTGTCCAACCTTTTGGTGCCTCTGGGCCATACGGGAGGAGAGTTCTCTTGGGCCGCACCTTAAATACACTGTGACATGTAATTCCAAAAAAATCTCATGATGTTTTAAGTAAATGTACAGTTTAGTGTTGGGCCGCATTCTTAGCCATGCTGGGCTGCATCCAGCCTGCGGGCCATGGGTTGGACCTTCCTGCTTTAGTTTGTATAAAATGCTCTGTGGTAGAATTATTTGTGGAAACATTTTTATGTGGAACTAAATATTGCATAAGACAAGTAAACAAATTGGAAATGCCAGGTGTTTTTTGTTTTGCTTTGTTTTGGTTTTTCCCTTTTTAAAACTTTGACCTCACTTTCTTTTGGAAAGTGAGGAGCTGATTTAGATGACTCCCAGTGATATTTAGTTCTCTGAGATTAATGATGAGTTACGGGCAAATTGCCCCTGAAAATACTGGGTTTGCCATAAAATTTGTTTGGCTTTTTGCGTAAGATGGCTCTAGTAGCACTTAATTGTCTTCACCGTCATTTGAAACAATTTTGTTAGATTATTGTGACAGCTGTCACATCAGTGTGCATTTAAAAAAAACTTACCAAAATTGGTGAATGTTTGTGTAGCCATTTTAATATTGAAGATGGAAGAAAATAAGCAACATTTTCAGCATGTTATGCTTTTTATTTCAAGAAAGGTAAAAATACAGCTGAAACACACCCACAAAAAAGATGTGTGCCATGTATGGAGAAGGTGCTGTGACTGATCGATCGTGTCAAAGGTGGTTTATGAAGTTTTGTGCTGAGATTTCTCACTGGACGATGCTCCGTAGTCACATAGACCAGTTGAAGTTGATAGCGGTCGAGACGTTAACTGAGAACAATCTACGGTCTCCCACGTGGGAGATAGCTGACATACGCAAGATGTCCAGTAAAGTTATTGCTGAAAATGAAAAATGTGACTTTTAGTTTACGGAAAAAAAACCCATACAGACTTTTTGGCCAACCCAATAATTCCAGAAGAGTTCCGAAAGAGCTCAGAGCAGTGGTATATATTGAGGGAGTAAGCAAAAGTGAGTATTTTCTTAAGGTGGCCGCTTTGAAGGGTCGCAGTTAGACGTAGGGACTGTGGTGTGTGGAAGACGTCTTGTTCCTGCAGTTGCACAGTGCGTGAGGGTGCCTGTGGTTGTTCGGGCAGGTCGGTTAGGTGTTACGTTGCGCCTCCTATACTTCAGGTTTTTGCCATCCCTGCCCTTTTCAGGTCCCATCCTATTCAGTGCTCCAGTTGTTTAATCTGCTTTTAAGGTTTTTTTGTTTGTTCGATTTGTTCTGTTTTTGCCATTGTAGCATGGGCACCATTAATAAGAGTTATTTTGAACTTACTGCTTTAAATTCCTACGCTTGCCGTGTTTATGTTGATGGATTAATCCATTTTTTCCACATCCTTTTCTTCACTTAGTGACCAGCTCAGACTCACAAGAATTAGTTACTCTGCATGTGTCTTTGATGTTGTAAATACTTTCCATTTATATTAAGTATTAGTTTAAGCTTACCAAGGTGGGAGAGAGTGAGAGAAGGTGGGCAACAACAGGGGCTCTGCTCTGTCTGTTTGGTGACTGTCCCCTTTTCTAGTCTGGATAGTTACATCTAGTTGTTTCAGGTGTCCTGTGCTTTGCTCTGTATAGGGCTAATAACCCATCACTCATTTCATTATTTCCAAAAGGTTACATATGGCCTTGGCCACTTTTTCTCACCTGTCCTCTGTACAAAAGTAAAAGTTTCTTAGGGCTTCAAGGTCAAATACCTAATGCAATATACCAACTTCCTATTAATTTTTTTTATTAAGGTATTGTCTTTTAAATAATGAAAAGATTGTGAACATAAATGAGAGCTAATTAAATAGTATTATGTATGACTTTAAAAGTGTTCATAAAGCCAATTTTTGTGCAAAAGTCTTATTTTCATTCTTTTTCCCTAAAAAACACTTTTTTCATTACTTTTAAATTATGCCTCTTAGTGCTATTTCACATGGAGAAAGTAAATTATCCATATTTTAGTTGTAGCTAATAATGAGGAAAAACCAAAAATAATTTCTTCTGCTGTCTGTTCGGGTCGTGATTATGAACTTGCAGTTGAGAATGACATGTCAGGTACGCATCATCAGTTTCTTCTCCTTCTGCATTATGATAAATGGAAATTACTAACCTGACATTAATTTTTGCAGGTTTTTGTTTTTTTACCAGCAGTTATAATTATTTTCTAAAGCACAGTTTATAATATCTAAACCATTTTTTATTTTCATCTATTAACTGAGTACTTTTATTTTTTAATAGTGAATTTTTGGCAGAAGAAAGTAATGAAAAATTTTGGCAGTTTTTGGACACTGTAAAAGAATTAGCAATTTATAAGCAAACAGGTATGTGATGTGCATATTTTAACTGGTAAGATTTGTATTTATGTGTACACATTGGATCTGATTAATAGCAAAGGCTATGTGTAAATGCTTAATGGGATTAATAAATCTGAATATTAAATTTGAAAAGGTGTTTTAATGAAAACTGTTTTGAGCTTTCACTTACAAAAATGTAAGGCTTTAATACTTTATTAGAGGAAAACTCATATAATTAGCAATGTTTGCATATTGCATTATATTGAAAAAGAAATAGAAATTGTTTGATTATGGTTTTTACCTACATTTCTTTGAAATAGTATTAGTTTTGCATCTAGTAATACTGATTATTTTTTTCTTTTTGCCAAAGTATTCTTAAGCTCTCCAAGAGACGTTTAATACTTTCTGTCAAAAATCAGGGAACCTGCCCTGGCTGGTGTGGCTCAGTTGGTTGAAGCATCATCCCATACACTGGAAGGTTGTGGGTTCGATTTCTGGTCAGGGCACAAATCTTAGGTTGCAGGTTCAATCCTTAGGGCGCATATAGAAGGCAACCGATGGATCTCTGTCTCTCACATCCATGTTTCTCTCTCTTCTCCCCCTCCTCCCCCTTCCTTTCTCTCTCAAATCAATATATATATTAAAAAAAGAAATATCAGGGAACATATGTACTTTCGTTTCACTATCTAGAGAATGGAGCTAGGCATTCCTTCTTTCTAAATGTATATGAAAGTGCATGTCTATACATACATACATATATGTGTAGAATGAACAAGTGTTTATTGATGTGTTTCTTAGGGAAGGTCAGTGGATTTAAGACACTGAATTTAGGTTTTAGCAGCAGAGGCTAAAGGTTACTTACTGTTATAAAGAATGGTTATTTTCCTGTCTCTACAAATAGAATAAATGGTATTAACATGGAATCCCTTAGCAGGGGATATTTTTTAGCCTTTTAGACACAGAGAAAGTGTCTTACTGTGGTAACTAGTTTATGATTCTATTCCTGAGTAAGTTGAAGATAAGGAGCAGTTTTGAATGTGGAGTGTTCATTTACTGGAGGCTTACTTGGCTCCTGTGGTGGTGAAGTCCAACAGTTTTGTGATTTCATGAGGTAGGTTTTAAAAAATAAGGCAGTCATGCCTTTAATGATATTTTAGACTGAAATATTTCCCAAAACAAGTAATTTGCTCTTTCAAAAAAACTTTTACTCCAATTCATTGTTTAGTAGTCATTTGAGTTCTAAGAGAAGCTAGGCACTGCTTTAGATGCTGGGCATATAAAGACGAATGCATGTGACGTGTTACTCGGACCTCCGTGATATTACAGTGCAGGAGACAGCAAAGCGGCAAAGTGTACTGCTAGGTGATGAGAGCTTTAACAGGGATACGTGGTAGCACGCAAAAAAAGGTGCCCGGTCCGTATGTCGGAGACAGGGCAGCCTTTGCCACAGCGCATGCAGGAGTTGCGTTGGATGACAGGACTTCGCCGGGTGGTGAAGAGGGGAGGAGAGGAGAAGGAACAGCAGTGGAATGCACAGAGGAACTCTGACCCCTTGAAGTCTATTTCCAAATCATCGGGAGATTGTTGGCTTTGTATTTGTCCTGATAATTTTAGTTTTGCTAATTGAGGTAAAAAATAGGCTAGAATAGTATGTCAAGTTTTCATGATAGTTAGAAGTCCAACACCACTTTTCCTGGCCCTCACCTAAACTCCTCGGTATATCTGTCCCAAATCTCTTGTTCTCACTACATGCTTTTTGCATTATTCAGGGCCATTTTTTCATTAAACAACTGTGAAAATTACTCTTGTAAATTTTGAACTCTCATCTCAAGTGGCTGAGATATATCAGCATGTTTTATCCCTAAGTGAAACGACACACCTGGGCAATCTGGTGGCAGATCATTAAAAAGTTGGAAGATCAGCTCAGGAAGGAATACCCCAGTTCTACTTCCAGCTCATATTGTGGGAGGCGTGTCAGGGTCGAGCCCTAAGTAAGTTGTGTTAAGCAAGAATTGCTGACACTGACCATCTGATTCTGTTGAGCTCGTTTACAGTGCTGAGAGTCCAATGCACGTGTCACGTCATTGCCGGCCGGCCTTGTCAGGTGTGGGAGAGAATGGTAAATATCGGGAATTAAATCTGTTGACAACTATTGGATTTTCCAGAATTTGTTTTCAAGATGCTATCCTAGAGGAAACATTTTAAATTCTCGGTTACTTGTAAATTTTTAGGTTGCTGAATGTTCATGAAACCCTCTAAATATTCTTAAGAATAATTCTGGTGATGTACTTGCTTAAAGAATTTGTAAAAGTTGAACATTTTAACGCTATGAGTTTAGGTGCTAGTTTCATGCTATTAGTGAGAACACTACATTATGTGCCAGCAAATTAAGATCTTTTAGTCGTTGAATTGCCTGTGTTTTTTGAACATTTTATGTAGTTCTGCCACAAGTTTTGTATTTGTTTACACCTCGAGATTCAAGTGGCATGGTCGAGCTCACCTGTGTAGTTTTGTGTGGTGCGTTGGAAATGGCAGTGAAGGTTTACCTAACTCCAGAGTCCCCCTTTTTTTTTTATTTTACTTCTTAATGTGGTCAGCATATAAGAATCCCACTTGCAAAGTCCTTGAAGATTTTAATGGTTTCTACACTAAAGTTACTTTTCTATTTATGGAAAAGATTTTCAGAAAATGTTGTGGCATTTCTAACTCAGTTACTTGTAACTGAGAATCAGGTTTGGAGTAGGAAGATGATTGCAGTTTGGATGTATCACGTTTGAAACGCTTGTGGAATATCCAAGTGAAAATATCCAGTAAGCTGATGCATGAGTAGGAGACTTAGGCTACCTAGCTAAAACTTTGGGCTGAAGAGTGGAATTTGGGAGTTAAGAGGGTGGTTGAAGTTCGAGGGAGACGGTGTAGATAGCATGAGAAAACAATGGGTCCCCAGGGCAGAACCCTGAATAACACCAGTGTTGAGGGAGAAGACACACTAGTCTCAGCACCCACGGAGGCAGATGAAAACCTAGCAGGTGTGATGTCAAGAAAGCCAGGAGATTGTTAAGTGGTACATGATAGATGTTATCAAATGCTGCAAGCAGATCAAGTAATACAAATATGAAGCTTTTAGTAACAGAAATTATTGGTGACATTGATAGAGCCATTTCATGGGTATAATAATCAAAGCTACAGTAGGTTGAGGTGTTAGTAGAGGTTGAGTATGTAGGAATAAATATTGTTAAGTCTTTCAAGATTGACTGTGAAGTGAAGATGATGAAGCCTCCACTGACTGTGGAGGCAGCTGCTGCCTTTTTTTTTTTTTTTCCAATGAGCGTGATGTATGTATATTGCCGGTTAGCAAAATACAAGTAAAAGGTGAAGTTGCAGGTAAAGGAAGGATATTGAAAGGGCAGCATCATTATCAACAGGGTGGTTGGTGAGCATGGATCTAGTTATTTTAAAAAATCCTCTGAAATAGTCCAATGCATCCGTCTCGTAATTGAGATGAACTTGGAGGTGAAACCTAAATTACAGACATTTACTTTCTCTAAACCTCCGAATCCTACATCTGTCACTATATTAGAGACCACCTTAACAGTGACCTTGACCAAGTGTGATGTGTGTTGTCAGGCACTGCTCACATTTCTTTTTGTTGGCGCTCTTCTCTCTTTTCATTGGTGACCAATCTCCTGTTGACTGATGTAGTCTTATTTTAGTTATGTTATTAATTAGTTTCTATTCAATATTTTGTATTCAGGCATATAGCACGGTGGTTAGACAGTCATACACTGTACAAAGTGTTCCCCCTGGTATTTTCGGTACCCACCCGGCACCATACATAGTTACTGCAAGATTAATTGTTAATATATCATCTCTTCTCTGATTTATTTTGTATTGCTTTTACTGTTGAAGGTGAGTCTGAACTTCCATTATTTATTTTTATTTTGGGGTGGAAATGCACCATCAGTTCCAGAGAAATCACTTGCAGTTTGTTCAAAATGGTAGGAGTGAAGGAGCATGCCTGTTCTCACGTGATGACTCTTCAACATCACTGGATTAGGGAGGCTCTCTAGGAGCAGGAGCACGCCCATGCTGTTCCCCGCCCCCTTTCCCACCCCCTTTCCCCAGGCTTGTCATGCTTTCCTCTCTTTCTCTGAGGCTCCAGGGGCCCTTCTTTCTTCTGAAACTCGTTTCCTGGGCATTTCTTCTGTGGCTCACTTCTTCTACCTCTGTGACCTTCTGAATAAAATTTTTCTTTTTTTATTGAATTTATTGGGGTGACATTGGTTAATAAAATTATATAGGTTTCAGGTACATAGTTCTATAATACATCATCTGTATTTTGTATTATGTATTTTCCATTTCTATCACCATTTATCCCCATCTTATTCTCTTCTTTCTCCCCTCCCCCTCCCTCCCCTCTGACAGTTGTCGGTCTGTTCTGAGTCTCTTTCTGTTTTGTTTATTTTGTTGATTAGAGTCCACGGATGAGTGAATTTTTGCTTGTAAAAAAAATAAAATGACTGGATTAGCAAAGTATTATTGCCTGGAATGAGTAGACCTGTTCAATTCTTAAATATTAATGCTGGAAATGTATTGAATGCTTATTTTGCATACCAGGAGTAAAACGTTACAATTGAAAGTCTAGAAAACATTTCTGTTTTCATAGGTTATAGCTTCATGGAAGGACATCATTAAACAAATAACTATACAATTAATTTTCAATTACATTTTTGAAAATGGAACCAAAGATGGTGTAGAGTCCTTTCAGAGCATATAACAGGGTCTAGACCTGGGAAGTCAGGGAAAACTTTTTCCAAAACAAGTGACATTTAAGCTGTGGTTTGCTGAATAGGAGTTATCCAACCACGCACCCTCTGCCCTCCTGCATTCCATGCCAGAGGAGTGATGTGTGAAGCCCTGGAGTTGCCAGCCGCCTCTTTCTTTAGATACTGTCTGTTGGTTCTGTACAGGTAGTAACGAAACGGCGAGTGATCCCTCACCACCATTTGATTTCGTTCACAAATATTCTTTGTCTTTGGATTCTTAAGAATACAGAAGTTCCAACTACTTGATGTGTTGGCTTCAATGATACCCTTTCACTCCCGGCGAACATTGGTGAGGAATCACTGAGCTTGCTTACTTTCCCTCATTTTTCCCTTTGTTGCATCGTTGGTGGGTGGTATGTTGTTCTGCATTGGCAGGGCATGCAGCACTTCCATGGTCTTCTGTAAGTCTTAACTCCTTAATTAGGCTTATTTCCGCGGTTAAGTGCATTCAGAACTCACCATCAAACTTTCTGCGGTCGTTTCTCCAGTTATTTCTTGGTTATATACAGGTTGCTCTCTAGTTGATGCCTCATAAATATCTCTTGGGAATAATGGCCTTGTTCTTTACATACATAATATTTGTGTGAATTTTATACTTATATTTTCAACTTTAGAGTCTCAAAGTTTAACAAAAAATAATGCAATGGTGATTATTGAGTCTTTATTCTTAGATTCACTACTCCTTTTAATTCTGGAGAGTTTTCTTGGATTATAGGGGTTTTTTTTTTTATTCATTAGCTTTTAGTTCCTTGATTTTCTGCTTTAGGGTTATACTTATACGTATTTTAGATATCCTTTGCCTGAGTTCTGTATCTATAATTTACTCTTAATTTTTTTTTCATTTTCTCCTTTTTTAAAAAAATTTCTCTTTGTCTTCCCGTGTCACCTTCTTATTCTGTTTCTCTTACTGTTTTCTGTGACACTTTTTACTCTTTTGTTAATTCTACTTTAGCCTGTTTTCTAGTGTTTTTGTCTTGTTCTTTCCTCAGTTCTTTCAGAACATTTTTACATCCCTCTGTTTCAGTCACTTCATTTCTGAGCTTCTTATCAAGAACTCCGAAGAAGCCAAGATGTTTACCTACTTGCAAGCTAAACTGAGCTTCGCACAGTTTCAGGCACCAGAGAGACATAAGCCTCCTGGATCACAGCTGAAAGACTTTGTAACTTACCGCGGGGAAATCTCCCGCGCAGGCTGTAGGGGCTTTTTATCAGCCAGGACCCATTGCAATAACCCTGGGCTTTTACTGTCACCTTAGAAAGGATCTAAGGTTGGCAGGGTAGTCTGTAGGAGTTGTCGAATCAGAAGGTGGTTGTCATTCTGCATTTTGTACTGCACCCCCATCGTCTCCCAGGCAAACCAAAGTTCTAATGACTTCGAGTCCTTCCGACTACACATCACAAATGTCCTTCCTTCCTCACTCAGTGTACACGTGCATCCTGTGCCTTGTTTGAAGAAGGTGGAACCGTACTCTAACCCGCGATGGCCACCATGCTTGTCAGTGCTGTGTACTGGCAGCTGACAGAACAGTTGGTAGACAAGCCCACTGGTTGGAAGAGCATTAACAAGCAAGACATCATTTGGGCAAATGCCTTTGAATATATTGCTTAGTTTTTGGCCCGTAACCTCCTCCTTATTTTCTTTTAATTAATAGGCAACAAATTGGAGGACGATTTATTGCTTGATGACCATACAATTTTGTCAACATGCCCACTATCATTTACAAGGATTTCCCTCAAATTCTGCTCATTTGCCCCTGGGGCTGGGGCTTTTCTCCTCCAAAATCCATGTGTCTGTCAGCATTCCATCTTTTTTATCAAATCTGTCAAATCCTTAAGGGTGTGAGATTTTACCCTACTCGTAAGCTAACAGATTGGTTTCATGGGTGCTGACAGAAGACTTAAGACCCCTGGGTCAGAGATGAAAGACTTCACTACTTAAAGCAAAATCAGTAGCTACAGTGACCTCATACTGGTGCTGGTTCACTGGCCCCAGTTCTCATGGGGCAGCATAGAGGGCCAGACAACACCTGTCCCGGGGACAAGAGGAGACACCAAGGGTCAAGAGCTGAGCATCTTTGAACAAATAGTAAACGACGAACATTCCAATCTCCCTTTCCTCCCCCAAAGTGTCTCCTTCCCATCAGCATCCTCTTCCCTTCCCAGAAGTAGAGCATCTGGGGTTACACACCCTGTTGTCCCCCGTTTGCACATTAGGGAACTCTGACCTGTGGGCGCCTGCTCTGGGACTGCCTCAACTCCACTCTTCTGTATGAGATGTCTCCGCAAGTGGGTAACCCAGTGCCAAGGAGAACAGGAGAGTAGACGTGCCCAGATACTGTCCGAGGGCAAACCTGTGGATACCTGCACCGGCAGGACTCCAGAATGCCTCTCCTGTACCTTAGCGCCCCTTGCTGGCAGTGGAATGGCACTGCGGTGTCCTAACAATGGCGACAGCACAGACAGTGATTACACCCCGGGCTGTGCAGGGAGAAGGGGTTAAGCAGTTGTCTCCCTCCTTGTCCCTGTGTGCCACCAGCCCTCTTCGAGTGGAGGCTGCCCTTATCTTCTCCCCTCTCCCATTCAGCTATCTCTGTCGCCCCAGGGGTCTGCGAGAGTTGTAAATGAAATTGTAGGACTCTTCCTTCTGTGTCTCTGTGATCTTTGGCGTGGGCTTAGAGGAGGGAATCCGCATTTCAGGTTAGTCTGTCCCAGACACGAAGACATTCCTCTTATTCCTTAAGGACTCGTTCAAAGTCTGTCTCCTAAAGTGTTCTGGAGGCGCCAGTAAGTGTTCTACTAAACGCCAGTAGAATGTATTTATACATGTAATTTAAAATTTACTAACAGTCACATTATTCTTTAATTTTTTTTCTGTGCTACTCTTAATCTCCTCTTACATAGAAATAGGGCCTATGTCTTGTCCCTGTATCATAACCCACAACCTCAGAGTGCCTGGGCCTGATGTATTAGCATCTTCCAAATAGATGTCACTGGCAAGATTGTTTTCCCGGACTTACACTGTGTTCTTGGACTTCGCTGGAAGATCTGTATGAAGTGAACAGAAATCTTGGTTTCCATTTTTCCCTGACACCACCCATGACCAGACTTAAGATATGAATATATGATACTAAGTTAGCATTACAGTTAGAGAGAGTGCTAATGTGTTGAATACAAATATATGATACTAAGTTAGCATTACAGTTAGAGTGTGGGCTAATGTGTTGAATACAAAATACTAACATTCTTTTCTTTTGAATTGTTTTCATAGAGTCAGATTATTCTTATTACAACTTAATCCTGAAGAAAGCCGGACAGTTCTTAGACAATTTACATATCAATCTCTTAAAGTTTGCTTTCTCTATAAGAGCATACTCACCAGCGGTTCAGATGTTTCAACAGGTATGTAAAGCTCCCGAGCCGTGTGCACAAAGAAGCGTGCTGGCATTGCACAGGATCTGTCTTCAGTAAATGAGTATCTTCAGTTCAGAAGGGTCTGTAGAGTTATAATATCTGGTTCCACTGCTTATCATTGTATATTATCATTGGTGTCATTTATTATAACATAATTGATACGTAACTTCACAGTTATTGGGACAAGGACATTATGAGGACAAGTTGCTGTTAAAGTTTACTAGAAGGACAACTTTAATTTGATGAAACTTTTCAACAACTTTGAAGCACGTATTTCTACTATGAAGTTTGGTTTTGTTAAAATATTTTATTCTGCCTGCATAACGATATTTAATTACAGCAATAACTTAATAGTAGTTGATGAGTTATTATAATCAAAGTAATGTGTGAATTTTTTAATCATATTGTAATTATCAACTACTGAAGCTAAATATAATCTTTGAAATCTTAGATTGCAGCTGACGAGCCACCACCAGATGGCTGTGATGCATTTGTGGTTATCCACAAGAAACACACCTGTAAGATCAGCGAGATTAAAAAGCTGCTGAAGAAGGCCACTTCAAGGTAAATTAATGATGGCCTCTGGTGAACGAAGTGGTTAATAAAAAGTGCCGTGGGTCAAAATAGCAGCAGTTTCTCATAATACAGGAGTGTAATATTCTAAGACATATATTTAAGTACATGCTCTATATTCAAAAACTAAATATGTGAGCTGGGAGTCTAAGTCCTTTTCTAAAATACATAAGTACCTTCATTATTTTGTCTTGATTAGTTTTGGATTTTAGAGTGCAAATTACACCAAAATACCATACAATATGAGATATGCTTTATATAAACAATAACCATATAAAAGTATGGATTTAACTGGGCTATATGTCTTCAGATGTAAACTGAATGTGTACCTTGGGAACAAAAAATTAATAAAAACAATAACCTAGTTCCTTTTTTTTTTTACTTCCAAGTATTGCATACAAACGAGTGTGGGAAGTTGCATGTGCCGCGTTCTTGTGGGTCTGCTCTCACCCCCCGTGGGATGTAAGGCCCGCAGGGAACCCATGCGGACATGCTGGTGCTCATGCCACTGTGGGCTGCGAATAGCGGAGCTCTTCCTTTCTGACCCAGAGGTCTCATGTCTTCTGCCAGTGTCTGTGAAACAGGAAATGCAAACTCGTTAGCTTGTAGATTAGGATGCAATCAGTTCCCTAGCCTGACAGAAGCCATGTATGTGTAAAGCATTAGATTTTTTCCCGTGAACCTTAGACCCATAATCCTTATTTTACACTACACTATCAGTCTTGGCCAGTGGTCGTTTTTTCTTACTTGAGCAAATATTTATGAATCTACATATGTATTTATAGTAATATAAATACTTCATTTTTCCCTCTCTGTAGATAGGTTTCTCATTGTTAATTTTTTTTCAGTTTTCTTTTTTTTTCAGTTTTTACAGATTAGATTTTTATGTTTTTTAAAGAAATGGCTGATAGAATTTATTCAACTTTTGTTGCTGTTTTTCTAATCTGTTACCTTTTGTATTCATGTTATTTGCTTCTTTTACCTTTGGTTGGGCTAAACACTTGGCTTGTTTTCCTTTTTTATTTTTTTTTCTAATCATAACACAGGTAAGACATCAAAGTGGTATTCCATTTCCTAAAAGAAGCTCTGCACAGTAGTTGGATTTCCTTGTCGGAGGCAGGGGGAGAAAGTCACTCTAACCAAGGATGGTGCTGGTGGCCGTCACTTTTTCCCAGACACGTAAACCACATGTTAGTAAGTCTGCCAAGTTTGGGGGCAGACTCATACCATGGGTCTTTGACCATGGAGCAGGAAGTAGGGAAGAGGTGAGGAATCACTCTACTTTTCTTTTTGGATAATAGGTTTTGTTTCAAGTGGTAAGGTATTATGTTTTAGTGATAAAGCTGACCATCAGATGTGATTCTAAGTTAAACTGCATAGATTTTATATTAGTGGGGTTTTTTGCTTTCAACGTATGCTATAGGGTTTATGTTAGTTTTCAGCTTCATTGAAGAGTTTTTGTCTTTTTCTGTGCCTTTGAAAATATTACTGGAAATTTGGTAATGGACTGTTAGGGACCACTCTCTGAATGCCACTTCAAATAGCATGCCCTTCTTTCTTTTTTTTTGTGGCTGTAAACTTTTTGTCCAAAATGGAAAGCTATATTTTTAAAGAAATAAATTATATGTGGTTATTATAAAATAATTCAGATACTTGAGAAAAATGCAAAGTAGAAAGGGAAAGTGACCCATAATTCTGTTGACAGTTTGGTATATATATTTTTTTAACCAACATGAGATTGTACTTTAAAGTACAATCCTAGAACCTTCTCTCACTCAACTATACACCCTTACGTGCCTTACACATAAATGGGTATAAATGTTGGTGCTCTCTGTGGTTATGTTTTACACTTCATTTCTAACATTTTTACTACCTTTAATTTGTATTCTTTCCCTTTATAATTTTAGTCAATTCAGTAAATGAGAATTTCTATTTTTTCCCCCTGTAATTTTTTCTTTATTTTTTCCATTACCATTTAGTCCCCTTATATCCTTCCCCCCAGCAATCACCACACTGTTGTCCATGTCCATGAGTCATTTTTAAATGTATCATATTCATCTATTAGGAGTACAGAATTTGTTCCTTTAATTTTTAGATGCATCTTATGTTAACTTACATTGAAAGGATATATTCCCAATGTACTGTTTAAACATAAAATTAGAATAATGTGCCCTGGCCAGGTGGCTCAGTTGAATGGAGCATCGTCCCATACACCAAAAAGGTTGTGGGTTCAATCCCCAGTCAGGGCACAAACCTACATTGCAGGTTTAATTCCTGTTCTGGAGGTATTAGAGAGGCAACCAATTGATGTTTCTCACTTACATCGATGTTTCTCTCTCCCTTATCCCCTCCTCTTTCTAAAAAATCAATAAAAACACACTGGCTGGTGTGGCTCAATGCATTGAGCATCAGCCTGTGATCCAAAAGGTCGCCAGTTCGATTCCCTGTCAGGGCACATGCTGGCATTGTGGGCCAGGTCCCTGGTTGGAGGCATGCAACTAGCAACCAACTGATGTTTCTCTTACACATTGATGTTTCTCTCTGTCTCTTTCTCCCTCCCTTCCCCCTCTCTGAAAATAAATAAAAATAAAATCTTTCAAAAATCAATAAAAACATATCCGTGGGTGAGGATTTAAAAAAATAAAATAATGGAACATGGACTTGAAACAATTATAAAATTCTCTTTACCACAGGCTTCTGTAACTTCTCCCCAGAAAAAAACAGTGCTCTCAAGTTCTTGTACGTCCTCTGGAAATAGGCAAGGTATCGTTAAAGAGCAATTCAAGGATCTGATTGGCTTATTCAGTGATTCATGGGTCTGGCAGCATCCTCTCTAGTAAACAGAAAGGTGCTCCAAGGAGCTGTACAACATGGGTTTGTATAGGCAGAAAGAGGCTGGCACAGAAGTTATTTCCGGCAAGGTTACCTTTTCATAGGGGGATGCCTGGGATCTCATCAGGAAGATTATTCCACTAGTATTAAGCAGGAAATTTGGGACTGATTGATTTAATATTCCATTCTTGGAGAGGCCGAAACTGCCATTAGATTAGTATTAAGTCTTGGCTTAGCAAAAGTGACTCCGTTTTGAGCCCGTTTCTTTTAACGTGTATACAAATCATAACTATGTAGGTATATACCCCTACTTTTATCATTAATGGCGGTATGCCATCCAATATTTGGTTCCTTCCTTTTTCCCCTTGACAGTGTTCTTGATTGATATTTTAGATTAAGTGGAGGTTTGCAAGAGTGAGAGGGAAGCATGATCGTTTCTTGAGCACCAAGCATGTGCTTTATGCTCTGCTAGATGATTTGCAGGCACTTTGGTAAATCCATAGGACATTCCTAGGAAGTGGCTGGAATTCTTCCTCTGGAGCTGGTAAAGAAATAGGCTCAAGAGCAATGAGATCGCCTACTTGCCCCAGGTCACAGAGTTAAGTACATAAAGCTAGAACTTGAAACCAATTGTGCTTGATTTGAAGACCCACGATCTTTTCCCTAGCAACTGCATCATTGTCATTGAGGTCCTCTTTCCCTCTTGCCTTGCCTTGGTATTGCTATTTAAAGGTAGTAGATGACTGAAAGATTGGAGAGATCTGAGTTCATTAAATAAAAGGTTATTTCTTAACACCTTTGTTGTTCATTTTTTTTTTGTTGTTCTTTCTACCTATTATATAGACTGTTATAGGGTGTGGGCTTAGGAATTCCATAGACAGGCGTTGAAATTCTGTCATTCTGTTTGAACTCCTGGATATTTAGAAACCTTAGAAGTTTCAGTGAATGATAGTGACTGTCTAAAAGAATTGTTCCGTATGAAGAATCTAGCACAGCGCCTAACAAATCAGGTGCCAAAGCCTATTTATGATGGCAGAGCCAGACCACAGAACTGTTCTCTTTTCCTCAAATCATACTTGAGGATTTAATGAACTGTCACTTATACAGGGTGGGGTAAAAGTAGGTTTACAATTATTCATATGCAAAATAATACAATAATAAATAATAACACAAGAATAAAATGTTTCGTGTACTCACGATTTTAAACCTGCTTTTGCCCCGCCCTGTATTAAGTAGTGACAATCTTTGTATGATATAGTAGTGCCTTAGTTCTGTTTTTTTAAAATACTTGAGACTCATTTTCAGTTGGAAAGTGAAGTATTTCTAATATTCAGCTTTGGAATATAATAGTTGAAAATGTGAGCTATAATAAATTTTATCATAACTGAAGAAAATACAATTTTTTTCATTGAAAAATATGTTTCCATTATGTTTACTATTTAAAGACAGCGAACCTTGTTGGAAAATAAAGTATTTCTAACATTTAGTTTTGGGTTAACCAAATTTTTTCCCGTCACCTAGAAGTTAGGTGCACGAAGTCACCACAGGACATGTACATTCATGTTCTGTGGTCATACGTGTGTGTGTGTGTGTGTGTAGGTGCGCGCGCTCCTAGAAGTTGTTTGATGAATGTGAATTACAGTGTCATGATATATTGCTCGCATGCGTTTTCTTTCAATTATTTTAAAAGCTTGTGTTTTTTTTGTTTTTTTGTTTTTTTAATTTTAGGCCTAGACCTTATCTTTTTGAAAGGGATCACAAGTTTCCTACAGACAACGAGAACCTACCAGTGATTATTCTCTATGCAGAAATGGGTACCAGGTCCTTTGGTAAATTTCACACAGTATTGTCTGAAAAAGCTCAAAATGGGGAAATTCTGTATGTTCTTCGTCATTACATTCAGGTACTACATGTTTTATTTGTTACTTTGGGTATAAAAATGCATTTTATAGTAGTTTTCTTAGATTTTTACATAGTAATTTTCATCAGGAATGTTATTTAAAGATTTAAAAAAACTGTCAACATAATACTAAAACCTGTAGAAAATTTTTGTGAGTTTACTTGAGCCAAATGGAGGACAATGGCGAGGAAGCAGAACCTCAACAGCTGGAGGAAATGCTCGGGAAAAGGGCAGATGGGTTGTTTTTTATTTCTCAGTTACAGATTTTAAAACATATATTCTGAATGCTAACCTTCTCTTCCATACTTTGTAAACATCTTCTAGTGTATTTCTGCTCGTGTTATATTAAAAAGGTATTTACAGAACAAATGATAATTTGATGCTGTCAGGTTTATCCAGCTTTTCTTTAATGGTTTTCCCTCATGATGTCAGAAAAACATTCTCTTAAATTTTTTTTGAGAGAATTAAAAATGCTATTCTTTGTTTTGATCCTTGATTTCTCGGCAATGTATTTGAATACTGTATTTTGCTGTGTATAATGTGCACTTTTTGGACCAGATTTTTGAGGGGGAAATATGGGTGCACACTATCCATGGGAATTAGTACTGAAGTGTGGGTGCACATTATACACAGTAAAATATGGTATGTTGTGAGGTAGAGAGATTATTTGAGGTTTTCCACATGAAAGTCGTAGGTCCTCCCATAATCAATTGAACAGTTGACTCTTGGTTCTAAGCCATCGTATACCAAGTTTCCATATAGGCATATTTGGTTTTAGACTCTGTTCTGTTTCAGTAATGTATATATGTTTGTTCTGCACAAATATAACATCATTTTAATTGCAGTAGCTTTCAGTCCTAAAGCAATCTGAGACAGAAGGACAAAGCTGAAGACATGATACTTTCTGACTTCAAACTGTATTATAAAGCTGTAGTAATCAAAACAGTATGGTGTCAGCATATCAACAGACACCTTGATCAGTGGAACAGAATAGTGAGCTTAGAAATAACCCATTCATATATGATAAACTAATATTTGAGAAAGGAGCCAGGAATACTCAGTGGGGAAATAGTCTCATCAATAAACAGTGCTGGCAAAACTGGAATGCCACATGCCAAAAATCAAACTGGACCCTATCTTACATCACTCACAAAAATTAACTTGAGATGAATTAAAGACTTATACTTAAAATGTGCACCCATAGGACTCCTTAGAAAAATAGGGAGAGGGCTCCTGACATTGCTATTGGCAATGACTTTCTGTATTTGACACCAAAAGCAAAGGCAGTAAAAGCAAAAATAAACAAGGGGACTCTTATCGAACTAAAAATCCTCTTCAGAGCAAAGGAAACCGACAAAATGGAAAGGCAACCTATGGAATGGGAAAAAATATTTGCAAATCAGATCTCTGGTAAGGGATTAATACCCAAAATATAAAGAACTCATACAACTCAATAACAAAACAAATAAAAGCCCCAATCCAATTAAAAACTGGGCAAAGGACCTGAGTAGACATTTTTCTAAAGTAAATGTTCAGATGGCCACAGGTACATGAAAAAGTGCTCAACATACTAATCATTGGGGAAGTGTAAACCAAAACCACAGTGAGATACCATCAGACAGCTGTTGGAACGGCTGTTGTCAAAAGAATAAAAATAGAAATGTTGGTGCGGATGTGGAGAAAAGGGAACCCTTGTGCACTGTTGCGAATGTAGCTTGGTGTTGCCAGTATGGAACAGAGTATGATGGTTCTTCAAAACATGAAAAATAGAACTGTCATGTGATCCAGCATTTCTATTTGTGCGTGTATTTCACAAGGAAGTGAAATCACTATCTGGAAAGGTATCTGCACCCCTAAGTTCATTGCAGCGTTACTTAGAATAGCCAAGATGTGGGAACAACCTATTTGTCTATCCATGGATGAGTGGATAACAAAATGGGGTGTGCGTGTGTGTGGTGAAGTGGACTATTATTCTTCCTTGAAAAAGAAGGGAATCTTGCCATTTGCAACAACATGAATGGGCCCTCAGGGCATTGTGCTAGGAGACATAAATCAGAGAAAGACAAATACTGTACTCCCGTATATGTGGAATCTAAAACATAACTGAACTCAAGAAATAGATAAAATATTGATGGGGTGGAGGCAGTGGGGTAGCGATGCGGGGTGGAAGTGGTCACAGGTACAGACTTCGGTTATGAGACAAGCAAGTTCTGGGGATGTAATGGACAGCGTGGTGACTGTGGGTAACAGCACTTTTTATATACTGGAAAGTTGAAAGTTGCTAGAGAGTAGATCTTACAAGTTCTCATCACAAGAAAAAATACTGTATGTGAGGTATGGATGTTAACTTACTGTGATTATTTCATAATATATACGTATATCAAATGATTGTTTTATACCTTGTTCATACAGTGTTATGTCAATTATATCAGAATAAGAATGGAAGTTGGATATTGAAGTATATGTTTATGTTTTTAAAAAAATGCCTCCCAGGTGATTCTAATATGGCCCCAGAGCATATGCTCATCTATTGAGAACCAGTCCCTTGATACTCTTTGCACGAGGTGACTATTAAATATACTGGCCAACCCTCTGGGCCCTTTGTAACAGCAAATTACAGCCTTACATTTGTACACTCAAAATATTTACATTGTGAATCCAATCAACATGTAATTCTAATAAAAATAGACTTATGCTACTTTTGAATAGCTACCTTTTTGTGGGGAAAGAAGAAAGCTACAATTCAAATTTTACAGTTAAATTTACAATTTTACAAATGGAGAAAGTAAATATGAATCTAATAAAAATTTATCTTTAACACTGAAGAGCTAATATTTCAGAACTGATCATGGAAATTGGTTATGTGAAATTGCATTTCTGTTATGAACTATAACAAACTAAGTGGGCTTGGAGCTTTGATTTGCTTAGCCACCAACTGATTGTCTTGTGTGAATAGTCAAAATGTATTTTTAAATTGAGCTGTATGAAATTGAAAAGGCTTTAAAAGATTTTCAACTGTGTCAGCTTACTATCATTAAAAACAACCTAGTTTTCTCATGCTATCTTTCATTATAGCATATGCCTGAAAAATTAGCAAATTAAATTGTAGTGTGGGCAGCAATGTTAAATACTTGTCTGCATATTTAGAACTAATTCTTACATCATATTTGGAAATAGAATAGTCCAGGAATAGTCACTTTGGTAACACATTTATTTTTAAGACTGGGGGAAAAGTTTAGGGAGAAAAGAGGAGGATAAAAAGAGTAGTATGTTCTTAAGGGTCTTCTTCCCTCCAGTTTCTGCTTTTTCCTCTGTCGTATTTAGGGTCACAATTTCACCTGTGCAACCTTGAATTAAGCAAAGACACATGGCATTTTCAAGGGAGTTTGCTGAGCACCAGGTCAGACTGATTGCCTCACCTGTGAAAGACTAGGCCCAATTATAGTGATTGTGGCACAGCTGGTAAGAATTTCAGTCTAGGAGCTAGAAAGGAACGTAGACATACTCATGCAGAGTGCTGACCTTTTCACTTGGCATAGTGCTTACCCTCTCCCGGTCCATCCGTGCTGTTGTAACGGGTAAGGTCACTTACCTTTTGAAAAACATGTGGTGACTTCTCTTCCTTGATAGGGTTATCTCTAGAAGTACATTTTATATTTGTTCTTTATAGAAGAGGGAAATGATGTCAAAAGTCTGGTCATAAATACTGCAGACAGTTCCGCTTCAGGCAGTTGTTGCCCTTCATTGCCAGAAGAGATCCTGATTTGTAGCATTTTATGTATTTCACTCATTGAGAAACATGGGGAAAAGTGAAATCAGGTTGGTCAGGCCCTGGGTGGTGATGTCTCCTTTGCCTCTACTTTCCAGTGGTTGCCTTTGGCAACACTCCAGCTGTCCTACATCTAGACAGCTAGCAAACGAACACCCTTTGCTGGGTTAGCAAGTCTTGTGTGGTCCCCAAAAGCAGTGCAGTTTTGTTTGAAACTTAATTGTATTGGATCCTCTGTTAACTCATGGGAGAGATGGGAAAGTTACCAGGGCATGACAGGAAAAGATCAGATGTTTTCAATATAAAAGAGTAATTAACACAGTCATGATGAGGTTTTTAGGAAGTAAACAAGTGGACATCAACCAAATTCTAGTTCCTTGATAGATTGGCAAGAGGGAGTATAAATATCCCCCAAGTAATTTTCAATGATTTCAAAGTTTTATTACTAGTAATTCACCCTAATGCCCTAATACACAGTAATACAGTTACAGTGAATTGAAAAGATGTTTGAGTAAATATTTTCTCTTTTTAAAAAAATCAATGTGTTTGAACAGAAACCATCATCACGGAAAATGTACTTATCTGGCTATGGTGTAGAGCTGGCAATTAAGAGTACAGAATACAAAACTCTGGATGATACCCAACTTAAAAGTAAGTTTTCTCTCTGTATTTGAGTAGAATGAAAATTTGAAGGCTTGTATCATTTGTTTCTTTAAAAATTTCATGCCTAAAATTCTACCTGTGTTAATATGAGTCTGGAGGTGGGGTAAACATGTTTTTCCTGACTTTGGAATTTAATTGTAAACTGAAAGAAATATATTTAATATTACAGTCAAACCTCAGTTCTCAAATGTGTCCCATGTGGAACAATTCGGTTCTCAACCAAGTTGTTCACGGGACAGTGTCTCGGTTGTCAAGCAGAAATTTGGTTCTAGACCTGACAGCCTGTTCATGCTGACACCTGTGTGGTCTGTCACTCGTCTTTCAGGCGACAAAGGAGAGAATGCACAAGTGTATGATTTGGTTTCTGAAGAAACTGCTTCTCGAACAGCCTTCCATAATAAAGTTCGAGAATCAAGGTTCCACTGTATTATGCTCTCATAAGCTTATTTAAAAATTGGAACTAGCGTCTTATTTTGCTTATACCCAATGTCTTACCAACCATCTTTCAGCAACATATTTAAAAATGATACTATAAGTTACACTGAGACAATAGAGGAAGCTGTTCATGGCTCCAGGTGGCTGGCCCTGGCGCTTGGGCTGGCGCGATGAGCCCAGCCCACCCCTCTGGGTGGGGGTGAGGGGTCTAAGGGATCAGTATCTCAGTAAGCCTGAAACTCCTTTGTAACTCACTGCCTTAGGAAGGTTTCTCTAAAGTATTTATTTATAATGAAGTTGGGATGATGGTGGGTTTCTTTTTTTCTTTTTTGAAGTGGGATGAGAGAGGTCTGTGAATTGTTTGTTGAGATGAAGTAGGTTAGGTTTGTGATCTGCAAATCAGTCTGCCTATCATCCGGGTACTAAATGCATGCTCTAGAATAGGTGAAGAACTCTGAGGACCAAAACTAGAGAAGTTTCATAAACTTGTGGAAATCTTTTAGTACCTGGTTTCTCGGAAATGTATTTACATCTGATTCTTGGATAAGAGTTTTGAATTCATTCTTTTATATGCTCTCAGATGTGGATTCTGCTTCAGCTTTATTTTTCCACGCAGGATCTGCTCCTGAAGGCCCTGCCTTGATCGTAGACTTAGCTCTGGCCACTCCCACTGAATGTGGGTCAGATAAAGATCTGTATTACTGTAATTTAAATTCTGCTGAAGAGTTACGGGAGAAGTACAGTAGAAATAAATATTCAGACTTTACATATTTTCTAAGATAGATCACATATTAGGACACAAAACAAGTCTCAGTAAATTTAAGAAGATTAAAATCATCTCAAGCATCTTCTCTGACCATAATTGTGTGAAACTAGAAATTAATTAAAAGAGGAAAAAACTGGAAAACACACAAAGACATGAGGGCTAAATAACATGTTACTAAACAATGAATGGGTTAACAACGTGATTAAGGAAGAAGTCAAAATATACCTTGAGAAAAATGAAAACGAGGACATACCACCCCAGAATCTAGGGAACACAGGGAAAGCATTCCTAAGAGGAAAATTCATAGCATTAGAGGCCCACTTCAAGGAACAAAATTCTCAAATAAACAATCTAACTTTACACATAAAGATACTAGGAAAAAAAACCCAAACTGAGTAAAAGACTAAAGATGTGAGCAGACATAAACGAAAGGGTCTAATAAATACAAAATGTCAGACCAAGAGCAGATTCTTTGACAAGATCGATGAGATTGACAGACCTTTCACCAGACTCATCAAGAAAGAGAGAGAGAGAGAGAGAGAGAGAGAGAGGACCCAAAGAAAATCAGAAACGAAAGGAGGACCCAAAGAAAATCAGAAACGAAAGAGAAGTAACAACTGACACCAGGGAAATACAAAGGATTGCAGAAAGTATTACAACCAACTACATGCCGACAAGTTGTGGACAAAATGGATACATTTCTAGAAACAATGTTCCCAAAACTGAATTAGGAAGAATCAGAAAATCTGCATAGATCGATTACCACTAATAAAATTAAACCAGTAATCAAAAAACTTGCAACAAACAAAAGTCCTGGACTGTATGGCTTCACGGATGAATTTTACCAAACTTTCAAAGAATTTAATACCTTCTCAAAATACTCCAAAAAAATTCAAGAGGAGGGAACACTTTCAAGCTCATTTTACAAGGCCTCCATTATCCTAACTCCAAAACCAAATAAAGACACTACAAAGAAAGGTAATTTGGGCCAATACCCCTGATGAACATAGATGTTAAAATCCTCAACAAAATATTAGCACACCAAATACATCAGTGCATCAAAAAGACCATACATCATGATCAAGTGGGATTATTCTGGGGAAGCAAAGTTGATAGAAAATCCACAAATAAGTGTGATACATCATAAGCAAAATGAAGGATAAAAGTCACATAGTTACATGAATAAATGCAGAAAAAGGATTTGATAAAATGTATCACCCATTTATGATAAAAAAAAGCCTCTCAGCTAAGTGGGAATGAAAGGAATATACCTCAAAGTAATAAAGGCTGTACATGACAAACCCCCAGCCAGCATCATATTCAGAACTCACAGCATTTCTCTTTAAGATCGGGAACAAGACAGGGACGTCTGCTTCCACAACTCTCATTCAACATAGGAAGTCCTATTCCCAGCAATTAGACAGGAAGAAATACAGGCATCCAAATTGGAAAGGAAGAAGTAAAATTGCCATTATTTGCAGATCACATGATACTGTATATAGGGAACCTTAAAGATGCCACCAAAAACTACTAGAACTGATAAATGAATTCAGTAAAGTAGCAGGATATAAAAGAAATATCCAGAAATCAGCTGTATTTTTCTATATCAATAATGAACTCTCAGAAAGGGAAACTTAAATCAATCCTATTTACAAATAGGATTTACATCAGAAATAATAAAATATCTGGGAATAAATTTAACCAAGAATATAAAAGGCCTGTACTTGGAAAATTGTAAGACACTGAAGAAAGAAATTGAAGAAGATACAGATAAGTGGAAGCATGTTTATGGATAGGAAGAATTAACATCATTGAAATGTCCATACTACCCAAAGCAATCTATAGATTCAATGCAATTGCTATCATGATGCCAGTGGCATGTTTCACAGAACTAGAACAGATATTCCAAGAATTTATATGAAACCAAAAAAGACCTGGAATAAACAGTGATCTTGAGAAAGAAGAACAAAGTTGGAGGTATCTCGATGTCTGATACCCGACTATACTATGAGGTGATAGAAATCAAAACAACGTGGTACTGTCATGAAAACAGATGTAGAGATCAATGGAACAGAACAGAGAGGCCAGAGATAAACCCACACTTTTATGGCCAATTAATATTTGACAAAGGAGGCAAGAACATAAAATGGGGTAAAGATAGCATACTCAATCATTGGTATTGGGAAAATTGGACAGATATTTGGGAAAAAAATGAAACTAGATGATCTTTCATCTTACACATGAATAAAGTCAACACGGATTATAGACTTAAATGGAAGACTCAAAAACTAAAAATTCTAGATGAAAACAGTAAAACCTCAGATATTTCTCGTAGTACTATTTTTTCTAAAATGTCTTCACAGGTAGGGGAAACAAAAGGAAAAATAAACAAATGGGACCACATCAAACTAAAAAGTCTGCACAGCAAAGGAAACCAACCAAATGAAAAGACAACCCACTGAATGGGAGAACATATTAGTCAATGATATATCTGATAAGGAGTTAATATCCAAAATTTATGAAGAACTTACACAATTCAACACCAAAAAAAGCAAACAATGCAATTAAAAAGTGGGCCAAGTGCCCTGACCAACCCTGGCTCAGTGGGCTGGGAGTCAGTTGTCTTGCAAAGTGAAAGTTCGTCAATTTGATTCCCAGACAAGCCACATTCCTGGGTTGTGGGTTCGGTCCCTGCAAGAGGCAACCTATCAGTGTTTTTCTCTTTCTCTCTCTGTTCCCCTCTCTCTAAAAATAAGTAAATAAAAGCTTTTAAAAAATAAATAAAAAATAGGCAAAGGACTTGACTAGATACTTCTTAAAAGAGGAAATACAGATGGTCGATAGACATATGAAAAGATGCCCAATGTTACTACTCATCAGGGAAATGCAAATTAAAGCCACAATGAGATATCACCTCCCACCTGTCAGAATGGCTACCATCAATAAGTCAGCAAACAGCGAGTGCTGGCAAGGATGTGGAGAAAAGGGAACCCTTGTGCACTGTGTTGGGAACGCAGACTTGTGCAGCCACTGTGGAAAGCAGTGTGAAGTTACTTCAAAAAGTCAAAAGGCCCCTCCCTGGGTGCCTCGGTGGGAGTGTCCTCCTGTGTGCCAGAAGGTTGCAAATTTGATTCCTAGTCAGGGCAAACAGTACCGAGGCTGCAGGTTCAATCCCTGGTCATATGGCAAGTCAACCAATCGATGATTCTCTCTCACACTGATGTTCCTCTCCCTTCCTCTCTAAAATCAATTTTTAAAAAATGTCCTTAGGTGAGGGTTAAAAACAGTTAAAAATGGAACTGCCTTATGACCCAGCAATTCTACTTCTGGAAATACATCTGAAGAAATCCAAAACACTAATTTGAAAGAATACATGCAGCCTATGCCACTGCAGCACTGCTTCACAATAGCCAAGGTCTGGAAGCAGCCCAGGTGCCCGCCAGTAGATGAGTGGGTGAAAAAGCTGTGGTTCATTTACACGCTGGAATACTACTCAGTCGTAAAAAAGAAGGAGATCTTAACCTTGCGACAGCGTGGATGGACCCGGAGAGTGTTCTGCTAAGTGAAATAAGCCAGTCAGGGAAAGACAAAAACCGTATGATTTCATTTATACGTGAAATCATGAACAAAATAAACCGACGGACAAAGTAGAGACAGAAGCATAGATACTTGGATAGACCGACAGCGGCCATTGGGGAAGGAGGTTGGAGAGCTGTGAAAGGATTAAGCAAACACACACATATACATACACACACGTGCATGTGTGTATAAAACACACAGACACAGACGACAGTGTGGTGATAGCCAGAGGGAAAGGGAAGTGGGCCAAGGTGGGTAAATGGAGACAAAAAGAGACTTTGCTTTGGGTAATAAGTGCTCAGTACAGGGCGCAGATGGGGTTTTGTGGAGTTGTACACTTGAAACCTGTATGCTTTTATAAACCAATGTCACCTCAACAGACTCAGTTCTTAAAGAGAAACCTCATGGACACCACTGTATGGTGATTAATGGAGGGCCAGGGAGTGGGGGAGGTAGGAGAGGATGAGGGGGGAATAAATGCTGATGGAAGGAGACTTGACTTTGGGTGGTGAACACACAGCACAGTATACAGATGATGTGTTATACAATTGTACACTTGAACGTTTTCAAATTTTGTTAACCAATGTCACCCCAACAAATTCAGTAAAAAATAAAATCAAAATTAAAAAGAGTGCACAGTCAGGAATGCAGGCATGTGCTTATACATGTATCATTAAGCTGATCATGAAGAAAAAACAAGGTAAAACAAATGGAATTTAATTCATTTTTATTTCTTCTAATATTTGATCACATATTCTTTTCCCAGTCTGAAAATGTTTTCTTTTTTGTTTGTTTCCCCAAAAATATAGTCGTGGCTAATGCTACTGTTGAAGATGAAATTGAAACGAATGAAGTTCAAGGATTTCTCTTTGGGAAACTAAAGTAAATATGAAATGAAATAAAATTATATTACTATACTGAAGTTTGTTTTTAAAGGAACATGCTGTGTTGGCTTATGTTTCACATTTTAAATAATTATTATATATTAAATACATAATTATTTTTATGTATTACAAAAGTAATGCACAGTTAATGCAAAAACACAAAATTAAAGGGTAATGTGTAACTCAGCCGTGTAAGTATGATGAGAAAATAGGAATTGAAAATGATCAAAGTTGTTTCTGACAAAAAACTAAGTCAAAACTTTGTAGAATCTCTTATAATAGGTTACAAAAATCATGGTAATATTTAGCATGAAAAATATCAAAGTTTTTATGCCTTAGAAGAAGAGAAAATAATTTCCCTAAATGTCTGTGCCACAGATTTTCGTATTAAAAACCTTTAACATCTGGTCTTAATTTCATACCCGTGTGTGACTAAACTTTGAGGAATTAAAGTTGTGCTCCCTTTTCCCCCACCCTGCACCACTAACCGAAGACAAGGAATAGGCTGGTGAGTGCTGTCTGACTACTCGTGCTCGGGGCTTGTTGAAGTTTTCCCTGTGCTTGCTCGTATTCGTAAGAAGGGAGAGTTCATGATTCTATTATAAGGACAAAATTAAAAGGACTGTTTTTCGTTAATGTTTTAGTTCTTGTTTAGTATTGCGAGTGTTTATAAAGGGCACTTCAGATGTGTATGGTGAGTAGACAACCGCGTGGAGCAAGGGCACCGTCTTTGGACACGGCTGGTGCGTACAGATGACTGCGCCACAGTCTACGCTGAGCTGGCCAAGTGGCGCACTATTTTAGCACTAAAAATTAAGATTATGATTAAATATGAAAAACAATATAATAGCTCTCACAAACTTAATATTATCCCATCACTTAAAATGTTGAGAACTGAGGGGCTATGTAACTTGTAGGGAACTCCTCTGAAGTTTCGTTGCTTTTTCATCATGAGCTCAGTCGTAGTCGGCCGTGGCTCTCCTGTGAAGTGTGCCCCACACTATAATCGAATTGCAGATACCGACCCTGTAGTGTGCTTGTCTGTGGTTACCTGTAGCATTAAAGCATTTCTGTAAGTATACTTTTCCACTTTTCAGGATCTTCATTTCTCTTTATTGCTGAAAATATATATTTTATAAGTTGTAATGGTAGCTAACATTTTATTTTTAAGAATTCTATTTAAATCTGAAATGGTACTATGTCTTGATTTCATGAGAGATAGATTATACTTTATACATATAGTAAAATGCCATTCTACTACGTTGTTACTTGGCACTCTCTAAAGGATACCTAGAGGTGCTTAATGTTAGGCAAAATTATCTTAGGCTTTTTATTCATTTCAAACATGGAATTTTTCCAAAATAGAGTAGACTCTAAGATTGTATAGAAAGCATTAGAGTCTTTCCTTATAAAATAGTATTTATTTTAAATTGTAAAAGCAATACTTTTAATTTATAAAATGTTAAAATAAAAACTATATAGCATAAAAGCTAATAATTCTGCCCTCACCCTTCATCTCTTACAGTAATGTTAACATGTTAACAATTGAGGGAGACTACATCTCTCCAGATTTGGTTTTGTTTTGTTTTAGATATTGGAAAAAAAATAGACATATGTCTTCCTCCTTATTTATTTTTAAGTTCTGCATCTATAGTTGCATCATGATTTATTCTCTTAGTGATGAACATTAGTGTGTATCTAATTATTAGGAAGAGTTCATTTCAAAAGCGTACTGCTTATATAATGATTCCTAGTAGGTGATGATAATTAACATAATATTCCGATGCAGAGAAAGGTATTCAGATCTTAGAGTGAATCTGACAGCATTCCAGAGGTACCTGATTGAGAGCAACAAGGAAATGGCGCCTTTGAAAGTCTGGGAGCTCCAGGGTGAGTATTTCGGTCTGCGTTAACACAGCAGTTCGGCAACCGGTCTCTGTTTTATTAAATAAACTTTGATTTAACATGATACAAATTATTTTATAGAATGTAATAATTACTGTAATGTAAACAATATAAATTATTACATTATTTCCTGTGGAAACATTTAATTAAAGCATTCTCCACTGAGCAAATTGTATTTCTCTTTAAGACTTAAAATTCAGGTAAGTGTAATTATTTGATATTATCTAATCATTTTTAAACTATACACTAATTTATCTTGTAGTTCCTCTGAAGTATTAAATGGCATTTCAGGGAATTTGTAACACTGATTAAAAATTCTCACTCGTAGGTCAGGAGAAGTCAGGACTAAATCTAGTTTTGTTTTGTGTAGAGTTTTGATTGCGATGGACTGACCATTGCCTGTTACTCTGTTACCTTAGAGCACCTTCTGGGCCAGCACCCCATACGTGGAACTTTTGTGGCCAGAATTTAGTTTGGATTGAAGTATAAGCCCTTTACAACTTGTAATTTTCCCTTTCATTGTTTGTAAACTTTAATAGGTCATGGGGACATGTTGTTTTTCTGTGTGGTCCATAACTTTTATCACATCTCTCATCAACTTTTAAAAATAAAAGTTTACCGAGACATAACTGATATACTATACAGTTTACCCACTCGAAGTGTTACTGTTCAGTGGGCTTTCGTGTATTTTCAGAGTTCTTTAACTGTCACCACAGTCAATTTCAGAGTATTTTCATCACCCCCAAAAGAAAGGAATGCACACAGGAACAGTGACCCCGTGTCTGCCAACTCCTCCAGCTGTGGGCAAGCGCCAATCTGCTTTCTTATCTTCAGAACGCCCTGCAAGGGTCCCATAGTTCAGAAATTGTGATGGAGTGTTTTTGAAGGCTTGTTAAACAGAGAACACGCATTGTCAGCTTAGTTTTAACTAACCTTCCTAGTGTCTGTGTCAGATGTAGGTGAACGGACTAGAAACAGGAAATCAATTAAGACACTGAAACGGAGAGACCAGGGGTTGGACTAGCACTGTGGTGGCGGCGTAGGAAGGACAGCTGGGTCTGCAAACATGGAGGGAATGGGAGGAGTCACAGGGCTTTCAGACATCAGCTCTAAGCCTGAGAGAACATGGAGCATGCAAGCAGGCTTGGGGCTGGAATAGGGGGCCCAGGAATGATGAGACTGGCATTAAAATGATTGACAGAAAGGGATTGTGACATATCCAGATGACAAGGGCTAGTAGTGGGGTGAATGTGAAATCTTTAAGCTAAAAGATTTAAAAAGCTAAAAATCATAGTGTAAAGCAGGGGTATCCAACCTTTTGGCGTCTCTGGGCCACACTGGAAGAAGAGTTGTCTTGGGCTCCACATTAAATGCACAAACACTAACGAAAACTGATGAGCAGAAAAAAGGTTTTAAGCAAATTTACGATTTTGTGTTGGGCCACATTCATAGCCCTCCTGGGCCGCGTGCGAGGGGTGCTGACTGAAAGGGTAGGGAGACCAAACCGGGGCGCAGGGCGGGGTGTGGTGGTGCTCATCTCCGTGCACAGGACAGGGGCTGTGGTCTCATTGCTGGCTCCGTGCCGACAGACAGCAGTGCCCACACAGAAGACATGGTGGGATGATGAGAGATGGGAGGGTACAGCATAGAAGCCAAAGGAAGCACGTGTCCAAGAAAGGGACAGTGAGCCATACCTTCTCTCTCTCTCTCCTTTTCTCTTCTCTTCTGTTCTCTGTTCTTTCTCCCTCCCTCCCTCCCTCCCTCCCTTCCTTCCTTCCTTTCCTTCCTTATTATGTTGTTTATAAATGCCTTTAGTAGCAGTAGAATGATCAGAAATGTAACATAGAAGGTCTCACTTGTTATTTTACTGTTAATTCACTCATTCATTCACCAGTATTTGTTGAGCTCCTTCTTGTGTATGAGGTACTTTCTTGTGGTGAGAGCATCTAAGCTCTGCTCTGCTTCTAGCATGTTGACTACAGGAAGCCACACACATTTTTCTTTCCCTAGAACTGTGTTTTCAGGTAAAATATTGCTAAGTTTAGGATTTTATTTTTATTGTAGTATAAAAGTAGAACAATACTGAAAGAGAAGGTGAATGTTTCTATTTATCGAGTTACACAGATTAGGTCCTCCTGAATGTTCTTTTCAGAATTGGCTCTTCAAACTCTTTTTCCTTCCTTTGGTTATTCTTCGTATCAAAGCCTTTTCTTGCCTGTTTATTTAACCTAAATATAGACAAAATGGCTTTGCATCAGCATTTCTTTTCATGTATCTTGTTCTGAAGCTGTTGTGCCGTAATTTGGGGAAAACAAGTATTAAGTATTAAATGATAATTACTGATTGATAAAAGTGTAAAGTTTACCTTAATTGGAAATAAATGCTACGTTTCCATTTAAAATTTTTGAAAAATGCTAAATATAAGAGTGGTAACATGTCTATATGAGATTATATAGCCAGAAGGGTTAAAATAATTACAAGGAAATGTTATAAAATTATGACATTATGCTAGATTTTTTAATGATTTTTTTTCCTTCCAGATCTTAGTTTTCAAGCAGCTTCTCAAATAATGGCTACTCCAGTTTATGATGCCTTAAAATTAATGAAAGACATTTCGCAGAACTTCCCCATAAAAGCCAGGTATAATAAAGTTTATTAGTTTGATTATAGCCAGGATTCTTCCCATTAAATACATTTTATGAAAATAGGTGATGTCACTTAACATAATGGTATCACTTAATTCTGGTATACACAGTGCTTATGAAATGAGGGCCTTTCTTCATTATGAATGTTGGGTTTTTACTAGAGTAGAATATTGGCTCGTATACATACTACAAAATAGAACTCTTGAATTAGAGGCAAATGGAAAGGAAAAAATAATTCATTAAAATACATTATTTAAATATAAATAGGGAGGCATGATAATCCAAGGAAAAACTTTCTTAAGCAATAAATAAAAATGTAATTTATTTTCTGTTCAACATGAAGGATGATGAAGAGCATTATTTTAAATAGATCTATACCAAAAGTATAGTGAAGTCTTCTTGTCCTTTTGGATTCCAAATAATTAGTAATTTCTTAATTGTATGGGATATCTTGTGGAATACTTTTTGCCAACAGGATATCTAATTGAACTGCTTCCAGAAATACCAATGTTACATTTAACACATCTCTCAATTCAATAGATAATACATTGGCATCTAAAAGTAACCAATACATACAATTCAGGTTACCATGTATTGTAAGGATTGACAAAAATCACAAGACATTGAAGCCCTTGTATTCGGGTTAGGAATGACGGAATATAAAATTACAGGCAACCAGTAAAATATAAAGTAAGCTGGCTTCCATTGAGTGCAGACAACATGGGGCAAGGGCGGCGGCAGCGTTTCCTTGAGAGGGGTTGGCGAGCACCCTCCTGCTCGCAGCTCCTCTGCCTGAGCCCTGGATGGCCAGTAGGCCTCTGCTTGTCTCAGACCCTATTTTGTGCATTTATCCACGGTGTGATGTACTGGGTTTTACCTAGATGTTCTTTACCTTGGTAAGACGGATAAATAGTGCATAGTTGGCACAAGATACCGAGAACCTTTACATGGCACCCCGAAAGAAGGTTTGTCACCTTATTTACAGATTAAGAGTGAATATATTATATGACTTTAAAGTTAGTTTAAACACTCAAGAATTTGAGAAGTCAGTACATTATGAAACGTGAAATGTGTGCGTGTGTGTATAAATGTTATGTTCAGCCATGCTGCTCTTCATTGCCTTTGAAATTACTTGATCAAATACAAATGAAGTAAAATCATTTTGGTTTTAAGAAGGTAGTTGATTGGCTCCTTGATAGTAAGTCAGACCACATTGAAGGGCTCAGTTGCTACTCTCTGATTTGTGGTTGGTCAGTAAAGAAAACTTGGCAGACTGTGCTGATGCTGCTTCATGGCTAAATCGTGAGCTTGAGCATGGCTCTGAAACACGTGGTGAGCAATCAGTAAATGTTCGTTTAAATGAATTATTTGCTAAATGAATGAAAAACTTGTATACTCTAATTTATCTGAAATTCTGCCAAATTTTGGGCGATAATGTGCATTTACTGTGTGTTTTTTTTTCTTTATCCTCACCCGAGGAAGGGAGGGAAGAGAGAGAGGGTGAGAAACATCAACATGAGAGAGAAACATCAATCGGTTGCCTTCCGAAGGCGCCCTGATCAGGGACTAAACCTGCAACCCAGACACGTGCCCTGACCAGGAATCGAACCTATGACTTTTTGGTCCATGGGACAACGCTCCAACCACCTGAGCCACACCAGCCAGGGCAGCATGGGTTGTTTCCACATACACCTTTCTACCTGAGTTTACAATCTTTTAACCTTTATATCGTTTTCTTCTATGCATAAAATTGACAGATATATAGCTAAGCATTCTTAGGAGTTAAGTCAAATAACAGACTTAATTTAAAAAATTTCTTTCTAAGGCAGTTATAAGCTCTTCAAGGTTGAATATGTGAAGTCAGTATTGTCAGTATCTTGTAACTTACGTTCTCCGGGGAGGACCCCAAGGTTAAAGTTGCCTGTTTGCATGGACACATACGATTGATAATTTTGTGCAAAGTTTCTCTGGGAAAAAGAACATAAAATAGCATTTTTCATCTAGTACTTTTGAAAAATAACTGTCTGGTCGTAAGCAGGGTTTGACAATACTTAAGGCGCACCGTCAGTGCCCAGGGGCTGCTGACAGCCTCCGTGCCCTCAGTGCAATGCCCCCGTCAGGTGATAGCCACGGAGCCCTTCTCACAGGGCCTTGTGGCCGAGTCACGAAGCCTTTGGAGTCGTTGATTTCTTACCCAAACTACTCTATTACCTTGAACTACAGATTAGTCCCGCACATAGAGGAGGAGTGAGTTGTACTCTTATTTGTTTTCCCAGGTCTCTGACCAGAGTGGCTGTAAATCAACATATGAAGAAGGAAATACAGCAAAATCAACAGGTTTGTTCGAACTCCTTTTTAAAACACTTTGCAGTACTCCCATCACTGTCTCAGACTTTGCGCCTTCAGTTTCCATCCGGAAAAGAAAATGTTCATTTGTATTTTTGATTACTAAAGCAGCTCCAGTTTTCCCGTTTCTGTGCTGTCTCCATACCGTGTGTGATTCTAACCAATCTTCCTTCCCTGCGGTGTATTTCATTTACCTCCCGTTCACCTGTGCTCCAGACCTTTTGCTCATGGAGTATGGCTTTCTTCACAGGATAAAGAGTAAAGGCTATGAATTAATTATTGTTTCTCATAATTAGTTTGGCTTAAAAACTTGAGGACCAAGTCAAGTTTAGACCATTGGAACATTACTGGGATCCTGCTGCATGCAGGACACGAGTGACTGGTACTTTGGTGAGATTCTGCCAAATGCTTTCCTGAATTACCTGAAGACCCCAAATGACCCCAACTGCATTAATACTTGTAAGGTGCTTAGAGCATTGCCTCGCTTTGCAGCATGGGCCTCGTTTGGTTTTAAGTAATGCAATACCAGATGCACAGGGCCGCCAAAAGTGGTTTATTTTTCCTCACATAAACAGAAGTCTTAGATGGGTGGCCGCAGACATGGTTTTTTCCTTTGATGGTTGCCAAGTAGCTGCCACCGCTCCAGGCTTCTGACACAAATGCAAAGTAGAAGGAGGCAGGAAGATGGTATCCACCACACGCATCCCAGTAAAACCTTCAGTCCTGGTGGTTTTCCCTGGGAGGGAAATCGTGACTTTAATCAGTAAAGTAAATAGTCACAACCCTATATTGTCATCTCGTCTAGCCTCCTCTTTCAGGGCACCCTGACAAAAGAGAAGGATGATGTTAATGGGTGTCATGTCCTTAGTTTTGGGAAAATGTGTTTGGACTATAAGTTCCTGTTACCTCCTGCCCCATGGGGGATGTGGGTGGCAACTGAACAAACGTGTTCCGCCCTGGAAAAGAGGGCGGTAGGGCTGGAAGGTCAGAAAGGCTTGGGAAGCCCCTTGCAGCCTCACTGAGCCCCGTGTGTAGTGGGCACGTGGACACCCCGAAGGTGTGTCACTATTACATCTCACGTGTGCGCAGCAAGAGTACAGTTTATGCAAAGCATGTACACAAAAGGTAACCACACCAAAAATAATAATGGACTTTGAATATGTAGAAAGATGATCTGTCTCCACTCACAATAAACGAAATACAGATCAAAGTTATACAGAGACACCAGATTTATAATAGTCAAAGTTTGATGGTGAATTCTGTTGGTAAGTTTATCTTGCCTGTGTGTGTGTGTGAGAGAGAGAGAGAGAGAGAGAGAGAGAAAGCAGGCAACTCAAGATACGGATGTGTAGGTATTAGCGTTTGCATAAAGGGGTACCAGAGCTTGAACAAAAACTGGGGGAAGTGTAGAACCTTCCCCCAGTTACCTGTGTGGGCCATGAGAGGGGCTGGAGGACAGGGCAGGAGAAGGGCCTGGAATGAGCATAAGGATTCTTTGTGTGGGGTTTTATATAGTGGTAACCTGTGGCTCATGCAAAGGGTATTCAGAAACTCTGACTATGCTGAAGTTGTGCAAGTGAATTTGGCTCTGGTTACTCGGGAGACCAGAGCATTAACTTCTCAAAGTACAGTAGATTTCCCTTTTAAGTTAACAGTTCTTCTTATTTTGCTCAGAGATTAGCCAGAAGCTGCTTTTGGTGATTTTAAACCAGTGCGTGTGTCTTACTGTTTACTGTTATGTTATGTTCCATGCCATTTTTTTGTTAGGAAGAAAAAAATGGGAATATGGTCAGGTAGTGTGGTAACTTCTTAATTTTGCTTCAGCAGTGTGAAACATTGTTTTAATTGCGTAGTTACATAAAAAACAGGTGAGATACTTAAATGTAAAAGCTAAATAAAGGATTAGACTAATCCAAAAAGAAGTTCACACCTTTCCTAATTATGTCAACTAATTACTTAATTCTCATATGTTAGGGAATATATGAGAATTTCACAGTTTTAGAAAAATTCCCTTCATCAGAATAACCTCCCTAAAAGCTCCCCTGTAACACATTCTTTTAGACTCTTTTTTGTTCACATGCTGGAAAAAAATTTCCCCTATATTTAGATTTATATCTGATTTGACTTCAGATTTTAAATTCAGAATGAATCTAGTTTCAGTTTAGGGACCTCCAGAGCTGTTTACAAACCAAGTTACCATTCTGACCTCAACCAGTCAGCTGAGGAAATGTTTAGCTTCAGGTAGCCGCCCAGTTTGTTGGTTGATAAAGGGATGTTACAACACATTGTTCCTTCCTTTTTTTTTTTTTTTTAATGAAGTCATATGTCTCCATAAGGATTTATATTTGTTTCTGCTCAAAGGCTAAGATTGGTCCCAACTTAATTCCACAGAAAATAAAAGTCTGTGCATGTTTTTTGGACCTTAAAAATAGTGAGAAATCTAGCCTCAAATGCCTATGAAGATAAACCAGAGGCAACGAATTCTTATGGAAGACATGTTGTTGCTCCCAACCAAGGCGAGATGAACAAGTTTCTGTGCCAATTCTTGGGGCATTTTGTTTTCTGGGTCACCTTTCACTGCAAGGGGAGCCATTCTTCGTGCCTTCGCACAAGGCAGTCTCTCACCCTCCTCCCTGCCCAGTGTGAGCCCAAGGCTTTGCTTCCTGTCCTAGGGACCTGCAATTGTTTGTGTCCTTGGACTTGCATTTCTACCACTTCTCTGCCCTTAGGAGAAACCTTTCCTTTTAAAAGCTAACCATTCATTTAGAGAACATTCTTCCCGTTTTAATCTGGCAGTTTTAGTGTTTCCTTTTAGAAGGAGGATTTGGGGATGTCTGGTTCACCACAGGGCTGCAGACCAACTCCTTAACCTCGATTTGAGAAAGGCTGCCTGAGATCACACCCCCAGGGTAGTTTACCAGGGTGTAAGGCCACGTCCCTGGGGGAAGGAGGGCGAATGTGTCAGTATTAATCTCCAGTAGACTGGCAGTGTTTCAGCAGGTGAGTTCAGTTCATTGCCCTTTCCGAGCATCTTCGTTCAAAGCACTGTGCTTGGCTTAAAAGTCCCCAAGGGAGTTAGCACTTTAGGGGACATCGTGTGCGTGAGGTGCGTCCCACTTACGGTTGAGTGGCCTAACCTAATGAAGTGCTGGGAGAGCTTGAGACAGAGCTGAAGACAAACCAAGGTTTTACCTTTGAACCTCTGAATGCTAGGGCCTAAACTCTTGCCAGCGTTCTGTGTAAATCCAGTGGAAGTATTTTCTGTCATGTGACAGATCAAGTTCTCCTTCCCTCCAGCGTGTGTACCTCACCTGTCATGGTGAGCGATGAACACACAGAGACACTTACCTCTGTCAGGTTTTCTCCGGACCTCCTCGAGTTAGTTTCTTCATCTGTCTTTCTGGGAAAACTTACACAAATCTCTATTAGGTCACTTACCGTGCGATCACTTTAAAATGCACTGTTTTAAAATGGTTTTTCCCCTAAACTAATTTGTCTACACTGATAATAGTAATAATAAAGGCTTTATTTGTGAGTACTCTAAGTTTGACTAGACACAGGTATATATTTAAACTTTATAACAAACCAGTGGATAGATATCAGTACTCCATTATACAGATGAGAAAACAGATCTATGGAAGCTAAGTGAGTTTACCCAGCCTTCACCACTAGTAAGTAGCAGGACTAAGATGTAGAGCAGACTGGCTCCCTCTCCACGGTCTTAATGACCGTGCTGTGCTGGGTTATTATTGCTGCCCCAGTGCCTGGAGTTACTTCCAGCACACAGTCGGCACTGGAGCAGTAGTTACCGAATGAGAAGACAGGGAACATCAAAACACTGCTCTGATGGAAACCTTTATGAATTGAGAGTGATCTCCAAGTATTTACACATACACCAAAGTCTTGAGTCCCGGGAGTAAAGAATAGGAATGTGCCAGCTGTCGAATTCTCAGTGTGACCGTGGACACGCACACACACACACAGTATAAAATGTAGGAGGTAGGTCATCATTATAGCATTAGAACTTTAATATCACATATAGCAAAATCACAACATCCAGGTATTTGTGTCTCTAACCTGTCACCAGATGCCCATCACCAGATCAGGGTGGGCAAACTGCTACTCACCCATCAGTCAGACCTGGCCTGCCACCTGTGTTTACAAATGAAAGCCTTACTGGGACGCCATCATGCCGATGTGGTTACATTGTCTTTGGTTGCCTTCGTGCTGCAAGGGCAGAGTCAAGTGGTTGCGTCAGAGATGACGTGGGTGGCAGAACCTGAAATGTTGACCGTCTGACTCTGACAACTCTGCGGACTCCTGACATAGATCGCTATGGTTATGTGACTTGGTCAACTGTCGTTCTGCTCTGTTTCAAGGATCTTCTCAACAGATTTGAAATCCGCCCAGGTGATGCTTGTCTGTACATAAATGGCCTTCGTGTGGACGTGGATGCCCATGATCCTTTTAGGTAAGTGTTGAATTATCGATACAAACTGCTGTGGTCTGTATAAAAGGAAATACTGCCCTGAACTTATATTTGTCAAAATTCAAATAACAGCTTGAAAGGTAAAGCGAACACATTTTTGATTGGAAAGCAGGTTTCTGTCATATTTGTAGAATGCTCTGGTAAGTGTCTCAGAACGTCAGCGCTGGGCTGGGAGAGACCTTGGGGATGTTTTCCAGGTGGGGACGCTGAAGGTTCTGAGCCTTAGATCTGTGCTTATCCCATTGTTTGAAACTGCCCCTCATTGAAGAGGAGGCTTATCCTTCAGCAGGAAAGTTTCCCAGCAGCCAGGGCGCTCTACCCTCTGAAAAGGAACAGAAGGAACATGAGACGATTCTTCAGAAGAAAAAAATTAACTGGAAGAATTTAAAGTACTTGTATCTGTTCAAAAGGAAATCTGAATTACAGAATTCAGGGAGCCATCGTTTTCCTTACGTACTTTTGAAGAATTTTTGAAAAATTTTTTCAAAAATGCTCTAGAGCAGAATTAGATGGTCTTTTATTCATGCCACTGGCTCATAAATCAGTCACGGGCCAGAAGAAGAGAAATCAATCGAATTTATTTTTTTTTAAAAGACAGGCATAAAAGTACTTTAGAAATTAATATTTGTAGTATAAAATGAATTTTGTAACATACTTTATTTCAGACATTGTGAATTCAGTTGAATATATTTTATTGAACTTAAATTGTTTATTGTATTTTCTTACCAGTTTGGAAATATCTAGGAAAATACAGGGAAGACTGAGAACCAGAGTAGGTAGTTTGAATGGGGCTTCTCTCTTTATTTCGTTGATCCTAGGACCTCGGATTGGGAGAATGGCAGCTGTTAGCTTCTGGCTTGTGGACTTCAGAGGGACAGAAGTTACATTTGTGCTCAGGAACAGTGAAATGCAGGCGGGTTGTGGAAAGTTTCTGTGTTGATGTACGGGGAGATTTTCATAGCAGACACATGGCGCTGTGTAATGTAGAAAGGCTGTAGGTTGTTCAAGAAATACAACCCCCTTGGCTCCTCTACCTGGTAATTAGTGCGCTGCAGGGTATGTGGTTCCTGTTCGCTCCTCATCGAAGTGATCACTCGTAGCTGCTATGATTCCCTTAGAGGAAAACAAGATGTGTGAGGGTAGTTATAATTCTGACACTTTTAGTACCAGATGAACAATCAAAGAGGTTCTCAGGAAAAGATCAGAATGTGTAGGTAAAATGTGAAGAGGTTGCTGACTGGAAGAAAATGATACAGGGAAGTGGAGGGGAAGAAAGTGTCGTATTACTGAAGTTCCATCTGGATCTAGACAGAGGTCCGTGTGGGGGAAATAAAGTTGGGAGGTGGAGCACTCTGCACTTCTTCCCTACCTCCTGTCTCTGATTGCGTTTTCTGGTTGCGGGAGCTGGTACTATACCCCATGGCCCAGCCCCTCTTCCTCTGGTCCTGGAAACAGTGGAAGGAGCCAAAGCCTCATGGGTCAGGTCAGTGCTGGTTGGATCAAGGCTGTGCCCAAGCCTTCCTCTCCCCACGGGAGGCTGAGAGGCCTGGCAGTGAACCAGGAGGAGAGCAGCATGGCCGAGTAAAGCTGAGGATTCCCATCGGTGGTGCCTTATCTAGCGGCTTTAGAGCCACGAGCACATCTTTATCTCTGAGCAGTCCACTCAGCCACGTTTGTGACCACACGGAAACTGGTACCGCGGGGGCAGCACCCACCTGGCCAGCCGGCCTGTCCGTGCTTGAGCCGTGTCACTACAGACAACCTACAGAGAGAAAGGACTGGCAAAGGCGGCTTGGCAGCCCCTCTGTGTACATTTGTCTGCATCTGGATGAAGTCGTCTGGCTCCGAATTCTTTTGACCTCTTGGTAAATATGTATTTTTAATGCAAGCAACATTAAATTCAGTATTATAAAATCAACTCAATATTAAAATCCAATTTACTAAGTATTTCAGTGCCTACTAGTCTGTAGAAACCACTTGATATTTGGGGTGTAGTGGTGAACAAGATGGAAGTTGTGCCTGAGTGAAGTTTACAGCTTAGTGGAATAACTGACGTCAAATAATTGCAGTGTGATAAGTTTTATAAAAGGTAAAGTGCGACACTTTGGGAGTTTATGGGTTAGTTCTTGTGACACATGGGAACAGTAGAGTTCGGATTTCTCCGTGGAAGTGACATTTAGGGTAAGCGTTGAAGGATGAATCAGGCAGGTGGAGGAGCGGAGGCTCGGCAAGCGTGGCACATTGGAGAAGAGGAAAAGTGGTGGGGCCAGACGGGGTGTGAAGAGGAGGGGAGGAAACTCAGGCCACTGGGATGGGCGAGGGTCGCATGTCGAACCAGGCTGGAGTCCAGGCCTCGTATTTCAAGGCAGCAGAAGCCAGCAAAGCGCCCCCAGCAAATCTAAAGAAAGTAAATACGTGTTTAAAAGAGAAGTATGAGAATTATTTAGGAGTCCAGAGATAGAAGGAATTTTATTGATAAATCTAGCACATTTAAAGAACCTTTTTTTAAAATCAGTTTGCAAAATTCTTGATTTAGGAAGAGCACGGAAGAAACTAACACTGGCTGAGGGCAACTGTGTACCCAGTAGAAATTAATTTAACACTAATACCCTATGAAGTGATTATAACTGTTCTCTATGCAGACGGGAAACGAGGACCTGGAGAGATCTCGCACAAAAACAGGGACACACAGCCAGTGGCAGCAGGATTGGAAATCTCATGCGTTTTCCAGTGTACCTTGTGACTATCTGATTTTTCCATTAAGGGTTTTCCTTAGAAACTAGTCCGAAATAGCAAAGATGACAGCTCCAAAACCATGGGGAATATTTAAATTCAGTTGCATGAAAAGTGTCTGATCGATGAGCGTCAGAGTTTTTTAAATGGAGAGAACATTGGCAATGCAACCCAAAATTTTTATTTTATAAGTGAAAATTTAGACTAAAGGGGCTAAGAGATCTCTAATTTTTAAATGTGTATATCTATAGTTCTCTCTGAAAATTATATTCTAAAATCTATATATTGCTCTATTCTGATTCCATCCATTTCTGAAAGGGGAAGGCAATGGGGTCATTTATTGTTATTTTTATTAGTAATACTTTCTGTCATGTTTGAGCTAACAAATTGTACATATAATTAGAAATATCAGTATGTATTCTAAACAGATGGGAACTTTCATGCTTTAACAGGGCTTTCTCTGTACTAATTTTATAGTTTACGTCATGTTTATCTTGTTTTTGCAGTAGATTTATCAAAAGAGTGACATATTTTTCCCTTCATTTTTGGCTTGCTCAGGGCTGAGCATGTTCTTGCTTCTTTGGTAAGGAATACAATCAATATACCTGTTTCTTGTTGTCTTATCTTTTAGGTAAGATTTTGTTAATCACTACAAACAACCCTCAGTGTAACTTTAACCTGGAAAACTAATTAGAACTCCTTGCCTTATTTGTTAATGAGTTTAATAATTATATGCTTTCCTGCTATTAATAAAAATACCAGTGAAACTTGTTTCTAATGCTTTGACAAAGTTATAAACTTTAAAGGATGTTTTTAAATGTTGGCAAGTCAAAATAAAACATCTCTTTTCTTTACATGTGAAGTATGTTGGACATGCTGAAGCTAGAAGGAAAGAGGATGAGCGGCCTTCAGAAACTTGGGATCGGCAGAGAAGACATGAGCAAATTTTTAAAATTAAATTCACACATTAGGGACAGTAACTACGTATTAGACATTAGGCATTCTTCAATAATGGTAAGTATTCGTGTAATTCCTTGTTTCAAAACCTTTAGCAGATTTAATACTTAATATAAGACCAAATATTGTCAGGCTTTAGAATAAACTTAAGCAATTTGAAAGAGGTTGTGCAGCGGAACTCAGAAGAAAAAGTACAAATATTGATTATCCCCTCTCTCTCTTGCATCTGCTTTCACCCTCCCTGTATTCTCCGCGTTTCCTCACAGGAGCGCCCACTCACTAGTTCAGTCTCCATCCCAGCTTTAAAGGTAGAAACAGCACAAACGAGGACAACAAAATGACCACATGAACAGCAGCAAGGACAAAACACCAGACAGTTAAAGTCTGAGGACTATAAGATCGCCACCGGAATATAATAAAATCTTGCCTAGACCGATGCCAGCGCCCTCCTAGATTCCGGTCTCTGGGATACAGTCTGAGGAAAGTGTTTGAGTTCGGGTCACATCCCTCTCCCTTGGCTAAAGCTCAGATACCTTCATGTGACCTATGAGGCTGTGAATGGTCCACTCCTTCCTTTCATTTCTCAGACTATGAAACATTCTTTTTACCACTGTCCCTTATCTCATGCTTGGAAAGCAGACCTCCCTCCCTCTATCCAATGAACTCTTTCTTTTTCAGACTTCATCTCCAAGCAGTACTTCCTGAGTGAAGCTTCCTAGATGACGTTTTAACATACACATTGTGTCTGGGAGTCCCCAAGAGCACCATCTAGTCTGGTGATTTGCTAAAAGGATTCAGAAAGCCTAGCAATTGTTACACTCATGGTTATGACTTATTAGAGTAGAAGAGTACAAAGTAGTATCAGCAGAGGGAGGCAGGGCATGGGGAAACCAGGTGCCTGCTTCCAAGAATCTGCTCAGGACATTCTTAATTCAGTGTGTGAAGATACATGCAAAGTGCTACCTGCTAGGGAAGTTTGCTTGAGCCTGGGAGTCCAGGGTTTGGGAAGGGAGTGTGTTACTTAGGCCACACGATGGGTCCCAGTCCTGACGCTCCTGACGCTCCAGCCGCTCAAAGGAAAAGCAAGTGTTGATCACAAATCACGTTGGTTGTACAAACACTTTATACAAACTGCTGTAGCACGTAGCAAGGCCCTAAAGGCAGAAAACTCTCAGTCAGAACATTCCAGAGCTCAGTTCCCGGGAGCCAATCCAGAGAACCTTTATTACAAAAACAGGCCCTTCTTGGGAATGTGCAAGGTGTGAGCAACCCAGGCCTGCTGAATCCTCTCTCTCTCTCTCTCTCTCTCTCTCTCTCTCTCTCTCTCATGCAGGTATGCACACATGCTCAGACTCACATATATATATACACAGATTTTTTTATGCTATAGAACTATAATCTGTAACCCTAGCACAGTTACAGTTTTTCATTTTTCCTGTGGTTCTTTGATGTCTGTTTTTTTCTAGACTATATAAACTTCTCGAAGGTAGGAATTTTATCCATTTTTTTCTCACCAGTAGATCCCTGATTTTAGTAGGTACTCAATAAATGTAAATACCGATATTCTTTGAATGCCTACATAAATATGTCCCAAACAAATATAAAAACATAGCTTTTAATGAAACTCTGGGATCATTCTTACAACACAATATACAAATGTTCATGTCACCATTATAATTTAATGTTATAAAAATAACTATTAGAAATTAGAAAATAAAAGTACTGCATAACATAAGATTAAGTAATTAAAACTCCCCCAAGGAAAGCCTGATAGAATTAATGAGACTTTAATAAAAATGGGTTTGAAGTGACAGTAAGCAGATCAAAAGCTTTTTTTCCAAAAACCATTTGGAAGACAAAATGATTTATAATATAAAATTTTAAATTCCTAATAATATCTTAATAGCTACTGTCTAATAAAACAATCTCAGTAAGTAAGAATGAAAACTGCGCCCTAACTCAGGAGCCAGGAAGGCAGGGTGGCAGAGGTCGTGGTTGTGGGCCGCGCAGCGCCGACTGGCTGAGCTCTGGAAGCGCTCCTGGGCAAACGGTGGGAAATGGGGAGCAGTCCGTACCCAGAGGCGTGGTCGTTGCTGCCAATAGAAACAGGTCACGTGTCAACCAGAGATTTCGGAGATTGTGTATCCACACTATCGAGCACTCCTCAGATGTTAAAATCATGTTTACCAATATGTTTGAATAATCAGCGACCATGACTGTGTCCTCCTGCGAAGTGAAAAGTACGGACGTAGGAGTCACTGTGTGAAAAGGCAGACACGGCATCAGAAACAGATACATCAGAATGTTAAGTATGTGATGTGATCCAGTGGACAGTTGTGTAAAATGGGTGATGGGATCCAGTGGACAGTTGTGTATAATGGGTGATGGGATCCAGTGAACAGTTGTGTATAACGGGTGATGGGATCCAGTGGACAGTTGTAGGTTTTTTCATAATTTTCTGTAAATTGCACATTTTTAGCTGTGCACATGTATTACACGGGTGGGCAGAAGTAGGTTTACAGTTAGAAGTCAAATAGTACAATCATTAATTAATAATACAAAAAGTAAACTTTACTTTGTATACTTAAAACTGTAAACCTACCTTCGCCCACACCTTTATGATCCAGAAAAAAAGGTTTGTAGAGAACAAAATATAACCTCTCAATGGCTTGCTAATTATTTGATATAAAAATTGAGGGTTTCACTCTGAAGTACCTCAGTTATTACAGTTCTTTTCGTCCTACCCGAACTGCCTTCCCGCTGACAGATCGAGCCCACTGTCTCAGACCCATGGAGTGACAGCTGCACCACAAGCACCGAAGTCTTGGGACTCGGGGAAAATCATGTAACTTATTGATTAGTTACCATTCGTATTTTCTAGAACACTAAGTGACTTGTTATCAGTTATGTTTATTGTAGCTGTTTTTACTATTCTTCCTGGGGTGCCCAACCTGTGGCCCACGGGCTGAATGCATCCCAGGATGGCTATGGATGCGTCCCAACATAAGACCGTAAACATACCTAAAACATTATGTGATTTTTTTTGTGATTACGTGTCACAATGTATTTAATGCGTGGCCCAAGACACCTCTTTTAGTGTGGCCCAGAGACACCAAAAGTTTGGACACCCCTGCTAGACCATATTCTTTCATTGGCTAGATTCCACTTTTCCTTGGGTATCTTGAAGCTTGATAATAAATAGTCTTTTCTAAAAATACTTTCTCAGAAAAAGGAATGACCATGTTAGTAGTCTTACTACATTATGCCTTTTATTTTAAGCATGCATGCTTTTTAAGGTTTGTAGAATGCTGAGTGTGGGTCACACTGAGAAAATGAGGGACATAATTTTCAAGGCTATTCTGGACGTAAGAAGTCGGTCGGTAAAGAAACTTTAGAGCCCGTGTGTGAGATAACACGCTGGCCCTCTCCAGCAGGCAGCAGAGGACAGTCACCCCACGAGGGGCGGGGCGGCCCTGACGCTGTTCCGCTGCCCTCCCTCGGCCAAGCCCCGGTTCCCTGGGCCACGGAGCCCTGTGCTGCCACCGCCAAGCCCCCTGCGCTCGGGCCCTTGGACACCTGCAGGAGGCATTCTTTTCTAAGGAACATCTGTCTCAGCGTGTCCCAAAGTAATTGTTGACTGAAGTAAAATATAAAAAAACAGAAGATGGGCTCTTTTACTCATTTTAAGGATGAAATCTGGTGGCATTAAGTGCATTCACAGTGTTGCACGTCAGTCACCACGATCCATTCCCAGAGCCTTTTCATCACTTCGGACAAACCCTGTACTTCCCTCTGGTAAGAATGACCTCGGGCACTTGTTTCAAATAGGGATTCCCAGGCCCTGTCCTGAATTTCTTGTTAGGTCTGAGGTGGAGCCAAAGAATGTACATTTTAAATAAACACCTCCAGTTGTTTTGATTCACATTACCAGTGGCTACCTGCAATCATTATCAAGTTCATTGGGACTGATACTTAAAGCATACGGCCAGTTTCTCACTTAAAAAATGCAATATAACTGATCCCCAAGGGGACCAGGTATTTACATCCGCTATGTGGTGCCTTCTCCTCTGACCTAGGATTCCCGTAGAACAATTAACTGAACTGCTGACTGAGTCTCCAGAGATTTCCAGTTCACAGGCGACTCCTAGCCTGTTCTGAGGATCTTCACAACTCTTCCCAGCCCTGGCTGGTGTGGCTCGGGGTTGAGCATCATCCTGCAAAGCAAAGGTCGCCGGCTGGATTCCCGGTCAGGGCGCACGTCTGGGTTTCGGGCCAGGTCCCCAGTTGGGGCCGAGAGAGAGGCAACCGATCAGATTCTTCTCACATTGATGTTTCTCTCCCTCTCTCTGTCTCTCTTTTCCCCTCTCTCTAAAAGTAAATAAATAAAATAATTTTTGAATAAAGGACTGTTCCCATTACCTTCACATCTTGGCAAGAATTACACCAGAAAAACAAACAAGATGCCCTACTACTGACTTTCCTGGGGAGGCCGAGGTTCTCCCTCCTGTCTCAGTGCCACCAGGACGAGTTTTTGTGGAAGTAAACTAGTCCCAGATCTCCATCATACCTGTTCACCACTAGCCTGGGGTTCGGGCCACTGTCCACTGTTTTTCCTCCTCAGATGCCACGTGCACTCCGAAGTACGTCTCACACCGAGTTAACTCCCTCTCCACGTTCCTGTCCTCTGGCATGGAAAAGTTGCCTCCTCTCAGAGTCTACTCTCTGTGTTGATACAGGGTTCCTTTCTGCAAGCTGTGAATCCCCTGGATTCCTCCCTGTCTCTCACTTCTCTTAGTGTGTGTATTTAATTCTGTCTTCTCTCTAAACCACCGCCTCTTGGTTAAGCCCTCCAAAAACTCACGTCTAGGTTACTCCAGAAGCCGCCTGATTATCTTCAAGTTTTGCGTTGCCCTGTTCTTTCCTTCTCTAGGGCTTTCAGCTGCATGTGCATTACACCTTTGGCCTGTGTTGCTCATCTCTCTTGACACTTTGAGTTTGCCTTATTTTTTTAGGCAAACTGTGTACTTTAGTTAGTATATGTTCTATAACTTTTAAAAGGCATTTAATTTTCTTAAGTCCAAGCCTTTAAATTTGAGAGGGGAGGCAGAGGGCTTTGTTGCCTCCTGTACTCCTGATAAGTATTTATCTTTCTTCAGTGGTTTATGAGGAGTAATTTTAATTTAATTTTATTTTTTAATATAAAAAACATGAGTAAAATGGAGTCAGCAGTTTGGGGGGAAGGCTTCATGTAAAAGGCCATGTTAATACAAAATTGTTGCCAGTGACGTGTTCCTTCATTGAAGAACATTCAGCTGACTCCCTCTATTTAATCTACTACAGAAAATTCCGTGTGTATTTCTGCTTGTCCTTTGACACGGTGAAGTCTACCTTTGAAAATAATTTGGGTATTAATACAGCTTTAACCGATTTCTGTATTCTTTCCTAGTGGATTAACGACTTAGAAACTGATGGTGTGTATGCTGCCTGGCCCGCAAGTTGCCAGGAACTTCTGAAACCAGTGTTCCCTGGAAAAACGCCTTCCATAAGGCGTAATTTTCACAATTTGGTGAGTTTCATATTTTGCATACATTTTCAATAAAGATACCAGTATTCTTTCAGATTACCCTGCTCTTGGTAAGGAGGCACCTGAGGAATAAGGAAGGGGGTACTTGCCTGGTGCGACGCGCTCGAACGGCGTGGCTGAGTTGGCGTCCAGAGCCAGCAGGGTCCCTGACCTGCCTGTGGTCACAGCCCGCCTGCACTTTCGTCACACCGGGTGAAGTCACGAGCTGCTTTCACATCTTCCTTCTTCTGTGTGATCAAGATTTCCTACGTTTCATGGAAAAATACGTGAATACTATTTTACCACCTTGGGATATACGTTCATTACTACAACGTAAACAGCCTTACAGAACTTTAAATTATGGAGAAACACCTAGGACTTTTTTTTTTTTTTTTTGCATAGAAAGTGAATATCTTATTTCCTACATCAACCTAGAGTAATTAGTTACATTAATGCTTTTAGGAGGGGTTCAAAATTCTATTACTATTTCCTGTTTTAAAAAACTTATCACAGAAAATCCACTGAACATTTAGAATGAGATATCTCACTTTTTTTAAATAATTATTTTATGGTGTGCTTCAAAAAGAAAACGAGTCATATGTTATTAAATTCTGTGTTAGTCTGTACGGACGTGCAGCTTTTAGAAACCCTTCCTTAACATCAATCAGTAAAACTAACAGGCACAATATCAGCATGTTTCATGTCTTTGAAATTCTTTAGAATTGCTTGAAATTTCTTTTTAAAGCCTTGAGTCTTATACTTTTAAGTGTAGAAATTAGACTAAACTTGAATTTCATGAAAATTCTAAAGTGTTAAAACAAAATAATGATTATAGACATCTACTTTCTTTTAGGTTCTCTTTATTGATCCTGCTCAAGAATATACCTTGGATTTTATAAAACTTGCCGAAATTTTATATTATCATCAAATTCCTCTTAGGTACGGTAATCGTCAGTTTATAGCAAACTGTCCACTGACGGCAGTCCAGCGATGTTCGTGTAGTATTTCCGAGTGTTAGTGTGGAATTCAAAGCAGTGGTTTCTCTCTCGTGCCCGACGCAGCAGAGCCGTGTGTTGTGAAGTGTCACGTAACTTCATAGACTCGGTTCATCAGAGCTGCGTAGTAAGTAGTAATCTTGTCTATCTGCCCGAGAGAGTCATCCAGTCACTTTGGGAACTTAAAGATGAATCCACTTCCCTGTGGTTGTGTTGGTGGTTGTGTGAAGAGTACCCTTTTCTCCTCCCCCCAGAAAAACACGGTCATTTGATAAAGTCACCACCAGAGAGTATACATTTTGGAGCAATCTATGAGATGAAGATTTTGGTGAATAGGCATTATACATCAAACCTTCTTACTAACCCATTGACTAACACATTCTCTCCATTTAGACGTTACACTCTAGTGATGTTTTTAAATCATGGTTTATAGTGGTTCAAGGAGTAGTTGTGACACTCCTTACTGATCTTCTTTTTCCAGAATTGGTTTTGTGTTCGTTGTTAGCACAGATGATAAAGTTGATGGAACAAGCGATGCTGGAGTCGCTCTTTGGCGGGCTTTCAACTACATCGCAGAGGAGCACGATGTATCACAAGCCTTTCTATCCATCGCACATGTGAGTGTGTGCACTAGGCATCATTCATTGAGAGTGTATCGTGGGTTTCTTGCATTACCATAATTATTATTACATTATTTTTCAAAGTTTATAAAAACTGTCATGGGGATTAGTACAGATGATGGATTTGATTCTTGCAACTCCCAACTGAAGTGCATAATATTGCCCCTAATTTAAAAATTATGCGTCTGAGGCTCTACCAAAATATATGAACTTACTTAGGTTTACCCAGCCAATAAAGGAATTGAAGTTACGTATATAACTTCAGAGAAAATGATGAGTCAGGGAAGAATTCGTGAACAAATTTTGAGTAAAGCCATGAATAGAAAAAAGTAAAATATTCTGAATGACAAGGTAGAACATTCTAAACGTTACAGTCTGCAGACGCCTTCTAGGGGGTTTCAAGGGGGAGGTCACTTTACGGCACTAAGTTGGGGTGGAAATGGTAACAATACTGAAACTGAGTCTGACATAGAAACTGGGGGGGCGGAAGGACTCGGAAATTGGTTCAGAGCCGGATTAAGCAAGAGTGAGAGACAGGAAGATTATTTCATAGTTGAGGTTTTGAAACTATTATAGCCCATCATGAAAAAATATAAATGCATTTAAAAATTATTATTGAGAAAGTCAGGTTATAGCTTAAAAGATAACTTCTATTCGTTTTTAAATTCATTTGTCTTTAGTATGTCAACCATTGTAAACAGGATTGGTTTCTCTCCAAACTGAGAAGGAAATTACCAAAGCACTGTCGATTTTCTACCCTTTTTGGAAGCTCCCTGGAAAGCCACTAACCTCCTCAGTAATCATGGTCCTGGGGCATCGAAACTGCCTACCCTGCAGTGACCGGAGACAGTTCTGTTCTGTAACAGAGCACCCCGGCGTGCTTGTCGATGTTGTGCCCCAGTCTGTTGGTTTTACTGATGGGTGTTAACAGTTTGTAAGGGGCTTAGTCAGATTGACATACCTTTTATCTATAATAAAGTCCAACTACCTTATTATAAAAGGGTCAGTGTGCTATTCAAAACTAAGAAACTTGAAGACCTTTCAAAATTACCTTTACTTATCTTAATTATTTCTGTTGAATCTCTGTTCTGTAAGCGTTTTGTATCAGACGTTAATTTGTGTGATGGCATATTTTTAAACCGCTCACCTTTTGAATTATCTACTATGATGTTAGCACAATACTATAATCTCTTCGAAAACCGAATTACACATGAAACCACAGGGTTCAGTAGAAAGCAGCATAAAAGTAAACATTGAATGTGTTACAACCTATAAGTTGTGCCGAACAACCAGAGGAGGAAGTAGAGGGAAAAATGAGGAAGGACTATCCAGAGAAGGCGCATTAGAATCCCCTGCCTTCCGAAGTGTGACAGTGTGCGCTTACATTACCCTGGGAGTGTATTGTGTCCTTTAGATTTACTAATTTAGAATAATTTGAGCAAAATCTACACTTTTAGTAAAATATATGAATTAATAAAAATTTTAATACTGTTTCATTACTTTCAATGAGCAGATTATTTTATCTAAGTTAAATAATTTGAAAAATACACTATCAGGAGAGGGGGAAATACAATAGAAGGTCAAAATCATAATATAAGTATATGAAAATTAGTGAAATATGATAGAGAAATTCGGTAGACTAAGTACAGTATTTGTAATAAAACAGTATGACTTAATAGCTCAGCTCTCCTGCCCAGTGGCTATGCATACTTAGAAACAATGTAATTTTTTGTCCCTACCTTGCAAGTTTAAGATTAAAAAAAAGAGTTACATACTTAATGAATATTTGATGAAAATGTATATTTGAGAATGTAAAATGTTTCTCCAAGATTTGGCCGTGATGGAGAAACTGTCAGTGGATTAGCCAGCCAATAGTAAGCAGTTATAAAACTGGACGAAATATATGAACTAAGTCTGTTTTCACGCACCCAACAAGAAACAAGAACTATGATACTTGCAAGAAGGTGAAGTAAAGATACTTACAGATAAAGACTGAGGAAATTCCTTGCTGCTTCAGAGAAGTGCTGAAGGAAACCCTTCAGGCCAAAAGGAAATGACGCCAGCTGGTAACCCAGACGCACAGGAAGAAGTGACGCGGTGAAACGCAGGTGCCGGGGCGAACTCGGAGAGCCATGTGACTGTATTTGCCTCTTCTCTTTAAGTCACAGAAGACTGAATAAAGCATAAGTTCTGACGTGTACAGATGTAAAGCATATGATGATAATACATACGTACAAGGAGCAGAGGATGAAATGCATCCATTTTGAAACTAATTCCGTATATTTACAATATTAAGTTAGGATTAATAGAAGTAGATGGTGATAAGTTCCTGTGTATGTTGCAATTCCTAGAGTAACCACAAAGAAAATAAGTTAAAAATATAGTTGAGAAGTCAGAAGAAGAATTGAAATGATGCACTAAGAAATGTCAGTTGAGCACAAAAGAGAGCAAGCAGAAAAGAGCAGTGAGCAAAAGGCACACGTGATAAATAGGAAATGGACAGCAAACTGACACCCGTTAACCCCTTACGCCAGTAACTACAGTAAGTACCAGCGAATTAAATGTAAGGAAGCATATCAGAAGAATGGACATAAAAATGTGGAAACTTGTACACAAGCTAAATATTCAATCTAGAAGAAAATTCTTAGAAACATACAACCTACCAAGACTGAATCAGGAAGAAAGAGAAAATCTGAATATCAGTTACTAGTATGAAGATTAAAGTGGTAATCAAAAATCTCAACAAAGAAAAGTTATAAGGACCAGATGGCTTCACTGGTGAATTCTACCAAACATTTAAGTAAGAATTAATGCCAATTTTCAGACTTTTCCAACAAGTAGGAGGGAACACTTCCAAACTCATTTTACAGGGCCAGCACTACCCTGCTACCAAAGCCAGACAAGGACACTGTAAGACGGAAAGTCACGGGCCAATATCCCTGATGAGCACAGATGAAAAATTCTCAACGTAATAATAGCAAACTGAATTCAAAGTACTTTAAAAGGTCAAGTAGGATTTATCCCTGGGATGCAAGGGTGGTTCAACATATACAAATCCATAAATGTGATAAACCATATTAACAAAATGAAGGGATAAAATCATATAATCATTTCAGTAGATAGAGAAAAAGCAGTTGACAAAATTCAACATCCTTTTATAACTCTCAACAGATTGGGTAGAGAAGGAATGTACTTCAACGTAATAAAAGCCGTATGTGACAAGCCCACAGCTAACATCATACTCAGTGGTACCAAGATGAAAGCTTTCCCTCTGAGATCAGGAATAAGACAATGCTGCCCACTCTCACTATTCTTATTAAAGGAGTGCTTGAAGTCCCAGCCAGAGACTTTGTCAGTAACAGTAAATACAAGGCACCTGTGTCAGAAAGCAAGAAGTAAATTGTCTGTTCCCACGTGACACGATCTTGTATATAGGAAACTCTGAAGACTCCACCAAACAGTCTGTTAGAACTAATAAACAAATTCAGTAATTTAGCAGGGCACAAAAATCAGTTGCACTTCTAGACACTAACCATTGGAAAGAGATATTAAGTATACATTCCCATTTACAGCAACTTCAGAAATACAATAAATACTTAGGCATAAATTTAACCAAGGAGGTGAAAGATCTTTTTACTGAAAATTCTAAAACATTGGTGAAAGAAATTGGAGGCAAATAATTGGAAAGGTATTCCATGTTCATGGGTTGGAGAATTAATTGTTAAATTGTCCATATTACCCAAAGCAATCTATAGATTTAATGAAATCTCTATTAAAATTTCAGTAGCATTTTTCACAGAAATAGATAAAACAATCTAAAATTCATACGGAACCACAAAAGACCATGAATAGCCAAAGCAGTCTTGTGAAAGAAAAATAAAGCTGGAAGCATTACATTGCCTGATTTTAATTAATATTACAAAATTATAGTAATCAAAACAGTACGGAACTGCCGTAAAAACACACACACAGATTACTGGAACAGAAAATCAAGAACCCAGAAATAAACCCATGTGTAGATGGTCACTGAATTTTTGGTGGAGCCATTGTGGTGGAGCCACTATGGAAAGTAGTTCTGTGGTTCCTCAAGAAATTAAGATAGGATTACAGTATGATTCAGTAATCCCACCTCTGGGTGTGTACAAAGAAAACGAGATCAGTATCTCAAGGGGATTACTGCACTCCCGTGTTCATTGCAGCATTATTTACTGTAGCCAAGGTGTGAAAACAGCCTTAGAGTCCATCAGCACATGAACGGATATAGAAAATACATACACGCACACCCCAGGACATCATTCAGCCTCAAAGAAGGAAGCCCTGCCGTTTGCAACAACATGGGTAAACCCGAGGACATTACACTAAGTGAAAGATACTGCAGAGAAAGAGAAATACTCTTCGATACACTTATCTGTGGAATCTAAAGAAGCTGAACTCATGCAAAGGGAGTAGAAAAGTGGCTGCCAAAGGATGAGGGAAATGCGACCTTGGCCAGAGGGTGCAGACTTTCCAGTTGTGAGAGGTGTGTGTTCTGGCCATCTGACCACCGTGTGGCGACTCTGGTTGGTGATGCTGCATCGTGTAGTTGTGCACTAAGAGAGGAATGCGAGTGTTCTTACCGAAAAGGAAAATGAATAAGCTGATGGCTGTGTTAATTAGCCTGACGTTGGGAATCCTTTCACAGGATTTTATCAAGTCATCATGTTGTATTAAATATACTATGATTTCATTTGTCAGTTATACCTCAGTAAAACTAAAAAAAATTAAAATGGTAAAATAAACATAACTTATATGGAAGAGGGAAGACCTGTAATCGCTGTGAGTCTCTGGAGGAAGAGTGAAGTGATGCATCTGGCCGCTCTAGATAGTATCTATAAAGTTATATGAAGACAGTGTAGTATTGGTTCAAGGGAAGGATTTATAGACGGAAGTCGGGAACAGGTGGGGCCTCCAGAACCGAAATACAGAAGTGATGTTACAGTAAGTCAGAATGGACTTTCAGCAGCTGGTGGTGGGACAGTGGATTATCACCATCCAGACTAAGATCTCACACCTTACGTAAAACTCATTTCAGGGAGCTCAAAGGGTTAGGGTGAAAAACAAAGCATTAAAACGTTTAGAAGAGATCAGGACCCAAAGGGAAGTAAGAGTTTCCTGGATAGACTTAAGAAGTTGTGCCCGAAAGAAAATATTAGTAAATTTAGCTACATACAAGTGAAAACCAATGATCAGTGAAAGATATCATAAAGAAGGGAAATAAATTCCAAGCAAAAGAAGTATTTGCAATGTGTATAATCAATAAAAATTTATATCATGATATAAAGATTTCTTACAAATCAAAAAGAAAAATACAAACAATCCCAGAGAAGAAATACATAAAAGATTTATGCAAGAGGATACCTCAGTGGTAAATTAAAATTTATTGAAATTAAAGAGGTAAGTAAATATTTATTACAACTACTGGTAAGTAAGCAAGATAATTATTTCAGAAATAAGAAAAATAGAAAGGAAGACTTCCCTGAAATATTATTTTATACCCTACAATTTGGCTGCAGTTAGGAAAGTTGGCTATTTACGTTGAGAATGTAGACCAGTGGGAATACCTTTACCCTGTTACACTGCCTGAAAAGTTTGAATTGGCGCAGCCACACTGGAAACCACCAGTACTTCAAAATTTGAAGTCAAATTTGCATACTCTTTACACACACCCTCCCCGCAAGAGAATCTCTTGTACCTGCGCCATGTGAGACCGTCCTTAGCAGAATCCAGAATACGACATGCAGGGTAATGTGTGTGTGTGGTCAAATTCGGACTGTTCACATGCGTGGAAAATGATATGCAACAGCACATCTGTAGTAGCATAGTGACATGGAAGGCTAAGGTACGACCATGAACTTTAAAGTTCAGAAACAAACGAAGCTAAATGTCATAGTGCGTGGGAGTACATTCGGGTAAAACGCTAGTACTTAAAAGGTAAGGGGGTGGTACACACACACGATGATGCTGGCATCGGCGAGCAGAGGGAGAGGGGGCCGGGAGGGAAGAGGTGCTGGGCCAGCGTTGGCGATGTCCCGTGTCCCACGCCGGTTCGTGGGGACTCTCCCTTTTATTATTTACGCCTCATGTTCCAGGCATTCATTTTTGCTTACCAAGTTACCTAGCAGTTGTTAAAATTTTAAGAATATAAGAGAAGATTGATTTTTTATGTATCTAAGTAGCTTATGCAAGACATTCTGGCTGCCTTATGAATATCTAATATTTTAAAATAACTGACTAGTAAAATGACTAATCTCAAAGAGTTTTCATATATAATTTTTGTTTCATTCAGAAATCTCATTTTTAATCCCTAATTATGTTTTACTGTGGAGCCTGAACTTTTCACTTTTTTTTTAGTTATTAGAATCATATGTTCCGCTTTGATACAAGGAGAAAACACCCAAATATTGAGAATCTCATAAAACTAAATTGTGATCTAATTACAGACTTGTGTTTCCTAAAGGAATAGGTTACAAAGTTAACAGCGATAAAAGGAAAACAAAGAAAAATGCCACTTTCTCATTATGAGGAATAGCATGGGGATTCTGCCAACCATAATGTGAGGGTTATCTCTGGCAATATTGATTTAAGTGAATTGGGACTAAAAAGAATATTCTCAATTGATTCTATCAAAATGCTACCCAATGGTGTTTGTACTTACTAGTTTCTTCTGCTTGGAAGTTTCTTTCCCCAGAATGCCTTTTTACACAAAAATTTCATTGACTTTATTGAGGGGACGTTGGTTAATAAAACTACAGTTTTCAAGTACAGTTTTACAATGCTCCTACACCGTCTGTGTGTTGCGTTGTGGGTTCCCCGGAATATCTTAATGTTAGCTCAGACCTGCCTTCTCTCTCAATGCAAAGCTGTCCTTTTCCCCTGTGCCTGCAACAGTGCCTGGGTCATAGCAGAGGATCTGTAATGAAGGGAGGCATGAAACAGAAAAGTGATAATGAAGGAGTAACAGCTTACATTACACAAGTGCCTCTGGAACGTTTGAGGCTGTGGGGAGAAGGGAGGTTCAGAGAAAGTCCAGGCAAGGTATTTACTGAAGAGCAATCAGAAATGAAAGTATTTCTGAAGTAGTCATTTAAATGCTTTATACATATCTTTTTAAATAAGGTAGCCATTTTATTAATAAGCAGTGATTAAATTAGAATATAGCAAATTTGTTACGGTATTTTTGAAAGCTGTAGAATTCTACAAAACCATTTTTATTAGACGATATATATTGTATACTCTGATTTAGCTGTATGTGTGGGGGTGTATGTATTCATATGTATCTAGTGTGCTTAGGACTTTTTGTTTTTTATCTCATATACTATTTTATAAATTTATCTGCATGCTAAGGGAAAGAAAATAACTGATGTAAGGTGAAAATTAATTATCTCTTTATTTCCTCAGATGTACCAAAAAGTGAAGAATCAAAATATACTCACTGTGGACAATGTGAAGAGTGTTCTCCAAAATAAATTTCCTCATGCTAATATTTTGGATATTTTAGGAATTTATTCCAGATATGATGATAAAAGGAAGGTAATTTGGAATGCAAATTTTCAAAGATATGATCCAAGACCCTTTTATTATAATCTTATGAATTAATTATCCTGATATAATTAACTCATGATTTGGATTTTAGTCCCTCAAAAAGAAGGGACCCTTTAGCCCTTTGAATGGCACTTTGTGTTTTATGCAGTACTTCCATTTCCACAAGGGACTTTTCGAGAAGTACACAAGGTCGGGAACCCCAAGGACAGTGGTCTCAATGTGATTGAAGAGCCAGTGTGGCTGCAGTGACTGGTTTTTGTTTTCAGTTATGTAAGAGTAGTTTTCCAAATAGTTATTTCTGAAGTGAGAACGGGTTCACTGATATTTTGCCCCATTGCTCTATTTTCATATAATTAAAAACAAACCTAAGAGGCAGCTGGAGTGAGCTTTCTTTAAGGGCCAACTTGCATAGAGGCATCTCTTCTAGTGAAGTCATTCATGGCACTAAGGACAGTTGAGAAAGAAAGTTATTTTTTTGTAAGGACTCTAGTTATTCTGAACTGTGGAGGGGAGAAACAGAGATTTGCTGTAACGACTGTGTCAGCTCATGGAGTTGAAACCCAGTGAAACTTCATCTTGGGGACCTGTGTGCCCAGGTCGAAAGCAGAAGGTTGCGCCAGTCCAGTCTCAGGGTCAGTGCGTTCAGTGGGTTAATTACAGGGGTCCTGCAGTTTTCCGTAAATGCACGTTATGTTTTCGTTTTTCTTTCTTTCTTTTTTTTAATAGACGTGGTTTCTTTACTCCTTGCCGCTAAGTGGTCTGTCCTAATGCTCGTGGCATGAATTCAGTAAATGCTTATTAAACAAATGAACACAGGCATAAATGAACCTCTGATCCTGGTGAATGATATTTTTTAAAAAGTATACGTCACACTTTATGTCAAGGGTCAGCAAGCTATACCCCATAAGCCGACTCTTGCCCTCCCACAGCCTGTTCTCACGGTTTTGGGGGGACATGCCTTGTTCACCCGTTCATGTGTTATATTTATTTCTCTGCTTGTGCACTAGAACGTCGGAGCTGAGTAGCTGTGACCCAGAAATACATGTCATCTGGCTGTAAGCAGAAAGGTCCCTGACTTTGGCTCTGCTTTCCCTTAAATAACGTTTGGGAAGGATGGATAAAATTAGCAAAATTAACATTTTTTTCTCTGGCATAAAAAAGTGTCGCAGTGTTCCTCCTTTTTCATATGTATTTCTTTCTCAGACAACCATGTTCTGTTTAACTCTTGACATTTTTTAACTGAACAGGCAGGAACAAGCTTTTATAAGATGACTGGCCTGGGTCCTTTGCCTCAAGCTCTGTATAATGGTGAACCGTTTAAATATGAGAAGTGGGATATTCAAGAACTAGAGACAGCTCTCCTTCAGAAAATGATGGATGTGACCATATATTTACAAAGGGAAGTTTTTATGGTAGGTAAGGATTTATGAGAAAGTATATGATGAATTGTATTTATAAATGACTTTATATTAAGAAAACTTTTAATAGCAAAAGTTAATTTTATAAAAATATACCTCCTAATCATTTTCAATAGTCAATTTTTAAAGTAATAATTAATCAGCTTTATCTGTGCATAATTACATCTAAAATTGCTTAATTGGAAAGAAAATTCAAAGTTTTACATGAAAATTTACTATGAGAATCCTAAATTACATATTATTTATTGATTTATTTTAGATTAAGTAGTCTTAAAATATCATTTCTGTATAATTTTAAAGTGTATGCATATAAATTACTTGTGTTAACTAAATAGTAATTTTTGTTATTTCAGGGCACATTAAATGATCGAACAAATGCAGTCGATTTCCTTATGGATAAAGATAATGTTGTACCCCGTATAAATCATTTGATTTTGTACACTGAATGGCAGCACCTTAATTTAATATCTACATCAGGTAAAATAATTCTCCCATATACTTTTCTACAAAGGCTTATTGAATTATGAGTTTTTTTTATTAATTCATTATTATTTAATATGGAAATTTTCAGTAACTGCAGATGTTGAAGATTTCTCCACTTTCTCTTTCTTGGATTCACAAGATAAGAGTGCCATAATTGCAGAGAACATGTATTATTTAACCCAAGAAGGTAATAAGCATATTTTATTTTCCTGAATTTATTCCTAAGATAGTAAAAACGTGTAATTTTAGTAAGGTGTTCGCATAGTATACTTTTACATGTTGATATTGGACTGGAGACCTGGTTTTCAGTAGAAGAGCTCGTGATTAGTTAGGGGTGAAGGGCTGTGCTGAGAAGACGGTGACTTCTGTCCTGAACTCTAAATGCAGAGGGGGACTAAGATGGGAACATAACTGGAATAAGAATTTAGCCTAGATTGGGAAGTCTGCAGTGGGGCCACAGAGTTTTTAGGGTACAATGGTTTATTCAGGTAGATGAAGATAATTAGAGTTTGGGGGTTTTTTGTTGTTGTTTTGCTTTGTTCTGTTTAACCTACTTTGCTGTAGGGAGAAAACGAGCCACTGCGTAAAAGAAGGCCGGTTTGTATCTCAGAGCGTGGAGCAGTGACTTTCTAAGAGTGGGAGCGAGCTACCGGTGGAAGGCACTGTGGAGCCGGGGTGGGTTTTTACACCCGAGGGAGATGGAAGCAGAGGCAACACAGGCAGCCTGGAGAACGTGGTGGGGTGAATGGCCCCAGAATTACTTTCTAACTGACCCATGATTTTATGTTCAGAAAGTGGTCTTTTTACACACAATCCAACAAATAATAAAATGTAAAATAAAAGGTCCATTTTTTGGTAGGTTAAAGTCTTGAATATATAAAAGTGAAGGGATGAGGAGACAAACAGGGAATAAAAGATGCGATAAGCATTTATGAGGTTCTGGGCTATATTTCAGAAGTTACTTCTGGGCGTCAGAATAAGTTAGCTTATAATAATGCCCACTGGTAAGTCTCTTGCAGTTTAAAGGAATACTTTATTAACTGAGAAACACCTCAGTTTCTCTTATTTGTATTTGTGTAAATGTGGGAAGAAAGAACTGTGAGAAATGTACTCAGCACTTTTGAAGTACTTCTCAGTTGACTGGCTGTTATGGGGAAAGGGCTGACTGACACTACTAAGGCATCGGGGTCCGTCCCTTTGTTCTTTGGAGAGAACGTGCCGTCTGGGAGAGCAGATTTTTTATAATTGTTTTAAGTGGATCATGTGACCTAACACAATGATTTTTCTATGGGCTTTAGTGATGACCAGACAAGTATTATTTCAGATGTTATATGCTGAGGCTGGAAGAAATAAATGCATTTAACTGTGGTGTCAGAATTAAAAACTCTTCCTTTCTGTGGCTTTCCAATTCTTCGGAAAAAGGGTTGTACGGATGCTGGAGGCATGAGATGATTGAGTGAGACCAACTCAGTAACAGCCAGACATTTTTAATTAAATGAGACATAAGCTATTAAAATACTGCTATTTTTAGTACCCACTAATAAGCTTTATTGTATTTGGTTTTAGATAGATGAGGGTATAAATACCAATTTTTAATTGTTTATTTTTTACAAATGTAGCTAGAAGGCAGCTTTGCTTGCCAACACTGGAACGGTGATAAGCATAATACCATTTTCTCTACCCTGGAAGTAGCCCACAGATGTACGTGTCCCTTAGGGGCTGTCCTCTCTCTTTGGTGACTGAATTTATATGGAGCTTATATCATGAATTACATTTCTAGCCTTCTTATTGGTATGCCCCTGTGTGTATATTTTAGTAATATTTGCTTATTTTCAGAAAGATTAATTTTAATATTTATTTTTTGTTTATATTTTGTTAACTGAAGATGTCCTCTGCTTTTAGTTTGATTAAACTATTTGAAACTTTCAGATGAAAATGTAATTTCCTCAGTTACTGTCTGGATTGTGGCTGATTTTGACAAACCGTCTGGGAGAAAACTGCTTTTAAGTGCATTAAAGTACATGGTGAGTAAGTCAGCCTAGGTAAAAGCACCTAAGAAACATAAGCTAAAACATTTTATGAAATTGTTTTGTATTAGCTAAATGTAAATTGATTGCTGTATAGCAAATTACCCTATAACTTAGTGGCTTAAGACAGTAAACATTTATTTTCTCAGTTTCTGGGGTCTGAGAGTTCCGGAGTGACTTAGCTGAGTGGTAGTGGCTCAGGGTTTCTCTGTGGATGCAGTCAGGTCTGCGCTGCTGGCTTCGGGGGGCTGGACTGGAGCTGGAGGACCAGCTTCTGAGATGGCCCCCTTGTGCGGCTGTTGGCAGGGGCCCCCGTCTCTCACTGGCTGTGCACAGAGTGCTTCGTCCTCATGCCACATAGACCTTTTCAGTGTTGCTGAAGTGTCCTCACGAAATGACAGCAGGCCCTCCCCAGCATGAGTGAGGAAGAGTTACAGACAGAAGCCTCAAACCGCAGTGTCTTTTACGATGCAGCCCCAGAGGTCGCACGCTGTACTTCCACCATATCTGTGTGTTACACAGATCACTCTAAGGTGTGAGCACTAGGAGGTGGGGGTCATTGGGGGCCATCTGGGGGCCCTGCTGCCACATTAAGAATAATGAATACATCTAAAATGAAACATAGTAACATCTACTAGGAGAATTTTCATGTCATGTTAGACAGTCTATATAATGACTTGGCGGTGGTGAACTCCTTTAGCTCCGTCTTGTCCAAGAAGCACTTTACCTGCCCTTCCTTTCTGAATGGTAGCTTTGCTGGGCAGAGTGATCAGGGTTGTAGGTCCTTGCCTTTCATCCCTTTGAATGCTTCTTGCCAGTCCCTTCTTTTTGAGAAATCTACTGATAGTCACTGTACATTTAAAGCACAGAGTGGTGACGGCCAAATCTCTGCTTCGTGAATGTGTGTGGTTTTGTTTCCTTTTTCAAATAGGAATTAAACTCCTCAGGAATATTATGCTTTGTGAATATCCTCTTGCCCACACCTTTTACCTGATGCTTTTTGGATCTGTTGATGAGGCTTGCCTAAATCAGTTACATCTGGTTGCAAAGGAGAGATTATTCTTCATTTATTAGCTGGTCTTCTTCTGAAATAAGCAGATTTTCCCTGCTCAACTGAGGATGATAGATAAAATTATTCCTAAAGTTCCAGGTGAAAGTCTTTATTTTTATATTTAGTTCACTGATTTTTAGAGAAGAGATCTAGTCTAGCAGTCACCTGTTGATGGGAAATACACATTTTTTGTCTTTTATTTCCAGTTATCATTTGGCTCGTGGATTTTTTTAGAGTCTTCTATCGGTAGCATGATTTATTCTTTAAATGCTCACAGTGCCCCATGTTGGCTAGTGACCCTCCGAGCTGGCTTCTGTGTCCTTTTCTAAGCGATGTCCTGCTCACTGACCAGAAAGATGTCTCCTCCTCACCTCATATTCTCTCTGTCCCAGCACTGCCGTCTGCCCGAAGCCCTCCAGCCCTCTCTGTGGGAAGTGATGGTTAGGGAGCCAGTTGTGGGCACCAGAAGCGTGCGTTGTCACGGGGATGGCACTGCTTCCAGGCCCTCTCGTAGCCAGAGCACGGCCTGTGTTGTCTACGGAGTTTCTCTTGTGACAAGCACTTTCAGCGTAGGAACTCCCCTCAGAGGACGTGCTCCAAGTACATGAAGCAGAACACGGCAGATCTTCAGTGAGAAACAGACGAAACCATGTGAAACCATGGCTCGTGGTTTGAAATTTTAACACACCTCTCATAACAAGCAGGACAAGCACACAAAAACTCAGTAGGGATGTACGGAAGATTGAATAGCAAGATCGTCAATCTTGACCTCATGGACCATGATAGAAAAGTGCAAAATGCATAGTATATGCTCTTGGAAAATGTGACATTTAAAAAACATGTGTAAATGCTGGGTTGTAAAGCAGTTCTCATAAAGTTTTCAAGGATCAAGATCATATAAAGTGTATTCTCTGACTACAGTGTAATTAAGTTAGAAATCATTAAAGAATTAGAACATCTATGTATATTTGAAAATTAAGAAATATTTTTCTGTAACCTATTGGTACAAAACTGCATATTTATAAGTATTTCTGAAATGAATGAAAATTTGAATGACATTTAAACTTGAGAGTTAAAACTAAATCTATACATATGTGTTTGAAAAAAGAGTCCTTGTAAAATCAGATATCTAAACAGAAATCTTAAAAGTTAAAAACAGCTACTTACATGTCTATCAAAGAAAGTAAAGGAAAAGTTAAAAACAAAAAGTAATGAAATAGAAGACATATAGTAAAGATCCACAAAGCCAAAAGTTGGTTCTTTGAAAAGATTAATAGAATGGATAAAACACCTGGTAAAGCTGTCCAAGAAAAATGGAGAAGCAGACCCAGTGAGTCAGCGCCATAACTGAAGGAGGTTAGGTCACTCCAGATCCTTTGGGCACAGCAGTGGTAGGAAGGTGATGTTTTCAGTTACTGACGGAACGAAACCTGTCATTGAAAAAAATGTTCAAAATAAAAAAGTCCAGACTCGTATGATCTTACTAGTACCAAGCTAAACACACCAGTCTCACACAAAATTTTTTCCAGAGAATAGTCAAATAAGCAGTACATCCCAACTTGTTTTATAAGATCAGCATTACTTCAAAACCAAATGTCTAAAAGGCATTATAAAGATTGGAAAGCTGTAAGCCAATCTTATTAATGAACATAGATGCAAAATTCCTAAACTCATGAACACAATGAACAGAAACCAAGAAGGAAAAATTTAAATTGTCATGTTTCTAAATTGTTTATATGGAAAATACAAGTAAATTGACACAAATTATTAGAATTCTTTAGTTTAACTAGTTTGCTGAATAAACAGGTCACTATAAGAATTCATTTTAAGACTTGCAACAAACAAGAAATGCATTTTAAGTGAGGATATCACTTAATAGTAGCCAAATTTTCAAGTGCTAGGAATAAAGGTAACAATAAATTTAAGACTTACAAAATACTGAGAGAAACTTCAGAAGTTCTACATGAATGGAGAGATAAACCATAGTTATGAATGGAAAGACTCAATGTTATAAAGATATCAATTCTCCCAAGATAGATGTATAGTTTCAGAGCAATTCCATATGAATTTCATCACTTTTTATGGAAATTGTCAAGTTTATTCTCAAATTTATGTGGTGTGATGCAAAGCACCGAGAATAGCTAATTACTCTTAGAGAAGAGGAAAGCAGGATAATTGTTCTGTGGGATATGAAGATCTTTTATAAACTATAAAATTGAAGACAGTTTCGTAGGATAGAAAAATAGAGCAATGGAAAATGAATACAGATCCCAGACACAAACCCACGCATGGATCATGACTGGTGGAATCACGAAGATTTCTAAAACGGAACACGAAACCCAGTGGCCATAGTAAAAATACCAGGAAACTGAGCTACATTAAAATTAAGGACTGTTTTTTGTTAGAAGGCACTGTCAACAGGATAAAAAGGCAGACCACAGAATGGCAGAAGTTATCTGCATACATACAACAAACAAAACACTCCAGTTAGTAAGAAAAAGATAATTATCCCCAAGAAAACAATGGCAGAGATTGAATCGGCAAACCAGTAAAGGCAGCAGTGAACATGTTAAATGAGGATGTTTAATATCATTGGGGATGAGGAAAGATGAACTAACCTTACATGTTTACCAGCATGAGTTAAAATAGAAAGTCACTGGGGTAATGGTACTTTCCTGTGTTACTGGTGGGAGTGAAAACTAGTCCAGCTATTCTGAAAAGCGTCAGTGTCTTCCGAAGTTGGAGCTATGCATATTCTGTTTGTAGAGCACCAAACAAAAAAGCTCAGATGTCTGCTAGCACCAGTGGACTGGATAAAAGAGGGTAGATTCGTACCATGGAGTTCTGTACAGCACCAGAAATAAACAACTGCACCTGCACAAAACAGCGTTGACGAGTTTCAGCCATTGCGTGCAGTGGAAGGAGAGTACAAAGAATACACCCTGTATGATTGCATTTGTATGAGGTGCGAAATGGGGGAAATGTGTAGCAAGGCAAGCTTCGGTGGTGAATTATGTAGACCGGCAAGGGTGTTGCCCGCTACATGACAGGACAGTGGCTGTCATTAGAGGGGGGGTGTGGCCATTGGCAGGGGGTGAGAGCTGCCTTTGACGGTGCTCTATTTCCTCACCTGGGTGACAGTTTCATGGGTTAATTTGCTAAGCTCTGCATTTTTGTTATGTATTTTGTTATTTCACAGACACACACGCAAGAAGCGGTTAAACAAAGTATTGCATTATAAAATAATCATTATGCAAGGAGGTGAAGCAGTTGGAGTTACTAAAGTGACTGTTTTTAGCCATGTCAGTGATAGGCCACGTCCAGTAGTCAGCGTAGAGTTTGACAGTGAGAGGCGCTGTGTGGCAGAGGGTAAGCTTGAGTGGGAAGGGAACAGCTCAACTATAAAGAGGCGTGTAGGATACAGCTCTTCTTCACCTATAAATGTGTTTTGCAGAAAACAAGTTTTCATAGTCGGTTGGGCGTTATTTATAATCCTACATCAAAAATAAACGAAGAAAGCACAGCTATTTCTAGAGGAATTTTGGCAGCTTTTCTTACACAGAAAAACAGCTTTTTGAGAAACTTTCTCAGGAAACTGGCAAGAGAAGAAACTGCTACAGCCGTTTACTCTGGAGAGAAAATTAAAGCATTCCTTATTGAGGTCAGTAGCTGTTTGTTTGAAATAATCAGTAGGTATTGAATATTTCAAAAGTGTAAGTCCACGTGCTTGGAGATGTCATGTTACTGGAAAATGTGAGTAAGTATAATCATTTGGGGATAATAAATATTCCTGTAAGTGGGAAAAGATAAATGTTAAATGATATGATTTTGCATAGAGGCATTTAACAAATCAGATTTCTTGTATTTCAACCAGTTCATGATCCTTCGAGGTGATGTCATTCTAGTTAGGCTGTGCACTTCAGGGTTGGGAGGTGAAGGATTTCGTAAGTAATCCTCAGGTGTTTCACTGAAGGAGTCCAGTGTGAGGGACATTTCAAACATAGAAATGGTCTTCTGGAAGAAAAGTTTCTCTGATCCTTTCAAGAGATGTCTACTGTCTGCCAGATGATGGGGATGTGCTGTGAACAGACAGCGCTGATGTGGTCGTAGGGGGGGCAGACCAAGTAAGCTGTACTGGAAGAATGGGGGAACGGAAGAGGGTGGAGGGCTCAGAGAGGTGGCGCTTTTAGCTGGAATGGTCGGGAAAGGGGTCTCTAAAGGGCTCCCATCTGGCAGAGCTCTGAGTGCAACGAGAAATCTGGCCACAGGAGGTCTGAGAGAAGGACGCAGCGGGTTCAGGGACGCGGCAACCCTCAAGACCCGACACAGAGACAGTTGCCGGGCTTGAGCTGCGGGCAGAGGGCCATCCCGACCAAGACAGACAGACAGACGGGGCACTGGGGTGTGTGGGACAAACATGGCCCCCAGTGCTTCAGGCACTTGCAGGCCGCAGTAGGGAATTGAAATTTTTTCTGAGTGTAATGGAAGAGGTGAATGATCTTTAAAAAGATGGCTCTGGATACTGTGTGAAGATTTTGTAGTAGGTGGACAAGAATGGAGCTAGGATGAACAATTAGAATGCTATTGCAGTAATCCAGGCAGGAAATAAAGGTGTCTTGGATTAGATAGTAGTGGTGGAGATGGTAAGATGGTGGGTAATTAATATGTTATGGTCAATAGGATTAGGTGATCAATTGTACATAACATGTGAAGATAACAGGCTAGGATTTCGGCTCAAACAGCTAGACTTCAGGGTGGTGTCTTTTTGGGGGGTGGTGGGAAAGTCTAGGGGAAGAGAAGATTTGGACACAAAGGGTCCCAGTACATGTTAAGTTGGAGATGCCTGTTGGAACATTCAGGTGGAGATGTCGAGTTCACAGCTGAGTGAATGAGTGTAGAAATCAGTGAACAGTTGTCATTTTTAGAGTTAATTTGAGGGTCATCAACATTATGTATAATTTCATGCTAAGAAACTGGAGAAGTCTCAGTTAAGTGAGGGTGTGGCGGAGAACAGAGAGGTGACAAGTTAAGCCCTGGAACATTCCAAAATGCAGAGGAGCACAAGAAAAGGATGGTCCTGCAGAGGAGCCAGAGGAGCCGGTGAGTTAGGTGGTAACCGGGAGGGTGTGGCATCCTGGCAGCTAAGTGGAGGGTGTGTTTCACGGAAGGAGTGAACACCTGAAATTCTCGTGGAATAAACAGCAAATTGTTGTACATCTACTTGTAAAGAGATGTCAAAATATTGTAACTGACTTGACAAAGAAAGATTGCTGTTTTAAAAATGTGGTTTCAGAAGAAAATACTACTTTTTTTGTCATAATGTAATATTTAAATTTTATACTAATGTATTAAAGTGGGCTTTATTAATAGAATAATTTAATAGATTCACTGCCCTTTTATTTATTTCATTATTTTCGTGCATTAGGGGATGGATGAGCATTCTTTTGAGAAAAAATATAACACCATTGGAGCGAGTGTTTTTCGGACTCACCAGTTGTTCTGTCAGGATGTACTTCACTTGCGTCCCGGAGAAACGGGGGTTGTCAGCAACGGGAAAGTAAGTAGGAAAAACAGCTGCTCACTCTTCTCGGTGACACCGAGATACAGGGTCACAAGCACTCTTCTGTCACGACACACCCGACAGCAGAGCGGTCTCAGCATGAGTGAGGTGTGCGTGGAGAGGCGTCAGTTACGGCGCTGCGCCTGTTGCTCCGTCCCTGCCCGTGGGTGAGGCACCGCTGCGGGTGAGGAAGGGTGTTCTCGTGGGGCGCCGTTTATTTTGTTCCGATGTGAGTATTAGAGTGCACAACTCGGTGCGCGTGCCGGCATTGTGACAGCCACTGCTCAGCAGGTGTGGAAAGTGCATCGCGACATCTTATTCCTCTTGTACTTTCCCTCCAGCTGGTTAATTACAGTACAGTGCCTTTGTGTGCAGTATAGACTAGCGTTTATTAAATAACCTTTAAAAGTCTATAGGAGAAGTCACTGAACCCCAGCATCCTAGTAAGTTTCATTAAAATTTTATTGTTGTAACTTCTAACCCCTTTTTTAACCTAGTTATTTCTCGTTTTATAAAATAAAAAATGGTAATTATATATATATATATATACACACACACACACACACACATATAGCTATATATCACACTTAGTATATCACAAACATTTTCTGATTACAGAATCTCTATACACAAAATTAGTGGGTAATAGGTATGTATTAATATATTTTGAACATGGTAGTCTGGTTTTATTTATGAGGAGTTAAGTTTTAAATAATTGAATCTGGTGCTTAGATTTGTTAGGAAATAAGCTAATGCAGCGCTTTGACACTCCTCTGCCTGAACTATCAGATTGTATATTCCTGAATCATCTTCACAGCTCTAATATACTCTTGTTTGTCTGTTTTCCACATTTTTATGAGCTCCATTCAGCTGAGTGTTGTACTCACGTGTCACTGTTCCCTTAAAATTTTGCTTATTTATTCTTTCTTATCTGAATCCATAAAGAATATGGTTAGGAAGAGTAAGAGACCCATTTCTCCACGCTTCCACTTACTAAATATACGTGCTACACTGTAATGGTTTTTGAGCTAATTGCATTAGCTCCTAGAGGCAGTTAGACTCAGGTTCATCTGTGCACACCTCTGTTTTACAGTTGGTGACAATGGCTGCCATTTATTAGTACAATAATGTAAAGTACAGGGCGGGGCAAAATAGATTTACAGTTGTGAGTACGCGAAACAGTTTATTCTTATATTATTATTTATTATTGTATTATTTTTAATTCAAACAAGTGTAAACCTGCTTTTGCCCCACCCTGTACTAGTGAATTTTGATAGTGAGTTATGTGGAAGCCCAGAAATGATACTGCTTTTTCTAACAGTTACTTTGGAAGGAAATGGAGCTTTTTAGGAGTTTTAAAGTATATGGCTACCTTTGGTTATGTCAGTCATTTTAAGGAATAAAGAGAAAAAAATTTACCCGCTATATCTAGTACCTTGCCTTTTGATTATTCCTTATGGAACAGTTACCCTGTGTTTCTTTGTCACCATTTAACATGTTTCAAATATCATTATCAATATTAATGATAAATATTAGTTATAATTATATTCAACTTATTTCCCATAGAACTATGATTTCCTCTCTTTTTCTGGAGTTGACGAAATTATGAAAATAGTAATTTCTCACCTGCTGTGAACCAAACATTTTTCTAGGTTCTGAGAGTATAGTAGTGAACAAAGGCATTTTCATTTGGTGGACAGAGGCGATGACAAATAGCATCCTTACTGATAAGGTATCATTTGGACAGAGAACCAAAGGAGGCGATGGAGGAAGACCCGTCTGGACTCGGAATATTCTAGGTAGAGGTAGCAGTAAGAACGAGGTCTTGGAGGTCATGACTGTGTGTTTTAGGAACAGCAGGTAGACCGGGACAAGTCAGGGGAGGAGCTCAGAGAAGTCGCGGGGGACCAGGTCAGTGCGGTTTTGTAGTGTTTAAGGACTTCTCCTTTACTCTGAGTGACTTGTGAAGTTCGTAGGTCTGCCCTGGACTTGACATGACCTGACCTATGTTTACTGTGGGTCTCTAGTGATCATTACATTGAGCGTGAGCTACAGGGGTCAGGAAGCCTGGTGGGAGATGCCACAGTGGTCCAAATGAGGGGTGATGGTGGCTTGCCCCAGAATGGCTGGAGTGGAAGTAGTCAGAAGGGGATGTGGGACATATTTTGGACGAAGGGTGAACGGGAATTGCTGGCAATTTGGTTCACAGCAGGTGAGAAATCACGAGCAGAACGGAGTTGCCGTGTATTCCAGTGAGAAAGGCTGCGGGAGGAGTAGGGGTTCGGGAGGAGTGGAAAGGGAAAGGTGGGGAATTCAGTTCTGGACATACTAGCAGTTCCTGGCTCCTTTCTGGGCCTCCACGTAGGCTTGTTGAGTTTGCACTTGAACATATGACCTGAATTCAGGGGAGAGGTTGGGGCTAAAGATAGTATTACACTAATTGACGTTTTATGTTGATTAATGGAAAATTGTTAATTTTGATTATTCTGTTATTTGTACAACTTTGATTTGAATAGAAAAGTCCAGTATATCCAAAAACGAGTTCAGTGGTTTCTGAACTCAAACGTCATACTTGGCTGTGGCTCCGCCCCAGTCATGTTCTCAAGCCCAGTCAGTAATCACAGCAGTTCTGGCAGGTGGTTATCGTTGTAAATCAAACAGCTTCCTGCACGAAATAGTTCCAACATTTTAGAATTGATCTTCATTCTGAACCTGTCCACACGTTTACATTGGAATTGGAACATATTCAAAGTTAAAATTAGGAATGATCAAAATTGGGACCAATGAGACTTTTGAAAAATTTTAATATTTTTATTTTTCAGTTACAGTTGACGTTCATTTTCTGTTAGCTTCAGGTGTACAGCGTAGTGGTTAGACGTTTATATACCTTATGAAGTGATCTCCACAATTAAGCTGGTACTCCCCTGACTCCGTACATACCATGATATTATTAACAGTATTCCCCGTGCTCTACTTCACGGGCCATGACTCTGCGTCACCGCCAGTTTATACTAAGTAATCTCTTCACCTCTGTCACCCAGCCTCCCAAACCCCTCTCACCTGGCAACCAACGATGATACTTTCTTACTGCATGCTCAAGAATTAAAAACTTGTGTTTTAATATCAACTAACAGCCTAAATAATGCTGCTGCTGTAATAGTAACATTAATTTTTATCAACACTACATATTTACAAATTGCTGAAAGACGGGTAGGAGAGCGTATGGATACAAGCAACCCTTTTTTCCCTGAGCTGAACAAGTCTGCATTCGAAATCCAGTAGCACCATTACCCACACCGCCTCTGTAAGACTCGGTTTCTTCCTTCGTACAACGGGAATCATAATAGCATGATTACAGAGTTGTCAGATTAACTACACTTTTGTACATAAAGTGCATAGAGCAGCCCTAGACACATAGTGAATTTTCAGTAACTGTTAACTCCTGTGTTCTCTTCAAATATTTGAACACTGTCGCGGGGTACAGTGTGTGTGTTTGTAGGTTGACTTGTGTTACACTTGATGGGCGTCAGTGTAAGGTCAAGGCCAGTTAGTCAAACTCCCACAAGTGGAGAGAGATTTTTAGCTCAGTATGTGGATGAACACTCTAACAGAGTTTTCTGAAATTTTAATAAGCTGTCAAAGGAGGTAATGCATTTCTGGTACAGCAGTTACTCTGTGGAAGTGAAAAGTCAAATTTCTAAAATGTTGTAAAGAAGATTTAAGCACCAGATAGGTTTTACTGTGCCAGTATATGATTTTCAAGTTTAATGTTCCTTTTTCCAACATGGATATGATATGACTCGATACTATTCAAGTTACTTTGTTTCACGGATAATACCTTCAACTTGAAATAGAAAGAACTAAGACACAGAAGAATCAAGTTCCTCCCAGCCATTTGACACTGGACTTACATAGCTGAAACATAGTTCTCTGGTGGATTTAATCAGTAACAATAGCCATCTTGTTAGTTCCTTAAGAAAATAATTTGAGGTTTTATTTCCTCATAGCTGCTTGAGTCACTGGAGGTAGTATAAACTTCCAACTCTTTTCCAGGCCTCTCCTTTTCATCGTCCAGAAAATTTAACATTGAAAGTGCTTTCAAAGTTACCTTAAAAATGGTATCAAACCTGAAGGTGATGAAATGTTTATATGTGAACTTTTAGTTTTATAGTGCCCATTTGTTTATTTTTAAGAGTCATGTTTTATGTTTATGGTGAAACATGATACTCCTCTGACATGAGCAAGTAAGGATTCGAGAACTATATTCATCAATTTTTAAAAATCATTAGCTGCAAAAGCACATGAAGGGGAAGTGAGAAAATCTGCTGCAACTGTTGCATTCTGGCCTTGCTACTAAGAAACAATAGGTGCTGCTTGCCATGTTTTCTGGTTGTCATTAGGCGAATCGTGGAATGGGTGAGGCTAGCTCAGACCCGCCCTCTGTGCGCGGCAGGTTTGTGTTCCTGGCGGCTCCGTGATGACCTGTGCGGGCTTCCTCAGGAAATGCGAATGGCAGTGCCGCTGGTAGGAGCTGGGATGGGGTAGCCATCCTGAGAAACTAGGGGTGTGGCGATTTGACAGCTTCCCCGCCGTACTGCTGGTTTAAAGCCCACCGACGTGACCTTGCTGAGCTCTGACCTTTTATGCAGCACATCCAGCATCGGTCAGATAAAGGCTGGTTGGTGTCGTTAAGTAATTATGTGATTTGTCTCATGGATTTTGCTCTTTTACGCTTTGCTTATATGCTCATGTCTACCTCATGTGGACTGCAATTGGTAGATGAATAGAAAATAAAATTGAAATTAAAAGATTGAAGACATGTAGGCAATTGCTTTCTTCATTTACTTGAGAATGAAAAGCCTTAGGTTTTTTGAAGCATTATGTTTCAAAGTAAACCTTTCAAATGGAAATAATTTTGTACTTTCTGTTGCTTTGATTTTGGTATTTATGCAAATGTTATTTGTGATAGGAAAGTGAGAAAATACTTTTTCTCCTTTTTATCCCAGTGGGTTTAGTAGGTGGTGGGCTTAATAGCCACCATCTGTTTATTCTGTAATCGATTTTTGAGAAAATATTTCATGAAAAACAGGTATCTTCTAGACGATATACAATAATTGCTTTTATTTTAAGTTCTTAGGACCTTTAGATGAAAATTTCTGGGCAGAAGATTTCTCCTTGTTGGAAAAGATAACGTTTACTAATTTAGCAGGGAATATTAAAGACATCGTTGAAAATATGGCAATCAACTCAAAGAAGTAAGTACTTAAAATCATAAGAGCAATTCATTTAGGGGGTTGGTATTTTCCGTATCATTTTTTTAAGATTAGAAAATGTATCAGATATGTGCACAAGTTAAGATCTAACAAAAGATAAAGAGAAATTTTAAAGAAATAATAAAATACATGCATTTACTCATTATCAGCAAACCGTAGATGTTAATATTTTGTTTCATTTGCCTTGGATCTTACTGTTTGTTTCCCCCACCCACCCCAACCTCCTCCCTTTTGGAGAGGTAACCATTTCCCTGAAGGTTTTGTACATGACTCCCATATTTGTGTTTTTACTTCTGCTTTATAGGTAAATATGCATTTTCAGTTTTTATTGTGTTGGATGCCTTGACTTTAGAGAAATGCTACTATACTGAAAACTGCTTTTGCTGTCTACTTCCATAGAAACAAAAAATCAATAACATTAAACTATAACAGCACCCTCTCTAATTGTGTTAAATTGTTACATGCACTGAAATAACGCTAAACAAGGTGTGTTTTAATTAGAATAAATTCATGTTCATTTAAATCTGAACATACATTAAAGGTTTGCTTTTTGTTACCATGCTTTCTAAGAGTTGCTTAGTGAGGAAGGTAGAACTCTGCATCCGTGGAGCCGATATCCCGAGGAGCACAGAAGGTCTGTTTCTCTAGCGGGGCGAGGACACCCTGCTCTGTTTGGAGAGCCGTCCCCGGTTGCGCAGCAGCAGGTGCCGAGGTCCTAGTGCCCTTTCTCCTCTTGAGTTTATAGTACTTTCCAAAAAGAAAAATTGACCTGGATAGCAGAAAATTTGGCAGAGAATTTAAGGGAAGGTTGTTGGAGCCTCAAAGATTTTCTGTTCTCGTCTTCCGCTCCTCTCAGAACTTGGGCAGTCAGCCCAGCGTGAGAAGCCCAGGGGGCACGTTGGACCGTTCATATGTCCTCCATTGCGCCTGCACTTCTATGCAGTAGAGATTGTGTGGCCAACAAGTACCTCTGAGAGCGTTCAGGAATATAGACTATGGTTTGGGTTAGTCAATGCACTTAATATATGTTTATTACGTGGCCGTTAAATGCAATGCTCTGTGAAAAATATGGTAGGTGTTATGGAGAGAAACCTACTTTCAACAGAAAATCCTGCATTTTACGAACTTGCGTGCTAGTAAAAGATGATGTAGTAGAGAGAGATTGACAAGACTCTTGACCACTCTATTTTTTTCTCTTTTTTTACTGAAGTCTTCTGTAAATTTCAGTAAGCACATTCTATCCCAACATAAAGGGTATTTCTTTTGTGGAGTCTTAGTTTTCAAACTAATTAAAAAACATAAAAATCTGGGCTTTTTAACTGTATAAAACATTCTTTGACAGTAGATACCTGTTGTTTTTGTTCTTCCTGCCTTTCTCTCTTTGCTGTGTGGGCTCCAGCGCTCGGGCGCACACCAGCACCCCGCAAGTGCGGACTTGAACGGAACGGTGCACCACATTGCCATAAACTCTGTTGAAAACACTGCCCAAGTGCTCAAAGGTCACGTCAATGGTGAGGAAACGTAGGGTGACTTCAAAAGCAAGTCTCTTACAACTGACAAATTCTACTTGGAAGTCTGGAAAGAAAATGATTTATATGAAGTTTGCCCTTTGGAAGTGGTTTGACTTAAATTCGTCCTTCTTGGGACATTAAATGTGACATGAAGTATATACATTTCTCTTCCTGGAACACTCACACATTGTTTATCTTGTTCCTCTAGCAAGAGCGACCTTGTTATGAAAGTAGATGCCCTTGTTTCCTCTTTGCCTCTACGTGCACCTCGTTATGATGTCACATTCTTAACGGAGAACCACAGGTAAGGACGGAATGGGGCTGTGCTTTTTCTGTCCCTGAGTTCTGTACACTCAACTGTGCTTTCCATTAGTATTCACCATAAGGAAAATTAAAGAATTAGACGTTCTATGGTAGAGAATAAATGTATTTGACAAGATGAGGGAAAGACGTTCTTGTTAACTATATATAAGATATATATAGGATTTCAAGTGAGTTATACCAAGTATGATTTGTTTTACCTTTGATGTTCAAGGTCATTTGCAACAGCGTCTTTATATTCTCAGTTACTAAAGAATTCTGATTAATAGAACGTAGACATGTACAACAGCATGTCCCGAGATGTGTTCAGTGGAACACTATGAGATGTTGACAGAGATTTTGTGAGGAAAAATCTGTTCTGTGGTCAAGTAAGCTTAGAGAACACGGGGCGGGGGGCGGTATTTTCAGCGTTCATCAACACATGCATGGTGGTGAGATGTATAGTTAATAAACAAAAGTTCATTCTGGGCTGATTCAGCAGTTGGGTAACTTATTTAACCATGGAACACTTTTTGTTAAAAATTTATTATTTTATAAAAATTAGGTTTTTGAAGATAGCCATCAGAGAAATACTGTTTTAGAATAGTAAACTAGTTTATAATTTCACTTTGAAATTTGAAATGAAGTTTATCAGCACCATTGACATATATAAAGTAATCTGTGTCCCCATAAGGAGACCTTATTCTGTGGTTTTTAATTAAGGACCCCTTAGAATTTGGGAAAAAATCAGTTAGACATTACATAACTAAGCTAGAGAGCTGTGTTATTTTGTGATGTTTTAATCACTGCTCCCGGGAAGCTAAGTCGAGATGTGTTACCCTGTCACGAACATGAAACAGCTGACACCTGTCCGTGTCCTCCTCTCATGGTGGGTGTCATCCATGTGCTTGTACTTCCGCTCTAGAAATCTGTCTGTCAGGTGTCGCCACACACGGATAGTCGTGTTCTCAGGGAAAATTACTTTCTAAAGAGAAATTATCTGGCACTGTTGGGAGCGAAGGCTTATTTTTCAGATAGCTGAGATTCAATACTTTCGGGTATTTTTAACACATCCAGTGGAATTCCTTTTACAGAATTTTTGATTTCTTAAATACTATGTTCTGAAATAATGCAACACAGATTATTAAAACTATCATTGTAAGTGTTAGTCCCTATACTGCTCCCATTAAGTTCCCTTATACTCAGGAATGTTTGTGTGTTTGGAAATACCCACTCCTGTATGAATGACGGAAACATTTGCTCTTTTCCGGTGTGGTGGTGGTGGAGACTTGCTCGCTCTCTCTGGCTTTCTCGTGCCAGCAGTGTCCTGCTGCTCTTAAGTCCACTGCCTTATTTTATGTGGAGGGATGGATATGGGCTGACTTTGTGACAGTGGTCTGCAATTCCCCGGTTTTTTTCTGGGAACTGGGATTCTGACCCATACAGCCTCACAGAATTGGCAGTAATTCGAGGGAAAGAACTTAAAGTAGCAGTAAACAGATACCTATCTTATCCATGATGTTTTATAAAGCATACAGGAAGTGACCAGTAAATCTGTAAAAATTTCACCAAGATAACTACAGGAATTAACCATTATAATGGTCTCTTTACTTTAAAACCTATGATTTGTAGTCCTTAATTTCTAGCAGCAATTATCCAGCAAGATCTGTTGTCTAGCTCTGCCATTCCTATTTTAACATAATTAAATCATATCAACTACATATAAAATAAAATGTCTTTCATTACCCTATGTTGGAAGGACCCGTATTTGAAGTAATTTTTACCTTTTATTTAATTGCTAAGAAATTCAACATTTCACGTACCTCCCATTGGCTTTTTCTGTGCTTTTAATTACTTTCTTCTAACACCTTTAAAGATTGGTTCATATTTTAACTTAGATCAATAAAAGTCAAAATAGAGAAGACAGAGAGGAGAAGATGAGGAGCGCATGTCTGGGGTGAAAATCTAATGTGGGGGTGCCCTGAATTTTTCTGTTGTAACATGCTGAGGTTTTTAAATACTAAATTTAATAAAAGTACCGAACAGTCAATGTTGTCATTCTCAAATCTGAGCGAGTGTGTTCAACTAAGACAAAAGCATCTTGGTTTCATTTTTTATGTCATGTGATCGGGAGAATTTCAAGTGATCGGTTTTCACGATAATAGTATTGTTCTTGGAGTTTTTTAAACTCAGTCATAAAAGCTTGCTTTTATTTTCTCTAAGTCTTTGCAGTTTTCTAATTTATTGAACACAAACATGAGAGTTTTAAATTTGCATTTTCTTCAGTGAAACGACTAGGGAGTCTTTAATCTCGTGAGACAGAAAGCAGTTTATAATCATGTGTACCTCTAAGTACACACTGGTAGTGAAATAAATTTAACTGACCCTCTTCGACCTTACTTTTTGTTTGTTTTCCTAGCGTTATAAAGACGGGCCCTCAGGAAGACGACATGTTCTTCGATGTCGTCGCCATCGTTGACCCGCTGACGAGAGAAGCGCAGCTGATGGCACAGTTACTGACCGTAAGGCCGCGTCCCGCTGTGTTTCCCAGACACGCACACTTTCACGGTGGCTCTATTCCGGTTGTCCGGGTTTTCCCCCTTTGCGCCCCCTGCCCTGCCTGCTCCCCACTCCCCCTTCCCCTTCCTCGGTTAATCCCCACCCTGTTGTTCATGTCCTTGGGTCACTTATACTTGTTCTTTAGCACATAGTGCTTTTTTGAAATTTATAACCAATCTTTTCAAGTCTGTTTTCAAATGTAATTAAATGTTTGTGCTCTTGACTCTAGATTCCATGCAACATTTTAAGTAGATTGTCATATTTAAATGTATAAAGGGAGATGATAGAGCTGTGTGGGGGGTGTTATGACAGCACCAAGGTTAGGTGGTGTTGCTTTGGACTTCATTGTTGACCCCCCAGAAGTTCCTGTGTTGAAGGCCTAGCCCCCAATGTGACTGTATTTTGAAATAGGGCCTTAGGAGGCACTGAGGCTAAATGAGGTCTTAGAAGCTGGGTCCGGATTAATAGGTTTGATAGCCTCATGAGGGGATCTCTCTCCTCGCTGACACGAAGAAGAGGGCCTGCGAGCAGAACACGACGTGGCAGCAGCCTGAAGCCAGGAAGAGAACTCTCTCCATAAACCAGATTGGCCAGCGTCTCGATCTAAAACAAGTATCTGTTGTTGAAGCCAGCTACCAGTCTGCAGTGTCTTGTTATGGCTGCCTGAGCTGCTTCCTGTCTTCAGGTGTGAAGACTGGCTTCCAGAGAAGCTGATGCCTAAGCTTAATCAGTTGAAGCTGAAAGTATAATAAGTACCATTAGCCAAACAGGTGAAGCTGAGGGAAGAGGGAATGCGATGGTTGTATTCAGTAGGTTTGGCCACCCTAACAAAGACCAGCATAACAGTACCTTCAAGACTGAATTCTGTTTCTCGCACTTCACAGCGCAAGTGTAAGCTGCCGGGAGATGCCAAGGCAGTGCCATAGTGTTCAGGGGCTCGGGCACCTCCTGCCCTGTCGTTCTGTCTTCTCCATGGAGTGGCTTCTCTCTGATAGTCTGAGGTCAAGTTCCTAACATCGTCTCTGTGTTTCTGCCAGCAGTCAGGGGAGAGCAGGGGTACTGCCCCAAAGCTGGTCACATTCCACCCTGTCACTTCTCACTGACCAGGGTGTAGTCAGGCTTCTGGATACCCTGCTCGGCAGGCAGGGTGGGGACTCTGTGTACTCCCGAAAATTCCTTCACCAGGGAAGTAGGGGACAAGGAATACTGGGAGACCACTAGCAGAATCTAAAAGGACATGATATGGCTTATCATTTGAACAGTTTCGAGGTTCAAATTGTGAATCAGCTTTCAGAAGTTAAAGTTGAATAAGCTAGTTACATTAGCAGGCTGTATATTTTTTCTAGGGATGTTCAAAATTTGGGGGGACTCTTGTGTGAAATTACTCAATGCTTTTTTTTTTAAAGAAACATTGAAAAAATTCTCAGAAGTAGAAACTCTTTGTCCTTTGACAGTCGGCTTCACTTTTGGAAACAGGCAGAAGTGGTCAGGTACGCAGTCCAGTGAAAGATGTAGGTGGTCAGGCTGGGTCATCCCGGTGTCCCCCGTATCGGAGTTTCAGATGCAGTTTCTCCCAGAAACGAGGTCGCCCTGCCCAGCCTGCACTCGTTCTGCACCCTATATCTGTTTTTTTCTTCTCCTTTACCTTCAGCCTTTGTTTTCTATTACCTTCCAGATTTTCACTGACTTGCTGCCTATATTGAGGTGGGCACTATCAAAATCAGCAATTTTCCTACTTTTTCTAAACATCCCTTTTCTCTCATTAAATTTATTGAGTGACATTGGTTAATAATTCTCCTACTTCTTATGCTTCAGGAGAATGAAAAGAAAATAGAGTATTTCATAATCTGTGTGTAGCCGAGAAATCCCTGCACCCCTGACGATGTAGTTGGAACAACGAAGGCCCAAGGCGCCCCCTCCACTGTTGTGAGGTCACCACTTTGTATTTGCAAGTCAAGATATTGATAATTATTTTACTTATTCTTTTATGCTAAGGAAATTTAGATGCCATGAGAAAGTCACATTAGGCAAAAGGTAGGCAGCGTAACCCCTGGGCAATGAAATCGACGGTTTAGATTCCGATCTGACCTCTACCCTGACTCACGGTGTGGTCCTGGGCCGAGGTCTGTGTATCTCTGTGCTTGGCTCAGGGAGGATTGGATGAGATAACAAATAGGAAGCGATTCCGCAGTGCCTGATACCTAGCACATGCTCAGTAAGTGTTATTAAAGTTACTTAATATCAAACTTCGGAATTTTCTTCTCATAGGTGCTTGGAAAGATGGTCAACATGAAGTTGAAGCTGTTCTTGAACTGCAGGGCTGAGCTCTCAGAGGCGCCTTTAAAGAGGTGAGTCTCGGAGAGCGTGGTTTCCTTTCCAAAGGCTTGCAGACACTGACGTGCAAAAAGGACCTTCATCACTGGACCTGCTTTTCTTCTTCACGAGGTGTGGTTCGCTGAAATAGGTCGGAAGTCAGACGTAATTTATTAACTTTAAATGGTGTAAAATTAAAACAACCTAACCAGCAGAATTTATCCAATCCAACAGCAGAATGCACTAATTGCAGCTTTATGTTTATCTGTGGGTAGTTTTGAAAGTATGATTTAGGAATGCCTATGTCGAAGTAAATAGGAACCAACAAGTGGGAAACAGGTTGAATTATACCATTTTTGGTTTATCTGTACTTTAAATACTTCAGAACTAAATTATCAAAATGATCTTTATTTTATTATATTATTGGGGATATTTAGATCTAATTAGTTTAGAATAATTTTTTAATGATACAAAAAGGTTTATTGTTATATACAAGTATTTCTTATTAATACTGTTGAATAAAAATTCTGTACTCGTGGAGCTAATAGATCTCTGAATTAGTGGCGAAAATAAGATGAAAGCATTTGTTCATATTTAGAAAGACATGATGAAATTTGAAATACAGGAGATAAATGAGAAGTATGAAAACTGAATGAGCTCGTTCACATGAGTACAAATCATCTGCACGGGATCACTATAAAAGCGTTGGATATGTAATGAAGAGTAGGAACGTTGAATATAAGTCAGCACAGTGCATTAGGAGGGGAGGGAAGAACTTGACTTCTCTGAGGCGAAATAACACCTAAGGCACTTGATAGATGCTTTGCATGGTTTATTATGCTACACAGGATAAAAATTGTAAACTGTTTTCAACTGTGAATTAAAGAGAGTCTTAAGCACGCAGCATATATCGAGCAAACTGGTGACATTCGCAGCCCTTTAATTTTAGAATAAATAATGTCTCCTCCTCCTTGGAGGTGATGGAGCTTTTGGGCAGGGATTCCCTTGGCTGCCTCCTCTGCGGCCCGTGCCTCCCCAGCCTCCCAGTGTGGTCGGGGAAGAATGCCGTCTCCCTTGTGTAACAACCCCCCCCACACCCGCACACTCCCGTTTTGACCCCCTGCTTTCCCGTTCATTGGTCCCCCATTCATTCTGGATCCTTGCTTTATCGCATAGTCCCTTTGTTCTGTACCTTTAATCTCCCTACCAGCCTTTTTCAGTCCAAAGAGTTACTGGGTTTTAAAAAGGAAAGGAACGGCTCCCTTAACTTTCTCTCCTGCAGAGCCCTGACTCACCCTTCTCTTCTGCACCCTTTCTCAGGCTCTTGTCTTTGAAGAGGGGTCATAGCCTCCTTACCTCTCACTCACTGGGCCTCCCACTGCAGCTTGGCTTCGACATCTGCTCTGCTGCTGGGCTGTTTGACCTCATAATCACAAAGAAGTTGCTGTTTGCATTATCCATGGGACACTTTTTCCTTGATGCCACCTCACTGCATTTGACAGTGCCAAGGACTTGTTCTGTACCTCTGCTTCATGGCCGCTCTGCCCTGTGTCTCCTCTTAGCCGCCTTCTTTTTTGACTCCACCTTCCTGCAGCAGACAGGTTCGGACACGGCTGCCGGCAGTCACCACCTCCAGGGCTTCCCGCTCTGTACATTCCCTCGAGTGTGGACTGAAACAGACGATTTCCTTCTGATGAGTAGGACATGGCTCCAGCGATGGGACATGTCTTCTGCAGTTAGGTTATCAAAGACTGTGGCTTTTGTCTTGCTGGTGTTCTCTCTCGTTCTTGGGTGCTTCTCTGAGGAAGCATGTAGGGGTGACCTTGGGGCAAGGAATGGAGGGTGGTCCCCAGCCAACCACAAGTGAGGACCTTTGGGAGCCTGGAGTGGTCCTTCCCCCTTCGGGCCTTGAGACCACCGCAGTCTCCAAACAGGAGACGTCGCTGTTCTTAGTGACATAAGTAATGGTTGTTTTTTGCGATGTGATCAGTACGACTAAAATACATTAAAACCCCTGGTCTGTCTATAAGCAGCTGCTTTCCCTTAATCCTGTTTTTAATTGAACTGTTACAATGGTATGAGAGTTTCAGCTTGACTTTTCCTTACTTTCTGGTCATTTCTCTTTATGTTATTAATGGTCCTAAAAGCTAATAAAATGGCTGAAAAATAGACTGTGGTCAAATTTGAAGAATTATCAGTGAGTGAATGCAGATCATAAACTCCTAGAACCTGCACAAGTTGGTATCTTAAAGTTGGTTAATTAGGAAATAACTAACAAGGGGTTGTGTGTGTGTATACGTATAGTCTTAGATAATAATGTAAACAAAACAAAAATCGTCTACCGTTCACAAGCACTATCTCTTCTGCAATGTAGTGTTATTAGTATTTTTAACCTTCAATTAAAAGATTAATCAATTGAAGATTAAAAAAACTAAATATTTAGTTTTTTTTGTCATTTATAGACCATTTTTAGTTTTAAAATTTTTTGGTTGGAAGAATTCTCAGTTTGGGTCAAAGTACTTTTGTTTGTTTGTTTTATCAACAGTTTTTACCGGTTTGTTCTGGAAGCAGAACTGACGACAGCGGCTAATGGCATCGTTGAACCAGCAGCAAAGTTCGTGGACATCCCCGAGTCACCTCTGCTCACCCTCAGCATGATCACTCCCGAAGGCTGGCTGGTTGAAACAGTGCACAGCAACTGTGACCTTGACAACATTCACTTAAAGGACGTAAGTTGTCATGTGAAGTTGTGTAACCTTGTGTAGTGTTGCCTCAGCTACGGTAACCTTAGCCAGTGAGTGTCCACACAGTGGCTGCTCGCCAGACTGCTTTTCTTCCTGCCTCTATGTCCTGACCCAGCCTCTCCTGTCATTTCCGAGTGTCCCTAACTTCCAAATTCAGCTCGTCCAGTTTTCTGGGTTTCTAGATGTCTGCACCTTTTTTGGTGCTTCAGACCCCTCGTTCAGATGCCGTTGAAGACGCACAACGTGGACAATGAGGAGATGGAAGTGTGGCCACTTAGCACAGCACCACTCCGTGTGCACCTGCTGCGCCCTCCAGGGTTTGGTTTAACTCATAAAGGGGCCCTGTCCTCTGGAACCCTTCTTTGCCCTGCAGTTCAGGGCGAGAGGGCAGTGCTAAGGAGGCCTGGGCGGAGAGCAGGGGAGAGAGTCCCCTCACGCCCCACAGGCGGGGGGCGTTGCCGTGCATCGCCTCTAATCCAGTGCGACCCTTGTCCAGGAAGTGACAGACTTCTCTTCCCTTCCTGTTGTCATTTGGTCCCCAGCACAAAAAAGCCAGGGGACTTTGAAAAAACATCTAGTCTTTCAAACATGCCACTCAAAATGGGAAAGGGATGGAGACACCCCACGAATCAGGACCATCTCAGGAGTGCGCACCTACAGAACAGGTATCCAGAAAAGGAGAGAAGGTCCTTCCTTCTCATCAGCCTCCTCTCGCCTGGTTCTGCACAGCCTCCGGCCCACTTCCGGCAGCGCCCTCAGAACACTGCTGCTGCCCTGACCTGGGCACAGACGTTGTACCTTAAATGATTTGCGTACCGTGGCTCGTCAGGTTTATTTCTCATGCTTCTCGTGTGTTACCCTTTGCCTCAAGCTTTTACTTTTAGGCAAGTTTCCTCTGATCCACTCATGAGTAGTTTCTGTGGGATCCTAACTCACTTCCCTGATAGTCTCAGAATATGAGAATGTTGAGAGGTACCCCCAACTTTACCCACCCAGAGAATAACCTAAAACTCAGTCACAGCAGCCAGTCCTTTGAACTTAGGGAAAGAATAGAAAGACAGAAACGTAATAAAATCCACAAGGGAAAATTGAGAAATGAACTTGGCAAGAAGTAAAAAAAAACAAACATATTTTCATGAGTTTTCTCTCTTAAAGGAGTCTTCTTGGATTCTTCATTAAGAGAGTTCAGTAATACACATCAATAAGGTAACTTTTAATATTCTAACCAAATGGGTAAAGAGTTTGTGGTGGGAGAATTAATGCAGCTTAGAAAGGATTTTAAATTGAATTGGCTGGTAAAAAAAAATTCAGCTGCTATTGAACAATTACTGAAGATTAAATATTTTTATCGCGAATAGCAAATATAACAATGTCTTTATAGGACCTCTTTAAGTGAACAGTAGCTTTATTTCAGAAGACTAAAATACAGAAGTAATTTCCTCTATCTCCATAGGTTATATTAATAAACAGAAAGAATTATATATTCTGGCAGCTGTAAAAGGTAATTGCCTCCGAGGCTCTTCCACTGTGTGCTCCCTGCAGCTCCCCTGGAGGAGTGTTAAACACGAATTAGGGGGACTTTGCTAGAGTAGGGAGAAGGAGGTGGAGGTAAAGGACAGAAGTGCACCATCGCAAAGACGAGCTAACGAGTTTTGTCACTGCCCGCACACTCGGTCACACAGGTGCTCCTTGCTACATCTAAATCCCAACATACGTGCCTGAAAAAGGCTTGACCTAGAAAAATTCTTTCTTACCAGGACTTTGGTCAGTCCTATATATTAAATAAAAATATAAAGGAGTTGTAAACATCAAAAAGGATACCTAGCTATCAAATTTGTCAGAATAGGAACTGATTTAACTTGCATCACCTTTATAAAATTATTAGGAAACACAAGATATTCACCAGAAAAACCTCTTTGAAAAACAAATTGGCTATTTTTCGTGTTATGTTTTGAGTAAATCATCAGAATTGATGTCTTGTTATGGACAAGAGAAAACTTCATACTGATATATTATAAAACGAAGATACTATTAGTCACAGACTGATTGAATACATTTGGACTTTACCCTGTCAGGGGTGTCCAACCTTTTGGTGTCCCTGGGCCACACTGGGAGGAGAAGAGTTGTCTTGGGCCACCCATTAAATATACAAACACCAAAGAAAACTGATGAGCAAAAAAAAGGTTTTAAGTAAATTTACAGTTTTGTGTTGGGCCACATTCATAGCCATTCTGGGCCGCATGTGGCCTGTGGGACACAGATTGGACACCCAATTCATGAAAAACAGTTAAGCTTTACTTCATAATCACTTTGGGGTACAGTTTCCTTGTCTGTAAAATGAGTTAAAGTAGGCAATCTCTCTAATATTCTCATGTTCTGAGACTGTCTCGTGAACATCTTTCCAACCAGGCTAAGTGCTCTAAGGACTGGACATAGATTAATGAAGTATGAGGTCTGTCCAGAAGGTATCCAGCCATGTAACATGAAAAATAGAGACATTTACTGAAGAAGGTAGAAGATACAAGCAACATTGTACACAAGACAATGACACCTCAGTCCCCTTTAAAGTAGGCACCTTGGGACCTCACACAGTTCTCCTAGTCACCATCAGCTGCCCCATCGTTTTTTCCTGAATCTCACCAACAGTCTGAAATCTCTTCCCTTTCAAAGGTGATTTTAGTTTTGGGAAAAGCCAGAAGTCATGCAGCTCCAAATCTGGGCTGTAGGGGGTGCTGCATAACCTGGGTGATTTGATGTTTCTCAGAAAAACTCTGCATGAGACGTGATGCATGAGTGGGCACGTTGTTCTGATGAAGCTGCCAATCACCGGGTTTGCCCATGGCTATGGCCTTCTGAGTCATCCAAATAATTTCTGTGGAGGAATGTTCAAGCTTAACGCGAAATTTGATGCAGATTCATTGCTCTACTTGCTCAGTTATTTTGAATGTGATGGCCACACAGTATACATGCTCACTCAGTGGCATCTACCGCCCCCACTGACTAGTACAGTGAAGTCGTCATTGTTCACACATGCTCATTCCAGGCCACTCTCCTTGGCCACCAGGTTACATCCATGTCATGCAAACTGTTCTCATTATATTAACAATGGTTAGATTTTTTCCTGACAGACCATATGAAGGTCATTGCTTAGAATAGTAATAAGTCAACCACTAATTAGAACCCGACTAAAGTTTTTGAAACAAAGAAGTCATTTATTTTCTTTCTTAGAAATAGTAAAATTATAAGAGCTAGTCTCAAGAAAGAAATGTTGTACATAAGAACTATAATGTTTTTCTAAGATAATTATAGTCAAAGGAAAACAAATATGATAGAGAATATTTTCAAATACTCTGTACCCTAAATGCACTGAACAGTACTATTGAAAACCTCATGTAGTGAAATAAAATGAGATTTATCACTGTCTTATCTGCTGAACAAATTTGCTAAACTATGTAAAAATTAGTTGCCATTTGATTTATTGTCATGTTTGGATCTGTTTTTCACTTGAAGTGTAGAAAAAGCTTTAGTCCTAAAATATTTACTGTAGCATTTACAATAAGGAAAATCTGGAAGTATTTGGAATGATCATCACTTAAAAGATGTTTATAGAGACAGTCATGTTCCTAGAAAACTAGATTTAATGAAAAAACAGGTTACACTTTCTTAGGAAAAAGTTTATGGAAAAAAAGAAATACAAATCAATGCATTGATGCGTTGATGCCTATTTAGTCTGCAGGTGATTTCTGTTTTTCCTACTTTCTAATATTTGCTAGATTTCTTTAATGAGCATATGTTATTTTGAGTGCAAAACAATTACATGCTAATGTTTTTAAATTACGAGAAAGGCAGTAGATGGTAAGCTGGCTGTCTTGCTGGGTGTCAAGAGGGAGCTCTCGGACCCAGCAGTGAAGCCCAGTCTCTGAGGAGTGTCCCGTCTGGACCTGTCCTGCAGTGATCTTTGACTGCTACATACAGCTTTGTGACGTCGTTTCTGCTTGAGACACTGGTGCACGTGCCATGAGGTTGGAGTGGAGTAGATGGCGTGGGAAAGGAAAAAAGTGTGTCGTGAGCTTTGGTCTGCAGGAAATTAATCCAGCTCTTCAGTCGGTAAAAGGAGGACTTGAAGGAGCCCCCTCAAATCCATGGGCTAAGATTAAGATAATCTCGTTTAGTTATTACAGTATTTGTACTGTAGGAGTTACTGATGGCACGCGTCCTCCACAGATTGAGAAAACGGTTCTAGCAGAATACGAGCTAGAACATCTGCTACTCGAAGGGCATTGCTTTGACGTGATGACGGAGCAACCTCCTCGGGGTCTGCAGTTCACGCTCGGCACCAAAAGACAACCCGTCGCCATCGACACGATAGTGATGGCCAACCTCGTGAGTGTGATAAATACATAACTGATGGCCTTCCACGTAGACGTTTAATCCGAAATTCTCTAAGTTTTTCTAATAAGATAAAATAAATGTTATCTTGCTCTTGCTGAACAGGTCCTGAAAAACAAAGTTGAAATCTTGAATGAGGTAGTTAATAAAACAGAAATGAAGGGAATCTTACTTTCAGAATGTGCTCTTACAGGTTACTGAAAAATCCTCTTCTTGGGATTCTTTGTAGAATTCATTCATCCCACAGTTAGTAAATACTTCATTGGGTGATTCATGTATAATCCTGCTTAAACAACTGGATGTGTGTTTAGTCATACAACTATGCTCATGTTTTTCTCATCCTAAAAGGGATACTTTCAATTAAAAGCAAACCCCGGTGTTTGGATACTGAAGTTACGCCATGGAAAATCTGAAGATATTTATCAAATAGTTGGGTGAGTTATATGAACCACTTTTAAATTTTTGTGTGTAAATAAATATTTAGTATGATAAATAACCAAGATCATCAAAACAACTAAAATGTTCACAACAAGTACAATCACTATAAAACAAAAACTACATATAAAATGGGGCATCTGTTCCAAAATTATTTTTTGTTTTATTCCAAAAATACAAAAGATATGCCTGATGTATATATCTTGTTTTTTATTGTCTCTTTTACTTAATTGTTTTCTGTACACCCTTTGATGCATTGGCATAATTAATATATTTATAATTTAATGACAATACAATGTGTGTTATATGGCAAAGCCATTATCCATGGATTATATTCAGTCCTTCATTTTTATAGATAAGAATCGCTTTCATTCATAGTAACTCACCTGTTCATCAGTGAGCTTAGTATCCAGCAGGGATTACAGCTGGGATTGTTCCATAGGAGCCAGAAGGCAGTACTTCATGTTTTAGGGCACATATGATTTTTATCAATATTCTTTTTTTCTTAACAACCACTTTAAAACGTGAAAACCATTTTTAGTTCAGGGCCATACAAAACTGGGTTACCAACCTGACTTCACTTGCCAGCTATAGCTTGCTGAACCCTACAGAGACTTTTTATATCCCTTAGTAAAATGTCTGTGCTTTTCATTCATTTAAACAAATACAGGGTTGGGCAAAAGTAGATCTATAGGTGTGAGCATGCAGGGGTTAATGAAGCTGTTGTAGTCATTATAACCTGCATGTCTTTTTCCACACGAACAACTGTAAACCTCCCTCTGCCCACCTGTATTTGTGGAGCACTATTACCATAACAAGAACTGTGCCCAACAAAGCTAATGTGGGGGTAGAGGTTATTGTACGTTTTTACACTTCTCTTCCTTTTTTCCTTACGCTGTGCCTAGCACAGTGTCATTCAACAAATACGCTTACTAATTTATGCACACAAAGCCTACAGTGCTTAATGCTGTGATAGGGAGTAGGGGTGGGGTGAGTGAGTGTTGGCATGAGGAATGGGAGAGCACCACAAGAGAGGTTTGAAGAATCACAGTAACTCACTACAGTGACTCATACCACAGACAAAACAGTCCCGGAACAAGAAGGGGGTGCAGAACTCTCATCTCAGTCTCTGAGGGACATATGCAGTTTAGAAAGAGATTTTTCAGATTTTAGAAAGTTGATACATGACACATTGGGCAGGATCTGAAACAACACCTCATTAAATAAACGTTTCTGTTGGAAAAGGTGTGAATATTTACACTAAAAGGATATGTAATGACTATAAAAGAAAATAAAAACAAGCCACAGACTAGAGAAAAATCTTTGCAAAGCATACATCCAACAAAGAATTTATATAGAGAATATATAAAGAACTATCAAAACTGCACAGTAAGAAAACAACCTGATAAAAAAAATATACAGAAGAGTTGAGCCCACCCTTCACCGAAGGACACACGTGGATGGCAAACCAGCCTGTGAAGAAGATGCTCGGCATCACTGGTTACTGGGACGTGCACGTTAGGCCTGCCGTGAGAGCGAGCGCCACTCATCCGTCAGAATGGCTAACACCAGAAAGACTGGCCTCCCAAGGGTCAGCGAGGGTGTGAGGCCACGGGAACTGCCACCCCTGCTGGCGGGAGCGCGGGTGTGCTGCAATGCAGTACGGCGGTCGGGCAGGACCTGGGAAGTTTAAGTTCACTCTTCACCCGTCTTAACAGATTCAGGCATTTCACTCACAGACACTCACCCCGAACAGAAAATAGATGTTTATACAAAGACTTGCACATTAATGTTCCTAGCTTTATTTGTAATTGCCAGACACTGGAAGTGACCCGGATGTTCACAAGTGAGGGAATAATCGAAATGTGGTATGTCCATAGAATGGACTGCTACCCAGCAACAGAAAGGATAAACTGCTGACAACCGCAGGCCATCTGCCCTTTCTCCGTGCTGACGGCTGGGAACCTCAGACACAAAAATACTCAAAATTATTCTCCCCTAGAAAAAATCTTCACAGTTCTATTAAAATTAGATGCTTCTTAGATTTTCCTAATTAAATTATAGAAAATGTCAGGTACTTCAGACATATACGTATGGCTTTCAGTGTGCTAAATTATTATGCTTGACTTTTCACTTGAAACCTTCAAAAAAACAGAAGGTCAGGTTACTATTTGTACACAGTTTTACTTTGGTACCTTTGGAATTCAGCGACTTCCTCTGTGTTTTCTGTAGGGTGTGGGAGAGCTTTCAGACACTTCCCATTCTTTCAGGCCCTTCAGCTGGCCCGTTGGTAAGGTGGCTTTGTGCACTCTCCAGCCCTGGCCGTGGTCATTGCGGAGTGCTGCTTTGTGCTCTTTGCAGGTCTTTATTGCTGTACCTCACTTCCTTTGATGCTGATCCCCATTGGCATCTCTGTCCCATCTGGCTTCTCTGTCAACCTCCTCAGTCTCGGGCATTTACATTACACCCACAGCCTGTTTTTGCTGATGTCTCTTTATGTCTCCAGGTTGCCATATTGGCAGGATGTGTGACTACCCCATGGTAATAAGTAACAAAACATCTCTGCCCTGCTTGGCAGAGTGAGAGTCTCCATCACTATCACCGCTGCCACTTGGTGGTGAGGCAAGAGGCGGCTCGGACCCCACCCGGGCTGAGCGGTGGTGTTGTGCTTCCTGGCCCTGCCCTGGTCTCGGTGCGTGTGGACTCAGGGCTGAAGTTGCGGGTGCCCTTGAGTAAAGTTTGGGACTGGAAGCTCTTGAAAGTTTTTAAGAAATTTGGCATTTCTGCTACATGAGTTGGAACGCTTCCTATTTTCTAGTGGTAATTTCTGGGTAGGGCTGTGCCTTCTCCTTTGGTTTAGCCACCTCAGCTGGGGAATTGGGAGTAAGAGGGAGTCAAAGGCATGTGTTAGTCAACACAGTGCCAAAATTTCCAGGGTTTTGTTTTGGAAAAAATGTTCAAGAATATAAATCTGACTGAACTTAAAGTATTTACTAACTTGACATCTGATTGCTTTCCCTCTTTGATAAAATTCAATTTTATTGTAAATGTTTCTTACAGTAGCATTTTTAGTACATAGTGAGTATAGTATTCAAAATACAACTTTTGAGCAAAGCTGTCATATTTGATTTGTTGAGTTTTGAAAATTAGACAACGAAATACATCATGTGTAATACAAAATAGAAACATCACGTGATGTAGATGGTATTACAGACATTTCCTGTCTTATGAGTTTAACAGTAGATTTCAAATTTGAGTATTTGAAAATGGCTGGTAGATATTGAAAAGTTATTGGACAGTGTAGAATTCCTGTTATTACGATATTTATAAACAGCTTGAAGTCTAAAAATGTTTTATATTTTCATTACTGTAAATATCACAGAGATATGAAATACTTGAATTTTGTGATAGTCTGGGAATACAACAGAAAAGACAAGCAATAATTTGAGGTTTTTGAGTGATCAGACAATCGCATTCAGAGTTACTTTTGTATAATTTTAATTCGTACTGTTAAAATTGGACAGTCTTGAAAATTGTAGTCTGTTATAGCACATGTTAATTGACTATAGAAATATAAAATATTGAATATGATATATACACAAGTGATATTATACTTACATTTATTGAAAAGTACATTTATTCTTTTATGTTGTATATCTTTTCATGAGCTGAGTGTGGACATTTACACATTTTCTCCTTTCAGGCATGAAGGGACTGACTCTCAGTCAGACCTGGGTGACATCATCGTTGTGTTGAACAGCTTCAGAAGCAAAATACTGGAAATACAAGTATGTGAGGCAGAGCTCTCTGGAGGCCTTGTTGTTAATATTAAAATTTATCTCATTTTTAATTAATTGATTAATTTTTATTTTACAACTGATTTTATAATTTTTCTACCCGAAATGTCATGTTGGAACTCTGGCAGTGAAAGAAAGAAGAGGATTAAGCTCATGAAGGGAAAGCAAAAAGCTTGAAGAAAGAAGAAAAAGAACAATTATTTTTTTAAGTTATGCTTTGTCCACTCTGTCTACTGTATCTGTAGCCAGATAACATTACAAATTGGGAATACAGGTTGAAAAACGAACCCTAAAAAGAAAATTGTTTCTTTCGAGAGAGAGAGAGAAATGTGTTTTCCATGACAGCAGGTTTGGTCCTTTTGGACCAACCCACCTTCTTAACACTAGTAAAACTGTTGAGTAAAATAGATTTTAAAAATCTTGAGAGCAATGAGGAGCTGACAGTAGTAAAATAATGAAGAAAATGGGGAAATACAACACTAAAAGGGAGAGTGACAGCCTTAGTGGAGTGAGCAAGCACAGAGCTGCTCTTGTCCCAAGAAAGCCGCTCTCACCCCAAGAACGTTTGTCCACCCGGTGCACTCGAACTCTCACTTTTTTTTGAAAACCAAAGTAAAGCCAACATTTGAAAACCAAGTAAAGTTGTTTTCTGAAGTGTGAAGATTTAGGGACATTATTTTTTGCCTTTTCTGCTTGAAGTTAGGTGCCTGCCAGCACAGTGAGGATGAAGACTGAGAAAGAGGACAAGTATTTCAGGAGACGGTGGCATTCATGGGAAAGCGATAGAAGCCCAGAAATATACAGGCAGTTAGTTGTTGAGCTCCAAGAAAAATGTCTTCAAAAAGACAGTAATTCTAGACACCTGACATGAATAATAAACTGGAAAATAGTAGGTATGAGGTAAAGCAGAAATACAGCTAGCTCATCACTGGGAAAAATGAATACAGTAAAATTCCTGAAAAAGTACTTCCCTCCTGGTGGAATATAATAAAGCAGAACCCGCTGGAACTAGCCATTCTCCTAGAGAGGCGCAGTGGTCACGTTATTGTAACTCTGTAGAACTGCAGATTACATTGTCGCAATAAGCACATTTACTGACTTTCAAAAGGAAGGTTAAACATACAAAGTGGAACAGATGTTATTTTCTGGACTAAATGAAAATGTTACCTGTTTGTACAGTGATAAAGGTGTTTAGCTTATGTAAGTTGGGAGGTGGAGGGAAGAGATAGGGATACTAGGATACTTACAAAAAGGGTATGAAAGAGGAACTGTTGAAGTTGTTGGAATAGAACAATTGAAAATAGAGATTTAAATATTACTTAAAAAAAAAAGTACTTGGTAGAAGAACTAATGATAAAGGTATTACTACCAAAACTTCCAGACAAAAAGAGGAAGAGGAAGAGCGATATAAGTAAGCTGCTCATCCGTTGTTATGAGGAATGAATAATGTCTAAACTGTTTAAAATTGATAGATCAGTAAGTACACATAAAGCACATTATTTAGCACTATGGAGCTAACCACCAAAGGAACTAAAATCAAGGTGTGAACTGATAGTTGAAACCGGAGTGTCAATAATGTACTAAGCTACTCTCTGGCTTCAGTTACTGCCGCTGTCTCAGACTTGCAGGGGTCACCCTGCCCAGTAATAATTCGCCTTCTAACCGTGCAACATAATATTTAAAGCTTCAACATTCTAAAATGTTTCTTTACCATGCTACCTAGGTGAAAAAAAAGGCAGACAAAATTAAGGAAGATATCCTTACTGATAAAGGTGGAGAAAAAGGAATGTGGGACTCCATTGAAAGGTAATCACTAATGGCTGTTCTAATGCATAACTGAAGATCATCAGGAGTCTAGAGTGTGGAAGCCGTGCAGGTGGTAAACATTTAAGGACTATACAGATCCTCTCTTCTAGAAAGGGTAGTATAGATACGTAAGTTTTAGTAGGAAATCAAGGGAGAAAGGGGCTCCATCCAGTTTGTAGGAAACTCAGAAAAGACTCCTTGGAGAAGATGCCTTCTGAGCAATAGACAGGTTTTTGAAAGCTGGAGATACAGTGCAGGTATCTGGTTACATGAAGATTGTGTGTGTTACTTGAGGAAGAGAAAGTAGCCCGGGTTAGCTGGTACAGCGAGGATAGCAGGGAATCTGTATGTTAGATTGGGACCTGTGTTTTTAGCTAATCAAAAAAGTAATCTGTGGACTCAGATATCTGTAGAGTCCAGGAATAGAGCTGGCTTCTGACATTCAGGTGAGGCGGTATGGAAACTCTCTTCATCTCTTAGTTCTGTTATCTGTGCCCCCTTCACTCTCAGATGGGCTTTTACAGGGAAGGTTTGCCTTCTCCAGGGGAGAGAGATCACCCCGTTCCCAACAGTACCAGTAAAAGCTCCAAGGCCGACTCGTTGGTCCAGCTGTAGCCACGTGTCCCAAACTGAACTGACCACTGAGATTGACCGACCGCACTTGGGTCACATGCCTGTCTCTAGAATCAGTGAGAAGGCCTGTCCCACCTAAACCTCCTAGAATGAGGGCGGAGGAGGGAAGCCTTCCCCTCGCAATACCAGCAGCTTATTGTTACTCAAGTGTGAAGGACGTTGAGCCAGCAAAAGCTGCTGTAGATCCATGTTGTAGAGAATTTTGAAAGTCCTTGTTAGAGATCTGAACCTAATTTGATTGTGCTGGAGAATCATTCATTACATGGTCAAGGCTAAGAAGAAGAAACTTTAGGCCAAATAGACTCAACAGCCTAAGCAGATTTTGTTACACGATCAAAAGCACTCCCATCGTTTTTGGTTCTGTCCAGTTTAGGCTTCTTTTTCCATTAGACTCCTCAACTGATGAGAAGAACCATGGCATTGTAACAGTGTGTATGCACAGAAGGTAGCTACCGATAGAGAAGGGCCCAAGCCCGCTCGTTTGGGAATGAGATGAATTACTATAAGAAAAGATCTGAAAAATGCTTCTGTTGCAACAATTTCTATGTGGCAGAATATATTCTGTGAAAATTATAAACTGTTTAGTTTTCCAAATTTTACAAATTGTGGTCATTTTAAATATCTGTGCTTATAAAAATGAGACTTTTAATTGAATAAACATTTTAAATGGGTAGAAAAAGAAATTATACATAATGAATACCTTACATAAGACATTCAGTCACTTCTGTGTGTGAGGTGGGGCACATAAAAAGTGGGTCTGGGTCCAAACAGTGGTGAAGAGGACAGCTGGGCGCAGAAGCAGCCAGTGAATGGGTGTGGCTCCCAGGTGCCCGAGTGGTCCTCCTGGAGGTGCCCACGGCACAGAGACCCTTGTAGTGTGCTATGAGCGGTGACTGTCGCTGGCCAGAGGAGCTCCACATTGTAGGCCCCTTGTATGATGGATTATCCTGGGGGAGACGTGTCGCCAGCCCTCAAGGGGCTACCCGTTACCACATAGGAAGACGCCCTCCGGGGGGTGGTTACACACTTGTCTGTTCATTTCCTTCCCCCACTACTGGCCTGCGGAAAATCTCAACACGTTGTGTGTGGCCGTGGCATGCTGTCACTCACTCTGTTCTCAAACAACGTTTGTAACACAAAACGATTCAAAGATGTTACTTCATTAACCTAGAGACAATATAATTGCATTCTGTGTTTTAAATGTTTAAAAATAATAAAAACTTAGTTATAGTGTCACGTTTTAGTATTAGTAAGTCATCATTTTTAGAACGTGTTTTAATGTAAAAACTTTACTTTGAAAGATATTCCTATTTTTATTGCTTATCAAATTAGTGTATAAGTATATAAAGTTTGCAGGTGTATATTTAGAAACTGTCAATTTCTACTTTTTTATTCCAAGTTTCACAAGAAGTTTGCATAAAGAAAAAGACAAAAAAGAAACAGACATTCTGAATATTTTCTCAGTTGCTTCTGGCCATTTATATGAACGCTTTTTAAGGTAGGTATATTTTTTATCTAATGTTTTTAAAAGTAAATACATTTACTGGGTTGAAAAAGAATTTTTAAAGTTTAAAAGAATAAAATTATGTACAGTGAAACAAATCTCCCACTTCCCTTTTCCATAGGAAACCAATATTATATAAATATTCATATCTTGCCCAAGATACTTGTAGACAAGCAAATATGTTTTTAACTTTTTTTTACCCAAATAGTAACAATGTACATATTGTTCTACACCTTGCTTTTTTTAAACCTAAAATTATGAGGGAGGTATATTTTTTAAATATAGTGAGATTTCATGGGTTTGATTGATTTGGAATACTCATGTTATTTTAGACTACAAAATGGGCATATTTTGTAACAACATTGATAAAAAGTATATATTGTAAATTTCCCTTTTCCAGTGAAGAAATGCCTTGTTTTATTTTAAGCAAACAAAGGTGTGGCGGTAAGAGGTAGAAAGCACATTTACAAAAGGCTGGTTCTTTTTAACAGCCCGTTACACAGAAGGATTACAGAGAATGGCTCAGAAATGTTGGAGCATGTGTTTAAATTTAAGATGGAGCTTCAGATGTGTCTGTACCTTCTCCAGTCACAAGTCTCGAATAGCAAAGCAAGTGCCCCATCCAGTGACGGGGTCAGTGTAGGCAGGTCATTCGGTCCTTCCGGTGTTCCACACCTGCACTGCTGACCCGACAGAAGAGCCCGTATCAGACTGTGGTTCAGCTCATCAAGACTACTTCAGATGAGCTGCTTTCTTTGCCAGCTGGAATAAGCAGAAGTGACCAGTTTAGTCTACATCAAGTACAGTAGTGCACGTACACAGGTGCTTCTCCTCCTGTGATGGGGTTGCACCTCAGTGAACCCACCGTAAGTGGAATATATCGTAATTCAGAACTGGGTTTAGTAACGTACGGAATGTCATAGCTTAGGCTAGCCTACCTCACACATGCTCAGAATGCCCACATCGGCCTACGTGCAGTTAGACAAAGTCATGTGCCACTGCCCAGCTTCCTGGAGAGTATCAAACCACGTGTCACTAGCCCAAGGGAAGATCAGAATTCAAAATCCGGAGTGCAGTTTCTACTGAACGCTTTGGCACTTCATAATGTTGAAAATTCCTAAGTCGAATCATCACAGGTCAGGAGCCCCCCCATAAATGTAAATTCTTATACATCATGTACTTGATGAGCAGCCATAATATTCGAAGGTCTATTTCTTCATTACACATCATGCACAACTTCTAATAATACCTCTACATGTTTAAAAGCCTTACAGAAAGTAGGGTGAACCATCACTGTTAACCTGGAAGGTTTAATGTTCTCTTACGCAGAATCATGATGCTTTCTGTCTTACGTAACACCCAAACACCGGTGAAGTTCTGGTTCCTAAAAAACTACCTCTCGCCGACATTTAAAGTAAGTGCATCCATCTTTGTATTAGAGAATGGTTGATGTTTGAGTACTAAACTCTTTATATCGTTTTAAGTTCATGTAACTTTTCAGAATGGGCCGAAAAGTATGTTTGCTCACATTACTGTTGTTCCTAATTTTCTTTTTTAACCCTCACCCGAGTATATGCTTGTTGATTTTAGAGAGAGGGAAACAGAAAGGGAGAGAAACATTTGTCGGTCGCCTCTCATATACACCTGGACCAGGGGACCAACCCCACAACCTAGGCGTATGCCCTGACTGGGAATCAAGCCTGCAACCTTTCGTTTACAGGACGACGCTCCAACCAACCGAGTCACACCCCCAGAGCAAATTACTATATTTAATCAATTTTTAAATCTAGCTTAACAAAATTTCTATGCAATTTTTATTTAAGGAAGTATTTAAAAGGACAGCAGGAGATAGCTTATTTTTAAGTAAACTCAAAATTAGAAAGATGAGTGGTTTTTCATGATAGTGAATAATTAAATAAAATTTGGCAATGGAAACTATGTACAGGTTGTCAGTAAAAAGAATTAGATTCTGCCCTGGCTGGTGTGACTCAGTGGATTGAGTGTCAGCCTGTGAACCAAAGGGTCGATTCCCATTCAGGGCACCTGCCTGGGTTGCGGGCCAGGTCCCCAGTAGAGGGTGTGTGAGAGGCAACCACACATTGATGTTTCTCTCCCTCTCTTTCTCCCTCCCTTCCCCTCTCTCTAAAAATAAATAAAATCTTTTAAAAAAATAAAAATAAAATAATTAGATTCTTTTTACAAAGATGGGTAGGAACAGCATCAAGAAAATATGAACACTGTACTGTAGAAAACTGCCACTATGAGGGTGAAGCAGCTCTTTGCTGTGATAGCTTGGGCACGGTACTCAGAAGTCTGAGACACTTTATTTAGGAGTTTTCAGATGGCCAACATCTGTTACACTTTACTCACCCCCACAATTCTGCTGCAAAGTTCTTCCTATTCTCACTGAAAAGTAATCAGATTCCATGAAAGTTAGGGTCTCATTTAACAACAGTTCAAATAAGTCCTCTTTTTCTACACCAAAACCAGTGGTAAAAACAAATAAAAATAGCCAACCATGTTTTTATTCCTTAACACTGCCAGGCACGGTGCTAGCTACCTTCAGTATTCAGTTGTGTTCATAACGTCCCGTTATGAAGAAACTCCCAGCAGTTACACAACTGGCCTACACAGTCAGGAGGTGTCCAAGAGCACCCTCTGTCCTGTAAGTCTCCAATGGGACCCACAGAACCCAGAAAAGCAATTATAGTCACAGGTTCCGTTTACTACGGCAAAAGGAGCCAGAGTAAAGTCAGCGAAGCAAAGAGCCACATAGGACAAGGTCCACGGGAGGCCAGACCCAGAGCTTCCGGTTGTCGTCTCCCCGTGGAGTCAGGTGGACAGAGCTGATTTGTCCCAGCAAAAATGTGCTTGAATACCTGTGGAGAATTGCCACTAGAAGCTCACTCAGACTTTGGTTTCCAGAGTTTTTGTTGGGGTTGACCATGGAGTCCCACCCAGTGGGCACTGGGGCTGACCTCAGCCTCTGGCTCCCCTAGAGGTTGAGCTGATTCCTGGTGGCCTGAGGTCCCCACTGAAAGTCACATCTTTGGACAGATGGTTTGTCATGGACTAAGGTGCCCAAGAAAATAAAGACATTCTTATTTTATTTTTTTTTAATTATTATTTTTTTAATTTTAAAAAAATTTTTATTCAGTTACAATTGTCTGTATTTTCTCCCCATCCCTCCACCCCACCCCAGCCAATCCCACCTCCCTCCCCCGCCTCTACCATCCCCTTTGATTTTGTCCTTGTGTCCTTTATAGTAGCTCCTGTAGACCCCTCTCCCCACTATCCCCTCCCCACTCCCCTCTGGCTATTGTTACATTGTTCTTAATTTCAATGTCTCTGGGAGAGCATTATGCTAAGTGAAATAAGCCAGGCGGTGAGGGACAAATACCATATGATCTCACCTTTAACTGGAACATAATCAACAAAAGAAAAAAAGCAAGCAAAATATAACCAGAGACACTGAAATTAAGGCATTCTTACTAAGCAGAACATTCCAAGGGTAGAAGTTACCTCCCAGGAGCCAGGGGCAAAAGGACCAAGTTTTTTTTTTTAAGAAAGATTTGTCCTTTATGGCCCAGACCCAAGATTGAACAGTTAACCAGGAGCATAGCTGAGATCTGATCTCAAGCATTCCTGCCTCCAAGCCCAGGTCCTTAACCCTTACGGAGCCACCCCTCTGCCCCCACCACTTCCAGGCATGCCGCCTCCTGCAAAAGAGCCGTAAACATAACCAAGCAGCTGTACCAGCTTTTCCCGAACTCTAGTGGGCAAGTGGGGCCCTAGCGCCGCATAAACTGAGGTAACACTATCTAGAGTCTCGTAGTGGGAGTGATGCTGGAAATCCCGTGCTATGTCTGGGTGAGTCTTGTTTCACTACGCAGTCAAAAGTTATTGCGTCTGAATTAATATTTCCTTCTTGTTGTAATGTTATGGCTTTCCCTCAAAATTTTTATCTTTTACAACTTTTCAGTGAATTATAATGTGTACAAATCCTGAGTATGCAGCTTCGATGAATCTTCACAACCTTAAAACACCTGCATCCATATATCTGTGTCCAGCAGCCAGATACAGAAACAAATTACTGATGCCCTAGGTCCTTTCCGTTTAATTAAAAAAAAGTTTCTTCCTTTCCTTTAAGCCTCTGCTAAATTGTGTCTACTTAAGGAATAATCCTTTCCTGGCCACACAACGTAAAATTCTAGTCCCTTTTGATCTGTCACTATTTCCTTTTTCTTTTTATTTTTTTCCATAACACTGTTGTCTATAGATACATTACTGACTTCATTTATTTTCTACCTATAGCTAGCTCTAAAATGAAAGTCTGTGAGGGCTGTTACTTGTATCGGTTTTGTTCACTACGGTATCCCGGCAGCCTAGAACAGTGCCTGGCATATGATGCACGTTCAGTGAATATTTTTAAATATATATTTGCTGAATAAAAATAGGTTTTTTAATTTCTTCTGATGTTTCTCTAAATTTTGAAACCAAAGGAATGATTCCTAGAAGCTGGCCTAGCCATAATTTCACAGTTTAGCTCACTGGTGCTTACCGTAAGGAGCGCAGTTTAAATCTACATTGTTCTTACAAAAGCAGGGAGAAAACGGAACCGAGCGTGTCGTCAGATACTGGCTCCAGATGAGAACCCAGGAGATGCGTGCAAAGTTTAGGGCTTGCTAACCCATCCTTCCCCGCTCCGTTAGCATCCTCCCTCTCCGTTCGTGGGCGCTGAAGCCAAACGTAACCGGCACTGTGTTGCATCAGCTGCTCCGGTTTAAATAGAGTGAGATACCCTAAGCCTGTGAGGCACCGAGTCAAATACATGATATTCACACCACAGTAACTACCTCGTATTTCTAATCATTACATTAACTAGGCATGAATCTCAAACATGAAACTCATGTAGAGAATCTAACTTATCGATTACAACTCATTTAATGTTGTTTGAACATCCTCTGTCTCTGAACAGACCTGTTGGTGTTTACAGGGTGGGGCGAACGTAGGTTCACAGTTGTGAGGACCCTATACACGGTTATTCTTGTGTTAGTGGTTAATTATTCCACTGTTTTCCGTATGAGCCACTGCAAACCTCCTTTTGCCCCTCTGCGTACAGAAGCTGTGTGACGCACAGCCGTTGCGAGGTCCAGAGGCGTAATCCTGCTGTGTGTAGTCAGGTGTCCTCAAGTCTGTCGTCAGCTGGGAGAACACAGGGACGTTTAGCTTAGTTAATGAGCTTGCTAACTAAGATAATATGCCTATTTTTAATGTCATTTAATTATACAGTTTAGTGTGTGCTTGTCTCTTTATATTTGCCAGCATTTTCATGTTTCTCATTAATACACATAGCTTGTAGAAGCAGTATTTAGACATCTACCAATTTGTAACAATTTTATAGTAAACTCTACCTTTTAATATGACAGTGTTTTTCTCTAAAACAAAAACTGCTTTTTCTTCCTTGAATTTATTCTTTAATTTGTGTATGTGTGTTTTTAGGAGGTGATTCCTCACATGGCTCAGGAGTACGGATTCCAATACGAGCTGGTCCAGTATAAGTGGCCCCGCTGGCTCCATCGGCAGACGGAGAAGCAACGGGTTATTTGGGGTTACAAAATTCTTTTCCTCGATGTCCTTTTCCCTCTGGCAGTGGACAAAATCATTTTTGTTGATGCCGACCAGGTAATAAGGTTAACTTTTGTTTTTATTAGCACTTAAACTTTTTTTACACTTCGGAGTATAGGGACTCAATTTATGTTGCTGGTCTTTATCGTCATCTTTTTGCCCCGCTACATAAACATGTGAGACAGGATTGTGATCTGAAAGCAAAGCATCATTTTTAAAAAACTGTCAGAATTCCAGGAAAATCAAAGGCTTTACAGGAAGTACCATTTGTTATTTAGGGCATGGTGGTTTTCTATCTGAAGTAGGAGGGTTTTTTTAAATTTTGGTAATTAAAAATAAAAAATACTTACGTTAATCATAATATATGTTATATGATTTCCTGTGAATATGAGCTAATATTTGCATCAAATGAGCTATTCCTGCTGGAAGAGTTAGCAGTTACACCCTCCCTTCTTCTCATTCTTCCCCCGTCAGCAGCATTCTCTGGTGTTTACTCAGAAACCAAACCCTCGTTATTCTGTCACTGATGGGAAAAAAGCATCCCCGATTTGGCCCAAAAACGATTATGGTGCTCAGCTTTCAAAATTTGTATATTTAGAAATTGTGATGATTTTTCCCCGTTACTCCTTGCATACCTCTGTGATCATTAATGGCAAAAAATGTTTTCATTAACTGCTCTGTTTTAAAATTCTAAAAAAACAAGTATTATGTAAACATCAATGTTATATAAATTAAATGGATGATTAGTATTTCTATTTAGGATGAAAGTATATTTTCAAATTCAGTATTAGATTTTACTTACATTGTAGACGCTGTTTTTGATAAATGTGAGTCATTACAGGTAAAAACTAAGAAAGCAGGCGCCGCGGGTGGTGAACTAAGCATCCCCGCGCACGCTGTCTGACAAGGGTTATTCCCCACCTGCCCGCAGTGTGTATGGTGGTATTTTCCCAGCAGGCTGGCGTCTGCTAAAAAACGAAACTTAAAGACACTATTGCATTAAAGCCATTGAAGATAATCAGGAGATTTTTCTTTTTGATGCAAATTAATATTTGCCAATATATAATAATAGAGATTTGTCATAAAAATGATTGAGTTATTAATCCACACCCAAAGAAACTTAGAGCTGTGCCCTTGTCTAATGTTTAGTTCCTTCCCAAAATACGTTTTGTTTAAAATATCAATACGTTGATGAAAATGATGTAGTAAGTTATTCTTACTAATGAGTGAGACAGCCGTCATGTAGACTAGGTATACAAATGTCAGGCTTTTCATCTGTGAGAACGAGAGAAAGAAACGGAGACTCACGTGGCCTGGAGACCCGTGAGGGCGGCGCGTGCTCTGTGTTTCTGCAGTAGGGCCGGGGTTTGAGGGTCACGTAGAAGGGGCTTGTATTGTTTTGTGGTCCTCATCAGAAAAGCACCACTTTAATTATGCAGGTTGTGAGGCATGACCTGAGGGAACTTCGCGATTTTGACCTGGACGGCGCTCCTTACGGGTATACCCCATTCTGTGACAGCCGCGCTGACATGGATGGGTATCGTTTCTGGAAAAAAGGATATTGGGCATCCCATCTCTTAAGAAGGAAATACCATATCAGGTAAGAAAATGTGTACTCCTGCCTTTTAGTAAATAAGTAACTTACGAATCACTGTAATACTCCGTTCTCTTAGAGATTGTACAATCATGGCAGCCAGTCACATTGTGCCCGCGCTTGCCAGTGGCTCCGGTGAGATCTGACCTGCACTAACTCATCAGACCGCTGTGATGACCTTTTGAGATACTGCTGTTACCCGTTTGTGGATGTGGAAACGGAGGCACACGGCCCTCCCTGGGCTTACGTAACCAAATCGAGCTAAACCCAAGCGATGCGGCTCAAGTGGCGTGCTCCTAGCTACCACAGCAGATTAAATTTGGTTGTGAGGTGACACGATGAAGATGCTGTCCAAATCTGTTGCTGTTTTGTAGGGCCATGGGTTTCGTGAGATCTTGGAAAGATTTGAGGGGACTCTAAAAAGACATGGGTCCCAACAGGATTAACAAACTTTAAACCCCTTGGAAAGGGGTTAGATACTGGGAGCGAATTCATGAAAGGCTCCGTTGTTATCAGCTGCAGGGGTCTCTAAACAAAGGCTGGGGGAAGGGGAGCGCTATGAATAACAGCCCACCAAGGAATGCTCCCTTTTTGCAGCGCCTTGTACGTAGTGGATCTGCAGAGGTTCCGACGGATCGCGGCAGGGGACAGGCTGCGGGGCCAGTACCAGGCCCTCAGTCAGGACCCAGACAGTCTTTCAAACCTAGACCAGGTGAGTGAACCGGTCACGGACAGGTCGCCAGTCTACAGGTGGACACTGCGCCCGACCTCTGCCGGCGAGCTGCACATTTTTATAGTTTCAACCTCCGCTCTTTATGGAGTCCTCTCTCGGATATCTAGACTTAGATATAATTTTTCAACTGCAAGCTCAACATTTTAAAAAATAATAGTCCTTTGTCTTCACTCTTCCACCTGAAGCCTCCCCTCCGCACTCTCTGCCCCACCTCGTGTGCCCTGTCCTTTTCTTACCCACCTCCACTGTCGCTTAAACGTGTCTCTGAGCTTTACGACGACTGGCCCTCCTGTGCCCCATCCGGCTACCGCCTGGCATCTGTCTCACCTAATGGGTACTTTTTTCTTCACGTCCCACTGAGTAAAACCGGGGAATAATTCTACGCCCCCATTAGAATGGTAGCCGTGAACGAGATTGCGCCGAGTGCCAACGAGGACGTGCCATGGCTGGAAGTCACATACATTGCTGGTGAGAATGTAACGTGGCACGGCCATTTTAGCAAATAGTTTGGTGATTTCTTACAAATTTATATTTACACCTATATGTGACCAGTCTTTCCACTTCGAGGTGTTTACCCAAGAGAAATAAAAACACACATCTACAAAAGACTTGTGCGTGAGTAGACACGTGTGTCGTCGTTCCACGGTGTGAAGGTCCCCCTTGGGAGTTGTGCTCCTGAGGTTAAAATGAAAGCCGTTAGCGTGGTGTGTGTGTGTGTGTGTGTGTCCACGTTCTGCAAGACATGTTTAGTTGCGTGGGTGAGTGCAGAGGCTTCAATTCGGCCAGGACTGTAATTTCGCCAGGTGAGTACAGGTCAGTGAGACGAGGGTAAGACAGCCGAGAGGACATTGGAGAGGTTGACTGCAATGATTAACCATGGAAATTGGCTATGTGAGGAGGGGCACCGACGTGAAGGGGTGAGGGACAGTGAAATAGCGGCAGGATCAGTTGGTTGGAGGTTTGAACCGTGGTCAAAGGATATTGCTATCAGAGTACTCGGTGGACTGAGCCGAAAATCAGGAGGTGGTCCGAGTGGGGTCATGAGTCTGAAATCTCAGAGGACTCGACTAGGACACAGCCATGGGAGAAGGCGGCTGAGGTAAGAGGGCACACCAGGTGTTTGAGAAATGGGGTCCAAGGAAAAGAGCTTTGGAAGAAGGGACAGTGAAGCTTCTTTATTATTATATAGTAGACTTTCATTTTTTACAGCAGTGTTAGGTTTAAAGAGAAAAAATAAGCAGTAAGTACAAAGAATTCCCATATTTATGGGCTCTCATTCTATTTCATTGGTCTCTTTGTCTATTCTTTTGCCAATACCACATTTTCTTAATTACTATCAATTTTTATAATAAGATTGTAAATTCAGTAGTGTAAGTTGTGTGTCATCTGACTTTGTTGTTCTTCAAAATTGTGTTGGCTATTCTGGATTTTTTTTTTTTTTGCCTTTCTATATAAGGTTAAAAATCATTTGGTCAATATCCACGAAATAATTTGCTGGGACTTCTATTGCGATTGCACTGAATCTATAGATGAAGTTAGGAAGACACGTTATCAATGTTGAGTCTTCCCATTCAAGAACATGGACTACCTCTCTATTTATTTAGATCTTCCCAGATTTCATTCATTACAATTTTGTAGTTTTATTTTATTTTTAAAAGATATTCATTTATTCTCAGAGATAGTGGAAGGGAGGGAAAAAGAGATAAAGAGAAACATTGATGTGTGGTTGCCTCTCACATGCCCCCTACTGGGGACCTGGCCCCAACCCAGGCAGGTTCCCTGCCTGGGAATCAAACTGGCGACCCTTTAGTTTGCAGGCCAGCGCTCAGTCCACCGAGCCACACCAGCCAGGGCAACAATTGTGTAGTTTTCTTTCTTCCTGTAGAGGAGCATATTTTATTAGATTTTTACCTAGGTTTGTTTGCTTGTTTGTTACTAATGTAAAGGTGTCATGTTTTTAATTTCAAACTCCAGTTGTTTGTTGCTGGTAGCAGTTGACTTCTATATATTAACCTTGTACCCTAAAACCTTGCCGTAATATTTAGTTCCAGGAGTATTTTTTTTGATTCTTGGGACTTTCTGCATAAACAGTCCTGTCATCTATGAACAGTTTTATTGCTTCTTTTCCAACTTGTATACTTTTTATTTCCTTTTCTTATCTTACAGCATTAGCTACTACTTCCAGTATTGATGTTTTAATAGGAGTGTTGAGAGAAGAACCTTAAAATTATGAATCTTGGAGCTTGGGTGGGACGGCTAACACAGGCACCCTTTGTTCCCTGTGGGTGCGGGAGGAAGCCTGCCCTATGCTCTGGAATGTAAACCACCATCCTCTGGGGAGGGCAAGGGGAGGGCTTTACACCCCCTGGCCTGTGAGCAGCAGTCTCTGAAAAAGGCATCTCTGAATCTCTGCAGAGGTCACTGTCTTTAACTTACTGGGCTCATTTGCCATTTAAACACCCTTTAACTCAGATGCCATCGTCTTTGCTTAGAAAGCCCTGAGCGCGCAGCAGTGTGCAGATGTTCACGGCACAGGGTTTTCCAACAGGGAAATGAAGGTCGCCCCTGTGTCTGGAGAGGGAGGTGGTGATGGACGCAGGCAGTGTGAGCAGAGAACCCTGGGTTTCCAGGCAGGTGGAGGTCGTCTGGGGAATGGAAAGTTGTGGTTTTCTAGGCCCCCTCCTTCAGCCCTGATGGCAGGGGTCAAGTCCAGGGTGGTGTGGACTTAGTTCCAGTGAATGGATTCATTTGTGACACAAGATGACTGGGTCAAGGTAAGTATTTTACAAAACACAACACCAAAAAAAAAAAAAAAAAAAAAGCTCAATTAAAAAATAGACAAAGGACCCGAATAGACACTTCTCCAAAGAGGACATACAGATGGCCGATAGACGTGTGAAAAGATGTTCAAGGTCACTAAGTATCAGAGAAATGCAAATTAAAACCACAATGAGATTTCATCTCACACCGGTCAGAATGGCCATCGTAACCAAATCAACAAACAGCAGGTGCTGGCGAGGCTGTGGAGAAAAGGGAACTCTCGGCGCTGTTGGTGACGATGCAGACTGGTGCAGCTGCTGTGGAGAGCAGTATGGAGACCCTTCAACCAAATCAGAAATGGATCTGCCTTTTGGCCCAGCAATTCCACTTTTGGGAGTATATATGAAACTCAAAACACTAATTCGAGAGAACACAAGCACCCCTGTGTTCATTGCAGCGTTATTTACTATCACCAAGATATGGGAGCAGCCCAAGTGTCCATCCATAGATGAGTGGGTAAAACAACTGTGGGACATTTACACAGTAGAATACTACTCAGCCATAAAAAAGAAAACATTTACCCTTTGTGCCAGTATGGATGGACCTGGAGAACATTATGCTAAGTGAAATAAGCCAGTCAGAGAAAGACAAGTACCATATGATCTCACTCATATGTGGAATCTAATGAACAAACTGAACTAACAAGGAAAATAGAGTCTTATAGATAGAGAGTAGGATGACAGCTGAGGGGGTGGAGGGAGGTTAGAGGTGGAGGGATGGAGCAAAAAAGGAAAAAGGACTCATGGACACAGACAACAGTGTGGTGATTGTGGGAATGGGGTTATAAGGGGACTAAATGGTAATGGAAAAAATACAATAAATTAAAAAATTAAAAGTTAACTATTTAAAGCTTCAATATAGATGTATCGGGTTTACATGTTTTGTAGGGTCTGTTTATAATGACATCTTCAAATTCTTTTGCTCTGACTCTAATCTCTACCTCTTTGTTTCAATCATTTTTTTTCTGTAGGATCTTCCCAATAATATGATTTACCAAGTTGCCATTAAGTCTCTGCCTCAAGACTGGCTGTGGTGCGAGACCTGGTGCGATGACGAGTCCAAACAAAGGGCCAAGACCATTGACCTGGTGAGTGTCTGCGGTGGTGTCCGCAGTGGACAAGCAGGTGCGGAAATGGGCGGTGGAAACCTTCCACGTTTCACGGGGGGAACGGTGCGCGCAGGTGCCCTGCTGCTCCGCCTCTCATTCACCGTTGTGTTTACTGAGGGTGGCAAGTATAGGGCTGTGTCCAGGGGTCCCCACGTCCCCAGCTTTGGTGAGCCGCCGAGAAGGACCCCCAGCACTGAGAATACAGTCACACTCGTGGCCGTGATTTATTCCAGTGAAAGGGTACAATGCAGAGGCAGCAAGGGGAAGGGTACCTGGGGTGAAACCAGAGGCAACCAGGTGTGGGCCTCCAGGAACTCCCGCTGTGAAGTCACGCAGGAAAGGCTGGCCTCCTTCAGCTAGGAAAACTCTCACAACGCACATGAGGTGTCGTCTGCCGGGGAAGCTGTGGGAAACCTGGTGCCCAGGATTGTTACTGGGGGCTACTCACCTAACACCCCGTCTGCCAGGCACATTCCACACCTCCCAGCATCCAGAAGGAGGCAGGCGCTCGGCGAGACTTGTATAGCTTGCACAGATTAGACACAGTGAGGGGCTGGCGGGACCACTCCTGATGTTCGAGTTCCTGATGTCCCTGAGGGCCCACCCTATGAGCAGGCCTCTCAGGACAGCAGGACAGCAGGCTCAGGCTGCTGGGGGAGCTCTTTTCCGCACAGGGGTTCTGGAAGAAAGGCCGGGAGCCGGCTGAAATGTTTGAGTTAGCTACCGTCCTCGCGTATCAGCAGTTTAATGCTCCTGCCGAAAGTTTTCCCAGATAAAGACGACCAAAGTAATTGTCTCTACTCAAATTATTCTGCACATGTCTACTTCCTTCTTATTTTTGAGAATATTTTTCTTACATTTTCAGTTTAAGATATTTAACTGTGCTACACAGTTTAACTCTCCTAGACATGAAATATTTCAAACTAATTTATTTACTGTCTAGAACTCATATTCGAATACTATACTGTCTTTAACAGTTACAAGGTAATATCGTTCCTTTTTTGACCATATTGGTTTATGTACTAACTTCAGTATAAAAATAATTGTGTGCAAGACCTTCACTGAAGAATAAACTATCTGAATATTAGAATTCATACAGTTCTGAACAAAATAGGACAGAACAATAAAATATAGAGATGTTTATCCAGCTATGTATAGAAATATATAGGAAAAAAGTAGCATGCCAACATGTTAGAATGCAATTGTGGATGATAGAATGTAGCAGAAACAAATAAGATTTCGTTATTAAGAAAGAAGGGAAATTTTTATTGAGTTTATTAGGGTGACATTGGTTAGCAAAACTCTACGGGTACCAGGTGTACAACGCAAACAAAACCTCACGTGCACACTGCATTGTGCGCGCATCACCCCAGGTCAAGTGTGTTTCCGCCCCCGTTCCCCCCTTTACCCCGCCCCACTTCCCCCCACCCCCCTTTCTCCCTGGCAGTCTCACGCAGTTGTCTGGGTCTATGATGGATGTATGTATGGCTTAGTCCCTTCTCTGCCACCCAGTCCCCTAACACCTTCCCCTCTGACAGCTGCCAGTCTGTTCGGTGTCTGTGAATCTGTTGATTTTGTTTGTTAGATTATTTTGTTCATTAGATTCCAGGTATAAGTGAGATGATACAGTGTTTGTCTTTCTCTGACTGGCTTCGTTCACTTAGCATAATGCTCTCCAGGTCCATCCCTGCTGTCGCAAAGGGTAAGATTTTCTTCTTTTTAAGGCCCAGTAGTACTCCGTTGGGTAAATGTACCGCAGTTGCCCCTCACCTACGGATGGACACTCGGGCTGCTTCCCTAGCTTGGTGATGGTAGATAACGCTGCAGTGAACTTAGGGATGCTTGTGTTCTTTCCGATTGGTGTTTCTGGTTTAGAAGCGAGGGACTTTTCTAAAGAGAGATCGAGAACATGACTGAACATAGCTAAGATGTTGTTTAAGGTTGTGCTGTAACGTAAAAGGTTGTGACTCCCACCTGGGGTCTTCCAGAGGACTGAGGTTAACTTGAGTTCCTGTGACGAACCCCACATGTCCGTGGGTCCACGCTCACACAGGTGCAGGTCTGAGGGGTGTCCTCTCGGTGCGTAGCCCCTGCATCTCAGAACTCGAGGCCAGTCTCCATCCAGCCTGTGGCACGTTCTTCCTCTGGGTCCCTCCATCACGTGTCCGTCTGTCCGGTTCAGCGGCTACGGGCCACATTGGCCACTGAGCACTTAAATGTTGCTAGTCTGAATCGAGAGGAGCTACACGATGCCAAATACACGGATTTGGAAGGCTGCAGTAAAAAGAATGTAAAAGTATGTCATTACTAATTATGTGGATTACATGTTGACTGATAACATTTTGGACATGTTGGGTAAATAAAGGGCAGTATTAAAATTCACTTCACGTGTTCCTTTTACATTTTCACTAGTGGCTACTAGAAAAGTTTAAACCACACGTGCAGTTTCCTAACATTCCTGCTGGGTAGCATGGGGAGTGAGGGAAAGGGAACGTGGAGAGTGCACCCAGACTCCTGAGGCCCGGGCCCCTTTGGGGGCTTGGTCGGGCCGCCCCTGCAGGCGTAGGAGGAACTGAGAAGCGTGGCTCCTGGGCGGGCAGCTACTTCCCAGCAGTAGGTCTGCGTGGGAAAGGGCGGTGGCCTAAATCTTGCTGGACAGCCTAGCCATCTCTTCCACAGAGACACAGTGAGAGAACCTGCTAGTAAGTGAGCTTCTGGGGGGAAGCTCAAGGGAATGCAGAAAACTCCCAAGGAAATGGCATCGGGGGGAGGAAAAAGCGTGACAATGGTAGTGAAGGTGAGACTCTCCATTTCAGTAAGGAGTGCTCAGTCTGGCATTACTGAGGTTTGGGACCTCACAGTTCTGTGCGGAGCCCTGTGCGCTGCTGGATGGGTAGCGCATCCCCCGCCTCTAGCCACTAGATGGCAGTAGCACCCCATCACCCCCAGATCAGACTAAGGTCTCCAGACCTGGCGGAAGCTCCCCAGAGGGGCATGATAGCCCCATTTAGGCAACCCGGATATAGATTGTAGGGGGGGAATGGTAGCTCATACACACACAAACTCACAAAACCATGGTAGTTTTATTATAATCGTTTCTGACACTAAAAGAAGGAAAATAGTGCCAATATCTTTGCTTGGTAGGACATACTGCCTGCAAAGTTAATTTCTGGAAAGCAAACCCTGCTCTCCCTACTTCAGGAACACGTCACTGGAGGAAAAAGGTTCACAACAGAGTGGACTGGAAAGACCCGGTGAGGACAGTATAAAGACAACAGGCTCCTCGGGGCTCAGAATCACTAGCTTTGCCATAAGGCGTGGAGTGGGGGGCGGGGCCTCAAATTTCAGCAGCAGCCACAGGAGAATGTCGCGGACACATGAGCTTCAGGGTGCATTTTTCTGTTAATGCGGTTTGACGAGGGAACGGCTGTGTGACTTCGTGAAGTTTGTGCTCTCTCTCCGTCAAGGGCACCTCCGTTCCTTCCTTCCCTTCCTCCACTCTGGCCGCTGGCCCAGGGTCCTCTCGGACACCTCTCCGTCCTCACGGCTCAGGTTCGGCCCGTCAGCGAGACTGGTCAGCTGCACTGTCACATTCATCCAGCATCAGACCCTCCTCAGCCATCCTCTGCACTTTTGCCTTTGAAACTTCATTTAATTTCCCAAGAAACTCTATAGAGGGCCAATTGCGAAGTAGTTTAAATTGAGCATGTACTAGTGGAGCCTTGGAGGTGATCTTGTTTTAATGCCCCCCCCTCCCCGACACACACGCGGTTACATGACGTGTTAAGGTCTTCCTCTACCTGTCAGGGGGACTGTGAGGACAGGGATGTATGACTATTCGAATGTCATAGCTGTGAGTTGTGACAAGTGTGTTTCAGCTGATTTTTCTAAATATAATCACAATTGCGAATTAGAACAGAGGCATGTGAAAGGGGAATGAATGCCTTTGCTAAAGAAACTGAAGACATTTTGAGAGGCAGATAAATGGGTTTTTGCCTGTAAAGTAAAAGTATACTTTTTACTTTAAACATGTAAAGTATACTAAACCAGATTTTTAGTCCAAAGAAAAGGCAAGAAAATATTTATGAATATAGTCTGCTATGTTCTCTGTCCTAGTGGCCTTGTATTTAGATCTCTCGTCCAACGTTTTACAGGAGTGTTTGACAAACTTCTTATGAACCCCGAGAAGGTCTTTAAACAGTTTTTGTTTAAATTTCTGATTGAGGTATTTGCGTTGAGTATTTCTTGCTTACGTAAACTGTGATTTGTCATTGCATTTGATCTTGTCCCTATTGGGCTGATGCCAGTATTTCAAGTACTTGGGATTTAGGACTCTGCTCTTCACAAGAAAACATGTTTGCTTGCTCGACTGACCCAGTAGGGTCAGACAGGAGGTCCTCAAATACCTCCTCTGTTTCTGGAGCACGGCTTTTCAGTAACAAAACTTCATTTAAACTTTCAGTGCAACAATCCCAAGACAAAAGAACCCAAACTAAAAGCCGCTGCCAGGATCGTCCCCGAGTGGGTGGAGTATGACACTGAGATCCGCAGACTGTTGGACCGCTTGGAAATCCGGAAGAACGCACGTGAGTCCTCGCTCTGTGGGGTGGGGCAGCCGCGCCCGAGCTGCGTTAAATGACATCAGAGCAGATCACAAACTTACTTCGTGGTGAAGCTGTCCGACAAGGAGGTCGGAATTTCACTAAGAATGTCTGAGACAGTAAGAATACTTTCTACGTCTATTGAGATGATCATAGGGTTTTCATCCTTATTTTCTTAATGTGGTGGGCTATGTTCTGCACACGTTGGGCCCTCTTCCCTCCCTGGAGTAAGTCCCACGTGATCGCAGCGTGTGGTCCTTTCAGTGTAGCGGTGAATTCGGTGTGCTAATATTTTGTTGAGGATTTTTGCACCTATGTTCATCAGGGATATTGGCCTATAATTTCCTTTTCTTATGGCATTATGGTCTGGTTTTGGTATCAGGATAATGCTGGCCTTGGAAAGTCTGTTTGGAAGTAGTCCCTTCTCTTCTGTTTTCCGGGAGTGTTTGGAAAGGATTGGTGTTAATTCTTATTTAAAATGTTTGGTAGACTGCACCAGTGAAGCCATCTGTTCTGGACTTTTCTTTGTTGGGAGGTTTTATTACTGACTCAGGCTCCTTACTAGTTCATCCACTCACCCTGACCCGTGTTGTCTGTTGGGGGTTCCCCCACGCCCCCGTCCGGCTCATCCATGCAGCTCCGCTCTGCATTCATGTATTCAGCTGTATTCAGCTGTAGATTCTCTTTTCCATTTTTAGAAATGCATTGGCAGCCCTGCTCCAGTGACATCTCCTAAGCACTCCCCATTCTCATTGCTGTTTCCTTCTGTGTTTCTGTATTATCTTTAAGGTAGAATTTAGTGGAGAGAAACATCGTCTGCCATCTCTAATTGTGGCACAGGATGCATTGTTTTATTTTAATTAATTTCCACCTGAAAATACTATTTTGAATTCTCAGTGTTCTTAAATCGATAGCATGAGACAGATCAGTGATGCAGAAGGGAAAGAACCCACTTTTGTCCCTAAGAGTCTTCACTGTCATGAATCTCCCACTTGTTCGGTACCCTGTCTGTCTGACTGACCCCGCCCACCACAGAACCCCAGGTCCCTGCTGCTCTTCGTCCTTCCCTCACACCAGTGAGAGGGCGCTTTGCGCGGGGTGAGTAGTCCATTAGCATTTTTCAAGGCCTTCGTTGCCAGGCAGGGTGCTGGTCCCAGAGATAACAAAGATAAATGAGGTGTGGTCCTTGTCCTCCTGGACTCAGGGGAGCTCACTTCCAGGAGGGCACCAGGGCGGTAGTTACGATGCAGCACAATAAAGTAGATGCCATGATGTAAAAAGCTGTTCTCATGCTGCAAAAGGAAGAAAGTAGGTACTAAACTAACACCAAAAAGGATCCTCAGTCAGCAGCTGGGCTTTAGCTATATCCCGTACATCAGTAAGACGTGAGCTTATTTGATATGTAAGGTTTCTCAAGACTAAAGAAATTTTCCTCCCCTACAGTTTTGACACATGATGAGCTCTAGCATTGGCCTTTATGACAGAGAAGATAGAAGTATGAGGAGGAATCTGCCACCTGCTGGGAAAGTGTGGAACTACTGCTAAGACTTTTGGAAGTTTCATTAAGGATCAGTGACATTCTTCAATTTATTATTTAAAACTAGATTATTCCTTTTTCCTGACTGCCTAAAACACTGTGTTTCCACAAGTTAAAGTGATGTTTTGCCAGGTAACCAGTGAAACCCTGTCTGGCTCGCGGGGTTTACCGGACCGTCGACATCCTTGTGTGCTCCCGCGCGGTATGCACCTGTGCGTCCTTATTCGCCAGATGCATTTAAAGTTGGAGAAACATTTCAGTTTTTCTTTTGAAAAAGGAAAAGGACTCTTGGCTGTCTCTGAATAATACAAATAAATTAAGCCCATTTACCCGTCAACTGTGGCTGTAAACGGAAGGCACCGTTGCACTGTGATGTCATTTCATCTTAACTCATCTGGTGTTGTATCTCATGCTGAGTTCGTACTTTTTAATATTTCTAATTCCTCTTTTATAAAGTATCTGTGGGCTTATGGGGCATATGTTTGTTTGTTTTTTAAACTGGCTACTTTTATGGAAACTGAATTAAGAAGGTGGACTTTGTCCTCCTGCTGTGTATTGGTAATCGGTGAGTAGGAGTAGTCAGTGTTTAAAAACCATCGGGCTGTTCTGGAACCACAGCACTCGGGGACTGGAAGAGACTTCACTGTCAGGAGGACCCTGTCCCTGGAGGAAGCTGATGCAATAGGGCCTAGGTGAGTGTGAAAGCTCCCCGATGCTGCTGTTGGTAAGCGAGGTTTGGGGAGCATCCAGCAGAGTGTAGCCCCAGCCCCTTAAAAGGCCCTGTCACGTGGGGCCTCGGGCCATCGTGGGCACTCCTGGGCGATGGAGAACTGCCTGCCCGCGGTGACAGACTGGCCTGTCTTTGGACAGCTCCGCAGTCAGGTCCCCTATGAGCCACTGGCAGTTCTACTCTTGCTCCCTGGAGCTCATCTGGACATGTCCACTCCTCCGTGTGGCAGCACAGCCCGGCAGCTTCATTCACAGCTAATGAAGATCACAAGCCCTCCCCATCTCCTGCTCACACGTGCGTTTCTCGTTCGTCTGTCTGATGAAACGGAGTGGTCTGGGTGTGGCCTGCCCTGGTGGAGGGAGGTTGTTGCTGTGGTCCCCAGGGACCCTACGGGATGCTGTCGAAGGCGGCAGTGGTAGCTAGCCCTGAGGTGACCGTCTCCTCCGTGCTGTCTGGCTCACTCCCCTTTGGAGTCAGGTGCAACACCTGGGCTGGGTGAGAGGTCAGACATGCTGGGAGCTCCTGGGCGAGGTCAAAGGCTCGAGCGCTCCTCACCTGAGGGCTACGGTGGTGGTTTGGGCAGAAGCCCCACCTGACTGCAGGACGCTGCTTCACTTTCCTTTATGGTCAGCCTGCGTTCCGCTCTGTGAGACTCCTGTGGGAAGAGGCATCGGCCGGCACAGGCGCCTGACTCCTGTGCTCGTTACTGCCGTGTGCGGCCCACTGGACTCTATTTAATAGCGAAGCTGAAACTGCAGAGAACCATGGATGGCTCCCTTCCCAGCTTCTGCCTTGTGGTTTGAATGGCTGAATTGACGTGTCTCACTTACACTTGGCTGGTAGTTTGTATCTGATAATCTAGATTTATGAGTGTTTTATTGGGAGCCTCCTCTCTCTCTCGTCTAGCAACCAATGTGCCTGTGGCAGGTATTTTCATTGACTTCAGACCAAGGCCAGTTGCTCATACATTGCACAGATCTAAGAATTTGCCAACTTTGAGCTCTGTGGGGAAGGTCTGTATCAACGTTCTAGCCGTCCTCCAGTTTAAGACGTGCGGAGTGTAGACTTGAGAGGGGCGTTACTGTTGGTGGTGGTGAAAAATCTGATTGAGACGGGCAGCTCTCTGTGTTCACCACCCCGCTTTGAAGACTTGAACTAAAATGTGCAAACTACAGTGTAAAGGAACCAAGTCTTCAGACAAGGACAACTTCAGGATTAGAGTTTAACTGTGCTGCAACTGAAGGACTACCCACGGTGGCGCCCAGCCATCCAAGGACTTTCGGGAGGCGAGCGAGGGTCCCTCTCTGCGTTTGGTGCTGGGACCGCCCTTCGGCTCTCATAAAGCAGCCCCACCACCTCAGTTGCAGAGTACATGTCAGATGGCACCAGAAAACAGACCTCCCCGAAAGACTACAAATGAATCGAAAGCAGAAAGGTACTGGTTTTGACCATAAATATTTTTATTAAATGTGAAAATACAAGGGCATAAAAATAGTGCCCATATGTGTAGACATGTCTGAGGCCCATTTTAATTTTCAGTTTCTTTTATTATTAAAACTATAAATTGAGAAGGATTAAGGTACTCAGTCTTGTCTCATTCAAAACCAGCTACACAGCCTTCACGGAGGAGTGGTGTTGGAACTTCGGGAGCGTCTCCGGTGTCGACACTCTCGGCTCTGCTTCCCATGGCCGGCGGGAGGCAGATGACTGCAAGGAAACTGGGCCCCACACAGAGCCACGCAGTGGCTACTTTTACCCTTAAACCATTCAGCAAATGAGATCATCCATAAAAATAATGTCCCCACCTATTAACACTATTTGCAATTAAAGAATAAACTGCTACTTTAAAAGGAATGGTCTTAGACTAAGGATATTATGGGTTGACAAGTTAGCACTGCCTTCTCCCTTTCTTTGTAAACCTGGAGGAGTCCATCACATTCAGCGACGCTGCACGATCTCTGGGTTGCCCTGCTGCGTGCTCGGAGAAACCTGCCGCCAGGCCTGCGCGTTTCCGGGGCGGGGCTAACAGCCGCGACTGAGGCACCGTCTGCTCGGGGTCGCCTCCTGCCTTTGTTTTCACAGTAGACCGACCTCACGTGCCACTTCTGACCAGTTCCATGCCTTTAAAAGCGAAGCCTCTCTCTTTCTACCATGAATAGAAAATGGCGCCCATTTCAGATTGTGAGCTTATTGGCTTTTATCCCTGCTCAGTTATGTTAGGTTTCTCCTTAAAAATCTGTGGGTAGTTTACATTCCATTATCAGAGTCCCCAAAAAGTTTCCATGCTGACCTTTAAAAGAACTTTTAATACTGACTCAAGAGAAAGACATCTTAAAATTATATGTCCAATTCACATCAGTAAAGTGTTAAAGTAGTTTTCAGGTTTTCATTTATCTGTGGTAGGAAAGCACAAACTTTCAGAAGTGGGCAATGGATTAATTGATTCTCCCTTTTTAGAGCTCCCTCCCGTTTACAGGCTGAGGAGTCTAACACTCGCTGCTGCCCACACGTCCACCCTGTGCAGCCCCCAGGTGCTTCCCTTCCGGAGCTCACCAAAGGGACGCCCCGCTGAACTCGCTTTTCCAGAAAGAGCCGGGAAGGTCTCCAAAGAGGGCCTGGAGCGCAGCGAGAGTCGCCCCAGACAAGTCGGAGACTGGCTCAGTCACCTGCTTCCCTCGCACTCCACCTCCTCCTCCGGCAGGTGAGGGCGCCGACTCGCCCTTCACACACGCCCACCCGTTTTTCTCCATCGGTGTTAAGAACACGTGAAGTGGCCATCTTTCCACTCAGGTGATCCCAGAAGATCGCCGATGCCCATCACAGCTAGAACTGAAAGGTGGTGGTTTTCTTCAATAATCAGCAAAACAACAGATTCCAAGGAATTTCAGTGGCGTCGGCACTTGGCCTCAAAGCTTTTACTGTCTCTTCACTGAAAACAGGCAAGTAACCGCTCATTTCAGTTCAGCCCACTGAACTGAACACACGGTAAGACTTTGTGACAGGAGTCATGGCTGTCACCAGCGGGGAGAAAATAACGTAAACGACCCTCGGAGCAGCGGCCGGCAGGCAGCAGGGTGCCCGGGCACGTCTCCCACGCCCCGGCTCCCACTGGCGCCTGTCCCCCCTCTCCTCCGAGTGGACGGGCGAGGGGTCCGATGCTTCCTCTGTTCCGGCTGTGGGTGGGACATCTGTTTTGAAAGAGAGAGTGGCTGGGCTACATTTCAGAGAGGTCACAGTTGACAACATAGACAAAAGCAGCAGATTGAAAAAGAATCTGATATAATTAATGAAGTAATGACATTACTGAGATTAAATAAACACAAATGAATTTCTAGGTTTTCACATTAGCTTGAATTTTGAAACATTAAAATGAAATGAAAGCTGCAAGCTGTTCACTGGTTTTCAAAATGCATTCTTAAGTTTATTGGTAAGATATAGACTTCTAAATAGATGCAAAAGCACTTATGTGTTTACCAACTCAACTATGTGGTTTCTGTCTCAGATTGAAGAGATTTTTCCCCACGTTTCAGGATGACTGTAGAGGAAAATAATTTGTGCTTGGCTGTTGTGGCCATTACTGGTCAGGACGCCTCCTAAGAGTAAAAGTAAAAGCTTGATTTCATAAAAACGTACTGGACTCATACTGCGTCAAATGCTTCAACATGCTCTGAGGCAAACAGAAAAACCTTTCTAGAATAAAGGTACTAATTCTTATCTAAAGTAATTCTCTTAGAATTTAAATGCAGTATCAGTAGTTCCATAAATATTTAATGTTCTTGATTAAAATACTCTTTTTAGGGAAAAAAATTGTTGAATATACAAATAAGGAATAATTTCGTAAAAGGTACGAAGGAAGGTATCCCAAGGAGCGATGCCGTCTTGACAGTGGACAGGCGGTCGGCCGCCCGGGCTGTAAACCTGTGCTGTTTCAGGCAGCAGCGCGCGGGGGCAGCCACGTCCCGTCGGGGCAGCTCCGCCGCGCGTGCCCGCCCGAAACCGGCCCCCGTGGCATTTCCACAGCCCACGAGGCTCGGCCCGGGGGGGGGGGGCCACCCCACGGCAGGCAGAACAGTGAGGAGGGCGTCTGCTGTGCGCACTGAGCAACCTCAGGCTTCCGAGACGGTCCTGTTCTGGGAAGTTCTATTCAATTTCCCTCTGCACTTCGCAGAGTTATTTGAAATGAAACCATTGCGATATTACCTGAACCTTTTTTGTACATAACTTTTAAGTTAATTTGTTGTTTCATATTCAAAGGGTCCATAGGTCTTACAACGAACTCCGTTTCAGTGGAGGTTAGGATTCTTTTGAAAGTTCGCCGGACACCCACCGTCTGACCCTCACTGCCTCCACCGCCGCGTGGCAGCGGCTTTCCCGCCAGGGGCGCGCTGCCCTCCCTCAGCCTTCGTGCCCGGAGGGCGATGCCAGTGCGTGGGGGCTAAAGCGGGTGACTGGACTGACCGAAATCTGAGCAGAATCGTCCCTAAGAACACACCGCTCAGAATGGTAACTCTAAGAACACGGAGACGAGACCGTTCTCGTGACGATACAGCTGCTCTGGCTGCACGTCGCGCTGATGTGCTACACAAGGCGTGAGGAAAACAGCTCCGGCGGGGACGCCCAGGCTGCGCGAGCCCCCGCCCGCCCACGGCCCTGCCTGGTCGCGGCCCTGCGTGGGCGCGGCACGCGCGCAGATAGCTCCTGCCCGGAACGCCCGTCAGCCTCAAGCCTAAAGTGGGTAGGAACTGATTTTTCTTATTCAAACAATTCTTTGGTCATGGACAAACTGAAAGTTTTGAATTTTTTTTTCATTAGGATCCTAGAACAACGTTTCTTTTTTTAATCTTTAAAAAAAGGAAGAAGAGCAAAAAAAACCCAGCTGGCTTAATTGAAGTGGAATTTAAACCGAAAAGGTCCGCCTGAGCTGAAGGGGTTGAAGCCCTGCCACGAGTTCCAGCTCCGGTGGAAAGGGCTGCCGCCGCCGCCCTGCTGACTCTCGGCGTCCAGGGGGTCTTCTCCGTCGTCAAACTTCTTCCTCATCTCTGTGAAAGAAACGGCGGTCAGCCCGGGTGTACGAGAGAAACGCCGGTCACAGAGAAGGGGGTGAGGGCCGGGGCGGGAAATGGCACCACGGGAACTGCGGCCGCCTACATCTTCTCTCCAAAAACAGTGAAAAACTGGGGGCAGAGACCTCTCACAGGCTCACGCTGCTGGCCCGGCAGCCCTGGCACCTTCTCACCCCGGCGTGAAGTCGGCCAGGCTCAGCGCCACCGGGCCTGGGCTTTCTAGTGCCCGCCGCGTCTGGGTGGCCCGAGGACCCTCAGACGGGGGACAGTGGGGCCGCCTCTGGGGCCGGGCCTGTCGGTCGGAGGAAAGGCCCCGATGAGCCGGAGCCCGGCGCCGGCAAGTGTGAGGAGGGAGCCAGCTGACATCCTCAGAGATGAGGAAAACTATTTTCACCCTTCAAACAAGAGCAGGGGCTAAGGAAAAGGAACCGGGAACAAAACAACTCTCAGCAATTAAAAATGCGCCGCTTTTCTCCACGCGGGCCTTTGTAACGGCCGGGCCTGGCCCGCCCCGCAGCCCCCGGCTCGGCTCCAGGGCACCCGGCTGCGCACAGTGCGAGTAAGAGGGCAGGGCCGTTCACGGGATGCTGCCGCCCCTACCGGCTCAGTAAGTGCGCTGCTGTCTCCATTACTGGGCTCCACGTTACGGGAGAGCAAAGGATCATTTCACTTCAACTTCACAGCACAGGTGTTCAAACAAGATTTGTCCAATGGGCACAAACTTGACTTCCTTCTACTTCACTGAATTTGTGCTGCTCCCACTGACGTGGGATGACACAAAAAGCAGTAGGTATTAGCTTAATATTAAATTCTCCCTGGAAATGTCAAAATATTGTTAAATATTCCCTAAATTCTTAGCTGCCTCACTCTTATCTTCCAGGCCACTTTCCTGGGTGGTAAGAGAGCATCTGCGGCACCCAGCGAACGCCTGATGGAGGCAACTCCCCTCCCAGGGCTGCACGTCCCAGCCTGGTGTCTGGTTCCCTAATCAAGACCCTGGAAGCTCGGTGTAAAGGATTCATCCCGGACCTCTGAAGCTGGAAGGGACCTGAGAGATCCCCCTCACTGTTGTGCTTTCACATCGCAGGTAGGAAAAAAAAAAAACCGGGGAGAAATGTCAAACGCAGGCCTTTTGAAGCCACATCTCTGTCTGCCCAGCACACTGCAAACCTGTGGCCCCCGAGTCGGACTGGGGCAGACATGAACTGCGTTTCTGAGACTGCAGGGCCGGGCCGCTCTCCAGCCCCTGCCTACTGTCCACTCTGGCGCCACCTCAACCACGGGCCAAGGGAGAGGGAGGCTCAGTCGCCAGTCACCGACTGGGCCACTTGAAGAGAAGAGAAGGCACTAAAGGGGGGTGATACCTGGATCAGAGAGGACCTCTTTAGCAGCCGCAATGTCAATGAATTTCTTCTCAGCTTTTTTCTTCTCTTCTTCATTCTGGAAATTATCTGGGTGCCACTGCATTGCTAGTTTTCTGTATGCTTTAATGATCTCTTGTTTTTTGGCATTTCTGAGGGGTATTAAAATTAATAATCATTAGTTAAGAATCAATCATCCAACACTTCTGGATTAGCTTACCTAATAGAAACGTAGAAACAAGTCCTTAAAAGGCGGATGTTTGTTCAGGGAAAGGTGGTCTTACATAACAGCACACGTTGAGTATATGCAGTGTCTCCTAGTACCTGCAAGTTGATTCTTGAAATGCCACTGCATTTATAGGCCTAGAGAAGTTTTCTTTTCCCCATCCTCTCCCCACTCTTTACCTTTAGGACCTAGTTATGCTACAGTGTCAGACCTCTGTCACCAACCTGCTTCCCCATTATCGCACTACTATTCTCTGTCAAATTCAGAATAACCTGAAGATGTTAGACTGTTATGGTTAATCTACGACTGACATTATCTAAGGAAAGGAAATGAATCCAAGAGAGAAATGAGGAAGAACGATTAGCTTTAAAACAGTTGATTAAAAATAACAATGCAAATTTTAATTACTCACCTTTTTACTCCCAAGATTTTATAATAATCTCTTTTCTGGGACTGTTTCAACAGCCTTTGTGCTTTCTCCAGACCTTCCCGAATCTGCTGGTCATTTTCATTGTGCTCCTGAGCAGTTTCGTAGTCCTGGATAGCTGTCAAAATATGTTTAAGAAAATTCTGTAAAAAGGAATTACAATTTATAACCTTCACTTATCCTCCAAAGTAACACTGACGTCACTATCCCCAACCCCTTCACTCTTTTGCTGTTACTGCCAAGAGCCTAAGAAGTAACTCCACAATTAAGGCTGAATTTAGCAGCTTATTGCTCCCAGCCAATAAAATTCACTGCTGTTTGTTTACTTACTTACCCTCCCACATTATCTTCCCCATACCTTTTGGCCTTTTAGGTGTTTTAACAGCAGCACTTTATACAAAGCACTCTTACCGTCATGCAGGCTAAAGTGACTATTACACAGGAAAACAGTGACAAAGAAAATCTGCATGGAAGGCTACGGGTCTAGAGCTCAGAAGGACCAGAGGCTTAGAAAGAGGGGCAAGGGGAGCCATCGGCCCTCAGAAGCACTGATTCACCTGCAGGTTTCAGCACACACGGGCTGGCTGGTTTCTTGTGTCAGTCAAACTAGAAAACTACATATGCCTGGTAGGTCTGGGGATTCTGGTAACAGTGCACACTGTGTCCTTTATTTCAGATATGTGGAATCTGGGTGCTTCATGTGATGCAGGGGAGAGGAAGCACAGCAGGCTCTACAGATACCATCACCCTTAAAAAGGTACACTGGCACCTGGGAGGTTGGGTTTCAGTGTAAGGAGGTTGACGAACATTCTCTGGTCAGACAGGCTTACCGCGCCTAAACTATTTTTATAAACAATGTGGTTTATGCTAAAGGCCATCATTCCTCGGGAAGTCTGGAATTTTGCAGTAAGGCAGAAGGCACATCCCTCCCCAGCCCCCAGGAACAGCCCAGGCCCTGGGTCTCTGACAGGTTTCCCTGGTGGAGAACACTTCACACTCGCTTCGGGATCAGCTTGTTCTGTATGATTCCAGAGATCCACACTCAGAATCTTTGCCCTGATGTCCTCTGAATTCTGCCCATGAGCCTTGTCCCTTGGTGCCCAGTCACCGGAGTACACCTCAGCCCTGAGTCCCCTGTGTCCTCCCACTGAGTCACCAAATCTGGGGCTGGGCTCGGGAGGCTCTGACACAAGCTCCTCTCAGTGTTCTCCCTGGGCAGACTCCCCAAACAACAGACCCCTGGTTTCCACTTCTACTTGTTACAGAACGCACGTCAGTGGGGGAACGCTATCTGCCTGGATGGCACACCTGAGCAATGGTCTTAGCAACAGCTAATCCTGGAAGGGGTTAACCCCGCGGCAAGGTTAAAATGAGAAAGATCTAAGAATATGATCAACAAGTTTATAAGCCTGTACCACACAGAAAAAGCAACACTACCTCTGGCCCACAGGGCAGATGCTTTAAGCTTTTATTCTAATCCCTGCCTCAATGCATTGATATTGAGTATTAATATGAAACATTAAATATTACTGTCACCCAGTCCACAGTGACATCCTAAAATGTCTTTCCAATTCAGTATACAAATCCATCATAAGCAGTAGTGAGGTTTAACTGCAATCAATACCCATAGTGTTTGATATCACAACCTAGTAAGGAAATGTCTTTTCAAGGAATTTCATACAAAGGGAAATGTTTCACTCTGTGCTGTTTTGCTACTTATGCAAACTCTACATTAAAACATGTCTGCATTCTTCAATGTTCACAGTATCTCCCCCAAAGTAGTCTTTCATATCCTATCTTTCATTAAAACTTAAGGCAGATACATTTTTGCCAAAACAGGGAAAAAAATAGGTTGTTTCCTAAATTCACATGATTATAGGTAGGCAGGCAATTAATCAAAAACTTAATATGGATGATATAAGACTTCCCATGGATATAAGCTTAGAGATAGATCATTTTAAATTATATGTCAGATTCTACTTGCCAAGAGAATCTTCAAAAAAAAAATGCCACCCAGTTATGTTTACCCCATACCATAATGAGCAGCTGTGAGAAGTAGAACAAGCCAGAAATACTAGAGTCCCAAGTGAATAGCGTATGACAGTACATACTAGCCAATGCACTTTCTAATCTCTAAATCCAAAAACCTCCCTCCCAAGTTGTTCTTCCATATTCTCCTCACTCAGTTCTTAAGGAGCAAAGCAAACCACCAGACCAGGAATGCAGACAGTGAGCACAGGCATCTGCCTGCCCTCCAGCCCACTATCCCACCAAAGTGGCAAAACCAAAAAATAGTAACATAACCATGGCAGCACTGAAACCAGCAGACCAGAAATTTTGGTAAGTTTCTGGAAGAAAGAAAACAAGTGGGATTATATTACTAATGAATAAACCTAAGTAGAAAGAACCGCAATCCAAATGCACATTGAAAGAGGCCCTAGCAAATTTGGAGGCCATTCTGTTCGGCCAAGGACTGTTTTGTGAGCAAGAGTAGCTTTAAGGCACCCATCAGGACGGTCCCTTGGATGAGTAAAGGGTGGCTGGGCAGGCTCTCCCCTTTCATGTGGAGCAGCTATGGCATTAACCCCTCCCAGGCCCGAGAACCAGCCTCAGCAGAGTGGAGGATGTGCATCTAGAGGGCCCCTCATGGCCGCTGGGACCAGGAAGAGATGCAGAATCAGCCCACAGGCCCTCAAGGCAGACCTCCGCAACAGACCTAGAACAAACTGGGGAAGCAGTTCCATCCACAACATAGTACCCTGAAGGGCTGCGGCTGGTAAGTAAAGTAAAACGAGTTCTACCCTACTCACTTGGCAGCTGGACAAGAAGGCAAAGCCCTGTAGAGGAAGCCTTCCTGTGGCTAGACTCAACCCCCCAGTCCAGAGAAGCATTTGGAAGACATCTGCACAGTTATAAATGACCCCTCACTCATTTCACCAATCATTAGCAGATCCCTAGTCAGCTGCTCTTCCAAAAGAATGTAACTACTTCTCACCATTTCCACAGTTACCGGTATAATGGAAGTGCATCATTAACACACCTGAATGGCTGTAATAGCTTCATAGCAGCTCTCCTCAGCTTCCCCCTCACCCGCGCCCCACTCCCCTGAAAGTCTATTCTCAGCACAGGGACTCTGGAGAGCCTCTGAAAGATCAAGTCATACCTCCAGTGTAAATACGCCCCTGGAACACCCACTTTCTCATCCTGGATATCATGTAAAACAAGACAAATGGGTGCAGGGGGAGAGCTGCGCTTTCAGCAAAACAATTCAGAGGAACTGCAGGAAGGCTGCTAATACTAGCTGTGAATCCAAAACGAGAAGCTAACAGTGAGAAAGGCCCAATGGCAAGAGATCACAGAACATGCCAACAAGGTGCGCTTTCTGTGAGTGTGGGTGCACCCTGAAGCGACAGCCTGCACCCTCCGCCCATTACAAGAACCTCGGAATCTAGAGCAGCTGTAGTGGGGAGATGGCAGAGGCCTTACAGGGGGAAGATGGGTAAAGAAGGGACCACGATGAGCAAGAACAGCTGACAGCCCTGGGCAGCACATCTCCGGGAACTCGGCAACTACAGGCTCTCCAAAGGTGAGGGGCTCACCCTGCCGTGCCAAAGAGATACCCCTTTTGTTGTAGCAAAGGAAGTGGGCAGAGGGGCAGCAGGACTGGCAGCAGACGACCTCCTGGACACGGTTTGGTTCAGAGGAGCAGAGAGGGCAGTGCTATACAGAAAGGCCATTCTAGCAGGAAGCAGAATGTCTGTGGAAACAGTGAAGCAGAGAGCATTGCGATGGTTAACTACAGAGGCTGCCGTGTGCCCAGCCGACCCCCCACAAGCCCCCAGAGGACTAGGAAAGGCTACTGCACATCATTCTGTAAGGAGGAGTGTTTTTATATGGTACAGCATCTTTTTAAAGTAGAACAACATGAGCACCAAAACTTACCTGATGAACATGCATCAGAACAGCAGCCAGAGAATACATGAACATCCTGAGCCAACATTATGGTACGCATACTCAAAATTTAATTCAGTCACCCCTATTGAGGGTAATCACTAAGCAGAGTAAGAACTCAGCAAAGAGAAAGTGAGATGAGACAAGGAGGATTTAAAAAGGTGAGTGGTCACAACTCCAGAAGAATAAGTTCAACACAATAAAAACTCTCGTTGCCCTGGTGGTTATGGCTCAGTTGGTTAGAGCATCATCCTATAACCAAAAGGTTACAAGTTCAATTCCCAGTCATAGCACATGCCTAGGGTGCGGGTTCGATCCCTGGTCTGAGCACACACAATCCTGTCTGGGTGTGTTCAGTCCCCGGTCCTGGTGCGTACGATCGCCGCTCTTGGCGTACTTGGGAGGCAACCAATCGATGTTTCTCTCTCGCCCTTCCTCTCTGCCTAAAAGCAATGAAAAGGTATCCTTGGGAGAGGATTAAAAATAAACTCATAGAAATGAAGGTGAAATGAGAAGGTACACAGTGAGAAGAATATGGAAAAAAAAAAAAGGACCCAACAAAATGAAATGGAAATAGTGAGTTTAAAAGGACTAGAGAGAAAAACTGTAGCTACAGATGACACCCAAAGGGAATACAGCCTACACATAACTGGATCATGGAAGCAGAAAACTGATAGAACAGAACAATCCAGACTAAGAGAACTTTGCTAAAATAAAAGATAAATATATTCAAAGGCACACCAGGTGCCTGGGCAAACAGGATGAGAACGACCGACACGGAAACGTGCCCGAGTGTGAGTAACTCACTCGAAAGAAAGGGCTCTTTGGGAGGCCAGCCTAAAACCCAACTCGTGGCTCCGGATTTTCCACAGCAATATTCAGTGCCCACAAAGAATGGAGTACTAAGTAAAATACACAGAACATTTGTGAACCAAGGACTGTATTATCTAGCCAAGCCGTCCTTGAAGAACACAAGGTACAAAGAGCTTTGAACAGAGAAGAAATCAGCGAAAAATTTTCCCAGGAGCCCCTCGAGAGAACTCCTATGGGATGAACCCACCAAGAACAGTGTAGAGAAACCACACTGAGTGTATTTAATGCAGAAGGCAAAACGAAACACTGAAGTTTGGTGCCAATGGAGAATGGATGCCCTGACGAAGCAGAAGGGCTATGCTAACAAAAACTGGGAGATGAGGTAGTTCACCGATTCCCCCAATTACAGCTGAAGCAATCAGGAAGCATCATCACCCACTGAGAAGTCGAAGGCAAGCACTAGACAGAAATTCATGAACACGCACTACGTGGTAGAGGAAAAGTAAGGAAGGAAGGGGCATGCTGGTGTTCTTCACTGTAGGAAACAAATAGATACTGCCCAAAGGAAGAGGGCGAAGTTAATGAAACTATGAAAATAACCAAGAAGAAAAGCATAAACCTTCCTATATATTGAAATAGTGCACAAAACAGGGCAGGCCAAATAGCAAAATTTCTCAGCAAAACAATGCCAGATTTCTGTCACGTCAATAAATGTAAATGTATTTTAAGGATTAACTCACCTATTTAAAATCCTTAAAACTCATGAAGTCAGCCATTTTAGGTAGAATAAGGAGGAGGAGAAAACAGTAATAAATTACAAGAAATGAAAGTGGTAAAAATGTTTTTTGATCACAGTGTTATAACACTAGAAATTAATGTCAGAAAATAAAAGGAGTTTCACACCTAAAAATGTTTTAATTCACCAGCAACTCTTAAAGAAGAAATCTAAATAAAACCTTTATTTCACAGGCTGGCCCTTCATCCAGAAAAAGCACTGTTTGGCTCCTGTCCTCGGAGTTACGGACATTACTTGTAATACTAAAATAACAGCTGCGTCAAACAGCGTTAACGCAGCAGTCCTGGGTTCGCCTAGAAGCCCGGTATCCCATACGATACTGTTTGTATAGAAAAGTTAATGCAAGTTCCAAACTCCTGTCCTGAAAATGAGCATAAAGGAAGCCATTTACTTAAAAATGTCCTCGCAACCCTGTACTAAGCATTTTCTAAGCAACATCTTATTTGTCACAATTCTGAGATACATGCTCTTTTTTATAAATTAGAACTCATTATATTTGTTTTTAAACTACAAAAATATTTTAATGTACTTGACATTGCACTAAGAAGGCTCATAATTTGATTCATGTATAACATTGGATGTGAATCATTCCTATCAAACTGAATCGTTTTACTCAGGGTATGTTTGTGTGGGTGCCTTTTATGAAATAGTTTTTTAAGATCTCTGGGTTTTAATATAAACCTTGTTCACAATGCATTTTATACTTAATTGTTTACATAATATATACTATGGGGAATACATATTTATGCATAAACACAAATATTATATATGACTGCATTTTCTAGAATAATAGCAGTGTCACCAAACTGAAGAAAATTCCATATACGGGTGCTCCTCACTTACAGTGGGGTTACACCCCAATAAACCCACTGTGAATTTAAAATGTCATAAGCAGATATGCATGTCACATCCTAACCTACGGAACACTATGGCCTGGCCTCCCCTGAACATGCTCAGAACACTCACGTCCACTAGCCTGTACTTGGGCAACAGCAACATCTGTTCCTATTCCTGTCTTACAGACAGGGAGAGTAAAGCGTAATGGGCGAAGCTGACTGAGACCACACAGAAGTAACTGGCATACTCCAAGGACAACAGACAAATGGCCAACAAGTATATGAAAAGGTGCCCAATATCAACATGAGGGAAACACAAATCAAAACCACAATGAGGTATCACTTCACACTCTTAAGAATGGCCTGTATGAAAAAAAAAAACAAAAATGGAAAACTCCATGTGTTGGCGAGGATGTGGAAATACTGGAACCCTTGCAATGCTGCCAATGGGAATCATGATAAAAAGTCAGTGTAGAGGCTCCTCAAAAACTACTAAACCAGAAATACAGTAGGGCACAGCAACCCCACTTCCGCATACGAATCCAGGAGAATTTAAAGGAGAGTCTTGCGTAGGTAGGTATTTGTACGCTCGTGTTCAGCGGAGCTCTACTCATGACAGACAAAAGGTGGGAGTGTGTCCATCAACAGATACTCGGCACACACAGACAAATCACACACACACAGTGGGATACTCCTCAGCCTTAAAAAGGAAGGAAATCCCAACACAAACAACAGCATGGATGAACCTTGAGGACATTACGCTGAGTGACATAAGCCAGCCACAAAAAAAACCATTCTGTATCGCTCCACTTCTAAGACCTACGTAGAGTCGTCAGCTTCATAGACACAGAAGACAAAGTGGTGGCTGCCAGGGCCTGGGAGGTGGGAGAAAGGGGGAAAGGCAGAAGTTTCCTGGGTACCGAGTTTGGTAGGCATGGAATTCAGTTTTGCAAGATGAAAGCCCTGGAGATGGGTTGCACAGCAGTGTGAATATACTTAAATACCCTTTATGTATATTTCACCACAATTAAAAATAAATGGCAAAACCAGCCTCAAATCAGGACTAATTCTAAATTCCATACTCTTTTCACTATGCCCTTATTGTCTGACGACATTCGTTCACTCAGCAAATACATGCGTGCCTGCCTACGAGCCAGGCCCGAGTGCCAAAGATGTATCAGTAACACAGACACGGGTCCCCACGTACCATAAGTTCTAGCCAATATAACTGCTTACGTCATAAGGACACTTGAATCACCCTGTGTTCAAAGGAACTCTGCCAACTGTTCAGTATTGCTTCAGTGTCAGTTTGCTCCTCCCAAAAACTATTAAAAGGAATCATAGGGCTGAAGAGCCGCCTCAGCGGCACCCCCGCACAACCATCTCACTCTCTGCTTGCTTCTGGGAGTGGAATCCCCTAGTATCTTCCCGAACAATCCTACTGTATGCCCCAAACCAATAAACCTCCATGTTCCATGATGCACCCTAATCTAAGCATATTTTTCTTTATTCATCACATACCTACTATCACTTTACACTGCCGATTTTTAAAAAGGTAAAAGGAGTAACAATATGGAAAGCCTTTAGAGTTTAACTCAGGATTTCAACATATTATTATTTAGTCTAGTTGAGTATGATTATTACATCATTTACTAAACCTCTGATTCAAATCCAAACAAGTCAAGTCCTACCTCTCAGTTTCAACTACACAGGCTTCCTTCCTCTCTAGCCCCCAAATTTAAAGACCTAGCAACCCATTCTCACTCCAGGACGTTGCTTAATTTCCATACTTGTGACTCAACCAACCATTTTACTCTGTAGAACCATTCATTCAGAAATATTCCCAGTGTATAATCTAAGCCCTCCTCCCAAAGACGAAGAATAAACTCCTATTTAAAAGAAATTTTTAAAGGAAAAAACACTTCAAAGACATCTATTAAATTAGTATTCAGCATCTTTTCTTCAGTTAAGCTGTGAAGTTTTCCTTAAAAAAGTCAATTTGACATTCACAAAGGCATCATTCCAATTATATTCAGCAGCCTACAAGATTTAACCTTTTTTAACAGCTAAGTTTTTTTTTGTTTTGCGGCGTCTCTGATTTCACAGCTAGAGCCGAGGGTTTGCATACAGATGACAGACAACGGCGCCTTCGATGGAGTGCTCCCAAAGCTAAGGGAAGGCCCATGGCGAGCATGTCCATCTCACCGAGCAGGCACAGTAGCTCGAAGGTGAAAAGAACAGGTAATCTGCGGGCTCCTCCATGCAGATTACCTGCTTTATTGAAGCGTTTTCATGAATATTAAAGCTTATCATACTGATTGCATATGTTTCAAGCCTCAATCAGACTTCAAAGACTATACTATAAAAATGCCCCACAAATAGTAATGACCAGAGTTACTGTCACTCCCAGGAAACCACTTAGGGGCAAGATTCTTTCCAAATTGTGAAAAGCAGAAAAAAAGTGAATGATCAGTTTGCCTTAAAAAAAAAGTACCATAAAGTGTACCATAATACACCTTAATTAAAAGTGTAGTTACCTCCTTTTTAAAATAGGTTTTATTATGTTATAGATGCATTCTTACTGCATTTAAAATTTTATCCATGATTACACTTACGCCTATTTTTGCATGACATTAAAATATAATATTTTAATGGCCATACTCTTATTAAATATTCAGTACCTAATTGAAAAAGCAAATAAGAGTACCACAAATTGAGTTTCACCAGAAAAATATGTTTTCAATTTAAAATGATGTACCTGATTTGAAATGAAAACTTTGCAATAAGGGCAATAAGGTTTACTTCTTTGAAAAACTATCCCACTTAAATGTTGATAGCATGTTGTCACATGAAAAAGGTCTAGCTTTCAAAACATGTATATTACTGTATATGCCCTAGCTACCTTGCAAAAACAGGTCACTGCCATTATTCACGGTCCTTACAACATCTAACGGAAAACTCTTTCTGTGACTTCAACTTGAATAGCATAGGATAAGCAACTACCCTAATTGCTTAGGGGTCACAGAACATTTTGTATTTAGGAATATATGACATAAGTATGTATGCAGTATGTATAATGTATACCATATATGCATATGTATATTCTAGTATATAGAATAAAAATAGTATGTATAGAAAAAGTCTGAAAGATATAAATTCAAAATTAACAGTGATTACAACTGGATGATATTATCAATAATTTAAATCTTCTATTTTGTTACTTTTTGAGTTTGTCTAAAAGAAGCACTAAAATTTTTATTTTTAAGTGCCACTGAACTGGTTTCAACAAAATTTTTTCCTTAGATGGTATACCTTTCAAGTTCTACTAAGGAAGAATAACTATGAAGTTCCTGCCATTTTTCTAAAATTATCAACATTTCCTGGTATCTGGTAAACTTGGTCCAAACAACAGGATTTTAAACATGCTAATTTTCGTACACATCAGCTTTCAGACACTGAGGAGCCCACTCCCTGTAGACTTACCTTCGTCGTACATTTCTTCTATTAAATAGGCCTCTGCCCGATCTTTCAGAGCGCTCACATTGTCGGGCTCCACCTGTAGAACTTCAGAACACACTCGAATAGCTTCAACAGGCTTTGCGTCCTAAAAGTAAATGCGAGAAGGTGGTTTCTGGTCTCCATTTCTTATGTTCAGTTTTTACATTTCCAGTAATAATGAAGTGATTTCTGGGAATGGGTCAACTGTTACCTTAGAAAAGCAGTGGCAAATCCTTTCTTTTGAACGAATTGTATATTCTGTAACACCAGGCTCTAATTGCATGACGGACTCATATTTGCTGGTTGCATCTGTGTATCTATCAAATGAGTAAGTCAGGATGAGTAACAAATTCTGTTTCCAAGCCAGAGGAAAAACCCTCTGTTCTTCACTTTATGTTGCTTAATCAGTTTACCTGAATGAGCACGTGCTTCCAACTTACTAAGCTACAGTGGCAAGAAACATACTATCTGCAATTAAGAGTTAGGAGATAAAACACGTGACCACCGAAAATGATAAATCAGAGCATACCTGTGAGTATCCATCAAGCCACCTGATGAATTCCTTTACAGAAAATGCTCATGATTTTGACATTGAGTAAAACTCATTCAAGTCTGACTTCCATGGAGCATGTTCAGCAAAACAGAAATAAAGTTTTATGTTTTGGACACTAAACTTTCATGAAATAATGGAGCCCATCACATACATGCTGTTTTATATAATGAATGTTAGTGTTCACCACTAAGTACACTTCCTCGCAGAAGGAACCTGTTTAAATTCCTATCTATACTAGCTCTTAGGAACAACAACAACAAAAAACCTATTTCAGCATTTTAAAAACTATTGAAAAGTAACAGTCATGTTATACACTAAGTTACTTTCCTCAGTAATACCAAACTAAAAGATATCGTGGCACATTATTCCCCAAGTGCTGCAGTCTTCAATTTTAAATGCTAATGTGTTTTCCACGATAGTAGAACAACTGCAGGAAACTGCACAGAGTATGTGAGACCTCGCTTTACTTCTTACAACCACATGTGAAATGACAATTAGCTCAAATTAGAGTTCAATTAGAAAAATACTAAAAAAAAAAACCTTGCTTCTGGGAAGGTGGGATAAATGTACTTTACCAATTTGTCTAGCTAGGTACAAATAAATATCCTAGACATTAAATATTTTTTAAAATGTGGGAAGACTCAGGAAGGGAAAGAAGGCAGACCAGCCAGAGACCTGGACCTGAGGGCAAACAGTTTGGTAAGCTCCCTACGTTTCTTTTCTGCCTCCTATACCCCAGTCTTAGACCTGAGGGAGCCAGCAACCCAGAAACGCCAATGGGTGCACACACGTACACACACGTGTACACACCCCCCCCCCCCAAAAGCCTTCTGTCCCAAGCCAGAAGACATGGAAAGGGCAGCTTAGCAAGACAGAAACCTTTTATTTTTTTGAATCCTCAACCAAGGACAAGCTTACTGATTTTAGACAGAGGGGATGGGAGAGAGAGAAAGAGGGAAAGAAATATTGAGGTGAGAAACATCGACTGGGTGCCTCCCAACCATCCCAGGATGGAACCCACAACCTTTCAGTTTGTGGGATGACACTCCAACCAAGCCATACAGGCCACAGCAAGGCAGAAGGCTTTAGACAATAATGGCTGGACTCCAGCCAAACTCCAGAGGAAATTACGGCCCCACGCCGACCACGGTGAGCAGGTTACCCGGGAGAGCCTGGACTTCTCTCCTGCTTGGGCTGCAGTGACGGGGGCACCCACATGAGGTGGGGTCTGAGAAGGCCAGGCAGGGAGCCAGGACCTTCTGCCACAGCTGAAAACGAGTCCCCAAACTCTCACCTGCACCAAGCAGTACCAAGGAGCCCCTCGCACCTCGAACACTGATGAAGGCTGAGTAGGAAACTTCTACCTCCACCTGCCCCACACCATTTTGCTGGAGCAATGTCCAAAAACCCCAGCCAAAACAAGATTTATGTATAAAAACATTCTTATAAAATGAAAATGGCCAGGGTTCCATTAAAACCCACTCATCATACCAAGGGACAGATCTCAAACTGAGTAAGACAAACTCCAGCACCAAGAGGGCAGACGTGTCACAAATACCTGACAGCTTGACAGCGGCATGACAAAAGCAGCAAAGACAAACACACTTAAACAAGCAAAAATGCCTCAACAAAGACAGAAACTCTCAACAAAGAAAAAGTAGACATACAAGAATAACCGAACAGAATTTTTAGAACTGAAGAACAGAAAAACCAAAATTAACAAGCTCCCTGAATGTGCTCAATAGCTGGCGGAAGGAGACAGGAAACAATCAGTGAATTGGAACAAGGACCAAACCTTAACAGAGAGAAAATAAACTGACAAAAATGAACAAGCCCAGGAGCCTGTGGGGCTAAAACAAAGAATTAACATTTGTATCAACCAGGGTCTAAGAAGCCAGTACAGAGAGGGAAGGGCTGAAAAAGTACTCTGAAATCTATCAGCTGGAAACTTCCCAAATTTGACAAGATATAAACCTACATATACTAGAAACTAAATAACTCTCAAAAGGATAAACATAAGAAAATGCAGAGACACACATATTTAAACTTACTAAAGATAAGGAAAACAATTCTTGTAAGCAGTCAGAGAAAAATACTTATTTTTAGGAGCAAACAATTAAAACTGACAATGTATTTCTCTGCAGGAATCATGGAGGCCAGAAAGAAGTACAGTATTTCTTAGGGGCTGTAACAAAAGAACTGTTAACTCCGAATCCTACACGGCAGAGGAATCTCTGTATACTCTTACATATCTCCATCGCTCTACAGACCACATTACCTTTTACTAACCAATTTATACGTCTGTCTCCCTCACTACGCTGTAAGCCTCTTAAGACCAAAAACCATAGTCATGCATTTCTGCAACCCCGGTACGCAGTCAGTACCTGACAAAGGAGACACTCAATAAACATCTGGTGAAACAGAAATAAGTCTGGTAAGAAGACTATGCAGCTACTATTATCTATACTGTGGCTTGTTTTTACAATGTGCAGTTGTGGTAGTTATATTAAGTGCTATCTACGATACTCCATCCTCCACTGCTACGAGTAACAGCAAGCAGTTGATGAGGGAATGCTAGCTAGCCTGGACAAGCATATTCTTACCTGCCCTCTCTGATGAGCTCTTCCGCTGACTCGATCAGCTTATTGAGTTTCTTTACTTGTTTGTAGTGTGCGAAACACCTTTTATGATCCTGGTCAAGTTTAAGACATTCACGAACTTCACTGTTCATGTGTTTAAAAAGAGGAAAATATTCCAAGTCAAAAAAATCAATGAGTACTTTTCCAAATTAAATACATATTAAATAAAAAGTATTATTTTTTGTTTGTAATGATGAAAACATACTGGGGTTTAATATTTTACCATATATTTACATTTGGTATTGTACCATGCCCACACTTACTAATTCAAATTAAATGATTTAAATAGAGTTACACATTAAATGCTTCATGTTGCTTCTACAAATATAATATCGATCTTTAATATGCATAACTCATGAAAATTGTATAGAAGTAAAATAACTTAAAATGTATAAATAGACAATAGGATATAAACACAAAATATATAAACAGATAATAAAAAACAAAAGGTCTTAACCACAATTTTATTACTTTAAAATTAAAAATAAAATGGGATTATTATCTTAGTGCCACAATAAAAAGATGAGACGTGTGTCACTAGAACTGACCTGAGGGACAGTTCGTGGTCTCCAAGTTGATAGTACAGTGTGCTGATTTTATAAAAAGCCTCGGTATTGTCATTCTTCAATTTTGATGCAGCTTTTAAGTCACTTATCGCTTTCCTAGGTTCCCCTTCTTTTATAAAACATTCAGCTCGAAGTTCCCGCAGCTCGGCATCCCAAACACAGACCTTGAAAAACAAAAGAACTAGACTTTAAGAAAGAAACAGTAAATTATGCACATGTATACTTGCATCTCACATATTTCACCTACTTATTTATCAACACAAAACATCCTCAGTTAGTGTGGTAACTTCTATATGGTAAATAGCATTTTTTTAATTGTTGTTCAAGTAGTTTTCTGCCTTTTCCCCCCACCCTTCCCCCACCACTCCAGCCCTCCCCACCTCCCTCCCATTTCCACCACCCCCTTGTTATTGTCCATGTGTCCTTTATAATTGTTCCTGCAAACCCTTCTCCCTTTTCCCCTATAACCCCCTCTCCTCTCCCCTCTGGTCACTGTCAGCCTGTTCTCAATTTCAGTATCTCTGGTTCTATTTTGTGTGCTTGTTCATTTTGTTGATTAGGTTCCTGTTAAAGGTGAGATCAGATGGTGTTTGATCATCGCTGCCTGGCTTATTTCACTTAGCATAATGCTCTCCAGTTCCATCCATGCTATCGCAAAGGGTAGGAGCTCCTTCTTTCTGCTGCATAGAATTCCATTGTGTAAATGTACCATAGTTTTTTGATCCACTCATTTGCTGATGGGCACTTAGGTTGCTTCCAGCACTTGGCTATAGTAAATTATGCTGCTATGAACATTGGGGTGCATAGGTTCTTTAGGATTGGTGTTTCAGGGTTCTTAGGATATAATCCTAGCAGTGGAATTACTGGGTCAAAAGGCAGTTCCATTTTTAGTTTTTTGAGGAAATTCCATACTGTTTTTATACGGTAAATAGTATTTAAAAATCTGATAAAATAGATGTGACAAAAATAATTAGATGTAATAAAATAATTCCTCCATGAATACTGTAAATAAATTCTAAAGGGGAAGGGATATATATACCAACAAAACCCTTTCCTACCTCTTTCAATTATATAACTAAAACTTTAAAAATAAGGACACGTGGCATTTACTGTCAGAAGGCTGTTCTCAGTGAAGCATCTTTGAGTTTGAAGAGAATATTAAGTACAATCGGACTTTTGTACTTAACAATTCTAATTTCTAGTATCAAAAAATAAAATCTAGGTTCTCAATTTGCAAAATATTTTTACTCTACTAATAACTAAAGAAATTCTCTTTAGTAAATGTCATCTCCTTGAAATTAAACCTTCGTATCACAAAAAGAAAAAAGGGGAAAACAATGTGAGAAGGTTGAGGCTTCATCATCTCCACTTTATTGAAAAGTTTACAATGTTTAATAAATGCACAGGTATTCCTCAAAACGTAAACCAAAAAGCTCACCAATGAGGCCTGTGGAAGTATGAAAACTCGTTTCTTAGAGTTGTTCTGGATTCATGTCAACTTCTCACATATATATTAAAAGGTCAAAATCAATATTGGACATAAATATAATGGACAATAAGTTAGGTCAAAATGAATAGTCTAAATGCTGCAAGCTAAAAATTGTAACTATTTTTCCTTAACAAAGCATTTACAAAATAATTTAGTAAAATGTGAATTCCACTGGGTCACATCACAATTTCCTCTGAAAATTATCAAAGTGCCCATTCTACACACATCACGAGTTTACTGCCAAGATTAAAGGAAACTATGTATGAAAGTGCTGTGAGAATGATGAATAAAACTGAATGATGATGGCTTTCATTTGAACTGTAGTAGACTTCCTTCTGAAACCACTTGTCACTAAGGCCTTCAAGGCGAGGCAACCGCAGACTGCTTTCCCAACCTAGAACCGCCTGGGTCCCAGCAGCTCTTTACCTGCCTTCCCACGACACCTTCTACTCTAAACAAACACTCCTCTGTTCTCCCAAGACACTGTTTTTCCTTTTTCTTAACCAGCTTTCATCTTCTACCCCATTATTTAATCTCTAGAGTTTTCTACACCCCCCAAAAAATGTAAAATCAAACAGAACTACCAAAGCAAGCAATGTGTAAAAATATGTAACTCCCATTCCACAGCACATATATTACATTTACTGAAAACGTCAGTTCCAAATTTTGTTCTAGATAAACACCATCTTTTCACCTAAGAGCTAAAAGACTAGGACCAGTCTGATTTTATCCTATCTAGGTTTCCTGTGGTACATAACATATCAAAGTGTATAATCATGCCTTATCGTAAAAAAGCAGTATATATTAGGCTTGTCAGTTGCAGTATCTGGTAAACTCACCTCTAAAATCTTATCCAGGAAGGTTATAGCAGCAATATAATCTGAGTTTTCAAAAGCATCAAGGGCATGTGCACGCAAACGCTGCATTTCCTCAGATTTTATAAGTTGGGATTGGGCTTCCTTTTCTTCATTTTCACTTGGATTAGATTTGAGCTATAAGAATAATAAACAGGGTTTTCAGTCTCTTAACACTAATACTCATAATATACACAGTGATCTGACCATTCCCAATAATTAAGTTCATTGGGAGAAAAGGGTGGAGACACAGGCAAAACTGGGCTTGTCCATTGATTTGCTCCTGGTGCTACCACTGTGGGAAACAACAGCAAAGGCACCTTCCGCCATCACGGGCCGCAGGAGGGAGCAGTGCAGCTGCAATCTGAAGACCTGTCCCACGCTTACAGGAAAGCGCACGTGTTTAGGGATGTGAAGGGTAGAGAAGAACGAAGTGAGAAGGACAGCACCTTTCTCAACTTCTTACGTGTAACTCTAAAGAAAATAACTTGGGCTTTATGTACTTTGCCTTCTAGTTATATTTCTAAGTATTTTAAGTATAAAATAATTTTACCAGAATAATGAAAAACACAGGGAAACTGAAAAAGGATTTTTTAGAGGTTATAAGACAGAAAATGATTTGATGTCAGAGGGGCTACAGTATAATAAGGAAGGAAGAATTTACAGGGAAAAATGAGAGTAATACCATTATTTTAAAGGCTTATGATATGGTTTTAAGAGATTTATAGTTTGTCTTTTTAACATTAAGTATAATTTATACACCAAAAATGCACTCATTTTGAGTGTGCGGTTCTATGATTTTTAACAAACTTACACAACCATCATCACAGTTTTCGACAGTTTCTGTCGCCCCAGTGAGACCTGTGCCTACTCATAGCTCGCCCCCACCCCGGCCTGGTTGCGTGCACAGTGACTCAGGCGGTGCCTCCCTCCAGGTGGAAAAAAGTAAGCGCAATGGCTCAGAAAATTGAGTGCCTCTATTAAAAGCTACTGGCTTTTTTTTTTTTGGAACTTTTTCTTTAGGATTACGGTTTATAGATAATAATTCCTGAAATCTAATATTCTTATTAAGATGGGAATTGTAGTTGATAATTTTCAATTTTGGGTGTGGTACAGACAATAGTAGATTATTTCTAGAAATATCTCTTTAAATTGACCGATCGTACTGCTTCCCCTTTAAGTAGATTCATGTTTTTAAAACACCCCATATATCCACCTGGTAGGGGAAAGCACTCCAGATGAAACACCTTAAGATTACCATCACTTGGTAGGGGCTCTGCAGTTCTCCATTTGTTTTTAGGATACCCTGGGTATCCTGTTTGTCTGTACGACCCCTGGCTTTTGAAGGAACAGACAAGTCTAAGTAGTCCCAGGTAGGTAGGAGGGACTTGGTCACCTCAGCTTGCTCACGGGGTGGACTATCCCTGCATGACTGAGTTACCCAGCGAAAGGGAGTTGTGTTAGGGCCATGGAATGCTTGTCTGTGACTGTTTCATCATCTTTGGGCTGGTCTTGGGTACCTCTGGCAGACCGCAGTGGAAGGAGTGCGAATGTGTGTGGGCTGCAGTCTGCTTTCAGTAAAAGTAGAAGTTTACTGACAACTGGTTTTCTGTATGTACACCAGCGCTCCCTTTTGGACAGAGTGTGCTGTAATGAATTAGGGACTGCCTCTTCGGATGGAATGCGCATCTTCTTTGAAACGTGAGCGACCCTTCTCTGCCACACGGTTTTTCTTGTTGGAGGGTGAGGGAGCGGACAGCCCTCGAGGCTGAGGATGGTGGCTAGGCCTCACTCCACGCTCAGACAATGGGAGCAGGAAAGGGGGTGAGTGCAGGTCACCTGGGCCTCTTTGAGACTGGGAGGCAGCTAGGAAGGGAGGGAAGGGATCCTTCTCAGGAGGTAAAGGAATGGGAGAAACAAGATAAAGACTGACTGACAACCTGGAGCGTTTACAAGAGGGTTAAGTGAGATGAAGGTTTTCACTCTCACTACAAGGCTGCGGACTCCTCCCAGCTGCCCTCTTAAGTTCCAGGGCGTTCACATGTAGGGGTTGGACCCTGCTGGTGTTTCCCTCCAGCCTTGTTCCGTGTTCCTTGATGTCTCTGCTCTTCTTTACCGTTTTACATTTCTGACCCTTCCAGCCAAACCTCTAACCATGACAATAGTTTATTTCTTATTTCTTACCATTTACTGTGGTCACTGAGCTTTCAGATCAAAACCCTAATAGCTATGGGATGAGGGCCGGGGGAGAGAGGCAAGCCATTCACTCATCTGCTCTAAATAAACCCCCATTTCTGAGACCTCAAATGAAAACAGTGGATTGGTAGTTGTAGAGGGAAGACTTCTAAGATGGCCCAAATGATCCCCACCTCCTGGAATTCATGCCTTTGTATGATCCCCTCCCCTTGAGTATGGGAAGAAACTGTAACTCCTTTTAACAAACAGAATATGACAAAGGTGAAAGGACATTGCTTCCTTAACTGGGTACAAAACACTGTGACTTCCATCTTGAGAGATTGGTATCTTCCCCCTCCTTCCCCTCCTCTCTGTCAACCTTTACCTCCTCACTTGTCCACTCTACTGACTCAAGCTCCCATGCAGTGAGATGCTTCATGGGGAGGTCCACATAAGAGGGAACCAAAGGGAGACTCTGGCCAACAGTTCAAAAAAATGAGGCCTCAGTCTAACAGCTCGGGAGGAACTAACTCCTGCCAACACCCAAGTGAGTCTGGAAGCAGTTCCTCCCCTGCCGAACCTCCAGATTACACTGCAGCCCTGTCTGACACCTCGACTGTGGCCTGTGGGAGACCCTGGAGCAAAGGGTCCAGCTACACCTGCCCAGGTTCCTGACCCCACAAACTGTAAGATCATAAATGCGTGTTGCTGTAAGCTGCTAACTTTGGGCAATTTGTTACGCAGAAATAGATGACTAAAGAAATAGTTTTACTGTCTCTCAAAAGCCAGGTTGTGAATATTTTGAAAGAGATTTTACATTATTAATGCTTTAAAATAAAGTCTAAATGGAAAAAGGCTAAACCCAAATCCTGCCTTTAACACTTATTATCTATGTATTATCGACATTTTCTTCACCAATCAAAAGGATAATACTACCTACACCCTGAGGACTAGAGACTTGCTCAGCTGACATCTATCTCTAACTTCTCATAAAAGACAAAACAGAGACAGTGCACTATGTAAATTGAGTTAGGATTATATATTTATTCCACAGACTGTACCTACCATCTATTAAAATGGTTCTTTGATGGCAGCCACTAAATATTAATTTAGGAACTGTGATTCTTACATACACAAATGAAGTGATTTTTCCCTTTTAGCTATAAAATTATTATTAAATATCTTCCGCTGTGGCTGGTGTGGCTCAGTGGATTGAGAGCCATCCTGTGAACCGAAAGGTCACTGGTTCGATTCCCAGTCAGGCCACATGCCTGGGTTGCAGGCCAGGTCCCCAGTTGGGGGCGTGCAAGAGGCAATCGATCATGTATCTCTCACACATCGATGTTTCTCTTCCTCCCCTTCTCCCTCCTTTCTCCTCTCTCTAAAACTAAATAAAAAATCTTTTAATAAAATGTCTTCCTATAAAATACAAATCTAATATGTTCACTCAGAACAACATGTTCACAGAACCAAATACAAATTGAACTTACCACTTTTTTAAAATCATCTTCTGCTTCATCAAGTTTTCCTTGTTTCAGTAATAAGTGACCTCTCTGTAATCTCGCCTAGGACAAGAAAAAAAAAAAGGATGTTCTGAGAACAATGCATTTCTAAATTTTTTTAAACACAAAGAATAAAACTAAGCTAATGAAGTATTAAATGAAATCTTTATTTTCCAATGCTTATTTGACTTGGCACTTTAAGAATACTTCCTGGAATCAATGAATATGTATAATTTTTGATAAAGTATACTTCCTTAAAAAGACTTTTTGCTATACCCAAAAAACTTGAAAACGTGTCCACACAAAATCTTGTATGTGAATGTTCAGGGCAAGAGCAAGAAAGCGGAAACAAACAACCCAAACTGCCGTCAACTGATAACTCAATTAGCACACGTGATGTGTCCGCGAAGTGGGATCACTGTCCAGCCATAAAGAGGAATGAAGTGCTGAAACATGGTACAGCAGGAACCTTGAAGAGTGAAAAAAAGACACAAGAGGCCACATATTTTATGACTTCACTTATGTGAAATATATAAAACCCAGAGAAAAATAAGTGGTTGCCAGGGGCTAGAGAAAATATGGGAAGGGCTCTTAATGAGTACAGGGTTTCTTTTTGAGTAAAAAATGTGCTGGAACTAGACAGCAGTGATACTTCCACGACCCTGAGAATATATGGATCGTGACCAACTTATGACGGTTCAACTTACAATTTTTCAACTCTGCAATGGTGCAAAAGTGATACGCATTATTCGAAACTGCACTTTGATTTCTGAATTTTGATCTTTTCCCAGGATAGCAACACGTGGTACAATACTCTCCCGTGATTCGGAGGAGCAGCAATGAGCTGCTGCTCCCAGCTAGCCGACAATCGAGAGGGTAAACCACCAGTACCCTGCAGTGTGCAGTGTTGCTGATGTTTTGGGCACTGTGCTTTGTGTTCTGCATCCCATCATGGCCCCAAAATGCCCGCCTGTGAGCCCGTGTGTTTTCAGCAGGCGCATCAATGGTGAGCAACCATACAACCCTTCTGTCTTCCACGTTCCTTATTCAGTAAAATACATGAGATGGATTTAAGACCCAAAACCATAAAACTCCTACAAGAAAACATAGGCAGTAAACTGACATCGCTCTTAGCAATAATTTTTTGGGTATGTCTCCTCAAGCAAGAGAAAAGAAAACAATAAACAAATGGAACTACATCGAACTTAAAAGCTTCTGCACAGCAAAGGAAACCATCATCAAAATATAAAACAACCTACTGAAGGGGAGATATTCTAAGAGATTTATATCCAAAATACGTAAGGAACTCAAACAACTTCTCCAAAAAGGATATACAGATGGTCAACCATACGAAAAGATGCTCAACATCATTAATCATCAGGAAACACAAATTAAAATCCCAATGAGATAGCACCTCACACCTGTCAGAATGGCCGTCATCCATAAATCAATAAGCAAGTGATAGTGAGGACGTGAAAAGAAGGAAACCCTCGTGCACTGTTGGTGGGATAGTAAAATGGTGCATCCGCTATGGAAAACAGTATAAAGACAACTACCATATGACCCAGCAATTCCACATTTAGTGTTTATCTGAAGAAATCCAAAACACTATTTTGAAAATACATGCACCCCTACATTCATTGCATCATTATTTACAATAGCCAAGATATGGAAGCAGCGTAAGTGTCCACTGATGGATGAATAGACAAAGAAGATTGGTACTTATTTATATATGCATTGGAGTATTACTCCGCCATAAAAAAGAATGAAATACTGCCATCTGTGACAACCTCAGTGGACCTAGAGGGTATCATGTTAAGTGGAAAAAGTCAGAAAAAGACAAATACTATTTGATTTCACTGATAGGGGAATCTAAAAAAACAAAACAAACAAAACAAACGCATAGATACAGAGAACAAATTCATGGCTGCCAGATGGGAGGGTGTTCAGGGGAAGGGTGAAAAGGTGAAAGGGATTAAGAAGTAGAAATTGCCAGTTATAAAATCATGGGGTATAGCATAGGGAATAGAGTAAATAATACTGTAACAACCAAGTAAGGTATCAGATGGGTACCAGACTTATTGGGGTGAACCCTGTGTAAGGAATATAAATGTCCCATGACTATGCTGTGCACCTGAAACTAATATAATACGTAATATAATATTGTACATCAGCTGTAATTGAAAAATTTACAAAGCATTTAAAGAGAGAAACCACATAGATATTCCACTACAACTTATACATTATTTTATAATTCATAAAATTTCCCTAGTCCTCTGTTGAGTGCATCAAGACACATAAAAAGCAATACTAAAGCTACTTCAACCAGCTAATAGCTACTATAATACTAGGATAATGAGCTATTTAACCTTTGTGAAAGGTTGTGCTTAGCTCTGTAAAGTAATAAAGAAAATTAGATACTTGGGAATTCCATCTTGAAATAATAGTAATATTTCAAACCAAACATTCACCCATATCTAATTAGTTATCTCAAATTCTTTTTGGAATATGGCAGGATATAATCAATAAATGAGTTAAATTAATTTTGAAACCATCTAATTGGTCCTGTTATTTTAAGCCGTTACACTGACCTACCAACCCTCCACTTATGAAGCCTACATGTTGGTTTCAGGGGAGAATTCTGTTGAAGCTAGCAGTATCCTCACCACAAACCACTGCTTAGCTGAGTTACCCCCTTTTCTTTCTTGTTTGGGCTACAGACTAATTGTTGTTAGTTACAACTGTTGTTAGTTACTGGACAGCCTCTTAATTTAACAGCCACTTAGTCAACTTATTTATCAGCCTTACTTCTTGCCCTACACTCCAACCTCTACACAGAGGTCTTTCTAAAAGACAAATGAACATCACCATTCACCATTAAGATTCTAAAAATTATCTAATGCACCCACTGTTCCTCCTTCATACAGACCTCTCATGCCAAGGACTTCAGAGGTCACGTGTTGCCCAGTCCACCACACCATGGTGGCTGGCTTTCACATCCTCCAGCTATGTATGCCCAGCGTACCAGTCGTCACCATGAGAAACAAATGACCTCTTCAAAGTTCCCGTAAATTCTCCTTTGAAGAAAGTTTAGATGCACTTACCGCAGTGAAATCCATCTTCAATTCAATCACTTTAGTTAAATCAGGAAGTGCTGCTTTTGATTTGCCCATAGCCAAAAAGACAGTAGCTCTCCGGTAGTAAGCCACATAGTTGTCTGGGTCACCATCTGAAATTAAATAATAAATATTAGCTCTCGGTAGGTTATTTTAAAAACCCAATCACCTGAATAATATTAGAGTGTGCTATTCTATTAAGAAAGGCTAATTAAGAAGTTCTTCCTCAACAGTAAGTCGTGCTGCCTAACAAGATCACTGCAAATAAATCCAGAACAGGGGTCAGCAAACTGGCCTCTGAGCCAAATCCAACCCACAAACTTCAAGTAAAGAATATTTTTTACATTTTTAAAGAGTTGTCAAAAAATAGAAAAATATGAAACAGAGCCTAACCAACAAAAATAGCAGTGAGGAAATAAAGGTGCAAACCTTAGACAAAGAAGATGGCTGGAAATGAGAGTGAGTCTAAAGAGCAAAGACTAGAGAAGTTAAAAATATTTAACAAAGGAAAGCGGATGGATGAGAAAGAGTTTTGAGCTAATTCCACTCTGCTCAGCACCTACAAAGTGGGGAAGGAGTAAACTCAATTAGAAGCAAACCTCATGCTGCTAAACAATCCTTCCAAAGAGCAACTTTGAAATACATAGATATCAAGAATGTTCAAAATGATCTTGACCAAATCTACCCATGCATCTTTAAAAAATGTATCTATGCACATAGATGTCCATCATACAAAAGTTACCATGGAAAGTTCTACCCCTGCAAGTCCTACCATCTGAACAACAGGACAGTATGGAAATACACACGGCAGGACAGTGTACTGACCAAACCAGCGCTCGGCCACGTGACACCTCCACACAGGACCCAGCAATTAGTGGTGAAGGGAACAGGTTTTTATTAACAGGATTCCAACCTGGGGGGCAAGAGCATTCCTGCTTGGAGCCCTGTTCCCCCACAAAACCCAGCACTTCCCTGGCTCTCCAAAACGGCTATAAGCCAAAAAACCATGCCCAGAAGTTCCCCGTTTCCTAATCTCTTCTTAAGCCAGCTGTGCAAACAGGTCTCCATCCCCTCTGGAAGGTGCACTGTGGGTTTCAGAGTCGCTATCCTCCACAGCAGCCCTCTCCTTCAGGATCTGGGGTGTGCTGTTCTCAGCTTCCATGCAGTGGTTCAGGGAAAGACGTGCCGTGTTACACTGGGTATGGTGGAGTCCAGGGAGGCACGTGTCCCGAGAGTGGCTTCTCCGTATGTCCTGTAATTCAGCATTTCCGGTCACAGTTCAGCTCCAAGCATCTCTCATGAATCCGTGCTTGGTTAGGCAGGTCCTGGCACAGCTCCATCAGCTCTGCCACGGTCTTCTCTTTCTTACTCCAGACCTCGTGGCAGGTTCTTACTCCAAACCGCGTGGCTTTCCCTTACACACCACACCTTGTAGCCAGACCTTGCCCTACAACCTTTCTGACCACGTGGCTTCCTCCTCCTCCTCTCTCAGCCTGCCCTTGTTTTAAATGCTTGGCCTGGAACTTCCTCTGTTACCTCACATCCAGCCCCTCCTATTACGTGCCATTTTTGCCAGTTGCCCCATGTCTTTTACCTTCTTTCAGCTGCCATTTTAGTCAGGGCAAGAGTTCCCAGTGACACAGGGGCATCCCCCTCCTCTGGCTCTGTCACAAGTCACACCTTTCACCCTGGCACAGACCTCTCCATTCAAAAAAGGTACAGCTATCAACTTGCCACTGTTATGCAAAGTACTTAAATGCTGAATCATCCACTTCCCCCTTCCCCCAACCAAGGGTGTGGGGGTTTTCTCCTATTTTCAGGGGGCCCCCACTCTGCACCTCATTACAGTAGTATATAATTATTCAAAATTATGGTTTTGAGTTGTTAATGGCATTGAAAATCACCTGAAGTACTGCTGGGCGAAGGCGGAGCAGGAGGAGAGGAAACCATACATACAAGAAGATACATAAATGACCAACAAGCACACGAAAAGATGTTTATCACCACCAATCACTAGATTATGCAAATCGAAGCCACACTGAGACACCAGTTCACATCTATTAGGAGGAAAGAGGAGTTAAGGATGGAATGAAAAGGCAGGAAAGGAGAGGGGGAGGGAGGGAAGGAGGAAATCAGCGCTGGTGAGGATGTGGACAGACTGGAGCCCGTGGGCGCTGCGGGAAGGACTGTAACACGGTGCCCCTGCCGTGGTGAGTTCCTCAAAACTTCCACCCAGAATTAGCACATGAGCCACCACTTCCACTTGTGGGATGCACCCAGAAGAAGTAAAAGTGAAGTTTAAACAGAACTTGTCTACTCATGTTCACAGAAGCATTATTCACAGTGGCCCAAAGATGGAAAACAAACGTGGTATACACCTACAATGAAATGTTATTATTTAGCCTTTCACACGGATGAACCTTGAAGGCATTACCCTAAGTGAAATAAGCCAGACACAGAAGGACAAATATTGTATGATTCCACTTGTGGGAGGTACCTAGAGTAGTCAATTTTATAGAAACAGAAATTAGAGTGGTGGGTGCCAGGGGAACATGTATTTCAAAATGTTTCATAATGAACATGGAATACTTTATATTCATTAATTTAAAAAAGAAAGTTCTCCATGACTTAGTTTACCTGAAGCAAAGAATAAGAAATACTAGGAGTAACATGACTTAAGGCCTGGTGTTTACATCATATACCATCATCATCTTCCCATGTCCAAACCCTACTCAGTCTTGGCGGCATAGCTCAGATAACTGACTGCTCAGATGGAACACCAACCTTGCCTAAGGAAAGAATTGTTTTATTCCGGCTCCCAGCTCACCCAGCTCTACCCCTTCCTCCATTCTGACTTTTAACTGGGCACCTACCAGATATTAAAATAAAAAGTAATGGCAGTAATAGTAAAACAGTACCTATCCTTAAGAAGTTCACAATCTTTCGAACTGGAATGTGACCTTTAGAAGTCCCTAGAGCACTCTTTGTTTCTTTCCTTCCACCTAAATGTGAACATCTCATTTCACAAGGGAGGTTCAGATGTCATGAGAGAACATCACATGTTTAGGTGACATATAAATGTGAACATGGATTCTGTTTTTTGATTTAGCAAAACTACATAAATATGAAACTGGTTCTCTCACCAAGCACATGGAGAAACCTATCGTTTTGGGCATGCCCACTTTAGACATTCATTCACGCAGATACACCTAAGCCATTCTACCAGTTTACTGAAGGAATGATTTCACACCCTACAGTTCACGTCAGACCCACGGAGCACGAGACCACACTGTGGGAATAAGAGGTGGGGCCGTCGGCACGCCCGCACGGCATTTTCTCTAATGATAATCTCTGCTGTCTGACTGCAGCACTTTAAAATGAATGCAACTGTTGCACAAGATGATTTGAAAAGCAATAATCAATACTTCCTTAAATCACAATGTTTCCAACAGATCAAGAATATTTTCGAATCAGTTCTAAATCTTAAAACCCCTGCCAAAAAATATTTGCCAGATACAAAAAAATTTCAAACCAAATCCCTGACAGATCTGTACTACAAGGTAGAAACAATTACTTGTGTTACTATGCAGTTTTAATACATAAGCCATTTACTGTGTAAAAACGTGATCATAAAACACACTATGCCCAGTAACTTTCAAAACACACCAAGTAATTTCTCAAAAACGGAAGAAAGGGTGTCACAACCATAAATAATGTCTGCAACATTATAATAAAAAATGACTCGTCGGTACTATGCTGCCAGCCAAATTCTATTAGAAACTTTGACATCAATTCTAATTGCAGATGAAGTCAGGGAAATAAAGTACATTACAAAATTTAAATGTTGGGAGGTATCAATGTTTTTATGGATGAATAAACAGTTAATAAAGAAGTCAACAAACTTCGTATGTAGTCAGTGCAAAGCAACGTACTAGGACTCGGCCGGTATTTTATCACGAGATCAGGGAGGCAGCTGAGATCAGTGAAGCCCCCGGCTCTGTGACCTGCAGCAATCAGTGCACACCGGTTGGCGAGGGGCTCCCACCAGCTCACTGGGTTACTGAGCAGCCACTGTGGCTGTAGGAAATTTGATGTTTGGGAAACGAGACAACTGAAATGGAGGATCTACTATTCTTTTCTGACAAGTACACATCTCCTAAGAGATTCAGGAGGCCATGACACCCCATCACCTGATCACTAGCTACTTACCACAGACTGCTATCATACACAATTTAGCTTTACTCTCTACAGTCAGTTATGAACAAGCAGTGTTTACGTACACTAAAATGGTGAATGTCTCAAAACACACGTCTCCTGCAGAAATTACGACGTGTGCACTATTTGAGAATCGCTGCTACTCACCAAATTATGAACCAAGTGACACTGCTGTTCTAGTTCTGAATGCGGTTTCACTTCTTCCCTTTACTGAATCTCACAAATATGTTACTTTACTCTAGCTTTATTAGCTGACACCTTTCAGTGAAGACGGTAATATTTTATTGGGCATTTTGGGGAAGAGCCAGCTCAAGAATTTCTGTATGGCAGTGAAGCTAAAGAAAAAATAGGCATTTTAAATTACTTTAACAATATGCCATAGCCCGTAATGTTTCTGCTAAATGTGGGATTAGAGAAAGAAAATAATAAAGTATAAAATAGGTAGAAAGCACATGCGTTTCTGCGAATATTCTTATGGTAGTGGGGAAGAATCAATACTTTTTGTAAGACACGCTTTATCTGAGACAAAAACTGCATCTGTTCAGTCCCCGTGCCGCAGCACTGAAGGCAGTTCACACCACCAGGCAAGTAACTGTCCCACTGATGATCTCAGTCGTCAAGAGAAGTAAACTGTAGTTAGTGAAATCTTGTAAGAGGGCTGAAAATTATGCAATTCATTGAAAAAAGTTTTCTGTCTAAATTATCTTGAATTACTCCTGGTATTTTTAATAGTACGTCTCAGTTACCTGGAAAATTCTCTCATGCTAAATATGCACTCAAGTGTTATGCTTTTATTTTACTAATCTATTTCATTCATAATCCTGCAGATATTTTTAAATGTTTAATTTAAATGTTATTCAAAAAATAGCTATGAATTAGAAGTCACTAAGGTGGCCACTGAGTGTTTTACTTCCAAGATACAAACCTACTGCAGCATGAAACTGTGATAAAGCATCAGCTAGCTGTCCAGCTGCCAGTAATTTCTTGCCCAGTTCAAGATGTTTCTCAACGTCTGCATTTACTCCACATTCAGCACCTGAAAACAAATTTTTTAAAAATTAGTTTTCCATGGACCAAGATTTAATTCTAAAGAATAAAATACCAAAGCTATCATTATCTGTCTCACACATTTATCAGATGGGAAAAGTAGCAGGAGCTGGAAAGCAAACTAAAGAAAGCAGCAGCAGAGCACATTTTATAGAGTATAAGCAACCCCAAAATATACTGTATCAAACTAGTCAATGAAAAGAATGTAACCAGTCTACAAAATATAAGGGAAACCGTGTAACAAACACAGCATTAGTAAAATTATGCTGAACAACAAAATCAGAAGTGCTTTGTTAAACCAGACTCTCACTTTAATGAGTATCATCGAGACCGCCGTAAGAAATACACAAGTCCTTGCCCAACATCCACAACCCCCCGAGCCCTGTTCTAAGCAGTTGCGATACATGCACAAAACAAAAACACACACGTGCCCCTCACAGTGCCTGACGTTATGGGAAATTACCGATCGGGTCGGGGGAAGGACTGTGGAAAGAGTAGAACCATGTGACAGGGGTCAGGAGTGCTGCGGCTTTCAGTATTAAACAAGGTGGTGAAGGGCGGGCTTCATTGAGAAGCTGACATCTGAGCAAAGATTTAATTGAAAGAAGTGAGGAACTCAACATGCTGATACCCAGGAAAAAAGCTTTCCAAGAGGAACCAGCTAGCGTGAGGGCCCTTCGTCAGGAGCACACCAGGTTGTGTTCCACAGACAGCACGGAGGCCAGAGTGGCTACCACAGAGCCAACGGGGGGAGAGTCGTATAACAGGAGGCCAAGGCAGAGGGCCTGGCTAGGGCCAGTGCCAGCTTCACAGGGGTGAATGGGGGGCTACTGAGGAACCGTGAGTAGAACAACGTGATCTGAATGACCCAGCCAACTGCCAATGTGCTGCCCCTCTGCTCTGAAGTGACCCTTCAGTACCTGGCTGTAAAAAACGGACTGGAGGTTTTAAGCATTCCTTCACACAGCACCACGATGTTATGCTTTGTCAGAAAAGGGCACTGAAGGGGCTTGCAAGAAGGATACCTTCTGGCTCCTGCTTCAGGGTACACATGGAGAGGACCTCCAGCGGTACACCACCCTAGCCATATGCCTAGGGTGCAGTCCCTCAGCAACGGGGCAGCTGTGGCTAGACATGCCTCCCAACAAGGACGCCATGCCCTCCAGGCTTCATACCCACCATGCCCATACCTGAGAGGGTTCTTTCCTGCTTCCCCAGCTACTGTGGACCAGCTCTTGCCTTAGCAACTCAGCAGACTTAGGGAGCTATACTTTCTCTGATGAGGTCTGAGCCCCACCCAAGTGTAGGGGTGCTAACATAGACAGCCAGCCAGAGCACAGGCAGGGCAGCCTGAAGCAGGGTGAGCCTGGGCCCAGCTTGCCACTTTGGAGGGATGGACCAAGTAGAAGCTGCTTAGAGATTTAGGGGCACCTGGCAGACTCCAACCAGCTCCCCTGGGTGTGCAGGTGCTGTGTCCCGGGTCAGGAGGAGACTGAGAGCTGCAGCATCTCCAGGCCTCCTGATGATCGGTCCCACAGCCAACCCCCACAATGCCCCTGATCCCACAGACAGGGAGCACTGGGGAGCCTTCCCCACTGGCCAAGATGGTGCAGGGGGAGGTTCTTACAATGAGTGCACCAAAAGCTAGAATGATAATTGGATAGAAAAATAAAACTCCTATCCCTATAAGAACTGGGTGCTTGAGCAGGAAGGGGCGGGGGTCTTTGAGATGGGAGTCCACCATTCTCCCAGGTCCCAGCACCTGAATAAAACCCTTTCCTTTTGCACCAGCTCCCGTCTCTTGCGTCACTTGCGTTGCATCAGGCAGCCAAATCTGCGTTTTGGTTACAGGAAGTCATCCCTCCAGGTTGGCCCTTCCTTGGGAACTCTTTCAGGCTTAGAATATCCTTTAGAGTTCCCTTTACATCTTTACAGTTAGTCTCCTAGCACCACTTGACAATTCTTTATATTAAACTCCCCTCTTTGCAAATTACCATGTAGTCTCTGTCTCCTGAGAAGACCCAGACTCATACACAACTGACACTGGGAGTGGTTCCAGGAGACAGACCCACAAAGATGGACTATGACAACTGATCATGCCCTTGAGCTTGAGTGCAATGCTGAGCTCCCTGACAATGAGAAACAAGATGTTAGTAATCCATGGCAGGTACTGGAATCAAAATTAATCAAGATATCATTTGTGGTTCGCAGTAAGCAAGTGCTAACAGGGACATGCATTGGAAACCCAAGAGGCTTCAAGCTCTACCAGACCATAAAGGACTGTGATGTGGGGTAGATTCTTCTGAGTACACTAGCGCACTTACACAGAAAAAAATAACAAGCTTAGGCCCAACTCCCAGATCAGTTCTGTTGGAGTTTCCATGACAGCTCTAAAACAGTCTCTTATTTTTTTGTGGCCACAGAGCTAATTTAGCTGCAAATAAAACACAAAGTTCACTTTTGAGAGTAGCTAAAACAATAGTTGAATTCACAGTATCACCAAGTTTCTCCTCTGAAATTTAGGACACGCATTAAGTAAACAATGGGGTCCTCCAACTTACAATGCAGACATTTATTTAGACCCAGATGAAACGAACCAACTTAACCCCTCAAGTCCTTCTGAGCCTCCCTTCCCAGTAGAAAGTAGCTTGCCTTCCCATATCAGGGAGACTAGCCTTCCACTGCTTAAAATTCCTAGGACAACCTTACATATGGCAAGTACCACGAAAGGGGACATTCATTTTCATTAAAATGTACCCTGACCATTCCTGATGTCACTAGACAGATTAATACTATGACGAAAGGAAAGAGATTACACACCAAAAAAACTATAAGCCTTTGATGATAAACTAACAGAAACCCATGGAACATGTGTGGAAATGGATTCTAAAGGTGTTAGACCAAGGAAGGTGAAGTTAACACCACATCTGTTCTGATTCATTGACATGTGCCCACTTACTATAGCAGAAGTCAGCAAACTGTACTTTTAAATAAAAGTCTACTGGAACATAGCCATGCCCTTTCATCCCACATTGTCTACGGCTTTCATGCTACAATGGCAAAGTGGAGTGATGTCGACAAAAGTCATATGATCTGCAAAACCTAAAATATTTCCTATCTGAACCTTTAGAGAAAAGGCATCCTATGTACAATGTTTCCTCTATCTTGTATCTTCAATAAATGTCTCTGTGTTTCATATTACATGGCTCAATACCTTCTGGACAGACCTCATATATTAGTGGACCACCTGCAACCTTCTCAAAGCCCTGTGGTCACTCTTCTTTGTAGGACAGGTATGCATATGGCAGATGCCACCACCGAGATGGGCTTTCTGATTTCAGTGGGGATGATGGGATCCTGGAGTAGCTGAAGCTCAAGTAGCAGCACTTCACCACCACAGTCTAGGTGAGCACAGCAACTGTAAATGGCATCAACTACAGAAGAGAATCTTAATAATCAGGTATAAAATGACATTCTTTGAGAACGTCAGTCACCTCCCTTCCCTACAATACCAGTGCCTATGCAATGGACCCATGAACAAAGTGGCCATGGCAGCAGGGACAGAGAATACGAATGGGCATAAAAACAGACTACTCCTTACTGGCCTGGTTCAGCACCTAATCTGACACTACCGAACAAACCTGGTTCTCGATACAGCACCGTAAGGAGGAAGGGGGACCGGGGACAAGTCCTCCACCTGGCAGAAGATCGATTATACTGGTTCTCTCTCCTAATGGATCATTTTCACATATTCAGCATATGGACTTGCCTGTAACGCTTCAGCCAGCACCACCGCTGACAGACTCTCAGAATGCATCATTCACCGTCATGGCATTCCACACAGCTCTGTATCTAATCAAGAAGCACATTCATTTCGCAGCACAGAAAGTGCAGCAATTTGCTCATGCCCACAGAATTAACTGGTCTTACGATACACTCCTCGATCCAAAAGCAGCACGCCCTTTTGAAAAGCAGAATGGCAGCACTAGTTGGGAGACAAAACCCTGCATAACTCCTTTGCAAGCTACAGGTTATGCTTTCAGGGACAAAGCATCAGATGGTGGGCTCAGATCTCCCCCACAGCCAGAGCACGTGGGTCCAGGAATCAGGAAATACCAGTGGGGGTGGCTCCTCTCGTTATTACACCTCATAATCCACTTGCAAAATGTTTGCTTCCGGTCCTGGCAAGTTGAGCTCTGATGTTGCGGAGTTCTTATTCCCAACAGGGTGAACACTTCCACCAGGAAACACATGATGGTTCCAATGAATTGGAAAATGAGAATGCCACCTCACCATGTTGTACTCATTTTGGCACTAAAACCAACAGGCCAAAAATAAAAATTTTTTAACAAGTCAATTACTAAGGGCCCTTCTTGCTGCTACACAGTAGTGGTGGCTACGTCTGGAACCCAGGGGTTTCTGTAGGGTCTTAAGTCCTTCCAATACCAAAGGTTAAAGAAAAACTACAGCAACCAAAATAAATAAATAAATAGAACAGTTGACCATTTAGGAATAAAGGTTTGGGTCGCACCATCAGGTAAAGAAGCCAGAGTAGTTGAGGACAGAAGTATGGAACAGGTGCCTGAGGAAGGAAGCCACATGTATCAACTATGACCTCATTACCAGACACAAAGACTGAAGGAGCTTTGTATATCTTCACTGCTTGTTGTCCTCGTGTTCACTTGTAAATACAGTCAGTCCTCACAATTCACAGATTCTGTATTTATGAATTTTCCCAATAACAAAATGTGTTTGTAACCCCTAAAACTCATATATCACCCCCAAAATAATACTTAGGGTGCCCTGGCAGTCATTCACAGGCATGTGCATGTGCAGAATGGTGAAAAGCTTCAGTCTCTTGAGGTACAAATTCCCAGATGAAGTCAAGCAAGGCAGTGCTTTGCCGCCTTCTTTCAGCTCTCATATTAGAAACAAGTGTCCTTTCCGTGGTATAGTAGAGTCATGTTTTTCACGTTTTTGTGCTTTCTGTTGGTGAGTTCACTGTTTGAAATGGCCCTCAAGTATAGTGCTAAGAGAAAAAGGCTGTGATGTACCCTTTCACAGAAAATATGTGAGTTAGAAAAGCTTCATGCAGACATGAATGAGAAAGCTGCTGGCCATGACGTCAATGTTAATAAATCAGCAATATATATTAAATAAGATACTTTCAAACAGAAACACACATAAAACAAGGTTATGTTTTGATCTGTTGACAAAAATGTAGTAACCTGAGGCTTGCAGGATGCTAACCCTGTGACTCCTTCTAGGAGCAATGGTTCAGTATTTGCTAATGCAGTGTAGCAGTGACTCATGAAACAGAACTCCAACAAATAACTGTAGAGAGTCAACTGCTCTGGCCATATTGTCTCTAATTTGCATTCCTATTTTACATACAATTGTTCAAATTAACTTTATACTTTAGTCTGTATGGAACTGAATACTGAGTGGGACAGTAAGAGTGGTCATTGAAATAGCCAGTAATGGACATACTGACTTAGAACTGGGTCTCCTCTACTGGGGTACAGGTAAGAATTTCTTCACTTACAAGAATAGCTATGTCTTGCTAGGTAGAAAATACTCAGAGTCGTTTTGTTGTTCTGGAGTTCCAATGTGTGTAGAAGGATACACATGGAAATCGGTAGCCAAAGCACTTCTTTTTTACAATCAACATGATGTTAAACTATTTAGGATGCTAAAGGAACATTGTAGGGAAAAGAAATCAGAACAGCAGTCACTTGGGAGAGTGGGAGAACAGACTGGGAAAGGGCAGGAGAGAACCTTCTGGGATTGCTGATGATGTTCTAATCTTTGTAGAGGTATGGGCTGCACAAGTTATGCAGTTATCTAACTCACCAAGTGCATACTTAAAATATGGACATTTATGCCCAGAAGAGTAGTTTATGATATGCATATGTTAAAGTATTTAGAAGCATGTGTACCAATGTTATTTTTAAATGTATTTTTTAGAAAGAATAATGGATGGATAGAGACATACCCAGATGGATATACTCTGAAAATGTTGCTTGTTTTCTTCTATCTTCAATACTAAAATGGCTACACAAAAATTCACCAATTTTGATTCTTTTTAAAGCATGCTGAAATGACAGCTGTCACAATACAATCTAACAAAATTGTTTTGAGTGAAGTTAAAGACAACTAAGCACTATTAGAGCCATCTTACAGGGAAAATCAAACAAATTTCTTGGCCAACCCAATACTATTCTAGGTGCTCCAGCCACAATTCTTCACACTTGCTGGTCCATGAAGAGGCCTTCCCCACTTGCCCGGCTGGAAAATTTCTACTTCATCAGGTTTCTGTCCTCACATACTGACTCCCTTGGAAGCCCTCCCGAACTACTTTGGTGAGATGCTAGGGAAAAGACGGTTCTATGTTCCTACTACTTTTTGCATCCCCATGCTCACAAGTGCATGATTTCACTTTGCAATACCACTGCCTCAATATTCTGACCTTCACAGTTTGCCTGCCTCTCAGAATGCCCAGCCCCTCAACCCCTCAACTCTCAGACCAAAGCCAGTCAAAGAACCTCTTTTCTTCTTTACATCACCTAGTTCGGTATCTTGAACCAAGTGCACTCAATATTTATTGAATGAAACTAGTTTCCTTCTTATTTAAACATTTTATAATTCGTCAGAATTACAGATTCTAAGATACGTAATAATTATCAAATCAAACTGATACACAAAGACACTAATATGCAAAAAAATTATTTGTAAATTGTGGCTCTTTTTGCAATGTCTCAACTCTATTTTGAGCCACGGATAATGTTTATCCCTTTGCCACATCCTGGGAGATGGTGACAATGAGAGCTGTCTCCTATTTTCTGAGAGACAAGGCAACCAAACATCATACCATTTTCTGATCAGCATTAAATAATAGGTTTCTGCTTAGACAAACACAGCCATAGGTCAGTGAAAAAAGATAGAGTAGTTAAGTCTTTCACTGAAGTCAGTATTAGAATCTGTCATTTTTAAAGAGCAAGAAATAAAGAGTTTTAAGGGGTTAAAAGTATGATATGATGAGAGTCACAGCACTGGAAAAATCAGACTGAAAAAGGCAAGAACTTGTGGTCAAAGACAGCAAGCTTCCAGCTAAGGCCAGGTGACAGAGGTGGTGGCGTGCCCAGGGATGTTTGTTCAGGTTGGAGCGCTCAGAATGTGAAGAATGTAAAAGATCAAGCAAGAGGATAAGATGGCAAAAACATACAAAAATAGTGGAATCTGGAAGCTGGCCACAGAAAAACAGAGCAGAAAGGTCATTATATTAGCAATTCCATAGCTAAGTGTGGACCAAAACAGTTGCAATAAAAATACACTAAGCTGGAAGGAAATCCAAGCATCCTTTTCCAATCACCCTGACCTAAAAAGTGGTTTAGTCTACAAAGACATACTGAAGGGAAGAAAACGTCGAGTAGTTAGACACATCTGAATAATGGTGTCTGAATAATACACTGAAATCTTCCTAGGTAAACTAGGAAAATAAAATCTATTGTAACCAGGTCTGCTCAATTTCAGTGGACATTATCTGTCTTTGCTTCAATGAACTGTGAAGGCATAAATGTTGTAGTGGGATTCCTTGCTGAAGGAATTCAACTTGGACAATAAATTTAGAAGAGTCCATGCAAATATAGCTCAAATAGTCAACTTGACTCATCCATTTAAAAATTATTTATTGCCCATCTACTTCATGTCTACAAGTTTAAATTACAAACACAAGAGCTTTTCCATTAAAACTATATTCTAGATCAGGGGTGTCAAACTCATTTTCACTGGGGCCACATCAGCCTTGCGGTTGCCTTCAAAGGGCCAGATGTAATTTTAGGACTGTATAAATGTAACTACTCCATAACTAGGGGCAAGGAGCTCAGCAATGCCGCCAGATAAAACAAAGTGGAGGGCCAGATTCGGCCCGAAGGCCTTGTGTTTGCCACCTGTGTTCTAGTGGGTACAAACAAGAAAACTAAATTAGATAATTGAGACAGTTTTAAGTCTTATGAAGAAAATGCAAAAAGGTAAAGGGAGAGTATTATTAACTAAGGAAGAAGAGTGATTCTTTCATAATGTGTCAAGGCAGCCTTCTTTGAAACATAAATGCTCATTTGAAGGTCTCAGAAAAGCTTTCCAGGTTGTGGGAATAGCAAGAATAAAGACCCTTAGTCAGAAATGAGCTTGATATATGAAAGTAAAAGAAATTGATGTGGTAGGAACCTAGTGATGGGCAGAGTAATAGAAAAGAGACGGAAGTAAATAGGACTCAGATATGTAAGGCTTTGTTGTGTTAGGGGAGAATGTATTGAGGCAAGAACAGAAGATCAGGGAATGGAGATTACCGACAACTCTTTAAAATTCCACTGTCCAGAGAAGCAGAGATACAGTTCAGCAGCTAAAGGGGCACGTGACATCAAAGAAGAGTTCAGGATGAACACAGTACAGCACATGGGAGTGCTAACGCAAATGATCCCGCACAGAGGACAAAAGTGATGACATAGGAGAGAAACAGTAACTGTAGGAGCAATAGTTTCAGAAGATGAGAGGAAATGAAATCCAGGGAAATGAAATCCTTAATGAAATAAGTATAGAAATTGGATTTTGCCAATAGACATGCTTTATCCATTTTAATATAAGTAGTGGAGTAGCTACAGATACAAGTAGGCTAGTGAGTTTTCTCAATAAAGACAAGGTCTAAAAGAATGAGATAAAGGAAGTGAGGAATAGGGGGGTTTAAATTGGAGATTTAAGCAAAGACGAAAGGGTTTGAAATACTGATATTCCAGATGAACATACAAAGAAATTGTAGGAATTTTGGTAGCATTTGGTGTACATTTGAAATTGAGATTATATGCTTAAAATGAGACCAGTCAGCAAAGTTATCTCCGTGTTTCTCCAGCCATGTTCAGCTCTGAAGTCCAACAAACAAGTTGGTGGCCAAATTGGATTTAATCAATGTTAAATTTTGCCACGAGTAAAACAAAACAAAACAAAAAAAAAACACCAGGGGCAAGGAAATTAAAGGCTGTTTATAATGGAAATGCTACACGACAAAAGCTACACTACACATCTAAACTGAGAAAGGAGGGAAGAGCACATGGATGTTTCACAAAGCATGTCTTATACCCCCCAAGTAGTCTGTAAACTCAACAACAAAAACCATGAGTTCTATACTATGTGTACCTCACCAAAAAGCACCTCAGTTCTAGTAGTCTTTTGGTGGAATCCTTAGGCTTCTCTCTATACAGAATCATGTCATGTGCAAACAATGACAGTTTTACTTCTCCCTTTCCAACTTGGATGTCTCTTATTTATTCTTCTTGTCTCACTGCTGTGGCCAGGACTTCCAGTACTATGGTGAATAAGAGTGGTGAAAGCAGGCATCCTGTCTTGTTTCTGGTCTTAAGGGAAACACAGTTTTTGACCACTGAGTAGGACACTGGCTGTGAGTTTGTCATATATGGCCTTTATTATGTTGAGGTATGTTCCCTCTATTCCCACTTTGCTGAAAGTTTTTTATCATAAATGGGTGCTGGATTTTATCAAATGCTTTTTCTGCATCTATTGATATGATCATGTGGTTTTTGTGGTGTATCACATTTATTGATTTGTGGATATCGTACCAACCCTGAAATCCAGAATATCCCACTTAATATGGTGTATGGCCTTTTTAATGTATTGCTGAATCCTGTTTGCTAATATTTTGTTAAGGATTTTAGCATCTATGTTCATCAAGGATATTGGCCTATAATTTTCTTTCTTTGTAGTGTCTTTATCTGGTTTAACAATTAGGATAACGCTGGACTCATAAAATGAGTTTGGGATTCTTTCCACCTCTTAAATTTTTTGGAATAGTTTGAGAAGGATAGGTAGTTACTAGTTCTTCTTTGAATGATTGGTAAAATTCACCTGTGAAGCCATCTGGTCCAGAACTTTTGATTGTTGGGAGTTTTTTTGATTACTGCTTCAATTTCATTAGTTGTAATTGGTCTATTCAGATTTTCTGATGCTTTGTGATTCAGTTTTGGGAGACTATGTTCTAGAAACTTGGCACTTTAAGAGGGTGCCTGTGTCTCCAGCAGACTCCATCTCTCTTTGACAAATAGAAACCCCCACTGCTTTTCACAGCCAGATGTTACGTGGGCACCTCGTTCGGGCTCTGGTATTCTGGGCTGGGGAGCCCGACTTGGGGTTTAGGCCCCACACTTCTCAGAGGGAACCACCCTGCAGTTGAGATACTCCTCCGGAATATCAGCCTCCACCCATGGTAGCAGGACCAGCTCTTTTCGTGTCTCCACTCTTCCTGCCAGTCTTAATTTTCCGCCTTCTGTAACTCCTTGGTTATAAAACTCCTGTTCAGCTAGTCTTCAGTTGGTTATTCAGGGTGTTTTCTTTAACTTAGTTGTAATTCCAGTTTGATCCTGGGAGGAGGTGAGTGTAGCTTCTACCTCCTCTGCTGCGGCCTTAAAATCTATACTTACCCATTGCAAACTGTTCTTTTCACTATGGCCAATACATGGCTTAGTCAGGCCACGTCAGTGAAATAAAGAAAAACTGGGTTCAGGTGGCATGTTAAGGAAGAAAAAGGGATAAAAGAAGGTTTGGTCCCTAGGCAGTGTTCCTGCTAAAGTCACCCAATATAACAAACCATTAGCAAAGAATTAAAATAGCTTCCTTATCTGTAACATGAGAATACTAAAGTAGATTCTGCTAAAGTTTTCTTTCTGCTCTAAAAATTCTATCCCTAATCTAGTGCTTTGGACTTCCCCCTTTCAAAGGTCTTTTGAAAGAGGGGGCTAAAACTTTCAATTCATAAAAAATTACGTATTTTTTCTCCAGATTACAAGTAACAAAAAAAGCGTAGGGGGGGGGGGAACAAAGATGAATATTTTTAAATCAGAATAAACTAGCCTGCATTGTACCTTGACTGCTATGAGACTTGCTCTTGCTAAAACTCCCTCACCCTGAGGCAGCAAATGTTTACTAAGTATCTTTATCTTCCCAAAATCTGAGCTAGACCTTCCAGGTATAGAACATAGCCTGTTTTGACCACTTCTCCCTTTACATTGCAAATATCCTCCTTTGATGTATTCAGCAACATCCTCTCCTTTGTCTGTAAAAGATTAACCACCCAAAACAAACCTTTGCATAGTAAATAAGGACCATCCCTGATGTAAGATGCCTAGAAAAACAATAAAAGCCTATCCAGGCGAGGAGTCTCAGGGCCCTCTCTCTAACTTGGAGAGTGGCCACACAGCCCCTTTTTCTCCACAGGATTTCTGTAATATTTGTATATTGCCGCCCCAACACAGGATCCCGGCGATCCGCGTCACCTAGACCTACTGAATCAGCAAGTCTGGGGGTGGGAACCTGAACTCTGCTTTTAAAAGCCATGCAGGGTGAGAGCCTCATGCACACTCAAGGTTGAGAACCGCTGTATTAAACATCCTAGGAAATCACCTTCTTGTTCATTACTGCTGGCAGTAAACAAGCAAAAAAAAATTCTGATTTTTCTCAGCTACCACCAGTTTAAAAACGATGGGGCTCACATGATGCTGTCAACCACTAACTTCTGTCTCCATCCCGTACACGGAAAAGCTTTAGAGTCAAAGAACTTGAATTCAACTTAAGGATCTTAGAGTTAACAGCTATGTGGCTTACACATGTTCATTAAACTTGGAGCCACACTTTCTTCATCTGTAAAGTAGGAATAATGTCACATATCTCCATAAATAAAAGAGACTTTACAGAAAAGTGGCTGGCACACAGCAAACCTTCAATAAATTGAAGATCATCTTCCTTTCTTCCCTACCATCTGTACCAAGTCCTGCTACTGTATGTATAAAGGCAGTACTCTGGCACTTGACAAATGCCACCAATGTTTCCTATACAGAAAAGCACTCCAATGAGTTTTTTTCTTATGGAAAATATCACGGGATGGAAATGAAGTTTTAGCATCCTACAGAACAGTAATTCTAAAAAGGTAATCCAAAAGCTAGTGGGAAAAGCAAATCATACAAAGGTGTGCACCTTTTGCAACTTAAAATGACTGGCATTAAAAAGAATGTAGACAACTTTCTCTTAAGTGGCCAAAATAAATCATCAATGGTAATTGGACAGAAATGCTACATTTGAGGAAGATGGGGGTTAGCAATAGGGAATGCAACAGAACTGGAATACATGACCCATATTAATGTGGTCCAGGCATTCAAATTCAAATTCCGTAGATTTTCTGGGGCAGCCTCGATGTCAAATTCTCTGTCCCGATGTTGTCCTGATACATGTTCTGATTTTTGGTTCAAAAAAAATATATAGTCACTGGTGGAACCGAAACAATAAAAATAAATAAACCATTGCCATGCACGAAACCTAAAAACCAGGAGGTATTCCTTTTTTTAAGTTTAGAATTTTAACGGTATTTTACCAGAAACAATTCCTGGCTTCGACTCCTCACTCCCTCTTGTCTAATATTAAGTCTCATATTAAAATGTTTAGTTTTACTCCTTAACTACTAGCCCTTTTCATGAGAATGAAAGTAGATCAGTGTATTTGGCATGTCATTATACTTCATTATTTCTCACAGTAACCAAGCTAGGAGCATTAGTTGAATTGGCACTTTCAGCTTTAATTCTTACTCGGCTGTTATCTAATACGGGACAGCCCTCTACTTTTGCTATTCTGTTAGAGTAGCTAACAATGCAATCTGTGGGGCTTAAGCGAAATGCAAACGTTCTTATCTTTTTAAGGGGACTTTTCCCCCACCTCCGCCCCCACTCCAGAAAACTTGTAAAAGGAAAGCCAGCCTAAATGGAATGACATCGTGCTTTGTGCCCTGCCCTCCGGGAGCTTAATTCCAGCACCACCGGTTCCTAGACGCACTGACCTGACAACTTCGATACAAGACAGTATAATAATGTGATGGAAAACTCACTTTTAACAGTCAACACTGTCTCCTTCACTCAACGGGACAACTTCCTCCCGCCACCCCCGAACTCCAGAGCGAAAGAAGCCTCCACTTTGGCTACCTTTATCGCCTCCTCCCAGCACCACTGCCTGACGGTGTCCCCAGTCGCCAAGCCAGGGTCCCAAGCGAGGCCGAACAGGACTGTGTCCCAGGACGCCCCCTAAGTCGCCGGCCCATTCCCTACTCTCCCCACCTCCTCGGACCCCTTCAGAGCGGCTCCGCACTCCAAGTGCCCTTTTCTGGCACCATGCCAGACGGTCCGGCTCTTCTTCCCCAAACAAGCCCGGAGCCGGGGGGCCGGCCCACCCCGGGGCCCAGCGCAGGCTCAAGCACAGATGCGCAGTCCCGGCTGTCGCCCACTGCCCGGGCCACCGGGAGACTCGCGCCAGGGCACCGGCAGGGAAGTGACAGGGGAACCGACCCCTGAGCCCGCTCCTCTGGCCAGGGCAGAGCAGGACTTACCTTCGTACTGTAAGTCCACTAGGACGAGCAAGAAGGGGAACACCGAGCCCAGTCGGCTGGTCACGGAGCCAGGGGCCACCATGTCCGAGGGCGCGGTGGTGAGAAAAACAAGAGAGCTGGGCCCACCAGCCCCCGCTGGCGCTCAGAAGGCAGCTGTGCCCGCCCGCAGTCAGCTCTCGCTCAGGCCTAAGCGGCAGCTGGCGCCCAACACAGGAAGGCGGCGGTGGGCGGGGCCCGGGCCACGCTACGCCCAGGCGCAGCCGCTGTCCAGTCGCCTTCTTCCCGGGCGCTCTTCCCCTGGGCTCGTCAGGGTCGTGGTTCGTGCTGATAGGCCACGGAGCCCATCGCCCCGCCCCGCCTCTGATAGGGTAACGTGGAAGCACGAGACGAGACTGCGTCCGGCCCGCGGCGGAGCTGTCAGGCACCTTCAAACAA